>NC_064649.1:178348001-179598001 GCF_023864345.2 Schistocerca serialis cubense
AATGTTTTATTTTTGAATTCTATGAGAGGGACTTTTTATTATAAGTATTTTTAGTAAGCTGAAAGGCTAGTTCAACTTTGTTTCTTCTTAATTCTATTGCTTTTTTCTCAAGGGCGTTCCAGCTAATCCATTCACCAAGATATTTGAATTCTTTAACAATTTCGATCTTTTGGTCTCTTACTTTAAGATATTTCATTGGCTTTTTTATATTTGTGATTATTTTGGTTTTTTCAAAAGAAATTTTAAGGCCTATTTTCTCTGCTTGTTTCTGTAATTCGAGGATCTGTTCTTTGGCTTCTTCCCATGTTTCAGCTAGTAGGGCCATATCATCTGCAAATGCTAGGCAATTAACCTTGATGCCTTTGTTTTTTGTTCCTAGTCGGATTCCACTATTGATTTTCTTGTTCCATTCTCTTACTATTTTTTCTAGGGCACAGTTAAATAACAATGGAGAGAGTCCATCACCTTGTCGTACTCCAGTTTTTATCTCAAATAGGTCTGAGAGTTCTCCCATAAATTTAATTTTGGAGTATGTGTTGGTGATGGTTTCTCTAATTAGGTTTGTAGTTCTATTGTCTAGGTTCAATTCTTTTAATATGGAGGTTAGAGATTCCCTGTCTATGGAGTCGTACGCCTTTTGAAAGTCAATGAATGTGATGACATACGCTTTTGCTCTCGATTTTTGGTAGGCCATAAGATTTTTGAGGTTTAGAATTTGTTCTGGGCAGGATCTTCCCTTCCTGAAGCCTGCCTGGTATTCTCCAAGTTGACAATCTAGCTGGGGTTCTGCTCTGTTCAAAAGGACTTTAGACAGTATTTTGTATGTTACGTCAAGGAGCGAAATCCCTCTGTAATTGTTGGGGTCTGTTCTGGATCCCCTCTTATGAATTGGGTGAATGAGGGCCATCTTCCATTCATCCGGAATTCTTTCTGTTTTCCATATTTCTTCAAATATGTTTTGGAGAGATTCTATGGCATTTCTATTGACATTTTTCCACAGTTCAGCTGTAATTTGGTTCTCTCCCGAAGCCTTGTAGTTTTTGAGATTCAAAATGATTGATTGTAGTTCCTCGATGGTGGGTGGTTCTGAGTTAGGACTTGTTGAAGTTGAGTTGCTGAAATCCATTTTTTCAATTGGTTCTTTACAGTTGAGAAGGTTTCTGAAATATTCCCTCAAAATTTTGCAATTATCCCTGTTGTTGTGTGCAATATTACCATTTTTATCTTGTAATTGGAGTGTCGGTGGGCTGTACTTGGTTATTTTTTGTTTAAAAGTTCTGTAAAAGCTCCTAGTCTTGTTATTATTGTTATTATTATTTTTTTATTGTTGCCGACTTACGTGGTGGGCCTTAATAAAAATGATATTTCATTTAATTTTGATTTACGATTAAATGATTTCCTGAAGTTCTCCTTTTTAGCAATATTAATCTCAAATTATTTGTTACGTTAATGAATGTTAGACTCGCTGAATCTTAAAACATGAGCATATAAGCTGAACAATGTAATAAACTTTTCATATTAATTTCCTCTGCTAGTCAGCTCACTTTAAAGCAAAAGATCTTTAGTTATTAATTACAATTGCGACCCACACACATGCGAAAGTATTTTTTCTTACCTCCATTAACCATTGTATTGTAGTCAGAGTCCTGGCTCTGGCTCTCGGCTATGGGACTGAAAATAAGAATCTTAAAGCTACGTATTTCTGCAACTTCATGCGACCGTGTAGAAAAATTAATATTATGTTAATAGCGGGCGAGTATTTCGCTTCCGCTAATTTTTCATAAGTTAATATCGCCACGTAATGGCGTCATTGGCTGCATCGGCCGCTGCGATTGTTGAACTGTAAATTACTTGAATGCAGGTTAATTCAAGGAAGGCGGACATGAAATCGGGATCACCTCTTACAAATTAAAAGTGCACAATAATATTAAATCAATATATATATAACTCATACAAAGATGCTTACATTTGCCAGCACTCGCAAGATGTCCGTCTATACACAATCAAGACAAGAGAAGAAGTGAAGACTACTAAAAAAATTAACAAAAGAGCGTATCTTGTCGTCTCTTTAGATCAGTTTGTTGTATTTCTCTGCATTGCATTTGTTTGCATTTCTCGACAGAGGAATTATTGTTTTACGGCTACATGATAAAAATATATCATTCAATTTTTAAATGTCTCTTCTTTATAAATACTGTTTTTTAAGTATTTTCGTAATATAGCACTGGGGACGCTATATACTCATAAAATATTTATTCTCATCTATTATGTAGTGAAGTTCATAGTCAGTGTAAAATAGTGACTTGTCTTGCTTCCAAAGTATTCGGTAATTGAGTAATTCAACTCATGCTTGCCAATATTTCAGGTAATGAAAGCTGTTTTTCTGTGAGCTCCCTCTACTGGATTCGATTCTCCTTGGTACAGCTCACAACCCAAGTTGAATTATTGTACATCAATGGCTAGTTTGAACACCTGATTCACTTTAGGATGATGCTTTTGCTGTAGATTGCTTAATATTGCTAAAGTCTTCTTTTGTACTTTCATCACAGTTCCAGATAGTTTTCTATTTCAATAAGTTCGATAAATGAGCATCTTTCACAGCCTAGCCTCTTACAAAGCTCCTATAGAATCCAGCCAAATCTAAAAGTGATCATAGATGCTTAATATTTCTAGTCTCTGGACAGTCTTCTATAACTTGCATTCTTTCTGGACATGGTTGTATTCCCATTATTCCCACACTGTGTCCCAAAAAGTCAACTCTTGTCACCAAAAGTACTTTTATTAGTAACCCTTTTGCTTCCAGTCACCTCAAAATATATATCAATAATTGTCAACAGTCTTCCCAAGTCTTGTAGACTATTAATAAATCATTGACATACATTATTAATTCTTGCACTAATTCCCTCCCTAATAAATATTGAGCAGGAATGAAAACTGACACAGGAATGTCCAATTCGGTAATGGAGTAATTCAATCATGCTTGCCAAGACTTCAACTAATGAAAGCTATTGTTCTGTGATCACCCTCTCCTGGATTCCATTCTCCTTGGTACAGCTCACAACCCAAGGCGAATTGTAATACTTCCATGGCATTTACTTTAAACTGAAAAGATTTTCTTTCGAATAAGAAGGCTGTGTATGGCCTTGCGTGGTCATGTAATGCTACCTGCCAGTATCCTTCCATGAAATCTATGGAAATATGAAATTCTGCTTCATCAAAGTTAGATAACATCTCTTCTGTACTCAGGGTTCTAACCCTTTCTGTCTCTTTGTGTTTATGGAGTGATCATGAATCTAAAACTAAATGAACACCTACCACAAGTCTCTTAAGTACCCACAACAGACCCTAAAAATACATTGAGTTATGTTGCTGTCTATCTCCTTTCATATTTCATCTCTCACTGCAATTCGAAGGTTTATTGGTAGTGGATATGACTTGCAAAAGGAAAAAAACTGTGTCATATTTTACTTTAACTTACAGAAGTATTCCTTCATTAGTCCCAAGTTATCTTTGACCACATCTTTATGTTTTAACAGAATACCTTCTAATTAAGATTTCCGTTCTTCTGACACTACAGGTGATTCTCTTGCTATCGATTTAATGCCAACTCCTCTTGATTTAATACTTCCCTTCTTTTTGTTGTTTATTTTCATCTGTTGCAATAATATCAGTAAACACAACTAAATGAATATGCTCCTCTGATGATGGGCCTTGCTTGGATTTCAATGGATTGCTTTGGAAAGCTATGCTAGCTACCTTTTTACCTATTTTCCACACAAATATTTTCTGGTTGAAATCCAATCGATAATAATTATCAAGTAACCAATCTTATCCTAACAGGATATCTATGGCACCAGCAACAATGTTTGATGGAAATTCCACTTTTTAATCGTAACTGGTAGTCATGTTTCTTTTTTAATTTGCTTCCCTTTATTACAGGTGGTTCCGGTAACACACACTCCCATTACTGGTACTAGGAGGCAACAATATTTCTTCCTCATTAGCGCTAGCCATGGTGTAAGATTAATGATATTTTATGCACAGAATATAGGTGAACATCAACTTTCTTTCCAAAAATGTCACTCACTACTATTGGTTTACAATGTTCTCCCTTAGCTTTTACTTTTCCTTCTTTAAACAACTACTCAAGAATAGGTCTCAGCCATGTGAGGATTACTGTCTTCTCTGAATGAGGGCCTACTATTCTATTATTAGTTTGGCATGGATCTTAGTGTCAAATCTTTTTCCTGAACTTTAGGGTGAATTTTACAGCAATTCATCCACAAAGCTTTAATGTAGCAAAAATTATGTTTATATCTTTTTTAGTAATAGGTCAAATTTCGGACAACTTTTTCCATAATGAATCATATTTCGACCAAATTTTTTTCCAGAAATCCAAATGTTTGTCGTATTTTTAAGTACACAAGAATATAAACACGAAAATTTTACTCACATGACAATGTTTGATGTAATGTTGTCACAATTAAACACAATTACTACAAAGATTTATTTATCGGGTTTATAGTAGACAAGCAGTGTAACACATTATGTAGTCCGTTCACTGATATAAAGATTGTTGCACAGAGTCTACAAAACATTCTCGAAGCCAACAAGGGTGGCTTCTGGCGTAATAAACGTAGCACAAGTAGTCGCCCCATTCAGTTTGAATACAAACTTAGTCCTTTTCGATGAAACCAGGGGAGAAATTCTTCAGCAATGACAAGGAAATATTATTTTATAAACTATATGAAGTTAAGGTTAATGGGGGAAACGGCTTTAACGTGTAAAAACACTGCAACACCTCCAAACACAGTAGCTGCACGAAGATAAGTGCTGAAAAGGACAGCAGACGAACGCTGTTATTTGAGTAGACATGTCCATCTTCAGAGGTGCAAGAACTTGTTTAAGATGGTGGTGTCTTGCAATGTCCTATTGGAGAAGCTGAAGAATCCCCGCTTCAGACAGTTCTTGAAGTACAAAATAAATCCAGTTCCAGATGAAGCTACACTGAGAAACGACTATTTATCTGTGTGCTACGAGGAAATGCTCGACAAAATACGAACTAAAGTTGTTGACCAAGAGATTAGGGCGTCTATCGGAAATCACCAATTTGGATAGGGGTTAAATTGTAAATACTTTTGTTGGTGTCCTTAAAGTTGACGGACCTGGAGAAATGTTTCTCCTAAGGGTGTGAAGCTCTCAGCAGAATAAACAGCTTGACAACCGCCTTTGCGTTTGACAACTCAATGAAGCTACTGTCACTAGTTGGTGTGAATAGAGACGAATAAATGGTGCTTCATACATGGCTGTAGCAGCCTACAGACTTCAGAGTCTCTATCCCAGTGTGGCACACATCACTTGCCTTGCACACGCATTGTACAGAGCTGTAGAAGAGGTGAAATTAAATTGCACTGATGTAAGCCAACCGATCTCCTCTAGCAAGAAAATCTATGTGAAAGCTCCACTAAGAGTACAAAAATTAAAGAACAGGGAGCTTCCCTCCATTTCCCCCTCAGCTTGTACTTACACAATGAGGTTCTTGGGTTAATGTTGTTGAGTATTACTGTACCTATTACACCAAAACAGGACGATCTTTTCTGAGCCTGATAGTGATTAATAAAGTGCTATCAGAACTGCCAAAGAGTTCTTTACAGATACGTTGTCTCTAAACTTGACATACATCAACGCGCTGTGTCATCCGAACAAGACACAGGTGCAAAGATGCGAGCTGGTGCCAGTGCCATAGAGACTCTCCACTTGCGCGAGTTCCACCTGCGCCACGTCGGCGCTGAGCATGGAGGTAAGAATAGAGGGAGACGCCGTGATGTCACAGCTGTGAAGCTATGTGAAGCCGAGGGTAGCCATCTCAATCCGACCAAAACATTGCTGCTGTAAGCTTGTGTGCATAGGCTTGTCGCTCACTTTTGGAAGGATTTTGCGCTATTATGTGACTTGTGTGGTGTTCGGATGTACGAATCTTTCTGATTGTGATGCGAAATCGAAGGGAATAACATTTCATGTGTAAGTTGTCTCGTTAAGTGTGATTTTACAACTTCATTGTGAATGAACGTGTGCTACATCGGTACTTGTACTATAGCGTGTTTTTCTCCTGTAGATTTCCTAAAAATGAAAGTCGGAAAGCTCTGTGGGAGAATGCCGTGAGGAGGAAGAATTGGTGTGCGTCTAAATGGAGCACTATATGTTCTCAGCATTTCCGAGAAGAGGACATAGACTGAACTTCCGTTTCAACAGTAAGGCTCCGAGAAAATGCTGTACCATCAGTTTTCCCTACACACCCAAAACATTTGCAAAAGGTATGTTAATTCAAAGAATTAAATTCTTAGTTTTCAAGTTCACGTTTCAGTATAATACGTACGTATCGTCGATAATCGAAGTGTTGAGTAACTCACTTTGTCTTCATCATGTACCAAATTAAAAGCTAACACTACATTAACTGGCCTAAACAGGACACTGTTTAGATTTGCCATTCTATGTACCACATTTCAGTAAATGTTGGTGGTAATGAAGAGTGTTTCCCAGTAGTGTAACGTAACTGAAATGTCCCAGCATGTATTACAAACAAGATGTATTTATGGGTCTTTGGAGGGAGGGTATAGCTAACTTAGTTTTCAGTTTCTATTATTCAGTTTGTGATACACGTTTATTACTGAATTAACAACATTGTATCGTTTACATTGAAGGCTAGCTGTTCGTAATATTACATTAAAAACTATTTTTAATCAGAAGAAATGTGGAATTTCACCTTTACGAGATTTTATTTCAAACAAAAACTTTGAAACAACCAATCTCATGACGTTACATGTGTATATGGTGCAATTAGCAACTGTAATACACGCAGCGCTATAGCACACTGACAATGTTTTGGTCAGAGTGTCATGGCAGCGAGCCACGCCCCCATGGCTTCAAAACGTAGTACGGCTGGGATTCGTAGCGCCATCTCCCCTTATTCTTACCTCCATGGCGCTGAGGGTAAAGATATCGACCTCGCCTCAGCCACTTGCTGACCGATTACAGTCCGCCAATGACCAGACGACAACGGAAAGAAGCCTGCTCGGACGATAGAAGAGCAGCTCTCGCCCACTTGTTTATAGATCATCGTCCAGAGCTGACTTGGACAGGGAACTTCATTTAGTGAACTCTTAAAAGTGAACAGACAGTTCTTGTAAAAATTTCATTTGCTATGTACTGTGAAGTTTACCTTCAATCATTTGCACTTAGCCATTGAGGGCCTCTTTTGTCTTATATTACATGCAGTATTGCAGACTTAATCATTCAACAAGTCACAAAGACAAGTAAACCTTTTTAATTCATTTGTGTGACTTTGTTGCTAATTTGTTGGAGTGTTGTTGAATCTTCATTCACCTATCCTGTCACCTGACCCTGGGGCGCAGTTGTGTAATAATGCCAGGGACAAATTGTCTTAGCGGTGTACTGCACCAGAAGCCATTCCACAAACTCTCAAACCCGGCCTACCGTAACACGGTGGCAACTCGGCCTCCACAGCAGTATCGATGGGCCCTTTACAAAACTGGTGACGTGAGTTTACAAAACAACGCCAACTTTCCAGTGGTATCAAAAGGCATCACATGACTGTAAGCTGATGGTACTCAACTGTGTGATGCCCTGTCTATTGTGCAACACAAGCAAAGTGAGTTGCATTGAGCTCGTGTTCATCTGATCAGTAAAGTGAACAACAAACTGCAAGGTGTTCTCCAGTCAATCAGCATATTAGTACTTACATTACTGTTCACACAACAATTTGACACTCGGCACGGTGGCTGATGGGAGCGACAGCTGCTGGAGATACCTTCACATCAGCCACCTTCACATCAGCCACCACACTAAGTGTCAACCTAGTTTCTGATGATGTTGTTTACATTACTAGAATGAATTGTCTATGCCTCGTTACTTCCTTGATTATTTCTCCTATTATTATTCCACATCCTTACTTCACAATACTTCGTATTACTTTTTCGTTAAAATGTGTGTGGATACCTTTCTCTTCATTATTGTCTGGTTGGCAGTTGTCACCTTGTGCGTAGTCTCCTCATTCTTTGTTCAGTATATCAATACCTTTGATAAATGTCAATAAACAGTTTGCCGTCATCTGCTAAAATATTATATATCTTTCTTGACATAGTAAGGTATCCTCTGCACCAACACTTTAATTACAGGCTGTCCTCTATAGGATTGTCCACGTATTTTGAGCTTTTTAGCTACCACTCAATATACAGGGTGTCCCAGCTTTTTAGCTACCACTCAATATACAGGGTGTCCCAAAATAATGTATACGCTCTTTGAAACAGAGAATATCGTTAATTAAAGGAGACAGAAATACAATTTTTATGGGTAATAATTAAGAAGGCGGTGAAAAACATAACAATGATTTCTTCTGTTTCAGGATTGTCAGCGAACATGGCGTTATCGTTTGAACAAAGGAAATGGATGCTAAAGTGTTACTGGAAAACAGAGAATGTGAGTGTTGTATGCTGACATGTTGTTGTTGTTGTTGTTTTCAGTCCTGAGACTAGTTGATGCAGCTCTCCATGCTACTCTATCATGTGCAAGCTTCTTCATCTCCCAGTACCTACTGCAACCTACATCCTTCTGAATCTGCTTAACGTATTCATTTCTTGGTCTCCCTCTACGATTTTTACCCTCCACACTGCCCTCCAATGCTAAATTTGTGATCCCTTCATGCCTCAAAACATGTCCTACCAACCGATCCCTTCTTCTAGTCAAGTTGTGCCACAAACTTCTCTTCTCCCCAATCCTATTCAATACCTCCTCATTAGTTACGTGATCTACCCACCTTATCTTTAGCATTCTTCTGTAGCACCACATCTCGAAAGCTTCTATTCTCTTCTTGTCCAAACTAGTTATTGTCCATGTTTCACTTCCATACATGGCTATAGTCCATACAAATACTTTCAGAAACGACTTCCTGACACTTAAATCTATACTCGACGTTAACAAATTTCTCTTCTTCAGAAACGATTTCCTTGCCATTGCCAGTCTACATTTTATATCCTCTCTACTTCGGCCATCATCAGTTATTTTACTCCCCAAATAGCAAAACTCCTTTACTACTTTAAGTGTCTTATTTCCTAATCTAATTCCCTCAGCATCACCCGATTTAATTTGACTACATTCCATTATCCTCGTTTTGCTTTTGTTGATGTTCATCTTATATCCTCCTTTCAAGACACTGTCCATTCTGTTCAACTGCTCTTCCAAGTCCTTTGCTGTCTCTGACAGAATTACAATGTCATCGGCGAACCTCAAAGTTTTTACTTCTTCTCCATGAATTTTAATACCTTCCCCGAATTTTTCTTTTGTTTCCTTTACTGCTTGCTCAATATACAGATTGAATAACATTGGGGAGAGGCTACAACCCTGTCTCACTCCTTTCCCAACCACTGCTTCCCTTTCATGCCCCTCGACTCTTATAACTGCCATCTGGTTTCTGTACAAATTGTAAATAGCCCTTCGCTCCCTGTATTTTACCCCTGCCACCTTCAGAATTTGAAAGAGAGTATTCCAGTTAACATTGTCAAAAGCCTTCTCTAAGTCTACAAATGCTAGAAATGTAGGTTTGCCTTTTCTTAATCTTTCTTCTAAGATAAGTCGTAAGGTTAGTATTGCCTCGCGTGTTCCAACGTTTCTACGGAATCCAAACTGATCTTCCCCGAGGTCTGCTTCTACCAGTTTTTCCATTCGTCTGTAAAGAATTCGCGTTAGTATTTTGCAGCTGTGGCTTATTAAACTGATAGTTCGGTAATTTTCACATCTGTCAACACCTGCTTTCTTTGGGATTGGAATTATTATATTCTTCTTCAAGTCTGAGGGTATTTCGCCTGTCTCATACATCTTGCTCACCAGATGGTAGAGTTTTGTCAGGACTGGCTCTCCCAAGGTTGTCAGTAGTTCTAATGGAATGTTGTCTACACCGGGGTCCTTGTTTCAAATCAGGTCTTTCAGTGCTCTGTCAAACTCTTCACGCAATATCATATCTCCCATTTCATCTTCATGTACATCCTCTTCCATTTCCATAGTATTGTCCTCAAGTACATAGCCCTTGTATAAACCCTCTATATACTCCTTCCACCTTTCTGCCTTCCATTCTTTGCTTAGAACTGGATTGCCATCTGAGCTCTTGATATTCATACAAGTGGTTCTCTTCTCTCCAAAGGTCTCTTGAATTTTCTTGTAGGCAGTATCTATCTTACCCCTAGTGAGACAAGCCTCTACATCCTTACATTTGTCCTCTAGCCATCCCTGCTTCGCCATTTTGCACTTCCTGTCGATCTCATTTTTGAGACGTTTGTATTCCTTTTTGCCTGCTTCATTTACTGCATTTTTATATTTTCTCCTTTCATCAATTAAATTCAATATTTCTTCTGTTACCCAAGGATTTCTATTAGCCCTCGTCTTTTTACCTACTTGATCGTCTGCTGCCTTCACTACTTCATCCCTCAGAGCTACCCATTCTTCTTCTACTGTACTTCTTTCCCCCATTCCTGTCAATTGTTCCCTTATGCTCTGAAACTCTCTACAACCTGTGGTTCTTTCAGTTTATCCAGGTCCCATCTCCTTAAATTCCCACCTGTTTGCAGTTTCTTCAGTTTCAATCTGCAGTTCATAACCAATAGATTGTGGTCAGAATCCACATCTGCCCCTGGAAATGTCTTACAATTTAAAACCTGGTTCCTAAATCTCTGTCTTACCATTATATAATCTATCTGATACCTTTTAGTATCTCCGCGATTTTTTCAGGTATACAACCTTCTTTTATGATTCTTGAACCAAGTGTTGGCTATGATTAAGTCGTGCTCTGTGCAAAATTCTACAAGGCGGCTTCCTCTTTCATTTCTTCCCCCCAATCCATATTCACCTACTATGTTTCCTTCTCTCCCTTTTCCTACTGACGAATTCCAGTCACCCATGACTATTAAATTTTCGTTTCCCTTCACTACCTGAATAATTTCTTTTATCTCGTCATACGTTTCATCTATTTCTTCATCATCTGCAGAGCTAGTTGGCGTATAAACTTCTACTACTGTAGTAGGCATGGGCTTTGTGTCTATCTTGGCGACAATAATGCGTTCACTATGCTGTTTGTAGTAGCTAATTTGCATTCCTATTTTTTTATTCATTATTAAACCTACTCCTGCATTACCCCTATTTGATTTTGCATTTATAACCCTGTCCAAAAGTCTTGTTCCTCCTGCCACCGAACTTCACTAATTCCCACTATATCTAACTTTAATCTATCCATTTCCCTTTTTAAATTTTCTAACCTGCCTGCCCGATTAAGGGATTTGACATTCCACGCTCCGATCCGTAGAACGCCAGTTTTCTTTCTCCTGATAACGACGTCCTCTTGAGTAGTCCCCGCCTGGAGATCTGAATGGGGGACTATTTTACCTCTGGAATATTTTACCCAAGAGGACGCCATCATCATTTAATCATACAGTAAACCTGCATGTTCTCGGGAAAAATTGGAGACATTGGGGAGCTGAATTTGGAATACCACCACCAACAAGAGTAACAATTCTAATAATCAGAGATAAGTTTGAAATCGAAGAAACAGTGCACAATGAGAAGAAGAGACATAGCGGACGAAAGAGAAGTTCAACAGACAACGAGGGTTTTGATGCAGTAATCCAGGCATACACACGATCCCCGAAGAAATATGTGAGGCAATGCTCTCATGGGACTGGGATCTGCAGAAGCAGGGGTCATACAATTTTGCCATCTCAGAACTTTAAGCCTTACATTCCAAGACTTCTCCATGCTCTTAACGAGGATGATCCTGATAGGCGAAGCGAATTTTGTGAGTGGCACATTAACAGATGTGAAGAAGAGCAATGTTTCCAAGATCGAATTATTTGGTCAGATGAAGCGACGTTTGAACTTGATGGAGCAATTAACAACCATAATTGCGTGTACTGGGCCAGGGAGAATCCATATGTAGCTGAGCAAAGGCATGTTAATCTACTAGGAGTAACAGTCTGGTGTGGTCTGTCTTCTAGAGGGTTAATCAGGCCGTACTTCTTCAACAACACTGTCATGGGTGACTCGTACTTGGAAATGTTGTAAATGATAACTCCTGGTCTTAGCGTTGTGTCTGGAATGGAAGATTATTACTTTCAACAGGATGGGGTGCCACCTCACTTTCACCTGGATGTGAAGGCATTTCTCAATCATACATTCCGTACCAGATGGATAGGACGAAGATGGAGTGTGGAGTATCCCGCTCAATCTCCAGATTTAACTCCTCTAGACTTCTTTCTTTGGGGTACTCTCAAGAATACAGTTTACACTGTGAGACCACACACACTGGATGACCTTAGAGAGCAAATTAAACAAGTCTGTCCTGCTATTCCATTGGAAACAATAACATTGGCATGTCGCTCAGTTGTTAGTCTTTGTCGACAGTGTATTGCGATGAACAGACACCACTTTGAACATTTACCATCTTAAGTCGGGCCATGAGGCACCTAGTACCACTAAAATTGTATTTCTAACCCCTTTCATTAAAGAGATGTTCAGTTTCAAAGAATGTATACATTATTTTGGGACATTCTGTATTTCTTATAACTACCAGGATGCCAACTATTACTATAATATTTTGGGCCAAATAACTCTAGCATTAACTTTTCCTGTGTGCTGGACAACCAGTACTTCTTAAACATTTCCTGAAAATCATTCCAAGAAGGGAATTCTGCGAATGACCAGTTCCTCATTTAGCATCATCCTCTTCCAAATAACTCGGGGAAAAATCAGTTTTTTGGATTCATCACAACACTTAAGCAGGGACTTATAAAATATCTTTAAAAACATATAGAATGTATATCTGCCTCTGGGTTTAACTTAATACCTCCAGTTTCAATATTTGCATAAGTAGTATCCAATTTATTATTAAAGTCAGATTTTAATTCTGCAAAAACCTTGAATAGCTCTTCCATCTCATATTGGCATATGGTAAAACCATAACGAGTTTGCACCTAATATTCTACTGCTGCTAACTTGAGGCTAAACAAGTGCTGTATCGTTATAAGAGGCACAGAGGAAAGCTAGTGTGCAGGGCTTTACTCCAATTCACTACTACCAATGTCACATCATCATAACATCTGTGCTTAACATACAAAGGATTACACCATAATATAATTGTGATATTAAATCTAAATTAAATGCTCCAAACTTCATCAGTGTAGGCTTAAGTATATTATTTTTAACATTTTAAGGTCTCAGAATGATCAAATGAATATGAAGGGCTTATTTCAATAGTCATACAAGTCCATTTTTGTTCATTCTGAGATACAGAGTCCTAAAATTAAATGAGCGCTGAAAAATCTGCAGTTGAGATACCAGAAATATTCAATTATACTATTGAAATAAGCCCTTCATATGTCAGGCAAAATATACGACCTTAAGAAAAAATAGTGGCACTAAATAATAGAACTAGAGAGCTTAAAACTGGTCATAATATACAAATGCACATCATGTACATCACAATCAAAAGTTATTTGGGTTTTTATGAAAAATTAAAGGTTCTAAATACTAGACTTAGAAACATCCTCAGTAAGATGTAAACATCTTCTATATGTAGCACCAATAAGTTACCTCTTTTGGTTTTCAAATTATTTACTAAAAACCAAATTTGAAATGAAGTCCTTACTCATAATTGATTATCATTTGTATTTGTAATAGAAAGTTGTACCTACAGTACGCGATTGCAATAGTGCAGTAATACAGCTATAGCAAGTTTCGAGACAGTTCATAAATAACTATGAGAACAAGGAATCTTAAAAAGGCCGTTCAGAGATCTTGTTCTACTGTCGATTCCGCTTTAAAAAATTGTAGCTAGCTAAAACATTTTAATAACTAAACCAAACTTAATTCTATTTATATACAAATTGAGAAGATTACAAATTGTTAAACAATTATTATTAATTAATACGTGTCCGAGAAATGGGCCTTTTAGATTCTGACCCTGTTCCTAGGACGACTGATAGCAGATGTTCCGTTTGGTGGTCCACTGTGGCCATATATAAATATGGCCAGAGAGGCAGTTAGGAGAGACACTTTGAACCAGGATATCAATATGTTCATGTCAGTCAAATGCCTGCTTGCCTGGTGTCTTGGACGACGTCAGAGCTTGGCAGAGTTGAATGCGATTTTCCATAAAAGCTGGAAGTGAACCTGTGAAGATATTCCACTGTCCTGGTTCCCTTAAATTTCACAGAAGTAACTGTGTGTCGCCCACAATGCTGACAAAACCACGTGGCAAGTGAGGAAATTATTTTTCCGCTATATTGGCAAGGAAGTAACTTTTGGTGATTAGAAATCAGGATGATATACCATTTTACTTGGAAGTTCCCACAGTGGTCATCTCTGCACTGTTAATAGTGCTGTTTCTGAAACGATTATTATTATTTATTTCCTTCACTTTCTCAGACGTTAAGTCCGGTTAAAAATGGAGTGACGCGGACCTTGATCAAGCGTCACTTCCTTTTAACTGTACGGTATGTGTTATATTGCATTTAGGAACTTTCGGGTAATCGAACATGTATCAATAATTACGGATTTCTGTATTTGTATATATATGTTTGGATGTAGCTGTATTGCATTGATGTACTGGTGGATATTGTGTGGTATGTCTCCTGTAGTTGATAGTATAATTGGTATGATGTCAACTTTATCCTGATGCCACATGTCTTTGACTTCCTCAGCCAGTTGGATGTATTTTTCAATTTTTTCTCCTGTTTTCTTTTGTATATTTGTTGTATTGGGTATGGATATTTCGATTAGTTGTGTTAATTTCTTCTTTTTATTGGTGAGTATGATGTCAGGTTTGTTATGTGACGTTGTTTTATCTGTTATAATGGTTCTGTTCCAGTATAATTTGTATTCATCATTCTCCAGTACATTTTGTGGTGTATACTTGTATGTAGGAACGTGTTGTTTTAAAAGTTTATGTTGTAATGCAAGCTGTTGATGTATTATTTTTGCGACATTGTCATGTCTTCTGGGGTATTCTTTATTTGCTAGTATTGTACATCCGCTTGTGATGTGATCTACTGTTTCTATTTGTTGTTTACAAAGTCTGCATTTATCCGTTGTGGTATTGGGATCTTTAATAATATGCTTGCTGTAATACCTGGTGTTTATTGTTTGATCCTGTATTGCAATCATGAATCCTTCTGTCTCACTGTATATATATTGCCTTTTCTTAGCTATGTGTTGGATGCGTCTTGATCGATGTGTGGCTGTGTTAGATGATACGGGTGCTTGCCATGATGTGTTTTCTTTTTCCAATTTACTTTCTTCGTATCTGTTGATGTTATGTGATCTAAAGGGTTGTAGAAGTGGTTATGAAATTGCAGTGGTGTAGCCGATGTATTTATATGAGTGATTGCCTTGTGTATTTTGCTAGTTTCTGCTCGTTCTAGGAAGAAATTTCTTAAATTGTCTACCTGTCCATAATGTAGGTTTTTTATGTCGATAAATCCCCTTCCTCCTTCCTTTCTGCTTAATGTGAATCTTTCTGTTGCTGAATGTATGTGATGTATTCTATATTTGTGGCATTGTGATCGTGTAAGTGTATTGAGTGCTTCTAGGCCTGTGTTACTCCATTTCACTACTCCAAATGAGTAGGTCAATATTGGTATGGCATAAGTATTTATAGCTTTTGTCTTGTTTCTTGCTGTCAATTCTGTTTTCAGTATTTTTGTTAGTCTTTGTCTATATTTTTCTTTTAGTTCTTCTTTAATATTTGTATTATCTATTCCTATTTTTTGTCTGTATCCTAGATATTTATAGGCATCCGTTTTTTCCATCGCTTCTATGCAGTCGCTGTGGTTATCCAATATGTAATCTTCTTGTTTAGTGTGTTTTCCCTTGACTATGCTATTTTTCTTACATTTGTCTGTTCCAAAAGTCATACTTATATCATTGCTGAATCCTTCTGTTATCTTTAGTAATTGGTTGAGTTGTTGATTTGTTGCTGCCAGTAGTTTTAGATCATCCATGTATAGCAAATGTGTGATTTTGTGTGGGTATGTTCCAGTAATATTGTATCCATAATTTGTATTATTTAGCATGTTGGATAGTGGGTTTAGAGCAAGGCAGAACCAGAAAGGACTTAATGAGTCTCCTTGGTATATTCCACGCTTAATCTGTATTGGCTGTGATGTGATATTATTTGAATTTGTTTGGATATTAAGTGTGATTTTCCAATTTTTCATTACCATGTTTAGGAACTGTATCAATTTAGGATCTACTTTGTATATTTCCAATATTTGTAGTAACCATGAATGGGGTACACTATCAAAAGCTTTTTGGTAATCAATGTATGCGTAGTGTAGCGACCTTTGTTTAGTTTTAGCTTGATATGTCACCTCTGCATCTATTATCAGTTGCTCTTTACATCCTCGTGCTCCTTTGCAACAGCCTTTTTGTTCATTAATAATTTTGTTCTGTGTTGTATGTGTCATTAATTTCTGTTTAATGACTGAAGTTAATATTTTGTATATTGTTGGTAGGCATGTTATGGGGCGATATTTAGCTGGGTTCGCTGTGTCTGCTTGATCTTTAGGTTTCAGATATGTTATTCCGTGTGTAACTGTATCAGGGAATGTGTATGAGTCTGCAATGTAACTGTTAAATAATTGAGTTAGATGTGAATGTGTTGAGGTGAACTTCTTTAACCAGAAATTTGCTATTTTATTATTTCCAGGGGCTTTCCAATTGTGAGTAGAATTAATTGCTTGTGTGACTTCATGTTGCAAAATTATCACTTCAGGCATTTGTGGTATCATCTTGTATGTGTCTGTTTCTGCTTGTATCCATCATGCATGCCTGTTATGTTGTACCGGGTTTGACCATATGTTGCTCCAGAAGTGTTCCATGTCTGTTATGTTTGGTGGATTGTTTATTTTAATGTGTGTGTTATCTATTGTCTGGTAAAATTTCTTTTGGTTCGTGTTGAATGTTTGGTTTTGTTTCCTTCTATTTTCACTTTTTTTGTATCTTCTGAGTCGTTTGGCTAATGCTTGTAATTTCTGCTTCTTTTCGTCTAATTGCTCTGTCGCTTCTTGTTGTGAGATTTTACCTAACCTTTTTCATTTTTTTTTCCGAGATTTCATTTCTTATAAATTGTGTTAGCTGTCCGATGTCTTTTCTCAGTTTTTCTATTTTGATCTGCAGCCTGTGTTGCCATGCTGGTTTTGTGGGTTTCTTCTGTGTGTTGGTTGGTTCTGATCTCTGCCTAGTGTGTATATTTAGTGTAGTGAGTGCTCCTATATAAACCAGTAGTTGTAACTCTTCCATAGTTATGTTTTCATTTATTTTGTTGTGTATGATTGTGTTGATAGTTTTTATTGTTGTTTCGACTTGTGGGTTATTTGGTGATCTATGCAAGAATGGTCTAATGTCTGTATTTGTGTCTTTGTATTCTATATATGTTAGCTGAAATTTTTCTTCTATATCTAACATCTGTGTCACTTCGTGTTCTATTTGTGCTTGTTCTGGTGGCTGTCTTAAGATTTCGTTTTCCTGATTTTTTAATTGGTGCGTGTTGTTCTTTGTTTGTTTGCTCTGGGATGTTTGAGTCCATTACTGTATTTTCTTCTTCTTCTGATTGCACATTATTTTGTTCCAGTATTTGTTGTACTTGTTGTTTGATGTTTTCTAATTCTGACTGGGGTATCCTGTTATTTTTTATTATTACACGGATCTGATCAGCTAGTCGTTGTTCTGTTAAAAATTTTAATTCTGGGTATCCGGTAATAAATGTTGTGTATGCTTGTGATCTGTATCCAGTTGTGTTGGTTCCTAGGTTTGTTGCTTGGTAATAACAGAACATGAGGTGTCGATTAACTTCATCTGACCATCTCATCCTCTGTCTTTGTTTTCCTTCTAGGGTGGTTGCAGGAAGCATATCCTGCAAAACACCTCTATTTGGATTTAAATCATTTTCTAGTTGGCTAGCAGTGTCGTTACCATTATTATTATTATTATTATTATTATTATTATCAGGGATATTATTATATTTTGTACATGTGAACTTTTACAGAATATAGCAATCAGTTAAAACTCAAAAGTTTTACTAATAGCCGTAGTTCCTGATCCTGCTGAGTAAACAGCAAAGAGGCATATTTTCTTTCAGTGAGCATAAAGAGGAATCTGGACTTGCAGACTGGAAATTATGCTCAGTATGTTCTCCACTACTTTCTGCCAGACTGCAAAAGTAGTTTCCAGGCTCTTGTAAATATCAAAGGAAGGTGTAAAGCATGCACACAAAATTTAAGTGCTTAGTCATAACTACATAACAAAAGAAATGACCATTTGAATATTTACCCGCGACCCCATGAACTGTCAAGCTGGTGTATATATATTTCGTTCAACGTCTCTGTTTTTGGATGTAGACACTTTTAAATTATTTCACAGTAGGTACTACTGTCACAAAAAAGTAATATGAATTAAGTACAGCTCACCACAGTTGCTGTGCAGCATGGTGTGTAGCGGACACTGATGGCGAGCTGGATCACTGTGCCAGGTGGACTCCATTGCTTCTCAATTCTATGACATAGTTGTGGAACCAATGAAACAGTTTTAATCCTTAGAAATTGTGATTGACGATCTTCCCACTCATTCTTCAACAGCAGAGTTAATGGCTTTAATAATTACTCATCAACCAAGCAGGTATTCCAAAGTTTCTTTATTGAATTGCTGGTAATGGCTCGTGTGCTACTGTAATCTCAACTATTGGTCACATAGTTAAGAACAACAACAACAATATTTTTCGATGAAACCCCCTTCATAATCGTTATTTTTTCCTGGGTTTCTGTTTATTTTTCTTATTCAGATTTACAGCACAGAAGTAGTCTGGGCTCTTCAATGAGTTGTCAGGATGAAGTGTTTTCCCTTTTGTGAGACAGTATGTTTAGATTATGGCCATTATTTCAATTTCTGATCTACTTCTTTATTGAGTGTTCTGACAATCATGTAATTCTTCTTTAATGTGGACTAATTCCCCACTGCACCTCCTCAGGTGATGGAAGCTGTAAACTTTGTTAATTAATTATTAATTAAGATCAACCTCTACACAATTCTCATATTCTTCTAGTTTAAGATAGACCTTCTCTTTCAGCCACTTTAGTGAGACCTGTGGTACCTATGAAGGTAATATACTAAAACGTCTTGTAACTAGACACTTGTAACTACACTGCGTTTTCTCTAGTTGTTTATGTATCTGTTTTTAATATTTGATAAGTATTATGTTTGTGCACAAGCTGCCTTAGGCTATACTGGTGGTGGTTTTCTTTTAAAGCAAGGGACAACTGTGTATGAAGAGACATGTAACTATTAATACAATTTACTGTTTGGAATAAGGCCCACAAGATGTTTCAGTTATGGAAACAGCTAATGCTCTACTTCTGCTACATTTTTTTTTCTCCAGGAGAATCACCCCACCCAACAAAACCAAATCTTATATAAAAGTGAAAGAATGCACAATATGAACAAAGGTACTGTTTTTCAGAAAGACATTTATGTAGTTTACGCAACAGATAAAATCTGCATCCATATACATGCCAAGTAGTTTTCCAGATATTCATTGGCATTAAACCAAGTATTTGATAACTTGAAGGACTCACCGTTTTGTAGTTTCAGTTTGTTCACATCTTTTCCAGAATTTGCAGTCATTGTGTCATCTGCATCATGTACATATATACATGACAAATTACTCTGAAGATCATTAACAAACATTGCAAATGACAGTGACTGAAGAATTGATCCTTAGGCAAAGGTTCCAAGTCGTGGATGCCATAATGCCTTGGTATCTCCAGTTTACTAAATCAAATACATTACTCAGATCAGCTAGAGTGCCTTCAGTAGATGTTTTTGATTCAAAAGAAGCTTGCACGAAAGAAATAACATTTTCACATCTTTGAATATGAACCATTGGGGCCTGAAACCACACTGAGACCTAGTGAATTATAAACAGTGTGTATAAAAACAATCATCTGATTTCGCACATCAACATTTCTGAAACTAAAAATAAAATATACAATGAACTTTGTTTTTTGATGAATGGGATACTCAAAAAGTTTTTTCGACTTAAAAGGTCATATTTTCTTATTAAAGTTGGGTATGGAAGTGAACATCTTGTAGCAATCACTTGGGAACATCCAGTATGCTAATGAGGAAGTTATCTGCTTGAGACAGCATTCATTTTAAAATCATTTTTGAATGAGTAACATCAATTTTGAAATCTTTTTTGAGCTATATTTGTGGCTCTGTAGCAAGATCTAGTACACGTATGCAAGCTGTCATGCCACCTCACATTAAATTAGAAGTAACACTGAAACATCTGGCAAACTGATGTCACTGCAATATTTGTATATGTTTGTTTCACTGGTGCAGCACTTATTTTGTAATCAGAATTTATAAAGCTGTGGAGAAAAGTAATCACTCAGTAACAGCGCCAATATGAACACTGTCATATTTGCATAGGATTTTAATGATGGACAAGAGTAGTTTTAATTCTCTAAAGTTAAAAATAAACTTCTATTTCACCATAATACTTACACTCAATGACTAAAGCAAGACCTTATTATCACTATACTGAAATAAAAAATACCTTTACAGTATTGAGTGTTCTGCTGTAATATGAACTTCGACAAGTCCATTCTGCCAGTAACGATACTGTTTAATCATTTCGTCGCTTTGAAAGATGATATGTTACTCTGATACAAATAAATGATTATAAAGAGTTGTTGAATGTTAAAAAGATGTCCCTGTCACATAGTTTAAGAATATTTTGTCACTTTAGAAGGTATTCATTTACTTAGTTGAAGAGCAAGCACATTATTTTGGTATGACGCTAACTTTTCACGTAAATAAACAAACGATTCTAGATCTGTGCTGTTGAATGAATCAGAGTAGAATGAGAGCAGATCCACTAATCATAGTTGCTGAAACTTGCGGATGATGGTGGAGGAGGTAGAACGCCACTTAACTTTCAAAAGTTAGGTGTAAGTTGGTATAACAACATGCAAATTGCATGTTTCCACACGTATGTTGAATTATGGGAGTGGTAGCAGGGGATCTACTTGTAAGAAATTCATGCCAGTAGAAACCCAGCTTTAGAGCCAGGTATGGACTTCTGATTACCAAGGGCAGGGGAACTGGCCTTTGTAGCATTGTGACAACAAAATGAAAGATTAAATTTGTGTTAAGTAACATTAACATCATAGATAGCTTTTTCACACTTTCTGCTTCTACCTAATTTTATGTTAATGATAATCCAAGGAGATGGGATAGAGACCATGATGTGGAATATGAACTAGAAATAATTAAAAATACAGAAACATTATAATTAAAGTTCAACTTTCAAACCACTATAGAAATAACACCACTGGTCAGAATAACTTCAAATTGATATGGAATATTATCGGAGAAGGGGGAAAACGTATGGCAGAAGAAAAACAAATAGTTACAAAATGTAGCAAAAGAGGGCGCTGTAAGCATCATGATTTAATAGTGATCGACTAAAAATGAAGGATGAATCATACAACGATACCTAAGGTGTATGTTTGACTTTAAACAAACTGTACTACTCAGTGTGCATGGGTGTACAGTTTTGATACTGTTAGTTAAGTAAGCCCATCCACCATGGCAAGGTCATATCACATAAGATGGGAAAAATCGATTTTTAATGTCCTGAGGTCAAAACCGCATAAAAAGCATCACTCACATTGGTTTTTAATTGTTCTGAGGCATAAAACCACATAAAAAGTATCAGTCACATCGTTTTTTTAACTGTCCTGAAGCCAAAAACCGCATAAAAAGGATCAATCACATCGGTTTTTAATTGTCCAGAAGCAAAAAAGCACGTAAAAAGCATCAATAAAAATCAAATCGTATTATTAATTTCCATGTTACTGGCGCAAAACTTGTGCAGTATGCTGTCCACCGTTTTCCACAACACTATGCCTATTCACACACAGTTCAGAAAACATCATTCCTGTGAAACACAACTAGCTCTTTATTCACCTGAGCAGCAATGTAGCAGGGCATGTATACACACCCACAGCAGCAAAAGGCAAGATGATGATAATCTGCATAACTTGTCATGAAAAAGACACTTCCACTTTCACATGGATGCTGGTTGTCATCTAACTTGGGAACACCCAGCTTATGGTGTGCATGTAGATATACTGCTGCCATGATGTAATATCATCTGCAAACTCAGACAGAGAAAATACAGTAGCCTTGGTCTGTCTCTTTATGTTTTAATTGTTGTTGACAATGATGATGATTTGATGAAGATGATGGTATCTTCAGACTGGCTTGATGTAGCTCTCCACATGGACCACCTTGTGCAAGCCTCTTCATCTTTGCATTACCACTGCAACCTATATCCACTTTAATCTGCTTACTGTATACAAGCCTTGTTCTCCCTCTACAGTTAGTGCATTACATTTTACTGGGTGCATTCTGTTTTCAGACAACAGACAAGGGAATAGTGATAAACGGAGATCACATCTTTTCTTTCTTTATTTATTTTTCTTTCTTTCTTTCTTTATTTTTCTTTCTTTCTTTCTTTATATTTTTCTTTTTTTTTATGGTTGATGCAGCTGCTGTGGATCTCTTTTTAAAATTGTATTTTGCCTGATTGATTTCTCAGTCTTTCAAAGCTGATGCTTTAATGTTTTTCAGTGTGCTTAGCTCATCTCTGTTTTGTCTGATGTTCATTGCCACACATACAAATGTATACAGGTTGGAATTCTAAATTAGGGTGTTTTTGCTAAAAATGAGAATGTGTTTGCAGGACATGCTGTAGGGATAAAAGAGTGAGACCTTGTGACTCCGAGAGATTTGTAAAGAAATAAGAACTGTTTCTTCTCATTGACATCGGGGACTTATAACATGGGGGATGTTTATAGGGAACCATTATTGCACTCATTATTTTTGCTCACTTAAGGCTCCAATTGTTTCAAAAAATAATCCTAACTTCACAATCAGCAGCAACAAAAGTTATGAAGTATAAGAAAAAACAAATAGGCCATTGGACCTAGTAGGTAGAATATGGACACCATGATGAAGGCAATCAAGAATTTACAAGACAGAGAGAGAGAGTTTCACGCAATGCTAAGCTTTTTCTTTTTATCGTGATCTTTACATCCTGGCGTATTTGTTTATTTTAATTATTTTAACATCTAGCTTATCAAAATATTTTATCATTATCAGTGAAGACAATGTTGTGTGGTGTGTAAACTCGTGGTTTCCTTCAACATTATGTCCATATCTTACTTACAAGGCCAGATACCTTGTTTGTTTTATGTTACACTTTGTAACTTTTGCAGCTGCTCCTAATTGTCAAATTGGAATTTTCTTGAAACAGTTGGGAGCCTTATACATGAGCAAAAATAATAGCTGTAACAATATAAATCCCCAATGTTACAGAGAAGAAACAGTTCGTATTTGTTTACATAGCTCTGTGTGTCACATGATCCTGCCCTTTTATCACTATTAGCAAGTTCTGTAAATATGGTTTTATTTTCAGCAAATGTATCCTCATTTAAAGCTCCATTCTGTTTAGGCACATCTGCTTCTCTATTATTGTACAAAATTGTGACATATTTCAGAATGAAGATAACAACAACAACAAGAACAACAGCTAAAATATCTAATTGAGAAGTCATAATTTATTCTTCAAACAGTTGGAACCTTATATAAGCAAAAATAATAGATGTTATAATAGTTCCTTATAAATGTGCACCTCGTTATAAATCTCAGATGTTACAGAGAAGAAACAAGTCTTATTTGTTTACGTCTCTCTCTAGGTCATGTGGTCTCACTGTTTTATTACCATAACATCTCCAGTACATGCTTTCATTTTAACCAAAAACATCTTTATTTATAACTCCAATCATTTTAGGCATATTTGCTTCTCATCTATTATCCAACAAGTATAACATGTTCAACAAGTAAGATGTAGTGTAAGTTCACATACTCCATATCATGTAACACAGATATGATAACAGTTGAAATTCTGTTTACAGTACAGAGTTGGAAGGGCACGATATAATGAAATCAATTGCCTATCAATGTATGTGTCAAGGTCTCACTGCAATATTGTGAAGAAAGACAAAGGATTATACGTAATAGATGGTGGGGTAAGTTATGTAAAGTAGAGACTCGAAGTTAAAATAAACTGATTACTTTCTTGTAAACATTTGAGTATGAGTGTTTTATTTAATACACATTTTATTATTTAAACTGCTGCATGTAACTTTAAATGTCATATTGGCTCGAGGAATAGGCTCAAACCCTTTTTAATATGTACTTGCTAGATCTAAACAACAGTATAATATAAGAGAAACCAGTGGAGTGAGGTGTGGCATATAGAAACATGCAGTAGAAAACAGTATTCATATTAGCTTTCGAGCTCTTACACTTTCTCTAGAAAAAGTACACATATTTAGGCACACAGACACCCAACTACATTCCTGCAGTGAGACTGGCTGTTGATTATCGCTTATTGAGAGCAGTTGCCTGTGCAGATGGTGGTGGGGAGGGAGGAGAGAAGAATGCACTAGAACTGAGGGGTTAGTAGGATAGTGTGAAGGAGGTCTTTCGACAGATGACTCAGTGTCTGCACAACAAGACAAAAGAAATTCAGAGGGTAGAGTTTGTAAGAGATAGAGAAAGGAAGTGGGGTTGAAAGGGATGGGAGGAAGGGAGAGGAAGGTAGAGATGAAGAGGGAGACAGGAAGGAAGGAGGAAGGGTGGAAAAGGGTAGAAAGGAGGGGGGGGGGGGGGGGGAGAGAGAGAATGCATGCCACCTCTGGGGGTGGGGGGAGAGTGCTGGGAGAAGACAGTACATGATCTGGAGGGAAAAGGAGTGGTGAGGACAGAAGAGAGAAGGGAAAAGGTAATGAGGAACTGATTAACGGAGGTTTAGATCACAGGAATTGCGTGAGTGCAGGATGTGTTGGAGAGGGAAGTCCCACCTATGTAGTTCGGAGAAACTATTCTGGTAGGGGAATCCATTTGCTCAGTTACTGAAGCAGCTGTTGAAGTCATTTGTGCTGTGGTACACAGCATGTTTGGGAACTGGATGATCAAGTTTGCAGACTGCCACAGTTTGACGATGGCCACTCATGCAAGTAGACAATTGGTTACTTGTCATGCCCACATAGCATGCTGCAGAGTAATTGCAGCATAGCTGATGTATAACTTTTCGGACTTTTCACATGACCTTGCCTTTTATTGGGTAGGAAATTCTCTGTCTGGACGGGCCCTGGGGGGCCCAAATGGTATCGAGTGATTGCCACAGCAGGTTATAGGTGTCACGGGATGTGGTTGTGGAGGGGCATGTGGTCAGCCCACTGCTGTTCTGGCCATTGTTAGTTTTCGTGACCGTAACTACTACTTCTCAATGAAGTAGCTCCTTACGTGGTTGTCTCAACGGCTGAGTGCATCCCGCTTACCAACATCCCAAGTGCTAGCCAAGCCTGACAGCACTTAACTTCAGTCATCTGATGGGAACCAGTATTATCAGTGTGGCAAGGCCATTGGCCATTGGAAAGGAAATGCTGTCATATATTAACAACTTATTGAATCATTCACTGTTAAGCTTGAGACTGTTGGGAGTCAGCAAGAGTGCTCCGAGGCAAGAAACCAGAGACACACTGTAGGTACAAGCGTAAATCGTAGCTTTTAGGTTACTCTAGGGAAATAGTAATGGAAGAAACTTACGAACTGCAAATGCTTGGACAGCTGTCCCAGGGTATAAGCCATGATAAAGAGAACTAATTAGTATCTCCACAACCATCTACATGTTGTTGTAAGTAGACGATAATCATAAACAGTTTCTTAGCACATGCAGCAAGAATGACCATTATACCTAAGAACAGCCGCATCAGTAGTTTCTCAGAAGTTAGATTGAGAGGGAAAATGAAGAAAACTGCTGAAGTAGAGGCCTCTGCTCATGAGATAGAAGCCTGCGTCTGCAGGGTGAAGCATGGCGATGTAAAACACTGTTGTTCCTTACCGTACTAAGAAGGGCAGTGATGTTTAGCTTTCAGCTGGATGCTGTTGCTACCAAATGTACAGCTTGTTAGTCTGAATGCTAGAAGCAGTCATCCAGCAGAGAAGAAGAAGGGGAAGGATGCAAAATGGAGTTGGTTGGAGGCACCATGAAGGAGAAAAGCCCCATGTTAGACTGGCAAATGACTGTGACATTCCAGTAGTGTTAGTGGGGTGGCTGCAGAAACATTGTGCTGTCAGAATACTTTCTAAAGCCTCAGGTTTTCGTATTCCAAGTATTTCTCAGTCAGAGTGTTGGGATTACGTGTCGCTCAACACTAACCTTGGGTAATGTCCAATTTAAGTCTGTTTTCTCACTTTTAATGTTGCTCTCAAATGTTTGTACTTAATGAAGCACTGGGTGATTCTTCTTCTGTTCTCTCTCATCTATGTTTATAAATGGTCTTCAGTGTAGTAGTTAAGTTGGAATCAAGTAATTGATTGTTATGAAACTCTAGAATTCCTTGAGTCTCCTATAATATTGTGAAAGGATAGTTGCTACTCACCATATAGTGGAGATGCCGAGTCAGATAGGCACAACAAAAAGACTGTCGCAAAGTTGTTTTGTTGTCCACATCTTTGACCCAGCATCATTGCTATATGGTGAGTAGCAATTATCCTTTTCATAATATTGTCATCATTCCATCCTGACTTTTCGATTGTTTGAGTCTCCTACAAGTATCCTCCAAGAGTCCCAAAATCCACGCCACTTCTAGGTGCTCCCTGTGACAGTGTTTGGTGCTGACCCAAGCAGCTACCTGCTATCACTGGATGTTTGTCTTTCGGCATTTGCTCCTGACTGCTCGAAAACTATGTCTCACCTGAAACTCCCCTAAAGTTCTCATACACTTCATCTAGCCTATATCAGAACATTACAATGCATATGGCTTGACTGCAGTACGAGGTGGTGGATGGTGGGTTGGTGTATGGAAGTGTCTTGCTCCTGTGTTGACCAGAAGGAAATGACCCATGGGGTGCAGGATTGGGAGCTGTATGGCAAGGATATTCTGTTGGTCTGGTGCTTGGCAAACCACTACTTTGGTTGATGTGAGTATGATTTAAGGTACAATGTCCCTCATCTCAGGGTGTAATGAGAGGTAGTTGAAAACCTGGTGAAGGGTGTGGTTGAGCTTTTTGTTGATCTTTTCAAGGCCAAGGTGATACTAGCAGATCAGAGGAGTGCTGGTCGGTGGCTGGTTAACAGGTTTACTGGTGTTTCAGGAGATGACACAGCAGATCTGTCTGTGGACTAGCTCGATAAAACCTTATTGACAGACAGTATCCTGTTCACATCGTGCAGTGTTCTACTGCCCACGCAGTTTACAGAATATCCGTATCCGTCCCTATTCCAAACCTACTGCGAATGCACCCCATGGGTCATTCCCTTGTGGTTAACTCCAGTGCAAAATATGTCCCACACACCTAACCATCTCCTATCACAGTCCACTCACTGGCATTTCCTAGCCAATAAAAGGCAGGGCCACATTTAAAAGCAACCATGTTTTGTGTCAGCTATGCTGCAGTTACTACCCAGTGTTCTATGTGGGCATGACAAGTAATCAACCATCTACTCGCATGAATAGTTACCTCCAAACTATGGCAAACTGCAAATATGACCAACCAGTTGGCGAACATTTTGTGCACCACAACACAGGTGACTCCCACAACTATTTCACTAAGGGAGCCATTTGGATACTCCCTGGCAGCACTAGTTTCTTATAACTACACAGGTGGGAATTGTCTCTCCACCATATCCTGCACTTGTACAGTCCCCTTGGCCTAAACCTCCATTTAACTGTCTACCACTGCCTCACCTGACCTTTTCCCTTCTCTCATCTGTCTACAGCATTCGTTTCCTGTCCAGATTATGTCCTGCTGCTCCCTCCTCCTGCCTCGTGTCGTGTCAAGTGGGCTCTCTCTCTCTCCCCCCTCTCTTTTTCCCTCTCCCCTCCCTCCCTCCCCCTTCTTCTCTCCCCTCCCCTCCCCCCTCTTCTCTCCCCTCCCCCTCTCTTCCCCTCCCCTTCTCTCACTCCCACCTCTCCCTCCCCCTCTCCTCCCAGTCTACCTCCCCCCATCTGCCACTCTTCCTCCCCTCCCCTCCTCTTACCCGCACCCTCTCCACTTCCCTCCTCACTCCCCTTCCCCTCCCCACTCCCCCTTCCCCTCCCAACCCCTCCCTCTCTTGCCCCTATCCCTCTTCTCTCACTCCCTCCCCCTCCTATATCCTCCCCTCTCTCACCCCTCCCCATCTTCCCCCTTCACCCCTCTCTCTCACCCCTGTCCCCCCTTTCCTTTCCCCTCTATCTTCTGCACTACTTTTGTCTTGGTGTGCAGCCACTGAGTCATCTGTCGAAAGATCTTCCCCACATTAATCCCACTATCCCTCCCTGCCTTGTGTGTCCTTCTCTACATCCTCAGCACCTGCAGCTGTGCAGGCAACTGCTCTCAATAATCATTAGTCAACCTTTCTATAGTTGTGGAGAGTGTGCTTGGGAGTTTGTGTGGTTGTGTGTGTGAATATGTGCATTTTTGCTGGAGGAAGGTAACGAGCTCAAAAACTAGTGTGAATAATGTTTTCTGTTGCATGTTTACATGTGTGATACATCAGTCCTCTACAGTCCTTATTTTATGTTTCAGTTCATCCAGAAATTTCCATTGTTGTTATATGGCAATATGGCAGGCAGTGGGTTATAAATTCCTCTTATTGTTTCAATGTGAAAACAAATTTACTTTTTCAACTTTAACTGCCATGCATGCCTTAAGCTATATTAGATCCTGCCAAATATATAACTGAAGCTGATTCCTTGTACTGATCTCCTCCTATAGCAGACCATAGCAGAGTGAGTGGATTATTGACATTTTTTATAAAACTGTGCTTGAGTTCACTCTCATCTCGAGTATTGAATAATTTCTGTGATTCAGAAGTCCTTAACGTTAATGGCAGATTTCAAAAGAAATGTCCGGAATGTCTATTCCAGTGCCAAACTGTAAATGAAATTCATGAATTTATTAAGTAGCGAACAGACCCAAATCTGAATACAAGAATGTTTTTATTCTGTCTGTATGTTTCTGCAAAATAGAGTACCTTCACTTAAATTTTTAAAAACAATAAAAACTCATAAAAGATGTGTATTCACTATATTTCTGTCTTAAATTACACAATTTTTCGATTTTTTTATGCTTCTTAAATAGCTGTTAAGTATTTTTGCAAAAACTATAGCCCATGTAGGAAGGTGTTATCACACAGAGAAGTGGAGCAGTAGAGAAGTGTGGAGGGGACAAGATTTACGTAAGAAAGGCAGTAGAGAGTGGGCAGTCAAAGTCTGCATAGCAAGGCCTTGTTGCTGTGGGCAACAATCAGTTTCATTTGTTGGTTATGTGTTCCATTGATCATTCTCACAGTAACCATTATGATGTGGAATGTGTCAAGTGCATAATAAATGCATACATGAATCAATTTTTTTATGCTTAAAATTTGTATCATGTACCCCATATCATTAAATGGCACAAAACTCATATATTATACTTATAAATTTATTTATTCCTATTCAAGAATTCATGTATGGTCTGTCAAACATTTTATTTCATCTGGTAATTTATCAAAAAGTTTTACAGCAGCATATTTTACCCCTTCCTGTGCCAAATATAGGTAAAGAAGAGGAGAGTGTAAGTCTTTCTTCCTTCTAGTATCATAATCATGAATGTCACTGTTGTTTTTAAAATGGTCCATGTCATTGAGAACAAATTTCATTAGTGAGTAAATGTACTATGAGGCTGTTGTAAGAATTCCTAACCTTTTAAACAGATTCCTAGATGTGCGACTATGAGTCCCACAAATTATTCTAACCTCTTTCCTCTGAACAGTGAATACATTTGCCTAAGTGTTGAGTTACCCCAAAATATAATTCCGTATGACATCAGAGAGTGAAATTGTGCTAAGTATGTTAGCCTACTAATTTCTATATCCTCAGAATTGGCAATTATTCTGATTGCAAAGTTCCTGAACCTAGTCGCTTTAGGAGATCCAAAATATGAATTTTTCCAATTAAGAATCTCATCTATACGTCTACCTACAAACTTAGTATGCTACTGTCTACTGACTTCTGTTGATGTGTTATTTTTATTGAAGGAACTGTATTCCTTGTGGCAGAAAATTGGATGTACTGTGTTTTTTTTAAGTTCAGAGCAAGCCCATTCGCAGAAAAGCGATGAACAACTTTTGCAAATTCATTATGTGTATCATTTTCTATTGGAGTTTCTTTTACTGTATAAATAATGATGCTTGCAGAATCAGCAAATAGTGTTGGGTTAGTTTCTTGTTTCACAGAAGTTAGGAAGGTCATTCATTTATATCAAGAACAGAAGGAGACCCGGGATCAAACCCTGTGGAACACCTAACGTAATTTCACTCCAGTTACATGAAGTGGCAAACTTCCTTAAATCATCTAAACCATAGAAAGAAACTTTTTTGTTTCCTCTTTTGTAGATATGGCTTAAACCATTCATATGCTGTTCCATTTATACCGTAGAATTGCTAGTTCTGTAATATAATGTCATGGTTCACACAATCAGATGCTTAGGATAAGTCACAGAAAATTCCTATTGGCGATATTTTACTATTTAAAGACTCTATTACATGGACAGTGAAATTGTATATAGCTGTCTCAGTAGAACAGCGTTTTTGAAATCCGAACTGTGATTTACTAAGTATCCCATTACTGTTGAGATGGCTAACCACTCTTGAGTACATTACATTCTTGGTGATTTTTGAAAATGCTGTAAGCAAGGATACTGACCGGTAATTATTGACATATGTGGTGTCCCATTTTTCCTAGAGAGGCTATGACAATGACATATTTTAAACTGTCTGGGAAAATACCTTGAGTTAGTGATGCATTACATATGTGACTCAGAACATCAGTTGTAAATTTTCCACATTGTTTTAATATCTTGTTAGAGATGTCATCTACTCCAACTGAACATTTATTTTTCAAAGATTTAATGATTTTCCTTATTTCATAAGAGGTTGTTAGGTGAAAATTAATTTAAGATTTCTCCAAACTGACTCTTCCACGTGCTGCTTGTTTTTTTCTCTTGAACTGTTCTCACCAAGTTTTTTATCTACACTTAAGAAATGGTTGTTAAATACATTAGCTGCGTGTGTAGTTGTTAAATACATTAACTGCTTGTGTACTGTTGGTTAAAATAGTCTCATTCCCCTTAATAGTAATACTAAATACCCCCGCGGTTACTTTTCCTATCTCCCTTCTAACAACATTCCATATTGATTTGATTTTATTGCCCGAGTTGTTAATTTCATCTCTAACATATGTATCTCTTTATTTTCTGACAACTTCTTTCAGTATGTTACAATAACTTTATAGTGTAAAATTACTCCTGGGTCTTTACTAATTCTTGCTATCTCATACAGTTTTCTTTTACTTTCTGAAGACATTTTAATACTTTTAGCAATCCAATGTTTCTTTGAAAAATGGTGTTACATTTAGTAATTTTTTTGGGCAACAATGTTCAGAAGGGGATATAAACCTATCAAGATATATGTTGCATTTATCATTAGCATTTGGCTCATTGTATAGGTACATCTCCCCAATTAACATTTCTTAAACTTTCTTTGAAGTGCTCTATAGGTATTGGGCTGAGCAACCTTACATTGTTACTTAATGGTTTCTGAACTCTACACCCTGCTAGGTTTTGTAAGTTAATCAATTGTGCATCATGGTCTGATAATCCATTTGTCACAGGGAAAGCATGTGTTAGTTCTGCATCCTCTTGCTTTACAAATACATTATCTATTAGAGTGGTACTGTCTTGAGCTATATGTGTAGGGAAATTGATCATTGATTCTAAGTTACATGTCATTAATAACACTTCTAGTTCACTTTTCCTATCAGAATTGCTTAGAAAGTTTATATTGAAATCACCACAGATTAATAACTTCTTCTATCTGTATGACGGACAGCATAATAGGAAGTCAAACGTTTTTTATGAATAGCTCCCATTCTCCTAATGGGGACCTGTGCACTGTTGCTAATATCAACATTCACTAGCTAGCTGTAGTTCACATGCACAAACTTCAGAGTGCTGATCAACACAAAATTTGCTTACTTCTACAGTTTTGTATTTGTACCCTTGTTTTGTGTAAATGGCAATTCCTCCTTTATCCATGCTAGATCTGCAAGTGTAAGATGCTGAATTATACCCATTTGTACTGACACTTTCCATCCCCACAGTTACATGGTGTTCAGACAGACAAAGTATATCAATCACATTCTTATTTTTGAGATCATCTAAACACACTAATAGGTCATCTACTTTATTTTTTGTTTCCCTGATATTTTGGTGAAGTAAGTTGATAGTACCCATAGCTTTATCTCTATTTGCTGTACATATGGCTTCATTTGTACTATTTTTCTTGATTGTTGCCTGTCTGGACTTTGGCTTTAATCTAAAGAACCTGTTTGCCTGGTCCCATTAACCACAGGGATCGTCCCATGTGTAACTGTGGCCCTCCTTACAGTATCTACTAATAGAGAAGCGACCTTGTCTTTCCCCTTCATATTTAGGTGCAGGTGTATTCCCACTTACCAATAGCATCAACTGGAACAACACTTACATGAGATTTTGCCGGTGTCTGGGGCATCCTGTCCAGTCGTGCCTTATAGCAGTGTTTATCCAGAGCCGATCATGGCATAGAAAGAGCTCCACAAACCCCACATTTGTGTGCCCATTTTCTGCTCCTGTTTTATCCAGGTCACTCCTAATGATTTATCTTGGATTCATAGCCAGGCTGTCTCCTGCTCCTCCAATTATAATAACCTGATGTTCCTTCTCAGAGTTCCTGCATAACTGACCTAAGTTTTCTGTCACCTGGCTAAGGCTAGCACATGGTTTCACAAAACTTGTGACCTGTTACCCTGCGCCTAATTCGTCCTGAAGCCGCTGGCCTACACCCCTCCCATGACTGCTACCTAGAAGCAGGATTCTTCTTTTCCTATTCTAATTTAATCCCAACCTGTTTTTTCCTTTAAGCTAATATTCTGCTTCAACCTACATTCAACTACATCTGGGTGAGACCCTTCCTACATTGCCTCAGATAGCAAGTAAAACTGATGATGTGTTCAAATCTGTGAGGGGAACAACAAATTTTAAAATCTGATTTGATTTGATTTGATTTTTTATTGGTCCAGTTTTATCATACAGCACAAATTGTACAATTGATATTGGACAGGTCAAATATAAGTTACAATAATACATAGTATAAGCAAAATAGTAGGCAAATTAAAAATAGGTACCTATTACAATTAATTTTGTTACGTATTCAGAAATTCTCTGGCAGAATAGAAACAGTGCTTTATTAGAAATGCCTTTAGTTTAGCTTTAAATATTGGATGAGTAGCATTTTTTATTTCCTCTGTTATCTTATTATGTAGTATTACACCAATGTTAATTATGCTCCTCTAATAGGTGGTTGTTCTGTGATATTTTTGATGTATATTTGATTGCCCTCTGGTACCATAGTTGTGTACATTTTTGTTCTGTAGCAGTTTGCTTGTCTTCAGGAGGTAGTCCCTAGTGAACAAGACAGTTTCATAAATGAATAAACTTGGAACATTTAGAACACTAAGCTCAGTAAAATGGGATTTACAGGAGTCCATCTTTTTAAGGCCACAAATTATTCTTAGAGCCCTTGTTGCATTCTAAAAACCTTTACACTATGAATTGAGTATCCCCAGAAAACGATCCCATATTGGACTAGTGAGTGGAACTGTGCATAGTATGCCTGCAGTACTGTTGTTTTGCTTGTTGTAGCCTTTAAAATTCTTAGGCCATAGCACACAGATTATAGTTTTCTAGACAAGTTATTTATATGTGTGCCCCACTTTAAGTCCTGCTGAACCAATAGACCCAAAAATTTTGTGACACTTACATTTTCTAGGGGATCATTTTTTAATTGTGCTTGAATAGACATTTGATTAGTTGGAGGAATTAAATGAAAATCGACACACACAGTTTTTTCAGTATTTATAATGAGGGTTTTTTTTTTTTTTTTTTTTTTTTTTTCTGAACCACTCAGAAAGTCTTTCCATAGAACTTTCTGCTGTGGACTGCAAAGTTTCTGGATTGGATCCAGTGAGCAATATGCTGGTGTCATCGGCAAACAGGATGGTTTTTGTGGGACTCGTCTATTCAACTAAGCCATCCACATAAATCAAGAAGAGTAATGGACCTAAGATTGAGCCCTGCAGTACACCAAGTTTTATTGTTAATTCGCTAGAAAGAAAGGAGTTGTTTCTTATTTTATTAATTTTGTCGAATTCATGCTGAAGTGATACTTTCTGCCTGCAGTTTTTTAGGTATGAAAACAACCAGCTATGTGCTACACCTCTTACTCCTTGTCTTTCTAATTTTTCGAGCAGAATGTTATGGTCCAGGATATCAAAGGCTTTTGATAGATGTAGAAAAATACCTGCAGCTAATTTATGTTGATCAAGGGATTAAAATGCAGTCTAAGAATTCGAAAATTGGTGTCTGTGTAGATTTAGACTTTCTAAAACCGTGTTGTTGTACTGTAGGTGGTGCATATTTATTTATGAAACTTAGAAGCCTGTCATAGAAGAGTTTTTCTAGAATTTTAAAGTAGAAACTTAACTGTGACACGGGTCGGTAGTTTGATATTTTTTTCCGAAGAACCTTTTTTTAGCATTGGTGTAACTTTTGCTATTTTAAAAACATCTGGAAATACACCAGTTTTTAAAGAGAGGTTGAAAATTTTTGCCAAGGGGTTTTCTATGTGGTGAGCACATGTTTTTAATATGAAATCAGGTACTTCATCAAGACCACTTGACATTTTATTGCTTAATGATTTAATTTTACTTATAATTTCATTGGGGTTTGTTTCATAAACATACATAGAAGCAGTCAAGATCACTGACTTGCTGGAGAAACTTTGGACTTGTCCTTGACAGTGTACTTGAATGAGGTCTTCAGCTAGTGAAGTGAAGTATTCACTGAATTTTTCCACTATCAAATTTGGGTCTGTGACTTTTGAGTCTTCTAGTGTTAATGATACATTCTTTTTCTTTGGAGCTGAACTACAAGTTTCTTTCTTTATAACTCTCCACGTGGATCTCATTTTGTTAGATGAGTTTCTTATCAAATTGTCATTCCACATAATTTTTGCCTCTTTGACTGCTCTACCATAGATTCTTTTGTAGGCTTTTGAATAATCTGCGAATTCTTGGGTTACTCTATACTTTTTACAACAGTACTGCAGAAATCTGTTTCTCTCACTGGAAATTTTTATGCCTTTAGTTACCCATTGCTTATTATTGTTAGGTTTTACTGTTTTTACTACTTTTGGAAATGCTACATTAAAATAGTGAAGAAAGATGCTCTGAAATCTCATGTACATGCTATCAACATTGTTCTGAGTGGCGATGCTTTCCCAGTTTTTCTTCGCCAGTAAAAGATTGAAAGATTTAATGTTAGCTTCAGGAAAGGTTCTCTTTTGAACTACTTTTTTGGAACTACTACTACTTGTTGGCATTTCTATACACAGCAGCTGTGCCTCATGATCACTATAACCCATGCTCAGTACTCTGCTTGTGAAACTGGAAATTGTGTCAGATATGAATATTTGGTCAATAATGGAATTTGTGCATTCTGTTAATTTTGTTGGGCAGTGTATTGTGGGAATCATATTGAATGTGTTGGTCATATTTATCAAAGCATCTCTGGTGCTGCTGTCTTTGGAAAAATCAATATTGAAATCCCCACAAAAGCACTATCTTCATATTTAGTGTATTGATCCTGTTCAGCAGAACCTCTAGTTTATTCATGAAGACTGGCAAGTTTCCACTTGGCACTCTCTATATATGTTAATAACTATGAAATTAAGTGCCGTCAGTTTAGTAATGGAAAGTTCAAAGTCTTTTTCAATTGGGTCAATATAACTTTTACTGACATCACAGAACTTTATTTGTTTTTTCACAAAGATAGCAGAGCCACCTTGTTTGGAAAACTCTCGGCTAAAATGACTTGCTAATCTATATCCTGAGATTGAGGTTAATTTTACTTCGGCATTTCATAGCCAGTGTTCAGTAATGCAAATTGTATCTACATTTAGTGCATACTAGAGTAGTGCTTCCAACATGGAAATTTTATTTGTGAGTGACTGAACATTATGGTGTAGTATAGCAAACCCTGGGTATTTAGTAACTTTAGTGGAAATGGTTTCTGATTCTTTATCCAATGGCATTTCTAATACAGCACTTACCCTAAAAATTTTCAGTACCTTTCTTGTGTATGGCTTCTGTTTTCTGGTGGCAATCAGTAGGTGAGTTAACTTCTGGAGCTTGTATAAGTTTTGCTTCATCCACATCTGACCTCTTCAGTTTAAATCATTTCGTAATTTTCGTTTGGCTGATGACTTGATTGTTTGTTTCTCACCTAATCGGTTTAAACCACACTGTTTGGCAGATGGCACAGCTTGTAACTTGTCTAAAGCACTTCTTAATCTCCATTTGTTTGTCACTTATACTTTTTACTTCACTCTTCTTTGAGATGCGAGTACATATTTTTTCGGCTAGTAATTTCTTTCCATTAGTCGTCTACACGAGACATGAGCTGACGATGTTGTGTATGTTGCTCCTCAGCTATAACCTGTGTGACGGCAGAAGGTGAAAACAGCTGATGCGGCTTTGTGAAGACTTTTTAAGTACAATTTTTCTCAAAAAAATGATCGTCTAACGATACGATCATCAAAATTGGTTACAGTGTTTATCATTTTAGTAAAAACTGAACAATATTATTAGTAAAAAATGTAGTAACAACCAGATTAACTTCAAGCAGGAACCAAAATTGCTATACTTGATTGACAACTGCTTCTACTACATAGAATTAAAAAAAAAATGTAAGTTTATATTTTGTGTGTGTGTGTGTGTGTGTGTGTTTTACTGTAGTTGAATGTAAATCACTGTGTGTAAAAAAGAATTACTTAACACAATTCTTTATAATTATAGTGGTTGGGGGGAGAGATGATGTGAATTCTCCAGATCTGAAGTAATTATCATTTAGCCGCAGCAAAACTTGTCCATAAATGCGCACAGGTATAGATGCGTACATGTTAAGAACATTGTGGCATTGAATAAATGTTAATTCCTGTTAGTTTGGGTGCGCGGCGTGGTATTTACCTTTTCTCCCCAACGATGTACAACAACATGGCTGCGGCGGCTATTCTCTCTTCAGGTTGACTTCATCTCCAAAAAGGTCCATTTAAAAATGCAAGCCCTTGTCACATTGGGAAGTAGAAAATACGGTGTAGCTAGGTACGAGAATGAAAACTTGTGTCTTCTGCATATTGTAACTTTTAATTAAAAGAATACTGGTAGAGTGCAATTACATACGTCTTTATTGCACCAGCTCAAAAGACCAACAAGACACCGAGATATATATACGAGGGCGGTTCAGAAAGTAACCTCCGATTGGTCACAGTGCGGGTTGTGGGGGGAGTAGCGACGCCATCTGTGCGTTCACGCACTCAACAGGTCAGTCGGCATCAAGCCGTGGTCGAGTGAACGTCGTACCTGCGCTAGTTTAGTTTTTGTGGCAGTTTGAAATGTGTGCTGCAATAGAAAACCCCGCCAAATGTGAAGTGCGTGCTGTCATAAGGTTTTTTACAGCCAAAGGATATTCTGCAGCAGCTATTCATCGTGAGCTTTGTGCCGTGTACGGACCAAAAGTTATGAGTGAAGGAGTTGTCCGTGAATGGGTACGTTTATTTAAAAGTGGACGAGAAAACGTTCATGATGAAGAGAGGAGTGGTAGACCATCATTGGTGACTGACGAACTCGTTCAGACAGTTGATGCAAAAGTTCGTGAAAATCGACGTTTCTCAATGTCGGAGTTGTCTACTGGTTTTCCACAGATTTCTAACACTCTCTTGTACGAGATAGTGACAGCAAGATTGGGTTACCGTAAGTTCTGTGCACGATGGGTGCCCAAAATTCTTACCGACCACCACAAAACTCAAAGAATGGCCTCTGCATTAGACTTTCTGTCACGTTATGAGGACGAAGGAGAACCTTTGTTAAACAGAATCGTGACCGGTGACGAAACCTGGATTAAGTACGTGAACCCTGAGACAAAAGAACAATCAAAGATGTGGGCACATTCAAATTCGCCTCCCAAACCAAGAAAAGCCTCGCAAGATTTTTCTGCCAGAAAACTGATGGCAACGGTGTTTTGGGATGCCAAAGGGGTGTTGTTGGTTGAATTCATGGAACATGGTACGACCATTAATCAAGACGTGTACTGTGAAACAATAAAAAAGTTACGACGGGCTATACAGAACAAACGCCGTGGTATGCTGACTTCCGGTATCGTTTTTTTGCACGATAACGCCCGTCCTCACTCTGCTCGCAGAACAACGGCCCTTCTTGAGTCCTTCAAGTGGGACGTTATCAACCATCCACCTTACAGCCCAGACCTGGCGCCAAGTGATTATCACCTCTTCATGCATTTGAAGAAATGGCTCGGGTCACAGCGGTTTGATGACGACGAAGAGCTCAAAGATGCGGTCACAGGCTGGCTCAAGGCACAAGCGGGTGATTTTTATGCAGAAGGAATTTCAAAGCTTGTGAAGAGATACGATAAGTGCCTCAATCGCTATGGAGACTATGTAGAGAAATAGTGCAAAGATGTAGTTGTAAGATGTATATATTAAAATATTTTTATTTAACTTGGTGTATTTTTTTAAATCAACCGGAGGTTACTTTCTGAATGGCCCTCGTATATATATATATAAACAAAGATGATGTAACTTACCAAACGAAAGTGTTGGTATGTTGATAGACACATTAACAAACACACACACAAAATTCAAGCTTTTGCAACCCACAGTTGCTTCATCAGGAAAGAGGGAAGGAGAGGGAAAGACAAAAGGATGTCGGTTTTAAGGGAGAGGGTAAGGAGTCATTCCAATCCCGGGAGCGGAAAGACTTACCTTAGGGGGAAAAAGAGACAGGTATACACTCGCACACACACATATCCATCCGCACATATACAGACACAAGCAGACATATATACATAAAGAGGTACATAAAAATCGATAGTTTTGTTTTTAAATTTTCTGTCAACGTAGATGTAATCATACCTCCCTATGATATCTCTGCCACGTGGGGATGGTGCGACAATTTATTGATATGTGTAGGTCATTTAAAGAACTTACACAATTGCAACCCCCCCCCCCCCCCCCCCCCCCTTGCCACCCCTTACCCCTTACCCCTCCCCGTTTATTGTATACTGGAGTGATCCATATCACTGGTCGCTGGATGTCAGTATGCAGTGGTGGTGCATTAACACTATTTAACTTTTCTGTACTTTAAACTCTTGGCCTGCCATTGTACTGAGACCTTCATTTGTGCCCAAGTTTACCTCATGTACTCTCAGAACATGCCATTACATAATGTTTGTATCTAATTTTGTTTAATGTACACTTTACACATTATTACTACCGCTATTTACAAAATAATAAATGAATAAATAAAGGTTACATCAACAGGCACATTTGAATTCAGAGTCTGTAGTTTGATTATTGGAATTTAACTGCTGCTATTGCGGCATCGTCCAGAGTGCTCACCTCACATGAAATATGGTGCAGGCGCACTTGAGTTTGTTAATGCTGCTGTTAAGTTGAACTGTCCATGAATGTGCTACAGTTTCACTTGTTTACCAAAGTCAATAAAAGTGTTCATCCCTTTGCTGGAACATGGTGTGCTGAGGCTTGTGCATAGTGGAACCATTGATACTGTGGTGAGGAGGTTCATCATTTATGGCCCAGGCATTTGTTCCTCTCATAATCCACATGTTTCAGTGGTTGAACCAAGCTCACGCTGTCAGCATTCTGAGGCAATTGAATGGATTCAACGTAAGTCTCCAATGCCCTTATTCGTTTCCATACCACGTCTGTGGTAGAATGCTTTGTCAATACTCAAGTCCACTGATGATACTAATGTTTGATACTCTTCAGCACTGGCACACGGTTTTTACAGGAACACACCATTGAATTGCGGGTTTCAAACCTTCATAAAATGTTCGTTGCATATTTGGTGTTATATTCAGCTCTACATTACATCACAGGCTGCCACGTAATCGTGACTTATTTAGTTTCATAATCGAAAGCAGTCTTTCATGCATTTATGTTGATCGAAACATTGTTATCACGTTTGCAATCTCATTGTATGAACGTGGAATGTCGAGCTTCGGGACAGTTTCAACACAGAAGGATTTGGCTTATAAACGGGAAATACGTTGCAGATCGATAAGCTCCATCTGCAGTTGCCCAGGGGCGCTTTAAAATGAAATGCAAAATGGTCTCTAAAAGAGATCACAAGGAAATATAGAACTGGCAGTGCGCTCAAATGTTTGGAAAACTATTTCTGTAATTCTTTTAACGAGACAGAAGTTTGTTCAAATTCACGTTTTCTTTAACACCAGTGAGTTTAGGGAAATGGACGGTGTTTTTTTTCATAATTTATCACCCGCACAATGCTATTTTTTTAAACATATCCCCGTCATATCAAAAATAGATTATTTCTCACCTTGCAATATCTTACTGTGGGCAGTGTGCAGTCAAATCCACGTAAAATGCAAAGTCTTCAGCCCATCCTGGTTGTTCCAATTTTCTTTCCTCCTTTCATTTTTCTTTCATAAATTTAACAATAGCGGGTTTCAATTTGAAAAATCGTTTCAGGCATGCCCCTTGACTTAACCAACGTACTTTGAAATAATATAGCTCAGTTACAAAAGACCTGACACCCCTTTTATTTCCTGAACGGTTACAGATATCGAAACGAGGTTTCGTGCAATTGATAGTACCCTGAGGGGCACTGTTTCGTATGGATAATGCCCTGATATCAGGCATCAACCGAGATGTTGATACAAGTATGATTTTTTTAATGGAAACGTATACTTTTCATAACTATATTCAGTAGGTCTTGGAAAGCCAATTACGATGATATAGCGCTTTTATTACTGACACTGAAGCCTTTCGCAAGAGAATCCGAGAAATGCACTAAAACTGGGAAGCAATGAGGTGAGAGTAGGCCATTGCTGTGAAATAACACCAAGCTCTCAGACCAGACTCAGCCGTTATATGCCGATGCAGCAAGGCACGCCTTCGCTACTAAAATAAAATGTCATTTTGTATACGACATAGAAACACCTACGATTTTTTTTGTGAGACTATGGCATATGCTAGTTTCTGGCGTATCAGGTGGGACTAAGGAAAGCTGTTTCAATTGTACGTACTTTTCCAGGTTTTTGTAGGAACACCTACAGTTTCTTCGAGCAGTTTTTCATTACTATTTTCACAGAATTTTCTTGACATTCGTCTCATAATAGCGTGTCTAACTTTTCCACATTGGTGTACATGTCAGCATGCAAGAAATTATGAAGCATAAATGATCTGCTGACAGACAACACAGTTTTGTTAGTTCTGGGGCACAGAGAAGTAAACAGTCGAAAAGCTTAATACAACGATGTAGACTGGCATGACCATGTTTACAATGTAATATCTGATTCTGGATGACTCAGTTTTAGAATATTTCTCTCATTCTTTTGCAAAGAGTTTCTACTACAAAATTAACAAGCATTGTATCACTGCAGTCGTCTTCTCATGCGCTTTCGGATGCCGTTAAGAAAGTATATCATTCTCTTTAAAAAATTATACTTGCTTCATTATCACGATCGATACAAAAGCGAAGATTCTGTATTACACACCAAATTACGTGTCCCTTAGCGTGCTATCATTGGCCCAAAACCTAGCTTCGGTATCTAAAATCATTCACGAAATAAAAGGGGTATTACGTCGTGCATGACTCATCCTGAATATACTCCCTTTGTCAGAAATGTTACAGGACAGATTAAAAAAAATATAGAAAATTGTACTTCAGTTACAAACATTTCTGGAGGTCTTGAAAGAAAGCAGGGAAATTTTCAACTTCTATGCTTGTAAGCTCATTTGTCACAGGCTGTCGTATGTATGTGATATCTTGATGGAGCTTTTCTTTCAGTTGCATTCTTGAAAGGGCCTCGCTGCAGTTGCTTAATCATCGTCCACATTTCACTAGGGTTTTCCCAGCTTAACGCATATCTTATTGTTCACTCTTTGCTCACGATCAGCATCGATTGTGTCACCAAAACTAATGTGCCAAGAATCCAGACAGGGTGTTGCTAAGCACAGCCTTGCCACATAGTGAGTTTCACGGAAATACGTGCAAGGTCATTTCGAGGACACACACGTTAACATGAAAGCAACATTTGTTCCCTTTTGGTATTGCAAGCTCAGAAATAAAAAAAGCCCTGGCCGACCATGGTGTATAACAACTGACGCTCAGAAAACCGATGTTTGATCGGAATAGCAGAGCCGAATGAGACAATGTGTGAATATGATAGTGAAAATGGGCCTCTGGTATCCGGCAAGCTATGCGGGCGCGCGCGGGCCACTTAGCGCTTACCTCCTCGCGGGACAGCGTCTCGTGTGGCCAGCGCGCGTCCAGGTCCTGCAGCAGGCGCAGCAGGATGCGAGTGTCCAGCGGCGAAGACAGCGCCTGCCGGCAGTAGGACGTCCAGCGCACGGCGGCCAGCTGCAGCTCCGTCACGTCGCCCTGGATCGCGTGTTGGTGCAGGATCGTCTGCGCCACATGCGGCAGCTCGCCGCTCCACTCCCACATCGGGCCCTGCGGGCACATCGCCGGCACCCGTCACTACAGACAATCTCACAGGACAAAATATCAGCCACCCCCTCAAAAAAGCTCAACTCCTCGCTTTGGAGCTCTGAAGGTGGCAGGGGTAAAATACAGGGAGCGAAAGGCTATTTACAATTTGTACAGAAAGCAGATGACACTTATAAGAGTCGAGGGGTATGAAAGAGAAGCAGTGGTTGGGAAGTGAGTGAAACAGGGTTGTAGCCTATCCCCGATGTTATTCAATCTGTATATAGAGCAAGCAATAAAGGAAACAAAGGAAAAGTTCGGAGTAGGTATTAAAATCCATGGAGAAGAAATAAAAACTTTGAGGTTCGCTGATATTGTTGTAATTCTGTCAGAGACAGCAAAGGACCTGGAAGAGCAGTTGAACGGAATGGACAGTGTCTTGAAAGGAGGGTATAAGATGAACATCAACAAAAGCAAAACGAGGATAATGGAATGTAGTCGAATTAAGTCGGGTGATGCTGAGGGAATTGGATTAGGAAATGAGACACTTAAAGTAGTAAAGGAGTTTTGCTATTTGGGGAGCAAAATAACTGATGATGGTCGAAGTAGAGAGGATATAAAATGTAGACTGGCAATGGCAAGGAAAGCGTTTCTGAAGAAGAGAAATTTGTTAACATCAAGTATAGATTTAAATGTCAGGAAGTCGTTTCTGAAAGTATTTGTATGGAGTGTAGCCATGTGTGGAAGTGAAACGTGGACAATAAATAGTTTAGACAAGAAGAGAATAGAAGCTTTCGAAATGTGGTGCTACAGAGAAATGCTGAAGATTAGATGGGTAGATCACATAACTAATGAGGAGGTTTTGAATAGAATTGGGGAGAAGAGGAGTTTGTGGCACAACTTGACTAGAAGAAGGGATCGGTTGGACATGTTCTGAGGCATCGAGGGATCACCAATCTAGCATTGGAGGGCAGCATGGAGGGTAAAAATCGTAGAGGGAGACCAAGAGATGAATACACTAAGCAGATTCAGAAGGATGTAGGTTGCAGTAGGTATTGGGAGATGAAGAAATTTGCACAGAATAGAGTAACATGGGGAGCTGCATCAAACCAGTCTCAGGACTGGAGACCACAACAACAACAACCTGTGTAGGACTTCTGCCAGGCTGTCACGTTACCCTCCACCACTCTGAAGTATGTCATGCCGGCCAAGTGGTGGGTACACCTTCTGATCAAAAGTGTCCAGCATCTAGTAATGGACATAAAGGGCACTGCGCACACACACCGACCGACCGACCAATTTCCTGTGCAGCCTACACACTTTACGACCTACTTTACTGAGCGACTACAGGGACAAACGATGAACTTCTGTCGGTCGGCTGGCAGGGCAACGCATAACATAACATAATTTTTTGGGTGGAGTGATTGGGGGAGGGAGGGGTTGGGTGAAATTGTGACGGAGATCATGCGAAGGGCTGGTGGGTCGGCTGTTGGCTGTGTGTGTGTGTGTGTGTGTGTGTGTGTGTGTGTGTGTGTGTGTGTGTGTGTGTGTGTGTGTCCCTTTATTACTCATGGGATATGACCACCCTTTAATTTATGATAGCTGGAATTCTGCTGGGGACATTTCCAGTGAGGTGCATGAATGTCAGTGAGGGAATGACAGTCTGTTCTTCTTCAAGTGCTGAAACCAGAGGTGGTAGTGATGTTGGATTCCGGAGCGAAGTCGATCTTTTAACACTTCCCAAATGAGTTCCATTGGGTTCAGGTCGGGACACTGGGCAGCATAGTCCATTTCAGGAATATTGTTATTCACAAACCATTACCTCACAGATACTGCCACACGACAGGGTTTACTGTCAAACAATTATAGTCTCCGAAAACTTCCTGTGCTGAATGCAGCCTAAAGTTCCACAAAATGTCTTCACATACTTCTGCATATAGCGTTTTCCTAAGTGCAATGAGGTAACGACACCCTAAGCACGATAAACAGCCCCATATTGTAACGTCATGTCTTCTGTACTTCTGTGTTGGAATTACGCATGATGGCAGGCATTCTACAAACCCTTTCATTGGATTTCCAAAGTATGTAGCGTGATTCCTCACTTCAAATCGCCCCTTTCCAGTGATACACTGCCCAATGGCGTCATTCTTTACATCACCCCATGTTTTGCTTAGCACTAATTACAGAAATTTGTGGCTTGACAGAAGCTGCACGACCATCGTACTCCATTCCATTTAACTCTCATTCATTGTGCTAGCTGGACTACTGGTAGTACTTTGGAACACACGAGTGATCCCTTGCACTCATTTCGTGCGGTTTCTTACAACCACCGTCTGCTAGGATTGGAGGTCCTGTCCGTCAGTACATGATGTCTGCTTCATCTAGGTTTAGCTGTGGTGTTTCCTCCCCACTTCCACTGCACACTCACATCGCTAGCAGTCGACTTGGGCAGCTTTAGAACGTCTGAAATGACCCTGATGGATTTGTTACTCCGGTGACATCCAGTCACTACGTTCGAGATCACCGAGCCCTCGTGAACAACCCATTTTACTGTTACTGTTTCTCTGCTAATAAGACAATGGCTCCCACCTCCAGTTACCCTGTCGAGTCTACCTCTCGTGACATATAGTCGCCAATTCCGCATCACATAGCGGTGTCCAGATACTTTTAATGAGATAGTTTATGTGCCAGTCGGTTATAAGGAACACCGCAGTAAGAAGGCTCTACATGGAGAAGTGACAGGATTGCAGTTAGTAGTTATCGTGTTTGGACTCTCCTGTGATCAGATCGTGAGTGCAGTCCACTGATTTGTTGATGTATCAAGACAGTAATGGTAGATCTCTCGCAGCCATGTAATACGGCGTAGGAGCAACGCTAGTAAGAAGACTTTAGCTGACATGGACCAGAGACAATTGTCATACATTACCAGATACAATCGGTTTCAAACATGACAAGGAATTGCTGCTCACAGCAAATGCTTTGAATCGCTCTAAGTCGCGTAGAACTGATACCAGACGGTTGTGTGACACTCCACTGCTGAACTAATTCAGGACAGTGCCTCTTTACAATGAAATTCTGTGTATGTGCCACTCAATTATACGAAATTTGCGCTGTAAGATAGGTTGACGAGGTAATAGGACATGTACATGCGTTAAGACATTAGGCAGTAACTTGGATGGTACTAGAGGGAGCTGTAGAAGGTAAAAACTGTAGGTGAAAACAGAGATTGGAATATATGCACCAAATAATTGAGGACATTGTTCTTCTGAGATGAAGAGGTTGATTGGTGTATCATTGTGGATTGTCTACAAGGAATGGTGGACCACTCACAGTCATGTAACACATATTAAGAGCAGCCGTTGTTAAAACACCCTAACCGACAGTGACTAGTGACGGATGACACACCTTGCCAATGACAATATTTTTCCAACCCGACAGAAATTGCTGCAGTCATTCAATGCAGACACGGATCCACAGTAGGATTCTAATGCGGGGGGGGGGGGGGGGCTCTCTGTTTCTTACTTTCTCACCTCTCCCACCGCAAGGATCCAGGACTGAAAGAATGCAACAAGTTTCCAGCGAACCAACGTTGCGAATGGAACTGCATGCCATGGACTTTCGGAACGAGGTACTTCGCAAAAGGTCATTGCTCTCAGCGGCATGTAGAGTTGGACGTCTTTAATTGGACAAACAACACAGTACCTGGGCAGTAGTTGACTGGAGTGCAATGATGCCACACTGAAGAGTGGAAGTTGTGGATCAGGCCGGAGGTGGTTCTGTGATGTTTTGGGGCAGTTTTCGCACCGTGACTTGCGACCATTCATTGCCATGAAAATAAACCACGATGTTCATCTCTACATTATCTGTAATTAAGCATTACCCCTCTACATTTTGATATGGATATGCTGTGGACCCTCCCGTCTTCCAGGATGACAACAGCCATTTTCACAGGGTTGTATTCTTTTGTTCCTGGTATGACAAACACTCTCACTCCTCTCTGCAGATGACAGCTCTTGCAGGGGTGGATTCGTCAAGTGGATGTGGCATACCTGAAGAAAGTTCTGGAGCATATCATTGTGTGGAACTGAAATATATACCAAGCGAAAATTTGAGAAGTATAAATTAGAAGGACCGAAGATTTGGCTTCCTTTCAGCGTCATCATAACTAGAGACTGTGCATAAACTGAGATGTGTGAAGGATGTGAAGGGAAATCGGCGTATACTTTTCAAAGGCTCTATCCATGCAGTGACCTGAAGTGGTTCAGGGAAGCCACGAAAATCTGATCTCAGTGTGGGGCGAGTATTTGAATCCACCGTCCTCCCCAGTACGAGACCTTTACCTTCATCACTACGCCACTTCAAACGATCAGAAATTGGGGAAAATTTGATCCTTTCAGATGTGGTACTATCGAAGAAGGTAGTAAAGTAGAGAGACGGGATACAAAACAAGGAGGTACTGAAAAAACAGCCGGCCGCAGTGGCCGAGCGGTTCTAGGCGCTACAGTCGGGAACCGCGTGACCGCTACAGTCGCAAGTTCGAATGCTGCCTCGGGCATGGATGTGTGTGATGTCCTTAGGTTAGTTAGGTTGAAGTAGTTCTAAGTTCTAGGAGACTGATGACCTCAGATGTTAAGTCACATAGTGCTCAGAGCCATTTGAACCATTTTGAAAAAACAAATAGGCCCTATATTAAATCTATGGGAAAGCCTTACCAGTAGAATGGTCACGTTAATGGAACATTTGCCACGCAGGCCGCTAAAATTAATTTTGCGCTGGAAGGAATTAGAAATGGAAAAAAGTAATGTAGGTGTAGACAGATACTAGAACACGCGCCCTAGTACAAAGAAATTATAAACTTGGTGTTCTAGATACGTTGAAACAGACTTCGAGGGGTTGTAGATGGTATCTTGAGGAATACGTTGCGGGTAGAAACCCATGTTGGGAAACGTCGTTCAACGACGCTAGAGTGCGCCAATGTTATAGGCGCCGGCAGCAAACGTGACTTTGCACGCTGAAGGACGGTAGGCAGAAAGTCTCTTAATGTTGTTTGTTTATTCACTGACCGAGTGTTTACCACGACCCTCAGTGGAGAAGGTGGAGCTAGCTGCTGCTTAGAACGGCTTTGTTTCCTATGAATACAATGCTCTGGTGCTTCGGTTGGTGGCGGTTTCCGACACGAGTATCCACCCGCAGTTTATTTTTCTCCTGGAACCCTCTAAAATACAGGAGAAAAATAAACTACAGATGGAAACCCGTGTCCGAAACAGTCATCCGCCAAAGCAACAGAACATCGCATTCATTGGAGACAAGGCCTGTCTACGCAGCAGCTAGCTCCATCCACTCCAATGGCAATCATGGCAATCAGTTGCAATCACTGAATAAGAAATAACATTGCGAGGCGTTCCTCTTACATTTCGTCAGTGTACAACGTGAATTTGCTGCTGAAGGGGTGCCCTAGTGGCAGACATAGGCTTCTATGACTTCAACGTTCTGTAGCTTCGTTGGATGAAATTTCTGGACACGTATTCCTATCCTCCATTTGTTCCTCAAGACACCCTCTACAACTCCTCGAATTTTGTCGCAACATTTCGGGGACACCCTGTAGAGATGAAAAGTAGTGCAGAAGATAGGAAGCGATGTAGGACTCGAAACCAGTCGAAAGACAGATGAATTAAAAAAACAGACAGTACTTTGGATACACAGCTGTACACCAGGATAAACTGAAGCAATACCACGTGGGAAGACTGTGGCTAAAGTCCTAAATTCTAAGCTTGTATATGTATTGTCAAGCAACGTACAACTGGTTCATGAATCAGTACTGACAATGTTTCGCGTCAGTTGTTAAATGTGTGATATAATAACCAGAACATGTTTCGGGACTACGTTATAAAGTGGTATAAAGTAAGGAAACAAATCGAAGATCGCAATACTACATACACTGAAAACCATGTAATTATATTGTCCTGCATTATACCATACCCTGATTGAGCCGTGCGCGGCTCGTGTTAGTGCCGTTTATTGCTTAACATTTTGTCTATGCGGTACTGCCGTCCTGTTTCTTATTAGATTTACTGGTGTCACTAAGTTGCTGGCTTGCCTGCCCGTGAGTGGCACCAGCGGCGCTTATCGATAAGAGGACTGTCGTACTATCTTTAGAGCGACCGCTAGTATTTCCGGGTCGTCGTGTGTCGGGACGGAGCAGCAGTGAGGTCCGGACAGCCATGTACCTGTTATTGGAACACAGCATTCTGGACAGCTCAGGAACGTATTTAGATAGTTGCATGTATTCTCTGTGGTTATCAAGATTAGTGCTGAACCATCTTTTTTTCTGATTCAGTGCTGGCAGACAGTAATAAACTTAGTTTCATGTAAGTACTGTGTGAATTATGAAATTTTTCCACCACACAGTGCTGCCTGCATATTACTGGATGTTCTGTGAGTAAATTTTCCACTGTAACTGCGAGAAATGCGTTCGATTTTCCCCAGATAGTAGCATAGCTATATTGTTAAAACACTTTCCCCGGTTTTCAGAAAGCATGGGTGGTTTTCCAGGAATTCCATTTCTAATCTGTGCAATCGCATGTGAGCTCGAGAGCAAACTTTTTTATATCCTATTTTGAAATTTAATTCATAGTGTTGCACTTCGTAGATTTATACTTAGTCATAGGTTACAGAAGTTGGCGGGGGGGGGGGGGGGGGGGGACGTCAGGGGACGGACAGCAAGGAGTTGCACTTGCCGCCAACCCCCCCCCCCCCCCCTCCCTCCCCACCATGAGCGTTTGCGATAAACTTCATCCATTTAAGAATTATCACTAATTTCTGGATGTGTCCCGCATGTAATTCGTGACAGACTAAATATTGAGTGTCCTGTCAGTTATTTGTGCAATGTTTCATTCGTTATAATAAATACATCATTTGCCTGTCGTTTCGGAACACTGCTGAAACAAAGTACCTTGTGTTGCTTCTTTCGCCCCCTCATACAGCTGGAAATTAGTTGCAATAATGGACAGTTCCGACTTAGCACCGTGTATACCTGTGTGACAACTGTCCGAAATTTTAAGAACAGCCCTTTCGTTTCTGGACATCGTGACTTTAACAATATGTCTGAACTTTACCTGTTAAGGCTTGCTGAGAGTTTAACAGCAGACAACTGGATTTCATATCCAAAGATTTATTTCATTTGCAGTATGGACAACATAACATCCTATACTATGTGTTTCTTTACTTTTGGTTTATCTGAGGGCAAACAATAATCCTAGGCTAAACGCGATGGAAAATTGTGAATATTGAGGTTGAAATGGTGTTTGGATCTTTCTCAACTACATGGTTGAGAATTTATACGCTGTATGACCCTGTCTCACTTCTAGTCACATAACTTGTGTACTCGAGTTCACGCATGTACACATGATCACTCCAAACCGAAGAGACGAAGACCATTTTGTTTGCATCATTGGCCATTGATACGTGATTATGGGTATTCATGTCGGCTCTCCAGCCAGATCAGATGATGTTTTGAATCTGGAGCCCCGACATGAATACAACCAATTATTACGCCGGCAGAGATTACGGAATCACATGAAGATCCTCTACGGTGAAGGGACGTTTCAACTTTCAAGGGTATTTCATGAACTTCGTAAGAAGGGGAAATTACTGAGCAACCTCGCTTTTTGGCTGAGATGCTGGAATGAAGTTTTAATACCTAAATTTGCCGGAATTGTTGATTACATTGAGACAAGAATGGCCAACACCATTAAGAAGCGTGCTGGTTTTGCCTTACTAAGGGAGCGCAATAGTTTTATACGTGCACAACTGGATTTCATATCCAAAGATTTATTTTATCTGCATTTGGCAGTTTCAGCGCTGCTTCCGCTGCATCCTGGAATTGGGTCGACAGTTCGTCCTGGGCAATATCAGACTGGGTGTAGGCAAACGCCGTCAGTAGGAAATCTTCGAAAATTCAATGGTTTTCTTCGCAGTCTACACTGATAACACCCGTCGACATGTGATCAGTCTCACAACGAAAGAGTGAACGATGCTACGCCTGCAGTATTGGAACAGGAATTCAATTTTACCCATACACCCAGTGATGTTCCAATTACGGAATACATTTCTGCCGTTGAAAAAGTCGTGTCCAGGTTTCCCGACCATCTAGCTGATGAGGTTGGGTAAGAGGTGTCTCAGCTGCTTCAGGTGCCACCCTCGCGATGTAACATCTCGCTTTAAAGAGCCGCAATCCGGTCCTTCAGAGAAGATTTAGTAATTCCTCCAGCGGACAAGGCCAGTTCAACGGTTCTTCTTTCGCGGGACAATTATGTGCTTAAAATTGATCTCTCTCTTGCACACTCGGCATACCAAAGATTGCAGAACTGTCCAACTCACCGTATAAAACCCAAGACTCTCAAGACTCTTCCAGTCATTAAAAGAGACTTCATTATCTGATGAAGTTCTGGGAAAAACGTCGACCTGGTTCTGCAGTCCAGCCGAGATTATACGGTTTGCCTAAGGTAGACAGGAAGGACTTTCTCTTCGGCTTTTTGTTAGAAATTTGGGCACTCCTACTTATAAGTTGGCTAAGTATCTAGCGTCCATTCTCAGTCCCCCTGTCGGAAATTGCTATAATCTTGTTTCCAATTCTCTGGTTTTTATTCAACATATGACTTCTGAGTCTCAATCCCAAGAATTGGCTCTTTAGTTTTGATGTTGCGTCTCTGTTTTCCAAAGTTCCTCTTGAGGATTCTTTGCAGTTAATTTGTGAAAAATTGGACAAAGGAACAACAAGCTTTGTCACCATGTGTTGACGTTGACGTGTTTTTTTACTTAATGACAAAAGTTTTAAACAAACTGAATGGCTATTGGGAGTCCATTATGCCCCGTGGTCGCCAATTTGTGGAAGATTGAGGACATTGCAACATGGTTCTTTAAACCAACTTGTTCCTGGAGATACGTCGACCATACGTTTATGGGATGGCCATTTGGGAGGGATGTTCTGGATCGTTTTCTGTATCATTTTAATTGTGTGCATCCCAATATTGAGTTCACGATGGAAGTCGAAGAGGACGGCGAACATCCGTTTTTAGGTGTCTTGGTCCACAGGAGGGGTGATGGGACATTAGGACAGTTTATCTGAAGCACACGCAGATATCTTTATCCATCAGGCAGTTATCAATCCTACCAACGCAATGGGGTCCTACTTACATTGGTGAAAAGGGTTTACGCTATCTGAGATGCAGACAGTTTGACGCAAGAACTGGAGACTGGACATTTGCGGGAACTAACAGAAGATACAAGCAAATCTGCGGAATTCCTACATTTTGTGGGAAGTATATCTTCAGAAACAGGAAAAAGTTTAAAGAAGTTTGATATTAAAAGTATTTTCCGTCCACCGCCTGAGACCACAGCTCTCCTGGGCTTAGTGAAGGATAACTTTGGTTCAAGAAAGCCCGGGATCTACACAATTCCCCGCAGTTGCGGGAAAGCCTACATTGGACGAACTATTCGTACGCTCCAGTATCGTTGCGTGAAGCACGATCGGCACGCACATTTAATTCAGCCAGAAAAATCTGAGTGTCTGAACATTGTCTTACTGAAAAATATGAAATGTTGTACGATGAGACAAGTGGTTGACCCTGCGTCGCTGTATTGGGACTGTGTAGTGGAAGAAGCCATTGGAATGCGGCTATCTAACAATACTCTGAATTGAGATAAGAGGTACCCTTTTACTAACAATTGGAACCTTGTTCTGTTTGATGTTAAGAAACACAATGGTCCCTGTTTCGGTCATCAGAAACTGTCAGTTTTTTATATCTATTGTTCCCACGAGCTTTCACCACCTGTGCGCTGTTGTGCCTGTCGCTAGAGGGCAGTTGTGTTCGCGCACGCGCGGTGGACCCACGGTCGATGGATATTTGTGTTCCGGCAGATAGTGCGACGGCTCACAGCCGTAGTATTGTGACCAGATGACGATGTGTTCCACCTGGAGACCTGACATGAAGACAACCAATGGGGACGTTTACGGAACCTCAAATGGTGATTCTGCTGACCAATTCTATAGTTGTTTTTAACTATTATTCTATGTTCACATTCACATCAAGCATGTCAGAAGATGTACTGCTGATATACTCATGAGGTACGCTTACTTTCAAGGTACAGCTGCCATCTACATTTGAATAATGTTCGCTGTGTAGCTGTCAAGCGTTTGAGACAGGATAAGCTGTGTGTACTTCATGTGAAACTTATTTCTGCTGCCAAGGGTATTTAACTCCACTGGACGCTCTTTGTTGCTTACGTACAAGGTAAAACAAGATTAACCACTCTGGAGGAACCCATACCTCTAGCTACGCTACATATAAATCTGACCACAACCAACATTTCATTAGGGAGGTGGCAGTATTTCTAACTAGTCAAAATCAGCCTTTGATTATCACAAGAAGCAACTGCATGGAAAAAAACGGGAATTTCAGAACATCCTTTAGTTACATGATTTGGCCTCACCAAACACCTGTAATACTTTACTCGGAAGAAACACAGTAGTATGATGAATCTCACAGGATACTGAGCTACAAGCATGTGAATTGGGCATTGTTCAAGGAAATGCTTGAAAAGTCGTATCCCACAAATTCCCAAAATTACACAAAGCAGGAAACTTGTTGAAGCTGTCAAAGCCCTTACCACTGCAGTTCAGGATGCAATAGCAGGTACCATTACAGTACTTATACCACAAGAATGCTCAAATGGCCCTGCTCCCAGAAATACAGGGGCCAATGTCAATGAGAGATCATCTCGGGAGATACTGGCTGTACAAACAGCATATTAGCAGGCTCCAGGGGATCATACAGGCTAAATTAAAACTTTTAAAACCACAAACTGGGACAATACACTCGCAGGGCTGCACACCACATGACCTGGAGTGTGGCAAATAGCTGTCCACTCCACCAAGAAGAAATACTACACACCAAGTTTACAAATACCTTACAGACCAGCATACTCCATGGAGGAGAAGCATGAGCTGATGACCAGAACACTAGCAACATCATTCACACTGAATCTGGCTCCTTCCAATCCAGCACTGCTACTTGAAATGGACCAGGAGGTTACATGGCTTGTAACCCAGCCCAAGTGCAATGTAACAATACATACTGCTACACATGAAATTACACAGGTTATTAAGCACAAAACAGATAGAAAAGCTCCTGGTCCCAATCACTTTCAAAACCGTGTCACCCAGGAGTTCATGAATAAAGCTATAGAGCATCTCACACATATGACGAATACCATTCTACAACATCAACACTTCCCTGTCCTGATGTTCAGGAAGCCAGGGAAATACCACTCCCTACCACAAAATTACTGAGCCATCAGCCTGCTGAGCTCCCTGAATAACATTGTTGAGAAGATGATTCTCAAACATCTTACTATGCACTGCAACACCAATGACTCGCTGAGACTGGAGCAATTTGGATTCAGCAATCACCACTCCACAACACAACAACTCCTCCGTGTAGTAGAACATATTACACACACACCCAACACCAACAAAGCTACAGGAGCGCTGTTCCTGGTCTTCAGTCATCTACGGCACAATCGTCTCATTCGCAAACTCTGCACTGCTAGTCTCTCCGACGAGCTCATACATCTTACACACTCATATCTCACCCACAGAAGCTTCAACACCGACGTTCAGGGCAAACAGTCAACACAACACAGTATACAAGTGGGAGTACCCCAAGGCAGCATCCAAGGGCCCCTCTTGTTTAATCTCTATGTCAATGACTTTCCAACTGAACAAAACACAATGGCAACCATCTACGCAGATGACACTACCATCCTAGTGCAAGACTAGAAACCATCAGGCATAATTCGCAACTGCAAACAAAACTGCCTAGCTGGAATGACAGTGTGTTAGAGCAAATGCTGACAAGTGTGAAGCAGTTCTGTTCATTGACAAGCCATAACAACTGCACAATCATAAAGTGTTCTGGCATACCCACAAGCTCTGGAATGAAAATTAAGATCGCAAGAGCAAAGAAGGCAGTGAACGCACCGTCAGCCAATTGCCCATTGGCAAGGACCACACCACGACGGGAGCAGGCCCCTAGACAAAGAGAATATAAGTGCCGCTCCTGCCAGCCTCGGCCACTCAGTACTTGGACAGGATTAGGACAGTATACGGACAGGCCTAGCGCAGAATGCTACAATAACAGTTGTTAGTGATCCACAAGCTGTGTGTCAAACTTGCACTAACATTGTATATAGCAAAGGACTCGGATTTATACTGCATGTCGCCTATTGCTTGCGACACCATTGTAAATTCCAGGTTAAGCATTGTCAAGCTTCTTATTTGTAATAAAAACTACTAATGTTGTTTGCTTGAATTGTTGTATAGCATTTTGAGAATGCAGCATCCTGTAGGCACCCTATACGAGATGAGTGGGCAGGACCCCACATTAAGACTGCAGACAAATAACACTACACACACGCCCAATACGTTTCAGTGTGAAAGTCAAATACTTCAGTGACAGGCCAACTGAGCAAATGCAAGGCTCAAACAGTGTTACTCTAAGCTCAACAGGTAAAGCACACTGAATAGGAGTGTATCGAGGTCCGTGTACATGATACTGATTAGACCCATGATGATACATGCAGCTGCAGTCTGGGGTTACGTGGCTCTGACCGCCTGTGCTGCCTACAGGTGATACAGAACAAAGTGCACCACAGTCCACACACACTGTCGACCTTCACAGAGAGTGCTGCCTTGAGACCCACACACAGATATTCAAAAAACTCACCACACGACTGTACAGGAACTTGAAACACTCTGACAATCACTTCATTCTTAACCTGGGAAACTACGACCACAACCACGGGTGAAAACACAACTGCTGAAAAACACTTCTATCTAGGGACAATTAATCACCTGTGGACAGCACAAGCTCACAGGCAAAATAAACACTGGTGAATCCCTGCATTACAGCAAAACTAAATGGCATTGCCAGCTGCAAATATCTAGCTGACCAACTGGCAATACGGGAAAGCAGTATTGCACACTAAACATAAACATATCCAACCAAACCTCTTTATGGCCAACTGACCACTTGTATAATGACCTTGGCATGTTACAAGTACAGATGCTGCAGGTGGCCCAGGCGACACTCAGGTGCACAGCCCAGGAGTACCCCTCCTCAATAGGACTGACGCTCGTAAAGAGTGTTTAAGCTGCGACAATGGTATTGAGCATCGCACGATACCCAAAACTAACGACAACCTCACCCTTGCAGACAGAAAGAAACTGCTACTGCTCTTACTATCTGTCCAGACTATTGCAGAAGTTCTTTTCCTTTGGTGCTTGCCTCGGCACTTTTCTCCCTCTGCCCTTAAAACTGCTACCTTCTGCTCGCTTCTCGACCACTTCTATCGCCTCAAAGTGCCTGTATTAATGGGTAATCCTACGGACAACATCATGACCCCACATCCTGTGCACTTCTCAATTGTAACGAAGCAAACGGAGGTGATGGTAGAACTTTGGTGATGGTCACCATGTCAGTGTGGGTGTGGAGTAGCTTCGCCCTTTAAAGAAAAAGGCATTACCAAGAATTGGACCTGGGTCCTCCACATAGCAGCAAGATATGCTGACCTCTGAGCTGCTCAAATGGACAAGAGAGAATTTAGCATTAATTGCAAAGTTTGCAACCATAACAATCACAATATAAATAATTTCCATAGAGAATATGCATTGAAGCTTAGGGTTAAGAAAACTGTTTTATATTCAGATGCAACACCCTTTTAACATCTGCCAGCGGACATTAAGAGCAATCTGGAAATCCCCAAATATTCAAAATTAAAGTAAAAAATGTTTTATTAGCCAGTCCACCAATAATTTACCTGGATATGTGAATTTACCTACCTGTCCCACCTCAGATACACAACGCACAAACACTTTCTAACAGAAAACCATATTTAGCCATGCAACATATTCTCTAGGAGCAGACAGGAATGGTAGATGGTTTACTCCACAGAGGGAAGCTGGCAGCAGCTTTGGAATGCCTTTTGAAGTGGTGATTCCATCTTAATAATAGCCTATGTGCAGGTACGGTTGGTTCTCCACGGAACAGAAACTACTGTACCGGTCCCAACGTGGCATTGACAGCATAAAGGCAGCAGCCCTGTAAAGTTAATTGTTTTGGTATCATTTTAGAAGTGTCAACTACATTTAATTTTTGATTATTTTATTTTTGTGATTTAGAAGTAGAAAACTATAGTGGTAAGTATACTTCCCACTGTCTTTAGTAAGCTGTTATGAGTTACTACTACATGTGAAAAAAAGGAATTTTCTGTTTTTATTTGACTATCTATTTTACAATCCTAGAAACTTCATTCAACACTACTTAAAGAAACGAGCTGAGACAAGTCACAATAGCATATATTGCAGAATGAAACAATGTGTTCTGTTGTAACAAGTGACAAAAGCACTGATGTCATGACAAACAGACACCAGTTGTTTAGCATATTATCACAAAAGGTCAACCACATCCAGAGGAGGTACAAAATTTTCCCAAGAGCATAGTAAAACAACTAAATTAGTGGTAAGTATGGTCAGTTGGTGGTAAGTATCCTTTTTGCAGTCCAAAAAAGAAATTAATTTTGTGGTAAGTATGTTCCCCTTGTATCATGGAAAAATTACTTTGGTAGTAAGCATACTTCCCAGTGGCCTTCAAAACAACATTATTTGGTGGCACATATAGTTGCAACTGCTTCTGAAAGGAACAAGTGACATTTAATGACAATTAAAAGCTACATTTCATAACAGACAGAAAGTTCAGCTGGTGCAGCAAACTAACATCAGGTGCCAGGTGCATACAGAGCTCGTATGATGTGTTCTCAGGAATACAGTAAAGAAATACAGTTGATGGTAAGTACACTTCCCACATCCTGTGAAATGGTTAAATCAGGTACTTCTCTCACAATATATCGAGCAAGGTGGCACAGTGGTGAGCTCACTGGACTCACATTCAGGGCGACTAACAGTTAAAGTCCATGCATTACTCTCCTGTGGCAACCTGTTCATCTCAGAGTAGCCCTTTCAACCTACAGCCTCAATTATCTGCTGGATGTATTCCAGTCTGTGTTTTCCTCTACAGTTTTTGCTCTCTACAGCTCCATCTAGTCCACCCAGACTTGGGTTTCCTGAGCTTTCTCTAAATCAGTACAGGCAAATGCCGAGATGGTTTCTCTGAAAGGGCACAATAAATAGCCTTCCCATCCTTGAAACAATCACAGTTTGTGCTCAGACACTAAAGACCTCAATGTTTATGGGACATTAAACACTTATCTTCCTTCATTTCTCCTTTCTCAATATTCTTTTGTCTACCAGAAATCACTAAGTACAACTGACTGTGTAATGTAGGTGAAAGCGAACCTGCACTCTCCTTTACCTTAGCAGAGTGCACTATGTCTCCATTCGTTAATGGGACAGTGTGACTCACGTAGGCCGTACAGTCTGTCGACCTGCTGCAAAGAGTCACTTAAGGCTTTTACTGGTCATGAGAGATATACTTAGCAGTAGCTGCGTTTCTTTACTGCATTTATGGGAATACATTGAACCACTTCTGCATGCTCCTGGCATCCAGTGATAGTCCGCTGCACCAGTTTACTTTCTTTTTGTTATGAAATATAGCTTTTAGGGCTGTGAGAAGTATACAGCCCACCAAATAACAGTGTTTTAATGGCTCTTGGAAAATATGCTTTCCATCAAAATAGTTTCTCAAAATGGTTTGGGAAGTACACTTACTGTATTTACCCAAATCTAAGCCGCTCTCGAATCTAAGCCGCAGCTGAAAAATGAGACTCGAAATCAAGGAAAAAGAATTTTCTCGAATCTAAGCTGCACTTGAAATTTGTGCCTCGAAATTCAAGGGGGAGAAACGTTTTAGACCACATCTCCAAACCGAAACAAAGTTGGTCCATTGTAATATGAGACAATTTAGGTCGAATGAATGATGATACAGCTACAGTAGTTTGGTGCGTGTGGTAAACTTAGCAGTTAAGCTTTACCACATAGTCATTGCTATGCGTCAGGCTCTCTGTCCGTATTTATACTAGAGAGCCCTTTTCACGTGCTTCGTCTGGTTTGAATTGATTGCTAATTTTTCTTTGATCTGATAAGTGCCATTCCCTTTGTTATAGGTGTTTCCGTCACTCTAAGCTCAAAATGCATTATCATACTGTGCCATGCATTGTTTGTCGCATTCTGATTATGCGTGTTTACAGCCTGTCACCGTTCGCGGGATGGCTTGCTTTTGCGCACGCTACCTCCGCTTACAATTAAAAAAAAAAAAAAAAAAAAAGAGAGAGGAATCGTCTCATCAGCGAAACAATGGCAAGAGACTGCTATTTGTTGTTACTTACACTGCCGCTTTCTTTGATAATGATCAACAAGAACCATATAATAGACTGCATTTGATAGATGTTCCAAACGAAAGTTTAGCGAAAAATTTTCTCCGTTTGAAAATTTTTGCAGACGCCTCTTCAGTGCATTACATTCTGCACAGAAATTAGAGCCATCTTAGGTTTAAAAATCTAGTCAGTTGCCGTGCTTCATTTCCGACTGTATCACTATTCAGCATAGGAATAATACGAATATAAACATGACATGATATATATATTCTTCCGCGTTTGCTGTTGTCTCTCTCTAGTTTTGTAGTTTATTAGGAAGACAGGATTTAAATGAGATAGCAGGAAACACGTAGGAATACATGGCAAAATGTTTACATTCGTATTATTCCTATGGTGAAGAGAATACTGCATGTGATTCACCATTCATAAAAGTTGCTATTAACAACCATCTCTTGTCACAGGTAGGACAAAAATTCAGAACGTAGACTTGGCCATATTGACAAACATCCCAAACACTCTTCCAGTATGATTTTCGTAGTACATTGAAAGGCTGCAACATTCGGAGATGAAGAATACGGAATTTGTATTTACTTCATTGGATAAAGTATAAAAATGCAGTGGTCGAAACTTGGGGCAGAGAAAAAAGCTCGTCTTCCACCCCTCCACCCCCATTTTTTTAAAATTTGTTTACTGATGCAGAGGTTTTGGCGCCAGTATTTATCTTTGTGCCTGCAAAGCATGCCTGTGTAGTGCTACATATATTCCATGGCAGAAGTTAGTTGTGGCGGCACCTACCAACATTTTTCAGAACTTCCGCTTACTTTCCACTTGATTCTAAGCCGCAGGCGGTGTTTTGGATTACAAAAACCGGAAAAAAGTGTAGCTTAGATTCAAGTAAATGCGGTATTACTCAATTATGTCTTTTGTGAATCTCGGGAAGCATAACTGCCAACCACTTAGTGGTTTTACAAAGCTTTTGGGAATATATATTACCATCTGTAGATGTACCTGGTATCTTGTGATAGTACACTGTACCAGATGCATAAAAATTGCTACAACAAACAGTTTTTGTTTGTTGTCCGATCACTACTATCATCACCTGTGTAGTTGGAAAAAAAAATTGCTTCATTTTCACAGTGGGAAATAGCAGCTCACAAAAGGGCTCTAGGAGAAATACACTACCACTACAGTTTTTGTCCTAAACCACAAAAATAAAATTACAAAAATAAATAAATAAACAAACTGATCACATGTCCAATATAACATCAAGAAATTTGACTTTGCAAAGGGATTAAAACGTTAATGCTTAAAGACTGCCCAAGCACTGTTACTTTAGAGTAAGATACCTGATGATCCTTGTAGAAGGGTGCGGAAATGACCAGGTACCAATGCATGTCTCAAGTGTGAAGACCCACAGATTCAGCACATAGTTGAGTCAGTCTGGTTTTGGTCTGGTGTCACCTATGGATATCAAATGCCTCTAATAACTAGTAAGTATAATTTGAGAGCTGTGCAGTATCAGAACTGAATCCTCCAGCCTACTGTCTAGCCAACATAATGTCAAAATTTCAGCAATGGGTCTCTCGACAAATAGTGCACTATGGCATAGATCCTGTTCTTAGCATGCATTTATTGTAATTTCCTGCTTAATGCAAAGTCCTAAGCAATTGGAAAAAAGCACGGTAATTTCTGTATATAAGAAGAGTAAAAAAATGGACCCACAACATTACAAATCAATATCCTTAACATTGGTTTGCTGCAGAATTCTTGAATGTATTTTCACTTTGACTTCCACGAGACAGAAAAGCTTCTGTTCACAAATCAGCACAGATTTAGAAATCATCGTTCGTGTGAAACTCGACTTGCCCCTTTCTCACAAGATATCCTGCAAATCACGGATGAAGGGAATAGGCAGATACCACATTGTTATTTCCAGAACGTGTTTGCCACAGTGCGCCACTGCAGACTGTTGATGAAGGTCTGAAATTACAGATTAAGTTTCAAGATATGTGAATGGCTCGAGATGGCTTCTTGTGTAGTAGCAGCTAGAATGTCGTCCTTGATGGTGAGTGTTCATCAGAGGCAGGGGTATTGTGGTTATTCTCAGGAGTGCCCCGGGGAAGTATGATAGGACCACTCTCATTCTCTATACAGGGTGTTACAAAAAGGTACGGCCAAACTTTCAGGAAACATTCCTCACACACAAATAAAGAAAATACGTTATGTGGAAATGTGTTCGGAAATGCTTAATTTCCATGTTAGAGCTCATTTTAGTTTCATCAGTATGTACTATACTTCCTCGATTCACCACCAGTTGGCCCAATTGAAGGAAGGTAATGTTGACTTCGGTGCTTGTGTTGACATGCGACTCATTGTTCTACAGTAATAGCATCAAGCACATCAATACGCAGCATCAACAGGTTAGTGTTCGTCAGGAACATGGTTTTGCAGTCGGTGCAATGTTTACAAATGCAGAGTTGGCAGATGCCCATTTGATGTATGGATTAGCACGGGGCAATAGCCATGGCGCGGTACGTTTCTATCGAGACAAATTTCCAGAACGAAGGTGTCCTGACAGGAAGACGTTCGAAGAAATTGATCGGCGTCTTAGGGAGCACGGAACATTCCAGCCTATAACTAAGCGACTGGGGAAGACCTAGAACGACGAGGACACCTGCAATGGATGAGGCAATTCTTTGTGCAGTTGACGATAACCCTAATGTCAGCATCAGAGAAGTTGCTGCTGTACAAGGTAACGTAGACCACGTCACTGTATGGAGAGTGCTACGGGAGAACCAGTTGTTTCCGTACCATGTACAGCGTGTGCAGGCACTATCAGCAGCTGATTGGCCTCCACGGGTACACTTCTGCGAATGGTTCTCCAACATTGTGTCAATCCTCATTACAGTGCAAATGTTCTCTTTACGGATGAGGCTTCATTCCAACATGATCAAATTGTAAATTTTCACAGTCAACATGAATGGGCTGACGAGAATCCTCACGCAATTGTGCAATCACGTTATCGACACATATTTTCTGTGAACGTTTGGCAGGCATTGTTGGTGATGTGTTGATTGGTCCCCATGTTCTTCCACCTATGCTCTATGGAGCATGTTATCATGATATTTTCAACATGTGGTTCATGCACGATGGAGCTCCTGCACATTTCAGTCGAAGTGTTCGTATGCTTCTCAACAACAAATTCGGTGACCGATGGATTGGTAAAGGCAGACCAATTCCATGGCCTCCACACTCTCCCGACCTCAACCCTCTTGACTTTCATTTATGGGGGCATTTGAATACTCTTGTCTACACAACCCCGGTACCAAATGTAGAGACTCTTCGTGCTCATATTGTGGACGGCTGTGATACAATACGCCATTCTCCAGGGCTGCATCAGCGCATCAGGGATTCCATGCGACGGAGGGTGGATGCATGTATCCTCGCTAATGGAGGACATTTTGAACATTTCCTGTAACAAAGTGTTTGAAGTCATGCTGGTACATTCTGTTGCTGTGTGTTTCCATTCCATGATTAATGTGATTTGAAGAAAAGTAATAAAATACGCTCTAACATGGAAAGTAAGCGTTTTCAGACACATGTCCACATAACATATTTTCTTTCTTTGTGTGTGAGGAATGTTTCCTGAAAGTTTGGCCGTACCTTTTTGTAACATCCTGTTTAGACTGGTGGTCCAAAACATTATGACCTGCTTAATAGCTTGTTTGTCCATCTTTGGGACAAAAAACATCACTGATTCTGCATATCAGGGATCAGACAGCTTGTTGTTAGCTTTGAGGAGGTATGAAGCATTAGATGTCTACACACAGGTCTTGTAATTCACGTAAATAACATATCACTGATTTGCATACGTGGTAATGATGCTCGATAGCGATCCAGATGGGTTCTTTTGGTTTACATCAGGCAAATTTGGCCACCAAGACATCAACATGACGTCACTATAATGCTTTTCAAACCTCTGTAGCATGATTCTGGCTCTGAGACACAGACATTTACACTGCTGAAAGATGACATCGCTGTCGGGGAAGACATCAAGCATGAAGGGAAATAGGTGATTCACAGCTGTCGGCATGTCTTCGATTACTACATGCAAGTGTAGGAGAATGTCTCCCAAGCATAATGCTGCTCCCACCAGCCGGCATCCATGGTGTGCTGCACATTTGGAGCCGCCATTCACCTCAATGATGGTTTTTGTGGAGACACCTATCAACCTAGTGTAGCAAAAATGGGATTCACCCAAAGAGCCAACATTTCCATTGATTGATGGTTTAATATGAATGGTCCTGTGCCCACTGCAATCACAACTGATGATGTTGTTGGGTAGACATGTGAACATGTAGGAGTGGTCTGCTGCGGAGCTCTGTGTTCCAGAATTTACAATGAACAGTGTGCTATGGAACACATGTGCGTGCACCAGCATTGTGCTCTTTCAGCAGAGTTGCTACAAATCACCGTCTATCCTACATTGCAGCCAGACATGCCCTCAAACCCCAAGTACTATGAAGAGTCATGGATGTCTAACCATTTAGCACTTAGTGATAGATAGCAGACGAACATTTGACCAGCATTGCCGCTTTTGAGATGTGTGTCACAGGCTCAGCATAATAATAATCTGCCATTTATCAAAATCACTTATCTCAACTGATTTCCCCATTTGCAGCCCATATCTTCCCTAAAGTGAGCCCCCATCTGTGTCTGCTCTATTTACATATTTTTGGTACCGCATCGCATGCCCGCAATGCCACCAGGCAGCATCCAACTCGCACTGGGCAGTGGTCATAATGTTTTGGCTAATAAGTGTACATTAAGGATCTGACAGCCAACGTGGCCAGCACTATGAGGCTGTTTGCTGATGACGCTATTGTGTATGAGCAAATGTCGCCATTGAGTGACTATAGGAGGATATAAGATGACTTAGACAAAATTTGTGATTGGTGAGATGAATGGAAGCTTATTGTAAATATAAAAAAAATGTAGGTTAATGCAGATGAGAAGGAAAAAAAATCCCATGATGTTTGAATACAGCATCAGTAGTATGCTGCTTGACAGTCATGTCAATTAAATACCTAGGCATAATGTTGCAAAGCAGTAAGACATGAAACAAGCAAATTTGGTTGTAGGGAAGGCAAATGGCCAAACTGGTTTATTGCAAGAATTTTAGGAAAGTGTAGCTTATCTGTAAAGGACACAACACTAGTGTGACCCATTCTTTAGCATCGCTTGAGTGTTTGGGATCTGCATGACATTGGATTAAAGGAAGACATTGAACCAATTCAGAGATTTATCACCAGTAAGTTTGACCAGCACATAAGTATTATAGAGATGCTTCATGAACTCAAATAGGAACCCCTGGAGGGAAGATGATATTGTTTTCACAAAACACTATTAAACTATTTAGGTACCTCGTACTTGAAGCTGACTGCTGGACGATCCTACAGCCACCAATTTACAATTCATGTAAAGGCCACAAAGACAAGAGAAATTAGGGCTTGTACAGAGGCATATAGACTATCATTTTTCCTAGCACTATTTGTCAGTGGAACAGGACAAGAAATTACTAAGGTGGCTTGTGGGGTATGTACGTAATTTTAATCAGCATGATAGATACATTTTTGTACATGTTTACTTTCAAGGAACTTTGTTGTGCTGTTCTTTTTTAATAAAAACAAATACGAAGCTCGTGCTTATTCACTCCATTCCTGGCTGATGAAAGTATCTAATGTAATTATCATCTTTCTCATGTTCCCAGTATCTCAGAAACTCTCTGTCAATTGTATTTCTTTTTATTTGGCATTTATGGTGTGGACATCTTGGTATTCACGAGCATCTATTCTGTTATCAGAAACATTACATTCTCTTCAGACCATTCTGCTGCTCAAAGATCTTGAGTTGAAGACAAAAGTTCACTGATGAAACACCAGAATTTAGCTCTTTCTCTCCTGCTCTCACCAATGCAGAGATGATGGAGACTCCGTTTGACAGTTCACCGAAAGACTGATAATGGGCAGAACATGAGTGAACACCTGTCAATGCTAACCATATGCAACATAATGGTGTCTGCTTGTGCTCAGCTACTGTTCAGAGCCACAGAGAATTCTTGTTCATTTGTGTCCGCTCCAGTGAAAAATGAGTTTCAGACCTGCAGTCCAGTCTTTTAAGTTTAGCAGGCAGATGGATCGGTCATGTTTTGGGCCAGTATGGTATACAGATGTCCGACACATCTCATTTCGAATGAGGCTATTTGAGGGCTGTGCAAAGTGATGATAGGATCCTCGAACCTACTGTCCTGTCATATAGTCGACGTTTGGATGATCATTGGTTGTGTTTCAAGATGACAATGCACAAGTACACCATGTGATACGAATGATGGAGGAAATCAAAGTCAAAATGAGGGCAGCTCAGTCTGTATTATTGTAAAATATTAGGAGAGAGAGAGTCTCGGACATGATATGCGAGTTGAGGTGGTAATCACAAAAAGAAATACTTTTTTGCTGTGGCAAGATCTTTTCACAAAATTCCAGTCTCCAACTTCATCCTCCAAATGCAAAAACATTTTCATTTTCATAGCACTCACCTTCATAGGGAAATATGATCGTTATAATAAAACACAACAAATCAGAGATCACATAGAGCAATGTAAGTGTTCCTTTTCCCCACACATTGTTCAAGAGTGGAACGGTAGAGAAACAGTATGAAAGTGGTATGATAAATCCTCTGTCAGGCACTGAGTTGTGAAATGCAGAGTAGTCATATAGATGCAGACATTTCATATCCCATTAGCACGGTGGTTGAGGTGGTCTAGTGGGTAGCGCACTAGACTCCAATCAGGGGTCCTGGGCTCTATTCCCAATAAAACATAAAAGGTGGGGATTTTTCCTTGTTCCAGTGACTGCAGGATGGCCCCAGGTGACACCAACCTGCTATCAGATGACTCCTGGGGATATTTCCCAGGGGTAAAAGGAAGCTGGGGTGATAGGCCATAACCCTCTCCCTCCTAGTGCCACGGTGAACAAAGGCTGCACCCTACCTGCTGTCAGGACAACAGCCCAGTCACTGCCTGCCATCATAGACCTTACTTTAACTTTTATGTTGTATGCGTCTGAACAATTACTTTAACACAGAACAAATACGTAAATGAACAAGACCAGAATAATTAACATATTCTGTTGGATTTTCTGTTGCGGCTATATCATGAATCAAACAACAACAGAAAGACATCTTCAATCAATTTTCCAAAATTCATGACATAAAAGTATTGTATAAATCATTAAAACTCTACTGTACTCTATCGAAATTGTAATACCCCTGGGTAGATGCCAATGTTAGCATGCAGCTAGAGCCAGTGTTGACATGGTTTTTAGGCTATTGTCCACATCCGACTAGATGAATAGCAGACTGGTATGCACACCCCACATCAGTTACATGATCCTCAAACATTTTGAAAACATTCTCACACTTTCACACAGGATAATATTAGATACATACAGATACAGGGTACATAACTTTCATCCTGTGTTGGTTGGAAGGGGGGGGGGGGGGGGAGGTGGCATGGAAAGGGCATCTGGCCACAATTTACCACTAATACTGCCAAATCCACATTAACATGCTGAGACTGTGATAGCAGGGGATAAAGACTAAGAAAAAGAAACAGTAAAATGTATCAAAGTTGTGAGGTAAAAGTCTGTGCCCACTGCCAGAAGAAAATTCACTCCAGATTTAATGTTGCAACACTGCATATGGAGTACATGAAATGATCACATTTACAGATCAATACTGCAGATGCTTCTCAGCTAGCATGTACCGACCCGTGCCAAAACACACACATTAGTATGTGGTGTAGCCCTCACTGGTGACAATGCAGGCACTGACTATGGCATTCAGTCGATAGTACAGATGGCAAATACTGTCCTGAGATAGATTATGTCACACATGCTCAATCTGTTCACATAGTTATGTAAGAGTTGTTGGTTGACAAGTTGCACGAGTCACTTCTCATCCCACGTTCCCACATGTGCTCGGTTGGAGACAAACTCATAGAACATGCTGGCCCGGGAAGTCACTGCTCATCTTTCGGAGAACACTGAGTTTCGTGGGCAGGGTGTGGGTCAGCACTATACTGTTGGAACAGTACATTACCTTCCAGTTGCAAGAATGCAAAAATAACAGGTGTAACATCATTCTGCATGTACCAAGTGCAGAAACACCACAGACGAATGAGAGTTGTAGTTTATCGCACCCCAGACCATAAGGCGTGGGGTGGGGCCACTGTATCTTGGACGAATGCACTCTACAAGAGAGTGCTCACCAGATTTATGTCATTTGCTGATATGACCATCACTTGTGTGCGAGCAGAATCTGCTTTCATCACTTACGACTATGGCGTGCCATGCCATCCTCAAAGAGATCCTCTGATGGCACCACTCGAGCCATGCATGTCAGTGCTGAGGCACGATTGGAAGACGGGATAGATGTGTGCACGTCCGTAACGCAACTGGCAATAACTGCTTTGCAACAGTTTGTGTTGACACATCTGGGGCTCACAAGACCTTTTATCTGTGCTGTGGTAGCCGTACGATCTCCAACTGCTGCCCTTTCAGTACAACAATCCTAGTGAGCATCTGTGCTGTGTGGATGTCCAGAACCTCGACTACGTGTGTGAGAATGTTCACGTGACTACTGATACTAGCAACATTGCATAACTGACGCAGCATGTCCAACTTGTGTGGCAATTCCCCCGAAAGGACCATCCTGCCACTCGGAAGCCCACAATTTGACCCCTTTTTAAACTCACTCGTTGGCTATAAGAATCACGAGTGTGCCTTCCTGGCATGGTTGCCTGCTTGCTTCACACGTCTGCATCACACTGGCTGTGAGCATTTCCTATTAAGGGGTAGACACATATAGCACTCTGACAGCTATGCCATTACACTATCTGTTGGCGGATGACACTGAAACCATTGCCAGTACATCTACTACTCCCAGGTGACATGTGTTGTCATCAGAACAAAATTGACATTGTATTTCCAGGTGTACAATATAAGCTGTATCAGCAGAAACATGTGACTAAAAAGATGCTAGCCTTACATTATTCTTGCACATTATCATTATCTTTGATGTTAATATGACAAGAAACATGAAAAATGCAATATCGAAAGTGAAGTTCATGGGAGAGATCTATGAACCGTTCAAAGTAAAGACAGGAGTGAGGCATGAGGAGAAAATAATCAGGACATGGTACAAAAGAGACAGATGGGTGAAGACTGAACCGTCGCCCTCCAAGTGCCGTGCCATACAAAGACTGCACTCTACATATAGTCAGATCATGTCACACACCACACCATGGCTTGCGGAATACATATGCGCATGTAGATAAAATGTCTGGCCTTTGCTGATGATATAGCCATCATAACAAATAACAGAAAAGAAGACAAAAAAGCTCTACAACCACTTTATCAAATCTCAGTCATAACGGGACTACAAATCTTACATGAAAAAAACTTGTACATTGACACAATGTAAAGAGACAGACACCCACTAGTAACAAAGTATGGAAAGATATCACATGAAGAAAGTTTCCAGTGCCTGGAGAGATTACACAGAAAATAAGACTGAACTCAACATCCAATGAAAAAAGAATCACAAAACTACATAAGGTATTCAGACTTATATGGAACAATTATAACAAAACAAGTTTTTCCATCAATGCCAAATTAAGACACTGTAGTACAGTAGTTACCACAGGCCTTGTACACCTCAGAACAACAGCCATGAAGGGAAGAACAAAAATCAAAGAGATGGAAAAACAGAAGGAAAGATCTACAGGCCAGTTCAGAGAGAGGGGATCTGGATAAACATATTGACAAAAGAACTGTACAAGTACAAACAGAGGATTAAAAACAACACCAGGTAAAGAAGGACAAAGTTCTAGAGACACATACAAATTATGCACAAAAACAGACTTACCAAGAATATTTTTAATATAGTTATGACTAATAAAGTGAAAACCAACTGGTTATAGGAAACCATGGAGGACCTCAAGAAACTAAACATCTCCGCAGAAGACATCAGAGACAGGAATAAATACAGAGTAAAAAACTGGAAAACAGAAATTTCAGCAGATATTGAAAGAAGGAAATGGGGAAGAATGGTACAGAAGGGAGGAAGAAGAATCAGAATGAATATATGAGAAGTTTTTGAAAGACAAATGAAAGAGACAGAAAAAAAGCCTTGGAAATTGATGGTGCTTTACTGCTCTCCTTAAGGGGGTATTCATTAACAATAATTCAATATAATAATAATAATATTTGTTGTACTTTAGAAAACATCAAACAACAAGTACAAAAAATACTGGAACAAAATAATGTGCAATCAGAGGATGAAGAAAATACAGTAATGGACTCAAACATCCCAGAGCAAACTAACAAAGAACAACACGCATCAATTAAACAATCAGAGGAAATCGAAATCTTAAGACAGCCACCAGAACAAGCACAAATAGAACATGAAGTGACACACATGTTAGATATAGAAGAAAAATTTCAGCTGACATATATAGAATACAAAGACACAAATACAGACATTAGACCATTCTTGCAAAGACCGCCAAATAACCCACAAGTCGGAAAAACATTAAAAACTATCAACACAATCATACACAACAAAATAAATGAAAACACAACTATGGAAGAGTTACAACTACTAGTTTATATAGGAGCACTCACTACACTAAATATACACACTAGGCAGAGATCAGAACCAACCAACACACAGAAGAAACCCACAAAACCAGCATCGCAACACAGGCTACAGATCAGAATAGAAAAACTGAGAAAGGACATCGGACAGCTAACACAATTTATTAGAAATGAAATGTCAGAAAAAAAACAAAAAAGGTTAGGTAAAATCTCACAACAAGAAGCAACAGAGCAATTAGATGAAAAGAAACAGAAATTACAAGCATTCGCCAAATGACTTAGAAGATACAAAAAAAGTGAAAATAGAAGGAAACAAAACCAAACATTCAACACGAACCAAAAGAAATTTTACCAGACAATAGATAACAAACACATTAAAATAGACAATCCACCAAACATAACAGACATGGAACACTTCTGGAGCAACATATGGTCAAACCTGGTACAACATAACAGGCATGCACGGTGGATACAAGCAGAAACAGACACATACAAGATGATACCACAAATGCCTGAAGTGATAATTTTGCAACATGAAGTCACCCAAGCAATTAATTCTACTCACAATTGGAAAGCCCCTGGAAAAGATAAAATAGCAAATTTCTGGCTAAAGAAGTTCACCTCAACACGTTCACATCTAACTAAATTATTTAACAGTTACATTGCAGACCCATACACATTCCCTGATACACTTACACGTGGAATAACTTATCTGAAACCTAAAGATCAAGCAGACACAGCAAACCCAGCAAAATATCGCCCCATAACATGCCTACCAACAATATACAAAATATTAACTTCAGTCATTACACAGAATTTAATGACACATACAACACAGAACAAAATTATAAATGAAGAACAAAAAGGCTGTTGCAAAGGAGCACGAGGACGTAAAGAGCAACTGATAATAGATACAGAGGTGACATATCAAGCTAAAACTAAGCAAAGGTCACTAAACTATGCATACATTGATTACCAAAAAGATTTTGATAGTGTACCCCACTCATGGTTACTACAAATATTGGAAATATACAAAGTAGATCCTAAATTGATACAGTTCCTAACATAGTAATGAAAAATTGGAAAACCACACTTAATATCCAAACAAATTCAAATAATATCACATCACAGCCAATACAGATTAAGCGTGGAATATACCAAGGAGACTCATTAAGTCCTATCTGGTTATGCCTTGCCCTGAACCCACTATCCAACATCCTAAATAATACAAATTATGGATACAATATTACTGGAACATACCCACACAAAATCACACATTTGCTATACATGGATGATCTAAAACTACTGGCAGCAACAAATCAACAACTCAACCAATTACTAAAGATTACTGAAGTATTCAGCAATGATATAAATATGGCTTTTGGAACAGACAAATGTAAGAAAAATAGCATAGTCAAGGGAAAACACACTAAACAAGAAGATTACATACTGGATAACCACAGCGACTGCATAGAAGCGATGGAAAAAACAGATGCCTATAAATATCTAGGATACAGACAAAAAATAGGAATAGATAATACAAATATTAAAGAAGAACTAAAAGAAAAATATAGACAAAGACTAACAAAAATACCGAAAACAGAATTGACAGCAAGAAACAAGACAAAAGCTATAAATACTTATGCTATACCAATATTGACCTACTCATTTGGAGTAGTGAAATGGAGTAACACAGACCTAGAAGCGCTCAATACACTTACACGATCACAATGCCACAAATATAGAATACATCACATACATTCAGCAACAGAAAGATTCACATTAAGCAGAAAGGAAGGAGGAAGGGGATTTATCGACATAAAAAACCTGCATTATGGACAGGTAGACAATTTAAGAAATTTCTTCCTAGAACGAGCAGAAACTAGCAAAATACACAAGGCAATCACTCATATAAATACATCGGCTACACCATTGCAATTTCATAACCACTTCTACAACCCCTTAGATCACATAACGTCAACAGACACGAAGAAAATAAATTGGAAAAAGAAAACACTACATGGCAAGCACCCGTATCATTTAACACAGCCACACATTTATCAAGACGCATCCAACACATGGCTAAGAAAAGGCAATATATACAGTGAGACGAAAGGATTCATGATTGCAATACAGGATCAAACAATAAACACCAGATATTACAGCAAGCATATTATTAAAGATCTCAATACCACAACAGATAAATGCAGACTTTGCAAACAACAAATAGAAACAGTAGATCACATCACAAGCAGATGTACAATACTAGCAAAAACAGAATACCCCAGAAGACATTGACATTGTAGCAAAAATAATACATCAACAGCTTGCCTTACAACATAAAGTTATAAAACAACACGTTCCCACATACAAGTATGCACCACAAAATGAACTGGAGAACGATGAATACAAATTATACTGGAACAGAACCATTATAACAGATAAAACAACACCACATAACAAACCTGACATCATACTCACCAATAAAAAGAAGAAATTAACACAACTAATCGAAATATCCATACCCAATACAACAAATATACAGAAGAAAACAGGAGAAAAAATTGAAAAATACATCCAACTGGCTGAGGAAGTCAAGGATATGTGGCACCAGGATAAAGTTGACATTATACCAATTATACTATCAACTACAGGAGTCATACCACACAATATCCACCAGTACATCAATGCAATACAGCTACATCCAAACTTATATATACAACTACAGAAATCAGTAATTATTGATACATGTTCAATTACCCGAAAGTACCTAAACGCAATATAACACATACCATACAGTTGAAAGGAAGTGACTCTTGATCAAGGTCCGCATCACTTTCCATTTTTAACCAGACTTAACGTCTGAGAAAGTAAAGAATAACAATAATAATAATGACACTGTCTCTGTCTCAAGAAACTGATCTTCGAAGATCAGCTGAAGTTATCTCCCATGTCTTACTCTGCCTCTGTCCATGTGAATAACAGTAAAATTTAGGCTTATTTGGGAAAACAGCATCAAAGAAATTGTTTATTACAAATGGAACAACAGTATTATAGATTGCACATGACAAAGATTTATTGTCACAAATTGATGTTATCACCACTCTTGATAAATCCTGTTAATTCAGTCCAATAAAGAATAACAACACCCGATAAATCTCTGTACACACGCCACATTACCACAAGTGAAAACTACATGGAGTGGAAACAGAGGGAGATACTACGACGCAAAGTTGTTTCCATCTTATGACCTTCTTGTTGTTGCTGTGGTAGTCTGAAGATTGGTTTGCTGCAGCTCTCAATACTAATCTATCCTGTGCAAGCCTCATCACCTCCACCTCTACATATCTATTACAACACCCACCCATTTAAACCTGCTAGTTGTCGTGAAGTCTTGATCTATTTCTACAGTTTTTATACCCCTTCCCTTCCAACACACACACACAGACACACACACACACACACACACACACACACACACACACACACACACACACACACACACACACAAGCCACCAAGGAAGAGCCTACAGCTTTGATTCAACCTCCCCCCAGTCATACCCTCATACCTCCCTAACTATGCTTTGTTCATTACTCCATCTTCCACAATCACTACGAATTCCTCCATCCTCCATGAGATATATACATCCTAAGCACCAATCCTGTAAAACTGTTGTCAACCTTTCTGCCACAACTCTTAGCCCTGCAGAAGTCTTGGTACTTTCTAAAGGCCTCACCTTTAGCCCAAAACCTAAATTCAAGTGTGCTGGAATTGTAAAGGACGACCTTCTTTCCTTACCTAATCTCTGCAGCTGAAATTTCTTCAGTGTGCATTAGGGAGGTATGAGGGTATGACTGGAAGAGGGGGAGGGGGGGGGGGGTTGAATCAAAGCTGTAGGCTCTTCCATGGTGGCTAGTGTGTGTGTGTTGGAAGGGAAGGGGTATAAAAACTGTTGAAATAGATCAAGACTATGCTCCAGACTGAATGCTGAAAGGCATAATCAGTCTTAAGTGATGATGATGATGCATCCCACTAATAACAGCCAACAAAAACCTCACATAGAACCTTGCTTAAAACAGTTCCAGCCTCCCTCCCACCCTGAACCTCCCATTCCAGCCAGTCATCTCTTGGTTATCTTTCAGGAATTCGTCACTTCTAACTCGGCCTTACTTTCCTTTCCTAAATCCTCCCTAATGAGAGCAACATCACTCCTATGTAACACACAGCTACCCATATCCTGAAAATCAATCCGTGCCTTATCATCTTTCCCACAGATAAAAGCTTCATCACAGTGTTCATGAATCATAGTGACTATGTGGCTGAGAGTCTTCACCAACTTTCTAACACCTCTGCATACAAACCTTACAACCATGATCACATCCTAGAATTCCAACAAGACTCCAGCAGCTCTCCAAGACCATAAGTCCATCCCATAACTTGACTCCTGGATCTATCTCCCTCCTCACACCACTCCTTCCTTTTTACCTATTCGCCAAACTACACAAACCCAACTACACAGGTCTCTCCACTTGTCTAACTGTGGCTGGGTACAATCCTCCCACTGAACATCACATACAACCATTGTCTGTAACCTCCCATCCTACAGTGAAGACAATGCTCACTTCCTTCACCGCCTTTCTGCATTTCCTGTTTTGCTACCACATGACTCCTTGCTGGTTACTATGGATGCAACATCATTTTACAACATCCCCCATGCCCGTGGCCTCACTTTCCAAACATCCTCCTGATACCAAACCCACCACCTCTTTCCTAATCCCCTTACCCAATCACATCCTGACCCACAATTATTTCACTTTCGAAGACCAAGTCACAGGGTGAAATGCCTAAAGCTCTCACCACAAGTATGAAGTGCTATTGATTTGCGGCTTTGACAGAATGGATTGGTAGTCAGGGACTCATTATTGTTACCCAATCAACAGATTGTAAAAATCCTTTCTTGTGCAGATGTACACTTTTTAAATGAAACTGTGCTTACTGACATTAACAAACTAAAAATAAGGTAAATCAGAATGTCAGTGGGGTTTGTTGCAGGATTCTAGTACAAGTTGTCAATGAGATACAGTATTTTTAAAAGTTTCCACACCAATACTAGTTTGTGCCACTCAATCTGGGTAGTTACTAGGTATGATGTTGTTTGCTTACAGTGTGTTTGTGTGTGTGTGTGTGTGTGTGTGTGTGGGTAGTTGCTACGTATGATGTTGTTTGCTTACAGTGTGTTTGTTTGTGTGTGTGTGTGTGTGGATAGTTGCTAGGTATGATGTTGTTTGCTTACAGTGTGTTTGTGTGTGTGGGTAGTTGCTAGGTATGATGTTGTTTGCTTACAGTGTGTTTGTGTGTGTGTTCCTCAAGTGCATTGTGACTTGCAAGTCAGTTAGTGTGTGACAGTCCAATCAGTAGGTCGTGAGTGGACGATGGGATTTACCAACGCAGAAAAAGGTGACATGCTCATGGTGTATGGAGAGTGTATGAAGAATGCAGTTCATTCTTGTACAGTATATGCGGCAATAAATCCCAATAAATGTCAAGCATCTCGGCAATCATTTATCAACCTCTTCAACCAGTTATGTGGAAGTCATAGCCTAACTCTTAGCAACAAACAGATGAAACAAGTAGTTGATCCACATGTTACCTCTTGCACAATCGCATGTGGAAATGGCATTAATCGGGCAAGTGTCCTATGCATTCTCCATTGATATAGGTTTATCCCTTTCTATAAAGAGCTGCATGGAATTGATCAAGAGAATTGTGTTAACTTCCATACATGGGCATTAAGACAGGATACTCCAGATGTATCATGTATCTTGTTTAGTGGTGAAGGAAATTTTAACAATCGTGGCCTGGTAAAGTGCTGAAATAAGCACAATTGGTCTGTTAAAAATTCTCTTTGGCTGTGGCAGATGGAATGTCAGCATCCTTGGAGTGTAAACGTGTGGTGTGGGGCAGTGAACCATCAGCTCATAGGCCCGTTTTTGTTAGAAAGAACACTGGATGCGCACAAGTATCATAGCCTCCTAACAAATCATCTTCCACGGATGCTAGAAGAGATTCCTCTGGAGACTAGGAGCAACTTGTGGTACCAATACGATGGCTGTACAACCCACAGTGCACGAAGTACAACATGGCTTCACAAACTGTTTACAAATCATTAGATTGGATGCAGAGGACCTGTATCTCGGTTGACCCATTCGCCAGATTTCATGCCTGCAGACTTTTTTTCTGTGGGGAAAGCTGAAAGACTGTCTACAAGGGCATACCAACTACATCTGATGATATGCAATGATGTATTACTGCAGCCTGTCGGATTGTCCCTGCTGAAATATTGGTATGTGTGCAGCAGTCTTTCCATACCAGAATGGGAGCATATACTGGTGCTGCCAGTGGTCATTTTGAACACAGCCTGTGATGGTCAATTGTCTCATTACTGGTCACAATACACATAACTAGTGTATGGACTTGGACTGTTCTTTGGTGTGTGCTACCGCAGTACATTGTTGTACCACACATTATGGTTTTCCCCATTCAATGCTCATGTGGAGTGTGGGAAGAATGATTCTTCAAATGGTTCTGTGCATGCTGTAATTAATCTTGCCTTCATGGTCCCTATAGGAGTGATACATATGTGGTTATTGTATAATCCCTAAATACCTCGCTTAATACAGGTTCCTGAAATACCATAAGTTGGGTTTTGTCATATATTTGGCGTCTATCTTCACTTGTCTGGCATTTCCAATTTTTAGTAGCTTCTTAATGCTCTCCCATGCATCAAATAAATCTATGATCAATCATGTTACACTATTTTTTATACATTCAATGTCTGCCATTAGCCTTATTTGTTATGGGTCATACTTAAGCAATATTCTAGAATGGGCCACACAAGTATTTTGTAAGCAATGTCCTCTATAGACTGATTGCATTTTCCAGTATCTTACCAATGAATTGAAGTCTGCATTCTGCTTTGCCTACATGTGAGTCTATGTCACCATTTCATTTCATCCAGATATTTGTATGAGTTGACCAATTGAAATTGTGATTATTTGATAATGTAGTCATACAATACTGTCTTTTATTTGTTTTGTAATGTGCTCCAATTTACATTTCTGAAAACTTAAACTCAGTTGCCTTTCTTTGGACCAATTTGAAATGTTATGATCTGACTCAAATTTGTGCAGATTTTTTTCAGGCAATTATTCATTATAGACAACCCTATCATCCAGGAAAAGTATGAGGTTCCTTATAATATCGTCTTCCAGAACATTAAGGTACAACATTAATGTAATGGTATAAATTACTATAACTGTATAAATAAGTTTATAAGTGAGTAAAATACATTGAACTATTTGTTACAACAAAACATTGTACCGGTATACTCAGCAAGATGTTAAATCAGCAGATAGCTACATTTTATGTTCAACATTTTGTGTACAGCAATATGCTGGAAAGAATTTATACCCAAATTAAATAAATCTGAAGAAATGGTAGTGTGTGTCTGGAAAAAAAATCCGTAAAACTCATACAGTCCAATTTGCTATTATGTCACTGTTACTGAAATATAATACAAAGTAACTGAATTCGATGAACATTCTCAGAGTGCAATATGCCTCAGAGTGAAATGCACAGTAATGTCAACATTATTTTTCAAGGCTATGTTTGTGAAAATCGATGAAAGCAAACCACACATTTTGTTCTCAATCTGCGGAAGCATTATGCACTGTGAAACACTGTACTGCTGTTATACATAAAAGCTGTCTCATTGCCAACATCTTTCCCCTGCTGGCTGTTCTACACTCCTCATCACTGATTCAACACGTTGTAAGATATTTTATGCTGTATGACACCACAGTCCAATCTCGTTAGGATAGCATAAAAATAATATATAAATTTCAGTATTGAAACTGGAACAGCAGAACAGCTCTCATCACACTGGATATCAAATCGAGGTTGGATTACAGCCATGGGTACATCATTTCATGCTACTCAACTGTATGTCATATGTATTCATCAACTGTAGTGGCTGGCGACTGGTGGCATACCCATCTCTTGGCATCCTGTGAACAGACGTTCTCCACAGGTGACAGATTTGAAGAAAATGCTGGATACGGCAACAGTGGAACACTCTCTGTATCGAGGTAGCTCAGTACAGCTCAGGTGATGTGTAGTCTTGCATTATCTTGTTAAAAGATAACATCATGGAGCCCTTGAAAATAGGGCACAGCGATTGGCCTTAACAAAACACAAATGAAATGGCTGCTGTCCAAATTACTGGCTATGTGAACCAGAGGTTGTGACATGTGTCCAGTTGCACCCCATACCATCACATCACATGCTGGACCCGCATGAGAATGACAGGTACAATCTGGCCAGGTCTGTTGGCATCAGAGCCTCCACACACATGTACATCAATTGTGACGATGTTGCAGAACCGAGACTCATCTGATACGATGACACAGTGCCATTCCTGTGTCTGGCATTGTTGTCAGTTGCACCGCTGTCAGTTCACCTCTCTCTAGAGCTGCATTAAGGGCTTGACAGTCTGTGCTGCTCCAGATGCCATCACATTGTCTGTGTGGATACTTGTCTCACTGTATACAAGCCCACTTCCTGACTAAATGTACACAACTTCACTGCAGGATCACGTACGCATGAGCGAACACTTGTCTGCCCTCTCAGGTGCTAGTTGGGTGGCACTACTGAGGCACTGCAAGGCATTTAGCATGGCCCTCCTGAAACAACCAACACTGAAATAGAATTTCTGAATGAGAAACCTGCTCCATAAGCTTTTCTTGCATACAGAATATGCATGGGAGTGCTGAAAAGTAATGCCTCTGAATTTTTTATTCTGTTCTCAATATTGGTCAAGGTATGACACGTCACGCATATTACTTGGTCAACTTTCCCACTTCACTGACTCATGGCACACCCCCCTCCCGCAAACAGATGGAGTCGCAATAGGCAGCCCACTCTGACCAGAGATTGTGAATATGTTTACGGTGCACTTCGAGGAAGAGGCCCTGATGTCATCCAAATGGAAATCCATCTTCTTCTTCACTTCTGTTATGTGGATAACACACTTGTCATCTGGCCTCATGGAAGAGACAAACTTCTTGACTTCTTTGTACATCTGAACTCCACACGCCACAAAATCAAATTCACTATGGAGACCAAAGAAGAAGGAAGACTACCATTCCTGGACATCATAGTCAGGAGAATAATGGACAGCACCCTGTGCCACAGCGTGTATCAGACTCTATAAAACACATAAACTCAGTTCTCCCTATGGCACTGTGAATAATTTCAATAACAAAAAGTGAGATGAATGTTGCAGCGGATATTTAATTTCCACTGTGGCTTTGCATTCAAGATCAGTCTTACCTGAGAGTGCAACATTACATCTTTGGTTAATTTAATTATATGTTCATTAGATTTTGGTTATAAGGCACGTTTTGCTGCCTAATGTTTCATCTCCAAATGCTGGAAACAATCCATGGAGGAAGAGGAGTATGTAAGACATTGGTGGACCAGGTTGGAAGAATCTGTGAATTTCAATACTCTGTATAAGAGCTCAATCATTTGAAAATAACTTTCAGACCTTGTGGCTATTCTAACAGATATACATAAGGCACTACATTCTAAAATATTAGCATCTTTCACTGAAAAACAAGCAACTAGAGGAAAAGTTCTCTGGCCATTTGTAAAAACTGTCACAGATCACGACCTCCGAGTGCTATGAAGAGAAGGTATTGACGCAGTGCTTAAACCAAACTGAAGACCACAACAGCAGCCATACTCAAGTAAATTGCTATGCAGTAGTTTCAGTGAATTTGACAATGATGTGGCTGCTTTCATGGTGGCCCATTCATATTGTGGGGTAGGGAATGCCAGGGACAGGGCTGGAATTGTAGGTGACAGATGGATTTTTGGCAAAGCCTTGTATCAATACCTCCTTAATTATTGAGCTGAAAAACTGTAGAGAACATTCATACAGTAAAATCACACAAAAAAATTTCCTATTTCAGCAGGTATTGTGCCTTTTGGTTCATTTTCATTACAAAAACATATTGATTCATGTTTATAAAGTCACAACTATGTCACTGTGATTTGTGTAACACACATTCTAGAACATGTTCCAGGAATGTCATGAAACAGACAGCTTTAAATACTTACTCTAGCTCATCTTTCAAGACTTGCATGCCAACAACAACACCATCTATCCAATCTGTTTTTATATCACTTTCATGTAAAGATTTCTCCACAAAGGATATCATCTGCCATGTAGGCAGTGCAAGAGGAAATTCCACACTAACATTTGGGTAATCAAGTGGATTCTGTGTCTTGTCAGAACCAAGTACAATCAACCCAATTTCATCTTTACCACTGGTAAATATCTGGAAACATATTAAATGGTAAAAATAAGTTTTGTTTATAACAAGTTGTATACCAATAAAAACATCACACACAGATACTCTTTATAAAATTATTTAATTGGATAGATAAAAAATCTACTCACCAAGCAGTGGCAGAACACACACATAAAAGACTGTTGTGATAGGGAAGCGTTTGGAGCCAGTGACTCCTTCTTCAGGCTGAAGGGTTGCAGGGGAAGCAAGAAGGGTGAAGGAAAAGGACTGGAGAGGTCTAAGAAAAGGGGTAGATTTTGAGAAAGTTACCCAGAACCGTGGGCCATGGGTGACTTACCGTACAGGATGAGAAGGAAAGACTAATTGTTGGGGACTGCATCGGGCAAGATTCGGAAGCCTGAGAGCTTAAAGGTGGAAGACAGGGTAATATGCAAGACAGAGATTACTACTAAAACTGTACATGAGTTAATAAGAGTGAGAAGCTAAGTGTATTGTATGCAATAGCTGTGGGAGGGGGCAGTGAAAATAGACGGGAAAGACAATGAAAGATGTAGAAAGCTAAAACGGAGTGAAGCAAAGAGTAATTACAGTGAAGAAAATCTGAGACAGGAGAAATTAACGTAAATTAAGGCGAGGTGGGTGGTGAGAACCAAGGACACGTTGTAGTGCTAGTTCCCAGATGCGGAGTACTGAGAAACTGGTGTCTGGCATGTGTGGTGAAACAAGTGCCGAGGTCACGTATGCCATGTTGTAGAGCATGCTCTGCAACAGGATATTGCGAGTTTCCAGTATATACACTGTGCCTATTCCCATTTATCCTAACTGATAATTTGGAGGTAGTCATGCAGATGTAAAAAACTGAACAGTGTTTACATAATAGCTGGTATATGACATGTGTCATTTCTATTTTTCGCCTGATCCGCAGTTCTGGGTGACTTTTCCAAATTCTACACCTTTTCCTGGAACTCTCCAGGCTTTTTCCTTTACCCTTCTTCCTTCCCCTTCAACGCTTCTGTCTGGAGGAGCCACTGGCTCCGAAAGCTTGCCAATCACAAATAATTTATTGTTTTTGTTGTTATAGTTACTCTTTATAACTTACTTAAAATACATCACGTACCCTCCTCTCCACAATTCTTCGAACACATAGTTTTGCCTTTTGTAAAAAATCACTGCGTTTCTGTATAACATACTTGGAGTCAAAGTGTCCAACATCTATTACAATTATAAACAGAAGAAAGAAAGTCGTATTTATTGGCAGTATTACGCAATCAAATATTTTGAAAAAGTTCCAGTGGTATAAATTTACAAAATCTTACAAATAAATATATACGTTTATTCTTTAAATCAATTCTTAGCAATAACATAATAGTATAAATTGCAGAATCAATATAGCAAATTTTAATGTAATGACTGCAATACAAATACAACATAACAGCGGTAAGTTATAACAAATGAGAGAGAGAGAGAGAGAGAGAGAGAGAGAGAGAGAGAGAGAGGCATTTCGACAATGTTTCATTACAGTGTGAAACTTATTAGAATTAAAATGAAGCCATAGTGAATTATTACATTCCAAAAATAATAATTATTGTGTTCTTTCACCCCAAAATAATACATTCATTAGGTAATACATACTTTTAATTTCAGAAATTTTTACAACAGCTCTGGACTTCACTGCCTCGATGAATTTATTACATGTGTCAATGAATGAGGGTTGATAACACTGCTTTAGTCATTCAATTGTTCATCATGTGATATTCGCAATGTTCTTAATAACTTCTTATGTAAAGTTCTATCATCAAAAAGATAATCTACGTAAGTTTTAAAAGTCGCGAATCTTTAAACAACAACTTGAAAATGGGTATACCAGTATTTTGTATACATTCTAGCATTGCTAGATTTACTTTTAAATTTTAAAGTATATGAGCCGATTGAGCGACTTTCCATCCAGAAAATTTGCTGTTGGCAAGACCTCACTACAAAGAAAAATGGTCTTTCCGGAGTCAAATGCTAAAAAATTCATAAATACCAGCATTGTAAGTGATACAAACAGGTATTAAGCACCGGGCATAAATATCGTTCTGCTTGACGAGAAAAAAAGTAGGTACATGAAAGAGTAAATTGGGTGCAAGGATTGAACATAAAGTAACCCAAATTACAAAGGGGGGGGGGGGGGGGGGGGAAACAAGAGGGTCACTGCTCAAGAATTGAGAACTGCCCCCCCCCCCCCCCTTTCTTTTACAGGCTTGGTTTCACTTTTCAGATGAGACCATGTCCCCCATATGTGAAGAAAATAGCCAATATGTAAAGAGAATTACAGATAAAGAGTTTTCTAGAATGAGATTTTCACTCTGCAGCATAGTGTGCACTGATATGAAACTTCCTGGCAGATTAAAACTGTGTGCTGGACCAAGACTCAAACTTGGTGATCGTAGCCCCAGACCTGTGTTGCCGTTTTGGGAGGTAGATCTCATATTTGGAAAGAGGAGATGACAGTTAGGGTACTATGGGCGAGCGGCTGCCATCAATTTTTGATGGTGCAGAACCCACAATAGTGGAACTGCTGCCTAGTCCAAAGGCACCTGTTACCAGTCTTACCCCACAATAGTGTATCGAATCCAGATGTAATGTCGAAGCTGATAAAAAGTCATATGAGAGGTTCCTGTAATCTAGGTGTGACTGCACCAATGCTGCATACAGCCATATCAAAGTAGAGTGGACCACACCGCTGAGGCATAGAAGAGCATTCAGGTGCGACCTACATGTCTGCTTTAGTTGGAAAAGACGGGGAAGCCATGTCGACTAGGCATCAAAGACCGGTCATAAAAAACACAATGACAGAAATGCATAACGTAGGTCATGGCAGCCAAAAAATGGATGCTATGAGTGAAAGCCCAGGATTGTGCTTGGTGTATTTCTCCCTGCATTCTGCCTCCAGCAATAGCCGTCGCGGACGAACAAAAACGATGGGGACACCATATGTCATGCAGCTGCCGCCAGATCATTGATAGCCACAAAAAGGAGAGCGACACTCAAAACAGAACCTTGTGCAAGCCCCTTCTCCTGCAGGGGGGGATGCTACAGGAGGCACCAACCTGTACCCAAAAAGTGTGACATGGAAGAAAGTTCTGGATAAAAATCAGGTGTGGGCCATGGAGGCCCCACTCCTTTAAGGTGGCAAGGACGTTATGGCACCATGTGGTATCATAAGATATACACACAGATCAATGAAAACTGCAACAACGAACTGACACTGAGCAAAAGCTGTTCAGATAGCACACTTCAAGTGGACTAAATTATCTTTAGTAGAGCGCCCTTGGCGAAAGGCACCCTGGACCGAAGCCACAAGATCCGGGGATTCAAGGACACAATACAGCCTTCGACTAACCATATGTTCAAGTAACTTGCAGGACACTGAGTAAATAATTTGGACGACAGCTGTCCGTTTGAAGAGGCAATTTATCTGATTTCAAAATTGGAATAACGGCATTTTCTCGCTACTGGGAAGAGAATTCTGCATTGCACCAGGGATGGTTAAAGAAAGGCCAGGTACACTGATGGAAAAATTTGCAACACCAAAAAATAATTAATGTAGAGTAATGAAATACCAGGAATATATTTGTTGAGACAACGTATGTAAAGTCATTAACGTTGCAGGATCAATGTGATTGTGAGATAAGTCACTGCAAATGTAAATGTAAATGCTGGTACGCTGTTGTACACGTGTCATGTGTCAGTTTGTGGGATGGAGTTCCATGCCTGTTGCACTTGGTTGGCCAATATAAGGACAGTTATTGATGTTTGTGGATGGGTTGAAGCTGTCATCAGATGATGTCCAATATGTGCTCGATTGGAGGTAGAGCTGGTTATCGAGCAAGCCAAGGCAATATGTTGACACACTATAGCATGTTGGCTTACAACAGCAGTATGTGAGCAATTGTTATCCTGTAGGAAAACACCTCCTGGAATGCTGTTTGTGAATGGCAGCACAACAGGTCAAATAACCAGACGGACATACAAATTTGCAGTCAGCGTTCGTGGGATTCATACAGACAGTTTTGTCAGTGGAAAAGTGAAAGCCATTGTCGATGCTCCAGGAGTAAAGACAATCAAGACATTGCTGAAGATGCCAGAATGGAACCCTGAGACACACCATTTTCCTGGATAAAGGTGTCCGACAAGGCAGACCCTTCATGCACCTCGAAAACTCGGTCTTTTAAAAAATGTCTGAAGGAAACAGGGTAGGTGGCCACGGAAGCTCCACATGTGAAGAGTATGGAGGGTACTAGCTCTCTAGCAGGTGTCATAGGCCTTTTCCAAATCGAAAAACACAGCCACAATCTGGGATTTCTGCAGAAAACCATTCATGACATGGGTGGGCAAAATAAACATCACAGAGGCTCCATAAAAAGTGAGCAAGTGGAAGCTTTCCTGGAACGGGTGCACTAAGGGGTGGACATGTCGTAGGCTTTCTCCAAATTGAAAAACACAGCCAGTCTGGGATTTCCACAGAAAACCATTCATGACATGGGTAAACAAAGTGGGTGATAGCCAGAAGGAAGTTGTTTGTCCTTATCGGGCTTAGGTGTGGGTATGACAGTGGCTTCATGACAGTGGCCGGGAAACATGCCCTCTGCCCAGATCCGGTTGTACGTATTAAGCAAAAAGTGTTTGCCCACAAGAGAAAGGTGCTGCAACATTTGAAAGTTAACAGTATCTGGTCCAGGGCGGAGGATTGAGATGAAATGAGAGCGTGATCTAGCTTCCTCATAGTAAAGGCAGCACAGTAACACTCAGGATTCTGAGAAGAGAAGGGTATTGCCCGAGTCTTCTCTGCTCATTTCCAATAGAGGTAGGCAGGACAATAGTGGGAGGAGCTCAAAATTTCTGCAAAATGGCGACCCAAGGTGTTGGAGATAGCAATAGGGTACACGATGATATTGTCTGCTACTGTCAGGCCGAAAATTGGGGAATGGATCTTGCTCCCAGAGAACCGTCAGAGGTTGGTGCACACGATGGTAGAGGGGGGGTGAAACTGTTAAAAGAACTAGTGAATGAAGTTCAGCTACCTTTTTGGTTATCCCGAAGAATGCGAATTGCATCGCAGCACGCTTCAGTCCACCAAAGGACTGGGACACAGCATGGTAAAGAGGAAGTGTGAGGAATGGAATGTTCTGCGACAGTAAGGATAATGTTTGTAAGAAATTCCACCTGGTCATAGCAACTGCGGAAATCGTGTTTGTTGAAGGTCGCCAGGGAGGAGTAAAGTCTCCAGTCAGCCTTAGTGAGCTGCCATTTCGATGTGCACGGAGGTGGGGTAGGAGTCAGCAAATGGATAGCACAGAGGAAATGGTCGCTCGAGTAGGTGTCAGAAAGAACGGACCGTTCAAGATGATGTGCAGGACGGGCAGTGAAGAAGGAAAGGTCCAAATGGGAATAGGTGTGTGACGAGTCTGAAAGCAACATGGGTGCTTCTGTGTTAAAGAAGACAAGGTTAAGTTGATTAAGAATGGCAGCGAAGAGGGCACCTCTCGGATAGGTTCTGGAAGAGCCCCAAATGGGATGGTGTGCATTAAAGTCCCCAAGCAGCAGAAATCGGCGAGGAAGCTGTCCAATAAGCTGGAGGAAGTCGAACCTGGTGACATCGAATGACGGAGGGATGTAAATGGTAGAAAGGGAAAAGCTCAAGTGAGGAAGGAAAAGACAAACTGCAACAGCTCGATGACAGGTAGTCAGGGAGATGGATGGGTTGACTATGAATGTCATCCCATATGACTCCCCCATGAGACAGAATGCCAACCTCGAGCGGAAGGTCAAAACAGACCAGGAAGAAATGCGAAAGCTCAAAGCAGTCGTGAGGATGAATTTTGTTTCCTGAAGGCAGAGTACAAATAGAAGCTGCGATTCTAAAAGCAGTCATAAATCCTCTTTGTTGGATCAAAGGCTGCAAAAGTTCCATTCGAGGACAGTCACGATGAGGACAGTAGGAAGGGGTGTCACCTCGGCAGCTGCCGAGTGCCAGTCTGCGAAAACTCGCTGCTACAGGGCACAGAGGCAAGAGGATCCTGCTCCATGAGGTCCTACAGAAGTGTCGGCTTTCTTCTGCTGTTGACATGAGGAATCCAGGGCATGTTGTCTGTAGTTCAACAATGCCTAGATGATCAATACTGCAGTTCGATTACATCTGCATTGTTACACTGTGCCAAGAAGGGCTCTCAACAAGGGTAGTGTCCAGGCATCGTGGAGTGAACTGTGGCAATGTTGTTCGGACATGGAGGAGAAACAGAGAGACAGAAACTGTCGGTGACATACCCTGCTCAGGCCACCCGAGGGCTACTACTGCAGTGGGTGACTGCTACCAATGGATTATGGCTCTGAGGAACCCTGACAGCAATGCCGCTGTGTCGAATAATGCTTTTCGTGCAGCCACCGGACGTCACATTACGACTCAAACTGTGTGCAATAGGCTGCATTATGTGCAGTTTCACTCCACACATCCATGGCGAGGTCCGTCTTTGCAACTGCAACACCGTGCAGCACGGTACAGATGAATCCAATAACAAGCTGAATTGGACTGCTCAGGATTGGCATCACGTTCTCTGCACCAATGAGTGTCACATACGCCTTCCGACGATTGTCAGAGATGTGTTTGGAGGCAACCCGGTCACGTTGAACTCTTAGACACACTGTCAAATGAGTGAAGCAAGGTGGAGGTTCCCTGCTGTTTTGGGTGTGATTATGGGGGGCTGATGCACACTGTTGGTGGTCATGGTAGGCACCATGACAGCTGTGCTATAAGTGAATACCAACCTTATATTAGAACAAATAAGCCCTCGGTCACAAATATTAAGTCAAAATTGACCAGGTTTCAATGCTACTATGAGAGTCGTCTTCAGAATTAGACTAACTGTTCTTGAACTTATTAGGTATATAATACATTAATAAAATTAAAGTTTGTACTGACTGGAAAAGATGAAGTACAATCTTTAATTTTATGAATGTATTATATACCTAATATGTTTTAGAACAGTTAGGCTAATTCTGAAGACGACGCTCATAGTAGCGTCGAAACCTGGTCAATTTTGACTTAATATTTGTGACCGAGGGCTTATTTGTTCTAATATAATTCTGACACGGGCACTGAACCTTAGCAGCTATGTTCAAAATTTTATGAATGCCATCCTCCGACCAATAGTGCAGTCATATTGGCAACATATTGGCGAGGCATTCGTTTTTGTGGATGACATTTCGCATCCCCATTGTGCACATCTTGTGAATGACTTCCTTCAAGATAATGACATCACTCGAAACGATGTTGATCTCTATTGCAAATTTCTGCACAGGTTCAGGAACCGAGGAGATGCAAAACGTTTTTTGATGTGTGTATGTGTGTATGTATGTATGGGATGGGCATCAGTTGTTTGGTAAGTGGTGCTTAGGTGTGTGTGTGTGTGTGTGTGTGTGTGTGTGTGTGTGTGTGAGAGAGAGAGAGAGAGAGAGAGAGAGAGAGAGAGAGAGAGAGAGAGAGAGAGAGAGGAGGGGGGGAAACTGTGGTTGGTAAGACCTTTTTCCTTTTTGTAATGTGGTGGATTTGTTTACGGTTCATTGAGGTAATTTATGTTTGATTAATTTGGTATTATTTTTTGGGGGTATTTATTTGCTTATATCGGTGGGTTTTATGGAGTGTGGTCTGGTGTTGTTGATTTGTGGCAGTTGGTAGTATTGTGCACCTTGGTTGAGCTATATAGGTCAAGTGAAATTTGCAGTACCAGGTTTTTGTGTCTGGTTTCATGGTATCTCTGGCTATGTTTGAGCCGTATAGACCAAGTGAAAGTTTCAGTGTATGTGTGGGTTTCTAGTATCACTGTCTTCATTGGAGCTGTTTAGTTCAGGCAAAATGTATGATACCAATAGCTGTTTTTCGCAGTTTTGGGGTGGGATGATTGTTGAGGGTTTGTTGAGGATTTTGTGTGCATAATTTTTGGTTTGATATTTATTTTGGAATGGTGTCATGATCCTTATTGTTGTGTGTGCTAATTGACACTGCCCAAAACCCCTACTTCGAGCGGTTCCCCCATTAGTTTCACTTTATTTCTGGTGTTAAATATTCCACTTGTTAGGGCCCGTTTATGTTTCTTCATGGGTGTAGTGATAGATGTCGTGGTCTCCATATTGAAAACACTTGAAATAGGAGTGTCACCATCTTGAAGATGCCACGGTTTAAAGCAAATAAGAGAACAAGAACTTTTGGTAATCCCCTGCTGCCTATGTCTGTAAAATATGCTAACAACAAATTATGGCTAGTGCTACTCTGCTCGAATTGATAATTATGAAATTACTTGTAGATTTGTTATGTCAGGGGTAAAACAGCGATTTTGAAAATATCCACTGCTCATCCTATACTATTTAGCTGCTATTTTTATATAATACTTCAAACAAAACATTCAGGTAATGGGACTCAGACTACTGTCAGCTCTCTATATATGGGTAAAATCAGGTTCTATATAATAGTATTAGTATGCAGAATTTACCTTCTGGAGCCCAGGTATTCTTATAAATTATGGACACCTTGTCTCATGGGGTATTTTTTTACTTCATTTTTAAGGATTTGGGGATTTTTGTTTGCCTGTCCGTCTCTTGTCATACTGTTACACTTTTGTAGCAGAATATAAAGCTGTAATCTGAACCGTATGGAGAGGTGCACAGTGTACATGGAAATATCCCATTGGTACTTGAGGGAACATAGATATATTAATGCTTAAATTCACATCATTGATTTTCCACAATAGTATTTGTTTTATAGTCTGTTATAAACCAGCGTTTGGCATTCTGTGTCATCCTCAGACAATTTCTGATGATGTCCTAAAAAGCCAAAATCTGATTCATAACGAACTGTAAAATAAATGACTTTGATCATGCTGAGCACCACAGCTGAGACCAATATTAATGATTATATGTGTTATTACATATTTATCATGTTGCAGTTGGTTTCACTGATTGAACATCTTCAAATTGCCCATTTGTGTCATGACTTTACACATGTAGGCCACCTGAATATGTTCAGTGAACAAATCTGGTCATAACACAATAAATGTGTAATAATACAGCTTAGATGGTTATTAATATGAAACAAATATTATTACGGCACATCAATCATGTGTATTTCCAGGGTTGCCACATGTTCTGGAAATCAGGGAATTTCAAATGTATCAGGGAAATTTGAAAAGAGCACTGGAAAAATCTTGTTTTTGTCTCAGTAGATGAAGTGGTTTGTTTACTGAGATGTCATGTGTCATCACTGGCTGGGTGCAGCTGAGTACGTGCGTAACTTCCCTACTCCCTTATTCTTACTGCTTCTCCCCTTTATACCACTCCCCTCGAATTGCAGTCCGTAACGCCACCACTTCTTGCCACTAGCCTAGCAGCTATCGACAAGAGACAGGGAGGCAGGAGGAGTGGTTATTTGAATCTGATTCTCAGAGATTGTTGACGCAGCAGCCAGAGGTGGTGATCACGTATACATGAGTTGTGTCTGGGTGACTGTCTGGATATCTGTGTGCTCTTGTTTTCTGACAAAGGGTATGGCAGAAGTTTAGTTGTGAGAATGTTATTGTCTTTTTTACATGCCTGGATGTCGCTCAGCAATCATCTTTACCGTGAGTTGCTACTATCCTCATTAGTGTTGATTCTCAGAGTATTTGTGCAACTCACCAGCTACACAACCGGCAGGCCGGAAAGGACAGAAGGAAGACTCCCTTGAAGACTTGCTACATCCCTCCAGCCAATCAACACATGAGTCTCCCTCTGCCAACTGGAAAGGCTCGAAAAAGTCCAACAAAGGCAAATGGTCTTCTCTTTCGCTGACCCAAAGATCCTCTTTGACGGTGTCGCCATGTGATACCTTCTCCTGGCTGGCCTCCATTTCGCCAGTGTGCCCCACCAAACTTTCTTGTGCCCTGGATTCCTCATGTCGACAGCAGAAGAAAGCCGACGCTTCTGTAGGACCACATGGAGCAGGATCCTCTTGCCTCTGTTCCCTGTAGCAGTGACTTTTCGCAGACTGGCACTCGGCAGCTGCCGAGGTGACACCCCTTCGTATTGTCCTCATCGTGACTGTCCTCCAATGGAACTTTTGCAGCCTTTGATCCAAAAAAGAGGATTTATGACTGCTTTTAGAATCGCAGCTTCTACTTGTACTCTGCCTTCAGGAAACAAAATTGCATCCTCACGACTGCTTTGAGCTTTTGCATTTCTTCCTGGTCTGTTTTGACCTTCTGCTCGAGGTTGGCATTCTGTCTCATGGGGGAGTCATATGGGATGACATTCATAGTCAACCCATCCATCTCCCTGACTACCTGTCATCGAGCTGTTGCAGTTTGTCTTTTCCTTCCTCACTTGAGCTTTTCCCTTTCTACCATTTACATCCCTCCGTCATTCGATGTCACCAGGTTCGACTTCCTCCAGCTTATTGGACAGCTTCCTCGCCGATTTCTGCTGCTTGGGGACTTTAATGCACACCATCCCATTTGGGGCTCTTCCAGAACCTATCCGAGAGGTGCCCTCTTCGCTGCCATTCTTAATCAACTTAACCTTGTCTTCTTTAACACAGAAGCACCCATGTTGCTTTCAGACTCGTCACACACCTATTCCCATTTGGACCTTTCCTTCTTCACTGCCCGTCCTGCACATCATCTTGAACGGTCCGTTCTTTCTGACACCTACTCGAGCGACCATTTCCTCTGTGCTATCCATTTGCTGACTCCTACCCCACCTCCGTGCACATCGAAATGGCAGCTCACTAAGGCTGACTGGAGACTTTACTCCTCCCTGGCGACCTTCAACAAACACGATTTCCGCAGTTGCTATGACCAGGTGGAATTTCTTACAAACATTATCCTTACTGTCGCAGAACATTCCATTCCTCACACTTCCTCTTTACCATGCTGTGTCCCAGTCCTTTGGTGGACTGAAGCGTCCTGCGATGCAATTCGCATTCTTCGGGATAACCAAAAAGGTAGCTGAACTTCATTCACTTGTTCTTTTAACAGTTTCACCCCCCCCCCCCCCTCTCTACCATCGTGTGCACCAACCTCTGACGGTTCTCTGGGAGCAAGATCCATTCCCCAGTTTTCGCCCTGACAGCAGCAGACAGTATCATCGTGTACCCTATTGCTATCTCCAACACCTTGGGTCGCCATTTTGCAGAAATTTTGAGCTCCTCCCACTATTGTCCTGCCTACCTCTATTGGAAATGAGCAGAGAAGAGTCGGGCAATACCCTTCTCTTCTCAGAATCCTGAGTGTTACTGTGCTGCCTTTACTATGAGGAAGCTAGACCATCCTCTCACTTCATCTCAATCCTCCGCCCTGGACCAGACACTGTTAACTTTCAAGTGTTGCAGCACCTTTCTCTTGTGGGCAAGCACTTTTTGTTTAATACGTACAACCGGACCTGGGCAGAGGGCATGTTTTCCAGCCACTGTTGTGAAGGCACTGTCATACCCACACCTAAGCCCGGTAAGGACAAACAACTTCCTTCTGGCTATCACCCACTTTGTTTACCCATGTCATGAATGGTTTTCTGTTGAAATCCCAGACTGGCTGTGTTTTTCAATTTGGAGAAAGCCTACGACATTTGTTGGAGGACTAGTATCGTTTGTACTCTCTACACATATGGCCAACTGCCCCATCTCCTTGAGGAATTTTTAAAAGACGAGTTTTCGATGTACGTAAGGGGTCTGCCTCCTCGGACACCTTTATCCAGGAAAATGGTGTACCTCAGGGTTCTGTCCTGAGTGTTGTCGTCTTTGCTGTCGCCATTAACCCTACAATGGCCTGTCTCCTGCCGGGCATCTCCGGCTCTCTTTTTGTTGATAATTTTGCTATCTACTGCTGCTCTTCATGAACCTGTCTCATTGAGTGGTGTCTTCAGCAATGTCTTGATCATCTTTACTCATGGAGCATCGAAAGTGGCTTAAGTTTTTCTACTGACAAAAACATTTGTAAGAATTTCTGGCAGCACAGCTGGTTTCTCCCACCATTTTTACATCTTGGGCCTGTTGCTCTTCCATTCATTGAAACTACAAAATTCCTGAGGCTCCTGCTTTATACAAAACTATCTTGGTCCTCCCACTTCATGCTCCCTGCAGCTTTTTCGATGGGTGTGAACCCTTCACCATCTTGGCTTCGTGCGGCAGCCCATCTTCACCTTGACCTTCATTCACTTTCTAAAGACACTGCACCAGGCTCGGTCTATTGCCTTCAGTTTCACGACCTATGCATGGAATTTTGCAATAGTATCTTTGTGTACACTGATGGCTCTTGGACTGACCGTGGTGTCGGGTGTGCCTTCAACGTCAACCAACATTTTTTGGTACTGACTTCCGGCACATTGCTCAGTATTTACAGCAGAGCTCTTCACCCTGTATCAGATCATGGAGTACATCTGCTGACATACTCTTTTCACTGTGTCACTGCTCAGACTCTCTTGGCACCCTTCAAAGCCTCTCTGCACTGTAGACTGTCCATCCCTTAGTGCACCGGTTCCAGGAAAGCTTCCACTTGCTCACTTTTTATGGAGCCACTGTGATGTTTATGTGGGTTCTAGGTCATATCGGTCCAAGAGGTTGCTGACACGGCTGCCAAAGCTGCATTCCTCGTACTTCAGCCCAATAATTCTTGCATTCCCTCTGATGATCTCTTGTTGCTTTCTGTCAGGTGGTGGTGTCACTTTGGCATCGCCACTGATCCTCCATTCATAGGAATAAGCTCTGGGTTATTAAGCCTCTCCCAGTGGCTTGGACAACCTCCTCTCAGTCCTCCTGCGGCGTGGAGGTCATTTTAACTAGGTTGCATATTGGGCACTGCCTTTTTAGCTATCACCATTTGTTAAGTGGTGCTCCCCTACTACTTTGTGCACATTGCACCCAACTTTTAACTGTCTGCCGTTTCCTGAGGGGATGCCCTTTTTTTTACCGTTTACATTCCGGTTTGGGTTTGCCATCTGAGTTATTGGCCATTTTAGTGAACAATGCGTGGGCTGTCGACCGTGTTTTACTTTTTATCAGTTGTAGCAATATGGTGAAGGCCATTTAATTTTTAGTTCTGGGCCTCCATTTCCCTATTGCGTACTTCATAGACCTTTCTCCATGTCCCTGCTTGTAGCTGTCCTATCTTCTGTCATTAAACGTTGACATGTAATCATTTTTAACTCCTCTCTTCATCTTTGTGTTTCACAGTTTTGGCATGGACACATATGACCCTAGTTGTTTTTGCGCCCTAAAACAAAATGGGGGAGAAATACAAAGCCCTGACATTCTTTTGTCGACTTATGTCTTTACCTCCCCTTGAGACCTCAAAATTTGTCGGGGAAAAATTCTAAAACGTGTCTGTGGAATCAGAGAAATATCAGGGAATTTCACTTGGAGAAACTTGTGGCAACCCTGGTTTTAGGTTTTTATATATGGAAATTATTTTTGCTTCTAGTATTGCAGTTCTGAATTGCTGAGTTCATCTTAAACTAACTCTTGTTATTAATCACAAATACCATTAGGGAATATAACTTCTATAGGCATGTAAGTGTGAGAATCCATGGGTCCCTGAAGAAGCTTTTTCAAGATGTAGAATAAATATTTTTTTCTGCTTAGCTGAAGTACCTCAGAAGATTATGCCATATGAGTAAACTGAGTGAAAGTGTGTTAGCAATCCTTTGTCCAGTTTCATACAGTAAGAGATTTCTAAGCACAAAATGGGCGGAACTGAGCTTCTCGGTTAACTGACCCACATGCTGGTCTCACACGTGATTGGTATCTGCATACCCAGGAATTTAGAACACGGGAGCCTAATTGCCCATTTATCCCTACTTTTGATATTCATATCTGTAAGTCGCTTTTATTTCTTTAGAACTGCACAATACAAGTTTTTAGGCCTTAAGCTGGTACCTGTGGATCAGTACAAGCCTGTTCTGTTATTCTCCTGGATGTTTCTGGTATGGATGAGTTTAGATCTTGCATCAATAAGTTTGTGACACTGCAAAACATTAGAGTTTTTCCAAAGCCCTCCAGTGTCCCAAGTAAATCATTTTTGTGGACTTGGCAGCAAACACTGTGTGCCACACCATATTTTATGTTCTCCCTTTTTGAGTTTAATCTTATTCCTGTCTTATCATTTGTTAATGTGACCTTCCATTTTCTGTAGTTAAAGTACAACTCAATCCATGCAAGGGGAAGACTTTTAATGCCATACTATTTTAGCTCCCCCTCACAGAATTTTTTAATCTAAACAGTCAAAGGATTTGGCAAGATGACAGGGGGGATAATTTCCACTATTTAATTCTACTGGAATTGAATTTTTGAGATATTATGTTGGATTCTCAGTATAGAAGCCTTTACAGAAGTCAAACTGTGTTGTTAAAAAGTTATTCTCTGAATGGCGGTTCACCATTCTAAGTGGATTTAGGTTGAAATACTATGCAGAGATGAAGAGGCTTACAAAGGCTGGAATAGGCTAGTGAGATGCACCAAAGCAGTAGTTGGATGAAGACCACAACAGCAGACTTCAACTCAGTTTATTGACGGAAATCCAGCTCTTGCCGAAATTAGCTCTCTCTCTCTCTCTCTCTCTCTCTCTCTCTCTCTCTGACACACACACACACACACAAAAACACACACACACACACACACACACACACACTCTTCCTTCTACCTACCACTCCATCTCTCTTACCAGTGTGTTCGCAAGGTGATGGGACATATGATTCATGCCCGGATAATATGGTGGCTCGAGTCTCACAATTTTTGATGAATGCACAGTGTGGCTTTCAACACAGCATTCTGCAGTGGACCGTCTCATTATTTTGCCCACCCATGTCATGAATGGTTTTCTGCAGAAATCCCAGATTGTCGCCGTGTTTTTCGATTTGGAGAAGGCCTATGACACCTGCTAGAGAGCTAGTACCCTCCGTACTCTTCACATGTGGGGCTTCCGTGGCCACCTACCCTGTTTCCTTCAGACATTTTTAAAAGACCGAGTTTTCGAGGTGCATGAAGGGTCTGCCTTGTTGGACACCTTTATCCAGGAAAATGGTGTGTCTCAGTGTTCCATTCTGAGTGTCATTCTCTTTGCTATCACCATAAACCCTATAATGGCCTGTCTCCCACTGGGCATCTCCGGCTCCCTTTTTTTTTGATGATTTTGCCTTCTATTGCAATTCTCTATGAACCTGTCTCACTTAGTGGCATCTTCAGCAATGTCTTGATTGTCTTTACTCCTGGAGCATCGACAATGGCTTTCACTTTTCCACTGACAAAACTGTCTGTATGAATCCCACGAACGCTGACTGCAAATTTGTATGTCCGTCTGGTTATTTGACCTGTTGTGCTGCCATTCACAAACAGCATTCCAGGAGGTGTTTTCCTACAGGATAACACTTGCTCACATACTGCTGTTGTAAGCCAACGTGCTATAGTGTGTCAACATATTGCCTTGGCTTGCTCGATAACCAGCTCTACCTCCAATCGAGCACATATTGGACATCATCTGATGACAGCTTCAACCCATCCACAAACATCATTAACTGTCCTTGTATTGGCCAACCAAGTGCAACAGGCATGGAACTCCATCCCACAAACTGACACATGACACGTGTACAATAGCGTACCGGCATTTACATTTACATTTGCAGTGGCTTATCTCACACTCCTATTGATCCTGCAACGTTAATCACTTTACATACGTTGTCTCAACAAATATATTCCTGGTATTTCATTACTCTACATTAATTATTTTTTGGTGTTGCAAATTTTTCCATCAGTGTACCTGGCCTTTCTTTAACCATCCCTGGTGCAATGCAGAATTCTCTTCCCAGTAGCGAGAAAATGCCGTTACTCCAATTTTGAAATCAGATAAATTACCTCTTCAAACGGACAGCTGACGTCCAGATTGTTTACTCAGTGTCCTGCAAGTTACTTGAACATATGGTTAGTCGAAGGCTGTATTGTGTCCTTGAATCCCCGGATCTTTTGGCTTCGATCCAGGGTGCTTTTCACCAAGGGCGCTCTACTGAAGATAATTTAGTCCACTTGAAGTGTGCTATCTGAACAGCTTTTGCTCAGCATCAGTTCGTTGTTGCAGTTTTCATTCATCTGCGTGTATATCTTATGATACCACATGGTGCCATAACGTCCTTGCCACCTTAAAGGAGTGGGGCCTCCATGGCCCACTCCTGATTTTTATCCAGAACTTTCTTCCATGTCACACTTTTTGGGTACAGGTTGGTGCCTCCTGTAGCATCCCCCCCTGCAGGAGAAGGGGCTTGCACAAGGTTCTGTTTTGAGTGTCGCTCTCCTTTTTGTGGCTATCAATGATCTGGCGGCAGCTGCATGACATATGGTGTCCCCATCGTTTTAGTTCGTCCGCGACGGCTATTGCTGGCGGCAGAATGCAGGGAGCAATACACCAAGCACAATCCTGGGCTTTCACTCATAGCATCCATTTTTTGGCTGCCATGACCTACGTTATGCATTTCTGTCATTGTGTTTTTTATGACCGGTCTTTGATGCCTAGTTGACATGGCTTCCCCATCTTTGCCAACTAAAGCAGACATGTAGGTCGCACCTGAATGCTCTTCTATGCCTCAGCGACACCGACCACGGTGTGGTCCACTCTACTTTGATATGGCTGTATGCAGCATTGGTGCAGTCACACCTAGATTACAGGAATCTCTCATATGACTTTTTATCAGCTTCGACATTACTTCTGGATTCGATACACTATTGTGGGGTAAGACTGGTAACAGGTGCCTTTGGACTAGGCAGAAGTTCCACTATTGTGGGTTCTGCACCATCAAAAATTGATGGCAGCTGCACGCCCATAGTACCCTAACTGTCATCTCCTCTTTCCAAATACGAGATCTACCTCCCAAAACAGCAACACAGGTCTGGGGTTACGATCACCAAGTTTGAGTCTTGGTCCAGCACACAGTTTTAATCTGCCAGGAAGTTTCATATCAGTGCACACTATGCTGCAGAGTGAAAATCTCATTCTAGAAAACTCTTTATCTGTAATTCTCTTTACATATTGGCTATTTTCTTCACATATGGGGGACATGGTCTCATCTGAAATGTGAAACCAAGCCTGTAAAAGAAAGGGGGGGGGGGCAGTTCTCAATTCTTGAGCAGTGACCCTCTTGTTTCCCCCCCCCCCCCCCCCTTTTGTAATTTGGGTTACTTTATGTTCAATCCTTGCACCCAATTTACTCTTTCATCTACCTACTTTTTTTCTCGTCAAGCAGAACGATATTTATGCCCGGTGCTTAATACCTGTTTGTATCACTTACAATGCTGGTATTTATGAATTTTTTAGCATTTGACTCCGGAAAGACCATTTTTCTTTGTAGTGAGGTCTTGCCAACAGCAAATTTTCTGGATGGAAAGTCGCTCAATCTGCTCATATACTTTAAAATTTAAAAGTAAATCTAGCAATGCTAGAATGTATACAAAATACTGGTATACCCATTTTCAAGTTGTTGTTTAAAGATTCGCGACTTTTAAAACTTACGTAGATTATCTTTTTGATGATAGAACTTTACATAAGAAGTTATTAAGAACATTGCGAATATCACATGATGAACAATTGAATGACTAAAGCAGTGTTATCAACCCTCATTCATTGACACATGTAATAAATTCATCGAGGCAGTGAAGTCCAGAGCTGTTGTAAAAATTTCTGAAATTAAAAGTATGTATTACCTAATGAATGTATTATTTTGGGGTGAAAGAACACAATAATTATTATTTTTGGAATGTAATAATTCACTATGGCTTCATTTTAATTCTAATAAGTTTCACACTGTAATGAAACATTGTCGAAATGCCTCTCTCTCTCTCTCTCTCTCTCTCTCTCTCTCTCTCTCTCTCTCATTTGTTATAACTTACCACTGTTATGTTGTATTTGTATTGCAGTCATTACATTAAAATTTGCTATATTGATTCTGCAATTTATACTATTATGTTATTGCTAAGAATTGATTTAAAGAATAAACGTATTTATTTATTTGTAAGATTTTGTAAATTTATACCACTGGAACTTTTTCAAAATATTTGATTGCGTAATACTGCCAATAAATACAATGACTTTCTTTCTTCTGTTTATAATTGTAATAGATGTTGGACACTTTGACTCCAAGTATGTTATACAGAAACGCAGTGATTTTTTACAAAAGGCAAAACTATGTGTTTGAAGAATTGTGGAGAGGAGGGTACGTGATGTATTTTAAGTAGGTTATAAAGAGTAACTATAACAACAAAAACAATAAATTATTTGTGATTGGCAAGCTTTCGGAGCCAGTGGCTCCTCCAGACAGAAGCGTTGAAGGGGAAGGAAGAAGGGTAAAGGAAAAGGCCTGGAGAGTTCCAGGAAAAGGTGTAGAATTTGGAAAAGTCACCCAGAACTGCGGATCAGGCGAAAAATAGAAACGACACATGTCATATACCAGCTATTATGTAAACACTGTTCAGCTTTCTACATCTGCATGACTACCACCAAATTATCAGTTAGGAGAAGTGGGCATAGGCATAGTGTATATACTGGAAACTCACAATATCCTGTTGCAGAGCATGCTCTACAACATGGCATATGTGACCTCAGCACTTGTTTCACCACACATGCCACCTGGATTCTTCCGCCAGACACCAGTTTCTCAGAACTCCGCAGGTGGGAACTAGCACTACAACGTGTCCTTGGTTCTCACCACCCACCTTGCCTTAATTTATGTTAATTTCTCCTGTCTCAGATTTTCTTCACTGTAATTACTCTTTGCTTCACTCCGTTTTAGCTTTCTACATCTTTCATTGTCTTTCCCGTCTATTTTCACTGCCCCCTCCCACAACTGTTGCATACAATACACTTAGCTTCTCACTCTTATCAACTCATATACAGTTTTAGTAGTAATCTCTGTCTTGCATATTACCCTGTCTTCCACCTTTAAGCTCTCAGGTTTCCGAATCTTGCCCGATGCAGTCCCCAACAATTAGTCTTTCCTTCTCATCCTGTACGGTAAGTCACCCATGACCCATGGTTCTGGGTAACTTTCCCAAAATCTACCCCTTTTCTTAGACCTCTCCAGTCCTTTTCCTTCACCCTTCTTGCTTCCCCTGCAACCCTTCAGCCTGAAGAAGGAGTCACTGGCTCCAAACGCTTGCCTATCACAACAGTCTTTTATGTGTGTGTTCTACCACTGCTTGGTGAGTAGATTTTTTATCTATCCAATTAAATAATTTTATAAAGAGTATCTGTGTGTGACGTTTTTATTGGTATACAACTTGTTATAAACAAAACTTATTTTTACCATTTAATATGTTTCCAGATATTTACCAGTGGTAAAGATGAAATTGGGTTGATTGTACTTGGTTCTGACAAGACACAGAATCCACTTGATTACCCAAATGTTAGTGTGGAATTTCCTCTTGCACTGCCTACATGGCAGATGATATCCTTTGTGGAGAAATCTTTACATGAAAGTGAAATAAAAACAGATTGGATAGATGGTGTTGTTGTTGGCATGCAAGTCTTGAAAGATGAGCTAGAGTAAGTATTTAAAGCTGTCTGTTTCATGACATTCCTGGAACATGTTCCAGAATGTGTGTTACACAAATCACAGTGACATAGTGTTTTTGTAATGAAAAAGAAACAGAAGGCACAATACCTGCAGAAATAGTAAATTTTTTTGTGTGATTTTACTGTATGAATGTTTTTTACAGTTTTTCAGCTCAATAATTAAGGAGGTATTGATACAAGGCTTTGCCAAAATCCATCTGTCACCTACAATTCCAGCCCTGTCAGTGGCATTCCCTATCCCACAATATGACAGGACCACCATGAAAGCGGTCACATCATTGTCAAATTCACTGAAACTACTGCATAGCAATTTACTTGAGTATGGCTGCTGTTGTGGTCTTCAGTTTGGTTTAAGCACTGCGTCAATACCTTCTCTTCATAGCACTCAGAGGTCGTGATCTGCAACTGTTTTTACAAATGGCAAGAGAACTTTTCCTCTAGTTGCTTGTTTTTCAGTGAAAGATGCAAATATTTTAGAATGTAGTGCCTTATGTATATCTGTTAGAATAGCCACAAGGTCTGAAAGTTATTTTCAAATGATTGAGCTCTTCTACAGAGTATTGAAATTCACAGATTCTTCCAACCTGGTCCAGCAATGTCTTACATACTCCTCTTCCTCCATGGATTGTTTCCAGTACTTGGAGATGAAACATTAGGCAGCAAAACATGCCTTATAACCAAAATCTAATGAACATATAATTAAATTAACTAAAGATGTAATGTTGCACTCTCAGGTAAGACTGATCTTGAATGCAAAGCCAAAGTGGAAATTAAATGTAAGCTGCAACATTCATCTCACTTTTTGTTATTGAAATTATTCACAGTGCCATAGGGAGAACTGCGTTTATGTGTTTTATAGAGTCAGATACACGGTGCTGTCCATTATTCTCCTGACTATGATGTCCAGGAATGGTAGTCTTCCTTCTTCTTTGGTCTCCATAGTGAATTTGATTTTGTGGCGTGTGGAGTTCAGATGTAAAAAGAAGTCAAGAAGTTTGTCTCTTCCATGAGGCCAGATGACAAGTGTATTATCCACATAACAGAAGAAGAAGAAGAAGAAGAAGAAGAAGAAGAAGAAGAAGAAGATTTCCAATTGGATGACATCAGGGCCTCTTCCTCGAAGTGCACCGTAAACATATTCACAATCTCTGGTCAGAGTGGGCTGCCTATTGCGACTCCATCTGTTCGTGGGAGGGGGGTGTGCCATGAGTCAGTGAAGTGGGAAAGTTGACGAAGTAATATGCGTGACGTGTCATACCTCGACCAATATTGAGAACAGAATAAAAAATTCAGAGGCATTACTTTTCAACACTCCCATGCATATTCTGTATGCAAGAAAAGCTTTTGGAGCAGGTTTCTCATTCAGAAATTCTATTTCAGTGTTGGTTGTTTACACGAAGACTGTGTTAAGCATAATGGAAGAAGGATAAAAGTTTATCAGCATTCCAGATTTGGCAGTGGCAGGCTCATGGTCCGGTGAGACTCTGGTTTATTGTTTCACTATATTGCTGCTTGCATTGCTCAGAATCTCATTTTGTGCGAACATAGAATTGGTAGGTTCAGGAGGGCCATGCTAAATGCCTTGCAGTGCCTCAGTAGTGCCACCCAACTAGCACCTGAGAGGGCAGACAAGTGTTCGCTCATGTGTACGTGATCCTGCAGTGAAGTTGTGTACATTTAGTCAGGAAGTGGGCCTGTATACAGTGAGACAAATATCCACACAGACAATGTGATGGCATCTGGAGCAGCACAGACTATCAAGCCCTTAATGCAGCTCTAGAGAGAGGTGAACTGACAGCGGTGCAACTGACAACAATGCCAGACACAGGAATGGCACTGTGTCATCGTGTCAGACGAGTCTCGGTTCTGCAACATCGTCACAATTGATGTACTTGTGTGTGGAGGCTCTGATGCCAACAGACCTGGCCAGATTGCACCTGTCATTCTCATGCGGGTCCAGCATGTGATGTGATGGTATGGGGTGCAACTGGATACATGTCACAACCTCTGGTTCACATAGCCAGTAATTTGGACAGCAGCCATTTCATTTGTGTTTTGTTAAGGACTATCGCTGTGTGCTATTTTCAAGGGCTCCGTGATGTTATCTTTTAACAAGATAATGCAAGACTACACATCACCTGAGCTGTACTGAGCTACCTCGATACAGAGAATGTTCCATCCAGCATTTTCTTCAAATCTGTCACCTGTGGAGAACGTCTGTTCACAGGATGCCAAGAGATGGGTATTCCACCAGTCGCCAGCCACCAGTCGCCAGCCACTACAGTTGAAGAACTCTGACATATGACATACAGTTGAGTAGCATGAAATGATGTACCCATGGCTGTAATTCAACCTCGATTTGATATCCAGTGTGATGAGAGCTGTTCTGCTGTTCCAGTTTCAATACTGAAATTCATATATTATTTTTATGCTATCCTAACCAGATTGGACTGTGGTGTCATACAGCATAAAATATCTTACAACGTGTTGAATCAGTGATGAGAAGTGTAGAACAGCCAGCAGGGGAAAGATGTTGGCAATGAGACAGCTTTTATGTATAACAGCAGTACAGTGTTTCACAGTGCATAATGCTTCTGCAGATTGAGAACAAAATGTGTGGTTTGCTTTCATCGATTTTCACAAACATAGCCTTGAAAAATAATGTTGACATTACTGTGCATTTCACTCTGAGGCATATTGCACTCTGAGAATGTTCATCGAATTCAGTTACTTTGTATTATATTTCAGTAACAGTGACATAATAGCAAATTGGACTGTATGAGTTGTAACGGATTTTCTTTCCAGACACGCACTACCATTTCTTCAGATTTATTTAATTTGGGTATAAATCCTTTCCAGCATATATGCTGTACACAAAATGTTGAACATAAAATGTAGCTATCTGCTGATTTAACATCTTGCTGAGTATACCGGTACAATATTTTGTTGTAACAAATAGTTCAATGTATTTTACACACTTATAAACTTATTTATACAGTTATAGTAATTTATACCATTACATTAATGTTGTACTTTAATGTTCTGGAAGACGATATTATAAGGAACCTCATCCTTTCCTGGATGATAAAGTTGTCTATAATGAATTATTACCCGAAAAAAATCTGCACAAATTTGAGTCAGATCATAACTTTTCAATTTGGTCCATAGATATGTAAATTGGTGCGCATCACAAAACAAATAAAAGACAGTATTGTATGACTACATTATCAAATAATCACAGTCTTAATTGGTCAACTCATACAAATATCTGGATGAAATGAAATGGTGACATAGACTCACTTGTAGGCAAAGCAGAATGCAGACTTCAATTCATTGGTAAGATACTGGAAAATGCAATCAGTCTATAGAGGACATTGCTTACAAAATACTTGTGTGGCCCATTCTAGAATATTGCTTAAGTATGACCCATAACAAATAAGGCTAATGGCAGACATTGAATGTATACAAAATAGTGTAATATGTTGATCATAGATTTATTTGATGCATGGGAGAGCATCAAGAAGCTACTAAAAATTGGAAATGCCAGACAAGTGAAGATAGATGCCAAATATATGACAGAACCTAACTTATGAAATTTCAGGAACCTGTATTAAGTGAGGTATTTAGGGATTATACAATAACCGCATATGTATCACTCCTATAGGGACCATGAAGGCAAGATTAATTACAGCATGCACAGAACCATTTAAAGAATCATTCTTCCCACACTCCACATGAGCATTGAATGGGAAAAAACCGTAATGTGTGGTACAACAATGTACTTTGTCGTACAAGCCAAAGTGGTTTATACAGTGTGCATGGAGACATGGAATCAGTTGACAGTAGCTGGGTAATGGTTCATATTGATTCCCATTTCCCTGTTGCAGTAGGTGATCTTATGCCTCTAATTATTTTTTCATTGCTATCTTAACTTGCATTCTTCAATTCAGTTTATTAACCCTTCTTATCTCTTTGTATTAGGGCAAATGTTTAGTTAACTTTTAAGGAATTTTTATTTTCAGTTTATCAACTGGAGTTTTGTTTCATATGCAGCAGCAATGTTACAAATTATTTGTTTCAGTTTCTTTAGAATAATTTGCTGTTTCACGGGTGCCTTGAAGAAAATAAAAGATCTCGAAAGTGTCTTAATGACAACCGATGGCCTCATGTTGACAAGACAGCTTGTTGCCTTGCAGAGGGCAGGGCTTGACAGTCTGAACATCAGCTTAGACACCCTGCAGTCCCAACGCTACAACCAGATCACGAGGAGGAAAGGCTGGGAGCGTGTCATGGCTGGCATAGATCTAGCCTTGCAACTTGAATACGACCCTGTGAAGGTATTACTAGTGCAGCTGTCATCGCTTGCAGACTTTCATAAGCAAAAGATATAAATCTGTTGTTAAGAATATCAATACAAGAATCACCATTTTAAAGCAGTACTCCCTCACCCTCACCCCCATCCCCGCTCCCACCCTCACCCCTGTCTCCACACTGCAGCTGTAAGTGAAGGAAGGTATATTAAGACAGAAGAAGTAAATTTTAGCTGACGATGCTACCAGTTTCGTAGTTTATACAACATAAAAAAGTATGCCTTGCAAGTTTACCAATTAAATATCTTACATTTTCCTCCCAAGAGAGTCTTATGAGACTCAAGATCTTTACAGTTTCTCTTTTTTTCTTTTGTGTCTTTAGATTAAAATAAGTTTCCTCTATTGCGGTGTTGATTTGGAAAAAATACTCGATTGTTTGGAAAAATTATTCTTAATTTTGTAGTCACATTTTTGTTGTGTCTAAGTACTACTGGTTTCAGTAGCAAGTGCCAGCATCAGTTCATCTTATTATCAAAAATTTCTGTGCAAAATAAAAGCTGATCACTGTGGCCGAGCGGTTGTAGGCACTTCAGTCCGGAACCGTGCTGCTGCTACGGTCGCGGGTTCGAATCCTGCCTCAGGCAGGGATGTCCTTAGGTTAGTTAGGTTTAAGTAGTTCTAAGTCTGGGGGACTGATGACCTCAGATGTTAAGTCCCATAGTGCTTAGAGCCATTTGAACCATTTTGCAAAATAAAAAGCTTCTGTACAACTGCAAACTAGACATACCATTTTCAGGGTGCAGTTCACATCTATTGAAAGCGCAACAGTGACCTTTACTTTTAGTAGATAAGACACCTACTGGGGTAAGTGACTTGATGACTGCACACAAGAAGTTGTCATTTATTCCATATGTAGCTACCATGCAGACTCATATTTTGTATTAGTTTGTCCTTACTCTTCCAAAAGGTTAAACCTTGTCTCTGCAGCCACAGCTTCCTCTCTTCAGCAGTTGTCTTCATCTCCATGTGTGAAGAAAATCCCATTCATTGATCATGTTGTTTAAGTAGGATGTTCTCAGTCATCCCCTTGTTTTCTTACCTACGATCTTGCCTTCAGAAATGTTTTTTAAAAGATTATCGTCTCCAGTTAAGTGTCCAGTATATTTTGCTTTGCCCTGGCCTATAACTTTCAGTGGTTCTTTCTTCTCTCCTATTTCCTTTAATTTTTCTGTCAATGCAGCTAGTTCTTGTACTTCTCCTCCAGAACCACATTTCAGCAGGTTTGAGGCGAGCTTCCTTTGGCTTTTCTAATGTACAGATTTTGCATCTGTGTGTCAGAACACTCCACACAAAGGTCTTTACAAATATTTTCTTAATGTGAAAGCTGATACGTTTATTCAGTTGCAGCTTCTTCTTATTTTGGAAGGAACTCTTCACCTGTGCTATTCTTTTCTTGAATGCCTTGAAATATTGATTGTTTTCTTGCAAAATGCTACTGAGATATTGAATTTCAGTTCCTTTCTTGAGTTGCTCATTGCCTGTTCTTGTGTCAGTCCTACCTCCACCTCCTTTCTTGTCTCTAGCCATAACTTTTGTCTTCTTTGTATTCATTTTTAGCTTTAGTTTTACCACTTCTTGATTTAAGGCCTGAAACATTTAATTTAGTTCCTACTCTGATTTACTATTGCAATGTCGTCAATCTGCAGTGTATATGCATGCAATTAAGTTTCCATATCGACATCATGCTCCAAAAACCACCTAACTGTGTGTGGCAGGGGGTACGTCTCATGCCACCAACTGATCCCCTCTGCCTTGTTCCACTTGTGAACAGTGCTTGGGAAGAATGACTATTAGTACGCTTCTGTATTATCTCTAACTTCTCAAATTTTCTTCTCGTGATCATTTTGTGAATTGTATATGAGAGAAACTATTATGTTGTCAGACTCTTCTCGGAAACTACTCTCTCGAAATTTGGGTAGTAAATCTTTCCGTGATGCACAACTGCTCTCTTATGGCATCTACCACTGGAGTTGCTGAGCATCTCTGTAATGATCTCACAGCGACTAAATGATCCTGTGACAAAACACTCCGCACTTCGTTGGATCTTCTTTCTCTCTTCTGTCAGTCCTACTGGGTAAGGACACAGGGGTAATTTACATTCACTTAAGATTCTTCCTGTGAATCTTAGTCTGGCATCTGCTTTTCTATTGCTGTCTTATGTGGTCATTCCACTTTAAGTTTGCTCTGGATAGTTACTTCTAGATATTTTATGGTAGATTCTGTTTCCAGCAATTTGTCATTAATAGTGTAGTTGTACAGTATTGGATTTCTTTTCCTGTGTGTGTGTGTGTGTGTGTGTGTGTGTGTGTGTGTGTGTGTGTGTGTGTGATATGTTACATTTATTTATGTGCAGGGTCAACTGCCAGAGCCTGCATCATTCACCAATCCTCTGCAGGTCATTGTGCAAATTGATACTGTCTTCTGTTGTTGCTACTTTCTGATGGACAAGTGTAGTACCTGTGAACAATATTAAGGAGCCTCTGACACTTTCTACTGAATCATTTATATACATTGTAAATGTAATGGTCCTATCACATTTCCTTGGCGTATTCCAGAAATTACCTTTTGATTCTTGTCATCTTTTCTTTGTTGTTGTTATTACTTCCTTGATGAACATATTAAGGAAGTAAGGTGATAGAAGGCACCCCTCTCTCACTGCCCTTCTGGTTTTCCTTCTTTCATATCCGGTTCAGTACTCTGACTTTTGTATATACTCAAAATTAATCATCTGTCCTTCCACTTTGGACATTACTTTAAGGAATGATGATATAATGGTAATCTGTTTATTAAACAATATTTTAACGATACACTATGCTTTCTGATCATATAGTGGCTTGATGATGGAATTTGATACTGAAATTAGTAATCATTAGACAAAATAAAAGTGAAGCTATAATAAAAGAAAGTAATATTTTGGATCATGTCAGTTGTTGTTCCAAACAACAGCACGTCAGGAATAGGTTCAAATGGCTCTGAGCACTATGCGACTTAACTTCTGAGGTCATCAGTCGCCTAGAACTTAGAACAAATTAAACCTAACTAACCTAAGGACATCACACACATCCATGCCCGAGGCAGGATTCGAACCTGCGAACGTAGCGGTCACTCGGTTCCAGACTGTTGCGCCTAGAACCGCACGGCCACTCCGGCTGTCCAGGAATAGGTACTAAATTATTTGTCCGCTGATGACCTCACAGCTTAGAACACTAAAACACAAATGTTAATTGTTTGTTATGTGCCCTGGTAGAGTTTACAACTGTTTACAGTTCACGATTGGTTGTTGGAGATTGGGCGTTACTCACATAGTGTATTTAGTGCACAGTGCAGAAAAAGGCAGTGTCCAGAAAAGTAAACAAGTGTAAAGGCAAAAGTTTCATGACAGGATGTTGTGTCACCATACTTGGAAGACAATTATAGCCAAAGACAGAAATTTAAAAGAAACTGGCTCATTTGAGCTGCGGAGACCTAGTCGAGGATTCTCAGTAGATAATTGTTAGCACAGTAGAATTTATAAAGAGACAAAGTCAGTTCATGTCAGGGAAGGTTGATTGGTAAGTATGTATCAGCTTTCTCGTAAAACTCACAATTTGAAGAATACACATCAAGGAAAAAGTAGAAGTCCAACAGTGTCAAATCTAGGCAATAATATCGATCATCCAACAGTTTTGCAAAATCGCCAGTTGTACTTACTTTACTTACTTACTTACTTACTTACTTACTTACTAACTTACTCAGATTTGCTGTGTACCATACAAGGAACTGGTTTCCACTAGTTCACTCGATCAGCTGCCAAGTTCTCACCTTCCTCCAAGTTTGTGTCCATGCATTGAAGATTCATTGCAAAAGTTCCAGGTGTTAAAAGGTCTTCCTGTACATCTGTATCTGTCCATTGATTTCAACAACAGTGGTGATTTTGGGATTCTTCCACCTTACATGCGTAGAACATAACCTGCAATCCTCAGTCTTCTTTCAACAATAATTTTGTGCAGGCTGTGTAGACCTCGTATTCTCAGCACTTCATTGTTTGTAACTTGGTTGGGTTAACATCTTCAGAATTCATCTCTAGCATTGTTGGTGAAAAATATGGAGACTGTGTGCTGATTTTACTGACATTTTCCAAGTCTCACACATATAAACGATAAAGGAGTACAGTCAAAGCTTTGTTGGCATATTACAGACCTAATTGCCATATGGACTGATTTTCCAGTTCTGCTGGTGATTTCTGCATCTGTGACCTCATTATTACATATAAAGCTACAGAGATATGGCAATCTGTCAACATCTTGTAGTATCTTCTATTGCACTTTAATCGGGGAAGAGACGAATAATTTCCACTTACTTTGCACATTCTGTTTGCCTTATCCCTATTAATTTTCAGCCCTACACAATAGGGTATTTAATGAGAAAGCAGATAAAAATTAACTTGATGCCTTCCAAGGAGACGGTCTCTACTTAGTCTCTACTCCTTCAAGTCTGACTTTGTAAGTGTAGACCAGACATGGTTTAAATTCAGAGAAATAGTATTGACATCAATTAAGAGATATATACCAAATAAATTGAAAGGATACCAAATAAATTAAAAGGGTGGTGCACAAAATATGTCAAAACTCAGCTGCAGAAGCAATGAAAAAAAGCATGTCAAAATTTAAAAGAATGCAAAATCTCCAAGATTAGCGATGTTTTACTGAAGCTCGAAACTTAGGGTGTGTTTCAGTGCAAGATGTGTTTAATAGTTCCCATAGTGAAACTTCGTTTTGAAATCTGGAAGAAAATCCAAAGAGGTTCTGGTTGCATGTGTAGTACACCAATGGCAAGACACAACCAATACCTTCACTGCGCAATAGCTGTGGTAATACTACTGATGACAGTGCTACTAAAGCAGGGTTACTAAACACGGATTTCTGAAATTTCTTCAGCAAAGACAACAAAGTAAATATTACAGTATTGAAATCAAGAACAACTGCAACTGTGAGTAACTTAGTAGTAGCTCTCCTCAGTGTCATAAAGCAGTTATGTTTCTTTCAGAGAATGCTGATACAATAGCTCCATTAGAAATCATATATAGCCCTGGAGATTCTAAAAGGTATCAGATAGATTATATAATGGTAAGACAGAGATTTAGGAACCAGGTTTTAAATTGTAAGACATTTCCAGGGGCAGATGTGGGAATTTAAGGAGATGGGACCTGGATAAACTGAAAGAATCAGAGGTTGTACAGAGTTTCAGGGAGAGCATAAGGAAACAATTGACAGGAATGGGGGAAAGAAATGCAGTAGAAGAAGAATGGGTAGCTTTGATGGATGAAGTAGTGAAGGCAGCAGAGGATCAAGTAGGTAAAAAGACGAGGGCTAGTAGAAATCCTTGGGTAACAGAAGAAATATTGAATTTAATTGATGAAAGGAGAAAATATAAAAATGCAGTAAATGAAGCAGGCAAAAAGGAATACAAACGTCTCAAAAATGAGATCGACAGGAAGTGCAAAATGGCTAAGCAGGGAGGGCTAGAGGACAAATGTAGGGATGTAGAGGCTTATCTCACTAGGGGCAAGATAGATACTGCCTACAGGAAAATTAAAGAGACCTTTGGAGATAAGAGAACCACTTGTATGAACATCAGGAGCTCAGATGGAAACCCAGTTCTAAGCAAAGAAGGGAAAGCAGAAAGGTGGAAGGAGTATATAGAGGGTCTATACAAGGGCGATACACTTGAGGACAATATTATGGAAATGTAAGAGGATGTAGATGAAGATGAAATGGGAGATACAATACTGCGTGAAGAGTTTGACAGAGCACTGAAAGACCTGAGTCGAAACAAGGCCCCTGGAGTAGACAACATTCCATTGGAACTACTGACGGCCTTGGGAGAGCCAGTCCTGACAAAACTCCACCATCTGGTGAGCAAGATGTATGAAACTGGTGAAATACCATCAGACTTCAAGAAGAATATAATAATTCCAATCCCCAAGAAAGCAGGTATTGACAGATGTGAAAATTGCCGAACAATCAGTTTAATAAGCCACAGCTGCAAAATACTAACACGAATTCCTTACAGACAAATGGAAAAACTAGTAGAAGCCGACCTCGGGGAAGATCAGTTTGGATTCCGTAGAAATACTGGAACACGTGAGGCAATACTGACCTTACGACTTATCTTGGAACAAAGATTAAGGAAAGGCAAACCTACGTTTCTAACATTTGTAGACTTAGAGAAAGCTTTTGACAATGTTGACTGGAATACTCTCTTTCAAATTCTAAAGGTGGCAGGGGTAAAATACAGGGAGCGAAAGGCTATTTACAATTTGTACAGAAACCAGATGGCAGTTATAAGAGTCGTGGGACATGAAAGGGAAGCAGTGGTTGGGAAGGGAGTAAGACAGGGTTATAGCCTCTCCCCGATGTTATTCAATCTGTATATTGAGCAAGCAGTAAAAGAAACAAAAGAAAAATTCGGAGTAGGTATTAAAATCCATGGAGAAGTAATAAAAACGTTGAGGTTCGCCGATGACATTGTAATTCTGTCAGAGACAGCAAAGGACTTGGAAGAGCGGATGAACAGGATGGATGGTGTCTTGAAGGGAGGATATAAGATGAACATCAACAAAAGCAAAACGAGGGTAATGGAATGTAGTCGAATGAAGTAAGGTGATGCTGAGGGAATTAGGTTAGGAAATGAGACACTTAAAGTAGTAAAGGAGTTTTGCTGTTTGGGGAGCAAAATAGCTGATGATGGTAGAAGTAGAGAGGATATAAAATGTAGACTGGCAATGGCAAGGAAAGCGTTTCTGAAGAAGAGAAATTTGTTAACATCGAGCATAGATGTAAGTGTCAGGAAGTCATTTCTGAAAGTATTTGTATGGAGTGTAGCCATGTATGGAAGTGAAACATGGACGGTAAATAGTTTGGACAAGAAAAGAATAGAAGCTTTCGAAATGTGGTGCTACAGAAGAATGCTGAAGATTAGATGGGTAGATCACATAACTAATGAGGAAGTATTGAATAGGATTGGGGAGAAAAGAAGTTTGTGGCACAACTTGACCAGAAGAAGGGATCGGTTGGTAGGACATGTTCTGAGGCATCAAGGGATCACCAATTTAGTATTGGAGGGCAGCGTGGAGCGTAAAAATCGTAGGGGGAGACCAAGAGATGAATACACTAAGCAGATTCAGAAGGATGTAGGTTGCAGTAGGTACTGGGAGATGAAGAAGCTTGCACAGGATAGAGTAGCATGGAGAGCTGCATCAAACCAGTCTCAGGACTGAAGACCACAACAACAACATATAGCCACTCATTTGATAAAGATCCATACCTAGAGACTGAAAAGTTGCTCAGGTCACACCAATGCTCAAGAAAGAAAAGAGGAGTAATCTACTAAATAACAGACTCATATCACTAATGTTGATTTGCATTAGGATTTTGGAGCATATATTGTGTTTGAATATTATGAATTATCTCAAAGATAATGATTCATTGATAAATAGCCAAGATAGATTCAGAAATATCGACCTTTTAAAACACAGCTAGCTCTTTAGTGACACAAAGTAATAAGTGCTGTCGACTGGGGATCTCAAATTGATTCCATATTTGTAGATTTCCAGAAGACTTTTTGAAACAGTTCCTCACAAGCATTTTCTAATCATATTGTGTGCCTGTGGTGTATTGTCTCAGTTGTGCAACTGGATGTGTGGTTTCCTGTCAGAAAGGTCACAGTTCATAGTAATTGATGGAAAATCGTCAAGTAAAACAGAAGTGATATCTGACATTCCTCAAGGAAGTGTTATAGACCACCTGCTGTTGCCGATCTACATTAACAACTTAAGAGAGAATCTGAGCAGTCCTATTAGATGATGCTATCATTTACAGTCTTGCAAATCATTTACTGTCTTGTAAAGTGATCAGATGATCAAAACGAACTGCAAAATGATTTAGGCTACCTATCCATATGATGCAAAAAGTGGTAACTGACCTTAAATAATAAAAATTGTTATGTCATCCGCATGAGTAGTAAAAGGCATCTACTAAATTTTGGTTACATGATAATTCACGCAGATCTAAAGGCTGTGAAGTCTACTGAATACTTAGGAATTACAGTTACAAATAACTAAAATTGGAATGCTCACATAGATAATGCGGTGGGAAAGCAAACAAAAGACTGTGATTTAATAGTAAAACATTTAGAAGATTAGGATTACTAAAGAGACTATCTACAACTATACTTGTCTGTCCTCTTTTGGAGTATTCTGCATGGTGTGAGATCCTTACCAGATAGGACTGACAAAGGACATCATTTAAAAGTTCAAAGAAGGGCAGCTCATTTTGTATTATTGGGAAACAGGAAAGTGCATGCCACAGATATCGCATGTGAATTGGGGTGGCAATCATTAAAGCAAAAGCATTTTGCTGGAGCAGGTTCTTAAAATTTCAATCATCAATTTTCTCCTCCGAATGTGAAAATATTTTGTTAGAGCCCTCTTACATAGGGAGAAATGATCATTGTAATAAAATAAGAGAAATCAGAGCTTGTACGGAAATATTGAAGTGTTTGGTTTTCCTCAAATGCTGTAGGGGAGTGGAATGGTAGATAAATAGGTTGAGGGTGGTTCTCTGAACCCTCTGCCAGCATTTAATTGTGAATTACAGACTAGTCATGCAGATATAGATAATGTAGATAGGCTTTCAATATTGTGCACTGATTCTCTAATTTTATACATTGCTCAAATACTTTCGTGGCGCTTTGGAGTGACCCCTTTAAAATAACACTTTACCAGTCTTCTTAATATGTATTTTGGTAACCAGCTTGATAAGAAGTTACAACAATACTCTCTTATTACTCCCCAGTTTTGGGTTTTATTAATGAACAAAATCGCCGCAGTGTTCCATAACAATTACGGGCTGAAGTTTCCTGCTGATGGAACCAATATGATTTTCTGTGTTTCTGAGCATACAGGTTGTGTACGCTGTTTGGAGTCTGGTGTATGCTGAATCAAATGTTTTTATTGTTGTGATCTTCCATCTGAAGATTGGTTTCATGGAGTTGCCCATGCTAGCTTATCCTCTGTGACCGTCTTCACCTCTGCATAACTACTGCAGCGTACAATAACTTGAACTTGCTTACTGCAGTCAGTTTTTGGTCTCCTACAGTTGTTACCCCCATTATATTCACAGATGACCACATATTGTGGAAATTGCATATTGTAATGTAGGATGCAATAATAACATACGGAAAGTTTCTGTTGAAAATTACGAATTATTTAGGAATAAAGGAGATGGCTCACCAAAAGGCAGAAGCACTGTCTCATTGATAGGCACACGAACAAAAGGTATGTAGAATGAGATTTTCACCGTGCAGTGGAGTGTGCACTGATATGAAACTTCCTGGCAGATTAAAACTATGTGCCGGTCCAAGAGTCAAACTTGGGACCTTTGCCTTTCGTGGGCAAGTGCTCTACCCTCTGAGCTATCCATGCACGACTCACGACCCGTCCTCACAGCTTTACTTCCACCAGTACCTCGTCTTCTACCTTCCAAACTAAAAGGTACGTTACTTGGCAAGCTTCCAGAATGCACTTTCTTTTTCTAGCTGTAGGGAAAACATGCGTGCGCGCACACACACACACACACACACACACACACACACACACACACACACACACACTCACTCACATGCGCATGCATGTCTCCTTATGGTGTGGTCGCTCAACTGCCAGCTCTTTACTGGCCCACGGTGAGTGTTCTGGAGTGAGGTGGGGCTTTAGAGTGGGGTAGGATGGGGTGGGTTGAGGCAATGTGAGAGATGGAGAGAGATGGGAGGGGTTTGGAGGGAAGCATTTAGTGGCTCGTGGGAGAGTGGGGAGCCATCTGTGGGCTAGCTAGGGGTGCAGGTAGAGGGGTCAGGTGCCAGACAGCTGGGCACTCATAGACTAGGGTGTGACGTGAGATAACAGCACACAACTAGCTGATTAGCGAGGGGGGGAGAGAGGGGCGTGTGTGTGTGTGTGTGTGTGTGGTGGGGGGGGGGGGGGGGGGGGGCTGGGAGTTAACTTGGATTTAGGCCAGGAAGCAAAGGATGTGCTGTAAGTATGGCTACGAAAGTTGAATATTCTTAAATAAGATCAGCTGGTGCCAATGTATTGGAAAGTAACTGGCACACAAAGTGCAATTGTGGAGCCTTTTTTTTTTTTAATTTTAAATAGTCTGCAGAGCAAATTGAATTAGGAGGATCAGGCATTTGTGTGGGTCTAGGAAAGTAAATTGTAGAGCCAGATAAAAGGCGCACAAGACAGGAGGGGTACTACTACTCATCACTGCTGTATCGTGCTAGTATGTGTCAGTGTGAGTGCACCGAGAGTGGTGTTGCCGTACATGCGTCTTTAAATTGGTCACCGACTGATCATTGCAGGCTGGCTGCTGGATTCTGTCTCTGGAAGCCAAGCGTGCGGCGCGGTCCCTGCCATGCCATCTGCTGGTGACTCGCACATATATTAGTGTGGAACAGTGCTGACTGACTCTCTGTGTGATTCTAGTTTGTAATGTGCACATCAGTGTTCTGTGTCTTGTTGAGTCCTTAGAGGCATATTGCTCAGAGTTTATTATTAAAGCCATATTTGTGCAACTTGATCACACTTCAGTATTTATTTATTTATTTATTTCTTGTTCCATAGATTCAGTTAGTGAGTCAATCACAAGGATATGGAACATGTCAAATTATACAGGTTTCAATTTAAACTATACAAGGGCAATTCAATGGCAAATTGTACATAGTTTAAGTAAGACATACTATAAATACAGTAACAGATACAATGTCAGCTAGATAACATAACAACCATTTGACAGCAAAAGGAGTTTCAAATAAAGGTTAAAGATAAGAGCACAAAGTTAAATCAGATATTAGGCCTACAAGAGTAAATACATGTACAGCCAATCTGTTGTTACAAAAAGTGTGCTAATGCCCAAATGCACAATAAAATCAATTGAACTACTTCTAGACACAATAAGTTTAGTGATGGTATACATTTTCTTTCAGGTATTCATCCACAGTATAATAAGATTTCTCTGTCAGGTAATCTTTGAGAACTCGTTTAAATTTTGGCAGTTCTGTATGAACACATTTGATATGTAGTGGTAGAGCATTGAACAGCTTAATGGTGGAGTAGTAAACTCCTTTTTGTACCAGAGTGAGACGTTTCATTTCTAAATGTAGATTGTTTTTGTTTCTGGTGTTATAACCATGGAAATTACTGTTGTCTTGGTAGATGGAATAATTTTTGCACACAAAGGTCAGCAACGAAAAAATATACTGTGAGGCAGTTGTTAGGATACCTATCTTCCGAAACAAGTGCCTGCAAGAGTGTCTTTGATGGACCCCACACGTTATTCTGATTGCTTCTTTTTGGATGGTGAAAACTTTTTTTGCAAGTGGTTGGTTCCCCCAGAATATGATAGCATATGACATCAATGAGTGGAAGTAGCCAAAGTAGGCAACCTTAATAGTGTCAACTTCAGCCACTGAAGAAATTACCCGTAGTGAAAATGTTGCTGAGCTAAGTTTTTTACATAGATGAAGAATGTGAATTGACCAGTTACATTTACTGTCTATGTAAGCACCCAGGAATTTTGCGTCTTCAACTTTCTGTATTGGTTGATCTCTACATTTTATGTCAATTTCATTGGGATTACTTTGTGATGTATGGAACCTCATATAATGAGTTTTATCTGCATTGAGTGAGAGACCATTTGAGGAGAACCAATTTAAGATGTCATTAAAAACAGTATTTGTAGTTTTTTCAAGATCATGATCAATCAAATCGTCAATTAGAATTGTGGTATCATCGGCAAACAGGGTAAATTTGCTGTTTGTCTCAGAACAAAGAGGAAGATCATTAATAAAGATGAGGAAAAGCAGTGGGCCCAAAACGGAGCCTTGAGGCACACCACACGTTATCGTGCCCCATTCAGACGAGGCAGGTTCTCCAGAAGAGCCATTTAGCATTACAGTCTGCTTCCGATCCTGTAGATATGATTGTAGCCACAAGCCAACAGTACCACCTAAACCATAGTATTCTGCCTTTTTCCAAAGAATTTGGTGGTTTACACAGTCAAAGGCTTTCGTAAGATCGCAAAAAATACCCACTGGAGACATTTTTTTGTTAATGGCTTCCAAAACTTGGTTGCTGAAAGGGAATATTGCCTGTTCAGTACAAAGACCGGCACGAAAACCAAACTGATTTTTGCTTAAGATACTATGGAAGTTGAGATGGTCTACAATCCTCCTGTGCATGAGTTTTTCTAGAATTTTCGAGAAGGTAGTTAATAGGGATATTGGGCGATAGTTTGTAACAATGCTTTTATCCCCTTTTTTAAAGAGAGGAATCACTACAGCCAACTTAAGTCTGTCAGGGACAATCCCATCTTGTAGGGATGCATTGAATATGTTGCATAAGATGGGACTAACAAATTTATAACAGTGTTTCAGTATTTTACTAGAAATATTGTCCACACCAGCAGAATTTTTGTTTTTTAATGATCTAATTACTCTTATGACTTCGCTTACAGTAACTGGAGATAAAGATAACTGTGGGATTCTGTTGCTAATAGCTTTCTGTAGGAGGGACAATGATTCTTCCATAGAACCATTACAGCCTGTCTTCTCTGCTGCTCTCAAAAAGTGGTTATTAAATATTTCTGCAACCAACTCAGGTTTCTTTATGATACTGTCCCCTGTTTTAATCTCTACCTGAGACACGTTCCCTGTTTTCCTGCCAGTTTCCCTCTTTATTACATTCCTTATAGTTTTTTATTTTCTGAGCTTTCAATTTCTGATTTTATGCACATACTTTTAGATTTATTTATAACCTTCTTGAGAATGCTACAGTAAAGTTTGTAGTGTTGTCATTTCTTTGGATCATTACAAGTCCTGAGAGAACTGTATAACATCCTTTTTGTTCTACAAGATGTTGTTATCCCTGTAGTGATCCAAGACTTCTTGGCATTGCCTATATGACTATTTCTAACTACTTTTTTTGGGAAAGATGGACTCAAATACAGACATGAATTCATTTAAAAATGAATTGTACTTTTTGTTTACATCTGTTTCCCTATCAACTCGGCTCCAGTCTATCTCTTTTAGGCTATCATTGAATTTTTAAGGCCCTGTTCATTTATTATCCTAAGAGATTTCCAAGAATGCTCGGAACTGTTGCACACACTGATGTAATTGAGCCTAAGCAATTGACCACCATGATCAGAAAGGCCAAGGATTGGATGTACAGTGATCTCATTCCATGTAGACTTATCTATAAATATATTATCTATCAGACTTTTACTGTTAACAGTAACCCTAGTTGGGAAATCTACTATTGCCATCGGATTATAAGACTCCATTAAATGTACTAAATCAGCTTTACTATTGCTCTAATTTAGGAAATCAACATTAAAGTCACCAGTCATTATCAAGTTCTTGGACTTTGAGTACAGTATGGATAATAAAGAATCTAAGTGCTTAAGAAATACATTCAAATTCCCTGAGGGAGATCTATACAGTGCTAACACTACAGCCGTGAAGTCATTTACAAAAAATCTCAACACCACATACTTCAATTTGTTGCTCTATACAATGGCTCTTTAAATCTAATGCATTGTAAGATATGTAGTTTTTTACATAAATTACCACTCCACCTTTTTCCATGATGGTTCTTGAGTAATGCGCTGCCTGACACACAGTATTACTTGGTTAGTACATCACCACAAACATATGGACCGGGACTGTACATGCTTTGGCAGTTTGCTACGTCTCTCTCTTCTAGGACTGACATGGTAGCTGCCTTGCATTTCTTAATGACTCTGACCTTGTCAACCACAAACCGAATCTTAGTACAGTCATGATTTCCCTGAAGAGATTACATGACAGCAGAGACTTGTAAAATTGTGTTACCCATTTCTCTAGCCAGTGAAGATTCATTCTATACCTTCAGATACAGTGTCATGTAGGAGTAGAACAGCAAGAAATACAGAGCTCCTCTAACAGTAATGACAGTTTATCACCTCCCAACACTACATGTGCCAATGTTTCAGTGCATTTTTGAATATATTTGTTAACAGATTCATCAACACAACAAAAATTTACGATCTCAGTAGCATCTTGTTTCTTAACTCATACTTTACTATTCATCAGAATCTTCATCGCTGCTCTTTGATTTGTCAGAGCTCCCTGCTGTACTTTGTTTTATTTCATAGTCAGAATTAGTTGAAATACCACCTACCGTATTTACCCAAATCTAAGCCGCACTCAAACCTGAAAAATGAGACTCGAAATAAAGGAAGGAAAAAAAAAATTCCCGAATCTAAGCCACACCTGAAATTTGAGACTCGAAGTTCAAGGGGAGAGAAAAGTTTTAGGCCACACCTCCAAATCGAAACAAAGTCGGTCCATTGTAATATGAGACACAATTTAGGTCGAATGAATGACGATACAGCTACAGTAGTTTGGTTCGAGTCGTAAGCTTAGCAGTTAAGCTTTACCAGGTAGCCTTTGCTATGCGTCAAGCGCTCCGTCCGTATTTATACTGGTACCCTTCCTTTTTCACGTGCTTCGTCTGGTTTGAATCGATTGCTTATTTTGCTTTGATCCGATAAGTGCCGTTTTCCTTGTTATAGGCGTTTATGTCACTCTAAGCTGAAAATGCATTACTGTACTGTGTCATGCATTGTTTGTCGCATTCTGATAGTGCGTGTTTGCGACCTGTCGTCGCTTGCGGCATGGCTTGCTTTTGTGCACGCTACCGCTGCCTACAATTAAAAAAAAAAAAAAGAGAGAGAAATCATCTCATTAGCGAAACAATGGCAAGAGACTACTATTTGTTGTTACTTACACTGCTGCTTTCTTTGATAATGATCAACAAGAACCAAATAATAGACTGCGTATGATAGAACATGTTCTGAACGAGAGTTAGGCAAAAATTTTTCTCCATTTGAAAATCTTTGCGGCCGCTTCTTTAGTACATCAAATTCTGCACAGAAATTAGAGTCATCTTGGATATAAAAATCTAGTCAGTTGCCGTGCTTCATTTCTGACTGTATCACTATTAGGCATAAGAATAATATGAATATAAACATGACACGATACGTATATTCTTCCGCATTTGCTGTTGTCTCACTCTAGTTTCGTAGTTTATTAGGCAGACAGGATTTAAATAAGATAGCAGCAAACATGAAAGAATACGTGGCAAAATGTTTATATTCATATTACTCTTATGATGAAGAGAATACTGCATGTGATTCACATTTCATCAGGTTGCTATTAACAACCATCTCTTCTCACAGGTAGGAAAAAATTCAGAACGTAGGGTTGGCCATATTGACAAACATCCCAAACAGTCTTGCCAGTCGGATTTTTGTAATACATTGAAGTTCTGCTACATTCAAAGATGAACAATACGGAATTTGTATTTACTTCGTTGGATAATGTATGAAAATTGTCTTCCACCTTTTTTTTTAATTTATTTACTGATGCAGAGGTTTTGGCGCCAGTATTTATCTTTGTGCCTACGAAACATGCCTGTGTAGCGCTACATATATTCGACGGCAGAAGTTAGTTGTTTCAGCACCTACCGACATTTTTCAGAACTTCCACTTGCTTTGCACTCAATTCCAAGCCGCAGGCGGTTTTTGGATTACAAAAACCAGAAAAAAAGTGCGGCTTAGATTTGAGTAAATACGGTACATCCCCTCCTTTGGATTCAACTTCTTAAGTATTATCTTTCAAGTCAACACCTGCTAATCTGTGAGACCGAAATGATGAGCCATACTACTCTATTTCACTGTGCCTGTATGTTTCATTTGTATAACATTTTATTCCATCATAGATGCTGCACTTATAGTTTCATATATGCATTGCAGCAGCAGACACAATGAAAGTAGCAATCAGCAGTGCTTAGTTTGTTGAATGGGTAAAAAATATGCCATTGTCCCAGTTCCACATATCCCCAAAATTTGATTCTGCCAAATTCTGTACTCTCTGAAATCGAATGTTTAATCCAAAGATGAAAGTGAACAAGTTTGATGCAGTATTGCTAATATTGTTTATTACTCATCTTGCTGAATGAAGTGCATACCGTGTTCTTTCTGAAAGGTTTGCAGAAGTAATGCACATACCAGTTTTCTAAAAACTTACATTGAGATTGTGCTCTCCTTCCTCTTGTACAAATTAGTAGAGCCCTTCGGATTACTCCACAATATGCCTCTTGGCAAGGTCGTAACGACAGTATTATGAAAAGGATAGATTGGCACTCACTGTATAGTGTAGATGTGTTGTTGGCAGGGGGGGGGGGGGGGGAGGGGGGGAAAGAACACCACCTATTAGTAAACACGCAAGCTTTTGGTGCAAACCCCCTCCCCCTTCCCTCACACACACACACACACACACACACACGCACACACACACGCGCGCAAATGCAGATCACACATACATGACCACTGTCTCTGGCTGCTAGGGCCAGACTGGGAGCAACTGCACATCATGGGAGAAACAACGGTCCTGTGTGTGTGTGTGTGTGTGTGTGTGTGTGTGTGTGTGTGTGTGTGTGTGTGTGTGTTTTTTTTGTCCACTTTGGAAGAAGACTTTCTGATTGAAAGCTTACATGTTTAGTAGTCTTTTTGTTGTGCTTGTCTGTGACCTAACATCTCCTGTATACAGCAATGTATCTTTTTTATAATATGGTCATTACTCCAGCCTAGATTTTCTATTGTTTGTTTCCTTTTAAGACCTTATAAAGACAGTTACTGACAATTTCTTTTTTCTTATTGGAGAAAAGTAAAACCATATGGGGCCAGACATAGATTGTAAATGAATATGGAATAGAGTATTTTTATTCTCCCTGTATGCAGTGTCAATAACGTCACCTCACACACTTCATTTCTGGCAGCACCTCCTTCTCAACACATGACTGTCCCCCACCACCTCACCATAGTCTTCAAGTTATATCCTATAGCACTTCTGGGTGGACAAATAGATGAAGGATGTAGTTTAAAACAGTATAACTAAACTTAAAAGTCAAACTGCCCTTTTATAGAGACTGCCATCATTATTTAAACATACTAAACAACATCAAAACAGTCAAAAGAATTTTTTTTTCAAAAGAGCAGAAAATTGTAGTGAAATTCATGAAAGGATTGTTTTGAATTATTATATCTTAAATCAATAAGTATGTCAGCATTTCCCAGGATTTTCTGGCTTAATTAAGACTAGGTCATGCCACCACAGTGTTCAGACAGTGGACTTGCCTTCGAGAGGACAACGGACCCGAATCCCATCGGGCCATCAAAATTTGGGTTTTCCTTGATTTCCCTAAATGATTTAAGACAAATGCTGGGATGGTTCCTTTGAAAAAGATGACATTCGGCTGAGGAAGCTAATTTCTGTGGCACGTCTGATGACACAGTGCTGGTGGAAGGACGAGTATTTCAGAGCACACCATTTATTGCACATTGTTAAACATGGGGCTCTGCTGCAGACAACCCCTGTATGTTCCCATGTTGATAACACTGTTGAATTACAATTTCTGTCGCTCAGGAGCATTGAGATTGGGCAGTGAATCAATAGAAATGTGTCATCTGGTTGAATCATTCGTGTTTCGCATTACACCTGCTTGACGGTTTTGTGCACATACACTGTCAACAGAGTGAATTGGTGCTTGAAAGGTGCACTTTGCTACAGACTTAGGCCAGTGGGAGCAATATTATGCTATGGAGGACATTCACCTGGTCTTCTATGGGACCTGTGGTAGTAACTGAAGGCTCCATAACAGCTTTGTTCTGTGTGAACATTATTGTGCACTGTCCGCACCCTGTCCCTAATGAAGGTGACATGTTTCAACTGTGGTGTCACCGCCAGACACCACACTTGCTAGGTGGTAGCTTAAATCGGCCGCGGTCCATTTAGTACATGTCGGACCCGCGTGTCACCACTGTGTGATCGCAGACCTAGCGCCACCACAAGGCAGGTCTCGTGATACGAACAAGCACTCGCCCCAGTTGTACGACGACATTGCTAGAGACAATACGGACGAAGCCTTCCTCTCATTTGCCGAGAGACAGTTAGAATAGCCTTCTGCTAAGTCCATGGCTACGACCTAGCAAGGCGCCATTAGCCTTACCTACTTTGAGAGTTATAGTATAAATGTCTCAAGAAGAATGCTGTATTCATCACATAATAAAAGTTAAGTATAAAGCAGCTACGTACTTTTCTTGCTACCATTCAATAGTTATCCTGTTCCAGAATTCACGCCCGTCGGCGTGTGTGTACGCGTGCCTTTCTTTAAATCGGCTACCTCAAGTGGCGTAACAGTCTTGTTACGTCACTACAGATTGGCGACGATTTAAAGTATTCTTTCTGATTGCTTACATTTACTTGTGTCATGGCTTCGCCAGATGTACTGTCCGAATTTTATCGCTTGCAGAATCAGCAGACGCAATCGTTATTGGATGCTGTTGCACCTCAATTCCGACCCTTTGATGCAACCCACGAGTCTTGGCAAGAGTGGTCCCGTCAATTTGCCTTCCACCTCGCCGCCTACAGAATTCAAGGTAATGAGCGGCAGCCGTTTTTGCTTTCTTGTGTCGGTGTGTCCACATACCATGTGATAGTGAAATTGTTTCCCCGACGCGACGTAGCAACTCTGTCCTACGAGGAAATTTTGTCTGCTTTAGATGCCTATTTCAAAGAAACAGTTAATGTGGTTGCAAAACGGTATACGTTTTTTCGTACAAAACATACGGCCGGTCAAACTAATAGGGAGTGGGTAGCAACATTGCAAGGACTTACTAGGGACTGTGCCTTTGACTGTGACTGTGGTCTTTCTTATTCAGATACAATGGTGCGTGATGCAATTGCACAGAACGTTTCTGATGTTTGCATATGGGAGCAAATTTTGAAACTAGTTAATCCCTCCCTTCAACAAGTGATAGACATATTGGATAGGCAAGACACACTTGACTGTGCTCAGGAATCTTTTGAAACTTCGCCAGCTGTGTGTAACATTAACCGGCCCGCCAGGCACGCTCGCGCTATGCGGCCCGGTCAACTGCCCTCGCGTACGTCCGCACAGCTGCCGCCGCGCGCTAAACCAGGTTTGCCGCGCCAGCCCACAAATGCAGTGAAATCATGCCCGCGGTGTGCTACTAGACATTCACGTGAACATTGCCCGTCACGCCAAGCTATTTGCTTTTTCTGCAATAAGAAAGGACATGTTCAAAGTGTTTGCCAGAAAAAGCTCAGTTCAGACACTCTTAATCATTCCAGGCCGTTTGCTTCGCGCCGGGATCGAACCAGGGACACTCAGGCTCGTGGACCTTCGCCCATGGACATTCATGTCGTTAATTCCACTTCGTCCAGTGACACTTTCTCTAACAGTGACTGTGATCGTCCCACAAAAAGAGTGCGTCAACGTCGCCGGAAATCACGTCCATTAGCAAGTGATTCTGTACCAGTGTCTGTTCAAATTGCACGAGACAGTCGCTCTTGTCGTCAGCTGGACAATAAACTTTTTGTAGATTTGTACTTTAATGGCAAGGTCATACCATTCCAGCTCGATACCGGAGCTGCAGTTTCATTGCTCAATCACGACACGTACAAACAACTGGGCAAACCTCCATTGCGTTCCGCAAATGTTAAGCTAACCACATATTCAGGACAGAAAATTCCTGTGTTAGGACAGTGCACTCTTCTTGCAACATACAAGGGACAAACAAAACTTGTGTCATTTTACGTTCTTCGTTCTTCTTCTGCAGTGAACTTGTTTGGTTTAGATTAATTTCAGTTGTTTAACATGTCTATAGTAAATCAGGTCCTATCAGTGAATCAAACTGTACCTTCAGACAGTGTTTCTCGTCTGTGTGACGAATTTGCTGACATTTTTGCACCGGGCTTAGGTTGCGCTAAAAACTATGAAGCACATTTGGAACTGAAAGTAAACGCGCAACCGAAATTTTTCAGAGCGCGCAATGTTCCCCACGCATTGCGTGATGAGGTCGCACGAACATTGAACTATGTAGAATCACAAGGTGTAAGTGAATGTGCGCATTGTCTCTTCCATTTCAGCTCTGCTTCCTCGCTTACGCCGTACAGGTGTTCCGTTTCTCTGGACGACGGAATGCGAACGCGCCTTTCGCCAGTTGAAATCGGCGTTGCTTTCTATTACTTGCCTCACGCCTTTCGATCCCCAGAAACCCCTTTTGTTGATGGTAGATGCATCGGATTTCGGGATCGGTGCTGTGCTTGCGCACAAAGTTGGCTCGCATGATCGCCCTATTGCCTTTGCGTCCAAATTGCTCTCATCTGCGCAAAGAAATTACTCGCAGATAGAGAAAGAAGCTTCGGCTCTCGTGTTTGGTGTTACTAAGTTCCATGATTTCTTGTATGGTCGTCACTTCACCATCATCACAGACCACAAACCTTTGACATCGCTTTTTCATCCGAACAAGCCGGTACCTCCACGTACGGCGCAGAAATTCATTCGCTGGTCTATTTTCCTCTCGCAGTACCGCTACGATATCTTGTATCGGTCCACTGCTAAGCACGGAAACGCCGATGCGTTGTCCCGTTTGCCTGTGGCTGAGGATAAAGCATTCGATTCTTCCGAACTTGCTTGCATGTTCATTGATTCGGAAACCGATGAAGTGGTCGAATCGTTTCCGATTGATTTTCGTCGTGTAGCTACAGCCACAGCTGCTGACCCTGTCCTTGCTACTGTTTTGCGTTTTGTTGCTACGCAATGGCCTTTGTCAAAGTCTCGGATCGAGGATCCGTTGGTTCGCCGATTTTTTGCTCACAGGGAGAGACTTTTTGTTCGACGTGGTGTTTTGTTGTTGCGTTCTGATAATGATCAGTCCCGAGTCATGGTCCCACGTTCGTTACAGTCCTCTGTCTTACGGCTTCTTCACCAAGGACATTGGGGTATAGTGCGAACGAAACAACTTGCTCGTCAGCACTGTACTTGGTTCGGAATCGATGCTGCGATTATGAATATGTGTTCTTCTTGCATGGCGTGTGCCGAACAACAATCCGCACCGCCGTGGAAAGTCTTTGCATGGCCGAAAGCCACTTCCCCTTGGCAACGCTTGCACATTGATTTTGCTGGTCCATTCTGGAATGCTCGATGGTTGGTTCTGGTCGACGCCTTCAATAATTTTCCTTTTGTGGTCCGGATGTCTTCCACGACGTCCTCCGCCACCATCCAAGCGTTGTCTGCTATCTTTTGTATTGAAGGTCTTCCGCAGACTATTGTTTCCGACAATGGCCCACCATTCATGTCCGCAGAATTTCAGTCATTCTGCCAGGCCAATGGTATTCAACATCTGACATCTGCGCCATTTTCGCCTCAGTCAAACGGTGCCGCTGAACGATTGGTCCGGACTTTCAAGTCACAGATGTTGAAATTGAAAGAGTCGCATTCTTGGGAGGACGCGTTGTTGCTCTTTTTGTCCTCGTATCGCTCTCAGCCCCGAGATGGTCGCTCGCCGGCTGAGTTGCTCCACGGTCGTCCTCATCGCACCTTGATGTCTTTGCTGCATCCGCCGCATCAGGTTCCTGTGCAGCGGCAGACTCCTGCTTTTGCTCCAGGCGACGTTGTATTTTATCACAACTATCGAGGTTCACGGCGTTGGCTCGCAGGGCGCATTCTTCGCTGCCTTGGCCGCGCGATGTATTTGGTTTTGGGGGCCTCTGGTGAGGTGCGTCGGCATCTCAATCAGCTGCGCCTCTGTCGTCGCACGGGTTCTGCCGCTCCCCGTCTGCTTTCAGCGATGGTGCCGTCCGGTAAGCGCCCTGGGGACCCATCTACTGGCTCGCCTCATCCCCAGGTGTTACCGACGATGCCTTCCCTTTTGCCCCATGGCGACGCGCCGCCGCAGCAGCCGCCGGCGCCGCCGCCGCCGCCTGTTCTCCCGTCGGCGCCGCCGCCGCCGCCTGTTCTCCCGTCGGCGCCGCCCGCATTCGACGCTTCGCTGCAGCCGCCACGCGCCTCCCTGGGTAACGCGCCGCCGCTCGCTTCCCGTGACCAGCTGTCCTCCACCATGGAACTCTTGCCCGCTCCGGACCACATGACGTCATCGCGCGTCGGGTACCCCGACGCAATGGAGGTCGACTCTTCGGCCCCTCCTGTCTCATTACGGGCGCATACACCGCATGTTGACGTGCACCCTGGACTAGGTTTTCAGGCGTTTCCTAGCTCCCCTCGGACCGAATGGCCGGGTGCGGGTGGCACAGCCTCGCCTGTTGTTAGGCTCCCCACCTCATCGCATACGTCGACATGGGGTCCTCCCCACGGCGGGCGGCAGCCTTATCTCCTGACCGTTCGCCGATTTGCGGGGGAGGAATGTGGTGTCACCGCCAGACACCACACTTGCTAGATGGTAGCTTAAATCAGCCGCGGTCAATTTAGTACATGTCGGACCTGCGTGTCGCCACTGTGTGATCGCAGACCTAGCGCCACCACAAGGCAGGTCTCGTGATACGAACAAGCACTTGCCCCAGTTGTACGACGACATTGCTAGAGACAATACGGACGATGCCTTCCTCTCATTTGCTGAGAGACAGTTAGAATAGCCTTCTGCTAAGTCCATGGCTACGACCTAGCAAGGCGCCATTAGCCTTACCTACTTTGAGAGTTATAGTATAAATGTCTCAAGAAGAACGCTGTATTCATCACATAATAAAAGTTAAGTATAAAGCAGCTACGTACTTTTCTTGCTACCATTCAATAGTTATCCTGTCCAGAATTCACGCCCGTCGGCATGTGTGTACGCGTGCCTTTCTTTAAATCGGCTACCTCAAGTGGCGTAACAGTCTTGTTACGTCACTACATCAACAATATGACTTTCAGTGTCACGAGGCCAGAATCAAATTCACCCCTTCTGAATCTGATGGAATACATCTGCGATGCTATCAGATACCAGTTCTGCACCCAGAAACCACTGATCTCCAATTTATGGGAATTACATGACCTGTGCTTAGACATGCAGTGCTGCATAATGCTGGGAACATACCTCACATAATGCTGGGAACATACCTGAAATTTGTTGAACTTGTCCCACACAAAATCACTGCTGTATTGTGTTCCAACAGTGGACAAACACATTATCAAACAGGAGGTCATAGTGTTTTGTCTCATCAGTTTATATATTCAAGCTTTAATGAAAGGTGTGCTCTTTTCCTTTTTTCTGCCATTGCGTGTATGTGTAAAGCAGGATGTTCTACCATTTGGGCTTGTTTATATGATGGCTGTCAGTATTACCACCTGCACGGATACTAAATGCTCCTTTTGTGAAGACCTTTTATCTTGAGAACACTTTTAACTTTGTTTCACAAATGGCAGCACAGTTTCAAGAAAGCTTCTTAATTTCATGTAATAGTTACAATAATACCTTCAGCAAAAGATGTGTGCGTTGGAGTGGGGAAAAAGATTGGAGATGTATGTAGTTTAATTTTCATAAATTGTTAAGAAGGTTAACAGCTTGGCATGCTAAGATAAATTCAGACATTCTCTAAAAAGAGAGAAAAAGATTAATTTAACAGAATCAGTGAGGTATACAAATATAACAACAGACTTGTAGAACCATTATTTTGTAGGTTAGATTAGATTAGATTCAGCTTTTGTTCCAAGACCCAAAACATGAGACGATTCTCATGGGTGAGTAACATGCCAGAAAGTATAACATAAAAAATATAAAACATTTGAATACCCTGATCATTTGTCAGGAGATTGTCAAACTAGGTGAATACAATACAAACTGGAACAGCTAATATTTTCAGAATTGATACGCTGTCAGACTGAAACATTGTTATGCACTATTAATAAATTTATCAAACAAAAAGTACATAATCTTGACTGTTATGACAAAGTGCTCTCAGAACTGAAATCTAACAGACATTCTTATTTAAGCTGGCCTAACAGCCACTGTTAAGATATTCATCTATAGAGTAGGATGAGTTACCTATCAAAAAGTCTTTCAAACTCTGTTTAAACCATGCTTTATCTGATACCAAGTTTTTAATGGTGTCGTTCTTCCACAGATAAATTATGTTGTAATGCGAGGTTTTAATGAAGATGAAGTGTGCAGTTTTGTGGAGTTAACAAAAGAGAAAAATGTTGATGTAAGATTTATCGAGGACATGCCTTTCAGCGGCAACAAATGGAATGATGGGAACATGGTCTCATTTAGTGAAATGCTCCAAATAATTAGAAAGCAGTGGCCTAATTTTGATCCTCTTCCCAATGGGCCCAATGATACCTCAAAGGTACGTGCAGTATTACATATGAACATACATTGAAAATAATTTAATGTTTATGACTTACTACCAATCACAAGAATACTTCACATCTGCTGGTGGTGTGAGAGATGGACTGGTTTAGTTACATATTTCTCATCCCATTCAGTAAGTCTGTCCTGGCCTGGGTTTCTCTGCAGCTTTTCTGCAACTCTCCCCATTTCCTAAACCTTGACAATCCTTTTCTTTCTTCCTTTTTCCTTCCCCTTCATTGTTTCTGCCAGAAGAATAACCCACTGGCTCCGAAAGCTTGCACATTTCCATAACTTTAAGGGGAGTTAGAAGGGGAAAACATTCTTTTTCACTTTTTCGGGTTTTATACCTGATTATAAAATTTGCAATTTTCCAAATAAAATGATATGTATATTACTTATAAACTTGCGTGGGAAGTATTTTATTTTATTTTCTAAAATATAAATTACACCAGTTGAAAATGTTAAAATTTTTACATGCATTACTTCAAGACCTAATAAAATCGGTAATTTTTTATATACAGGGTAGTCTATTGATCGTGACCGGGCCAAATATCTCACGAAATAAGTGTCAAACGAAAAAACTACAAAGAACAAAATTTGTCTAGCTCGAAGGGGGAAACCAGCTGGCGCAATGGTTGGCCTGCTATAAGGCGCTGCCATAGCTCAAACTGATATCAACTGTGTTTTTGTAAATAGGAACCACATTTTTTATTACATATTCGTGTAATATGTAAAGAAATATGAATGTTTTAGTTTGACCACTTTTTTCGCTTTGTGATATATGGCGCTGTAATAGTCACAAACATATGTCTCATAATTTTAGACGAACAGTTGGTAACAGGTAGGTTTTTTAAATTAAAATACAGAACGTAGGTACATTTGAACATTTTATTTCGGTTGTTCCAATGTGATACATGTACCTTTGTGAACTTATCATTTCTTAGAACGTATGCTGTTATGGCGTGATTACCTGTGAATACCACATTAATGCAATAAATGCTCAAAATGATGTCTGTCAACCTCAATGCCTTTGGCAATACGTGTAACGACATTCCTCTCAACAGTGAGTAGTTCGCCTTCCGTAATGTTCGCACATGCATTGACAATGCACTGATGCATATTGTCGGTGGATCACGATAGCAAAATCCTTCAACTTTCCCCACAGAAAGAAATCCGGGGACGTCAGATCCGGAGAACGTGCGGGCCATGGTATGGTGCTTTGACGACCAATCCACCTGTCATGAAATATGCTATTCAATACTGCTTCAACCGCACGCAAACTATGTGCCGGACATCCATCATGTTGGAAGTACATCGCCATTCTGTCATGCAGTGAAACATCTAGTAGTAACATTGGTAGAACATTACGCAGGAAATCAGCATACATTGCATCATTTAGATTGCCATCGATAAAATGGGGGCCAATTATCCTTCCTCCCTTAATGCCACACCATACATTAACCTGCCAAGGTCGCTGCTGTTCCACTTGTTGCTGCCATCGTAGATTTTCCGTTGCCCAATAGTGCATATTATGGCGGTTTAGGTTACCGCTGTTGGTGAATGATGCTTCATCGCTAAATAGAACGCATGCAAAAAATCTTTCATCGTCCTGTAATTTCTCTTGTGCCCAGTGGCAGAACTGTACATGACGTTCAAAGTCATCGCCATGCAATTCCTGGTGCATAGAAATATGGTACGGGTGCAATCGATGTTGATGTAGCATTCTCAACACCGACGTTTTTGAGATTCCCAATTCTCGCGCAATTTGTCTGCTACTGATGTGTGGATTAGCTGTCCCAGCAGCTAAAACACCTACTAGGGTATCATCATTTGTTGCAGGTCGTGGTTGATGTTTCACATGTGGCTGGACACTTCCTGTTTCCTTAAATAATGTAACTATCCGGCGAATGGTCCGGACACTTCAATGATGTCGTCCAGGATACCAAGCAGCATACATAGCACACGCCCCTTGGGCATTTTGATCACAATAGCCATACATCAACACGATATCGACCTTTTCCGCAATTGGTAAACGGTCCATTTTAACACGGGTAATGTGTCATGAAGCAAATACCGTCTGCACTGGCGGAATGTTATGTGATACCACATACTTATATGTTTGTGACTATTACAGCAGCTGGCCGGAGTGGCCGAGTGGTGCTAGGCGCTACAGTCTGGAAACGCGCGAACGCTACGTTCGCAGGTTCGATCCTGCCTCGGGCATGGATGTGTGTGATGTCCTTAGGTTAGTTAGGTTTAAGTAGTTCTAAGTTCTAGGGGACTGATGACCTCAGAAGTTAAGTCCCATAGTGCTCAGAGCCATTTGAACCATTTTTGACTATTACAGCCCCATCTATCACAAAGCGAAAAAAGTGGTCCAGCTAAAACATTCATATTTCTTTACGTACTACATGAATATGTAATAAAAAATGGGGGTTCCTATTTTAAAAAAATGTAGTTGATATGAGTTTGACCTATGGCAGCGCCATCTAGCAGGCCAACCATAGCGCCATCTGGTTTCTCCCTTCAAGCTAGACGAATTTCGTTCTTTGTAGTTTTTTCATTTGTCACTTATTATGTGAGATATTTGGCCCAGTCACTATCAATGGACCACCCTGTAGAAAGCTGTGGATTGCTGTGTTATAAAGGTTAAATTATGTGTTTGTATTGGTAGCACTGTCAAAAATAGTATCGTATCTTTTCATAGTATAAACATGCTTTGTATATCGAAGTGCTAACGTTTTTCCGAGGAATAGTGACGAATAGACTGGTAAATCTCTCAAAAAGTGTGACTCCAAAATGAAGTGTTTTTAAGAAATGTGGGTTTCATGGTAATAAATTTTTGAATAAAGAGAAACATTGTGTTCAGCATGTGGTGTGTGAAGTTACAGACAATGAAATACTGGCAAACTCATGAGTATCTAGAGAAACACCCATTAGTGCTTCGAAGATTAAAATAAAACATAGTGATAACACAGTTATCTCAAAACAAAACTCATGTAAATGGTAGGTTAGGTTATATTCTGATACATTTACACATCCTAACAGGGGTGTTATGTGAATGTGTGTGCTGTATGTATGTGGAGGGCCAGTTAGTTTACATGAAGACATTGAGGTATCAAATGGACTAGCCGGGAAACTTATCATTAATTCTGCCAGTTGTAAATATACTCATTCATTTTGGAGTTCTGATAAGTGTAAAGATAATTATTTTGAAATAAATGTTAGGTGGTTTTATGGATTGGGAGCTATTGGCAAAGGACACACTGCAGCAGAAACCATGTGTGTCGTGATGTATAGGCCACACCCACTTTGTAAAATGTACAAGTATGCAGGATTTATTGGAGCTGCTGTGAAATCTGCTGCATGTGAGTCAATTAAGGGTGCTGCAAATGAAGCTGCTGAAATAAACGATGGTATGATTGACATATCAGTAGCTTTTGGGGCACTTGGTAGAAGCGCAGCTGCAGTTCTAAGAATTCTGTTGCTACAGTGACCAGTGTGGATACTGGAAAGCTAATAGATTTCCAGATTTTAACCAAACATTCTTATAAGTATAAATCAGGGAATGAAGAAGGGCATATCTGTGACAGAAATTATGAAGGACAACTAGTCGTACGGAGGCATGTGCAGCTGTTGAAATTTATAATCGATCTGTAAACTAAAGGGGAGTGTGTTACACTAAGTTCTTAGGTTAGGCAGACTCAAATGCATATAACAGTGTAGTAGCCACTCATCCTTATGGTGAGAAGCTTATCACAGAACTGGAATGTGTTGGTCATGTCCAGAAGAGGATGGGTACCAGATTCAGGAAGTTGAAACAAAGTTTGAGAGACAAGAAACTTTCAGGTGGTAAGACCATAAGAAGCAGGCTGACAGACAACATGATTGATGAACTACAACAGTATTATGAGAATTGTTGAAAATGAAGCAGGCAGTATGGGCTACCTTCTTCCAGAGACTGTCAGCTGATGATAAACCAGTACACCATCTTTGCCCTCCTGGATCTGGTTCATGGTGCAATTACCGCAATGCCCAGTACTCAAACAGGTCATACAGCCATAAACATTCTATCCCAGCAGCAGTTGTGGATATCATAAAACCTGTTTACAGAGACCTGGCAATCCTGAATTATTGAAGAAGTGTCTGCATTGTCAGACTCAAAATCCCAATGAGTCGTTCAATAACCTTATTGTGTCAGTGTCAACGTAACTGCCGTCTGCGTCACGTCTGCTGTGCAGCGAGCTATGCTAATTTTAGTATTAACTCTATTTTTCTTACTTGTCACTTCTTCTTCCGTGTGTTTTTGCTTTTAGGAAGCTTTAATTGTCGAGTGCTAGTAATAGTGTTCCATAGATTTTGTGGTTGTTTTGAATACAGTCAGAGAAAGTCCGTTTAGTCAGCCATAGTGCCAGTAGTGCTAGTGTTTGTTTTCAATACAGTTCAGAGACAGGTAGTGCGATTTTCATTGTTTTGCTACAGGAAGTGTCTAGTAACCACAGTTTAGTCAACTATCAGCCGCCTTTAGTGAATTAGCAGTCTAGTTATAAGTTGATTAACTCTCTACAGTAAATTGATTTCTTAGGATGGATAGGATGTGTGACTGCAGTGTACGGACACAGGAGGAGCCGGCCACTGTTCGCAAACAGCTGAACGTGTTGATGGCCGCGGTTAGCCGTCTTCAGGCAGTGGTGAGTCTGGTGCTTTGCATGGTACACCCCAGGTGTTACATGCTTCACCCACTGACCCTGCTGTCGACACATCTTTGCGGGTACCGGGCGCGGTTGGGCCACCCTCTTCCCAAGGGGAGTGGCGGGTTCAGCGGCGTTTGCGGCGCACGAGGCAGAGGGTCAGTGTGGAGGCTGGCCGTGTGGCATCGCCCGTTCTGCCTGTGAGTGGACATGTGGCCACTCCTTCAGCAAGGTCCGAGCAGGCACATGGGGGTAGGGGTTTATTAGATATTGGGAGCTCCAACGTTAGGCGGGTGATGGAGCCCCTTAGGGAAATAGCGGAAAGGTCGGGGAAGAAGGTCAGTGTTCACTCTGTCTGCTTGCTGGGGGTCTCATCCGAGAGGTGGAGGAGGCCATGCCAGCAGTGATAGAGAGCACTGGGTGCACCCGACTGCAAATTGTTGCTCATGTCGGCACCAATGACTCCTGCTGTCTGGGTTCAGAGGTCATCCTCAGTTCGTACAGGCAGTTAACGGAGTTGGTGAAGGCGGAAAGCCTCGCTGGGTGGAATCTGAGCTAGCTATTTGTAGTATCGTTTCCAGAACTGATAGTGGTCCTCTGGTTTGGAGCCGAGTGGAAGGCTTAAACCAGGGACTCAGACGATTCTGCAGAGATCTGGGGTGCAAATTTCTCGACCTCCGCTATCGGGTGGAGAAATGTAGGGTCCCCCTGAATAGGTCACGCGTGCACTACATGCAGGAAGCGGCTACAAGGGTAGCGGAGTATATGTGGAGTGCACATGTGGGTTTTTTAGGTTAGAGAATTCCCTCCCTAGGCCCGACAAGACACCTCCTGAGATGCAGCAAGGTAGGAGTAGACAAAATGCAACAGGGAATAACAATATTAATGTGCTAATAGTAAATTGCAGGAGCGTCTATAGAAAGGTCCCAGAACTGCTCTCAGTAATAAGCGGTCACAATGCCCACATAGTACTAGGGACAGAAAGTTGGCTGAAACCAGATGTAAACAGTAATGAAATTCTAAACTCAGATTGGAATGTATACCGCAGAGACAGGCTGGACAGTGAAGGGGGAGGCATGTTTAAAGTGATAAGAAGTGCAATAGTATCGAAGGAAATTGACGGAGATCCGAAATGTGAAATAATTTAGGGTGAAGGTCACGGTTAAAGCAGGCTCAGACATGGTAATTGGATGTCTCTATAGGCCCCCTGGCTCAGCAGCTGTTGTGGCTGAGCACCTGAAGGATAATTTGGAAAATATTTCGAGTAGATTTGCCCACCATGTTATAGTTCTGGGTGGAGATTTTAATTTGCCGGATATAGACTGGGAGACTCAAACTTTCATAACGGGTGGCAGGGACAAAGAATCCAGTGAAATTTTTTAAGAGCTTTATCTGAAAACTACCTTGAGCAGTTAAACAAAGAACCGACTCGCGATAACATATTAGACCTTCTAGTGACAAACAGACCCGAACTATTTGAAACAGTTAACGCAGAACAGGGAATCAGTGATCATAAAGCAGTTACTGCATCGATGATTTCAGCCGTAAATAGAAATATTAAAAAAGGTACGAAGATTTTTCTGGTTAGCAAAAGTGACAAAAATCAGATTTCAGAGTACCTGACGGCTCAGCACAAAAGTTTTGTTTTAAGTACAGATGGTGTTGAGGATCAGTGGACAAAGTTCAAAACCATCGTACAATATGCGTTAGATGAGTATGTGCCAAGCAAGATCGTAAGAGATGGAAAAGAGCCAGTGTGGTACAACAACCGAGTTAGAAAACTGCTGCAGAAGCAAAGGGAACTTCACAGCAAACATAAACATAGCCAACACCTTGCAGACAAACAAAAATTACGCGAAGCGAAATGTAATGTGAGGAGGGCCATGCGAGAGGCGTTAAATGAATTCGAAAGTAAAGTTCTGTGTACTGACTAAGAAATTTTGCTCTTATGTCAAAGCGGTAGGTGGATCAAAACAAAATGTCCAGACACTCTGTGACCAAAAAGGTACTGAAACAGAGGATGATGGACTAAAGGCCGAAATACTAAATGTCTTTTTCCAAAGCTGTTTCACAGAGGAAGACTGCACTGTAGTTCCTTCTCTAGATTGTCGCACAGATGACAAAATGGTAGATATTGAAATAGATGACAGAGGGATAGAGAAACAATTAAAATCACTCAAAAGAGGAAAGGCCGCTGGACTTGATGGGATACCAGTTCAATTTTACACAGAGTATGCGAAGGAACTTCCCCCATTCTTGCTGCAGTGTACCGTAGGTCTCTACAAGAGCGTAGCGTTCCAAAGAATTGGAAAAGGGCACAGGTCATCACCGTTTTCAAGAAGGGACGTTGAACAGATGTGCAGAACTACAGACCTATATCTCTAACATCGATCAGTTGTAGAATTTTAGAACATGTATTATGTTCGAGTATTATGACTTTTCTGTAAACTAGAAATCTACTGTGTAGGAATCAGCATGGGTTTCGAAAAAGACGATCATGTGAAACCCAGCTCGCGCTATTCGTCCACGAGACTCAGAGGGCCATAGACACGGGTTCCCAGGTAGATGCTGTGTTTCTTGACTTCCGCTAGGCGTTTGATACAGTTCCCCACAATCGTTTAATGAACAAAGTAAGAGCATATGGACTATCAGACCAATTATGTGATTGGATTGAAGAGTTGCTAGATAACAGAATGCAGCATGTCATTCTCAATGGAGAGAAGTCTTCCGAAGTAAGAGTAATTTCAGGTGTGCTGCAGTGGAGTGTCGTAGGACCGTTGCTATTCACAATATACATAAATGACCTTGTGAATGACATCGGAAGTTCACTGAGGCTTTTTGCGTATGATGCTGTGGTATATCAAGAGGTTGCAACAATGGTAAATTGTACTGAAATGCAGGATGTTCTGCAGCGAATTGATGCATGGTGCAGGGAATGGCAATTGAATCTCAATGTAGACAAGTGTAATGTGCTGCGAATACATAGAAAGAAAGATCCCATATCATTTAGCTACAATATAGCAGGTCAGCAATTGGAAGCAGTTTCAGAGTGATTTAAAATGGAATTTTATTGCAGAGGATCTTTGTCACCACTAATTATTAATTTTGTGTTCCAGTTAATTAGACATGGTTTCATCCTTTCCTGGATGTGCTCTTTTTGTTAAATTTTCCTTTAAAAGATCTGATTTACTTCAAATTAATAAACCTGAGTATTCTGAAAAAGGAGGTGCAGCTTACAGCTGCAGTGTGACAGTTGATCACAGGGTGATTTTATCACTGCCATATCGTGGGTACCCATGGCTCGAGACACTTATTCTATAAGGGTGTGTAGTCATTGGGCTTTCTTGCACCACAGTGTCAAAGGTGTACTGTGAGCAGATTTATTCAAGGAAAATACTACCACAATCAGCAGAGTGAACTGCTATGGGCAACAGGATATCATTGACAGGGGTTACCACTGACTAGCATGGCTTTAGCAGCGAACAGGTGGGCCACAATGTAGCAAATGACTCACCAACTCAGTGACAGTCAATAAACAGTAACCATTCATGCCACTGGGAACTGTCACCTCTTTGTGGGATACAAAGATGCAATCTGCACACTGCTCGTCACAGTTACAAAGATTAGCATTGGTTCGGAACAGCACCAGGGGATGCTCGAAGCATGCAGGAAGGTCATCTGTCTGATGATTTGCGGTACATATTGCCAAGGTGGCAGGGAGCAAAATAAGGAGTGATCAAAAAACTTCCATTTTAAGGCTGCATAGTTCAGATCAGTATGCCACACACACACACACACACACACACACACACACACACACACACACATACACACATATCCATCCGCACATATACCCTGCTTGTGTCTGTATATGTGCGGATGGATATATGTGTGTGTGTGTGTGTGTGTGTGTGTGTGTGTGTGTGTGTGTGCGCGAGTGTATACCTGTCCTTTTTCCCCCCTAAGGTAAGTCTTTCCACTTCCAGGATTGGAATGACTCCTTACCCTCTCCCTTAAAACCCACGTCCTTTTGTCTTTCCCTCTCCTTCCCTCTTTCCTGATGAAGCAACTGTGGGTTGCAAAAGCTTGAATTTTGTGTGTGTGTTTGTTTGTGTGTCTATCAACATACCAATGCTTTCGTTTGGTAAGTTACATCATCTTTGTTTTTAGATATATTTTTCCCATTTGGAATGTTTCCCTGTATTATATTATATATCAGTGCTTTCCTCTCCCACAACTATCCTGCAGACCTTGTCCACAAACAGATCTCCCAAGCAATACATTCCTCCCCACCCAACAACAATGTTACTACCCCCAGACCACACAGAAGCATCCCCCTTGTCACCCAATATTATCCTGGTCTTGAATACATCAACTAATTACTCCGCCAGGGATATGACTTTCTCAAGTCAAGCCCTGAAATGAGATCATCCCTTGACAATATTCTCCCCACACCACCCAGAGTTGCCTTTTGCCGACCCCCTAACCTCCGTAACATCCTTGACAAACCCTACAATATTCCCAGACCACCTTCTCTACCCAGCGGTTCCTACCCCTGTAACCGACCCCGATGCAAAACCTGCCCCATGCATCCCCCCACAACCAACTACTCCAGCCCCGCTACTGGTATAACATACACAACTCAAGGCAGGGCCACATGTGAGACAACACGTCATTTATCAGCTGACATGCCTGCACTGCACAGCCTTTTACATTGGTATGACGACAACTAAACTGGCTGAGCGCATGAATGGGCACAGACGAACTGTCCACCTAGGAGATGTCCAATACCCAGTAGCGGAGCATGCCCTCCAGCATAATTCTAGGGACCTAGGAACCTGCTACACCATATGTGCCATTTGGCTTCTCCCACCCAACACCATTACCTCGGAACTGCGGAGATGGGAACTTGCACTCCAACACATCCTTTCATCCCGCCATCCCCCTGGACTGAACCTATGTTAACCAATCTCACTCTCATTTACTCTTTAGTCTTCTCCTCTTTCCCTTTCCTCTTTAGCCATTCACTCATCTTTTCATCCTACATAGTTGCGTTTATCTTTATACTATGTACCTCTTTACTTCTGTATTCATCCTCCTTGGTTTGAAGCTGGCACAGTAATTACAGTAGAATATCTTTCGCTTCCCTCTGACATCCATGCCTCCATCTTTGCTACCCTCCCTGTTTACCTTTCCCCTGTTGCTTCATAACCTGGGTTGTCAATAACTGAATCCACTTTCCCTTCTTCCCCTTTCTTCCCCTCTCTCCTCCCTGATGAAGGAACGAAGTTCTGAAAGCTAGGATACGTCAATTTTCTGTTCTGTTTTGTGTATCTACCGGCTGTACTGAGCTGAGGTAAGTACTGGCCAGGCCCTCTATCTCTTTGTTAGTATTTGTTTCATATATATAAACACACACACACACACAAACACACACACACAGACAGGGTGATGCGTATTAACATTTAAAAACCTCCAAAGCACTGTAGATGACCCTGAGACAAGTAATTTAATACAAGACACATGGGATCACAAATGTTGGATACGATACAAATGTTGGGAAATGTGTCAGAAGCGAATGACAAATGTCACCAGATGATGTACCTTGCCATGCTTGCAGTGGTTGAGCCTCTCGGCCTCTCACAGAAAAATAATGTATACAAATCTTCTCAGATTTGCCACTGAATAACTTTGTGCAAGCCTCACAATATTTCACCAACACAACTGTTCGTCATCTTCAGGTAGTGGTGGGTCCTGTCATCACTGCTGCAAGATGTGGCTGGTGATATTCGCACAGCAGAATTGAAATTTGTCAGGCTAGAAGCAGGAGTACGAATGTGTGGACAGGCACTCCCAGTTGGATGGAAATGCCATTCATAGTAGCCTTCTGCTTATGTGTTGTGGGCGATGACTGCACTTCTGGACACTCATGTGGTTAAAAGCTGAATTAACTCTCTGCAAGGTGCTGCATCAGGTCATACATCGGAGGATCTGGTTTCTACTGTTTTAATTTCATGGCAGTCATTGCTGGATTCTGGGCAGTGCTTAGTCAAAATTCCATATTCCTGTTGGTAAGATTGCCCACCGTATGGCTACATGCCTCATTCTTGAAAACACAATCCTAGAGTGATGATGCTGAGGATAAAATTTCAGTGCTCTTGGGAAACGTGTGGTGCCCTGTATTCAGGCAGTGCTCTGCTACCACTAATTTACTGGGTGGCATTTTTGTCAGCGCTGTTGAACACAGTGTTCTTGCACAATGTGAGGTGTCTGCCCTATATAAGGTTTCCCATAATGGCATCAGATCTTATATATGATCTGTGTTTTCTAAGGTCAAGATTGTCTTTAACTGAACACAAACAATTCCTTAGTTTTGCTGGTAGACGAAAAACACACTTCATTCTGTTTCTCTTAGCGATTCTTTCAATTTTGAAAACATGCCACTGAAATATGGCAAGAAAGCCATTTGCAGTGCTTGTCTAAGTATCTTCATTTACATCCCTACACTGAACTTGCTTTGCTCAGAACACATTGCAAATCTGTTTACAAGAATAAACATTCTGCTGGAACACTGTTCTTAGGTGTTACAGTTCACCAGGCAGACTGTCAGTATCTGAGATCATGTGTGCTCTATGTGCCAGGGAGTGTAAGACACTACCACATTGTGCAGGGTGACGGCAACTTTTGGACCGCAAATATAACTCTGCGTGTATCAGTTTGCAGTAGAGACTAAGCCCCAGTGTTATGTCAGCTTTTCTTCTAACCGTGACATCCAGGAATGGTAAGCTGCTATCTTTTTGTACTTCCACAGTGAACTGAATATTCAGATGGACCGAGTGCAAATGCTGCAGGAACATAGGTAGTGTCTGTATTATGTGGGCCACACCACAAATGTTTCTTCAGCATTCTGCCAGAAGGAGGAATGTTGGATATTTACTAAGGGAAATAGAGGATCTCCCATGGGAACACTGTCCACTTGATCAAAGTAGTTGGTGTTACATAAGAAATAGGATGAGGTATGCACATGTTTAAACAGCACCACAATTTCTTTCTCAAACTTGCTGCTAATAACCTCTAATGAGGGCTGCAGGGGCACTTTTGTAAGTAATGGTATAACATTTGAGCTAACTAAAAGATCTGAAAGTTCTAGTTTAAGCATCTTCAGGTATTCTATGAAATCCTCTGAATTCTAAATATGATGGTCATAGTCATCCACATGATAAATTTCAAAGCTGTCATGTGGAAATTGCCAGTTGCATCTTGCAGTTGTGATGGTGGAAATCACCACCACCTGAAGATGCCAAAACGTTGTGTCACTGAAATATTGAGGGAGGGACTTGCATAATGTTATCTGGTGGGGAACCCAAAGTGTTTTTGCAACAGATCTATCAGGCAAGCCTGAAAAGTCACATATACTCCAAGCAGTAAGTACCTATTGTGAAATGGTCACATTAGTGAGCTTGGCAATTAATTAAGAGTTTATCAATAAATTTGGCTTCATTTTGCAAGAAATTGTGCTGTGTTCCAGTACTCCCTCTTCAACAAAACTAATGTCAGTTTCTGCTCCACCTCTTCAGCCCGAGATCCTATGTATACTCTTGAGCATTTGTGTAAGATACCTGTTTATTTATAAAAATAAAAGTAACTTCTATCATGACTTTCCCATTCTTGTCCAGTGGGTTTGTTATCCTGCTGTTGCCTACTGCAGACTACAAGATTACTGTTGAAGATTTCTGCAAAGTTTTTCTTCCTTTTTAGTGTACCAACATTTCACTGTGTGGTAATTGCCTGGTACTGTTTAACGGGTGTTTTAACTGTTGTTTCAGAGATGCAATACCAAGCAAATGCAGTGAGGATGACTTGCTTGCCATGATTGGGGCAGCAGTGAGAAGAAAGAAGAAACAACATGGAGGTAAGATACATAACAGCAAATGTAACTCTATACATAGAAAGAAAATTTCTGCTTAACAAGTCATAGCAAACATAAGAGCAAAATAGAACGAAAAGCAACAGTGATAGAACCTGTGTTTTTTGTGTAAACTTGGATTTAATTTTTTATTTAGTATTCATTCTGATTGATGCCCATTGGTCAACAGTATATTTCAGCCCTAGAATTTGGTTCTGCAAGGTCCACCAGATAACCATATATGGCTGTTGTAACTCCTTTATTGGACTTCAGAAGTTTTCCAGCAACAAATCTTTTTTTTTTCTTTCTATCTTTCTTTTTTTTCTTTTTTTAAAAAAAGCTAAAATGCAGAAAACATCATAAAGGAAACACTCACAGAAAAGCATCAGTGTCCTTGAAACAATGGAAACTCCAGTAGGAATATCAACAATGTTGGAAAAGACAGATTACTACTTACTGATGAAGGCTGTGGCTGAAAGCTTTATGTAAGTGTCTTTTAATTCTTCCCATCTGCAGCCTAAGGTATCTTCTTTATGGTAAGTAACAGTCTGTCTTTTCCTTCATTATTCATTAGTGTTCTTTGTTTTTATTGCTGTTTAGCAAGCATCATGTGGTATATAAGGGATGTGAATAGCGTCAGATGTTGAATCATCACTCTGGAGGATATGAAGGTGCTGCATATTGGTGTGAGACAGCATTATCTGATGAGAGTTTGAAAGAAACCCCATTGTGGATGTCCATTTGGTCGCCTGGTTAAACCTTGCAACATCTGTATTTTTGGAGTATTTGGATCTGACAGTGGCCTGATGTTGGAAAGTAAGGGCATACTCATCATCAATGTTCCAGTTGACTACATCAGACCACTACAAGGGAGCATCACTGTGTAGTGTACTGAGTACATTGTAACCTGTTCACGTCTGTGACTGCCATCTGAGAACAAGTACAGTAAACTCTCGTGCAGCTACACTTTTGGCTAGCTAGATTGACACTTGACAAGTTTCAATTTGCGTGCACCTGGAGCCAAGCATTTGCTGGTGTTTTTTGGCAATCCACTGCTAATCAGTGCACTGGTGCGTGTCAAAAGTCCAAGTATCGTCAATTCGTGCATGTGTTGGTTGAAGCTCTAGTGTGTTTCTTATTCATATTGCATGGTTTCATGCCACTGCCATCTATTGGAACTCCTTGGAAGTACAGTACATACAGTATTGTTCTATGCAGCACAACGTAGCCCTGTCGAAACCGACAATTAGAGTGCGCCGCCTAACACTTTCCACTTGTTGTCGGTACATCAAAGCTGAGTGTTTAACAGTGAATGTACAACACCCTGTTGTGTTGCCACGTGGGCTTGGGTAGAACAGAGAAAATGGCATAGATGTATCGAATGCTTTCATTTGATGGCTGCCACAGCCTGGTTTCAAAAGTCAAAAGTTTGTCTAGTGCATCTCGAGTGTTGTCAAGTCGTGCATCTGTGTGTTTCTGATTTGAGGTTTTGTGCTCCCACTATGTGCCTTAAAGTGTCCAGAGATAAAAGGGGCCAAAAACCATAAAGGACTCAGTCGAGTGTCTGTAAAAAGAACACTGAATGTGACTACGGGCACGAAACATAAAATGAATGTGATCTTGTTGGAAAAAGAGCTTCACACTTTGCAGAGAATTGATGCTGGTGAGCCACCCACAAAAGTTGCTGCAGAGTAGGAGTACAATTACTGATCGGAAGACAAATCGATCAGGAATTGAAAAATTTTGTTCCATCCAAGCATTGGGCAGTGCAGTGAAATCTTGAAAAACAATGAGAAAAGGTGCACATCCTCAGTTAGAAGAGGCATTATTTTTGTGGCACGAATAAATAAGAGCCAAAGGTGTGTCAGTTTCAGGTCCTCTAATTTGTCAAAATGAGCTAATGAGCTGATAGAAGGAAAGAAGCAAGAATTCCTCGGAAGTAATGGCCGGCAGGATCGTTTCAAGAAGCAGCATGGCATCCATGAAATTGCCATCAGTGCCAAATCATTATCTGGGGATGAAGCTGCTATGCTGATTTTAAGAAGAAACTGCACACAATCATTGACAAAGGAGGTTATACTGGCAATCAACTTTACAAATGTGATGAAACTGGGTTGAATTACAAAATGCTGCCAACGAAAACCCTTGCCTCTAAAGAAGAAGAAATGGCTTCCGGATACAAAAAAATCAAAGAAAGATTTACTGTCCTTGCTTGCAGTAATGCCACTGACAATCATAAACTGTGTCTTACTTTAATTGGCAAATCCAAAACACCAAGAGCATTTAGACACCAACCAACCAGCTTTGCCACTGAGGTACACGAATCAGTCTTATGGCATGTATGAACAGTGCCATCTTCAGAGAGTGGTTCCAGGCAGAGTTTGTTCCAGGTGTAGTAAATTACATGGAAGGAAAAGGACTTCCTTGAAAAGCGCTACTTCTTGTGGACAATGCTCCTTCTCACCCAGGTGATCTGCAAGATGGGGATATCAAAGTTGTATTTCTCCCACAAAATGTCACATCTCTATGTCAACCGATGGACCAAGGTATTCTTGAGGCGATGGAAAACATTACAGACACAAGATGCTGGAATACTTAATAGATGTGATTGATGCTGCAGATGATTTTGTGGAAGCTCTTAAAAAAATCGATGTTTTAAGTGTCATTCATTGATTGCTGAAGCTTGGAATCTAATTCCTCCAGTTCCTCTTGTTAGGTCTTGGAAAAAACTCTTAGATCATAAGGCAACCTAAGTGGTGAGAAGGAGGAGGCAACACCGAAACTCAAGCTGACATAATTTTGGTGAATTTACGGGAGAAGCTGGTTGTAAAGACACACACTTCGAAGACATTGAAGAGTGGATAGAAAATGGCATTTTTTCATGTGACTGAGGATGAAATCGTCCAAATTGTGACCGATCATAAAGCGTTAGAAGACTATGTTTCTGATGATGAATCAGAGAAAAATATTCCTCACACATTCTGTTATGAAGTGATCCAAACTGCCCTGGAGTACATCAGCCAACAGGAGGAGACGATTTATCCTGAAATAGTTTGATTTCAACGTTGGAGATGTATTGTTGCAGCAATAGTTTCTCAAGCAAAAAAACAAAAGAAAAAAAGACATTCGTGACTTCGTTACCAAAAAATAAACTCTAATGAAGCATCCTAGAACTTCTATGTCCATAACTTAAAAAGTTTTTTTTTTTTTTTTACTTTTCTTGAAAGTTCCTCTGGACAGACTTTTCGTTCCTTTGAGTAATCTCTAGATTTGTTTCATAATTTTGTTCAGTAGTTTATTTTTTATTCAAAAGAGTAGGTAATAAAATTAAAACTCCTGTTTTTTTCCTGCTGCCAAATAAGGGAGATTTTTTTCTGTAAGAATGCAAAATAAACGAGCTTTGTTATACAGCATTTAAAAACTTTGAGTTTTCAGTCATAGTTTGGTGCCTTTTTAACATGTCAACACAATTTTTTCAGTAAAAAAGTGCAGGGTTATTTGCAACCATATCAGTAACATTTTACATACCCTACGCACGTTTTACGATCACATTTTGCAATATTGACGCAATTTGGAGTGTTTGCATGTGAAAACAGGGAGACTTTGATTTATCTGGAATTTTCGTTATCGGAACCAGCCACCGTCCTGATCATTTCGGATAAACAGGAGTTCACTGTAATAGACTCCTTGCAACATGCTGTGTCATACAGCTAGGAGCAGCCAGACTATGGAATTGCCGTCCTGTGCATAGGCTGCCATTAACACCCAAGCAAATGACTGCATGTGAAGTGGTGCCATGATCGAGAAGTACGGACTGCTAAAGAATGGCGTCACATTATGTTCACTGATGAGTCCCAGTCCTGCACTGCTCCAAATGACTATCGTGGAGAAGTTTGACAGTGACCCGGGGAGATGGGGAGAGGTCCCATTCTTCCACTTTTTTTGGGGGGGGGGGGTCACAAAGGAGTCCCATGGTGTGGGGAGCCATTGGGTATGACTTCAGGTCATGGCTTGTAATGGCCGAGGGAACTCTAATGGTACAACAGTGTGTAATAGTATTGTGGTGCTATTTTTCAACAGGCCACTGCTTGTCCACATGTAGTATGTGTCTCTTTAAATTGTCTGTGTGATGTTGATATACTCCTGTGGCCAGCAAAATCCCCATATCTGTCCCCGATAGAACATTATGGGACTAACATGGACGTCAACTCCATCCCACTGCCTGTATCCATGATTGCAATGTCCAGTTACAACAGTTGTGGATCACCTTTCTCAGGAGGGTATGCAGCAGCTTTACGACATCCTCACGCACTGTCCAGGCCAGACAGGGTGCATTGCTGTATTGATAAGTGGGCTCAAACTGATAAGTTCTGTGTAGATTTGACTCTGTTTTGTTATCACTGAAATAACATCACATACCCTCTAAATTAGCTACGTTTCAATTTGTTTTCTCCCCACCTTCTGAGTGTCTCACTTTTTTTCAAGCAGTGTAATTTAAGACAGACATAAGAACAAGAAAATGGGATGGCATATCACATTGCTATTCAACTATGCCCCTAAGAAAATTTGTAAGATAATGGAGAAGAGCAGGTGCACTATTACACTGACTAGAACGTAAACTTAAAGATAGAATTATATTGTGTAACCTATACCGATGACATAATACTAATTGACAAAAACATCACTGATGTGCTAAAGCAATTTGAAATATTAAGGGAGCAAGCTAGGAAAATTGGACTACTAATTTCACCTGGAGAAAAAATTATTGACTGATACCAAAATGGCACTGGGTGAACTTATATAGGCAATGACATAGTATTCGGTCTTAAATAGTTTAAATAATTTGGTGAAAAAGACCACTGAACATCATAATGAAAAGAAGGCCATAGAATCCAGACTTCAGAAAGTACAAACTGTCTCTCAGTTAACTAAAAGTATTTTTCCTGGAACTCTAAAATCTAACATTGTACAACAGTGATCAAATTAGTATTTCTTTATGCATGGGAGAGACTCTTTGTCCAACACAAGACATGAAAACAGCAAACTGAATTAGAAGAATGTAAAATTGTAGTAAAAACCTTAGGTCCAAGAATAAAGGATGGGATACATCACACTGAACCCAGTGTGAAATCTCCAGGCAAATTCCTAAAAGCTCTTGTTACAATGTGTCTCCAAGGAATCCAACTTGTGGGACATACAGAAAGAATGTATCCAAACAGGCAGCTCATTGGATTCCCACATACTTGAAAAATAAGATCCTACTGATGAAAACAAACAGGAAGAGACCTTAAGAAATTGGAATCACCACATTTACAGTATTCTGATGTAGTGATGAGTCACACAAAGTGCAGTTTCGCAGTAGCTTGATCGATGCTTGTACTTGTGTATGTAGTATATGCAAGTGTGTACAGCGTCTCTTCTGGTGTACTCATGATATGCTAATTTAGTGGCCGCGCAGTAAACCGGATCCCTACTCAGTTCCAGTGTGCTGTGCTAATTATTCTTCTTCACTTGACATTTATGCTTGGAGCTGCAAGAGAGGTCATTTTCCAGATAATGCCACAAAAACAACAAATTCTCAGATATCAGTTTAACTTACACTCTTCAACATCATAGACAACATTTCACATTAATATGTTGCAGAACACTAGATTAGTGTTAAAATTGCCAGAGTAAACATTGTTCTCCATGTGACAGATTGTCACCCGATGTCCAAAATCGATAAATTTTATATCTCTGCACAGAGAAGCAGCTGGTTGCTCATTGTCATCTGTGGTGCTAATCAATGGGTCGAGCTCGTTGCTGGCACAGCGCCACCACAGAGTAAGTGGCCCCTCATCCCAGCAGGTGGCGATGTTTTAACACCCGTATAGCTCCCCAGACTTACCACGTCTGTGGGTAACTCCGTCTCTGCACAGAACTTCCCACATTTCCCACACAGTGGGCCCTCGTGTCTTTTACACACAATAAATCTTCAAACTTATTTCATTGGCTAAGTTAAATTTCGAGTGTGACATGCTATTTCGTAAAAAATAGCAAACGGTAGGCATGGATGTTATTGTGACTCTTTCCTAAAGCAACATTTGTGTATTACACTTGTAGAAGTGCACTGCAACATAAAACAGTAGACCGTAAGTTCAAACAATGGAAACTCCAGGTTGGAATATCAGCAGTGTAGGAAAAGATAGAGTGCTAATTACCATAAAGATGGCACGTTAAAATGCAGACAGGCACAGTTAAGACACTTACACATAAGCTTTTGGTCACAACCTTCATCAGAAAAAGAAATAGAAATACACACCATTCATTCACACAAGCAAGCACACCTCACACACACATGACCGCCAACTCCGACAGCTCAGACCAGAATGCTAGTCTGTAAGTTTGCTACACAATAAAATAATTATTCTGAGCTACAAGAAAAATGGATTCAAAGAACTAAACTGCTTGAAGAAAAAAAAGGGAAGCTCCCTGAAGCAACGTAGTTTCTCGAGTGTGCATACCAGTGGTAAATTATGAGAGTCGCAACTCTCTGAAATGGATACAAAGGCCACCGGATTGCATTAGCTTTGTTTGTGTCTCGGATTGTTACCAAGAATGGTAGGAGGTATAAGAGATGTGAAGAGTGTAAGATGTTGAGTGATCCCTGTGAAGGACACAGATGCCCTGTACTTCTGTGAGTCAGCATTATCAGCACGTAACAAAATTCGAAGGGGCCTAGTTGTGTGTCTCCATTTGCCAGGCTGATTGAATTATGCAGTATGCAGATTTGTGAGACATTCAGATGTGGTAGTGGCCCCATGTTGGACTGCTTGGGAACGTAAGGGCGGCGTGCTTGTCAGCAAGCTTCCAGTTGACCGTGTCTGACGAGCCCATGGGAGAATTGCTGTAATGTACACCGAGCACATAGTAACACTTTCACACCTGCACCTGTCATGTGATCAGCAGTGAGTCACATTCTGCAAGACCCGCGATGACAGTTGTCAGTGAGTATGACAACGACATAGGGAGAGGGCGTGTGGGGCAGCATCGGATATGACTTCAGGTCACTCTGACAGCACAGCAGTATGTCATGGACATCCTACATCCTCATTTGCTACCTCCATGTCCAACGGAGTTACAAGAGACAGAGCAGTGAAAACATATCCAGTTGTTGACTCACAAAACGGTTTTGAGCTGTGACGCATGTAGTCTTAAGCGAATCATTCATACAAAAAGAAAAGAAGAAGAAGCTAAAGTCAGAATGTGAAAAAATTGGAGAATGGAATAGATATTTGAAGACTTCACACTTGAAACTCCCAGTTTTCCTATTGTGAAAGTGCCTTTGTGACCATATGCATTTCACTGACGATAAACTTTTTTTTTCCCCCTGGGTCTTGGCTCCATATTTTTTCATCCAGTTGAGTCAGAATACTTGCATAGTATTTGTGAGGTATTGTTTCAGTCTTGCAAGCTAATCTAAAATACAAATCCCTTTTGCATCCTAGAAAACAATGACCACTCTTTCTCTCCGATGAAGTCACCTTGGCTATTTTTGTGCAACTGCTGTTTCATTTCGGTCATCTCTCATCCAAGGGAACAGATTGGTGCATAGAATCAGTTGTGTGTCAGATTGTCCCAAATTGTTTTTCACATTAGGTTGTAGTCAGGCTTCAACAGACATGCCACTCACTTTCTGGTACGGCCACGGCATCAACTGTTTCGCACATCTTTTTAATTACTGATCTTGCAATATCACACTGTGTTCTTTCTCAGCATTTTCTTATTTGATTGTAATTCTAGGAAGTTGTTCATGAGTCATCTTACAGAGACATATGCTACATATGAATTCAGCCACCCATTCCTTAACTGTTGACTATGAAGGAACTCCCCCCATGAACCATGGACCTTGCCATTGGTGGGGAGGCTTGCGTGCCTCAGCGATACAGATGGCCATACCGTAGGTGCAACCACAACGGAGGGGTATCTGTTGAGAGGCCAGACAAACATGTGGTTCCTGAAGAGGGGCAGCAGCCTTTTCAGTAGTTGCAGGGGCAACAGTCTGGATGATTGACTGATCTGGCCTTGTAACATTAACCAAAACGGCCTTGCTGTGCTGGTACTGCGAACGGCTGAAAGCAAGGGGAAACTACAGCCGTAATTTTTCCCGAGTACATGCAGCTCTACAACTTGACTAGAAGAAGAGATCGGTTGGTAGGACATGTTTTGAGGCATCAAGGGATCACAAATTTAGCATTGGAGGGCAGCGTGGAGGGTAAAAATCATAGAGGGAGACCAAGAGATGAATACACTAAGCAGATTCAGAAGGATGTAGGTTGCAGTAGGTACTGGGAGATGAAGAAGCTTACACAGGATAGAGTAGCATGGAGAGCTGCATCAAACCAGTCTCAGGACTGAAGACCACAACAACAACAACATGAAGGAACTGACTCCTAATAAGTAAGATGATGCCTGTAGAAAAGTACAACAAAACAGTAATCTCAAAAAAGGACAGGATAGACAGTACATTCTGTAGGACATATTAAAAGTGATTGGTAAAAGAGACTTGGTGTGTTAAATGCAGCTTTTGATTACATGATAATTGAATTGGATAGATAAACAATCGACTCGCTAAGTGGCGGCAGAACACACACATAAAAGAAGATTATAATTAGGCAAGCTTTCAGAGCCAGTAGCTCATTCTTCAGGCAGAAGGGTTGAAGTGGAAGGAAGAGGGGTGAAGGATAGGTCTAGGAAAAAGGGTAGATTTTGAGAAAGTTACCCAGAACTGCAGATCAGGGAGAACTTTCCAGATGGGATGAGAAGGAAAGACTGATTCCACATCTACATACATACTCCACTAGCCACCATATGGTGCATGGCAGAAGGTACACTGTCTCACTACAATAGTCTGAATAAAATTACTAGATAGTTGACATCAATCACTTGCTGCAACAATGTTGCCACATTGGCTACCAGCAACCGTTTGGTTACAGGTGAGAACAAACAAGCGGCTTACTTCACAAATTATGTTAAACGTTTAACACAGAGCAATTTTTCTAGTGGCTGGTGCAAGGTATGTCAGAAATGTTGGATACTCTGTCGACTATTGATTTAATGTGATCAGTGACTGAACTGGGGCAGACGACCCGTTTTGTATCCCTGACTGTAAACTTGTGTCCTAACCCAGCCGAGAAAATTGTGGTCAACAGTCTGCAGCAGTACTAATATCATGATCGCTTTGTTCATGGCGATTAAAGCTAACCCTTAAGGGTAAACTCAAGACAACAAAAACTCAATTTCAGGGCTGAAAGCAAATTGAAATTTCTCCATGTGATTTGTTACCTGTAACTATCCTTATTCTAGCTGCACATGCTGCCATGTTAGAAAACAGTGAACAGTCCATGTGGGCACTTGTTCGTGGATTATAGATGACTGAGGCAGATTCCAAATGAAGAAATAATGACAGGAAGAAAAATAAGACCAAATAGAACAGTCAAAACAATGATGAAAAATGATGCAGCAAAGTATTAAAAATAAAAAAATACATTTAAACCAATTAATTGAATGAAAATAATAATCACACTCTTTTGGTTGGATTTAGAAATAAAAATTTTGCTACATTGATGAGATTCAAACCTACGACATGTTACACATTAGATTAATCTGCCAACCATTGTGCTATGCCACAGCACTGCATGAAGTATTTATATATGTGAATGTAGTGACCCAGTTGCAACTATGAATTGCAACCTTAAAAATTTCAGTTTCACACAGTGTAGTGAAAAGCTTATCTAATGTAAGATGATCTCTGTGAATATGATAACTATATGTATGATACTGAATTACACCTTGTGCTGAGTTATTCGGTAGTGTTTGGTTAGTGCTATGAATGAAATGAGTGTCTTTCATTAGCATTGTTAATGTGTGTTGTTTTTGGTGTAGCTATCGCGTGTCATGAAATACATAATAAAAGTATCGGGCTCGTAATTCGGGATAGAAATACATCAAGAAAGAATGCTGAACCAGGAATTGGAAGTGACTGGCCAATTCTGGTGGAGTTTGGCAACAGCAGACAGTTCAAGTGTGACGCTGACTACTCTTATTGGCGTTTGAAGTGCCAACTATCAAGTAATTTTATTTCAACTGTAGTCAGTTCCTTTCCCATTCCATCTGCCAATCGAGTGAGGAAAAAGTGAATGTCTATATGCCTCTCTATGAGTCCTAATTTGTCGTCTCTTATCTTCGTGGTCCTTACACATAATGTATGTTGGTGCAAACAGAATTGTTCTGCAGTCAGCACAGTGTTCCTCAAAATCCCTCCACGGATTCCCATTTTAGTTCCAGAAACATCTCCATAATACTTGTATGTTGTTGTTTCAACCTACTGTTAACAAATCTAGTATCCTGCCTCTGAATTACCTCAATGTCTGCTTTAATTCGACCCCTTGCGGATCCCAGACACTAGCATCCTATATGTGATGTCCATCACAGCTGAGCCACACTGTAGTAAAATCCACCCAACAAATGAAAGATGATTATTCGCCCTCCCTACCATGACCCTCACAAGTTTGTTCCATTTCATATCACATTGCAACGTTATGTCCAGATATTGAAACAATGTGACTTCTTTCATGACACTACTAATGCTGGATTCTGGCATTATGGATTAGTTTTTCCAACTCATCTGCAGTAACTTATATTTTTCTACATTTAGGGTTGGCTGTCATTTATCACACCAACTGGGAACTTTGCCCAAGTCATCTTTTATCCTCCTAAATCACTCAACGATGACACCTTCCATACACCACAACATCATCAGCAAACAACCACAGATTACTGTCCACTTTGTCCATCAGATCAGTTATGCACATAGAAAATATGAGTAATAGCGCTCCTATCACACATCCCTAGAATGATCCTAATGATACCCTAGTCACTGATGGACACTCACCGTCAGGATAATGTAGTGGGTTCTATTACTTCAGAAGTCCTTGAGCCACTCACATGTCTGGGAACCTATTCCATGTGCTTGTACCTTTGTTAAAAGTCTGCAGTGAGGCACTATGTCAAATGCTTCTCGGAAATCAAGAAATATGGAATCTGGGTTTGTGAATTTTGTGATGACAAAGTTAGAGGAGTAAGGCATCTGCATTAAATTTTGCGTGAAGCTCAAGAAAACCTTTACACAGACACACCAAATGATGCAGGGAGCCTATAGCGATGAGTGCTTAAGCCATACTTAGTGTTATGTATTATTCACACGTTTTAAAATGGCTTTACAAAAGTCAAAAATGTTCCTTGTTCAGGACTCTCTTAGATGTCCCTTGATGACACTTGTGACAGGAACGTCAAAGAAATTGTGTGTGGCAGTCGAAGATTCATTGTCTGAGAGATTGTAGAAGAATGTAACATTTCAATTGGATCATGTTATGAAATGACACAGCATCTTGGAATGCATTGTGTTGCCGCCAAGTTCATTCCACGGCTCATGAGTCAAGACCAAAAAAACTTTTTGGATCTCACAAATGAGAATGAGATGTTCCTTGCGAGAATAGTATGACCCCTGCAGACTTCTTTTTATTTCCAAAGTTGAAAAGGATGAAGTTTTGCAATGGTAGATGAGATAAAAGAAAATTCGCAGACAGCACTTTATGCGACCCAGCAAGAGGTGTGTCAAGACGGCTCCTGGAAGTGGAAATGATATTGGGAGCAGTGTATCAATTGTGGAGGAGAGTATTTCGAAGGAGACAATCCATAGTAATTAAAAGATAAGCATAGAAAATTTTGTGGACAAAGTTCTGGAATTTTTTGAACAGACGTTGTATGACAAAAGGGCATGCTGAGTTGCCCATGAGCGATGCTTTGTACTGATTTGTGGACATAAACTTATTGGTCTCTATGAAACTGATCAGATTCAAACCCAGAATATGTTCAAGAATTCTGCAGCAAACTGATGTTACGGGTATTGGTCTGTAATTTCGCGGGTCTGTTCTTTCGCCCTTCGTATATACAGGAGACGCCTCTGTATTTTTTTCCCCAGTTGCTTAGGTCTTTCTTCTGGGTGAGAGATTCACAATAAATACAAGCTAAGTAAGGGTCCAGTGCCATATAGCACTCTTTGTAAAACCAAATTGAGATTCCATCTGCAACTGGCGACTTATTTGTTTTTAATTATTTCAGGCGTCAGGGATGCTTATGAGGGTGGTTTGAAAAGTTCTTGAAACAGAATAGAAAAAAAGTACTTATGTCACTGAAACTTTTTTGTTTTTCAGTGTACCCTGCTTGTAGATTAATTCACTTGGTCCAACAGTGTTCCAATACCTTGATCCCATCTCGACAATGATTTTCCTCCAGGCCTATAAAATAGTTGTCAACTCAGGCTATCAATTCTTCATTTAAGTGAATCTTCATCCACAAAGAAAAATTTTCAGTTTAGGGAAGAGGCACGTGTGGCAACAATTCATACCTTACTTTGTGTAATTTTACCATGGCGATGGTACATGCTTGCGAGCGTGCATTTGCTTGATGCTAGATGACTTTCTTCCTTATTAAACCTGGCCTTTTTCGCATATCATTTGTTGCAATTTGTCCAGAAGGTTAGCATAGTATTCTCCAGTAATTGTTTGCCCAGTGGGGAGATAATGTACAAACAGAATCCCCTTCTCATCCCAGAACACTGATGCCATGCTCTTCCCCGCTGAAGGAATTTGGTGGCGCATGCCAGAACACTGTCGCCATGTCCTTCCCCGCTGAAGGAGTTTGGCGGCGGAGATTCAGCATGTTTCCACTGCCTTGATTGTTGCTTTGTCTCTGGGGTATAGTAGTAAACCAAAGTTTCCTTGTGGTCACAAACCAGCACAAAAGATCTTGTTTGTTTCTCCTAAAACAGGCCAAACATTGTTGTGATATGTCCATTCTAATGCGTTTTTGACACAGCGTCAAGAGTCGCGGCACCCATCTTGTGAATACCTTTCAGATGACATCTGGCAAGCATGAGCAATTTCATGCACTCTAAATTGGTGATCCTCCTTGATCATTATGCGCACTTTTGCAATGATTTCTAGAGTAGTGACACATCTTGGCTGACCTATTCATGGATGTTCATCATCTAAGCTCTCCTGACCAAATTTAAATTCATTTATCCACTTGGCAACAGTTGAAGGCAAAGGAGCAGAGTCCCCTGGTGTATTCTGGAAATCGGCATGAATGTCCTTCGCTTTCATACCTTTCTTTATGAAGTATTTAATCACTGCTTGGATCTCGACCCGACCCCCCCGTCCCGTACCGTCGCGTCTTTGCAGATCACTGCACAGGAACAACAACAGAGCCGTGTCACTGCCACAGCTCTCTTCCAAGAGCACTGACATGGCACGGGTTTACAGGCAACAGTCCAACGAATATCATGTGAACAACTTGTGCTAGCGCTGGCCTCTTGTGGTGATTGTTGTTAGGTGTCTTTGTGCTATTGTCAAATGACGGCATGTTTATATGACTCTCTTGCATGAATGATTTCTTAAATGCAAAATTTAAAACATTTATCTCCTACTGCCACACCAGACTGGTCAAGTGACTTGATGGAAACCTTTGACTCACTTAGTGATTTTACATAGGACAATAATTTCCCCTGCTTCTCAGCCAGATCTTTTGCTGAGGTATGGCAGTGGTAGTAACCTTTCCTTGTTGCCATTTGGCATTCTCTTTTGAACCAAGAGTGCAGTAGCTTTTCCTTCCTCAGTAATTTCCAAATTTCATTGTTAAACCGCAGTGGCTCTTTTGCATCCTTAATTTGTTTACTAGGTACAGACTTGTTGAGAGTGCAATTCACGATCTGTTTAAGCTTTGACCATAATCTCTCTACATCCATCTTAATGGAACTAAGTGATGTCAGTTCTGTCTAAGTAAGATGCTAACATCTGCTTATCTGCTCTTTCTGGCATGAACATTTTCCTAGCCTTCTTGACTGATTTATTAATTTTTGAAACCTTAGTTGTTATGATGTTATCATGATTATTAATCCCCATCTCTATGCTGAAGTCATTGATGATATCTGGCCTGTTTGTAACTACAAGGTCTAAGATATTTCCATTGCATGTGGTGTGCCAAACTAGGTGCTCAAGACAATTTTCGAAAACCACATTCAAAGGTGCTTCACAAGATTGACTGCACCCTCTGCAATGAAGCCATAGGCTACCATCTATACTCAGTAGGCTAAATTCACCTACAACTAGCATTGCATGATCTAGGTATTTACATGCTACTGTATGTAGACTTTCTGTGAATGGCTTCAAAACTGTCATAGCAGAACTGGGTGGCTGATTATCCATTAATTAACGTGATTTCACATAGACTTGTTATACGCAACCAGATAACTTCACTGTCACAATCAGCTTTGACCTCAATAGAGACAATGGACACTCCCTCTCCTACAGTGTCTAACCTGCCTTTCTGATATATATTCCATTAATCACTAAATATGTCAGATCTTTCTACTCTCAGTTTCAGCCAGCTCTCAGTCTCTGAGAATAATTTGAGTGCGATACTTTCCTGGATGGCAGTAAATTCGGAAACTGTGTTACAAGTACTTTGACAACTGATAAAATTTTGACAACCTACACTGCAGTGAATTCAAAAGATAAACCTCAACCAACATTGAATGTATCTTGGTGATAAAGAGCCCAAATAAATAAATTGATGATTTTATTCCATTTCATCTGATTGAATGAAACACACACAGCATAACTACTCAGCAAACAACTATAGTGCTGATTACATTTACTATCATACATGTAGCACTCTGAGAACATTTCACCTTGTCATAGTAGTCCTGTGTTTTGGAACTAGGCAGTGCTTCATTTCACAAAGCGAAAGGAATAGCTTGTGTAAAAAACAAAAGAAGGGAAAATAGTGGTTGCTGGTGTTTTTAACACTATCATTCAATTTAGTTCCTATTGTGAACTTTGCAGCTAGGATATGTAAATGCTCTGAGACTGCTATTGATAATATCTTTATGAACAAATCTAGGGGAAAAACATCATATCACAAAACCAATAGTAAATGGACTATCTGATCACGACATGCAGCATCTTGTGTTAAATGTTGAAACTTGTCAGGATAAAAAAATATTAAATCTGAGTACAGGAGGATAATGAATAAGCCAGAAATTGAGGAATCCAGGAAATTGCTCAAAGACATGAACTGGAGAGATATTTACCTGACTCAAATGGAAAATACAAAGCATTTATTAATAAAGTTACCTCCTCTTTTGAAAATTGTTTTCCCCTAAAGGTAACTCAGATCACACAGAAGTCAAAAGATAAACCATGGATTACACAAGGAATAAAGATATCATGTGGGGCAAAAAGGAGACTGTATCTACTATCTAGGAACATTTCTGATATTATAATTGTAATGCATTACAAAGAATACTGCAAAATATTGAATCAAGTAATCCAGAAATCGAAGTAGCTTTATTAAGAGAAAAAGATAATTGTATCGGGCAACAAAATAAGAACTGTATGGGATATAGTGAAGACAGAGAGAAGTGGGGCCAAAAAGGAAGTGGAACAGATAGCTCTAAAAGTAAATGAGACTTTGGTAACAAGTGCATGTAGTGTTGTAAATCTCTTAAGCAAGACTTAATTTTTGTTACTGACGGCTCGGGGTTATCAGGTTCGGTGAATGGTGCAATGGAGTATCTGGGACCAGTCTTTGAAGAACATCGTGTAGAACCTATTCGAGGAACTTTGAATTCCAACCATTGCTTCTCAGTATACTTACTCCTTAATGAAATTTGTTGCAAGTTATATATCTATATTTCCAACAAATAGCTCAATACATATTATCAATACTAGGAATAAGAAAAATCTACATAAAGACCTAAAATCACTTATGTTGGTCCAAAAGGGGGTCCAATATTCAGGAACACACATTTTCAATAAATTACCAGCAACCATTAAAAACTTGGTTTCAGATAAAGCACAGTTTAAACAGAGTTTGAATGACTTTTTGATAGGCAATGCCTTCTACTGTATAGATGAATATCCTAACAGAGAGTGTTAGGCCAGCTTAAGTAAAAATATGTTAGATTTAAGTTTTGACAGCACTTGGTTGCAACAGTCAATATTAGGTATTTTGTGTATGATAAATTTATTAATAGTGCATAACAATGTTTCATTCTGACAGCGTATTAATTCTGTAAATATTAGCTTTTCCAGTTTATTGTATTGTATTCACCTGTTTTGACAATCTCGTGACAAATGATCAGGGTAGTATTCATTATATTATTTATGTTTTGTGTTATACATTCTGACATGTTCCACATCCTCGAGAATCATCTCATTTTTTTGGTGTATGTAATGAAAACTGAATCTAATCAAATCCAATCACCATCTCTCATCATGTAATAACTTCACTTCTTCTTCTTCCCTTGTCGTCTCCTGTTTTTCCAGTACTCGTCCATCTCCTCCTCATGTTTTTCCCCCTTTATTCTCTTCGTGTTGTTCTCAATCCCCTATTTCTTCTGCATTGAAAGCCTTTTATTTTTATTTATTTTATCGAGGTGAGTCTCTACGGACTGCGTGGTAACAACCGACTTCACTCTAGTGTCCAGGTCTTGTTCTTGCTCCAGCTGTGACTTCCTGCCAGTATCTTCTGAGCCCCTCCAAGAAGTGCCTTTTTATGCTCTTCAGATAATGGTCCTCACTGTCTTTCGGATGTTGATGCCATGTTAAAACCTTGGCAGTTGGTCACCAATCTTCTAAATTTGTTCCTTTCAGGAATTTCTCTCTGAGATACCAATCTGCTTAAGATCTTTTTCACATTCTTTGAACCATCTCAGCCTCGTTTTCTTAGATAGGATGAAACTCCATATTCTTTTTGTTAGTCGATCACCGTCCATTTTCATGAGATGACCATAAAACAACAATCATTTCTTCGTAATGGATGCTGTGATAGGTTCTGTCTTGCTGCACGAGTCCTCATTTGCTCTCATTCGCCATTGTCCATCGACCCATCTATTACCTTAGGATTTTCCTTAATATCCTACACTCACGCTTTTCCAGCCGCTCAGCTTGACCTTGTCTATTTGTCGTAAAAGTTTTGGATTCTTATAAGCCCTCAGGTTTTACAACTGTGTTATAATGTTGGAACTTGGCCCATATACTCATAGACTTTTTGTTATAAGTATTCTTTGTCAGTCGGTATGCTTGGTCTAACTTCCTCATCCCGACAATTGCTTCTTCTTTTAATCCATTCTCCTGGTGGATGTCTTCACCGAGATACCTGAAATTCTTAACTCATCCGATTTTTTCCAGGTTGGTTATCATCCATTCAGGCCCATCACAGATCTTCGTCATATATTTTGTCGTTTGAATAGAGATCTGGAGTCTAACTTTTTTCAGCAATTTCTGACAGCCTATTTATCTTGTTGACTGCTGACTCTATGTTGTTAGCAAAAATGGCCAGGTCAGCCGCAAAATCTAAGCAGTCAATGCACACCCCTTTGTTCTTAGGACCAAGTCTGAACCACTCTTCATTTGTTTCTCCTTGGGCTAATAACTTTCTCCACTCTTGAATGACCTTTTCCAAGACACAATTGAAAAGGAGAGGGATAGTCCATCTCCTCGTCTTATGTCTGTTCTGATTGTAAAGGGTTCAGATACCTCACCCATAAATTTAATTTTTGACACTGTGTTAGTAAGAGTTTGTTTGATCAGCTTTCTTGATGTATTATCCACCTCAAACTTTTCCAAAATATTCATTAATGCCTGTCAGTCGATGGAGTCATATACTTTCTAAAAATCAACAAACATGACATAGTTATTTTTCCAATTTTTTTTGTACCTGATGATGTTCTTCAGGTTTATGATCTGTTCTGCGCAAGAATCGCCCTTTGGGAAACCAGCTTGATAGTCCCCAATCAGTTGGTTACAATGATCTTCTATTCTATTCTGTATCACTTTGGAGAGAATCTTATATGGAACAGATACTAATGAGGTACCCTTATAGTTATTGACATTCTATTTATCACCTTTTTTGTGTATACGATGGATTAAAGCTGATTGCCAATCAGTTGGTATCATCCCAGCTCTCCAGATCTCCTCAAAAAGTTGGACTAGTATATCTAGAGTTTCATTATTTGCCAGCTTCAGTAGTTCCTCCACTATTGAATCCTCTCCAGCTGTCTTATTATTCTTAAAGTTGTTGATGATCTCTTTGGTCTCCTCTTTACTAGATGGAGATGAGGGGTAGTTTGTGGATTGGGGCACATACAGGGAATCTTTCTTTCGGTTCATCACAATTAAGTAGGTTTTCAAAGTAACGAGACATTATCTTGCAGTTCTCTTTGTTGGTCATTTCGAGTGTGGTGTGCATACTGTAAGACCTTCAGTACACACACCATTAGATTATTTGACTTGTTGCTCTAATGAAGTAAGCGAGTGTCAGCAATATGTCTCGTGGTCTTATCATGGCATGTTTATCTTCTGCCATTAGGTCAGACGATAGAAATGCCACTTGCACGCTTAGAGTAGCAGATTGACGGTGACCAACTTTAAACAGAACTTGATTAATTTTCCCACACATTTATTAAAATAATAACAAATATAAAACTTACTTAACTTGGTTCTGGATGTTATTTACAATTGACAATCTGAAGTTCCTTTGGTATTGATACATTAATCTTATTCTCACATATATCTCGGATACTTGACAAAAGTGTCTATACATTTATCTTCATGGCTATGTACAGGAATATGGTAATCTTATTAGGCGCAGACTGGATCTTGACTATGGACTGGCACAGACAATTGTAGAACTCGTGCAGACTGGTACAGACTAATGCAGACTGGTACAGACTAATGCAGAGTGGTGCAAACAAATGCAGACTGACTGATCGAAGGTCTTTACACTCGTTATAATACCTTGCACGTTCATGTATCACTGCGCGAGTGTGATGCGCGAGGAGAAAGTGTTCTATGTTAGCAGCAATCTCATTGGCTGCGTTACATATTAATACGTGGATTGGCGGAAGCAGAATTTGGTCTGTCTCTATGGCAGCGCCATCTCGTAGTGCGGAGATGGACGAGTGTTGCGCCTGCGCTGTTGTGCTTAGCGGGGCACACTCTAGTGGGAAATTTGTGTACGCGCTGAATACGCGGAACTATGTACACAACACTGAGCTTTCCATTTTCGTCTCTAAAACAAAAACTAGGGACTTGGTATCCTTTCAAATTCGATTTGAACGTCTGATAGAAGTCTCTGACATTCTTTTTCTGGAAACGCTGATCGATCTGTTCTAACTGCTGTTTCTCATGCAGTTTCTTAGCCCTTCGTAGAGTTCTGGCTGCATATTTTTGAACTTCATGGAATACATCAAAAGCAAGTCTCCTGGTAGGGTTCCACTATTTCCATGCACTTGCTGTTTGGGCCACCACCTCACCACAAACCTCATTCCACCATGTATGATTCCTCTTTTTAGCTGTCAGGATTGTAGTATTAGCTGCTTGTTGGATCATGGAGGCAATGTCTGCCCATTTATGGGATTCAACTGTCAGTTACTGGTGGCATTGTTCCAATACGTTTTGATTGATTTTGAGCTTCGCAATATCATATTTATGAAATTTATTTCCGGTTTTCACAGTCTTATTGAGAGGGATGAAATTAATTTTGATCTTGGAGAGGTGATGATCCTTTTAAATTCAGTATTTTATCTGTAAAAAGGTTTCTTTCTATTATTTCTGATTGTTTGATGTTGTTTCTTTCTTATTTTTGTAATCCATGCTATCATTGATTCCTTCTTCCAGAACTACTCATTCAGTAGAGGTCTCTAAAAAAAGATTAATCTTCTTTTAGCCATTACTTCTGATATTTTCTCAAAATTTTTGTAGATCTCCTCATTACTTCTCATTTTCTGGCCATCTGTAGCTTGTATTGCAACCATTATTTTCTAATAATGCTCCTTTGAGGAACCTCTGTTCTGTCCAGCTTATAGTTCATCATTAGGCATCCTCATCCATGTAAACATCCTGGTCATACCACTGTGGGATAGTGTTTAAATTTGTTTTTTTTAGTTGTACATTTCTTGTTGTAAATATCCTTTGTCAAACGATTTGCTCTCTCCAGTTTGCTGACTCTTGCATCTACTGTTAATTCTTCTAGTCCATTTTGTTGTACAGTTTGTCCAATATATTTAAATTTACTTACTAATGCTATTTTACATTTTTGTTTTTCTAAGAATGTTGATGCATTGTTTGAAATTGTCATCAATGTTGTTTTTTCGGCTGAAATTTTGGGACCAGCTCTCTTTGCTATTTCTTCCAAAAGATTTCTTTTAATAACTGTCTGTCAGATTTTTTGAAAGTATATCAGAATCATCTGTAGAAGCCAGGTAGTTTACCTTAATTCCATTTGTTTTTCGTCCTAAAATTATTGGTTCAATTTTGTGACTTTTTTTCTCCAAATTCCAATAACTTTCTATTATTTTTAGAATGTAGTGTTACAGTAAAGGTGATAAACTGTCCCCTTGTCTAACACCAGTTTTTATTTCAAATGGTTGAGATACTTCTCCCATAAATTTAGCTTCAGTCTTCCTATTTGCTAGTGTTTTGAGGATTATGTTTGCTTTAACACAAAATTCTTTGATGATTTTACCCATAATTTCTCTGCCTACCAAATCAAATGTTTTCTTGAAACCAATACATGATACTATTATTGGTTTGGTGATTAACAGTCTGTGGAGAATTATCAATTTTCTAATAAACATCTGTTCTGTGCAGGGTCTTCCATTTCTAGAGCTCCTTGTGATTCTCCCAGTTATTTGTCTAAAGTTTCTACAACTCTGTCCAGAGAATTTTTGATAATATTTTGTATACCACTGGCAGAAGTCAGGCATCTCTGCAGTTGTTGACATTTTGTGTGTCCCCTTTTTTTCATAGCTGTGGATTAATGCTTTCAATAATCTCTTCAGCTTTCCAAATGTTCTCAAACAGCAGTTGTAGATCATTTGTGTGTTCTGACTATTTCAATAATTTTGCTGTAGTGGAGTCTTCATTTGTTGCTTTGAAGTTTTGGAATGATTTGATGACTTCATGAATTTATTGTTCTGTTAGTGGAAAATCTTCCTCCAGATGTTGTGGAACTGCTATTATATATTGCTACAATGTGCTGTTATTATTATTGTTGTTGTTGTTGTTGTTTGGTTGCCTGTTCTTCAGCACTATCTTTCTGTTTCGTTTATCTATTTACCGCCATTTTAGCCCATTTACCGGTATTTTCAGCTTGTTCTTCACTTATTTGAGCTTTTGGTGGCTCCTCTTGAAGAGATCTTATTTCTCAGCATTTAAAATTACATCATCTGCTGCTCTTTTGCAACTGAATTTCATCATGTCCAGTCTAGTTTTTTCATTCATTTAACCATTCATCTTCCTTGACTCAAGATCCTAAATTTTCATCCTTATTTCTTGAACAGTCTCATTTCTCTTTTTACATTTTCCAGATGAAGAAACTTTTGGTCCTCAAAGCTAAGATTAGTATCAGTTTTTTTATTTGTTTCTGCCTATGGCTGCTATATCTCTTTAGTTAGCATATTTTCTCTCTTTATATTTGATTATAGTCTAAGTCTGAATATTTTTATAAGTACATTTATTGCTGTAGCAATGAGTAAAATAAATGGTATTGCACTGCCTGTAGCATGTAGCACCATTTTGACTGTTAGTCCTCTTGCTGTACAAAAAGTAGCTTTGATGATTACTTAATGCAAGTATTTTGTAAGAGCTGTGGAATGGTTAGTATCTGTTTATATTTTTCTGATTAATTCAAGCTTGTCAATGCACATCCTGTGTTAAGGAAATATTTGCTGTGTGTTAAATATAAGCAGTGGATCCATTGGGGTAGTCTTTTTGGTAGAAATATGTCAAGGTGAACAAAACAGGAGATGGTGAAGGAAGAGAGGGAAAAGATCAACATTTGCTTCTCATCAGCAATATAACTGGGTTGCAACATTCAGTGAAAATTATCTGTGACAGGAAGTTGTCAGAAATACATTTCTTGAAGAAACTTTATGTTTGTATAAGCATTTATTAAATTTAAAAAATTGGATTTCATCTGTTAATACAAAAGATAATGTTTTGCATTGCAGGCATGCTGAACCTGTCAAAGACGAAGAATCGGCCAATGATTCTTATTGGAGGATAACAGTATGTATAACTTAAACTTGAGATTCCTGAAAATAAAGCTAGTCAGTATTTCTTAACAGTACTGATTTAAATACATCTAAAAGATCGCTGTTACCTAAATGGAAGTTGACGAGCAAAGTCTTAGTGGACATTTGTATAAAATTGTCATAGGTATTATTTACAAGAAGAGTAAATAGTTTCAATAGGAATGTGGTGAGACATTTAACAAATGTCATGACCACACATTAATAGGACCTTATAACACTACCATTATGATATTAGTATGCTTTTATGTAAATAACAGAAACCCTGTCTCTATGTTGCCACGTATAACCCTCTTACTAAAATTTAGTTTAGTTTCCAAATAAAATACACTATGGAAGGATAGTCCTGTTTATAGGAAAAGATAATCAATAGAGTTATCCTTCTTACAGGATTTACTGTGTGTTGCGTCTAATGGATAAGTAAATTGGACTATTCACTTCTTTTCCAAAGATCTTACCCAATGGCTAGATAGAAACACAGTATGAATGATAATATACTGAAGCTAGGACAACTCATTTCCAAGTTCATTTAGTGGTTTAAAACATGTACTTAATGGTCACCAACCTATCCTGGCAATGAAATAGTGAAGTATTGGAGAAGCAGAAATGTGAATTTTGCCTACTTTCTTGCTACTGTTTAGTTTGGCTCTTCAAATAAATTACCCCACTTAAACAATTTTGGGCTACATCTTTATACATTATGTTTTAAAAAAAGAAAAAGCCCAGTAGATAACTTCAAGGAAGGTAAAAAAAATTAGCCGGGGATGGGGGGAACAACCTTTAGAAAAGCACTTTCCATAATCAAGAAACTTAAAAACTTAGACACTAAAGCACACACATTTTAACTGAACATTTCACTTAAAGAAAACCTCTTTCTTGGTGGAATTTACTTTCAAAAGCTATTATTCTTTGAACTAATTCTGTATAGCCATCTAACAGGTTCTAGTAACTTGGCTTCACTCTGATTGAATTTTATGTAAGCAAACCATAACACTTTGCAATAGTTAAGAAAACATTTTTATTATTTACACTAAAGCAATTTAAATGGTTCCTCTTTATATTAACTTGGCACTTCATAAGTCTGTAAAACAGGACACTCAGATCAATCAAACACCAGGAAGGAACCCTATACAGATGTATGATTAGGATGAGATGACAGGGTGAGCCAGTTTCCGTAAAGTTCAAGAATGATTATTAAATCACAGTTTAAATTAATGGTTCATGCTGTACAAAGGTAAAAATAGAAAAAAATCTTATCTGGTGGCTGTAGGCTTGGGTGTGGCAAACAGTTATGACGGCTACACTACCCACACTATGGCCTGCAAGTTTCTTGCTGTATGGGCTCAATTTCTCTTCTTGGCTTCATTCAGTTTTACATACAGTAGCTCAACAACTCGCAGCTATGCTGTAAGCTGTTTGCAGTCTTCAATCAAGGCATTTTTATGAAAATTTGCAGGCAAAGCTTCTGCTCCACAAAGGAGTTACCTCAATCACTGCTGCCTACAGACTGTGTGACTTACTTCCCACACTTGCTCAAGGTAGCACGCCAATTCGCCTTTCGCACCTTTTCCACTCCCCACAGCTATTTTCGTTTCAAACAAAAGCACACTGGCTTTTACATAACACCTATTTCTTACATTGTTCCTAAGAATGACCATTTCTTAAATTGTCCAATTTACATCAACATGAACAATTTATACACACACATATTTTTAAATACAAAATGTTATCAAAACATTATTTAGACACTTGGTATCCTTTGTAGAGGACTTGGGCAGGTTTGTCCCATCCTAGTACACATTATTTTGTTACTACCCTTCAGATATTCCATTTAGCTACATCTACAATAATTCCCAATGTTCTGCCTTTTGAGGTGTCCAGTGGGGGTTGCTCTCCACTTCCTGGGTGTATTGTATCGAGTTACCTTTTTCAAATTTCCATGAGGGTTTATCAATGTATTTTGTAACTGATATTTCAGCACCAATGATAACTTTTGTGAGCCAATGTACACTCCTTGAAAAATGTTTCAGTACTACTATTGAGTGATTCAGTGGTAATTTGTTCTCATCAGTGGAAAAGATGGATGGGTCAGGTTTTGTATCAGTTTCCATTTGCCTGCCCAAAACGTTTTAAATTCCTTGGCATCAAACTTAGATAATTTCTTGTGTATTGATCCATTTGAACAATGGTTCTCTACTTTGGTCTCTATTTATGTATCTCCGGGTTGTGTTTTGGAATTAAAATCTTAAACATATACGTGCTGTCTAGTTGCTGTGTGTAAGACTAGTGTCAGACACTTTCCGTTAGGTGATTTGTGGACTGATGTAATAACCAGGCCTTTGAGCTTTATCCTAATTACTTCTACATCACTAATTTTCTGACAGCTTTAGCCAGCATAATCCAAGAGCTGTTTCTTTTTTCATTTATTGTGGTAGCACCTAACAATTGAGAGGAGTATTGATATTGCTTTATATTGCGTAATCTTGCATGTAGCTGCTGAATTATCACCTAAATGCATTTCCTATAGAGCTATAATACTGATGGCATGCTCATCATCTAATTTGCTTTGGTAACTGCATTTGTCACTTGTTAATCCTACGTTAATTTGCATAATATGGACACCTTGCCTGATAATTTTTGACTGTAAGCTCTGAGAAGTGCTGGACCATCTTTTGTGTAGAGTTTTTGCTGTATGCTCCTGCAGTCACACTGCCTTGGTGGACCATCTCGGGGGTTGTCTACATGCCACACAACAGTCTTTTTGGTGTCCCGTGTGAATGATTCACTGGTAAATATCCTGTCCCATACACTTTTGTTTGTAGACAATACTTCTGTGTTAGCTGAAAATAGAGCCAGGAAGCAGTAGTCTCAGTACCTCAGAGAATTAGTTTCAGGTAAAGTATATGGATCTAACATATCTAAAATGCACATGGTTTAGTTTGGAAACCACACAAACACCCAAATGTACACACCCGCAGTAGCTGCAGGGGTTGGGGGAGGGGGGGGGGGGGCAGAGTGATTGGAGAAGACAGTACATGGTCTGAATGGGAAAAGATTGGTGGGTACAGAAGAGAGAAGGGAAAAGGTAAAGTGTTACAGTGGGAAACAAATTAGCAGAGGTTTAGGTCAGGTGGATGGCACTAGATGTGCTGGAGAGACAATTTCCACCTGCGTAGTTCAGAGAAACTTGCACTGGAAGGGAATATCCAAATGGTATGTCTAGTGAAGCAGTTGTTGAAGTGGTGTACAGCCTCTTGGCAACTGCAATGTCAAGTCTGTGGTTTGCCACAGTTTGGTGCTGGACATTACTGCGAGTGAACAGTTGGTTACTTGTCATCCCTACATGGAAAATTGTATGGTAATTGCAGCATAGCTGATTTTTAACAGGTTGCTTTTGCACATGATCGTGCCTTTTATATGGTGGGAGATGCCTGCAACTGGACTGCTGTAGGAGGTGGTGGGTGGATTTGTGGGACAGGTCTTGCACCTGGGTCACTCACAGGATTAGGGGCAGACAAGGATGTTCTCTAGATTGTGCGGGCAATGGAACACTACTTCGCAGGAAGTGGGTAGTATCTTGAGTACAGTATACCCCATCTGAGATAGTCAAAGCCCCAGTGAAGGATGTGGTTGAGCTTTTCAAGGCCTGGGTGATTAGATGAGTGCTGACCATTGTCTGGTTAGCAGGGTTACAGGTGTGAGATGAGGAGATGGCACGGGAGATCTATTTATGAATGAGACGGATAGGATACTGTGGCTCTGGTAGTGCTATTGCCATATTTAGACAACTCCTGCTTTCCACTGGGGATAGCGAGTCCACGTGTGACAAGGCTGTATGGAAGAGACTTTTTGACATGGAATGGGTGACGGCTGTCAAAGTGGAGGGAGGTACTGTTGATGGTTGGTCCACTTGACATGTATTTATGGATATCGATGTCTAGTGATATGGCGCATTGAGTTGAGAATAATCAGGTTAAGATGATTTGGGAGTAGGTTTTTAGGTTATGGAAGAAGCAGTCTATACCATGAGTCCAGATCATGAAAATGTCTCAATTACTCTGAATCAGACAATGGGTTTTAGGTGTTGACTGGATAGGAAGGACTTCTCCTGATGGCCGATACAAAAGCTGGCATAGGATGGCACCATGCGAGTACCCATGGCAGTACTACAGATTTGCTTGTACAGGGATAATCACTTAAAACCTGCACCACAAACATTGCAGAAATGGAAAGTGCTATTGATGTGTGGTTTTCACAGGATGGATTGGGAGTTGGGGGCTTATGCTAGTAACCAACCAACAGGTTGTAGTGATATTAGAAATTGCATTTTTTGTGCAAACATAAACTTTTTTAAATGAAACTATGCCTATCAGTATTAACTAAAAGTAGGGTAAATTAGTCTATCAGCGGTGTTTGTTGCAGGAGTCTAGTGTGAGCCATTCATGAGATATCATATTTTGAAAAGGTCCCACACCAACACTTGTACATTAGCTGTAAAGTTCCCACGCCAACACTTGTACATTAGCTGCGGTAGCACACACCAAAGAACAGTCCAAGTCCATACACTAGTTATGTGAATTGTGACCAGTAATGAGACAATTGACCATCACAGGCTGTGTTCAAAATGACCACTGGCAGCACCAGTATATGCTCCCATTCTGGTATGGAAAGACTGCTGCACACATACCAGTATTTCAGCAGGGACAATCTGACAGGCTGCAGTAATACATCATTGCATATCATCAGATGTAGTTGGTATGCCCTTGTAGACAGTCTTTCAGCTTTCCCCATAGAAAAATGTCTGCAGGCATGAAATTTGGCGAATGGGTCAACCGCGATACAGGTCCTCTGCATCCAATCTAATGATTTGTAAACAGTTTGTGAAGCCATGTTTTACTTCGTGCACTGTGGGTTGTACAGCCATCGTATTGGTACCACAAGTTGCTCCTAGTCTGCAGAGGAATCTCTTCTAGCATCCGTGGAAGATGATTTGTTAGGAGGCTGTGACACTTGTGCGCATTCAGTGTTCTTTCTAAGAAAAACGGGCCTATGAGCTGATGGTTCACTGCCCCACACCACACGTTTACACTCCAAGGATGCTGACATTCCACCTGCCACAGCCAAAGAGAATTGTTAACAGACCAATTGTGCTTATTTCAGCACTTTACCAGGCCACGATTGTTAAAATTTCCTTCACCACTAAACAAGATACATGATACATCTGGAGTATACTGTCTTAATGCCCATGTATGGAAGTTAACACTATTCTCTTGATCAATTCCATGCAGCTCTTTATAGAAAGGGATAAACCTATATCAATGGAGAATGCATAGGACACTTGCCCGATTAATGCCATTTCCACATGCGATTGTGGAAGAGGTAACATGTGGATCAACTACTTGTTTCATCTGTTATGTTGCTAAGAGTTAGGCTATGACTTCCACATAACTGGTTGAAGAGGTTGATAAATGATTGCCGAGATGCTTGACATTTATTGGGATTTATTGCCGCATATACTGTACAAGAATGAACTGCATTCTTCGTACACTCTCCATACACCATGAGCATGTCACCTTTTTATGCGTTGGTAGATCCCATCGTCCACTCACGACCTACTGATTGGACTGTCACACACTTATTGACTTGCAAGTCACAATGCACTCGAGGAACACACACACAAACACACTGTAAGCAAACAACATCATACCTAGCAACTACCCACACACACAAACACACTGTAAGCAAACAACATCATACCGAGCAACTACCCACACACACACAAACACACTGTAAGCAAACAACATCATACCTAGCAACTACCCAGATTGAGTGGCACAAACTAGTATTGGTGTGGAAACTTTTAAAAATACTGTATCTCATTGACAACTTGTGCTAGAATCCTGCAACAAACCCCACTGACATTCTGATTTACCATATTTTTAGTTTGTTAATGTCAGTAAACACAGTTTCATTTAAAAAGTGTACATCTGCACAAGAAAGGATTTTTACAATCTGTTGATTGGGTAACAATAATGAGTCCCTGACTACCAATCCATTCTGTCAAAGCCGCAAATCAATAGCACTTCATACTTGTGGTGAGAGCTTTAGGCATTTCACCCTGTGACTTGGTCTTCGAAAGTGAAATAATTGTGGGTCAGGATGTGATTGGGTAAGGGGATTAGGAAAGAGGTGGTGGGTTTGGTATCAGGAGGATGTTTGGAAAGTGAGACCATGGGCATGGGGGATGTTGTAAAATGATGTTGCATCCATAGTAACCAGCAAGGAGTCATGTGGTAGCAAAACAGGAAATGCAGAAAGGCGGTGAAGGAAGTGAGCATTGTCTTCACTGTAGGATGGGAGGTTACAGACAATGGTTTGCATGTGATGTTCAGTGGGAGGATTGTACCCAGCCACAGTTGGACAAGTGGAGAGACCTGTGTAGTTGGGTTTGTGTAGTTTGGCGAATAGGTAAAAAGGAAGGAGTGGTGTGAGGAGGGAGATAGATCCAGGAGTCAAGTTATGGGATGGACTTATGGTCTTGGAGAGCTGCTGGAGTCTTGTTGGAATTCTAGGATGTGATCATGGTTGTAAGGTTTGTATGCAGAGGTGTTAGAAAGTTGGTGAAGACTCTCAGCCACATAGTCACTATGATTCATGAACACTGTGATGAAGCTTTTATCTGTGGGAAAGATGATAAGGCACAGATTGATTTTCAGGATATGGGTAGCTGTGTGTTACATAGGAGTGATGTTGCTCTCATTAGGGAGGATTTAGGAAAGGAAAGTAAGGCCGAGTTAGAAGTGACGAATTCCTGAAAGATAACCAAGAGATGACTGGCTGGAATGGGAGGTTCAGGGTGGGAGGGAGGCTGGAACTGTTTTAAGCAAGGTTCTATGTGAGATTTTTGTTGGCTGTTATTAGTGGGATGCATCATCATCATCATTTAAGACTGATTATGCCTTTCAGCGTTCAGTCTGTAGCATAGTCTTGATCTATTTCAACGGTTTTTATACCCCTTCCCTTCCAACACACACACACACTAGCCACCAAGGAAGAGCCTACAGCTTTGATTCAACCCCCCCCCCCCTCTTCCAGTCATACCCTCATACCTCCCTAATGCACATTGAAGAAATTTCAGCTGCAGAGATTAGGTAAGGAAAGAAGTTCCTTTACAAGTCCAGCACACTTGAATTTAGGTTTTGGGCTAAAGGTGAGGCCTTTAGAAAGTACCAATACTTCTGCAGGGCTAAGAGTTGTGGCAGAAAGGTTGACAACAGTTTTAGAGGATTGGTGTTTAGGATGTATATATCTCATGGAGGATGGAGGAATTCGTTGCGATTGTGGAAGATGGAGTATCGAACAAAGCATAGTTAGGGAGGTATGAGGGTATGACTGGGGGGGGGGGGGGGGAGGGGGTTGAATCAAAGCTGTAGGCTCTTCCTTGGTGGCTACTGTAGAAATAGATCAAGACTTCACGACAACTAGCAGGTTTAAACGGGTGGGTGTTGTAATAGATATGTAGAGGTGGAGGTGACGAGGCTTGCACAGGATAGATTAGTATTGAGAGCTGCAGCAAACCAATCTTCAGACTACCACAGCAACAACAAAAAGGTCATAAGATGGAAACAATTTTGCATCGTAGTATCTCCCTCTTTCCACTCCATGTAGTTTTCACTTATGGTAATGTGGCGTGTGTACAGAGATTTATCGGGTGTTGTTATTTTTTATTGTACTGTATTAACAGGATTTATCAAGAGTGGTGATAACATCAATTTGTGACAATAAATCTTTGTCATGTGCAATCTATAATACTGTTGTTCCATTTGTAATAAACAATTTCTTTGGTGCTGTTTTCCCAAATAAGCCTAAATTTTACTGTTATTCACATGGACAGAGGCAGAGTAAGACATGGGAGATAACTTCAGCTGATCTTCGAAGATCAGTTTCTTGAGACAGAGACAGTGTCATTATTATTATTGTTATTGTTATTATTATTGTTATTATTATTATTATTATTATATTGAATTATTGTTAATTAATACCCCCTTAAGGAGAGCAGTAAAGCACCATCAATTTTCAAGGCTTTTTTTCTGTCTCTTTCATTTGTCTCTCAAAAACTTCTCATATATTCATTGTGATCCCTCTTCCTCTCTTCTGTACCGTCGTTCCCCGTTTTCTTCTCTTTCAATATCTGCTGAAATTTCTGTTTTCCAGTTTTCTACTCTGTATTTTTTCCTGTCTGTGATGTCTTCTGTGGAGATGTTTTGTTTCTTGAGGTCCTCCATGGTTTCCTATACCCAGTTGGTTTTCACTTTATTGGCCATAACTATATAAAAAATATTCTTGGTAAGTCTGTTTTTGTGCATAATTTGTATGTGTCTCTAGAACCTTGTCCTTCTTTACCTGGTGTTGTTTTTAATCCTCTGTTTGTATTTATACAGTTCTTTTGTCAATATGTTTATCCAGATCCCTTCTCTCTGAACTGGCCTGTAGATCTTTCCTTCTGTTTTTCCATCTCTTTGATTTTTGTTCTTCCCTTCATTGCTGTTGTTCTGAGGTGTACAAGGCCTGTGTTAACTACTGTACTACAGTGTCTTAATTTGGCATTGATGGAAAAACTTGTTTTGTTATAATTGTTCCATATAAGTCTGAATACCTTATGTAGTTTTGTGATTCTTTTTTCATTGGATGTTGAGTTCAGTCTTATTTTCTGTGTAATCTCTTCCAGGCACTGGAAACTTTGTTCATGTGATATCTTTCCATACTTTGTTACCAGTGGGTGTCTGTCTCTTTACATTGTGTCAATGTACAAGTTTTTTTCATGTGAGATTTGTAGTCCCATATTGATTGAGATTTGATAAAGACTTTGTAGAGCTTTTTTGTCTTCTTTTCCGTTATTTGTTATTATGGCTATATTATCAGCAAAGGCCAGACATTTTATCTACATGTGCATATATATTCCGCAAGCCATGGTGTGGTGTGTGACATGATCTGACTACACGTAGAGTGCAGTCTTTGTTTGGCACGGCACTTGGAGGGCGACGGTTCAGTCTTCACCCATCTGTCTCTTTTGTCGCATGTCCTGATTATTTTCTCCAAAACTGAGTTAAATAGAGTAGGTGATGGCCATCCTCATGCCTCACTCCTGTCTTTACTTTGAACGGTTCATAGATCTCTCCCATGAACTTCACTTTCGATATTGCATTTTTCATGTTTCAGGTCCTATTAACATCAAAGATAATGATAATGTGCAAGAATAATGTAAGGCTAGCATCTTTTTAGTAACATGTTTCTGCTTATACAGCTTATATTGTACAACTGGAAATACAATGTCAATTTTGTTCTGATGACAACACATGTCACCTGGGAATAGTAGATGTACTGGCAATGGTTTCAGTGTCATCCGCCAACAGATAGTGTAATGGCATAGCTATCAGAGTGCTATATGTGTCTACCCTTTAATAGGAAATGCTCACAGCCAGTGTGATGCAGACATGTGAAGCAAGCAGGCAACCATGCCAGGAAGGCACACTCGTGATTCTTATAGCCAACGAGTGAGTTTAAAAAGGGGTCAAATTGTGGGCTTCCGAGTGGCAGGATGGTCCTTTCGGGGGAATTGCCACACAAGTTGGACATGCTGCGTCAGTTATGCAACGTTGCTAGTATCAGTAGTCACGTGAACATTCTCACACACGTAGTCGAGGTTCTGGACATCCACACAGCACAGATGCTCACTAGGATTGTTGTACTGAAAGGGCAGCAGTTGCAGATCGTACGGCTACCACAGCACAGATAAAAGGTCTTGTGAGCCCCAGATGTGTCAACACAAACTGTTGCAAAGCAGTTATTGCCAGTTGCGTTACGGACGTGCACACATCTATCCCGTCTTCCAATCGTGCCTCAGCACTGACATGCATGGCTCGAGTGGTGCCATCAGAGGATCTCTTTGAGGATGGCATGGCACGCCATAGTCGTAAGTGATGAAAGCAGATTCTGCTCGCACACAAGTGATGGTCATATGAGCAAATGACATAAATCTGGTGAGCACTCTCTTGTAGAGTGCATTCGTCCAAGATACAGTGGCCCCACCCCACGCCTTATGGTCTGGGGTGCGATAAACTACAACTCTCATTCGTCTGTGGTGTTTCTGCACTTGGTACATGCAGAATGATGTTACACCTGTTATTTTTGCATTCTTGCAACTGGAAGGTAATGTACTGTTCCAACAGTATGGTGCTGACCCACACGCTGCCCACGAATCTCAGTGTTCTCCGAAAGATGAGCAGTGACTTCCCGGGCCAGCATGTTCTATGAGTTTGTCTCCAACCGAGCACATGTGGGAACATGGGATGAGAAGTGACTCGTGCAACTTGTCAACCAACAACTCTTACATAACTATGTGAACAGATTGAGCATGTGTGACATAATTTATCTCAGGACAGTTTTTGCCATCTGTACTATCGACTGAATGCCATAGTCAGTGCCTGCATTGTCACCAGTGAGGGCTACACGACATACTAATGTGTGTGTTTTGGCACGGGTCGATACATGCTAGCTGAGAAGCATTTGCAGTATTGATCTGTAAATGTGATCATTTCATGTACTCCATATGCACTGTTGCAACATTAAATCTGGAGTGAATTTTCTTCTGGCAGTGGGCACAGACTTTTACCTCACAACTTTGATACATTTTACTTTTTCTTTTTCTTAGACTTTATCCCCTGCTATCACAGTCTCAGCATGTTAATGTGGATTTGGCAGTATTAGTGGTAAATTGTGGCCAGATGCCCTTTCCATGCCACCTCCCCCCCTCCCCTCCCCCCTTCCAACCCACACCAGGATGAAAGTTATGTACCCTGTATCTGTATGTATCTAATATTATCGTGTGTGAAAGTGTGAGAATGTTTTCAAAATGTTTGAGGATCATGTAACTGATGTGGGGTGTGCATACCAGTCTGCTATTCATCTAGTCGGATGTGGACAATAGCCTAAAAACCATGTCAACACTGGCTCTAGCTGCATGCTAACGTTGGCATCTACCCAGGGGTATTACAATTTCGATAGAGTACAGTAGAGTTTTAATGATTTATACAATATTTTTATGTCATAAATTTTAGAAAATTGATTGAAGATGTCTTTCTGTTGTTGTTTAATTTATGATATAGCCGCAACAGAAAATCCAACAGAATATGTTAATTATTCTGGTCTTGTTCATTTCCGTATTTGTTCTGTGTTAAAGTAATTTTTCAGACACATACAACATAAATGTTAAAGTAAGGTCTATGATGGCAGGCAGTGACTGGGATGTTGTCCTGACAGCAGGTAGGGTGCAGCCTTTGTTCACCGTGGCACTAGGAGGGAGAGGGTTATGGCCTATCGCCCCAGCTTCGTTTTACCCCTGGGAAACATCCCCAGGAGTCATCTGGTAGCAGGTTGGTGTCACCTGGGGCCATCCTGCAGTCACTGGAACAAGGAAAAATCCCCACCTTTTATGTTTTATGGGTAATCGAGCCCAGGACCACCTGATTGGAGTCTAGTGCGCTACCCACTAGACCACCACAAACACCGTGCTTATGGGATATGAAATGTCTGCATCTATATGACTACTCTGCATTTCACAACTCAGTGCCTGACAGAGGATTTATCAAACCACTTTCATACTGTTTCTCTACTGTTCCACTCTTGAACAATGTGTGGGGAAAAGGAACACTTAAATTGCTCTGTGTGATCTCTGATTTGTTGTGTTTTATTATAACGATCATTTTTCCCTATGAAGGTGAGTGCTATGAAAATGAAAATGTTTTTGTATTTGGAGGATGAAGTTGGAGACTGGAATTTTGTGAAAAGATCTTGCCACAGCAAAAAAGTATTTCTTTTTGTGATTACCATCTCAACTCGCATATCATGTCCGTGACTCTCTCTCTCCTAATATATTACAATAATACAGACTGAGCTGCCCTCATTTTGACTTTGATTTCCTCCATCATTCGTATCCCATGGTGTACTTGTGCATTGTCATCTTGAAACACAACCAATGATCATCCAAATGTTGACTATATGACAGGACAGTAGGTTCGAGGATCCTGTCATCAAATTGCACAGCCCTCAAATAGCCTCACTAGAAATGAGATTTGTCAGACATCTGTATACCATACTGGCCCAAAACATGACCGATCCATCTGCCTGCTAAACTTAAAAGACTGGACTGCAGGTCTGAAACTCATTTTTCACTGGAGCGGACACAAATGAACAAGAATTCTCTGTGGCTCTGAACAGTAGCTGAGCACAAGCAGACACCATTATGTTGCATATGGTTAGCATTGACAGGTGTTCACTCATGTTCTGCCCATTATCAGTCTTTCGGTGAACTGTCAAACGGAGTCTCCATCATCTCTGCATTGGTGAGAGCAGGAGAAAAAGAGCTAAATTCTGGTGTTTCATCAGTGAACTTTTGTCTTCAACTCAAGATCTTTGAGCAGCAGAATGGTCTGAAGAGAATGTAATGTTTCTGATAACAGAATAGATGCTCGTGAATTCCAAGATGTCCACGCCATAAATGCCAAATAAAAAGAAATACAATTGACAGAGTGTTTCCGAGGTACTGGGAACATGAGAAAGATGATAATTACAATAGATACTTTCATCAGCCAGAAATGGAGTGAATAAGCACGAGCTTCGTATTTGTTTTTATTAAAAAAGAACAGCACAACAAAGTTCCTTGAAAGTAAACATGTACAAAAATGTATCTATCATGCCGATTAAAATCACGTACATACCCCACAAGCCACCTTAGTAATTTCTTGCCCTGTTCCACTGACAAATAGTGCTAGGAAAAATTATAGTCTATATGCCTCTCTACAAGCCCTAATTTCTCTTGTCTTTGTGGCCTTTACGTGAATTGTAAATTGGTCGCTGTAGGATCGACATAAAGTCAGCTTCAAGTACGAGGTACCTAAATAGTTTAATGGTGTTTTGTGAAAAGAATATCATCTTCCCTCCAGGGGTTCCTATTTGAGTTCCTGAAGCATCTCTATAATACTTATGTGCTAGTCAAACTTACTGGTGACAAATCTCTGAATTGGTTCAATGTCTTCCTTTAATCCAATGTCATGCAGATCCCAAACACTCAAGCAATGCTAAAGAATGGGTCACACTTGTGTTGCGTCCTTTACAGATAAGCTACACTTTCCTAAAATTCTTGCAATAAACCAATTTGTCCATTTGCCTTCCCTACAACCAAATTTGCTTGTTTCATGTCTTACTGCTTTGGAACATTATGCCTAGGTATTTAATTGACATGACTGTCAAGCAGCATACTACTGATGCTGTATTCAAACATCATGGGATTCTTTTTTTCCTTCTCATCTGCATTAACCTACATTTTTGTAATATTTACAATAAGCTTCCATTCATCTCATCAATCACAAATTTTGTCTAAGTCATCTTATATCCTCCAATAGTCACTCAATGGCGACATTTGCTCATACACAATAGCGTCATCAGCAAACAGCCACATAGTGCTGGCCACGTTGGCTGTCAGATCCTTAATGTACACTTATTAGCCAAAACATTATGACCACTGCCCACTGCGAGTTGGATGCTGCCTGGTGGCATTGCGGGCATGTGATGCAGTAACAAAAATATGTAAATAGAGCAGACACAGATGGGGGCTCACTTTAGGGAAGATATGGGCTGCAAATGGGGAAATCAGTTGAGATAAGTGATTTTGATAAATGGCAGATTATTATTATGCTGAGCCTGTGACACACATCTCAAAAGCGGCAGTGCTGGTCAAATGTTCATGAGCTATCTATCACTAGGTGCTAAATGGTTAGACATCCATGACTCTTCACAGTACTTGGGGTTTGGAGGCATGTCTGGCTGCAATGTGGATAGATGGTGATTTGTAGCAACTCTGCTGAAAGAGCACAATGCTGGTGCACGCACAAGTGTTCCATAGCACACTGTTCATTGTAAATTCTGGAACACGGAGCTCCGCAGCAGACCACTCCTACATGTTCACATGTCTACCCAACAACATCATCAGTTGTGATTGCAGTGGGCACAGGACCATTTGGATTAAACCATCAATCAATGGAAATGTTGGCTTTTTGGGTGAATCCCATTTTTGCTACACTAGGTTGCTAGGTGTCTCCACAAAAACCATCATTGAGGTGAATGGCAGCTCCAAATGTGCAGCACACCATGCATGCTGGCTGGTGGGAGCAGCATTATGCTTGGGAGACATTCTCCTGCACTTGCATGTAGTAATCGAAGACATGCTGACAGCTGTGAATCACCTATTTCCCTTCATGCTTGATGTCTTCCCCGTCAGCAATGTCATCTTTCAGCAGTGTAAATGTCTGTGTCTCAGAGCCAGAATCATGCTACAGAGGTTTGAAAAGCATTATAGTGACGTCATGTTGATGTCTTGGTGGCCAAATTTGCCTGATGTAAACCAAAAGAACCCATCTGGATCGCTATCGAGCATCTTTACCACGTATGCAAATCAGTGATATGTTATTTACGTGAATTACAAGACCTGTGTGTAGACATCTAATGCTTCATACCTCCTCAAACCTAACAACAAGCTGTCTGATCCCTGATATGCAGAATCAGTGATGTATTTTGTCCCAACGATGGACAAACAAGCTATTAAGCAGGTCATAATGTTTTGGACCACCAGTCTAAACAGGATGTTACAAAAAGGTACTGCCAAACTTTCAGGAAACATTCCTCACACACAAAGAAAGAAAATATGTTATGTGGACATGTGTCCGAAAATGCTTACTTTCCATGTTAGAGCTTATTTTATTACTTTTCTTCAAATCACATTAATCATGGAATGGAAACACACAGCAACAGAATGTACCAGCATGACTTCAAACACTTTGTTACAGGAAATGTTCAAAATGTCCTCCGTTAGTGAGGATACATGCATCCACCCTCCGTCGCATGGAATCCCTGATGCGCTGATGCAGCCCTGGAGAATGGCGTATTGTATCACAGCCGTCCACAATATGAGCATGAAGAGTCTCTACATTTGGTACTGGGGTTGCATAGACAAGAGTATTCAAATGCCCTTATAAATGAAAGTCAGAAGGGTTGAGGTTGGGGGTGTGTGGAGGCCATGGTATTGGTCTGCCTCTACCAATACATTGGTCACCGAATCTGTTGTTGAGAAGCATACGAACACTTTGACTGAAATGTGCAGGAGCTCCATCGTGCATGAACCACATGTTGTGTTGTACTTGTAAAGGCACATGTTCTAGCAGCACAGGTATGAAATCATGATAACATGCTCCATAGAGCGTAGGTGGAAGAACATGGGGCCCAATCAAGACATCACCAACAATGCCTGCCCAAACGTTCACAGAAAATATGTGTCGATGACGTGATTGCACAATTGCGTGCAGATTCTCGTCAGCCCACTCAAGTTGACTGTGAGAATTTACAATTTGATCATGTTGGAATGAAACCTTATCCGTAAAGAGAACATTTGCACTGAAATGAGGATTGACACAATGTTGGAGAACCATTCGCACAAGTGTACCCGTGGAGGCCAATCAGCTGCTGATAGTGCCTGCACACGCTGTACATGGCACGGAAACAACTGGTTCTCCTGTAGCACTCTCCATACAGTGACGTGGTCAACGTTACCTTGTACAGCAGTAACTTCTCTGACACTGACATTAGGGTTATCGTCAACTGCACGAAGAATTGCCTCGTCCATTGCAGCTGTCCTCGTCGTTCTAGGTCTTCCCCAGTCGCTTAGTCATAGGTTGGAATGTTCCGTGCTCCCTAAGACGCCAATCAATTTCTTCGAACGTCTTCCTGTCGGGACACCTTCGTTCTGGAAATTTGTCTCGATACAAACGTACCGCGCCATGGCTATTGCCCAGTGCTAATCCATACATCAAATGGGCATCTGCCAACTCTGCATTTGTAAACATTGCACTGACTGCAAAACCATGTTCCTGACGAACACTAACCTGTTGATGCTACGTATTGATGTGCTTGATGCTATTACTGTAGAGCAATGAGTCGCATGTCAGCACTAGCACCGAAGTCAACATTACCTTCCTTCAATTGGACCAACTGGCAGTGAATCGAGGAAGTACAGTACATACTGACGAAACTAATATGAGCTCTAACATGGAAATTAAGCATTTCCGGACACATGTCCACATAACGTATTTTCTTTATTTGTGTGTGAGGAATGTTTCCTGAAAGTTTGGCTGTACCTTTTTGTAACACCCTGTATAGAGAATGAGAGTGATCCTATCATACTTCCCCGGGGCACTCCTGAGAATAACCCCAATACCCCTGTCTCTGATGAACACTCACCATCAAGGACGACATTCTGGCTTCTACTACACGAGAAGTCATCTCGAGCCATTCACATATCTTGAAACCTAATCTGTAATTTCAGACCTTCATCAACAGTCTGCAGTGGCGCACTGTGGCAAACACGTTCTGGAAATAACAATGTGGTATCTGCCTATTCCCTTCATCCGTGATTTGCAGGATATCTTGTGAGAAAGGGGCAAGTCGAGTTTCACACGAATGATGATTTCTAAATCTGTGCTGATTTGTGAACAGAAGCAGAAGGATATTGGTTTGTAATGATGTGGGTCCGTTGTTTTACTCTTCTTATATACAGGAATTACCATGCTTTTTTCCAATTGCTTAGGACTTTGCATTAAGCAGGAAATTACAATAAATGCATGCTAAGAACAGGACCTATACCATAGTGCTCTATTTGTCGAGAGACCCATTGCTGAAATTTTGACATTATGTTGACTAGACAGTAGGTTGGAGGACTCAGTTCTGATACTGCACAGCTCTCAAATTATACTTACTAGTTATTAGAGGCATTTGATATCCATAGGTGACACCAGACCAAAACCAGACTGACTCAACTATGTGCTGAATCTGTGGGTCTTCACACTTGAGACATTCATTGGTACCTGGCCATTTCCGCACCCTTCTACAAGGATCATCAGGTATCAAAGAAATGCTTCACATATTGTGAAAGGAATACAATACCACTGATCCAAGTTCCGCTGGAGGACACTCTGTATCACCACTTGTAATTTCCTTTCCTGTTGCACCACAAACAGAGTGAGGGCAAAATGACTTGTCTATATGCCTCTGAATGAGCCCTAATCTCTCTAAACTTGTCTTCATGGCCCTTACATGGAATGTACATTAGTCGCAGTAGATTGTTCTGCAGTCAGTGTCAACAGCCATTTCTCTAAATTTTCTCACTAGTGCTCCTCAAAAAGAATGTCGCTTTCCATCCACCGGTTTCCAAGTACACCACAATTCTTTGTGCACTACATTCCCCGGGGGTTTGTACTGTAGTACATAATGGACACCTAGAGACCCCACTGAATGTGTCGAGATGGTTGTGTACCGTGTGAGTCAACACAGCTCTCCCCATTATCTGCAAAAAAAGTCACAGTGCAGTTACAGTAAGTTCCCGAGGTACTACCTGTCAGCTATAATTTGAAGTTAGCTGTCGTCAGTTGTTGTTGGCTCTGAGCAATCTCTGTAGTGCTGATTTTTAACATTTTGTTACTGCAAAGGCTGTGGAATGTTCATATGACGCCGCTGTAGCGTTTGCCAATTGTGTGGTAACTTTCCATGCTGACAAACATTCTGACTGTAAAGTAACAGTGCTTGGGCAGTCTTTAAGCATCAACGCTTTAATCCCTTTGCAAAGTCAAATTTTTTAATGTTATATTGGACATGTGATCAGTTTGTTTATTTATTTATTTTTGTAATTTTATTTTTGTGGTTTAGGACAAAAACTGTAGTGGTAGTGTATTTCTCCTAGAGCCCTTTTGTGAGCTGCTATTTTCCTCTGTGAAAATGAGGCAATTTTTTTTTCCAACTACACAAGTGATGATAGTAGTGATCTGACAATAAACAAAAACTGTTTGTTGCAGCAATTTTTATGCATCTGGTACAGTGTACTATCACAAGATAGCAGGTACATCTACAGATGGTAATATATATTCCCAAAAGCTTTGTAAAACCACTAAGTGGTTGGCAAGTATGCTTCCCGAGATTCACAAAAGACACAATTGAGTAATACCGTGTTTACTCGAATCTAAGCTGCACTTTTTTCCGGTTTTTGTAATCCAAAACACCACCTGCGGCTTAGAATCAAGTGCAAAGTAAGCGGAAGTTCTGAAAAATGTTGGTAGGTGCCGCCACAACTAACTTCTGCCGTCGAATATATGTAGCACTACACAGGCATGCTTTTCAGGCACAAAGATAAATACTGGTGCCAAAACCTATGCGTCAGTAAACAAACTAAAAAAAAACAGAGCTTTTTTCTCTGCCCCGAGTTTCGACCACTGCATTTTCATACTTTATCCAATGAAGTAAATACAAATCCCGTATTCTTCATCTCTGAATGTTGCAGCCTTTCAATGTACTTTGAAAATCTGACTGGAAGACTGTTTGGGATGTTTGTCAATATGGCCAAGTCTACGTTCTGAATTTTTGTCCTACCTGTGACAAGAGATGGTTGTTAATAGCAACTTTTATGAATTGTGAATCACATGCAGTATTCTCTTCACAATAAGAATAATATGAATGTAAACATTTTGCCATGTATTCCTACGTGTTTCCTGCTATCTCATTTAAATCCTGTCTTCCTAATAAACTACGAAACTGGAGTGAGACAACAGCAAACGCGGAAGAATATATATATCATGTCATGTTTATATTTGTATTATTCCTATGCTGAATAGTGATACAGTCAGAAATGAAGCATGGCAACTGACTAGATTTTTAAACCTAAGATGGCTCTAATTTCTGTGCAGAATGTAATGCACTAAAGAGGCGTCTGCAAAAATTTTCAAACGGAGAAAAATTTTGGCTAAACTTTCGTTTGGAACATCTATCATATGCAGTCTACTATATGGTTCTTGTTGAACATTATCAAAGAAACCAGCAGTGTAAGTAACAACAAATAGCAGTCTCTTGCCATTGTTTTGCTGATGAGACGATTCCTCTCTCTTTTTTTTTTTTTTAATTGTAAGCAGCAGTATCGTGCGCAAAAGCAAGCCATCCCGCGAGTGGCGACAGGCCGTAAACACGCATAATCAGAATGTGACAAACAATGCATGGCACAGTATGATATTGCATTTTGAGCTTGGAGTGACGGAAACACCTATAACAAAGAGAACGGCACTTATCAGATAAAAGAAAAATAAGCAATCAATTCAAACCAGACGAAGCACGTGAAAAAGGCTCTCTAGTATAAATATGGACGGAGAGCCTGACGCATAGCAATGACTACATGGTAAAGCTTAACTGCTAAGTTTACCACACGCACCAAACTACTGTAGCTGTATCATCATTCATTCGACCTAAATTGTCTCATATTACAATGGACCAACTTTGTTTCGGTTTGGAGATGTGGTCTAAGATGTTTCTCCTCCTTAAATTTCGAGTCACAAATTTCAAGTGCTGCTTAGATTCGGGAAAATTTTTTTTCCTTGATTTCGAGTCTCATTTTTCAGGTGCGGCTTAGATTCGAGTGCGGCTTAGATTCGGGTAAATACAGTAAGTGTACTTCCCAAACCATTTTGAGAAACTATTTTGATGGAAAGCATATTTTCCTAGAGCCATTAAAACACTGTTATTTGGTGGGCTGTATATTTCTCACAGCACTAAAAGCTATATTTCATAACAAAAAGAAAGTAAACTGGTGCAGCGGACTATCACTGGATGCCAGGAGCATGCAGAAGTGGTAGTTCCTTTCAGAAGCAGTTGCAAATATATGTGCCACCAAATAATGTTGTTTTGAAGGCCACTGGGAAGTATGCTTGCTACCAAAGTAATTTTTCCATGATACAAGGGGAATATACTTACCACAAAATTAATTTTTTTTTTGGACTGCAGAACAGATACTTACCACCAACTGACCATACTTACCACTAATTTAGTTGTTTTACTCTGCTCTTGGGAAAATGTTGTACCTCCTCTGGATGTGGTTGACCTTTTGTGATAATATGCTAAACAACTGGTGTCTGTTTGTCATGATATCAGTGCTGTTGTCACTTGTTACAACAGAACACATTGATCATTCTGCAATATATGCTGTTGTGACTTGTCTCAGCTCGTTTCTTTAAGTAGTGTTAAATGAAGTTTCTAGGATTGTAAAATAGATAGTCAAATAAAAACAGAAAATTCCTTTTTTTCACATGTAGTAATAACTCTTAACAGCTTACTAAAGACAGTGGGAAGTATACTTACCACTATAGTTTTTTGCTCCTAAATCACAAAAATAAAATAATCAAAAATTAAATGTAGTTGACACTTCAAAAATGATACCAAAACAATTAACTTTACAGGGCTGCTACAAAAAATGTGCCCACAAATGGGTTAAAAACAAAGTATGCAAGCTGTGGGGGCAGTGTGAAACTTTTTTAAGCACTGTATTTGAAAAAATATTATTCATTTTGTTCCACTTCTAGAAAGGAAATTGGACAGATAGCTGACTCCATAAAAATTAATACATTTCATACTGTGCTCGAGCACAGGCAATAAAAAACTGTGAGCAAACATGATGTGTGTACTTGTTGCCTCAGGGTCTCCTGCAAAACTGAGGTGCTTGAGTAAGCTACATCACACTGCTTCGTTGTGTGCTTGTTGTCAAACCAGTTTATGAAGTACACATCCCCCTTCATTTCTATATAACTTTGTTTTGAATGCACTGTACAAGAATATTGAATACCTTGAAAATTATCGAGTTCAGCCATTCATTCACATGTAATATTCCAACAGCTCCATCACCGATGAGAGCCTTCAGGGGTGTAAAACGAATAAGTGAGAAGTGCCACTGAACTACTAACAACCATTTTCATCTACTACTAATCTGCTCACATTAATCATTATTCAAGGGGATTAGTTCTACATCATTTTATTTTTATAAATATACAGAGAAACAACTACTTGCAAAAAGCCAATGCTCTGCTACTTAAACTGCTCTGCCACTATTTTGATTTAATACTTCATGCTAAATGGGCATTTAATTTTACACAGGACACTGTCATCTAAACTTATTCTGATAAATTCATATACTTCCTTCCTGTGCAATGCCCTTTATGCTGTCAATGCCACGTTGGGACCGGTACAGTAGTTTCTGTTCCGTGGAGAACCAACCGTACCTGCACATAGGCTATTATTATGATGGAATCACCACTTCAAAAGGTTTTCCAAAGCTGCTGCCAGCTTCCCTCTGTGGAGTAAACCATCTACCATTCCTGTCTGCTCCTAGAGAATATGTTGCATTGCTAAATATGGTTTTCTGTTAGAAAGTGTTTGTGTGTTGTGTATCTGAGGTGGGACAGGTAGGTAAATTCACATATCCAGGTTAATTATTGGTGGACTGGCTAATAAAACATTTTTTACTTTAATTTTGAATATTTGGGGATTTCCAGATTGCTCCTAATGTTGGCTGGCAGATGTTAAAAGGGTGTTGCACCTGAATATAAAACAGTTTTCTTAACCCTAAGCTTCAATGCATATTCTCTATGGAAATTATTTATATTGTGATTGTTATGGTTGCAAACTTTGCAATTAATGCTAAATTCTCTCTTGTCCATTTGAGCAGCTCAGAGGTCAGCATATCTTGCTGCTATGTGGAGGACCCAGGTCCAATTCGTGGTAATGCCTTTTTCTTTAAAGGGCGAAGCTACTCCACACCCACACTGACATGGTGACCATCACCAAAGTTCTATCATCACCTCCGTTAGCTTCGTTACAATTGAGAAGTGCACAGGATGTGAGGTCATGATGTTGTCCGTAGGATTACCCACTTATACAGTCACTTTGAGGTGATAGAAGTGGTCGAGAAGTGAGCAGAAGGTAGCAGTTTTAAGGGCAGAGGGAGAAAAGTGCCGAGGCAAGCACCAAAGGAAAAGAACTTCTGCAATAGTCTGGACAGATAGTAAGAGCAGTAGCAGTTTCTTTCTGTCTGCAAGGGTGAGGTTGTTGTTAGTTTTGGGTATTGTGCGATGCTCGATACCATTGTCGCAGCTTAAAACACTCTTTACAAGTGTCAGTCCTATTGAGGAGGGGTACTCCTGGGCTATGCACCTGAGTGTCTCCTGGGCCACCTGCAGCATCTGTACTTGTAACATGCCAAGGTCGTTATATGAGTGGTCAATTGGCCATAAAGAGGTTTGGCTGGATATGTTTATGTTTAGTGTGCAATACTGCTTTCCCGTATTGCCAGTTGGTCAGCTAGATATTTGCAGCTGGCAATGCCATTTAGTTTTGCTGAAATGCAGGGATTCACCAGTGTTTGTTTTGTCTGTGAGCTTGTGCTGTCAACAGGTGATTAATTGTCCCTAGATAGAAGTGTTTTTCAGCGTTTGTGTTTTCACCTGTGGTTGTGGTCGTAGTTTCCCAGGTTAAGAATGAAGTGATTGTCAGAGTGTCTCAAGTTCCTGTACAGTCGTGTGGTGAGTTTTTTGAATATCTGTGTGTGAGTTTCAAGGCAGTATTCTCTGTGAAGGTCGGCAGTGTGTGTGGACTGTGGTGCACTTCGTTCTGTATCACCTGTAGGCAGCACAGGCGGTCAGAGCCACGTAACCCCAGACTGCAGCTGCATGTATCATCATGGGTCTAATCAGTATCATGTACACGGACCTCGATACCCTCCTATTCAGTGTGCTTTATCTGTTGAGCTTAGAGTAACACTGTTTGAGCCTTGCATTTGCTCAGTTGGCCTGTCACTGAAGTATATGACTTTAACACTGAAACGTATTGGGCGTGTGTGTAGTGTTATTTGTCTGCAGTCTTAATGTGGGGTCCTGCCCACTCATCTTGTATAGGGTGCCTAAAGGATGCTGCATTCTCAAAATGCTATACAACAATTCAAGCAAACAACATTAATAGTTTTTATTACAAATAAGAAGCTAGACAATGCTTAATCTGGAATTTACAATGGTGTCGCAAGCAATAGGCGACATGCAGTATAAATGCGAGTCCTTTGCTATATACAATGTTCGTGCAAGTTTGACACACAGTTTGTGGATCACTAATAACTGTTATTGTAGCATTCAGCGCTAGGCCTGTTCGTATACTGTCCTAATCCTGTCCAAATACTGAGTGGCCGAGGCTGGCAGGAGTGGCACTTATATTCTCTTTGTCTAGGGTACTGCTCCCGTCGTGGTGTGGTCCTTGCCAGTGGGCTATTGGCTGACGGTGTGTTCACTGCCTTCTTAGCTCTTGCGATCTTAATTTTCATTCCAGAGCTTGTGGGTATGCCAGAACACTTAATGTTTGTGCAGTTGTTATGGTTTGTCAGTGAACAGAACTGCTTCACACTTGTCGCATTTGCTTTAAGACACTGTCATTCCAGCTTTGCAGTTTTGTTTGCAGTTGCAAATTATGCCTGATGGTTTTCAGTCTTGCACTAGGATGGTAGTGTCATCTGCGTAGATGGTTGCCATTGTGTTTTGTTCAGTTGGAAAGTCAGTGACGTAGAGATTAAACTAGAGGGGCCCTTGGATGCTGCCTTGGGGTACTCCCACTTGTATACTGTGTTGTGTTGACTGTTTGCCCTGAATGTTGGTGTTGAAGCTTCTGTGGGTGAGATATGAGTGTGTAAGATGTACGAGCTCGTCGGAGAGACTAGCAGTGCAGAGTTTGCGAATGAGACGATTGTGCCGTTGATGACTGAAGACCAGGATCAGCGCTCCTGTAGCTTTGTTGGTGTTGGGGGTGTGTGTAATATGTACTACTACATGGAGGAGTTGTTGTGTTGTGGAGTGGTGATTGCTGAATCCAAATTGCTCCAGTCTCAGTGAGTCATTGGTGTTGCAGTGCATAGTAAGATGTTTGAGAATCATCTTCTCAACAATCTTATTCAGGGAGCTCAGCAGGCTGATGGCTCCGTAATTTTGTGGTAGGGAGTGGTATTTCCCTGGCTTCCTGAACATCAGGACAGGGAAGTGTTGATGTTGTAGAATGGTATTCGTCATATGTGTGAGATGCTCTATAGCTTTATTCGTGAACTCCTGGGTGACACGGTTTTGAAAGTGATTGGGACCAGGAGCTTTTCTAGCTGTTTTGTGCTTAATAACCTGTGTAATTTCATGTGTAGCAGTATGTATTGTTACATTGCACTTGGGCTGGGTTACAAGCCGTGTAACCTCCTGGTCCATTTCAAGTAGCAGTGCTGGATTGGAAGGAGCCAGATTCAGTGTGAATGATGTTGCTAGTGTTCTGGTCATCAGCTCATGCTTCTCCTCCATGGAGAATGCTGGTCTGTAAGGTATTTGTAAACTTGGAGTGTAGTATTTCTTCTTGGTGGAGTGGACAGCTATTTGCCACACTCCAGGTGATGTGGTGTGCAGCCCTGCGAGTGTATTGTCCCAGTTTGTGGTTTTAAAAGTTTTAATTTAGCCTGTATGATCCCCTGGAGCCTGCTAATATGCTGTTTGTACAGCCAGTATCTCCCGAGATGATCTCTCATTGACATTGGCCCCTGTATTTCTGGGAGCAGGGCCATTTGAGCATTCTTGTGGTATAAGTACCTTAATGGTACCTGCTATTGCATCCTGAACTACGGTGGTAAGGGCTTTGACAGCTTCAACAAGTTTCCTGCTTTGTGTAATTTTGGGAATTTGTGGGATATGACTTTTCAAGCATTTCCCTGAACAATGCCCAATGTCCACACGTCAGTTGGACAATGAGCTCATGCTGTCTCCGAGCCATTGCTTCTTGATTTGTGGCAGCAAAGTCCAGATTTAGCTGGTTCATCACTTACTGATAGGTGGCAAAGCAAGACAGAAACGTCGAAGGGAACAGATGGCACTCCTGCCTCTTGTGCTGCAGTCTTGCTACGGGTCGTCAGGTGGGATCTGCTCGGTGGATCTGCGTCTCCCAGACATAAGGATACTTTTAAGGATAGAATGTGGGTATGAGACAGTTTTACTTTTTCGTCTGAAAAGACAATTTTGCTTTTTTAGTGTACATACAGAAGAGGGGAGTCCTTATGACTCACTTGTGCAAGATGCAATGCTCAGTGCAAGAGAGCACGGGTGGAAGACAGCAGCCTGTACTGGACAGTGTTGTCCAATGTGAACGTGCCCCGGACACTGAAATACCCTATTAAAGAATGGGAGAGTCACACTGGGGAAGTTCCAACCACAGTTGCAGGAACTTTGAGCCAGAACTCTTGGCCACCTAGCACTGTCAAGTGTGTAGCAGCGTGTGCTTGTTAGTGACACTCCAAAAAGTGTCCTGTGGCATCTACGCCAGTTTTAGTGTATGTGTAACACAAATATCCTCTCGCAGCTACTGCAGGTACAGGGGGAAGGCAGCTGCTCAGCTGTGACTCACCCATAGTACTGCCCGTGGTTTTCCTTGGTGGGAGGACTGGAACGAGGTGCACCAAGCCTTGTGATGCCCATTGAGGAACTGTTGGAGTGAGACGTAGTGACTCTGAGGTCAAGAAAGCTGGCAGTGACCAGAACAGGGTGTGCTGACTCCCGCCCCTCCCCAGATTTTCGACCTTAGCTTAGGAAAGAAAAGAAACATCACAGAGCATTAAGGTTCAAAGAACTTGTCTTGAACACTGTAAGGGATCCGCGATCCAACAAACATTGATGCTAGTATCTGATGCCCAGGTCGATAGCCAACAGGAGTAGATTGTCGAGCGCTGCAGTAGGCAGTGAGACTAGTGCTGAGTGCGCAGTAGTATGGTAGAGTGTCGAGTGAGAAGTAGAGCGGAAAAGACGGGCAAGAATGGTGGTCGAGTGAGTTGTAAACGGTAAAATTCACTGGAGTATGACAAGTGAGCACGTCCCCCTGATCGTCGTGGGGTTGACTCTCACTAATGCCGATTCGCGAGTGATAAGAAACAGAAAGTGACAAGTGCCGAATTACGTGTTTCACGTCAACCGCGTCGGCCAGCAACAACCATGGATTGCAGTGAGGATTGTTGTGAATGTTAACCATCAGCATTGCGTGTGACAAAGTACTGAAAATCAGCAATCAATAAAAAGAGATAACCGCAATTAGACGTGTAAGGCAAAGGTAGCAACTGCCTCAGAATTTGTGTGTTAGTAGGAAATATATATCAGTTGTACATCGCAACCTTTGTGATACTTAACAATAGACAAACTTTCAATCATTAGCTATTCCATCTCAGAACAGTCGCATTCGGTTGAAATACTCCTGAAACCACAGCAGAACAACCAATAGCCTTTCATCCATTAAGCACACGGTCATATATCATAATAATTAATTGTTTGGTGGCTTCGGTAAATTACCCAAAATCCAGTAAAGGGATTAATCGGGGGTGTTTCAACACGAATGCTTAAAAATTCTTTTGTAGTTAACCTATTTTCAGATTATGAAGAGTTCTTTGTTACAGCTTGTATTTTTGTTCCAGGTGGCCCTGAACTTAATGGCTGTAGTGATGTTGTGAAGGCACAAAGTCGGAAGTTGTTAAACCTTCAGAAACAAGATTTTCAAAAGTACTTCTTCTCAGATACCAATATTTCGCCCCTGTTTGTGCCGGATACATAGATGTCTCAGTTGTTGTCACATAATTTGAGTGTAGTGACTGAATCTAGAAAACAGTTTCTTTTGCTTCCCTGTACCCCAAGCATTATGTGCAATGCAGGACTCCTAACAAGACAAACACACAGAGCGCAGCCCTCTGTCTTCTCTTGCCATTTCTGCAGTTTGGGAGCACAGTCCGGAAGTCTGACTCATGTTGACCGGACCGGCAGGGCGAAAATGGTCAACGTGGGTTCGAAGCTGGTGACAGAACGAACTGCTACAGCATGAGCAAAGGTTTTTGTGGGACCCGAACTGATGAAACTCGTACGAGAAAATGGCCTGAAGAAAGGTGACGTACTTAGCATTGCTCGCCTGGCGGGAATTGTGGGGTCCAAGCAGACGTCCAGCCTTATCCCTCTGTGTCATAACATAACTTTATCCTCTGTGGCTGTGGACATTGAACTGGACTCTGCTCTCAACTGTGTGATTATAACTGGCACGGCAAAGTGTAGAGGGCAGACGGGCGTGGAGATGGAAGCTCTCACTGCTGTATCGGTGTCTGCCTTAACAGTGTATGATATGTGCAAAGCTGTGAGTCATGACATTGTGATATCTGAAATAATGCTTCTGGCCAAAAGTGGGGGAACTAGAGGAGACTTCCACCTGACATGAGCATCTGTGTGGGTAAGTGAAATAAGTTAAGTATACCTGGTGTGATGTAGGCAAATTTCAAAGTCTGTTCATAGTTATCATAAATAATACACTCCTGGAAATTGAAATAAGAACACCGTGAATTCATTGTCCCAGGAAGGGGAAACTTTGTTGACACATTCCTGGGGTCAGATACATCACATGATCACACTGACAGAACCACAGGCACATAGACACAGGCAACAGAGCATGCACAATGTCGGCACTAGTACAGTGTATATCCACCTTTCGCAGCAATGCAGGCTGCTATTCTCCCATGGAGACGATCGTAGAGATGCTGGATGTAGTCCTGTGGAACGGCTTGCCATGCCATTTCCACCTGGCGCCTCAGTTGGACCAGCGTTCGTGCTGGACGTGCAGACCGCGTGAGACGACGCTTCATCCAGTCCCAAACATGCTCAATGGGGGACAGATCCGGAGATCTTGCTGGCAAGGGTAGTTGACTTACACCTTCTAGAGCACGTTGGGTGGCACGGGATACATGCGGACATGCATTGTCCTGTTGATACAGCAAGTTCCCTTGCCGGTCTAGGAATGGTAGAACGATGGGTTCGATGACGGTTTGGATGTACCGTGCACTATTCAGTGTCCCCTCGACGATCACCAGTGGTGTACGGCCAGTGTAGGAGATCGCTCCCCACACCATGATGCCGGGTGTTGGCCCTGTGTGCCTCGGTCGTATGCAGTCCTGATTGTGGCGCTCACCTGCACAGCGCCAAACACGCATACGACCATCATTGGCACCAAGGCAGAAGCGACTCTCATCGCTGAAGACGACACGTCTCCATTCGTCCCTCCATTCATGCCTGTCGCGACACCACTGGAGGCAGGCTGCACGATGTTGGGGCATGAGCGGAAGACGGCCTAACGGTGTGCGGGACCGTAGCCCAGCTTCATGGAGACGATTGCGAATGGTCCTCGCCGATACCCCAGGAGCAACAGTGTCCCTAATTTGCTGGGAAGTGGCGGTGTGGTCCCCTACGGCACTGCGTAGGATCCTACGGTCTTGGCGTGCATCCGTGCATCGCTGCGGTCCGGTCCCAGGTCGACGGGCACGTGCACCTTCCGCCGACCACTGGCGACAACATCGATGTACTGTGGAGACCTCACGCCCCACGTGTTGAGCAATTCGGCGGTACGTCCACCCGACCTCCTGCATGCCCACTATACGCCCTCGCTCAAAGTCCGTCAACTGCACATACGGTTCACGTCAACGCTGTCGCGGCATGCTACCAGTGTTAAAGACTGCGATGGAGCTCTGTATGCCATGGCAAACTGGCTGACACTGACGGCGGCGGTGCACAAATGCTGCGCAGCTAGCGCCATTCGACGGCCAACACCGCGGTTCCTGGTGTGTCCGCTGTGCCGTGCGTGTGATCAATTCTTGTACAGCCCTCTCGCAGTGTCCGAAGCAAGTATGGTGGGTCTGACACACTGGTGTCAATGTGTTCCTTTTTCCATTTCCAGGAGTGTATACACATCGAATTGGCCTGAATATAAGTTGCACCTTTAATTTCGAAAAAGAGAGAAACTTAATTAAAAATAATTTGTCAAGTTGCCCATTTACAAAAGCTTTTCAACATGTGATTTACCCTTAACCACTTTTTTTGTAGTACACTGTAGATAAATTACACACAAAAACAAAGCTTTCAGTTGCAGTTTTCATGTAAGACACTCTTAACTTCACTAACATTCATTGTTTTGTCACTGTCAGTATTTTTGTCACTCTCCTCCCAAAGTACAGTGCCGTCGCTACAATCCCGGGCATTGCATGTGCAGCATTTCTTGAACCGTACCTTTAAAAAGCACATCTGTTAGATGAATAACTGTGAGTTTGAAATTTGCAACGTAACTGTACCGAATTCCAAAATTTTCACTCAATGTTGTGCTTCATTGGTGAAGAATAAATTATATTCTTTAGTTAGGGAAAAACTGTGCCTGTCCCACTGTCTAAAATAGTGAAACTGTGACAGTGGTAATACAGAGGGGTCCAGAAAACTGTAGACTCTCTTTGATAGTCAATATTGATGGAACAAAATGGCATAGTGTCAAAATTCTTGCATGGGAGGAAGATCATTTTGTGTGTTCAAAGTGACACCTGTTAGCAGCCAAGCAACATCAATGTTGCTGAATTGTTGACTGAAGTACAGCTGTCAGTGTTGCCAGTGTGGTAGCTGCACAGGATGTCTTGATGGTCTCTCATATCTCATTCAGTGTAGCTGGGTTCTGTTGGTAAACTTTGTTTGTTGAGGTCCCCCATTGGTAGAAGTCGAGAATTGTAAGGTCCTGTGACCTTGGTGGGCACTTGACAGCTCCTCTTCAACTTATCCGTCATCCAGGTAGATTTTCATCTAAGTAGAATCTGATATCTCTGTGGTGGTGAGGTGGAGTACAGTCTTGTAGGTAAAAATCTTTTGTTTCCAAACACCACTTGGATGGCTAATAAAATCAATGTTTGCAGCATGTGATACACCTCACCATTTATGTACCTTCAAAGAAGAATGGGTCAGAGAAACAATACTATGACGGACAACACCACACATTAACACCAAGTGAAGTAACATGTTTGTCCATGTGAACATGAGGATTTTCAGCAGCCCAATACATGCAGCTATGGCAGTTTACATTACCATTCAGGTTGAATTGTGCCTCATTAGGCCAGATAACCTTCCCTGCAAACCATTCATCTTCGTGAAGCATGCCTTCAGATCACTCGTAGTGCTCCATCCTTCAATTCCAGTTGTCCTCATTCATAGTGTGAAACAATCTTGGAATGTACACTTTCCACTTTGCAGTCTTCAGAATTTATCATGCGCTTGATCAGCTTATCCCACTTCCCCATACACCCTGCTTCATAGATTCTTGAGATGATCTAGAAAAATGTTGCAATACAGCAGTGCTGGAACCTGGAGGTTGATGTTCTTGTTCGGAGGACCTTTCCTTGTGCACATTTTAAACAGTATTGTCGGCTTAAAATTGATACCAAATACAATAAATTGTTGTTTCAGTAAAGCCTTGCATTGGTCAAACAATAGTTGTACTTCATTCAGTGCTGCATTGTCATCTGCTGGAAACCCACACTACAAGATCTGTTGGGAAAACAGTGGTTTATGCTACCACTCAAAATAGCAGCCATATAACACATTGTTCCAAAGGTAATAACTATCAGAAAATGTCTACACTTTTCTGGATCCCTCTGTAGTCACTACCTAAATGGGATATCAACAAAGAGAATGTTTGCATTGCTACCTCATACACAACAATTGATTTACAAACTGTAGTGATATTTTTGTTTCATTTCAAACTTAAGAAGAAGCACTACAGTTGAGGTTTCTATGATTCATAAAAGTCCCAGTTTTTATGGGGTGTGCTGTATACTCTAATTTTTTTGGAGATTTTTTGTAGAAATGGTGTATCTTATATTCAGGCCAGTATGGTACCCGTTTCCATCCTGTTTTAAGTCTTAATTCAAAATATTTATCTTTCTTTTTCCAATACCTAATCAATTTGAGAGAGATATTTAAAACAAAAAATAAGCACTAGCAAGTACGTTAATTTGCTGTTGTTAAAACTTTTTCTCGTGCATGTTCTCTACAATTTTGATATGACACCACCTGCACTCTTATCTTGTTGCCAGTAAAAAGTGAGTAAGTAGGTCATTAAACTCTCTCTCTCTCTCTGTGCCCTCCCCCAGCTGTGTGGTAGCGTCCTCTGTGTTGCTCTATTGTTTCAATTTTTGATGGTCCTGTGCTGTGAAAAGTTGAGGTGAAGTGTTCATTCTTAAATGAATAGTGTGTATCAGCTCTTTTCTCTTAGGATCAGGTTGTCATTGCTGTGTTCATTGATGTAAAATGACACTTTTTTAACAGTTCCTAAAAGGTGCACCACTTCATTGACACTTTTGCTCAGGTGTAGAGCATATTGGCCAGACTAATTTACATGTTTCAGCTTTACACTGTATGGTATCCTCTTTTTTAAAGGCCTATTATCTTTCTTGTGTGTGACTTGTCCAGAGATTGAAAATGTTTTATTTTTTAAGTTACCAATCCAGAACAGGTTTCTGTCAATTTAATTCTTCAGGTTTTTCCAGAAGTTTGCTGAAATTCCCGAGTTGTCCTTTGCACAGTCGGACATCATTGTCTTACTCGCATATTTCGGTGACATTAGTTGTTGCTTTTACAAAGTGCTACTTGAGACTGATCATCAGATGGAGCAGGTCTGTAATTTGTTCCCTCAGCCTTCATGCTTCATCTGCAATCTGCTCTGACAGACACCGTCCTCGGGTATCCGTGTTACGTGATATACCGAGTGTCATCTACACTCATGGGCACGATTCTTGTGTGTTATGTTTTCAGTCCAAGCTGGTTGGTAGAATTCTGTTTGCGGGCTGTCCCTGTTTGGGGACAAGGATCGGCAGGGCATGAAACCCTAATCTTTCATCTTTCAGTTAACTCAAATGTCGAGTGTCACTTTTTTCATGTACTGCGGTTACAAATATAAGAAAATACAAAATGAAAATTTCTCAACATAGTCATGTTTCTTTTCAGTATGTTTCTCAGATCAGTACACTGCAATGTAAATATTCCATTAAAAGAATATATTTTTGATTGTTTCTTGAGTCAAAGATGCATTGCCTTTTTGACTTAACAATCAATGTCAAATCATTGTCCCTCAAACAATGCTGCAGGGGTTTGACAACGTGAGACCATGGCTTTATGGAGGATCACCTAGAATTAGCTGCCGTCTTTTCTGACATGATTTTAAATCAATGCTACCATCACCGTTTCTTTTGCTTAGGGTTTTGAATCTAGGAATGATGCAAACAATCAGCAGTATATTTCTTTCTTATGTGATCTTGTTTTCTCCTCCCTAGCCCCCTTTCTTCTTTCATTTGGTAGCCTTGAGCAAATTGAATAGTCCTGATTTTGTTTGTATTTATTAATCTGTTTGTGCCTCTAATTCTTAAAAGACTTCATTATGACAGTAATACTCTGAAGCAGGAAATTTGGGGAAAAAGAGCTGCATTCATTTATGCTGTTGTAAAATGGAGGAATTGGTTGTAGTTGGAAAATTTAATGCTGGTCTTCAATATTTTAATTGTTATAGTTTGGGGTATGATTGTTGTAATTAGAAAATGAATGTGTGCCTTGTGCACTATGTTGTTACAGTAATTTGGAGTTTATTTTGTACATCATCTGGTGTAAATTATAACATTTTAAGCAAAAACTTCTGTCTCTCAACAGCTTTCTTAATAACACTATTCCAGTAACTGGATATGCATATTGAAATATCTGTGTTGTATATTAGATTCTATAACCTGTACTGAGGCAATATTTTGCGGTTGCAAATTTTCTTGACTATTATTAAGTGTGTGTGTGTGTTGCTTATGCCCTACATACGAGTCCTCCAAGCTACTGATGATCTGACCAATGTACGACATGCCAAAATGCTACGGCTGCATGGGGAGATACAATTAAATCCCATCCCCCCCCTCCCCCCAATTATCTCTCTCTCTCTCTCTCTCTCTCTCTCTCTCTCTCTCTCTCTCTCTCTCAAAGATCGGCAGGTTCAGGAATCTAACACAGAAAGAATTTAATCACGGTTTCTTTTTCATCTCTATCATACAATGTAGTCCAATTTTTTGCTAATACAGAAATAACATTTTGTGATTTATGTTGTGTACTCTTCAAAAGATCTAATGATGTCCTCATTCCTTTCTTATAAACAAAACAAGAAGAAACTGACAATAATTGTCATTAAAATAAAACACAGAACAGTGTTCATCCACACTCTGCAAACCACTATGAAGAGTATGACAGAGGGTACATCTCACTGTACCAGATATTAAAGCTTGTTCATATTTCCTTTCCTCCATCTTGTACTTCAACTTTTCTTCCTTAAACTTATCCTGTTTCTAACTACTCTGATTTGCTTTTGTGGTTAGTGTGAATTTAAACTCAGTTGCCATAAATATCTAATATGTTTTATTGAACAGTGAATGGATTATTTTATATTTCATCTAATGCTGTTCTGCTCTTTGTTACGGCACAAATGGTGTTCCCTACTTTTGTGCAATTTTCACGCAACTTGAAAAAATGGTGAGATAAACAACTAGCTTCATGATTTATTTATGTTTTGAATGTACCACAAATGTTTTGAATGTAACCAAAAATGCTTGTTGTTGTAAAATATACTTTCAACTTGCCTCCTTCACTAGCTGAAAACCTTTTTAGTTTCTCATGTTACCCCTGATGTCTTCTTTTTGGTTGATTCATTTATAATAACATTTTACTGTCCTGAGTAGTACCTGCGTATAAATATAATTTTATTTTTATTTTTAGTGATGTGCGTTTTTATGTGCATATTCTTTCAGTCCTGTGTAATGTGAGTCTCTGTTTAATGGTATGGTTATGTTGTCTTCAGACTTAAAGAATTGATGTAGAAATTTATAGTTTTCAGCATGTGGTTCAACAGACCCTTATTGTGTTCCTAAATTGGAAAAGTCCTAAAAACAGAAACTATAAAATAACTGTATAGAAATTTTGGACCACCATTGGTTAAATATTTTACTACCAACCCAAGAAATAAATTGGGAACAATGTGCAGCATCTTATTCAGTGTAAAAGAAAACTCAAATTTAGTTAAAAGTGGACCACTTGAGTTTGCTAAAGGCATAGAATCGTGTGTTTCTAGTGTTCTTAAATCCATTCAAAACCCTCGAAAAGAACAAAAAACTAAGAGAATATAATATTGAACTTACAGGCCTAAGTCTGAAAACAACATTATAATTGTGTGTATTTGGTTTTGTTTCTATGCTGTTGACATCCTGTACTGTTGATTTTAAATTATATGTGAGAGTTGATGTTTGGAAGCTAAGTGCAGGAAAGAAGACCATAAGGGTGAAATCCACCCTTTATGTTCTCAGTTGGCGGAGAATGTGGGCAAAGAACTGGAAATCTTTGAGGTACCAAATGGTCAAGGGCTGTGATATTGCCCTTTTAACGTCACTTAGAGTAGACATAGTTCTCTTAGTCCCAAGTGTAAGACAACATTTTTGGTACCTTACAATTTCAGTGGTTTCCATTTACAATTTCTGTTTACAGTGCTCATCATCAAATGTTTTGGTGTTGTTATTTGATTTCATATAAATAACATAGAGGTAGTTATTTCACATACTATTATGTTTCTGATAGTTTTTTCTCACAAAGCATACTTTAGGCTCATATTTTATTGTAAAATATTTAAACTGACAGACATATAGACTTACATTTTCTGCATGTCTTCTGTCACCAGTTTCACCTCTAATATTGACTGCAAAGCAGAAGTGATCAGCATAGAAAATGATGGAGTGAGGGGGGAGAGGGGGAGGGGGGGGGGGGGGAGAAATGTAATATTGAAACTAAAATCAAGAAAGAGAGCAGTCAATTGAGGATACAATGAAACATTTGGGACCTCATTAACTGCAGGATCATTCTAGTAGAATAGAATTGTATAAAAGATTACTGTCAAAGAGAAGTGTTAGAACTTCAAGTTTAACACATATATTTAGGAACAACACAACAACACATATAAGTCACTGAGTAAGTTGACCTGTGTACAAGTCGGCATTCGATTCAACACTGAGTCTCAGTCTAGCGGCCGCTGCTCAGCTGGCCGCTTAGGTGGCGCAGCTGCTGCATGGCTGGCATACAGCGCCGCACATAGAGGACGTGTGTAATTGCGTGGCAGCACTTTGAATAATCGGCGAGTCACAACACTTTTCCCCCCTTTGAAATTGTTGCACTGGTCTTGATGGAGGTGTCCTGGAGATGGCTAACGTCCATAGGCGTTGTTTGACTCGCCGTAAAGTCTCGAGGAGTAGGCTTCCCGTATGGACGGAAGTGTCCCCGATGATAATGGGTTGAAATGACAGGAGACGTGGGCGATGTGTCGGCGTCCGTTGGAGAAGGAGGCGAGTAGATGTACTCTGACAGAGGATGATCCTCCGGTTCCTGCATGGGCACGTCTCCTGGTGGCGTCCGTTCTGGTGCTGGCATCGCAATGACGGTGAGAGGGCTGCGTTGTGAGTATTGAGAGATGCCAAGATCCCGAGCATCAGGTAGAGCCAAAGGTGGTGTGGCGGCATTCGGAACAGGCGTTGCTGGCACCCGAGGCCGAAGCTGGTCCAAATGACGCACTGCAACACCCATGTCCATCTGGATTTCATACAGGCGTCTGCCACAGTGTCGTAAGATGCGGCCCGGGCTCCTTTTTTGCCACCTGCCATATCCCCGTACCCAGACGAGGTCGTCGGCGGTGAACCGGCCAAGGGAAGGCACCCGCGGCCGTGAGGAGGGAGGCCGCAGAAGATGAAGTAGCATGCGGGGCTGTCGCCATGTAAGAGCTCAGCCGGGCTGTGATCACCCATGGGGGTGAAACGGTAAGACGCCAGGAACAGGAGAAGCGCATCATCAGCAGCAGAAGAAGTCAGAAGTTTTTCGCATCTGAGCCTTAAATGTGCGGACCAGCCGTTCAGCCCCACCGTTGCATTGTGGATGGAACGGCGGGGCCGTGACATGAGTAACGCCGTGACGAGCACAAAAATCTGCAAAGTCGGAAGAGGCAAATTGCGGACCATTATCAGTAACAAGAGTACAGGGGAGGCCTTCCAAAGAAAAAATGCGGGCGAGAGCACTGGTGGTTGCCACGGTGGTAGGTGACATGCAACGGACAATGAAAGGAAAGTTAGAGTAGGCGTCAATTACAAGGAGCCAATAAGTACCTAAAAAAGGTCCCGCAAAGTCAGCATGAATGCGCTGCCAGGGCTTCTCAGGCGAAGGCCACGGTGACAGAGATGACTTCGGGGCAGCGGCCTGTGACCACTCACTGGAAGTGACAGGAAGTAAGACCCCTGACGCAGTGAGACGATCCAACTCCCGTTTAACCCGATTTCGAAGGGCCACAGGAATGGGCAGAGCCCGAAAAAACTTAGGCCGAGCAGTGGGTTTGAGCGTAATATGAGCTTCAAAGTCGTTCGCACGGCCTAAACTGGGAGAAAAAAGGGACAAAAATGTAGTCGACAAGGAATCCAGTTGAGCATAAGGAATAGCGTCAGAGACAATATTGACAGAGTCATCTATGGAGAACCCAAAAATGTGAAAGGCATCGAAACCAAAAAGATTTTCTGCGTTGGCAGAACTCCGGGGATGGGAACTTGCCCTTCAGTATATCCTCTCTTCTCGTTATCCGCCAGGCCTCAACCTCTGCTAATTTCAAGTTGCCGCTGCTCATAGCTCACCTGTCTTTCAACAACATCTTTGCCTCTGTACTTCTGCCTCGACTGACATCTCTGTCGAATCTCTTTGCCTTTACAAATGTCTGCTTGTGTCTGTGTATGTGTGGTTGGATATGGGTGTGTGTGCAAGTGTATACCTGTTCTTTCTTCCCCCTAAGGTAAGTCTTTCCGCTCCTGGGATTGGAATGACTCCTTACCCTCTCCCTTAAAACCCACATCCTTTCGTCTTTCCCTCTTTCCTGATGAAGCAACCGTTGGTAGCGAAAACTAGAATTTTGTGTGTATGATTGTGTTTGTTTGTGTGTCTATCGACCTGCCAGCGCTTTCGTATGGTAAGTCACATCATTTTTGTTTTTAGATATATTTTCCTGCTTGGAATGTTTCCCTCTTATTATGCATTCAGTTAACTAAGTAGAAATCAGTAATATCTTATCTCAGTGAGGAACTTGAAACTTTCAGCGCACGTCAGGAGCATGTAGAGGTGCTCTTCCTCTACTTGAAAAGAACAGTTGACCACGCACTGAGTAGATAGGTTCCTAGTAGAACAGTTCATTATGGGATGCAACCTCCATGGTATACAGTCACTGTAAAGAAAACTTCTAAAGGAACAGAGATTACTGCATAATACGTGTAAAACAAAGTGTAGGATTATAGATTGAGAGAGGCTGGATGAAACATGTTTGGCTGTCAAGAGAGCAATGCATGAAGCCTTCAATGACTACTGTAGCAGAATATTGTCAAATGACATTTCACAAAATCCAAATAAATTCTGGTCATATGTAAGGGCTGTTAGTGGCACAAAAGTTAGTGTCCAGTCCCTAGCAAGTGAGACAGGAACTGATATTGAGGGTAGCAAAGTAAAAGCTGAAATTCTGAACTCGATTTTCAAATGTTCCTTTGCAAATAAAAACCCAGGAGAACTGCCCCAATTCAATCCTCGTACACTGAAAAAATGAACGAAATAGGTATTAGTGGCAGTTGTGTTGAGAAACAGTTGAAATCATTAAACAAAGCTCCAGACCCCGATGGAATCGCAGTCAGATTCTATATTGAATTTGTGGCTGAGTTATCCTCTCTTCTCACTGTAATCTATCCAAAAAACCTTACCCAGTTTTTGGAAAAAGTTACAGATCACACCTGTCTACAAGAAGGGTTGTAGGAGTGACAAAACTACCATCCAGTAGCCTTGACATCAATTTGTTGTAGATTCTTAGAAAATATTTTGAGCTCAAACATAATGAGGTATCTCGAACGGAACTACCTTCTCGAATCAACCAGCATGGTTTTCAAAAACATAGATGATATGAAATCCAACTCTCACTTTTCTCACATAACTTGCTGAAAGCGTTGGATCAAGGCAACAGGTAGATAGTGTTTCTTGATTTCCTAACAGTATTTGATTCTGTTCCACACCTACACTTACTGTGAAAAGTACGATCATATGGGGTATCAAGTGAAATTCGTGACTGGATTGAGGACTTTTTGATAAGAAGGACACAGCATGGTACCTTGGATGGAGAGTCATCATCAGATGTAGAAGTAACTTCAGGTGTGCCCCAGGGAAGTGTGCTGGGGCCCTTGCAGTTCTTGTCCATTAATGACCTTGCTGTAAATCAGGATTTTTGCAGATGATGCAGCTATCTGTAATGAAGTGCTATTTCAGAGAAGCTGCATAAATATTCATTCAGATCTTGATGAGATTTCAACATGGTGCAGTGATTGGCAACTTGCTCTGAATGTTTAGAAATGTATAAACTTAGTATCCTGTGACTATAATATTGGTGAGTCACTGTCGGAATCTGCCAACTCGTACAAATACCTGTGTGTAACACTTTGTAGGAATATGAAATGGCATGATCACATAGGTTCAGTTGTGGGTAAAGCAGGTTGTAGACCTTGGTTTATTGGTATAATAATGGGGAAATGCAATCAGTCTACTAAAGAGATGCTTAAAAGTCATTCGTGTGACCCCCCCCCCCCCCCCCCCCCCCCTCCGCCCGCCACCCTAGACCGCCACCCTAGACTATTGCTAAAGTGTGTGGGACTTGTACCAGATGAGACTAGCAGGAGACATTGAATGTATACAAAGAAAGGCAGCATGGTCACAGGTTTGCTTAATCCATGGGAGAGTGTCACAGAGATACTGAAGGAACTGAAATGGCAGACTGTTGAAGACAGGTGTAAACTATCCCAATAAAGTGTATTAGCAAAGTTTCAAGAACTGTCTTTAAATGATTACTCTAGGGATATACCACAACCCCCCCACATATTGCTCTCACAGGGGTCGTGAAGATAAGATGAGAATGATTACTGCTCACACAGAGGCATTCAGACAAATTCAGACAATCATTCTTCCATTCTCGATACATGAATGAAACAGCAAGAAACCCTGATAACTGGTGCAATGGGACTTACCCTGTACCATGCACCTCCTGGTGGATTGCAGATTATAAACGTAGATGTGAACTGACAGTCTCTTACATGTGCATGAGGGAAACATCTAATCACCTTTATTTTACCAAGACAAAAATTATGATTTAATAAAGCTTCTAACCTTGACAGGAAATAATGGATTAGGCTGTCCGTAAATTATAAACTAACATTATTGTGATGATGGAAAATCTCATATAAAGACGTGAAACAAATACTAACAAAGAGATAGAGGGGCTGGCCAGTACAGCCAATAGATACACAAAACATAACAGAAAATTTACGTATCCTAGCTTTTGGAACTTTGTTCCTTCGTCAGGGAGGAGAGAGGGGAAAGAAGGGGAAGAAGAGAAAGTGGATTCAGTTACTCACAACCCAGGTTATGAAGCAACAGGGTAGAGGTAAACAGGGAGGGTAGCAAAGATGGAGGCATGGGTGTATACTCTACAGTATGTCAACATGTTGCCTTGACCTGTTTGATCACCAGGTCTGGCTCCAATTCAGTGCACACGGGACATCATCAAACAACTCCAGTGTCTCTCAAAAACAGCATTAACCATCCCTGTTTTGATGACAATGTGAAACAGGCATGGAACTTCATCCCACAAACTCATATCCAGCACAGTGCATGCACGTTTACATGCTTACATTCGGGCAGTTACACTGGATTTCAATGTATTAGTGTATCACATTTGCAATGGTGTATCTCGCACTTATATTATCCTGTGATCTTGCAACGTTAATCACTTAAATAAGTTACTTAGACATATATGTTCCTGAAATTTCATTACTCTACGTTAATTACTTTTTGGTGTTGCAATTTTTTTTTTTTTTTTTTTTCAGTGTACATGATGACTACAATAATACATTATAATGTTTCTCCAGTGGTTTCAACATTAACTTTTTAACAGAAAAGATTTTGCTTACAGTTCATTTTTAAGTTAACATTTCTAAACTTTTTAACAATCCATATTAAAGCTAGCAATAGTAACTATATTAGTAATTGCTACTGTAAACAGTTACACATATGAACATCAGTTTTGAATAATGGGTTTTGAGTGTAAATAATGTTTTATGTAAGTGTTTGCATTGATACTTAAAATTAAATGTCATGTAATGAATGTCCACTGTTTTGTTGGATAAAGTTATTTACGAACGCAATGTACTGTGTTCTTCCATTAGAGAATGAGACTGTATTGTTTATCGGTTTCATTACAAAGTGCTAATAAGCTTTTAGTTAGAAAACCTTCTATAACTGGAATTATTAATATGAGAAAAATAGGAACAATGAAGGAACGGAAGATCAGTTGCAGAAACAAGAGTAGCTCTGAGTTGCAAGAGTGGTTGCTTTTCCCACACATGTAATTAACTGGCATTATCACCACTATTAACTTACCGCGGTTTCACATCTCATCTGTTCATTGTTCCCCATGTCCTGCCCTTCTGTTCCCCCTTCCTATTAGACCATATATGCCTCTGTTACTGTAATCGATATGTAAACAATATTTTTCACATGACCATTTTTTTTTACAGGTTGTAATATTTGACATTGCAGCTTTTGAAAATGGAGCAGGATGTTGTGCCCTCTTTCCTATTGGAGTGTTTCTCTGTGATCAGAATTGGAGGCAGACAATTCACTTGAACTTCCATTGCTGTTGTTGATGTCTTTGAATCATGTTGTTTCTTTGTGATTAATAAAAAAATTATACAATCCAATGGTTTCTTCACCTTGTCTTTAAAAATTCCAGACCTATTGTTCAAACACATATTTTGAGAGTTATGCATCTGAGCATTTTTGTGGAAAGTGTGTTTCACACATACTTTCAAGATAAATTGAATAATGACCCCCATTTTGTGTGTTGGGGAAAATAATTTGATACAGCTAAATGCATATTCAGGTACACACATTTGCTCGCGCCTGAGACAAAGTGAGAGTGATTCAAAGGAAGAATTCACTACTTTTTACCTACTTTCTGAATAACTCGTACTTTCATCAGAAATGTCACAATGCAAAGTTGATTAGATAAAGGGACAAAAATGAGAGCAAAATATAATTTGAATATCAGAAAAAATAACCAATTAGTGTTTGCGTAATACTTTACGGCAAGCCTAAAATTAATTTTTAGGCATTGGGAAATCTGGGATGGAATAGCAATAATATGGAATAGGATAGCTTTCTGCTCCCCACCTAGAGGAGACACTGAGTGGCAGACTGGCACATTGAAGGAAGATTTTTAGATATTAGAAAGTATGGGACAGTCCTCATCTAGCAGGTGTGGTGGTGTGAGGCCGGGGTGGGAGCAGGTAAAGGCCTAGATATGTGAGACAGAGAGACTAGCAAAGGTTTAGGTAACGGGGTTTACAGGAGTGAAGAATATGTCACAGCTAGAGTTTCTAGGCTTCGTTCCTGTGGCCCCACACCTCAATGCCCTCCCCTGCTCCCATTCCAACCTCACACACTATTACATCCCCCTAGTACACCTCTCTCTGTCTGTCCACCTCCACACTCCCAACCAGCAGAGACTCCCTATGCTGAGGTGGGCTCTGTCCATTAGATTACACTCGTAAGATAAAAATAAACATTATGCAGCATGAAAGAACTATCTGTGTGGGATGGAAATATGTAGATGTGATGTACGTGCACAGACACAAAAAAAAAAAAAAAAATTACAATGTCAGAAAAATTGAATGATTTATTCAAGAGAATGAGCTTTACAAATTGAGCAAGTTGGTCCACCTCTGACTCTTGAGCAAGTTTGGCATTGATAGATTTGTTGGATGTCCTACTGAGGGACATCAAGCCAAATTCTATCCAAGTGGCGCATTGTATTGTCTAAATCATGAGCTGGTTGGGTGGCCCTGCCCATAATGCCCCAGACATACTCAGTTGGGGAGAGATTCCGTGACCTTGCTGGTGAAGATAAGGTGTGGCAAGTATGAAGACAAATTGTGTGTGGGCAGGCATTATCTTGCTGAAATGTAAGCAAATGATGGCTTGTCATGACGAGAAACAAAATGGGGTTTATAATATCGTCAACAGATGTCTGTGTTGTAATGGTGACACAGATGACAACCAAAGAGGTCCTGTTATGAAAAGAAATGGCACAGTAGACCATCAGTCCTCATTGGGCTGTATGGCAGCCAGCAGCCGGGTTGGTATCGCACTGCTATCTGGTGTGTCCCCAGGCACGTCCCTGGTCTGGAATTGCATTGACTGGAATATAATTGGCTTCAGTGATGAATCCCACTATGAACTGAGCCTCAATGATCAGCACAGATGTGCCTGAAGACGCCCCAGACGGTGGGATACCACCTTGAATGTCACATCCCTTACGGTCCAACTACCAGGACTGATGATCTGGGGTGCGATTTCTTTTTGTAACAGATCCCTTTTGGTCAACAGACGACTATGCTGTAGGGGTGACATGGATGTCACCCCTACAGCATAGTTGTCTGTTGACAATACTGTAAATCCTATTTTGTTTCCCTTCTTGGCAAGGCATACATTGCTTACATTTCAGCAAGATAATACCTGTCCGCACACAGCTTGTCCTCATGCTTGCCAAACCCTACCTTGGCCAGCAAAGTTGCTGGATCTCTCCCCAATTGAGAATGTAAGGAACATTATGGGCAGGCCGTTAGACCACCTCGGTATTTTGACTATCTACAGTGACATTTGAATAGAATTTGGCATGATGTCCCTCTGTTGGACATCCAACAACTCTATCAGCCAGAGCCAAGCTTGTATAAGGGCCAGAGGTGGACCATCTCATCCAATTTGTGATGCTCTTTCTCTTGAATAAATCATCCAGTTTTTTCTGAAACTGTAATTATTTTTCTGTCTTCACATGTATGTCACATTTACTGATTTCAGCCCTATTTGGTATTTCGATAATTCCTTCAGTACCTAAGTGTTTTTTTGAGTATATATTATCTGACAGTTTCTTTTTTTTCAATATGCTTGTCTGCTGCCCATTGCCTGCTCTAACTGGTGAGTAGCAATCTGTCCTATTTCATATTGTTAGAATTAACATTTGACACTCAATATTTATGATGCAAGCAAACTGTTATTGCCACTTGACATGATGGTGAATGGTACTCTGTTAGCCATTGACACAAATGGATTGACATGATAAAACAAGGCTCCACAGCTTTTACAAACTTTTTGAATGTGATAAATACAGCTTACTGCTGTCAATACTTTTGTTAATTACAATTTTGATCGTTTGTTATTTTCAAGCATACATGTCAGGTGCTACGACACATTTGAATTACTGCAAATGGACAAAGATGACCAGACTCATTTCTCTTCAGTAGAAACAACTATCGACAAGAGAAGAAACTTAATGTCATTCAAATCTACTTTTTCATTGGTAGAGATCTTTCACTCATGGGATTAGCAGCAGAGATTAAAAAGAAGCAGCAGCAAACAGATTCAAGGCATCCATTGTTTGGAGCTCATGTTCTTCCATCACAACTCCTTATAATAGTATCAGCTCTGGAGAACTAAGTCCTGATTCATTTTCTTGTAACAAAATAGACTGGCGTTACCTTGCAGTTAAAAATGTGAAGCTTTACATGAATGTCCTACATGCAGTTTTTTTATACTTGTGCTCTTTGAGTTCCTGTCCTAGAATACATTAAAATATTAAAAAATGTGTAAATTAATCTTTGAAACAATCCAAACCTTTCAATGGAAACCAGGAAAGACTTAGAAACATTATAATTAAAAAAAAAAAAAAAAAATTTAGGAAAGGTAATGTAAGGAACAATCAGGGAAAGTCTGCTGTACCCTTCCTGTTGTGTATTGTGTTATTGTTATTCTTAATTTTTTAAAATTTGATAATGGCCATTAAAGACCATGCAGAATAGCAATTGCACATTACTAGAAGCTGCCTTTGCATTCTTCCTCCAACAGCCCGTTGTATTTGCTCATCGTAGAAGCCTTTAAAGTTGTAACTCTGGTCAGTCTGAGACGCCGCCTAGATTTAATCCAGCCTGTCAAAGATCCCTTTGTCATTCCCCTGAACCACGTCAGAAACTTTAAGGTTGTTTCCAAGAGTATTAAATATCTGTTTTGTCATCCTGACCTTCAAACTTTCGTCTTCCTGACTCAACAGGTGCAGGCAGTATTTCTCGATTTCTGAACAGCTTTTGACTTAGTGCCAGATTGATGCTTATTATCAAAATTGCTACCGTGAGGGGTATCGAGTGAAATTTGTCACTGGAATTGAGGATATTTTGGTAGGAATGACTTACATGTTATCTTGGGTGGGGAGTCATCATCTGATGTAGAAGTAACCTCAGATGTGTCATAGAGAGGTATGTTGTGACCATTGCTGTTCATGTTCATGTACATTAATGACTTTGCAGACAATATTAATAGTAAAGCACTCTTTTCACAGATAGTGCATTTATCTAGAATAAAGTACAGTCTGAAAGAAATTGTACAAACATTCGTCAGATCTTGATAATTTCAAACTTTCTTTTAAATGTTTGGACATGTAAAATCGTGCATTTTGCAAAATGAAGAAAACGCAGTGTGGTATGACTACAGTATCAGGGTGTCTTGCTTGGATTAAGTCTATTCATACAATTACCTGGGTGGAGCACTTTGTAGGGATATGAAATGGGACAGTCATATAGGCCCACTCAGGGGTAAGGCTGGCGAAAGAGTTAGATTCTTTTTTGGTAAAATACCATAGAAATGCAGTCATTCTACAAATCGTTTGTATGATCCATCCTAGAATATTGCTCAAATGTGTGGGACCCGTATCAAAATGGATTAATGGGTGATTTGAACGCATGCAGAGAAGGGCAGATCAAATGGTCACAGGTTTGTTTGACCCAAGGGAGAGTGTCACAGAGATGCTGAAATAACTGAATTGGCAGACGCTTCAAGATAAGATGTACACTATCCTAAGAAAGTATGCTTACCAAAAGACGACTCTAGGAATATGTTACAACCTTGTAACTATTGCTCCCATAGGGACCGTGAGGACAATATTAGATTAATTACAGCATGCAGAGAAAGATTTAAATGGTCTTGAAACATGAACAAGCTTTAATATCTGGTACAGTGAGATGTACCCTCTGTCATACTCTTCATAGTGGTTTGCAGAGTGTGGATGAACATGTAGATAGCATCATCAAGAACGCAATCAACGTGTATCTGAAACTTGAGCTTCTCCTAGTGTGTTGTGTCACAAACGTTTTGACATTATTATACATACAAGACTGCAAAGTGGAAAGCGTACATTCCAAGATTGTTTCACACTATGAATGAGGACAACCCGAATCGAAGGATGGAGCACTACGAGTGGTCTGAAGGCATGCTTCACGAAGATGAATGGTTTGCAGGGAAGGTTATCTGGCCTAATGAGGCACAATTCAACCTGAATGGTAATGTAAACTGTCATAGCTGCGTGTATTGGGCTGCTGAAAATCCTCATGTTCACATGGACAAACATGTTACTTCACTTGGTGTTAATGTGTGGTGTGGTCCGTCATAGTATTGTTCCTCTGACCCATTCTTCTTTGAAGGTACATAACTGGTGAGGTGTATCATATGCTGCAAACATTGATTTTATTAGCCATCCAAGAGGTGTTTGGAAACAAAAGATTTTTACCTACAAGACTGTACTCCGCCTCACCACCACAGAGATATCAGATTCTACTTAGATGAAAATCTACCTGGACGACGGATAAGTCGAAGAGGAGCTGTCAAGTGCCCACCAAGGTCACGGGACCTTACAATTCTCGACTTCTACCAATGGGGGACCTCAACAAACAAAGTTTACCAACAGAACCCAGCTACACTGAATGAGATATGAGAGACCATCAAGACATCCTGTGCGGCTACCACACTGGCAACACTGACAGCTGTACTTCAGTCAACAATTCAGCAACATTGCTGTTGCTTGGCTGCTAACAGGTGTCACTTTGAACACACAAAATGATCTTCCTCCCATGCAAGAATTTTGACACTATGCCATTTTGTTCCATCAATATTGACTATCAAAGAGAGTCTACATTTTTCTGGACCCCTCTGTATTACCACTGTCACAGTTTCACTATTTTAGACAATGGGACAGGCACAGTTTTTCCCTAACTAAAGAATATAATTTATTCTTCACCAATGAAGCACAACATTGAGAGAAAATTTTGGAATTCGGTACAGTTACGTTGCAAATTTCAAACTCACAGTTATTCATCTAACAGATGTGCTTTTTAAAAAGAAATGCTGCACATGCAATGCCCGGGATTGTAGCGACGGCACTGTACTTTGGGAGGAGAGTGACAAAAATACTGACAGTGACAAAACAATGAATGTTAGTGAAGTTAAGAGTGTCTTACATGATAACTGCAACTGAAAGGTTTGTTTTTGTGCGTAATTTATCTACAGTGTACTACAAAAAAAGTGGTTAAGGGTAAATCACATTTTGAAAAGCTTTTGTAAATGGGCAACTTGACAAATTATTTTTAATTAAGTTTCTCTCTTTTTCGAAATTAAAGGTGCAACTTATATTCAGTCCAATTCGATGTGTATATAATTTATGATAACTATGAACAGACTTTGAAATTTGCCTACATCACACCAGGTATACTTAACTTATTTCACTGACCCACACAGATGCTCATGTCCGGTGGAAGTCTCCTCTAGTTCCCCCACTTTTGGCCAGAAGCATTATTTCAGATATCACAATGTCATGACTCACAGCTTTGCACATATCGTACACTGTTAAGGCAGACACTGATACAGCAGTGAGAGCTTCCATCTCCACGCCCGTCTGCCCTCTACACTTTGCCGTGCCAGTTATAATCACACAGTTGAGAGCAGAGTCCAGTTCAATGTCCACAGCCACAGAGGATAAAGATATGTTATGACACAGAGGGATAAGGCTGGACGTCTGCTTGGCCCCCACAATTCCCGCCAGGCAAGCAACGCTAAGTACGTCACCTTTCTTCAGGCCATTTTCTCGTACGAGTTTCATCAGTTTGGGTCCCACAAAAACCTTTGCTCGTGCTGTAGCAGTCCGTTCTGCCACCAGCTTCGAACCCACGTCGACCATTTTCGCCCTGCCGGTCCGGTCAACATGAGTCAGACTTCCGGACTGTGCTCCCAAACTGCAGAAACGGCAAGAGAAGACAGAGGGCTGTGCTCTGTGTGTTTGTCTTGTTAGGAGTCCTGCATTGCACATAATGCTTGGGGTACAGGGAAGCAAAAGAAACTGTTTTCTAGATTCAGTCACTACACTCAAATTATGTGACAACAACTGAAACATCTGTGTATCCGACACAAACAGGGGTGAAATATTGGTTTCTGAGAAGAAGTACTTTTGAAAATCTTGTTTCTGAAGGTTTAACAACTTCCGACTTTGTGCCTTCACGACATCACTACAGCCATCAAGTTCAGTGCCACCTGGAACAAAAATACAAGCTGTAACAAAGAACACTTCATAATCTGAAAATAGGTTAACTACAAAAGAATTTTTAAGCATTCGTGTTGAAACACCCCTGATTAATTCCTTTACTGGATTTTGGGTAATTTACCGAAGCCACCAAACAGTTAATTATTATGATATATGACCGTGTGCTTACTGGATGAAAGGCTATTGGTTGTTCTGCTTTGTTCTGCTGTGGTTTCGGGAGTATTTCAACCGAATGCGGCTGTTCTGAGACGGAATAGCTAATGATTGAAAGTTTGTCTATTATTAAGTATCACAAAGGTTGTGATGTACAACTGATATATATTTCCTACTAACACACAAATTCTGAGGCAGTTGCTACCTTTGCCTTACACGTCTAATTGCGGTTATCTCTTTTTATTGATTGCTGATTTTCAGTACTTTGTCACAGGCAATGCTGATGGTTAACATTCATAACAATCCTCACTGCAATCCATGGTTGTTGCTGGCTGACGCGGTTGACACGAAACACGTAATTTGGCACTTGTCACTTTCTGTTTCATATCACTCGCGAATCGGCATTAGTGAGAGTCAACACCACGAGGATCAGGGGGACGTGCTCACTTGTCATACTCCAGTGAATTTTACCGTTTACAACTCACTAGACCACCATTCTTGCCCGTCTTTCCCGCTCTACTTCTCACTCGACACTCTACCATACTACTGCGCACTCAGCACTAGTCTCACTGCCTACTACAGCGCTCGACAATCGACTCCTGTCTGCTATCGACCTGGGCGTCAGATACTAGCATCTATGTTTGTGGGATCACGGATCCCTTACAGTGTTCAAGACAAGTTCTTTGAACCTTAATGATCTGTGATGATTCTTTTCTTTCCTAAGCTAAGGTCGAAAATCTGTTTCGTCTGCAGAAGTGTGCAATATGAATATTACACAAAGTTGATAGGAACATCTCACATAAATCTGCTCAGTGGCTGTAGATTTCACAATCTTGCAGGAGTGGATACAAGGGGAGGTCATAGCAATGATGATAACTACCACCCACTTCCCAAACAACATATTATACTGGGGTGCCCTTAAGAAGGCAGCAGTGTGGTGCATTCTGTGCAGAAAGAGATGGGGAATGGTTTATGGTGCTGTCTGTGTGTTCTCTCTCTCTCTCTCTCTTTCTCTCTGTCCCACGACTCACATTTCAGCCACTTCCAACCCTCGTATCTTGCACAGGCCACTGTGTCTGCTTCTGACTCTGCCTAGTAGAATTTATGCGGTCGGAAAGCTATCGCTGTTGCTTTCTAATGTAATACTTGTCATGTTTCCTTTATGTCAGCCATTGTGAACACTAATGGCTAAGTAATCTCACCATACCTAAATGCCTTGTATCGTACACGCACCACAAAATGCACACTACAGACAGATGTGGCAGAATGACACAATGTCTTTATATTTCTTACTTCACCAATTTCCAAATGCACGCATAACTTTTGGAGAAGGAGGTAGCGTGGAAACAGAAGTGTGTCAAAAATGCCAAGTTCTTCCAGCAATGACAAGCTACATGTAATAAAGGACACTTTTCAGTTGCTCGTGCTAGGGTCTGCCCACAAGGACATGCTTTTGGTCTGATTGACAACATTCCAGCCGGGTAAAGCTGCACACCACTGGGTTGAACATACCAGCTGTCAACAACAGATCCGATACAACAACAACAGAAAGAATGACTTCCCGAACACAGTTGGAAATCACTGATAGAAACAGTATTCCCATCATTCACATGTGTTTGCAGACCTCTGTTCAGTCATAATGTTTATTGAAAGAACGATGGTGAGCACACAGTTTGACAGAGTTCAACTTGGTTGTTACGTGATTGTTCAGCTTTTTCCTTCTTTCCTCCTCCCGTTTCTCTTCCCAAAATCTTTTCAATCTTTGACTGTGTTCTTGTTTCCTTTGATATGTACATATTTTCTCTGTTTTCTTCCTTCCCTTTACTTCAAGTTTTATGTTCATAATTTTGTTTCTGAATTTGTCTCTTCCATTCTGATTCCTGCTCGTTTTAGCCTTCTTCTATTTCTTGAAACCAACTAGTTTTTTTGATTAAGGCATTTACTACATCCTAAATCCCTTTGTGAATCTGTCGCTGTTCATTGTGTGTATGTGTCCACAGAATGTTAGTCGGTGTTTTCTGATTGTGACTGAGTCTGCCTCTGTGTTCTTATAATTCTCTGGTTGATCTCTTCATCCATATACCATCTCTGTGCACTGCTCCAAAAAATTTTCTGAGGATTTTGCATTGTATTCTTTCTGCTTTGTGGTGCCTGGTCCTCAGATTGTGGTCATTTCTGATGCGAAGAGTGCTTCTGATACTATAACTGTATTGTAGCGCATGTGTTTGCCTTGTACTGAAATGTTTCTTTTATTATTGTGTGTCCATGTCAGTTTGTACACTTTCTGAAGTTCTTTTGTTTGTTCTATGTTTTCTTCCTTCTTTGATCCACCTATTTGTATTGTTGCTACTATATTGAATAATTTAATATATTTTTGTGTGTTTATTATTGTTATTAAAATTGTAGATGTCTGTCGTATACTAACAGTGAGGTTGCTAGCGAGTTGCATTTTTGAGGGAAGCTGGGCGAGGGGGGTGGAAACAATAACAAACCATCACTCCCCCCCCCCCCCTCCCCCCACCCCGCAAATAACCAAACCCTGGATGCCAACACATTTGCTCTGTATAGGTGTTTGTGTCCAGAAGTAAGAGTCAATTTAGCAAAAAAAAGCAAAGGAAAGCTTCATGTTCTGGGCCACATCAAAACCAGATGACCAACCACAGTGTAATCCTCTGCAATGGCATCACTGAAAGCAGTATTGTGAGAGGGGGAAGGGGGGGGGTGAGTCAGCACACCCTGTTCTGGTCACTGCCAGCTTTCTTGACCTCAGAGTCACTACGCCTCAGTCCAACAGTTCCTCAATGGGCATCACAAGGCTTGGTGCACCTCGTTCCAGTCCTCCCACCAAGGAAAACCACGGGCAGTACTATGGGTGAGTCGCAGCTGAGCAGCTGCCTTCCCCCTGTACCTGCTGTAGCTGCGAGAGGATATTTGTGTTACACATACACTAAAACTGGCGTAGATACCACAGGACACTCTTTGGAGTGTCACTAACAAGCACACGCTGCTACACACTTGACAGTGCTAGGTGGCCAAGAGTTCTGGCTCAAAGTTCCTGCAACTGTGGTTGGAACTTCCCCAGTGTGACTCTCCCATTCTTTAATAGGGTATTTCAGTGTCCGGGGCACGTTCACATTGGACAAAACTGTCCAGTACAGGCTGCTGTCTTCCACCCGTGCTCTCTTGCACTGAGCATTGCATCTTGCACAAGTGAGTCATAAGGACTCCCCTCTTCTGTATGTACACTAAAAAAGCAAAATTGTCTTTTCAGACGAAAAAGTAAAATTGTCTCATATCCACATTCAATGCTTAAAAGTATCCTTATGTCTGGGAGACGGCAGATCCACCGAGCAGATCCCACCCGACGACCCGTAGCAAGACTGCAGCACAAGAGGCAGGAGTGCCATCTGTTCCCTTCAATGTTTCTGTTTTGCTTTGCCACCTATCAGTAAGTGATGAACCAGCTAAATCTGGACTTTGCTGCCACAAATCAAGAAGCAATGGCTCGGAGACAGCATGAGCTCATTGTCCAACTGACGGGTGGAAGCAACGCAACAGCAACAGCAACACCAACACCAGTCACACCACCAGTGAATATACTAGAGAGGCCCTCAATATCACCGCAGTAGTCCTCGACCTTGAAGTGAGAGCTCCGTGGAACAAAGATGGACCTTGGAAGCTGGTAGGTCCAAAATGCAATCAGCAGCAACATACACGAACAACTGAGCCTGCTGACTCACAAGGCAAATGCAGCGTGCTTTTACCAACACCAGTTCTGAGCTTCGGTAATATGAGGGACCATACAAACAATTCTGCAGCACCTCAACTACACAACACTACCCCAGCCGCTACGCAGAACACTACACCGACTGGCTTCCCACTGGTCATAATACACAATTACACTTGCCTCGGCAAGCTAAACAAGACATTTGTAGAATGTCACTCCCCACCATATACCAAACACAAAACTCACAAGGGACCATGTATCACTGTATGTATGCAACAAAACAGATTGCACAAATCTCCTGAAATTCGTCAAAGCTGGGGGAATTGAGTATCATAAATATAGCACCCTAGGGGGGAAAACTCGAATGTACATCGTGAAAGGAGTTGACACCATAACCCTCAATGACATTCTTCATGGTATAATCACAGCTCTCAGCTGGGACTGTGAGAGCATGAGATGAATTCTTGGATTCGTGACACACAGATTGCAGCCAAACTATTTAGTGGAGTTGGATGACACAGCTTACTCCTGCAACTTTCTGACGCAGATGCTCCTGCTTCACATGGTCGTAGTAAAAATATACACACCTCCGTGTGTCCCCCAACAGTGCCACCACTGCCAGCAGTTTGGCCGTGCGGCACCCGACGTGATCTGGCACACAGTGCCGCAAATGCACTGGTAACCGTGTAGCACGACACTTTAAACTTGGTACAACTATCAATTGTACCAAATGTGGAGGGGTCCATGTGAAAACTACAGATGGTGTGCAGCATACAAAGAAGCTCTAAGGTGCAAAAGTGCCAAAGACAGACAAGTGGTAACCAGAACAGCTCCAAGACACTCCCCACACCCCAACCAGTAAGGTGTGGAATCTCTTTTACTGGCATTGTCAGTGGAAGTGGATGAACTGAGGATGCACAGAGCTCCACAAACTCATGGCACACTCCCACAACAACAGAACCACAACCCACACCTGCAGTGCTAGAAACTGCCCCTGTACTGATGACAACACTGCCGGTCCCAAACAACACCAAGTCAACTCTGTCTAGGCCAGATTGTGACACTCACGAAATCACAGAAGACACACCCAAACTAGGGCAACCACAAACACACGAAATGAAACGGAGGTACCCAAAAAACAAAAGAGGGGACACTATCACACCACAACAAATACACCAACAACAGACCAGACAAACATAGGAACACATTCAAAGGAACAATGTAACTGTAGCTCACACTCTTGCCCCCCTCACCACAGCAATAACACAGGTGACCCTTGAATAACACACAAGCCAGCCCATCCAGTACACCAACATAAGGACCACCAGCCACCAACACCACCGCCAACACTTTGGCTGACATAACAAACATTCTCACCACAATCAGAGGCATAGTGGAGACACTATTCCCCACTCATGTGGCTTAAGATCCTCTTGAGGCTCTTCATCGTAACACATGCACAAACTCATGACGGCTACACACAGCCAGTGCATGGCTGCTATACAAACTGCTATCAACACACTGCCCACACCCTTCCATAGATAATACACCACAAAACACAAACAACAGTACTTTGACCCAGATGCTATTCTGGAATGCAGATGGGATTGGCAACAAAAGGGCAGAGCTAGCTGCATTTATGGAGGAGAAGGGAATCTGGATTGCTCTCATGAACGAAGCCGAGCTCCAGTCACACAATCAACTACTCTTCCCAAGATATTACATCTACTGTACTGACCACCTGAAGGCACAACTGTGGGTGGAACAGCAATCATCATATATTGAGACAAAGAATACACAAATATTAAGATCTCTGAACCTGAAAGACTAGAAGTCACAGCTGTTAGGGTCAAGTCAACTGAGTGAACACTACATTGATATCGATATACAATTGATCTGGTAATATCATAACAAGCGATATCAGCACAATACTCAACATAGCATAGTGACTAATAGCCACTGGTGATCTTAATGCTAAACACTCTGCTTGGAACTAACAAAGATCAAACACCAATAGCAAAAAAACTATGCGAACATGCACTGCGCCCAAACTACATTACACTAGTGCCAGCTGAGGTGACTCTTAAAACAGGGAACAGAGACTAAATGTGATAGACATTAGATGTGATAGGCATTATAGTCACAATCAACATTGAAATTATACATGATTTGGCCTCACCAAACACCTGTAATACTTTACTTGGAAGAAACACAGCAGTATGATGAATCTCACAGGATACTGAGCTACAAGCATGTGAATTGGACATTGTTCAAGGAAATGCTTGAAAAGTCATATCCCACAAATTCCCAAAATTACACAAAGCAGGAAACTTGTTGAAGCTGTCAAAGCCCTTACCACCGCCTTACAGACCAGCATACTCCATGGAGGAGAAGCATGAGCTGATGACCAGAACAATAGCAACATCATTCACACTGAATCTGGCTCCTTCCAATCCAGCACTGCCACTTGAAATGAACCAGGAGGTTACATGGCTTGTAACCCAGCCCAAGTGCAATGTAAAAAAACATACTGCTACACATGAAATTACACAGGTTATTAAGCACAAAACAGCTAGAAAAGCTCCTGGTCCCAATCACTTTCAAAACCGTGTCACCCTGGAGTTCACGAATAAAGCTATAGAGCATCTCACACATATGACGAATACCATTCTACAACATCAACACTTCCCTGTCCTGATGTTCAGGAAGCCAGGGAAATACCACTCCCTACCACAAAATTACGGAGCCATCAGCCTGCTGAGCTCCCTGAATAAGATTGTTGAGAAGATGATTCTCAAACATCTTACTATGCACTGCAACACCAATGACTCGCTGAGACTGGAGCAATTTGGATTCAGCAATCACCACTCCACAACACAACAACTCCTCGGTGTAGTAGAACATATTACACACACCCCCAACACCAACAAAGCTACAGGAGTGCTGTTTTTGGTCTTTAGTCATCTACGGCACAATCGTCTCATTCGCAAACTCTGCACTGCTAGTCTCTCCGACGAGTTCATGCATCTTACACACTCATATCTCACCCACAGAAGCTTCAACACTGACGTTCAGGGCAAACAGTCAACACAACACAGTATACAAGTGGGAGTACCCCAAGGCAGCATCCAAGGGCCCCTCTTGTTTAATCTCTACGTCAATGACTTTCCAACTGAACAAAACACAATGGCAACCATCTATGCAGATGACACTACCATCCTAGTGCAAGACTGGAAACCATCAGGCATAATTTGCAACTGCAAACAAAACTGCAAAGCTGGAATGACAGTGTGTTAAAGCAAATGCTGACAAGTGTGAAGCAGTTCTGTTCACTGACAAACCATAACAACTGCACAAACATTAAGTGTTCTGGCATACCCACAAGCTCTGGAATGAAAATTAAGATCGCAAGAGCTAAGAAGGCAGTGAACACACCGTCAGCCAATAGCCCACTGGCAAGGAGCACACCATGACGGGAGCAGGCCCCTAGACAAAGAGAATATAAGTGGCACTCCTGCCAGCCTCAGCCACTCAGTATTTGGACAGGATTAGGACAGTATACGAACAGGCCTAGCGCTGAATGCTACAATAACAGTTATTAGTGATCAACAAACTGTGTGTCAAACTTGCACGAACATTGTATATAGCAAAGGACTCGCATTTATACTGCATGTCGCCTATTGCTTGCGACACCATTGTAAATTCCAGGTTAAGCATTGTCTAGCTTCTTATTTGTAATAAAAACTATTAATGTTGTTTGCTTGAATTGTTGTATAGCATTTTGAGAATGCAGCATCCTTTAGGCACCCTATATGAGATGAGTGGGTAGGACCCCACGTTAAGACTGCAGACAAATAACACTACACACACGCCCAATACGTTTCAGTGTGAAAGCCAAATACTTCAGTGACAGGCCAACTGAGCAAATGCAAGGCTCAAACAGTGTTACTCTAAGCTCAACAGGTAAAGCACACTGAATAGGAGGGTATCGAGGTCCGTGTACATGATACTGATTAGACCCATGATGATACATGCAGCTGCAGTCTGGGGTTACGTGGCTCTGACCGCCTGTGCCGCCTACAGGTGATACAGAACAAAGTGCACCACAGTCCACACACACTGTCGACCTTCACAGAGAGTGCTGCCTTGAGACTCACACATAGATATTCAAAAAACTCACCACACGACTGTACAGGAACTTGAGACACTCTGACAATTACTTCATTCTTAACCTGGGAAACTACGACCACAACCACGGGTGAAAACACAACTGCGGAAAAACACTTCTATCTAGGGACAATTAATCACCTGTGGACAGCACAAGCTCACAGACAAAATAAACACTGATGAATCCCTGCATTACAGCAAAACTAAATGGCATTGCGAGCTGCAAATATCTAGCTGACCAACTGACAATACAGGAAAGCAGTATTGCACACTAAACATAAACATATCCAACCAAACCACTTTATGGCCAATTGACCACTCGTATAACGACCTTGGCATGTTAGAAGTACAGATGCTGCAGGTGGCCCAGCAGACACTCAGGTGCACAGCCCAGGAGTACCCCTACTCAATAGGACTGACACTCGTAAAGAGTGTTTTAAGCTTCGACAATGGTATCGAGCATCGCACAATACCCAAAACGAACAACAACCTCACCCTTGCAGACAGAAAGAAACTGTTACTGCTCTTACTATCTGTCCAGACTATTGCAGAAGTTCTTTTCCTTTGGTGCTTGCCTCGGCACTTTTCTCCCTCTGCCCTTAAAACTGCTACCTTCTGCTCACTTCTCAACCACATCTATCGCCTCAAAGTGCCTGTATTAGTCGGTAATCCTGCGAACAACATCATGACCCCACATCCTGTGCACTTCTCAATTGTAACGTAGCAAATGGAGGTGATGGTAGAACTTTGGTGATGGTCACCATGTCAGTGTGGGTGTGGAGTAGCTTCACCCTTTAAAAAAAAAGGCATTACCACGAATTGGACCTGGGTCCTCCACATAGCAGCAAGATATGCTGACCTCTGAGCTGCTCAAATGGACAAGAGAGAATTTAGCATTAATTGCAAAGTTTGCAACCATAACATTCACAATATAAATAATCTCCATAGAGAATATGCATTGAAGCTTAGGGTTAAGAAAACTGTTTTATGTTCAGGTGCAACACCCTTTTAACATCGGCCAGCCGACATTAGGAGCAATCTGGAAATCCCCAAATATTCAAAATTAAAGTAAAAAATGTTTTATTAGCCAGTCCACCAATAATTTACCTGGATATGCGAATTTACCTACCTGTCCCACCTCAAATACACAACGCACAAACACTTTCTAACAGAAAACCATATTTAGCCATGCAACATATTCTCTAGGAGCAGACAGGAATGCCTTTTGAAGTGGTGATTCCATCATAATAATAGCCTATGTGTTAGTTCTCCACGGAACAGAAACTACTGTACCGGTCCCAACGTGGCATTGACAGCATAAAGGGCATTGCACAGGAAGGAAGTATATGAATTTATCAGAATAAGTTTAGATGACAGTGTCCTGTGTAAAATTAAATGCCCATTTAGCATGAAGTATTAAATCAAAATAGTGGCAGAGCAGTTTAAGTAGCAGAGCATTGGCTTTTTTTAAGTAGTTGCTTCTCTGTATATTTATAAAAATAAAATGATGTAGAACTGATACCCTTGAATAATGATTAATGTGAGCAGATTAGTAGTAGATGAAAATTGTTGTTAGTAGTTCAGTGGCACTTCTCACTTACTCGTTTTACACCCCTGAAGGCTCTCATCGGTGATGGAGCTGTTGGAATATTACATGTGAATGAATGGCTGAACTCGATAATTTTCTAGGTATTCAATATTCTTGTACAGTGCATTCGAAACAAAGTTATATAAAAATGAAGAGGGATGTGTACTTCATAAACTGGCTTGACAACAAGCACACAACGAAGCAGTATGATGTAGCTTACTCAAGCACCTCAGTTTCGCAGGAGACCATGAGGCAGCAAGTACACACATCATGTTTGCTCTCTGTTTTTTATTGCCTGTGCTCGAGCACAGTATGAAATGTATTAATTTTTATGGAGTCAGCTATCCGTCCAATTTCCTTCTCCAATCTGGGGCTGCTTCCCATCTCTAATTAATTTGTCGTTAACAGGATGTCAATTGTAATATTCTCTTTAATGAACTCATTTTCAGCAAATTGCTAAGCTGGTAATCTTCCTTTCTGTATTGAATAATAATAATAACTCTGACATTTACATGAAGAGGCATACCAGCAGCAGCAGTTAGCTGTCTTTTAAACTTCATTTGATGCATCCAGAACATTGGAGATATACTGCAACGTCAGTAGGACATATTTACTGAGAAAAATCATTCACGACACACTTGCCTCCACTGAACGCATCCACACCCATTAATGTACAGGCAAAAATCCACAAAACCTAACATTCTAGAAGTGGAACAAAATGAATAAAATACAGTGCTTAAAAAAGTTTCACACTGCCCCCAAGCTTGCATACTTTGTTTTTAACCCATTTTTAGGCACATTTTTTGTAGCAGCCCTGTAAAGTTAATTGTTTTGGTATCATTTTAGAAGTTTCAACTACATTTAATTTTTGATTATTTTATTTTTGTGATTTAGGAGCAAAAAACTATAGTAGTAAGTATACTTCCCACTGTCTTTAGTAAGCTGTTATGAGTTACTACTACATGTGAAAAAAAGGAATTTTCTGTTTTTATTTAACTATCTATTTTACAATCCTAGAAACTTCATTTAACACTACTTAAATAAACGAGCTGAGACAAGTCACAATAGCATATATTGCAGAATGAAACAATGTGTTCTGTTGTAACAAGTGACAACAGCACTGAAGTCATGACAAACAGACACCAGTAGTTTAGCATATTATCACAAAAGGTCAACCACATCCAGAGGAGGTATAACATTTTCCCAAGAGCATAGTAAAACAACTAAATTAGTGGTAAGTATGGTCAGTTGGTGGTAAGTATCTTTTCTGCAGTCCAAAAAAGAAATTAATTTTGTGGTAAGTATATTCCCCTTGTATCATGGAAAAATTACTTTGGTAGTAAGCATACTTCCCAGTTTCCTTCAAAACAACATCATTTGGTGGCACAAATATTTGCAACTGCTTCTGAAAGGAACAAGTGACATTTAATGACAATTAAAAGCTACATTTCATAACAGACAGAAAGTTCAGCTGGTGCAGCAAACTAACATCAGGTGCCAGGTGCATACAGAGCTCGTATGATGTGTTCTCAGGAATACAGTAAAGAAATACAGTTGATGGTAAGTACACTTCCCACATCCTGTGAAATGGTTAAATCAGGAACTTCTCTCACAATATATTGAGCGAGGTGGCACAGTGGTGAGCTCACTGGACTCACATTCAGGGCGACTAACAGTTAAAGTCCACGCATTACTCTCCTGTGGCAACCTGTTCATCTCAGAGTAGCCCTTTCAACCTACAGCCTCAATTATCTGCTGGATGTATTCCAATCTCTGTTTTCCTCTACAGTTTTTGCTCTCTACAGCTCCATCTAGTCCACCCAGACTTGGGTTTCCTGAGCTTTCTCTAAATCAGTACAGGCAAATGCTGAGATGGTTTCTCTGAAAGGGCACAATAAATAGCCTTCCCATCCTTGAAACAATCAGAGTTTGTGCTCAGACACTAAAGACCTCAATGTTTATGGGACATTAAACACTTATCTTCCTTCATTTCTCCTTTCTCAATATTCTTTTGTCTACCGGAAATCACTAAGTACAACTGACTGTGTAATGTAGGTGAAAGCGAACCTGCACTCTCATTTACCTTAGCAGAGTGCACTGTGTCTCCATTCGTTAATGGGACAGTGTGACTCACGAGGGCCGTACAGTCTGTCGACCTGCTGCAAAGAGTCACTTAAGGCTTTTACTGGTCATGAGAGATATACTTAGCAGTAGCTGTGTTTCTTCACTGCATTTATGGGAATACATTGAACCACTTCTGCATGCTCCTGGTATCCAGTGATAGTCCGCTGCACCAGTTTACTTTCTTTTTATTATGAAATATAGCTTTTAGGGCTGTGAGAAGTATACAGCCCACCAAATAACAGTGTTTTAATGGCTCTTGGAAAATATGCTTTCCATCAAAATAGTTTCTCAAAATGGTTTGGGAAGTACACTTACTGTATTTACCCGAATCTAAGCCGCACTCGAATCTAAGCCACAGCTGAAAAATGAGACTCGAAATCAAGGAAAAAAAATTTTCCCGAATCTAAGCAGCACTTGAAATTTGTGACTCGAAATTCAAGGGGGCGAAACGTTTTAGACCACATCTCCAAACCGAAACAAAGTTGGTCCATTGTAATATGAGACAATTTAGGTTGAATGAATGATGATACAGCTACAGTAGTTTGGTGCGTGTGGTAAACTTAGCAGTTAAGCTTTACCACGTAGTCATTGCTATGCATCAGGTTCTCCATCCATATTTATACTAGAGAGCCTTTTTCAAGTGCTTCGTCTGGTTTGAATTGATTGCTTATTTTTCTTTGATCTGATAAGTGCCGTTCTCTTTGTTATAGGTGTTTCCATCACTCTAAGCTCAAAATGCATTATAGTACTGTGCCATGCATTGTTTGTCACATTCTGATTATGCGTGTTTACGGCCTGTCGCCGCTCGCGGGATGGCTTGCTTTTGCGCACGCTACCGCCGCTTACAATTAAAAAAAAAAGAGAGAGAGGAATCGTCTCATCAGCGAAACAATGGCAAGAGACTGCTATTTGTTGTTAGTTACACTGCCGCTTTCTTTGATAATGATCAACAAGAACCATATAATAGACTGAATATTATAGATGTTCCAAACGAAAGTTTAACGAAAAAATTTCTCCATTTGAAAATTTTTGCAGACGCCTCTTTAGTGCATTACATTCTGCACAGAAATTAGAGCCATCTTAGGGTTAAAAATCTAGTCAGTTGCCGTGCTTCATTTCTGACTGTATCACTATTCAGCATAGGAATAATACAAATATAAACATGACATGATATATGTATTCTTCCGCGTTTGCTGTTGTCTCACTCTAGTTTCGTAGTTTATTAGGAAGACAGGATTTAAATGAGATAGTAGGAAGCACGTAGGAATACATGGCAAAATGTTTACATTTGTATTATTCTTATGGTGAAGAGAATACTGCATGTGATTCACAATTCATAAAAGTTGCTATTAACGACCATCTCTTGTCACAGGTAGGACAAAAATTCAGAACGTAGACTTGGCCATATTGACAAACATCCCAAACAGTCTTCTAGTCGGATTTTCATAGTACATTGAAAGGCTGCAACATTCAGGGATGAAGAATAAGGAATTTGTATTTACTTTGTTGGATAAAGTATGAAAATGCAGTGGTCGAAACTCGGGGCAGAGAAAAAAGCTCGTCTTCCACCCCCCCCCCCCCCCCCCCCATCGCACCCTCCACCATTTTTTTTAATTTGTTTACTGACGCAGAGGTTTTGGTGCCAGTATTTATCTTTGTGCCTGCAAAGCATGCCTGTGTAGTGCTACATATATTCGACGGCAGAAGTTAGTTGTGGCGGCACCTACCAACATTTTTTAGAACTTCCGCTTACTTTGCACTTGATTCTAAGCTGCAGGCGGTGTTTTGGATTACAAAAACCGGAAAAAAGTGCAACTTAGATTTGAGTAAATACGGTATTACACAATTATGTCTTTTGTGAATCTCGGGAAGCATACTTGCCAACCACTTAGTGATTTTACAAAGCTTTTGGGAATATATATTACCATCTGTAGATGTACCTGGTATCTTGTGATAGTACACTGTACCAGATGCATAAAAATTGCTACAACAAACAGTTTTTGTTTGTTGTCAGATCACTACTATCGTCACTTGTGTAGTTGGAAAAAAAAAATTGCCTCATTTTCACAGTGGAAAATAGTAGCTCACAAAAGGGCTCTAGGAGAAATACACTACCACTACAGTTTTTGTCCTATACCACAAAAATAAAATTACAAAAATAAATAAATAAACAAACTGATCACATGTCAAATATAACATTAAAAAATTTGACTTTGCAAAGGGATTAAAGCGTTAATGCTTAAAGACTGCCCAAGCACTGTTACTTTACAGTCAGAATGTTTGTCAGCATGGAAAGTTACCACACAATTGGCAAACCCTACAGCGGCGTCATATGAACATTCCACAGCCTTTGCAGTAACAAAATGTTAAAAATCAGCACTACAGAGATTGCTCAGAGCCAACAACAACTGACGACTGCTAACTTCAAATTATAGCTGACAGGTAGTACCTCGGGAACTTACTGTAACTGCACTGTGACTTTTTTTGCAGATAATGGGGAGAGCTGTGTTGACTCACACGGTACACAACCATCTCGACACATTCAGTGGGGTCTCTAGGTGTCCATTATGTACTACAGTACAAACCCCCGGGGAATGTAGTGCACAAAGAATTGTGGTGTACTTGGAAACCGGTGGATGGAAAGCGACATTCTTTTTGAGGAGCACTAGTGAGAAAATTTAGAGAAATGGCTGTTGACGCTGACTGCAGAACAATCTACTGCGACTAATGTACATTCCATGTAAGGGCCATGAAGACAAGTTTAGAGAGATTAGGGCTCATTCAGAGGCATATAGACAAGTCATTTTGCCCTCACTCTGTTTGTGGTGCAACAGGAAAGGAAATTACAAGTGGTGATACAGAGTGTCCTCCAGCGGAACTTGGATCAGTGGTATTGTATTCCTTTCACAATATGTGAAGCATTTCTTTGATACCTGATGATCCTTGTAGAAGGGTGCGGAAATGGCCAGGTACCAATGAATGTCTCAAGTGTGAAGACCCACAGATTCAGCACATAGTTGAGTCAGTCTGGTTTTGGTCTGGTGTCACCTATGGATATCAAATGCCTCTAATAACTAGTAAGTATAATTTGAGAGCTGTGCAGTATCAGAACTGAATCCTCCAAACTACTGTCTAGCCAACATAATGTCAAAATTTCAGCAATGGGTCTCTCGACAAATAGTGCACTATGGCATAGGTCCTGTTCTTAGCATGCATTTATTGTAATTTCCTGCTTAATGCAAAGTCCTAAGCGAATGGAAAAAAGCACGGTAATTCCTGTATATAAGAAGAGTAAAAAAATGGATCCACAACATTACAAACCAATATCCTTAAAATTGGTTTGCTGCAGAATTCTTGAATGTATTTTCAGTTTGATTTCCACAAGACAGAAAAGCTTCTGTTCACAAATCAGCACAGATTTAGAAATCATCGTTCGTGTGAAACTCGACTTGCCCCTTTCTCACAAGATATCCTGCAAATCAGCGACGAAGGGAACAGGCAGATTCCACATTGCTATTTCCAGAAAGTGTTTGCCACAGTGCGCCACTGCAGACTGTTGATGAAGGTCTGAAATTACAGATTAGGTTTCAAGATATGTGAATGGCTCGAGATGACTTCTTGTGTAGTAGAAGCCAGAATGTCGTCGTTGATGGTGAGTGTTCATCACAGGCAGGGGTATTGGGGTTATTCTCAGGAGTGCCCCGGGGAAGTATGATAGGACCTCTCTCATTCTCTATACAGGGTGTTACAAAAAGGTACGGCCAAACTTTCAGGAAACATTCCTCACACACAAATAAAGAAAATACGTTACATGGACATGTGTCCGGAAATGCTTAATTTCCATGTTAGAGCTCATTTTAGTTTCGTCAGTATGTACTGTACTTCCTCGATTCACCGCCAGTTGGCCCAATTGAAGGAAGGTAATGTTGACTTCGGTGCTTGTGTTGACATGCGACTCATTGCTCTACAATAATAGCATCAAGCACATCAATACGTAGCATCAACAGGTTAGTGTTCGTCAGGAACGTGGTTTTGCAGTCAGTGCAATGTTTACAAATGCAGAGTTGGCAGATGCCAATTTGATCTATGGATTAGCACTGGGCAATAGCCATGGCGCGGTACGTTTGTATCGAGACAAATTTCCATAACGAAGGTGTCCCGACAGGAAGATGTTGGAAGAAATTGATCGGCGTCTTAGGGAGCACGGAACATTCCAGCCTATGACTAAGCGACTGGGGAGACCTAGAACGACGAGGACACCTGCAATGGACGAGGCAATTCTTCGTCCAGTTGACGATAACCCTAAGATCAGCGTCAGGGAAGTTGCTGCTGTACAAGGTAACGTTGACCACGTCACTGTATGGAGAGTGCTACGGGAGAACAAGTTGTTTCCATACCATGTACAGCATGTGCAGGCACTATCAGCAGCTTATTGGCCTCCACAGGCACACTTCTGCGAATGGTTCTCCAACATTGTGTCAATCCTCATTTCAATGCAAATGTTCTCTTTATGGATGAGGCTTCATTCCAACATGATCAAACTGTAAATTTTCACAGTCAACATGAGTGGGCTGACGAGAATCCGCACGCATTTGTGCAATCACGTCATCGACACATATTTTCTATGATCGTTTGGGCAGGCATTGTTGGTGATGTGTTGATTGGGCCCCATTATCTTCCACTGACGCTGTATGGAGCATGTTATCATGATTTCATACCTGTGCTGCTAGAACATGTGCCTTTACAAGTACAACACAACATGTGGTTCATGCACAATGGAGCTCCTGCACATTTCAGTCGAAGTGTTCGTATGCTTCTCAACAACAGATTTGGTGACCAATGGATTGGTAGAGGCAGACCAATTCCATGGCCTCCACACTCTCCCGACCTCAACCCTCTTGACTTTCATTTATGGGGGCATTTGAATGCTCTTGTCTATGCAACCCCGGTACCAAATGTAGAGACTCTTCGTGCTCATATTGTGGATGGCTGTGATACAATACGCCATTCTCCAGGGCTGCATCAGCGCATCAGGGATTCCATGTGACGGAGGGTGGATGCATCTATCCTCGCTAATGGAGGACATTTTGAACATTTCCTGTAACAAAGTGTTTGAAGTCATGCTGGTACATTCTGTTGCTGTGTGTTTCCATTCCATGATTAATGTGATTTGAAGAAAAGTAATAAAATAAGCTTTAACATGGGAAGTAAGCGTTTTCGGACACATGTCCACATAACATATTTTCTTTCTTTGTGTGTGAGGAATGTTTCCTGAAAGTTTGGCAGTACCTTTTTGTAACATCCTGTATAGACTGGTGGTCCAAAACATTATGACCTGCTTAATAGCTTGTTTGTCCATCTTTGGGACAAAATACATCACTGATTCTGCGTATCAGGGATCAGACAGCTTGTTGTTACGTTTGAGGAGGTATGAAGCATTAGATGTCTACACACAGGTGTTGTAATTCACGTAAATAACATATCACTGATTTGCATACGTGGTAATGATGCTCGATAGTGATCCAGATGGGTTCTTTAGGTTTACATCAGGCAAATTTGGCCACCAAGACATCAACGTGACGTCACTATAATGCTTTTCAAACCTCTGTAGCATGATTCTGGCTCTGAGATACAGACATTTACACTGCTGAAAAATGACATCGCTGTCGGGGAAGACATCAAGCATGAAGGGACATAGGTGATTCACAGCTGTCGGCATGTCTTCGATTACTACATGCAAGTGCAGGAGAATGTCTCCCAAGCATAATGCTGCTCCCACCAGCCGGCATCCATGGTGTGCTGCACATTTGGAGCCGCCATTCACCTCAATGATGGTTTTTGTGGAGACACCTATCAACCTAGTGTAGCAAAAATGGGATTCACCCAAAGAGCCAACATTTCCATTGATTGATGGTTTAATATGAATGGTCCTGTGCCCACTGCAATCACAACTGATGATGTTGTTGGGTAGACATGTGAACATGTAGGAGTGGTCTGTTGCGGAGCTCCGTGTTCCAGAATTTACAATGAACAGTGTGCTATGGAACACTTGTGCGTGCACCAGCATTGTGCTCTTTCAGCAGAGTTGCTACAAATCACCATCTATCCTACATTGCAGCCAGACATGCCGCCAAACCCCAAGTACTGTGAAGAGTCATGGATGTGTAACCATTTAGCACCTAGTGATAGATAGCACATGAACATTTGACCAGCATTGCCACTTTTGAGATGTGTGTCACAGGCTCAGCATAATAATAATCTGACATTTATCAAAATCACTTATCTCAACTGATTTCCCCATTTGCAGCCCATATCTTCCCTAAAGTGAGCCCCCATCTGTGTCTGCTCTATTTACATATTTTTGTTACTGCATCACATGCCCGCAATGCCACCAGGCAGCATCCAACTCGCAGTGGGCAGTGGTCATAATGTTTTGGCTAATAAGTGTACATTAAGGATCTGACAGCCAACGTGGCCAGCACTATGAGGCTGTTTGCTGATGACGCTATTGTGTATGAGCAAATGTCGCCGTTGAGTGACTATAGGAGGATATAAGATGACTTAGACAAAATTTGTGATTGATGAGATGAATGGAAGCTTACTGTAAATATTAAAAAAATGTAGGTTAATGCAGATGAGAAGGAAAAAAAATCCCATGATGTTTGAATACAGCATCAGTAGTATGCTGCTTGACAGTCACGTCAATTAAATACCTAGGCACAATGTTGCAAAGCAGTAAGACATGAAACAAGCAAAATTGGTTGTAGGGAAGGCAAATGGCCAAATAGGTTTATCGCAAGAATTTTAGGAAAGTGTAGCTTATCTGTAAAGGACACAACACTAGTGTGACCCATTGTTTAGCATTGCTTGAGTGTTTGGGATCTGCATGACACTGGATTAAAGAAGACATTGAACCAATTCAGAGATTTGTCACCAGTAAGTTTGACCAGCACATAAGTATTATAGAGATGCTTCATGAACTCAAATAGTAGCCCCTGGAGGGAAGATGATATTCTTTTCACAAAACACCATTAAACTATTTGGGTACCTCGTACTTGAAGCTGACTTTAGGTCGATCCTACAGCGACCAATTTACAATTCATGTAAAGGCCACAAAGACAAGAGAAATTAGGGCTTGTAGAGAGGCATATAGACTATCATTTATCCTAGCACTATTTGTCAGTGGAACAGGGCAAGAAATTACTAAGGTGGCTTGTGGGTTATGTACGTAATTTTAATCAGCATGATAGATACATTTTTGTACATGTTTACTTTCAAGGAACTTTGTTGTGCTGTTCTTTTTTAATAAAAACAAATACAAAGCTCGTGTGGGGTATGTACGTAATTTTAATCAGCATGATGGATATATTTTTGTACATCTTTACTTTCAAGGAACTTTGTTGTGCTGTTCTTTTTTAATAAAAACAAATACGAAGCTCGTGCTTATTCACTCCATTCCTGGCTGATGAAAGTATCTATTGTAATTATCATCTTTCTCATGTTTGCAGTACCTCAGAACCCTCTGTCAATTGTATTTCTTTTTATTTGGCATTTATGGTGTGGACATCTTGGAATTCACGAGCATCTATTCTGTTATCAGAAACATTACATTCTCTTCAGACCATTCTGCTGCTCAAAGATCTTGAGTTGAAGACAAAAGTTCACTGATGAAACACCAGAATTTAGCTCTTTCTCTCCTGCTCTCACCAATGCAGAGATGATGGAGACTCCGTTTGACAGTTCATCGAAAGACTGATAATGGGCAGAACATGAGTGAACACCTGTGAATGCTAACCAAATGCAACAGAATGGTGTCTGCTTGTGCTCAGCTACTGTTCAGAGCCACAGAGAATTCTTGTTCATTTGTGTCCGCTCCAGGGAAAAATGAGTTTCAGACCTGCAGTCCAGTCTTTTAAGTTTAGCAGGCAGATGGATCAGTCATGTTTTGGGCCAGTATGGTATACAGGTGTCTGACACATCTCATTTCTAATGAGGCTATTTGAGGGCTGTGCAATATGATGATAGGATCCTCGAACCTACTGTCGTGTCATATAGTTGACATTTGGATGATCATTGGTTGTGTTTCAAGATGACAATGCACAAGTACACCATGGGATACGAATGATGGAGGAAATCAAAGTCAAAATGAGGGCAGCTCAGCCTGTATTATTGTAAAATATTAGGAGAGAGAGAGTCACGGACATGATATGCGAGTTGAGATGGTAATCACAAAAAGAAATACTTTTTTGCTGTGGCAAGAACTTTTCACAAAATTCCAGTCTCCAACTTCATCCTCCAAATGCAAAAACATTTTCATTTTCATAGCACTCATCTTCATAGGGAAAAATGATCGTTATAATAAAACACAACAAATCAGAGATCACACAGAGCAATTAAAGTGTTACTTTTCCCCACACATTGTTCAAGAGTGGAACGGTAGAGAAACAGTATGAAAGTGGTTTGATAAATCCTCTGTCAGGCACTGAGCTGTGAAATGCAGACATTTCATATCCCATAAGCACGGTGGTTGTGGAGGTCTAGTGGGTAGCGCACTAGACTCCAATCAGGAGGTCCTGGGCTCGATTCCCCATAAAACATAAAAGGTTGGGATTTTTCCTTGTTCCAGTGACTGCAGGATGGCCCCAGGTGACGCCAACCTGCTATCAGGTGACTCCTGGGGATATTTCCCACGGGTAAAAGGAAGCTGAGGTGATAGGCCATAACCCTCTCCCTCCTAGTGCCACGGTGAACAAAGGCTGCACCCTACCTGCTGTCAGGACAACTGCCCAGTCACTGCCTGTCATCATAGACCTTACTTTTACTTTTATGTTGTATGCATCTGAACAATTACTTTAACACAGAACAAATACGGAAATGAACAAGACCAGAATAATTAACATATTCTGTTGGATTTTCTGTTGCTGCTATATCATAAATTAAACAACAACAGAAAGACATCTTCAATCAATTCTTTAAAATTCATGACATAAAAGTATTGTATAAATCATTAAAACTCTACTGTACTCTACTGAAATTGTAATACTCCTGGGTAGATGCCAACGTTAGCATGAAGCTAGAGCCAGTGTGGACATGGTTTTTAGGCCATTGTCCACATCCGACTAGATGAATAGCAGACTGGTATGCACACCCCACATCAGTTACATGATCCTCAAACATTTTGACAATGTTCTCACACTTTCACACACGATAATATTAGATACATACAGATACAGGGTACATAACTTTCACCCTGGTGTGGGTTGGAAGGGGGGGGAGGGGGGGGGGGGGAGGTGGCATGGAAAGGGCATCTGGCCACAATTTACCACTAATACTGCCAAATCCACATTAACATGCTGAGACTGTGATAGCAGGGGATAAAGACTAAGAAAAGAAAAAGTAAAATGTATCAAAGTTGTGAGGTAAAAGTCTGTGCCCACTGCCAGAAGAAAATTCACTCTAGATTTAATGTTGCAACAGTACATATGGAGTACATGAAATGATCACATTTACAGATCAATACTGCAAATGCTTCTCAGCTAGCATGTATCGACCTGTGCCAAAACACACATTAGTACGTGGTGTAGCTCTCACTGGTGACAATGCAGGCACTGACTATGGCATTCAGTCGATAGTACAGATGACAAGAACTGTCCTGAGATAAATTATGTCACACATGCTCAATCTGTTCACATAGTTATGTAAGAGTTGTTGGCTGACAAGTTGCATGAGTCACTTCTCATCCCATGTTCCCACATGTGCTCGGTTGGAGACAAACTCGTAGAACATGCTGGACCGGGAAGTCACTGCTCATCTTTCGGAGAACACTGAGTTTCATGGGCAGCGTGTGGGTCCGCACTATACTGTTGGAACAGTACATTACCTTCCAGTTGCAAGAATGCAAAAATAACGGGTGTAAAATCATTCTGCATGTACCAAGTGCAGAAACACCACAGATGAATGAGAGTTGTAGTTTATCGCACCCCAGACCGTAAGGCCTGGGGTGGGGCCACTGTATCTTGGACAAATGCACTCTACAAGAGAGTGCTCACCAGATTTACGTCATTTGCTGATACGACCATCACTTGTGTGCGAGCGGAATCTGCTTTCATCACTTACAACCATGGCGTGCCATGCCATCCTCAAAGAGATCCTCTGATGGCACCACTCGAGCCATGCATGTCAGTGCTGAGGCACGATTGGAAGACAGGATAGATGTGTGCACGTCCATAACGCAATTGGCAATAACTGCTTCGCAACAGTTTGTGTTGACACATCTGGGGCTCACAAGACCTTTTATCTGTGCTGTGGTAGCCATACAATCTGCAACTGCTGCCCTTTCAGTACAACAATCCTAGTGAGCATCTGTGCTGTGTGGATGTCCAGAACCTCGACTACGTGTGTGAGAATGTTTACGTGACTACTGATACTAGCAACGTTGCATAACTGACGCAGCACATTTAACTTGTGTGGAAATTCCCCCGAAAGGACCATCCTGTCACTCGGAAGCCCACAATTTGACCCCTTTTTAAACTCACTCGTTGGCTATAAGAATCACGAGTGTGCCTTCCTGGCATGGTTGCCTGCTTGCTTCACATGTCTGCATCACACTGGCTGTGAGCATTTCCTATTAAAGGGTAGACACATATAGCATTCTGATAGCTATGCCATTACACTATCTGTTGGCGGATGACACTGAAACCATTGCCAGTACATCTACTATTCCCAGGTGACATGTGTTGTCATCAGAACAAAATTGACATTGTATTTCCAGGTGTACAATATAAGCTGTATCAGCAGAAACATGTGACTAAAAAGATGCTAGCCTTACATTATTCTTGCACATTATCATTATCTTTGATGTTAATATGACAAGAAACATGAGAAATGCAATATCGAAAGTGAAGTTCATGGGAGAGATCTATGAACCGTTCAAAGTAAAGACAGGAGTGAGGCATGAGGATGGCCATCACCTACTCTATTTAACTCAGTTCTGGAGAAAATGATCAGGACATGGGACAAAAGAGACAGATGGGTGAAGACTGAACCGTCGCCCTCCAAGTGCCGTGCCAAACAAGGAAAGTTGATGATTGAAATTTTAAGAACCTGCTCCAGCAAAATGCTTTTGCTTTAATGACTGCCACCCTAATTCACATGCGATATCTGTGGCATGCACTTTCCTGTTTGCCAATAATACAAAATGAGCTGCCCTTCTTTGAACTTTTAAATGATGTCTCCTGTCAGTCCTATCTGGTAAGGATCCCACACCATGCAGAATACTCCAAAAGAGGACTGACTAGTATAGTTGTAGATAGTCTCTTTAGTAATCCTAATCTTCTAAATGTTTTACTATTAAATCACAGTCTTTTGTTTGCTTTCCCACCGCATTATCTATGTGAGCATTCCAATTTAAGTTATTTGTAAATGTAATTCCTAAGTATTCAGTAGACTTCACAGCCTTTAGATCTGCGTGAATTATCATGTAACCAAAATTTAGTAGATGCCTTTTACTACTCATGCGGATGACATAACAATTTTTATTATTTAATGTCAGTTACCACTTTTTGCATCATATGGATAGGTAGCCTAAATCATTTTGCAGTTCATTTTGATCATCTGATCACTTTACAAGACAGTAAATGATTTGCAAGACTGTAAATGATAGCATCATCTAAGAGGACTGCTCAGATTCTCTCTTAAATTGTTAATGTAGATCGGCAACAGCAGGTGGTCTACAACACTTCCTTGGGGAATGTCAGATATCACTTCTGTTTTTTACTTGATGAATTTCCATCAATTACTATGAACTGTGACCTTTCTGACAGGAAACCATACATCCAGTTGCACAACTGAGACAATACGCCATAGGCACACAATATGATTAGAAAATGCTTGTGAGGAACTGTTTCAAAAAGTCTTCTGGAAATCTACAAATATGGAATCAATTTGAGATCCCCAGTCGACAGCACTTATAACTTTGTGTGACTAAAGAGCTAGCTGTGTTTTAAAAGGTCGATATTTCTGAATCTATCTTGGCTATTTATCAATGAATCATTATCTTTGAGATAATTCATAATATTCAGACACAATATATGTTCCAAAATCCTAATGCAAATCAACATTAGTGATATGAGTCTGTTATTTATCAGGTTACTCCTCTTTTCTTTCTTGAGCATTGGTGTGACCTGAGCAACTTTTCAGTCCCTAGGTATGGATCTTTATCAAATGAGCGGCTATATATGATTTCTAATGGAGCTATTGTATCAGTATTCTCTGAAAGAAACATAACTGCTTTATTACACTGAGGAGAGCTACTACTAAGTTACTCACAGTTGCAGTTGTTCTTGATTTGAATACTGCAATATTTACTTTGTTGTCTTTGGTGAAGAAATTTCAGAAATCCGTGTTTAGTAACCCTGCTTTAGTAGCACTGTCATCAGTAACATTACCACAGCTATTGCACAGTGAAGGTATTGGTTGTGTCTTGCCATTGGTGTACTACACACTCAACCTGAACCTCTTTGGATTTTCTTCCAGATTTCAAAATGAAGTTTCACTATGGAAACTATTAAACACATCTTGCACTGAAACCCACCCTAAGTTTCGAGCTTCAGTAAAACATCGCTAATCTTGGAGATTTTGCATTCTTTTAAATTTTGACATGCTTTTTTTCATTGCTTCTGCAGCTGAGTTTAGACATATTTTGTGCACCACCCTTTTAATTTATTTGGTATCCTTTCAGTTTATTTGGTATATATCTCTTAATTGATGTCGATACTATTTCTCTGAATTTAAACCATCTCTGGTCTACACTTACATAGTCAGACTTGAAGGAGTAGAGACTTAGCAGAGACCATCTCCTTGGAAGGCATCAAGTTAATTTTTATCTGCTTTCTCATTAAATGCCCTATTGTGTAGGGCTGAAAATTAATAGAGATAAGGCAAACAGAATGTGCAAAGTAAGTGGAAATTACTCGTCTCTTCCCCGATTACAGTGCAATAGAAGATACTACAAGATGTTGACAGATTGCCATATCTCGGTAGCTTTATATGTAATAATGAGGTCACAGATGCAGAAATCACCAGCAGAACTGGAAAATTGGTCCATATGTCAATTAGGTCTGTAATATGTCAACAAAGCTTTGACTGTACACCTTTATCGTTTTTATGTGTGAGACTTGGAAAATGTCAGTAAAATCAGCACACAGTCGCCATATTTTTCACCAACAATGCTAGAGATGAATTATGAAGATGTTAACCCAACCAAGTTACAAACGATGAAGTGCTGAGAATACGAGGTCTACACAGCCTGCACAAAATCATTGTTGAAAGAAGACTGAAGATTGCAGGTTATGTTCTACGCATGTAAGGTGGAAGAATCCCAAAATCAACACTGTTGTGGAAATCAATGGACAGATACAGATGTACAGGAAGACCTTTTAACACCTGGAACTTTTGCAATGAATCTTCAATGCATGGACACAAACTTGGAGGAAGGTGAGAACTTGGCAGCTGATCGAGTGAACTAGTGGAAACCAATTCCTTGTATGGTACACAGTAAATCTGAGTAAGTTAGTAAGTAAGTAAGTAAGTAAGTAAAGTAAGTACAACTGGGGATTTTGCAAAACTGTTGGATGATCGATATTATTGTCTAGATTTGACACTGTTGGACTTCTACCTTTTCCTTGATGTGTATTCTTCAAATTGTGAGTTTTATGAGAAAGCTGATAGGTACTTACCAACCAACCTTCCCTCACATGAACTGACATTGTCTCTTTACAAATTCTACTGTGCTAACAATTATCTACTGAGAATCCTCGACTTGGTCTCCGCAGCTCAAATGAGCCAGTTTCTTTTAAATTTCTGTCTTTGGCTATAATTGTCTTCCAAGTATGGTGACACAACATCCTGTCATGAAACTTTTGCCTTTACACTTGTTTACTTTTCTGGACACTGCCTTTTTCTGCACTGTGCACTAAATACACTATGTGAGTAACGCCGAATCTCCAACAACCAATCGTGAACTGTAAACAGTTGTAAACTCTACCAGGGCACATAACAAACAATTAACATTTGTGTTTTAGTGTTCTAAGCTGTGAGGTCATCAGCGGACAAATAATTTAGTACCTATTCCTGGACAGCCGGAGTGGCCGTGCGGTTCTAGGCGCTACAGTCTGGAACCGAGTGACCGCTACGTTCGCAGGTTCGAATCCTGCCTCGGGCATGGATGTGTGTGATGTCCTTAGGTTAGTTAGGTTTAATTAGTTATAAGTTCTAGGCGACTGATGACCTCAGAAGTTAAGTCGCATAGTGCTCAGAGCCATTTGAACCTATTCCTGACGTGCTATTGTTTGGGACAACAACTGACGTGATCCAAAATATTACTTTCTTTTATTATAGCTTCACTTGTATTTTGTTTAATGATTACCAATTTCAGTATCAAATTCCATCATCAAGCCACTATATGATCAGAAAGCATAGTGGATCGTTAAAATATCGTTTAATAAACAGATTACCATTATATCATCATTCCTTAAAGTAATGTCCAAAGTGGAAGGACAGATGATTAATTTTGAGTATATACAAAAGTCAGAGTACTGTACCGGATATGAAAGAGGGAAAACCAGAAGGGCAGTGAGAGACGGGTGCCTTCTATCACCTTACTTCCTTAATATGTTCATCAAGGAAGTAATAACAACAACAGGTAATTTCTGGAATATGCCAAGGAAATGTGATAGGACCATTACATTTACAATGTATATAAATGATCCAGTAGAAAGTGTCAGAGGCTCCTTAATATTGTTCACAGGTACTACACTTGTCCATCAGAAAGTAGCAACAACAGAAGGCAGTATCACCTTGCACAATGACCTGCAGAAGATTGGTGAATGATGCAGGCTCTGGCAGTTGACCCTGCGCATAAATAAATGTAACATATCACACACACACACACACACACACACACACACAGGAAAAGAAATCCAATACTGTACAACTACACTATTAATGACAAATTGCTGGAAACAGAATCTACCATAAAATATCTAGAAGTAACTATCCAGAGCAACCTTAAAGTGGAATGACCACATAAAACAGCAATAGAAAAGCAGATGCCATACTAAGATTCACAGGAAGAATCTTAAGTGAATGTAAATTACCCCTGTGTCCTTAACCAGTAGGACTGACAGAAGAGAGAAAGAAGATCCAATGAAGTGCGGAGTGTTTTGTCACAGGATCATTTAGTCACTGTGAGATCATTACAGAGATGCTCAGCAACTCCAGTGGTAGATGCCATAAGAGAGCAGTTGTGCATCACGGAAAGATTTACTACCCAAATTTTGAGATAGTAATTTCCGAGAAGGGTCTGACAACATAATAGTTTCTCTCATATACAATTCACGAAATGATCACGAGAAGAAAATTTGAGAAGTTAGAGATAATACGGAAGCATACTGAGAGTCATTCTTCCCAAGCACTGTTCACAAGTGGAACAATTCAGAGGTGATCAGTTGGTGGCATGAGACGTACCCCCTGCCATACACAGTTAGGTGGTTTTTGGAGCATGATGTCGATATGGAAACTTAATTGCATGCATATACACTGCAGATTGATGTCATCGCAATAGTAAATCAGAGTAGGAACTAAATAAAATATTTCAGGCCTTAAATCAAGAAGTGGTAAAAGTAAAGCTAAAAATGAATACAAAGAAGACAAAAGTTATGGCTACGGACAACAAAGGAGGTGGAGGTAGAACTGACACAAGAACAGGCAATGAGCAACTCAAGAAAGGAACTGAAATTCAATATCTCAGTAGCATTTTGCAAGAAAACAATCAATATTTCAAGGCATTCAAGAAAAGAATAGCACAGGTGAAGAGTTCCTTCCAAAATAAGAAGAAGCTGCAACTGAATAAACATATCAGCTTCCACATTAAGAAAATATTTGTAAAGACCTTTGTGTGGAGTGTTCTGACACACAGATGCAAAATCTGTACATTAGAAAAGCCAAAGGAAGCTCGCCTCAAACCTGCTGAAATGTGGTTCTGGAGGAGAAGTACAAGAACTAGCTGCATTGACAGAAAAATTAAAGGAAATAGGAGAGAAGAAAGAACCACTGAAAGTTATAGGCCAGGGCAAAGCAAAATACACTGGACACTTAACTGGAGACAATAATCTTTTAAAAAAAATTCTGAAGGCAAGATCGTAGGTAAGAAAACAAGGGGATGACTGAGAACATCCTACTTAAACAATATGATAAATGAATGGGATTTTCTTCACACATGGAAATGAAGACAACTGCTGGAGAGAGGAAGCTGTGGCTGCAGAGACAAGGTTTAACCTTTTGGAAGAGTAAGGACAAACTAATACAAAATATGAGTCTGCATGGTAGCTACATATGGAATAAATGACATCTTCTTGTGTGCATTCATCAAGTCACCTACCCCAGTAGGTGTCTTATCTACTAAAAGTAAATGTCACTGTTGTGCTTTCAATAGATGTGAACTGCACCCTGAAAATGGTATGTCTAGTTTGCAGTTGTACAGAAGCTTTTTATTTTGCAAAATGGTTCAAATGGCTCTAAGCACTATGGGACTTAACATCTGAGGTCATCAGTCCCCCAGACTTACAACTACTTAAACCTAACTAACCTAAGGACATCCCTGCCTGAGGCAGGATTCGAACCTGCGACCGTAGCAGCAGCACGGTTCCGGACTGAAGTGCCTAGAACCGCTTGAACACAGTGGTCAGCTTTTATTTTGCAAAGAAATTTTTGATAATAAGATGAACTGATGCTAGTACTTGCTACTGAAACCAGAAGTACTTAGACACAACAAAAATGTGACTACAGAATTAAGAATAATTTTTCCAAACAATGGAGTTTTTTTTTCAAAACAACACCACAATAGAGGAAACTTATTTTAAACTAAAGACACAAAAGAAAAAAAGAGAAACTGTAAAGATCTTGAGTCTCATTAGACTCTCTTGGGAGGAAAATATAAGATATTTAATTGGTAAACTTGCAAGGCATACTTTTTTATGTTGTATAAACTACGAAACAGTTAGCATCGTCAGCTAAAATTTACTTCCTCTGTCTTAATATACCTTCCTTCACTTACAGCTGCAGTGTGGAGACAGGGGTGAGGGTGGGAGCGGGGATGGGGGTGAGGGTGAGGGCGTACTGCTTTAAAATGGTGATTATTGTATTGATATTCTTAACAACAGATTTATATCTTTTGCTTATGAAAGTCTGCATGCGATGACAGCTGCACTAGTAATACCTTCACAGGGTCGTATTCAAGTTGCAAGGCTAGAACTATGCCAGCCATGACTCGCTCCCAGCCTTTCCTCCTCGTGATCTGGTTGTAGCGTCGGGACTGCAGGGTGTCTAAGCTGATGTTCAGACCGTCAAGCCCTGCCCTCTGCAAGGCAAACAGCTGTCTTGTCAACATGAGGCCATCGGTTGTCATTAAGACACTTTCGAGATATTCTATTTTCTTCAAGGCACCTGTGAAACAGCAAATTATTCTAATGAAACTGAAACAAATAATTTGTAACATTGCTGCTGCATATGAAACAAAACTCCAGTTGAAAAATTGAAAATACAAATTCCTTAAAAGTTAACTGAACATTTGCCCTAATACCAAGAGATATGAAGGATTAATAATCTGAATTGAAGAATGCAAGCTAAGATAGCAATGAAAAAATAATTAGAGGCATAAGATCACCTACTGCAACAGGGAAATGGGAATCAATATGAACCATTACCCAGCTACTGTCAACTGATTCCATGTCTCCATGCACACTGTATAAACCACTGTGGGTTGTACGACAAAGTACATTCTTGTACCACACATTACGGGTTTTCCCCATTCAATGCTCATGTGGAGTGTGGGAAGAATGATTCTTTAAATGGTTCTGTGCATGCTGTAATTAATCTTGCCTTCATGGTCCCTATAGGAGTGATACATATGCGGTTATTGTATAATCCCTAAATACCTCACTTAATACAGGTTCCTGAAATTTCATAAGTTAGGTTTTGTCATATATTTGGCATCTATCTTCACTTGTCTGGCATTTCCAATTTTTAGTAGCTTCTTGATGCTCTCCCATGCATCAAATAAATCTATGATCAATCATGCTACACTATTTTGTATGCATTCAATGTCTGCCATTAGCCTTATTTGTTATGGGTCATACTTAAGCAATATTCTAGAATGGGCCACACAAGTATTTTGTAAGCAATGTCCTCTATAGACTGATTGCATTTTCCAGTATCTTACCAACGAATTGAAGTCTGCATTCTGCTTTGCCTACAAGTGAGTCTATGTCACCATTTCATTTCATCCAGATATTTGTATGAGTTGACCAATTAAGACTGTGATTATTTGATAATGTAGTCATACAATACTGTCTTTTTTTTGTTTTGTGATGTGCTCCAATTTACATTTCTGAAAACTTAAACTCAGTTGCCTATCTTTGGACCAAATTGAAATGTTATGATCTGACTCAAATTTGTGCATATTTTTTTCAGGCAATAATTCATTATAGACAACTCTATCATCCAGGAAAAGTATGAGGTTCCTTATAATATCGTCTTCCAGAACATTAAGGTACAACATTAATGTAATGATATAAATTACTATAACTGTATAAATAAGTTTATAAGTGTGTAAAATACATTGAACAATTTGTTACAACAAAACATTGTACTGGTATACTCAGCAAGATGTTAAATCAGCAGATAGCTACATTTTATGTTCAACATTTTGTGTACAGCATATATGCTGGAAAGGATTTATACCCAAATTAAATAAATCTGAAGAAATGGTAGAGTGTCTGGAAAAAAAATCCATAAAAACTCATACAGTCCAATTTGCTATTATGTCACTGTTACTGAAATATAATACAAAGTAACTGAATTCGATGAACATTCTCAGAGTACAATATGCCTCAGAGTGAAATGCACAGCAATGTCAACATTATTTTTCAAGGCTATGTTTGTGAAAATGGATAAAAGCAAACCACACATTTTGTTCTCAATCTGCGGAAGCTTTATGCACTGTGAAACACTGTACTGCTGTTCTACATAAAAGCTGTCTCATTGCCAACATCTTTCCCCTGCTGGCGGTTCTACACTTCTCATCACTGATTCAACACGTTGTAAGATATTTTATGCTGTATGACACCACAGTCCAGTCTGGTTAGGACAGCATAAAAATAATATATGAATTTCAGTATTGAAACTGGAACAGCAGAACAGCTCTCATCACACTGGCTATCAAATCGAGGTTGGATTACAGCTGTGGGTACATCATTTCATGCTACACAACTGTATGTCATATGTCAGAGTTCTTCAACTGTAGTGGCTGGCGACTGGTGGCTGGCGACTGGTGGCATACCCATCTCTTGGCATCCTGTGAACAGACGTTCTCCACAGGTGACAGATTTGAAGAAAATGCTGGGTACGGCAACACTGGAACACTCTCTGTATCGAGGTAGCTCAGTACAGCTCAGGTGATGTGTAGTCTTGCATTATCCTGTTAAAAGATAGCATCACGGAGCCCTTGAAAATAGGGCACAGCGATAGGCCTTAACAAAACACAAATGCAATGGCTGCTGTCCAAATTACTGGCTATGTGAACCAGAGGTTGTGACATGTATCCAGTTGCACCCCATACCATCACATCACATGCTGGACCCGCATGAGAATGACAGGTACAATCTGGCCAGGTCTGTTGGCATCAGAGCCTCCACACACAAGTACATCAATTGTGACGATGTTGCAGAACCGAGACTCATCTGATACGATGACATAGTGCCATTCCTGTGTCTGGCATTGTTGTCAGTTGCACCGCTGTCAGTTCAACTCTCTCTAGAGCTGCATTAAGGGCTTGACAGTCTGTGCTGCTCCAGATACCATCACATTGTCTGTGTGGATACTTGTCTCACTGTATACAAGCCCACTTCCTGACTAAATGTACACAACTTCACTGCAGGATCACGTACGCATGAGCGAACACTTGTCTGCCCTCTCAGGTGCTAGTTGGGTGGCACTACTGAGGCCCTCAAGGCATTTAGCATGGCCCTCCTGAACCTACCAATTCTATGTTCCCACAAAATGAGATTCTGAGCAATGCAAGCAGCAATATAGTGAAACTGGAATGCTCATAAACATTTCTCCTTCTTCCATTACGCTTAACACGGTCTTCGTGTAAACAACCAACACTGAAATAGAATTTCTGAATGAAAAACCTGCTTTCTTGCATACAGAATATGCATGGGAGTGCTGAAAAGTAATGCCTCTGAATTTTTTATTCTGTTCTCAATATCGGTCGAGGCATGACACGTCACGCATATTACTTGGTCAACTTTCCCACTTCACTGACTCGTGGCACACCCCCTCCCGCAAACAGATGGAGTCGCAATAGGCAGCCCACTCTGACCAGAGATTGTGAATATGTTTACGGTGCACTTCGAGGAAGAGGCCCTGATGTCATCCAAATGGAAATCCATCTTCTTCTTTTCTTCTTCTTCTTCTTCTGTTATGTGGTTAACACACTTGTCATCTGGCCTCATGGAAGAGACAAACTCCACACGCCACAAAATCAAATTCACTATGGAGACCAAAGAAGATGGAAGACTACCATTCCTGGACATCATAGTCAGGAGAATAACGGACAGCACCCTGTGCCATAGCATGTATCTGACTCTAAAAAAAACATAAACGCAGTTCTCCCTATGGCACTGTGAATAATTTCAATAACAAAAACTGAGATGAATGTTGCAGCGTAAATTTAATTTCCACTTTGGCTTTGCATTCAAGATCAGTCTTACCTGAGAGTGCAACATTACATCTTTGGTTAATTTAATTATATGTTCATTAGATTTTGGTTATAAGGCACGTTTTGCTGCCTAATGTTTCATCTCCAAATACTGGAAACAATCCATGGAGGAAGAGGAGTATGTAAGACATTGGTGGACCAGGTTGGAAGAATCTGTGAATTTCAATACTCTGTAGAAGAGCTCAATCATTTGAAAATAACTTTCAGACCTTGTGGCTATTCTAACAGATATACATAGGGCACTACGTTCTAAAATATTTGCATCTTTCAGTGAAAAACAAGCAACTAGAGGAAAAGTTCTCTTACCATTTGCAAAAACAGTCGCAGATGGCAACCGCCGAGTGCTATGAAGAGAAGGTATTGACGCAGTGCTTAAACCAAACTGAAGACCACAACAGCAGCCATACTCAAGCAAATTTCTATGCAGTAGTTTCAGTGAATTTGACAATGATGTGGCTGCTTTCATGGTGGCCCAGTCATATTGTGGGGTAGGGAATGTCAGTGACTGGGCTGGATTTGTAGGTGACAGATGGATTTTTGGCAAAGCCTTGTATCAATACCTCCTTAATTATTGAGCTGAAAAACTGTAAAAAACATTCATACAGTAAAATCACACAAAAAAATTTCCTATTTCTGCAGGTATTGTGCCTTCTGTTTCTTTTTCATTACAAAAACATATTGATTCAAGTTTATAAAGTCACAACTATGTCACTGTGATTTGTGTAACACACATTCTGGAACATGTTCCAGGAATGTCATGAAACAGACAGCTTTAAATACTTACTCTAGCTCATCTTTCAAGACTTGCATGCCAACAACAACACCATCTATCCAATCTGTTTTTATTTCACTTTCATGTAAAGATTTCTCGACAAAGGATGTCATCTGCCATGTAGGCAGTGCAAGAAGAAATTCCACACTCACATTTCGGTAATCAAGTGGATTCTGTGTCTTGTCAGAACCAAGTACAATCAACCCAATTTCATCTTTACCACTGGTAAATATCTGGAAACATATTAAATGGTAAAAATAAGTTTTGTTTATAACAAGTTGTATACCAATTGAAACATCACACACAGATACTCTTTATAAAATTATTTAATTGGATAGATAAAAAATCTACTCACCAAGCAGTGTCAGAACACACACATAAAAGACTGTTGTGATAGGCAAGTGTTTGGATCCAGTGACTCCTTCTTCAGGCTGAATGGTTGCAGGGGAAGCAAGAAGGGTGAAGGAAAAGGACTGGAGAGGTCTAAGAAAAGGGGTAGCTTTTGGGAAAGTTACCCAGAACCATGGCTCATGGGTGACTTACCTTACAGGATGAGAAGGAAAGACTAATTGTTGGGGACTGCATCGGGCAAGATTCGGAAACCTGAGAGCTTAAAGGTGGAAGACAGGGTAATATGCAAGACAGAGATTACTACTAAAACTGTACATGAGATAATAAGAGTGAGAACCTAAGTGTATTGTATGCAACAGCTGTGAGAGGGGGCAGTGAAAATAGATGGGAAAGACAATGAAAGATGTAGAAAGCTAAAACGGAGTGAAGCAAAGAGTAATTACAGTGAAGAAAAGCTGAGACAGGAGAAATTAACGTAAATTGAGGCGAGGTGGGTGGTGAGAACCAAGGACAAGTTGTAGTGGTAGTTCCCACCTGCGGAGTTCTGAGAAACTGGTGTCTGGCGGAAGAATCCAGGTGGCATGTGTGGTGAAAGAAGTGCCGAGGTCATGTATGCCATGTTGTAGAGCATGCTCTGCAACAGGATATTGTGAGTTTCCAGGATATACACTATGACTATGCCCATTTATCCTAACTGATAATTTGGTGGTAGTCATGCAGATGTAGAAAGCTGAACAGTGTTTACATAATAGCTGGTATATGACATGTGTCGTTTCTATTTCTCACCTGATCCCCAGTTCTGTGTGACTTTCCCAAAATCCACACCTTTCCCTGGAACTCTCCAGGCCTTTTCCTTTACCTTTCTTCCTTCCCCTTCAATGCTTCTGTCTCGAAGAGCCACTGTCTTTTATGTGTATGTTCTGCTGCCGCTTGGTGAGTAGATTTTTTATCTATTCAATTAAATAATTTTATCAATAATTTATTGTTTTTGTTGTTATAGTTACTCTTTATAACCTACTTAAAATACATCACGTACCCTCCTCTCCACAATTCTTCGAACACATAGTTTTGCCTTTTGTAAAAAATCACTGCGTTTCTGTATAACATACTTGGAGTCAAAGTGTCCAACATCTATTATAATTATAAACAGAAGAAAGAAAGTCATTGTATTTATTGGCAGTATTACGCAATCAAATATTTTGAAAGAGTTCCAGTGGTATAAATTTACAATATCTTACAATTAAATATATACGTTTATTCTTTAAATCATTCAGGTGCGACCTACATGTCTGCTTTAGTTGGCAAAGACGGGGAAGCCATGTCAACTAGGCATCAAAGACCGGTCCTAAAAACCACAATGACAGAGATGCATATCGTAGGTCATGGCAGCCAAAAAATGGATGCTATGAGTGAAAGCCCAGGATTGTGCTTGGTGTATTGCTCCCTGCATTCTGCCTCCAGCAATAGCCGTCGCGGTCGAACAGAAAAGATGGTGACACCATATGTCATGCAGGTGCCGCCAGATCATTGATAGCCACAAAAAGGAGAGTGACACTCAAAACAGAACCTTGTGCAAGCCCCTTCTCCTGCAGGGGGGGATGCTACAGGAGGCACCAACCTGTACCCAAAAAGTGTGACATGGAAGAATGTTCTGGATAAAAATCAGGAGTGGGCCATGGAGGCCCCACTCCTTTAAGGTGGCAAGGATGTTATGGCACCATGTTGTATCATAAGATATATACGCAGATCAATGAAAACTGCAAGAAGGAACTGATGCTGAGCAAAAGCTGTTCAGATAGCACACTTCAAGTGGACTAAATTATCTTCAGTAGAGCGCCCTTGGCGAAAAGCACCCTGCATCGAAGCCAAAAGATCCGGAGATTCAAGGACACAATACAGCCTTCGACTAACCATATTTTCAAGTAACTTGCAGGACACTGATTAAACAATCTGGACGACAGCTGTCCGTTTGAAGATGCAATTTATCTGATTTCAAAATTGGAATAACGGCATTTTCTCGCTACTGGGAAGAGAATTCTGCGTTGCACCAGGGATGGTTAAAGAAAGGCCAGGTACACTAGCGGAAAATTAATGTAGAGTAATGAAATACCAGGAATATGTGGTGTCACCGCCAGACACCACACTAGCTAGGTGGTAGCTTTAACTCGGCCGCGGTCCATTAGTACATGTCGGGCCCGCGTGTTGCCACTGTCAGGGATCGCAGACCGAGCACCACCACAAGGCAGGTCTCGAGATACGGACTAGCACTCGCCCCAGTTGTATGGACGACGTAGCTAGCGACAAGCAAGTGTGGTGTCCAGCGGTGATACCACATTAAGAAGCTTTGGCACTCATGCTTGGTGTCACTAAGTTCCATGATTTCTTGTATGGTCGTCACTTTACCATCATCACCGACGCACAAACAGTTTGTAAATATTGCTGAAACAATGCAGGGGCGGATGCACACCCAAATGGCAGTCTTTTGAATCGGTACAAACCAAGATGCGTGTTAACCACCAAGACGCGCTGGTATTCGGCGTCCACTGGGATTTGCAAGTACGTATCTGCTAGGTCCAACTTCGAAAAGTATTTACCCAGTCCGCCGGGCGTGCTGCACGGCCCAGTAAACTGCCCTCGCACGCGTCCGCGCAGCTGCCGCCTCGCTCTAAACCAGGTGTGCCACGACAGCATACAACTGCAGTGAAATCATGCCTGCGGTGTGCTACTAAACATTCGTGTGAAAATTGGCTGTCACGCCAAGCTATTTGTTTTTACTGTAATAAGAAAGGACATGTTCAAAGTGTTTGCCAGAAAAAGCTCAGATCAGACACTCTTAATCATTCGAGGCCCTTTGCTTCGCGCCGGAATCGAACCAAGAATACTTAGGCTCATGCACCTTCGCCCATGGACATTCATGTAGTTAATTCCACTTCGTCCAGTGCCACTGTCTCTAACAGTGACTGTGTTCTTCCCACAAATACTGTGCGTCGATGTCGCCGGAACTCGCGTCAAGTCGCAAGTGCTTCTGTACCAGTGTCAGTTCAAATTGCACGAGACGGTCGCTCTTGTCGTCACCAGGACAATAAACTTTTTGTAGATTTGGACTTAAATGGCAAGGTCATACCATTCCAGCTCGATACCGGAGCTGCAGTTTCATTGCTCAATCGTGACACGTACAAACAACTGGGCAAACCTCCGTTGCGTGCCGCAAATGTTAAGTTAAATAGTTATTCAGGTCAGAATATCCCTGTGTTAGGACAGTGCACCCTTCTTGCAACATTCAAGGGACAAACAAAACTTGTGTCATTTTACGTTCTTCGTTCTTCTACTGCAGTGAACTTGTTTGGTTTAGATTTATTTCAGTTGTTTAACATGTCTATAGTAAATCAGGTACTATCAGTGAACCAGCCTGTACCTCCGTGTACAGCACAGAAATTCATTCGCTGGTCTATTTTCCTCTCACAGTACCGCTATGATATCTTGTATCGGTCCACTGCTAAGCACGGAAACGCCGATGCGTTGTCCCATTTGCCTGTTGCTGAGGATAGAGCATTCGACTCTTCCGAACTTGCTTGTATGCTCATTGATTCGGAAACCGATGACGTGGTCAAATCGTTTCCAATTGATTTTCGTCGTGTAGCTACAGCCACAGCTGCTGACCCGGTCCTTGCTACCGTTTTGCGTTTTGTTGCTACGCAATGGCCTTTGTCAAAGTCTCGGATCGAGGATCCGTTGGTTCGCCGATTTTTTGCTCACAAGGAGAGACTTTTTGTTCGACGTGGTGTTTTGTTGTTGCGTTCTGATAATGATCAGTCCAGAGTCGTGGTCCCACGTTCGTTACAGTCCTCTGTTTTACGGCTTCTTCACCAAGGACATTGGGGTATAGTGCGAACGAAACAACTTGCTCGTCAGCACTGTACTTGGTTCGGCATCGATGCTGCGATTACGAATATGTGTCCTTCTTGCATGGCGTGTGCCGAACAACAATCAGCACCGCCGCGGAAAATCTTTGCATGGCCAAAAGCCACTTCCCCTTGGCAACGCTTGCACATCGATTTTGCTGGTCCATTCTGGAATGCTCGGTGGTTTGTTCTGGTAGATGCCTTCAGTAATTTTCCTTTTGTTGTCCGGATGTCTTCCACGACGTCATCTGCCACCATCCAACCGTTGTCTGCTATCTTTTGCATTGAAGGTCTTCCGCAGACTATTGTTTCCGACAATGGCCCACAATTCATGTCCGCAGAAATTCAGTCATTCTGTCAGGCCAGTGGTATTCAACATCTGACATCCGCGCCGTTTTTGCCTCAGTCAAACGGTGACGCTGAATGATTGGTCCATTGTTGCTCTTTTTGTCTTCGTATCACTCTCAGCCCCGAGATGGTCGCTCGCCGGCTGAGTTGCTCCACGGTCGTCCTCATTGAACCTTGATGTCTTTGCTGCAACCGCCACATCAGGTTCCTGTGCAGCGGCAGACTTCTGCTTTTGCTCCAGGCGATGTTGTATTTTATCGCAACTATCGAGGTTCATGGCGTTGGCTCGCAGGGCGCATTCTTCGCTGCCTCGGCCGCGCGATGTATTTGGTTTTGGGGGCCTCTGGTGAGGTGCGTCGGCATCTCAATCAGCTGCGCCTCTGTCGTCGCACACGTTCTGCCGCTCCCCGTCTGCTTTGAGCGACGGTGTCATCCGGTCAGCGCCCTGGGGACACATCTACTGGCTCGCCTCATCCCCAGGTGTTACCGACGATGCCTTCCATTTTGCCCCATGGCGACGCGCCACTGCCGCCTCCGCCGCCGCCGCCTGTTCTCCAGCCGGCGCCGGCACAGCCCCCAAGCGCCTGCCTGGGTCACGCGCCGCCGATCGCTTCCCGTGACCAGCTGTCCTCCGCCATGGAACTCTTGCCCGCTCCGGACCACATGGCGTCTTCGCGCGTCGGGTACCCCGACGCAATGGAGGCCGACCCTTCGGCCCCTCCTGTCTCTTTACGGGCACATACACCGCATGTTGACGTGCACCCTGGACTAGGTTTTCAGGCGTTTCCTAGATCCCCTCGCACCGAATGGCCGGGTGCGGGTGGCATAGCTTTGCCTGTTGTTAGTTTCCCCACCTCATCGCATACGTCAACATGGGGTCCTCCCCACAGCAGGCGGAAGCCTTATAACATGACTGTTCGCCGATTTGCGGGGAAGGAATGTGGTGTCACCGCCAGACACCACACTAGCTAGGTGGTAGCTTTAAATCGGCCGCGGTCCATTAGTACATGTCGGACCCGCGTGTCGCCACTGTCAGGGATCGCAGACCGAGCGCCACCACAAGGCAGGTCTCGAGATACGGACTAGCACTCGCCCCAGTTGTACGGACGACGTAGCTAGCGACTATACTGACGAAGCCTCGCTCCTTTGTCGAGCCGATAGTTAGAATAGCCTTCAGCTAAGTCAATGGCTACGACCTAGCAAGGCGCCATTAGTAACATTGCATGTATCTAAAGAGTCTCACTTGTATCGCCACATTCTCTAGATGTACCAAAAGGATGGATTAAAGTTTAGTATTATAGAAGCAACGTACTTTTCTTTATAGCATTCATTATGTATCCTGTTTCAGACCTCACGCACATCTGCATGAGCGTAGCACGTGCCTTTCGGCTTCCTCTCATTGTGTCTAGGCTGTCTTGTCTAGACACAACAGAATATATTTGTTGAGTCAACGTATGTAAAGTGATTAACGTTGCAGGATCAGAGATCAATGTGAGTGTGAGATAAGCCACTGCAAATGTAAATGTAAATGCTGGTACGCCGTTGTACACTTGTCATGTGTCGGTTTGTGGGATGGAGTTCCATGCCTGTTGCACTTGGTTGGCCAATATAAGGACAGTTAATGATGTTTGTGGATGGGTTGAAGCTGTCATCAGATGATGTCCAATATGTGCTCGATTGGAGGTAGAGCTGGTTATCGAGCAAGCCAAGGCAATATGTTGACACACTATAGCATGTTGGCTTACAACAGCAGTATGTGAGCAAGTGTTATCCTGTAGGAAAACACCTCCTGGAATGCTGTTTGTGAATGGCAGCACAACAGGTCAAATAACCAGACGGACATACAAATTTGCAGTCAGCGTTCATGGGATTCATACAGACAGTTTTGTCAGTGGAAAAGCGAAAGACATTGTTGATGCTCCAGGAGTAAAGACAATCAAGACATTGCTGAAGATGCCACTAAGTGTGACAGGTTCATAGAGAACTGCAATAGAAGGCAAAATCGTCAAAAAAAAGGGAGCCGGAGATGCCCAGTGGGAGACAGGCCATTATAGGGTTAATGGCGATAGCAAAGAGAATGACACTCAGAATGGAACCCTGAGACACACCATTTTCCTGGATAAAGGTGTCTGACAAGGCAGACCCTTCATGCACCTTGAAAACTCGGTCTTTTAAAAATGTCTGAAGGAAACAGGGTAGGTGGCCACGGAAGCCCCACATGTGAAGAGCATGGAGGGTACTAGCTCTCTAGCAGGTGTCATAGGCCTTCTCCAAATCGAAAAACACAGCGACAATCTGGGATTTCTGCAGAAAACCATTCATGACATGGGTGGGCAAAATAATGAGACGGTCCACTGCAGAATGCCGTGTTGAAAGCCACACTGTGCATTCATCAAAAATTGTGAGACTCGAGCCACCATATCAACCGGGCGTGAATCGTATGTCCCATCACCTTGCGAACACACTGCTAAGAGAGATGGAGTGGTAGCTAGAAGGAAGTGTGTGTGTTTGTGTGTGTGTGTGTGTGTGTGTGTGTGTGTGTGTGTGTGTGTGTGTGTGTGTGTCAGAGAGAGAGAGAGAGAGAGAGAGAAACATAGAGCTAATTTCGGCAAGAGCTGGATTTCCATCAAAAACTGAGTTGAAGTCTGCTGTTGTGGTCTTCATCCAACTACTGGTTTGGTGCATCTCACCAGCCTATTCCAGCCTTTGTAAGCCTCTTCATCTCTGCATAGTATTTCAACCAAAATCCACTTAGAATGGTGAACCACCATTCAGAGAATAACTTTTTAACAACACAGTTTGACTTCTGTAAAGGCTTCTATACTGAGAATCCAACATAATATCTCACAAATTCAATTCCAGTAGAATTAAATAGTGGAAATTATCCCCTCTGTCATCTTGCCAAAGCCTTTGACTGTTTAGATTAAAAAATTCTGTGAGGGGAAGCTAAAATAGTATGGCATCAAGAGTCTTCCCCTTGCATGGATTGAGTTGTACTTTAACTACAGAAAATGGAAGGTCACATTAACAAATGATAAGACAGGAATAAGATTAAACTCAAAAAGGGAGAACATAAAATATGGTGTGGCACACAGTGTTTGCTGCCAAGTCCACAAAAATGATTTACTTGGGGCACTGGAGGGCTTTGGAAAAACTCTAATGTTTTGCAGTGTCACAAACTTCTTGATGCAAGATCTAAACTCATCCATACCAAAAACATCCAGGAGAATAACAGAACAGGCGTATACTGATCCACAGGTACCAGCTTAATGCCTAAAAATTTGTACTGTGCAGTTCTAAAGAAATAAAAGTGACTTACAGATACGAATATCAAAAGTCGGGATAAATGGACAATTAGGCTCCCGTGTTCTAAGTTCCTGGGTATGCAGATACCACTCACGTGTGAGACCAGCGTGTGAGTCAGTTAACCGAGAAGCTCAGTTCCACCCATTTTGTGCTTAGAAATCTCTTACTGTATGAAACTGGACAAAGGATTGCTAACACACTTTCACTCAGTTTACTCATATGGCATAATCTTCTGAGGTACTTCAGCTAAGCAGAAAAAAATATTTATTCTACATCCTGAAAAAGCTTCTTCAGGGACCCATGGATTCTCACACTTACATGCCTGTAGAAGTTATATTCCCTAATGGTATTTGTGATTAATAACAAGAGTTAGTTTAAGATGAACTCAGCAATTCAGAACTGCAATACTAGAAGCAAAAATAATTTCCATATATAAAAATCTAAAATCAGGGTTGCTACAAGTTTCTCCAAGTGAAATTCCCTGATATTTCTCTGATTCCACAGACACATTTTAGAATTTTTCCCCGACAAATTTTGAGGTCTCAAGGGGAGGTAAAGACATAAGTCGACAAAAGAATGTAAGGGCTTTGTATTTCTCCCCCATTTTGTTTCAGGGCGCAAAAACAACTAGGGTCATATGTGTCCATGCCAAAACTGTGAAACACAAAGATGAAGATAGGAGTTAAAAATGATTACATGTCAACATTTAATGACAGAAGAGAGGACAGCTACAAACAGGGGGCATAGAGAAAGGTCTATGAAGTATGCAATAGGGAAATGGAGGCCCAGAACTAAAAATTAAATGGCCTTCACCATATTGCTACAACTGATAAAAAGTAAAACAAGGTCGACAGCCCACGCTTTGTTCACTAAAACGGCCAATAACTCAGATGGCAAACTCAAACGGGAACGTAAACGGTAAAAAAAAGGGCATCCCCTTAAGAAACGGCAGACAGTTAAATGTTGGGTGCAATGTGCACAAAGTAGTGGGGGAGCACCACTTAACAAATGGTGATGGCTAAAAAGGCAGTGCCCAATATGCAACCTAGTTAAAATGACATCGCCGCAGGAGGACTGAGTGGAGGTTGTCCAAGCCACCGGAAGAGGCTTAATAACCCAGAGCTTATTCCTATGAATGGAGGACCAGTTGCGATGCCAAAGTGACACCACCTCCTGACAGAAAGCAACAAGAGATCATCAGAGGGAATGCAAGAATTATTGGGCTGAAGTACGAGGAATGCAGCTTTGGCAGCAGTGTCAGCAACCTCTTGGACCGATATGACCTGGAACCGACATAAACATCACAGTGGCTCCATAAAAAGTGAGCAAGTGGAAGCTTTCCTGGAACCGGTGCACTAAGGGATGGACAGTCTACAGTGCACAGAGGCTTTGAAGGGTGCCGAGAGAGTCTGAGCAGTGACACAGTTGAAAAGAGTATGTCACCAGATGTACTCCATGATCTGATACAGGGTGAAGAGCTCTGCTGTAAATACTGAGCAATGTGTCGGAAGTCAGTACCAAAAAATGTTGGTTGACGTTGAAGGCACACCTGACACCATGGTCAGTCCAAGAGCCATCAGTGTAGACAAAGATACTGTTGCGAAATTCCATGCATAGGTCGTGAAACTGAAGGCAATAGAGCAAGCCTGGTGCAGTGTCTTTAGAAAGTGAATGAAGGTCAAGGTGAAGATGGGCTGCCGCACAAAGCCAAGATGGTGAAGGGTTCACACCCATCGAAAAAGTTGCAGGGAGCATGAAGTGGGAGGACCAAGATAGTTTTGTATAAAGCAGGAGCCTCAGGAATTTTGTAGTTTCAATGAATGGAAGAGCAACAGGCCCAAGATGTAAAAATGGTGGGAGAAACCAGCTGTGCTGCCAGAAATTCATACAAATGTTTTTGTCAGTAGAAAAACGAAAGCCACTGTCGATGCTCCATGAGTAAAGACGATCGAGACATTGCTGAAGACACCAATCAATGAAACAGGTTCATGGAGAGCTGCAGTAGATAGCAAAATTGTCAACAACAAGAGAGCCAGAGATGCCTGGCAGGAGACGGGCCATTGTAGGGTTAATGGCGACAGCAAAGATGACGACACTCAGGACAGAACCCTGAGGTATACCATTTTCCTGGATAAAGGTGTCCGAGGAGGCAGACCCCATACGTACTTCAAAAACTCGTCTTTTAAAAATTCCTCAAGGAGATGGGGCAGTTGACCCCATGTGTAGAGAGTACAAACGATACTAGTCCTCCAACAAATGTCGTAGGCTTTCCCCAAATTGAAAAACACAGCCAGTCTGGGATTTCCACAGAAAACCATTCATGACATGGGTAAACAAAGTGGGTGATAGCCAGAAGGAAGTTGTTTGTCCTTACCGAGCTTAGGTGTGGGTATGACAGTGCCTTCACAACAGTGGCTGGATAACATGCCCTCTGCCCAGGTCCGGTTGTATGTATTAAGCAAAAAGTGCTTGACCACAAGAGAAAAGGTGCTGCAACATATGAAAGTTAACAGTGTCTGGTCCAGGGCAGAGGATTGTGATGAAGTGAGAACGTGATCTAGCTTCCTCATAGTAAAGGCAGCACAGTAACACACAGGATTCTGAGAACAGAAGGGTATTGCCCGAGTCTTCTCTGCTCATTTCCAATAGAGGTAGGCAGGATGATAGTGGGAGGAGCTCAAAATTTCTGCAAAATGGCGACCCAAGGTGTTGGAGATAGCAATATGGTACACGATGATATTGTCTGCTACTGTCAGGCCGAAAATTGGGGAATGAATCTTGCTCCCAGAGAACCGTCGGAGGTTGGTGCACACGATGGAAGAGGGGGGTGAAACTGTTAAAAGAACTAGTGAATGAAGTTCAGCTAACTTTTTGGTTATCCCGAAGAATGCGAATTGCATCGCAGCAGGCTTCAGTCCACCAAAGGACTGGGACACAGCATGGTAAAGAGGAAGTGTGAGGAATGGAATGTTCTGCGATGGTAAGGATAATGTTTGTAAGAAATTCCACCTGGTCATGACAACTGCGGAAATCGTGTTCGTTGAAGGTCGCCAGGGCGGCGTGAAATCTCCAGTCAGCCTTAGTGAGCTGCCATTTCGATGTGCACGGATGTTGGGGTAGGAGTCAGCAAATGGATAGCACACAGGAAATGGTCGCTCGAGTAGGTGTCAGAAAGAACGGACCGTTCAAGATGATGTGCAGGATGGGCAGTGAAGAAGGAAAGGTCCAAATGGGAATAGGAGTGCGACGAGTCTGAAAGCAACATGGGTGCTTCTGTGTTAAAGATGAAAAGGTTAAGTTGATTAAGAATGGCAGCGAAGAGGGCACCTCTCGGATAGGTTCTGGAAGAGCCCCAAATGGGATGGTGTGCATTAAAGTCCCCAAGCAGCAGAAATCGGCGAGGAAGCTGTCCAATAAGCTGGAGGAAGTCGAACCTGGTGACATTGAATGACGGAGGGATGTAAATGGTAGAAAGGGAAAAGTTCAAGTGAGGAAGGAAAAGACAGACTGCAACAGCTTGATGACAGGTAGTCAGGGAGATGGATGGGTTTACTATGAATGTCATCCCATATGAGCAGCAAGACTCCTTCATGAGATAGAATGCCAACCTCGAGCGGAAGGTCAAAACAGACCAGGAAGAAATGCAAAAGCTCAAAGCAGTCGTGAGGATACAATTTTGTTTCCTGAGGGCAGAGTACAAGTAGAAGCTGCGATTCTAAAAGCAGTCATAAATCCTCTTTGTTGGATCAAAGTCTGCAAAAGTTCCATTGGAGGACAGTCACGATGAGGACAATAGGAAGGGGTGTCACCTCGGCAGCTGCCAGGTGCCAGTCTGCGAAAACTCGCTGCTACAGGGCACAGAGGCAAGAGGATCCTGCTCCATGAGGTCCTACAGAAGTGTCGGCTTTCTTCTGCTGTCGACATGAGGAATCCAGGGCACAAGAAAGGTTGGTGGGGCACACTGGCAACATGGAGGCCAGCCAGGAGAAGGTATCAGATGGCGACACCGTCAAAGAGGATCTTTGGGTCAGCGAAAGAGAAGACCATTTGCCTTTGTTGGACTTTTTTGAGCCTTTCCAGGTGGCAGAGGGAGACTCATGTGTTGATTGGCTGGAGGGATGTAGCAAGTCTTCAAGGGAGTCTTCCTTCTGTCCTTTCCGGCCTGCCGGTTGTGTAGCTGGTGAGTTGCACAAATACTGTGAGAATCAACACTAATGAGGATAGTAGCAACTCACGCTAAAGAAGATTGCTGAGCCACATCCAAGCATGTAAAAAGGACAATAACATTCTCACAACTAAACTTCCGCCATACCCTTTGTCAGAAAACAAGAGCACACAGATATTCAGACAGTCACCTAGACAAAACTCTTGTATACGTGATCACCACCTCTGGCTGCTGCGTCAACAATCTCTGAGAATCAGATTCAAATAACCACTCCTCCTGCCTCCCTGTCTCTCGTCGATAGCTGCTAGGCTAGTGGCAAGAAGTGGTGGTGGTACTGACTGCAATTCGATGGGAGTGGTATAAAGGGGAGAAGCAGTAAGAATAAGGGAGTAGGGAAGTTACACACGTACTCAGCTGTGCCCAGCCAGTGATGACACGTGACATCTCAGTAACCAAACCATTTCATCTACTGAGACAAAAACAAGATTTTTCCAGTGCTCTTTTCAAATTTTCCTGATACATTTGAAATTCCCTGATTTCCAGAACATGTGGCAACCCTGGAAATACACATGATTGATGTGCCATGATAATATTTATTTCATATTAATAACCATCTAAGCTGTATTATTACACATTTATTGTGTTATGACCAGATTTGTTCACTGAACATATTCAGGTGGCCTACATGTGTAAAGTCATGACACAAATGGGCAATTTGAAGATGTTCAATCAGTGAAACCAACTGCAACATGATAAATATGTAATAACACATATAATCATTAATATTGGTCTCAGCTGTGGTGCTCAGCATGATCAAAGTAATTTATTTTACAGTTCGTTATGAATCAGATTTTGGCCTTTTAGGACATCATCAGAAATTGTCTGAGGATGACACAGAATGCCAAAAGCTGGTTTATAACAGACTATAAAACAAATACTATTGTGGAAAATCAATGATGTGAATTTAAGCATTAATGTATCTATGTTCCCTCAAGTACCGATGGCATATTTCCATGTAGACTGTGCACCTCTCCGTACAGTTCAGATTACAGCTTTATATTCTGCTACAAAAGTGTAACAGTATGACAAGAGACGGACAGGCAAACAAAAATCCCCAAATCCTTAAAAATGAAGTTTAAAAAATACCCCATGAGACAAGGTGTCCATAATTTATAAGAATACTTGGGCTCCAGAAGATAAATTCTGCATACTAATACTATTATATAGATCCTGACTTTACCCATCTATAGAGAGCTGACAGTAGTCTGAGTCCCATTACATGAATGTTTCGTTTGAAGTATTATATAAAAATAGCAGCTAAATAGTATAGGACGAGCAGTGGATATTTTCAAAATCGCTGTTTTACCACTGACATAACCAATCTACAAGTAATTTCATAATTATCAGATCGAGCAGAGAAGCACTAGCCATAATTTGTTGTTAGCATATTTTACAGACATAGGCAGCAGGGGATTACCAAAAGTTCTTGTTCTCTTATTTTCTTTAACCCGTGGCATCTTCAAGATGGTGACACTCCTATTTCAAGCGTTTTCAATATGGAGACCATGACATCTATCACTACACCCATGAACAAACATAAACAGGCCCTAACAAGTGGAATATTTAACACCAGAAATAAAGTGAAACTAATGGGGGAACCGCTCGAAGTAGGGGTTTTGGGCCGTGTCAATCACCACACACAACAATAAGGATCATGACACCATTCCAAAATAAATATCAAACCAAAAATTATGCACACAAAATCCTCAACAAATCCTCAACAATCATCCCACCCCAAAACTGTGAAAAACAGCTATTGGTATCATACATTTTGCCTGAACTAAACAGCTCCAATGAAGACAGTGATACTAGAAACCCACACATACACTGAAACTTTCACTTGGTCTATACGACTCAAACATAGCCAGAGATATCATGAAACCAGACACAAAAACCTGGTACTGCAAATTTCACTTGACCTATATAGCTCAACCAAGGTGCACAATACTACCAACTGCCACAAATCAACAACACCAGACCACACTCCATAAAACCCACCGATATAGGCAAATAAATACCCCCAAAAAATAATACCAAATTAATCAAACATAAATTACCTCAATGAACGGTAAACAAATCCACTACACTCTTACAAAAAGTTAAAAGGTCTTACCAACCACAGTTTCACCCCCTCCACTCTCTCTCTCTCTCTCTCTCTCTCTCTCACACACACACACACACACACACACACACACACACACACACACACACACACACACACACACACCTAAGCACCACTTACCAAACAACTGATGCCCATCCCATACATACATACATACACACATCAAAAAACGTTTTGCATCACCTCGGTTCCTGAACCTGTGCAGAAATTTGCAATAGAGATCAACATCGTTTCCGCCCTTTCTATTGATCATGAAAACCACACAGTGCATATTGTACCACCATACAGCGAGACTCTCAGAGGTGTTGGTCCAGACTGCTGTACACACGGGTACCTCTGATACCCAGTAGCACGTCCTCTTGGATTGATGCATGCCTGTGTTCGTCGTGCCATACTATCCACAAGTTCATCAAGGCACTGTCAGTCCAGATTGTCCCACTCCTCAATGGCGATTCGGTGTAGATCCCTCAGAGTGGTTGGCAAGTCACATTGCCCATAAACAGCCCTTTTCAATCTATCCCAGGCATGTTCAATAGGGTTCATGTCTGGAGAACATGCTGGCCACTCTAGTCGAGTGATGTCATTATCTTGAAGGAAGTCATTCACAAGATGTGCTAATGGGGATGCGAAATGTCATCCACGAAGACGAATGCCTCGCCAATATGTTGCCAATATGACTGCACTATTGGTCGGAGGATGGCATTCATAAAACTTTGAACATAGCTGCTAAGGTTCAGTGCCCGTGTCAGAATTATATTAGAACAAATAAGCCCTCGGTCACAAATATTAAGTCAAAATTGACCAGGTTTCGATGCTACTATGAGCGTCATCTTCAGAATAAGACTAACTGTTCTTGAACTTATTAGGTATATAATACATTAATAAAATTAAAGTTTGTACTGCATCTTTTCCAGTCAGTACAAACTTTAATTTTATTAATGTATTATATACCTAATAAGTTCAAGAACAGTTAGTCTTATTCTGAAGATGACGCTCATAGTAGCATCGAAACCTGGTCAATTTTGACTTAATATTTGTGACCACGGGCTTATTTGTTCTAATATAAGGATGGTATTCACTTATAGCACAGCTGTCATGGTGCCTACCATGACCACCAACAGTGTGCATCAGCCCCCCATAATCACACCCAAAACAGCAGGGAACCTCCACCATGCTTCACTCATTTGACAGTGTGTCTAACAGTTCAACGTGACCGGGTTGCCTCCAAACACATCTCTGACAATCGTCGGAAGGCATATGTGACACTTATTGGTGCAGAGAACGTGATGCCAATCCTGAGCAGTCCAATTCAGCTTGTTATTGGATTCATCTGTACCGTGCTGCACGGTGTTGCAGTTACAAAGATGGACCTCACCATGGATGTGTGGAGTGAAACTGCACATAATGCAGCCTATTGCACACAGTTTGTGTTGTAACGTGACGTCCAGTGGCTGCACGAAAAGCATTATTCGACAGAGTGGCATTGCTGTCAGGGTTCCTCAGAGCCATAATCCATTGGTAGCAGGCACCCACTGCAGTAGTAGCCCTCGGGTGGCCTGAGCAAGTTATGTCACTGACAGTTCCTGCCCCTCTCTATCGCCTCCATGTCCGAACAACATTGCCACAGTTCACTCCACGATGCCTGGACACTACCCTTGCTGAGAGCCCTTCTTGGCACAGTGTAATAATGCAGATGCAATTGAACTGCAGTAAGGAACATCTAGGCATTGTTGAACTACAGACAACATGCCCTGGATTCCTCATGTCGACAGCAGAAGAAAGCCGACACTTCTGTAGGACCTCATGGAGCAGGATCCTCTTGCCTCTGTGCCCTGTAGCAGCGAGTTTTTGCAGACTGGCACTCGGCAGCTGCCGAGGTGACACCCCTTCGTATTGTCCTCATCGTGACTGTCCTCCAATGGAACTTTTGCAGACTTTGATCCAACAAAGAGGATTTATGACTGCTTTTAGAATCGCAGCTTCTACTTGTACTCTGCCTTCAGGAGACAAAATTGCATCCTCACGACTGCTTTGAGCTTTTGCATTTCTTCCTGGTCTGTTTTGACCTTCCGCTCGAGTTTGGCATTCTTTCTCATGGGGGAGTCATGCTGCTCATATGGGATGGCATTCATAGTCAGCCCATCCATCTCCCTGACTACATGTCATCAAGCTGTTGCAGTTTGTCTTTTCCTTCCTCACCTGAACTTTTCCCTTTCTACCATTTACATCCCTCCGTCATTCAATGTCACCAGGTTCGACTTCCTCAAGCTTATTGGACAGCTTCCTTGCCGATTTCTGCTGCTTGGGAACTTTAATGCACACCATCCCATTTGGGGCTCTTCCAAAACCTATCTGAGAGGTGCCCTCTTCGCTGCCATTCTTAATCTACTTAACCTTTTCTTCTTTAACACAGAAGCACCCATGTTGCTTTCAGACTCGTCACACACCTATTCCCATTTGGACCTTTCCTTCTTCACTGCGCGTCCTGCACATCATCTTGAACGGTCCGTTCTTTCTGACACCTACTTGAGCGACCATTTCCTGTGTGCTATCCATTTGCTGACTTATACCCCACCTCTGTGCACATCGAAATGGCAGCTCACTAAGGCTGACTGGAGACTTTACTCCTCCCTGGCGACCTTCAACGAACACGATTTCCGCAGTTGTCATGACCAGGTGGAATTTCTTACAAACATTATCCTTACCGTCGCAGAACATTCCATTCCTCACACTTTCTCTTTACCATGCTGTGTCCCAGTCCTTTGGTGGACTGAAGCCTGCTGCGATGCAATTCGCATTCTTCGGGATAACCAAAAAGGTAGCTGAACTTCATTCACTAGTTCTTTTAACAGTTTCACCCCCCTCTTCTGTCATGTGCACCAACCTCCGACAGTTCTCTGGGAGCAAGATCCATTCCCCAATTTTCAGCCTGACAGTAGCAGACAATATCATCGTGTACCCTATTGCTGTCTACAACAGCTTGGGTCGCCATTTTGCAGAATTTTGAGCTCCTGCCACTATCATCCTGCCTACCTCCATTGGAAATGAGCACAGAAGACTCGCTCAATACCCTTCACTTATCAGAATTGTGAGTGTTACTATGCTGCCTTTACTATCAGGAAGCTAGATCACTTTCTCACTTCATCTCAATCCTCCACCCTGGACCAGACACTGTTAACTTTCAAATGTTGCAGCACCTTTCTCTTGTGGGCAAGCACTTTTTGCTTAATACGTACAACCGGACCTGGGCAGAGGGCATGTTTTCCAGCTACTGTCGTGAAGCCACTGTCATACCCACACCTAAGCCCGGTAAGGACAAACAAATTCCTTCTGGCTATCACCCACTTTGTTTACCCATGTCATGAATGGTTTTCTGTGGAAATCCCAGACTGGCTGTGCTTTTCAATTTGGAGAAAGCCTATGACATTTGTTGGAGGACTAGTATCGTTTGTACTCTCTACACATGGGGCCAACTGCCCCATCTCCTTGAGGAATTTTTAAGAGATGAGTTTTCGAAGTACGTATGGGGTCTGCCTCCTCGGACACCTTTATCCAGGAGAATGGTGTACCTCAGGGTTCTGTCCTGAGTGTCGTTGTCTTTGCTGTCGCCATTAACCCTACAATGGCCCGTCTCCTGCCAGGCATCTCTGGCTCTCTTTTTGTTGACAATTTTGCTATCTACTGCTGCTCTTCATGAACCTGTCTCATTGAGTGATGTCTTCAGCAATGTCTCGATCATCTTTACTCATGGAGCATCGACAGTGGCTTTCGTTTTTCTACTGACAAAAACATTTGTATGAATTTCTGGCAGCACAGCTGGTTTCTTCCACCATTTTTACATCTTGGGCCTGTTGCTCTTCCATTCATTGAAACTACAAAATTCTTGAGGCTCCTGCTTTATACAAAACTATCTTGGTCCTCCCACTTCATGCTCCCTGCAACTTTTTTGATGGGTGTGAACCCTTCACCATCTTGGCTTCGTGCGGCAGCCCATCTTCACCTTGACCTTCATTCACTTTCTAAAGACACTGCACCAGGCTCGCTCAATTGCCTTCGGTTTCACGACCTATGCATGGATTTTCGCAACAGTATCTTTGTGTACATTGATGGCTCTTGGACTGACCATGGTGTCGGGTGTGCCTTCAACGTCAACCAACATTTTTTGGTACTGACTTCCTGCACATTGCTCAGTATTTACAGCAGAGCTCTTCACCCTGTATCAGATCATGGAGTACATCTGGTGACATACTCTTTTCAACTGTGTCACTGCTCAGACTCTCTCGGCATCCTTCAAAGCCTCTGTGCACTGTAGACTGTCCATCCCTTAGTGCACCGGTTCCAGGAAAGCTTCCACTTGCTCACTTTTTATGGAGCCACTGTGATGATTACGTCAGTTCCAGGTCATATCAGTCCAAGAGGACACTGCTGCCAAAGCTGCATTCCTCATACTTCAGCCCAATAATTCTTGCATTCCCTCTGATGATCTCTTGTTGCTTTCTGTCAGGAGGTGGTGTGACTTTGGCATCGCCACTGGTCCTCCATTCATAGGAATAAGCTCTGGGTTATTAAGCCCCTTCCAGTGGCTTCGACAACCTCCTCTCAGTCCTCCTGCGGTGAGGAGGTCATTTTAACTAGGTTGCATATTGGGCACTGCCTTTTTAGCCATCACTATTTGTTAAGTGGTGCTCCCCCACTACTTTGTGTACATTGCACCCAACGTTTAACTTTCTGCTCTTTCCTGAGGGGATGCCCTTTTTTTTTACCGTTTACGTTCCCGTTTGGGTTTGCCATCTGAGATATTGGCCGTTTTAGTGAACAAAGCGTGGGCTGCCGACCGTATTTTACTTTTTATCAGTTGTAGCAATATGGTGAAGGCCACTTAACTTTTAGTTCTGGGCCTCCATTTCCCTATTGCGTACTTCATAGACCTTTGTCTACATCCCTGATTGTAGCTGTCCTCTCTTCTGTCATTAAACGTTGACATGTAATCATTTTTAACTCCTCTCTTCATCTTTGTGTTTCACAGTTTTGGCATGGACACATATGACCCTAGTTGTTTTTGTGCCCTAAAACAAAATGGGGGAGAAACACAAAGCCCTTACATTCTTTTGTCGACTTATGTCTTTACCTCCCCTTGAGACCTCAAAATTTGTTGGGGAAAAATTCTAAAATGTGTCTGTGGAATCAGAGAAATATCAGGGAATTTCACTTGGAGAAACTTGTGGCAACCCTGATTTTAGGTTTTTAAATATGGAAATTATTTTTGCTTCTAGTATTGCAGTTCTGAATTGCTGAGTTCATCTTAAACTAAATCTTGTTATTAATCACAAATACCATTAGGGAATATAACTTCTATAGGCATGTAAGTGTGAGAATCCATGGGTCCCTGAAGAAGCTTTTTCAAGATGTAGAATAAATATTTTTTTCCGCTTAGCTGAAGTACCTCAGAAGATTATGCCATATGAGTAAACTGAGTGAAAGTGTGTTAGCAATCCTTTGTCCAGTTTAATTCAGTAAGAGATTTCTAAGCACAAATTGGGCAGAACTGAGCTTCTTGGTTAACTGACTCACATGCTGGTCTCACACGTGAGTGGTATCTGCATACCCAGGCACTTAGAACACAGGAGCCTAATCGCCCATTTATCCCTACTTTTGGTGTTCTTATCTGTAGGTCACTTTTATTTCTTTAGAACTGCACAATACAAGTTTTTAGGCAATAAGCTGGTACCTGTGGATCAGTACACGCCTGTTCTGTTATTCTCCTGGATGTTTCTGGTATGGATGAGTTTAGATCTTGCATCAATAAGTTTGTGACACTGCAAAACAGTAGAGTTTTTCCAAAGACCTCCAGTGCCCCAAGTAAATCATTTTTGTGGACTTGGCAGCAAACACTGTGTGCCACACCATATTTTATGTTCTCCCTTTTTGAGTTTAATCTTATTCCTGTCTTATCATTTGTTAATGTGACCTTCCATTTTCTGTAGTTAAAGTACAACTCAATGCATGCAAGGGGAAGACTTTTAATGCCATACTATTTTAGCTTCCCCTCACAGAATTTTTTAATCTAAACAGTCAAAGGCTTTGGCAAGATGACAGAGGGGATAATTTCCACTATTTAATTCTACTGGAATTGAATTTGTGAGATATTATGTTGGATTCTCAGTATAGAAGCCTTTACAGAAGTCAAACTGTGTTGTTAAAAAGTTATTCTCTGAATGGTGGTTCACCATTCTAAGTGGATTTTGGTTGAAATACTATGCAGAGCTGAAGAGGCTTACAAAGGCTGGAATAGGCTGGTGAGATGCACCAAACCAGTAGTTGGATGAAGACCACAACAGCAGACTTCAACTCAGTTTTTGATGGAAATTCAGCTCTTGCCGAAATTAGCTCTCTTTCTCTCTCTCTCTCTCTCTCTCTCTCTCTCTCTCTCTCTCTCTCTCTCTCTCTGACACACACACACACACACACACACACACAAAAACACTCCCACACACACACTCTTCCTTCAAGCTACCACTCCATCTCTCTTACCAGTGTGTTCGCAAGGTGATGGGACATATGATTCATGCCCGGATGATATGGTGGCTCGAGTCTCACAATTTTTGATGAATGCACAGTGTGGCTTTCAACACGGCATTCTGCAGTGGACCGTCTCATTATTTTGCCCACCCATGTCATGAATGGTTTTCTGCAGAAATCCCAGATTGCCGCCGTGTTTTTCGATTTGGAGAAGGCCGATGACACCTGCTAAAGAGCTAGTACCCTCCATACTCTTCACATGTGGGGCTTCCGTGGCCACCTACCCTGTTTCCTTCAGACATTTTTAAAAGACCGAGTTTTCAAGGTGCATGAAGGGTCTGCCTTGTCAGACACCTTTATCCAGGAAAATGGTGTGTCTCAGGGTTCCATTCTGAGTGTCATTCTCTTTGCTATCGCCATTAACCCTATAATGGCCTGTCTCCCACTGGGCATCTCCAGCTCCCTTTTTTTTGACGATTTTGCCTTCTATTGCAGTTCTCTATGAAACTGTCTCACTTAGTGGCATCTTCAGCAATGTCTTGATTGTCTTTACTCCTGGAGCATCAACAATGGCTTTCGCTTTTCCACTGACAAAACTGTCTGTATGAATCCCACGAACGCTGACTGCAAATTTGTATGTCCGTCTGGTTATTTGACCTGTTGTGCTGCCATTCACAAACAGCATTCCAAGAGGTGTTTTCCTACAGGATAACACTTGCTCACATACTGCTGTTGTAAGCCAACATGCTATAGTGTGTCAACATATTGCCTTGGCTTGCTCGATAACCACCTCTACCTCCAATCGAGCACATATTGGACATCATCTGATGACAGCTTCAACCCATCCACAAACATCATTAACTGTCCTTAAATTGGTCAACCAAGTGCAACAGGCATGGAACTTCATCCCACAAACTCACACATGACACATGTACAACAGTGTACCAGCATTTACATTTAAATTTGCAGTGGCTTATCTCACACTCACATTGATCTCTGATCCTGCAACGTTAATCACTTTACATACGTTGTCTCAACAAATATATTCCTGGTATTTCATTACTCTACATTAATTATTTTTTGGTGTTGCAAATTTTTCCGTCAGTGTACCTGGCCTTTCTTTAACCATCCCTGGTGCAATGCAGAATTCTCTTCCCAGTAGCGAGAAAATGCCGTTATTCCAATTTTGAAATCAGATAAATTGCCTCTTCAAATGGACAGCTGTCGTCCAGATTGTTTACTCAGTGTCCTGCAAGTTACTTGAACATATGGTTAGTCGAAGGCTGTATTGTGTCCTTGAATCCCCGGATCTGTTGGCTTCGATCCAGGGTGCTTTTCGCCAAGGGCGCTCTTCTGAAGATAATTTAGTCCACTTGAAGTGTGCTATCTGAACAGCTTTTGCTCAGCATCAGTTCCTTGTTGCAGTTTTCATTGACCTGCGTATATATCTTATGATACCACATGGTGCCATAACGTCCTTGCCACCTTAAAGGAGTGGGGCCTCCATGGCCCACTCCTGATTTTTATCCAGAACTTTCTTCCATGTCACACTTTTTGGGTACAGGTTGGTGCCTCCTGTAGCATCCCCCCCTGCAGGAGAAGGGGCTTGCACAAGGTTCTGTTTTGAGTGTCACTCTCCTTTTTGTGGCTATCAATGATCTGGCGGCAGCTGCATGACATATGGTGTCCCCATCTTTTCTGCTCATCCACGACGGCTATTGCTGGAGGCAGAATGCAGGGAACAATACATCTACATCTACATCTACATCTATACTCCGCGAGCCACCTTACGGTGTGTGGCGGAGGGTACTTATTGTACCACTATCTGATCCCCCCTTCCCTGTTCCATTCACGAATTGTGCGTGGAAAGAACGACTGCTTGTAAGTCTCCGTATTTGCTCTAATTTCTCGGATCTTTTCGTTGTGATCATTACGCGAGATATATGTGGGCGGTAGTAATATGTTGCCCATCTCTTCCCGGAATGTGCTCTCTCGTAATTTCGATAATAAACCTCTCCGTATTGCGTAACGCCTTTCTTGAAGTGCCCGCCACTGGAGCTTGTTCAGCATCTCCGTAACGCTCTCGCGCTGACTAAATGTCCCCATGACGAATCGCGCTGCTTTTCGCTGGATCATGTCTATCTCTTCTATTAATCCAACCTGGTAAGGGTCCCATACTGATGAGCAATACTCAAGAATCGGACGAACAAGCGTTTTGTAAGCTACTTCTTTCGTCGATGAGTCACATTTTCTTAGAATTCTTCCTATGAATCTCAACCTGGCGCCTGCTTTTCCCACTATTTGTTTTATGTGATCATTCCACTTCAGATCGCTCCGGATAGTAACTCCTAAGTATTTTACGGTCGTTACCGCTTCCAATGATTTACCACCTATGGCATAATCGTACTGGAATGGATTTCTGCCTCTATGTATGCGCATTATATTACATTTATCTACGTTTAGGGAAAGCTGCCAGCTGTCGCACCATGCATTAATCCTCTGCAGGTCCTCCTGGAGTACGTACGAGTCTTCTGATGTTGCTACTTTCTTGTAGACAACCGTGTCATCTGCAAATAGCCTCACGGAGCTATCGATGTTGTCAACTAAGTCATTTATGTATATTGTAAACAATAAAGGTCCTATCACGCTTCCCTGCGGTACTCCCGAAATTACCTCTACATCTGCAGATTTTGAACCGTTAAGAATGACATGTTGTGTTCTTTCTTCTAGGAAATCCTGAATCCAATCACAAACCTGGTCCGATATTCCGTAAGCTCGTATTTTTTTCACTAAACGTAAGTGCGGAACCGTATCAAATGCCTTCCTGAAGTCCAGGAATACGGCATCAATCTGATCGCCAGTGTCTACGGCACTGTGAATTTCTTGGGCAAATAGGGCGAGCTGAGTTTCACATGATCTCTGTTTGCGGAATCCATGTTGGTTATGATGAAGGAGATTTGTATTATCTAAGAACATCATAATACGAGAACACAAAACATGTTCCATTATTCTACAACAGATTGACGTAAGCGAAATAGGCCTATAATTATTCGCATCTGATTTATGACCCTTTTTGAAAATGGGAACGACCTGCGCTTTCTTCCAGTCGCTAGGTACTTTACGTTCTTCCAGCGATCTACGATAAATTGCCGATAGAAAGGGGGCAAGTTCTTTAGCATAATCACTGTAGAATCTTAAGGGTATCTCGTCTGGTCTGGATGCTTTTCTGCTACTAAGTGATAGCAGTTGTTTTTCAATTCCGATATCGTTTATTTCAATATTTTCCATTTTGGCGTCCGTGCGACGGCTGAAGTCAGGGACCGTGTTACGATTTTCCGCAGTGAAACAGTTTCGGAACACTGAATTCAGTATTTCTGCCTTTCTTCGGTCGTCCTCTGTTTCGGTTCCATCGTGGTCAACGAGTGACTGAATAGGGGATTTAGATCCGCTTACCGATTTTACGTATGACCAAAACTTTTAGGGTTCTTGTTTAGATTGTTTGCCAATGTTTTATGTTCGAATTCGTTGAATGCTTCTCTCATTGCTCTCTTTATGCTCTTTTTCGCTTCGTTCAGCTTTTCCTTATCAGCTATGATTCGACTACTCTTAAACCTATGATGAAGCTTTCTTTGTTTCCGTAGTACCTTTCGTACATGATTGTTATACCACGGTGGATCTTTCCCCTCGCTTTGGACCTTAGTCGGTACGAACTTATCTAAGGCATACTGGACGATGTTTCTGAATTTTTTCCATTTTTGTTCCACATCCTCTTCCTCAGAAATGAACGTTTGATGGTGGTCACTCAGATATTCTGCGATTTGTGCCCTATCACTCTTGTTAAGCAAATATATTTTCCTTCCTTTCTTGGCATTTCTTATTACACTTGTAGTCATTGATGCAACCACTGACTTATGATCACTGATACCCTCTTCTACATTCACGGAGTCGAAAAGTTCCGGTCTATTTGTTGCTATGAGGTCTAAAACGTTAGCTTCACGAGTTGGTTCTCTAACTATCTGCTCGAAGTAATTCTCGGACAAGGCAGTCAGGATAATGTCACAAGAGTCTCTGTCCCCGGCTCCAGTTCTGATTGTGTGACTATCCCATTCTATACCTGGTAGATTGAAGTCTCCCCCTATTACAATAGTATGATCACGAAACTTCTTCACGACGTTCTGCAGGTTCTCTCTGAGGCGCTCAACTACTACGGTTGCTGATGCAGGTGGTCTATAGAAGCATCCGACTATCATATCTGACCCACCTTTGATACTTAACTTAACCCAGATTATTTCACATTCGCATTCGCTAATAACTTCACTGGATATTATTGAATTCTTTACTGCTATAAATACTCCTCCACCATTGGCGTTTATCCTATCCTTGCGGTATATATTCCATTCTGTGTCTAGGATTTCGTTACTGTTCACTTCCGGTTTTAACCAACTTTCCGTTCCTAATACTATATGCGCACTATTTCCTTCAATAAGAGATACTAATTCAGGAACCTTGCCCTGGATACTCCTGCAGTTTACCAATATTACGTTAACTTTTCCTGTTTTTGGTCTCTGAGGACGGACATTCTTTATCAACGATGATAATGTCCTCTCTGGTAAGCCGTCAGGTATTTTATCGTTTCGCCCAAGGGGGGGTCCCTCTAACCTAAAAAACCCCCCTGTGCACGCCACACGTACTCTGCTACCCTAGTAGCTGCTTCCGGTGTGTAGTGCACGCCTGACCTGTCTAGGGGGGCCCTACAGTTCTCCACCCAATAACGGAGGTCGATGAATTTGCAACCATTATAGTCGCAGAGTCGTCTGAGCCTCTGGTTTAGACCCTCCACACGGCTCCAAACCAGAGGACCGCGATCGACTCTGGGCACTATGCTGCAGATATTAAGCTCAGCTTGCACTCCGCGTGCGATGCTGGTTGTCTTCACCAAATCAGCCAGCCGCCGGAAGGAACCAAGGATGGCCTCAGAACCCAAGCGGCAGGCGTCATTCGTTCCGACATGTGCTACTATCTGCAGCCGGTCACACCCAGTGCGTTCAATAGCTGCCGGAAGGGCCTCCTCCACATTACGGACGAGACCCCCCGGCAAGCACACCGAGTGCACACTGGCATTCTTCCCCGACCTACCCGCTATTTTCCTGAGGGGCTCCATAACCCGCCTAACGTTGGAGCTCCCTATAACTAATAGGCCCGCCCTCTGTGACTGTCGGGACCTTGCCGGAGAATCGGCCACTGGCCCAACAGGCGAGGCACCCTGTGGTGGCTCGGAAACGATGTCATCACCACTAGGAAGCACCCCGTACCTGTTGGAAAGGGGTAAGGCAGCTGCCACGCGGCCAGATCCCACCTTCGCCTTTCGGCCAGGCATGCGCGAGCCCACCACTGTCCGCCATTCACCCTGGAGTGATGGCTGACCGGTAAGATGCTCACTGCCGGAAGACGCAGCGACATCAGGGGTTCCATGTGATTCCAAGGCCACCGAAGTAGGCATAGGTCTCACCACAGTTGCCCCAACGCCACTACGAGCCGACGCCTGCGCCTCGAGCTCGATGAGCCTAACAGACAAAGCCTCCACCTGCCCCCGAAGAGTGGCCAATTCTCCTTGCGTCCGCTCACAACAACCACAGCCCCTACACATGACTATGTTTACCCTACTCTATACGGTGACAAATTCCCAAGATAATCTTCTGATGAGCACAATCCTGGGCTTTCACTCACAGCATCCATTTTTTGGCTGCCATGACCTACGTTATGCATTTCTGTCATTGTGTTTTTTAGGACTGGTCTTTGATGCCTAGTTGACATGGCTTCCCCGTCTTTGTCAACTAAAGCAGACATGTAGGTCGCACCTGAATGCTCTTCTATGCCTCAGCGACACCGACCACGGTGTGGTCCACTCTACTTTGATATGGCTGTATGCAGCATTGGTGCAGTCACACCTAGATTACAGGAATCTCTCATATGACTTTTCATCAGCTTCGACATTACGTCTGGATTCGATACACTATTGTGGGGTAAGACTGGTAACAGGTGCCTTTGGACTAGGCAGCAGGTCCACTATTGTGGGTTCTGAACCATCAAAAATTGATGGCAGTTGCGCACCCATAGTACCCTAACTGTCATCTCCTCTTTCCAGATACGAGATCTACCTCCCAAAACGGCAACACAGGTCTGGGGTTAAGATCACCAAGTTTGAGTCTTGGTCCAGCACACAGTTTTAATCTGCCAGGAAGTTTCATATCAGTGCACACTATGCTGCAGAGTGAAAATCTCATTCTAGAAAACTCTTTATCTGTAATTCTCTTTACATATTGGCTATTTCCTTCACATATGGGGGACATGGTCTCATCTGAAAAGTGAAAGCAAGCCTGTAAATGAAACGGGGGGGGGGGGGGGGGGGCAGTTCTCAATTCTTGAGGAGAGTGACCCTCTGTTTTTTATTTTTTTTTTATTTTTATTTTATTTTTTTTTTTTAAAAAAACCTTAGCAATTTGGGTGAGTTTATGTTCAATCCTTGCACCCAATTTACTCTTTCATCTACCTACTTTTTTTCTCATCAAGCAGATCGATATTTATCCCCATTGCTTAATACCTGTTTGTATAACTTACTTTATGAATTTTTTAGCATTTGACTCCGGAGAGACCATTTTTCTTTGTAGTGAGGTCTTGCCAACAGCAAATTTTCTGGATGGAAAGTCGCTCAATCTGCTCATATACTTTAAAATTTAAAAGTAAATCTAGCAATGCTAGAATGTATACAAAATACTGATATACCCTTTTTCAAGTTGTTGTTTAAAGATTCGCGACTTTTAAAACTTACGTAGATTATCTTTTTGATGATAGAACTTTACATAAGAAATTATTAAGAACATTGCAAATATCACATGATGAACAATTGAATGACTAAAGCAATGTTATCAACCCTCATTCATTGACACATGTAATAAATTCATCGAAGCAGTGAAGTTCAGAGCTGTTGTAAAAAATTCTGAAATTAAAAGTATATATTGCCTAATGAATGTATTATTTTGTGGTGAAAGAACACAATAATTATTATTTTTGGAATGTAATAATTCACTATGGCTTCATTTTAATTCTAATAAGTTTCACACTGTAATGAAGCATTGTCTAAATGCCTCTCTCTCTCTCTCTCTCTCTCTCTCTCTCTCTCTCTCTCTCTCCCTCTCATTTGTAATAACTTACCGCTGTTATTTTGTATTGGTATTGCAGTCATTACATTAAAATTGGCTACATTGATTCTGCAATTTATACTATTATGTTATTGCTAAGAATTGATTTAAAGAATAAACGTATATATTTATTTGTAAGATATTGTAAATTTATACCACTGGAACTCTTTCAAAATATTTGATTGCATAATACTGCCAATAAATACAATGACTTTCTTTCATCTGTTTATAATTGCCATAGATGTTGGACACTTTGACTCCAAGTATGTTATACAGAAACGCAGTGATTTTTTACAAAAGGCAAAACTATGTGTTCGAAGAATTGTGGAGAGGAGGGTACGTGATGTATTTTAAGTAGGTTATAAAGAGTAACTATAACAACAAAAACAATAAATTATTGATAAAATTATTTAATTGAATAGATAAAAAAATCTACTCACCAAGCGGCAGCAGAACATACACATAAAAGACAGTGGTTCTTCCAGACAGAAGCATTGAAGGGGAAGGAAGAAGGGTAAAGGAAAAGGCCTGGAGAGTTCCAGGAAAAGGTGTAGATTTTGGGAAAGTCACACAGAACTGGGGATCAGGCGAGAAATAGAAACGACACATGTCATATACCAGCAATTATGTAACCACTTTTCAGCTTTCTACATCTGCATGACTACCACCAAATTATCAGTTAGGATAAATGGGCATAGGCATAGTGTATATACTGGGAACTCGCAATATCCTGTTGCAGAGCATGCTCTACAACATGGCATACGTGACCTCGGCACTTGTTTCACCACACATGCCACCTGTATTCTTCCGCCAGACACCAGTTACTCAGAACTCCGCCGGTGGGAACTAGCACTAAAACGTGTCCTTGGTTCTCACCACCCACCTCACCTTAATTTACGTTAATTTCTCCTGTCTCAGGTTTTCTTCACTGTAATTACTCTTTGCTTCACTCCGTTTTAGGTTTCTACATCTTTCATTGTCTTTCCCGTCTGTTTTCACTGCCCCCTCCCACAGCTGTTGCATACAATACACTTAGCTTCTCACTCTTATTAACTCATGTACAGTTTTAGTAGTAATCTCTGTCTTGCATATTACCCTGTCTTCCACCTTTAAGCTCTCAGGTTTCCGAATCTTGCCCGATGCAGTCCCCAACAATTAGTCTCTCCTTCTCATCCTGTACGGTAAGTCACCCATGACCCATGTTTCTGGGTAACTTTACCAAAATCTACCCCTTTTTTTAGACCTCTCCAGTCCTTTTCCTTCACCCTTCTTGCTTCCCCTGCAACACTTCAGCCTGAAGAAGGAGTCACTGGCTCCAAACGCTTGCCTATCACAACAGTCTTTTATGTGTGTGTTCTGCCATTGCTTGGTGAGTAGATTTTTTATCTATCGAATTAAATAATTTTATAAAGAGTACCTGTGTGTGATGTTTTTATTGGTATACAAATTGTTATAAACAAAACTTATTTTTACCAATTAATATGTTACCAGATATTTACCAGTGGTAAAGATGAAATTGGGTTGATTGTACTTGGTTCTGACAAGACACAGAATCCACTTGATTACCCAAATGTGAGTGTGGTATTTTCTCTTGCACTGCCTACATGGCAGATGATATCCTTTGTGGAGAAATCTTTACATGAAAGTGAAATAAAAACAGATTGGATAGATGGTGTTATTTTTGGCATGCAAGTCTTGAAAGATGAGCTAGAGTAAGTATTTAAAGCTGTCTGTTTCATGACATTCCTGGAACATGTTCCAGAATGTGTGTTACACAAATCACAGTGACATAGTTGTGACTTTATAAACTTGAATCAATATGTTTTTGTAATGAAAAAGAAACAGAAGGCACAATACCTGCAGAAATAGGATTTTTTTTGTGTTATTTTACTGTTTGAATGTTTTTTACAGTTTTCCAGCTCAATAATTAAGGAGGTATTAATACAAGGCTTTGCCAAAAACCCATCTGTCACCTACAATTCCAGCCCTGTCACTGGCATTCGCTACCCCACAATATGACTGGGCCACCATGAAAGCAGCCACATCATTGTCAAATTCACTGAAACTACAGCATAGCAATTTGCTTGAGTATGGCTGCAGTTGTCGTCTTCAGTTTGGTTTAAGCACTGCATCAATACCTTTTCTTTATAGCACTCGGAGGTCGTGATCTGCAACTGTTTTTACAAGTGGCAAGAGAACTTTTTCTCTAGTTGCTTGTTTTTCACTGAAAGATGCAAATATTTTAGAATGTAGTGCCCTATGAATATCTGTTAGAATAGCCACAAGGTCTGAAAGTTATTTTCAAATGATTGAGCTCTCCTACAGAGTATTGAAATTCACAGATACTTCCAACCTGGTCTTGAATGCAAAGCCAAAGTGGAAATTAAATGTACGCTGCAACATTCATCTCAGTTTTTGTTATTGAAATTATTCACAGTGCCATAGGGAGAACTGCGTTTATGTGTTTATTAGAGTCAGATACACGCTATGGCACAGGGTGCTGTCCGTTATTCTCCTGACTATGATGTCCAGGAATGGTAGTCTTCCATCTTCTTTGGTCTCCATAGTGAATTTGATTTTGTGGCGTGTGGAGTTCAGATGTACAAAGAAGTCAAGAAGTTTGTCTCTTACATGAGGCCAGATGACAAGTGTGTTATCCACATAACAGAAGAAGAAGAAGAAGAAGAAAAGAAGAAGATGGATTTCCATTTGGATGACATCAGGGCCTCTTCCTCGAAGTGCACCGTAAACATATTCACAATCTCTGGTCAGAGTGGGCTGCCTATTGCGACTCCATCTGTTTGCGGGAGGGGGTGTGCCACGAGTCAGTGAAGTGGGAAAGTTGACCAAGTAATATGCGTGACGTGTCATGCCTCGACCGATATTGAGAACAGAATAAAAAATTCAGAGGCATTACTTTTCAGCACTCCCATGCATATTCTGTATGCAAGAAAGCAGGTTTTTCATTCAGAAATTCTATTTCAGTGTTGGTTGTTTACACGAAGACCGTGTTAAGCGTAATGGAAGAATGAGAAATGTTTATCAGCATTCCAGATTTGGCAGTGGCAGGCTCATGGTCTGGTGAGACTCTGGTTTATTGTTTCACTATATTGCTGCTTGCATTGCTCAGAATCTCATTTTGTGCGAACATAGAATTTTTAGGTTCAGGAGGGCCATGCTAAATGCCTTGCAGGGCCTCAGTAGTGCCACCCAACTAGCACCTGAGAGGGCAGACAAGTGTTCGCTCATGCGTACATGATCCTGCAGTGAAGTTGTGTACATTTAGTCAGGAAGTGGGCTTGTATACAGTGAGACAAGTATCCACACAGACAATGTGATGGCATCTGGAGCAGCACAGACTGTCAAGCCCTTAATGCAGCTCTAGAGAGAGTTGAACTGACAGTGGTGCAACTGACAACAATGCCAGACACAGGAATGGCACTGTGTCATCGTATCAGATGAGTCTCGGTTCTGCAACATCATCACAATTGATGTACTTGTGTGTGGAGGCTCTGATGCCAACAGACCTGGCCAGATTGTACCTGTCATTCACATGCGGGTCCAGCATGTGATGTGATGGTATGTGGTGCAACTGGATACATGTCACAACCTCTGGTTCACATAGCCAGTAATTAGGACAGCAGCCATTTCATTTGTGTTTTGTTAAGGCCTATCGCTGTGCCCTATTTTCAAGGGCTCCATGATGTTATCTTTTAACAAGATAATGCAAGACTACACATCACCTGAGCTGTACTGAGCTACCTCGATACAGAGAGTGTTCCACTGTTGCCGTATCCAGCATTTTCTTCAAATCTGTCACCTGTGGAGAACGTCTGTTCACAGGATGCCAAGAGATGGGTATTCCACCAGTCGCCAGCCACCAGTCGCCAGCCACTACAGTTGAAGAACTCTGACATATGACATACAGTTGAGTAGCATGAAATGATGTACCCACAGCTGTAATCCAACCTCGATTTGATATCCAGTTTGATGAGAGCTGTTCTGCTGTTCCAGTTTCAATACTGAAATTCATATATTATTTTTATGCTGTCCTAACCAGACTGGACTGTGGTGTCATACAGCAAAAACTATCTTACAATGTGTTGAATCAGTGATGAGAAGTGTAGAACAGCCAGCAGGGGAAAGATGTTGGCAATGAGACAGCTTTTATGTAGAACAGCAGTACAGTGTTTCACAGTGCATAATGCTTCCACAGATTGAGAACAAAATGTGTGGTTTGCTTTCATCCATTTTCACAAACATAGCCTTGAAAAATAATGTTGACATTGCTGTGCATTTCACTCTGAGGCATATTGCACTCTGAGAATGTTCATCGAATTCAGTTACTTTGTATTATATTTCAGTAACAGTGACATAATAGCAAATTGGACTGCATGAGTTTTTATGGATTTTTTTTCCAGACACACACTACCATTTCTTCAGATTTATTTAATTTGGGTATAAATCCTTTCCAGCATATATGCTGTACACAAAATGTTGAACATAAAATGTAGCTATCTGCTGATTTAACATCTTGCTGAGTATACCAGTACAATGTTTTGTTGTAACAAATAGTTCAATGTATTTTACACACTTATAAACTTATTTATACAGTTATAGTAATTTATACCAATACATTAATGTTGTATCTTAATGTTCTGGAAGACGATATTATAAGGAACCTCATACTTTTCCTGGATGATAGAGTTGTCTATAATGAATTATTGCCTGAAAAAAATCTGCACAAATTTGAGTCAGATTATAACATTTCAATTTGGTCCAAAGATAGGCAACTGAGTTTAAGTTTTCAGAAATGTAAATTGGAGCACATCACAAAACAAAAAAAAGACAGTATTGTATGACTACATTATCAAATAATCACAGTTTTAATTGGTCAACTCATACAAATATCTGGATGAAATGAAATGGTGACATAGACTCACTTGTAGGCAAAGCAGAATGCAGACTTCAATTCGTTGGTAAGATACTGGAAAATGCAATCAGTCTACAGAGGACATTGCTTACAAAATACTTGTGTGGCCCATTCTAGAATATTGCTTAAGTATGACCCATAACAAATAAGGCTAATGGCAGACATTGAATGTATACAAAATAGTGTAGCATGATTGATCAAAGATTTATTTGATGCTTGGGAGAGCATCAAGAAGCTACTAAAAATTGGAAATGCCAGACAAGTGAAGATAGATGCCAAATATATGAGAAAACCCAACTTATGAAATTTCAGGAACCTGTATTAAGCGAGGTATTTAGGGATTATACAATAACCACATATGTATCACTCCTATAGGGACCATGAAGGCAAGATTAATTACAGCATGCACAGAACCATTTAAAGAATCATTCTTCCCACACTCCACATGAGCATTGAATGGGGAAAAACCATAATGTGTGGTACAACAATGTACTTTGTCGGACAAACCCACAGTGGTTTATACAGTGTGCATGGAGACATGGAATCAGTTGACAGTAGCTGGGTAATGGTTCATATTGATTCCCATTTTCCTGTTGCAGTAGGTGATCTTATGCCTCTAATTATTTTTTCATTGCTATCTTAACTTGCATTCTCCAATTCAGGTTATTAACCCTTCTTATCTCTACGTATTAGGGCAAATGTACAGTTAACTTTTAAGGAATTTGTATTTTCAATTTATCAACTTTGTTTCATATGCAGCAGCAATGTTACAAATTATTTGTTTCAGTTTCTTTAGAATAATTTTCTGTTTCACAGGTGCCTTGAAGAAAATAAAAGATCTCGAAAGTGTCTTAATGACAACCGATGGCCTCATGTTGACAAGACAGCTGGTTGCCTTGCAGAGGGCAGGGCTTGACGGTCTGAACATCAACTTAGAACACCCTGCAGCCCCAACGCTACAACCTGATCACGAGGAGGAAAGGCTGGGAGCGTGTCATGGCTGGCATAGATCTAGCCTTGCAACTTGAATACGACCCTGTGTAGGTATTACTAGTGCAGCTGTCATCGCATGCAGACTTTCATAAGCAAAAGATATAAATCTGTTGTTAAGAATATCAATACAAGAATCACCATTTTAAAGCAGTACGCCCTCACCCTCGCCCCCATCCCCACTCCCACCCTCACCCCTGTCTCCACACTGCAGCTGTAAGTGAAGGAAGGTATATTGAGACAGAAGAAGTAAATTTTAGCTGACGATGCTAACAGTTTCATAGTTTATACAACATAAAAAAGTATGCCTTGCAAGTTTACCAATTATTGTCAATATGAGGCCATCGGTTGTCATTAAGACACTTTCAAGATCTTTTATTTTCTTCAGGGCACCTGTGAAACAGGAAATTATTCTAAAGGAACTGAAACAAATAATTTGTAATTGGTATCTTATATTTTCCTCCCAAGAGAGTCTTATGAAACTCAAGATCTTTACAGTTTATCTTTTTTTCTTTTGTGTCTTTAGTTTAAAATAAGTATCCTCTATTGTGGTGCTGTTTTGAAAAATTATTCTTAATTCTATAGTCACACTTTTGTTGTGTCTAAGTACTACTGGTTTCAGTAGCAAGTACCAGCATCAGTTCATCTTATTATCAAAAATTTCTTTGCAAAATAAAAGCTGACCACTGTGGCCAAGCGGTTCTAGGCACTTCAGTCCGGAACTGTGCTGCTGCTATGGTCGCAGGTTCGAATCCTGCCTCAGGCAGGGATGTCCTTAGGTTAGTTAGGTTTAAGTAGTTGTAAGTCTGGGGGACTGATGACCTCAGATGTTAAGTCCCATAGTGCTTAGAGCCATTTGAACCATTTTGCAAAATAAAAAGCTTCTGCACAACTGCAAACTAGACATACCATTTTCAGGGTGCAGTTCACATCTATTGAAAGCACAACAGTGACCTTTACTTTTAGTAGATAAGACACCTACTGGGGTAAGTGACTTGATGAATGCACACAAGAAGTTGTCATTTATTCCATATGTAGCTGCCATGCAGAATCATATTTTGTATTAGTTTGTCCTTACTCTTCCAAAAGGTTAAACATTGTCTCTGCAGCCACAGCTTCCTCTCTCCAGCAGTTGTCTTCATTTCCACGTGTGAAGAAAATCCCATTCATTTATCATATTGTTCAAGTAGGATGTTCTCAGTCATCCCCTTGTTTTCTTACCTATGATCTTGCCTTCAGAAATTTTTTTAAAAGATTATCGTCTCCAGTTAAGTGTCCAGTGTATTTTGCTTTGCCCTGGCCTATAACTTTCAGTGGTTCTTTCTTCTCTCCTATTTCCTTTAATTTTTCTGTCAATGCAGCTAGTTCTTGTACTTCTCCTCCAGAACCACATTTCAGCAGGTTTGAGGCGAGCTTCCTTTGGCTTTTCTAATGTACAGATTTTGCATCTGTGTGTCAGAACACTCCACACAAAGGTCTTTACAAATATTTTCTTAATGTGGAAGCTGATATGTTTATTCAGTTGCAGCTTCTTCTTATTTTGGAAGGAACTCTTCACCTGTGCTATTCTTTTCTTGAATGCCTTGAAATATTGATTGTTTTCTTGCAAACTGCTACTGAGATATTGAATTTCAGTTGCTTTATTGAGTTGCTCATTGCCTGTTCTTGTGTCAGTTCTACCTCCACCTCCTTTCTTGTCTCTAGCCATAACTTTTGTCTTCTTTGTATTCATTTTTAGCTTTAGTTTTACCATTTCTTGATTTAAGGCCTGAAATATTTTATTTAGTTCCTACTCTGATTTACTATTGTGATGTCATCAATCTGCAGTGTATATGCATGCAATTAAGTTTCCATATCGACATCATGCTCCAAAAACCACCTAACTGTGTGTGGCAGGGGATACGTCTCATGCCACCAACTGATCCCCTCTGCCTTGTTCCATTTGTGAACAGTGCTTGGGAAGAATGACTGTCAGTATGCTTCTGTATTATCTCTAACTTCTCAAATTTCCTTCTCGTGATCATTTCGTGAATTGTATATGAGAGAAACTATTATGTTGTCAGACTCTTCTCAAAAACTACTCTCTCAAAATTTGGGTAGTAAATCTTTCCGTGATGCACAACTGCTCTCTTATGGCATCTACCACTGGAGTTGCTGAGCATCTCTGTAATGATCTCACAGTGACTAAATGATCCTGTGACAAAACACTCCGCACTTCGTTGGATCTTCTTTCTCTCTTCTGTCAGTCTTACTGGGTAAGGACACAGGGGTAATTTACATACACTTAAGATTCTTCTTGTGAATCTTAGTCTGGCATCTGCTTTTCTATTGCAGTTTTATGTGGTCATTCCACTTTAAGGTTGCTCTGGATAGTTACTTCTAGATATTTTATGGTAGATTCTGTTTCCAGCAATTTGTCATTAATAGTGTAGTTGTACAGTATTGGATTTCTTTTCCTGTGTGTGTGTGTGTGTGTGTGTGTGTGTGTGTGTGTGTGTGTGTGTGTGTGTGTGTGTGCGTGTGTGTGTGTGTGTGTGTGTGTGTGTGTGTGTGTGTATGTGTGTGTGATATGTTACATTTATTTATGTGTAGGGTCAACTGCCAGAGCCTGCATCATTCACCAATCCCCTGCAGGTCGTTGTGCAAATTGATACTGTCTTCTGTTGTTGCTACTTTCTGATGGACAAGTGTAGTACCTGTGAACAACATTCAGGAGCCTCTGACACTTTCTACTGGATCATTTATATACATTGTAAATGTAATGGTCCTATCACATTTCCTTGGAGTATTCCAGAAATTACCTTTTGATTCTTGTCATCTTTTCTTTGTTGTTGTTATTACTTCCTTGACGAACATATTAAGGAAGTAAGGTGATAGAAGGCACCTGTCTCTCATTGCCCTTCTGGTTTTCCTTCTTTCATATCCGGTTCAGTATTCTGACTTTTGTATATACTCAAAATTAATCATCTGTCCTTCCACTTTGGACATTACTTTAAGGAATGATGATATAATGATAATCTGTTTATTAAACAATATTTTAACGATACACTATGCTTTCTGATCATATAGTGGCTTGATGATGGAATTTGATACTGAAATTAGTAATCATTAGACAAAATAAAAGTGAAGCTATAATAAAAGAAAGTAATATTTTGGATCATGTCAGTTGTTGTTCCAAACAACAGCACGTCAGGAATAGGTTCAAATGGCTCTGAGCACTATGCGACTTAACTTCTGAGGTCATCAGTCGCCTAGAACTTAGAACAAATTAAACCTAACTAACCTAAGGACATCACACACATCCATGCCTGAGGCAGGATTCGAACCTGCGAACGTAGCGGTCACGCGGTTACAGACTGTTGCGCCTAGAACCGCACGGCCACTCCGGCTGTCCAGGAATAGGTACTAAATTATTTGTCCGCTGATGATCTCACAGCTTAGAACACTAAAACACAAATGTTAATTGTTTGTTATGTGCCCTGGTAGAGTTGACAACTGTTTACAGTTCACGATTGGTTGTTGGAGATTGGGCATTACCCACATAGTGTATTTAGTGCACAGTGCAGAAAAAGGCAGTGTCCAGAAAAGTAAATAAGTGGAAAGGCAAAAGTTTCACGACAGGATGTTGTGTCACCATACTTGGAAGACAATTATAGCCAAAGACAGAAATTTAAAAGAAACTGGCTCATTTGAGCTGCGGAGACCAAGTCGAGGATTCTCAGTAGATAATTGTTAGCACAGTAGAATTTGTAAAGAGACAATGTCAGTTCATGTGAGGGAAGGTTGATTGGTAAGTACCTATCAGCTTTCTCATAAAACTCACAATTTGAAGAATACACATCAAGGAAAAGGTAGAAGTCCAACAGTGTCAAATCTAAACAATAATATCGATCATCCAACAGTTTTGCAAAATCCCCAGTTGTACTTACTTTACTTACTTACTTACTAACTTACTCAGATTTGCTGTGTACCATACAAGGAACTGGTTTCCACTAGTTCACTCGATCAGTTGCCAAGTTCTCACCTTCCTCCAAGTTTGTGTCCATGCATTGAAGATTCATTGCAAAAGTACCAGGTGTTAAAAGGTCTTCCTGTACATCTGTATCTGTCCATTGATTTCCACAACAGTGTTGATTTTGGGATTCTTCCACCTTACATGCGTAGAACATAACCTGCAATCTTCAGTCTTCTTTCAACAATAATTTTGTGCAGGCTGTGTAGACCTTGTATTCTCAGCACTTCAACGTTTGTAACTTGCTTGGCTTAACATCTTCAGAATTCATCTCTAGCATTGTTGGTGAAAAATATGGAGACTGTGTGCTGATTTTACTGACATTTTCCAAGTCTCACACATATAAACGATAAAGGTGTACAGTCAAAGCTTTGTTGACATATTACAGACCTAATTACCATATCGACTGATTTTCCCATTCTGCTGGTGATTTCTGCATCTGTGACCTCATTATTACATATAAAGCTACCGAGATATGGCATCTGTCAACATCTTGTAGTATCTTCTATTGCAATGTAATCGGGGAAGAGACGAGTAATTTCCACTTACTTTGCACATTCTGTTTGCCTTATCTCTATTAATTTTCAGCCCTACACAATAGGGCATTTAATGAGAAAGCAGATAAAAATTAACTTGATGCCTTCCAAGGAGACGGTCTCTACTAAGTCTCTACTCCTTCAAGCCTGACTATGTAAGTGTAGACCAGAGATGGTTTAAATTCAGAGAAATAGTGTGGACATCAATTAAGAGATATATACCAAATAAATTGAAAGGATACCAAATAAATTAAAAGTGTGGTGCACAAAATATGTCTAAACTCAGCTGCAGAAGCAATGAAAAAAAGCATGTCAAAATTAAAAGAATGCAAAATCTCCAAGATTAGCGATGTTTTACTGAAGCTCGAAACTTAGGGTGGGTTTCAGTGCAAGATGTGTTTAATAGTTCCCATAGTGAAACTTCATTTTGAAATCTGGAAGAAAATCCAAAGAGGTTCAGGTTGAATGTGTAGTACACCAATGGCAAGACACAACCAATACCTTCACTGTGCAATAGCTATGGTAATGTTACTGATGACAGTGCTACTAAAGCAGGGTTACTAAACACGGATTTCTGAAATTTCTTCACCAAAGACAACAAAGTAAATATTGCAGTATTCAAATCAAGAACAACTGCAACTGTGAGTAACTTAGTAGTAGCTCTCCTCAGTGTAATAAAGTAGTTATGTTTCTTTCAGAGAATGCTGATACAATAGCTCCATTAGAAATCATATATAGCCGCTCATTTGATAAAGATCCATACCTAGAGACTGAAAAGTTGCTCAGGTCACACCAATGCTCGAGAAAGAAAAGAGGAGTAACCTGATAAATAACAGACTCATATCACTAATGTTGATTTGCATTAGGATTTTGGAACATATATTGTGTTTGAATATTATGAATTATCTCAAAGATAATGATTCATGGATAAATAGCCAAGATAGATTCAGAAATATCGACCTTTTAAAACACAGCTAGCTCTTTAGTCACACAAAGTAATAAGTGCTGTCGACTGGGGATCTCAAATTGATTCCATATTTGTAGATTTCCAGAAGACTTTTTGAAACAGTTCCTCACAAGCATTTTCTAATCATATCGTGTGCCTATGGTGTATTGTCTCAGTTGTGCAACTGGATGTGTGGTTTCCTGTCAGAAAGGTCACAGTTCATAGTAATTGATGGAAAATCATCAAGTAAAACAGAAGTGATATCTGACATTCCTCAAGGAAGTGTTATAGACCACCTGCTGTTGCCGATCCACATTAACAATTTAAGAGAGAATCTGAGCAGTCCTCTTAGATGATGCTATCATTTACAGTCTTGCAAATCATTTACTGTCTTGTAAAGTGATCAGATGATCAAAATGAACTGCAAAATGATTTAGGCTACCTATCCATATGATGCAAAAAGTGGTAACTGACCTTAAATAATAAAAATTGTTATGTCATCCGCATGAGTAATAAAAGGCATCTACTAAATTTTGGTTACATGATAATTCACGCAGATCTAAAGGCTGTGAAGTCTACTGAATACTTAGGAATTACATTTACAAATAACTTAAATTGGAATGCTCACATAGATAATGCAGTGGGAAAGCAAACAAAGGACTGTGATTTAATAGTAAAACATTTAGAAGATTAGGATTACTAAAGAGACTATCTACAACTATACTTGTCTGTCCTCTTTTGGAGTATTCTGCATGGTGTGGGATCCTTACCAGATAGGACTGACAGAGGACATCATTTAAAAGTTCAAAGAAGGGCAGCTCATTTTGTATTATTGACAAACAGGAAAGTGCATGCCACAGATATCGCATGTGCAAGAAGAGGATCCCCATCTAGCCTGGTTGCGGTTCCTCAAATTACAACTCCAAAAATTACAGCAGAAACGCCATCACACTACAAGTAAACTCGCCCAACACGAAACAGGAAAGAACCACAACGTTTTTTATGGCAAGTGATTCCAGAGAAATGTTGATTTCATCTTCTAAAACATCACTCTGGAAAGAAAACTTCAATTGTAAAAGTGTAAAAAATGATATGTCATGTGCAGCTGTCGAACATAAGGTAGGCCAAAACAACCTAGTAAATAAGTCATCGTCGAAATTTATGCTCCTGCACCAAAATGTACAATCCTTATCAAATAAAGTTAGTGAGATAGAAATATTGTTATCAGATGACCTAAAAGAAGTGTCTGTTATATGTGTTAGTGAGCACTGGTTATCCGAAAATACGTTACATCACACAAGGATAAAGGACTTTGCCCTTTCATCTTTTATTTGTAGGAAAACCTCCATGCATGGAGGAACATGCATATATGTTAGAGAGGACGTCAAACACGAAAATTTAAAGTTCACTAACCAGCTAGGGGAAGAGCAAAACTTCGAAATTTCTGCTACAGAACTGACAAATTTAAATATAATTGTTATTTGCATATATAGAAGCCCAGATGGAAACGTAACTACTTTCGTTGAAAATCTTGAGAAGGCACTTAACAGTATAAAAATAGTTAGTAAAACAACCATCATATGTGGTGATTTTAATATAGATTTCAACAAGAACTTAAAAGACAGATTAAACCTTGAGGCCTTATTAAACATACAACATACATACAACTATCAAATCCCCCACCAGAGTCACCAAATCGTCAAGCAGTGCTATAGATCAGATACTAATAAATACAGATAAATATTTACACAAATCTGGAAATATGAATACAGGTTTCAGTGATCATTATGCACAGTTTATTGAATTCCCAGTAGACACTGCAGGAAATACTGAACAACAAATGACAAGAAAAGGTAGAAATTTTAGCAAGCACAACCTAGAACACTTCAGGCACTTACTAAAAATAGAAACATGAAATGATATAGACAACTATGAGGACACATCTAAAAAGTTTGATATGTTCATGGAAATATTCTCCCATTATTATTATTTCAGTTAAAAACCAAACATTAAAAACTAAAAAAAGAAATGTTACATGGCTGACGAAAGGCATTAAAATATCATGTGCTGAAAAGAGGAGACTTTATGAAATCTCAAAAACACAAAATGTTACAGAAGAATTTCTGGTGCATTTCAAGAATTATAAGAGCGTGCTTCACAAAGTCATAAAAGAATCTAAAAAAACAACAAATGATCACCATGTAAAAATGGCGAGGAACAAAATGAAAGCCATGTGGAAGATAGTCAGAGAACAAGTAGGAAACGAGACCTCCCAAAATGTAAATCTCCAGGTAATCCAAGATGGCAAAAAAATTACAAATCCAGAAGAAGTAGCCAATGCTTTTAATACATACTTTGCAAATATTAGTGAAAAATTACTATCTGACATAAAATCTTCAAATAAAAATCCAGCTACAACACCATCCAATCAAAATAGAAACTGCAACTCCCTATTTCTTACTCCAACCAACCCTAAGGAAATTATACTATCAATAAGCGAGTTAAAAACAAAATTTTCAACAGGTGTGGATGAGATTCCAGATTATGTCATTAAAAATGTGGGGGACTTCATTGCAATACCATTAGCCTACATTTTCAACAGTTCATTAACAAATGGAGTCTTTCCTTCCTGCTTAAAGACAGTGAAACTAAAACCACTGTTCAAAAAGGGTAAGAAAGAAGACATAGCCAATTATAGATCTATTGCCTTGCTATCTACATTTTCTAAAATACTAGAAAAAATTTTTCATAAGAGGTTGCTAGATTTTCTAGAAAAGTGCAAAATGTTATCCACAACCCAACATGGCTTCCGGAAAGGCCGATCAACAGAAACAGCAATATATAAATTTCTGGGTGAAGTACTTGAAAAAATTGATAGTGGATAAAAAGTAACTGGCATATGCCTTGATCTGTCTAAGGCTTTTGACATCATAGACCACACTCTATTGCTGCAGAAGCTTGAAAGAATTGGTATCAGAGGTATGCCTAACAGCTGGCTTAGATCATATCTAACTGACCGCAAGCAAGTAGTAGAAATACATTTTCACAAAGAAAATAAATCAACAAGACATTATTCTGATTATAAAGCAGTAAAATATGGAGTACCGCAGGGCTCGGTACTTGGCCCCATCCTATTTTTGATATATATAAATGACCTAACATCAGCTAACCAGTACCGTAGCACTATCCAGTTTGCAGATGACACAAGCATATTAGTCAGCGGGAAGACTGCAGAGATACTACAGACAAGACTGTCTGAGGCATTAACAAATGTTGTAAACTGGTTCAACCAAAACAAACTAATAATAAATAAAAGCAAAACAGTAGCATTAAATTTTCATAATATCAAGAGAAACATTGAAGAGGATATAAGAATTCAGATGTCAGACAAAGATATTGCAAGTGAGCCTAATACAAAATTTCTGGGGATCTACAGGATAATCTTAGATGGGAAACTCACATTGACAACATATTAAAGAAGCTAAGTACCATGTGTTATTTAATGAGAGTGCTAGAAAACTGCTGTCATAAGGACTGTCTAATGACAGTTTACTATTCTAATATACATTCTGTCCTAAAATATGGGATCACTTTTTGGGGTAACTCGCCATCCTGCCTAAAACTATTCAGGATGCAAAAAAGAATAGTGAGAATCATGGCTGGAATAAAAAGGAACAAACCATGTAGACCATTATTTAAAAGGATAAAAGGATGGGGATTCTTCCCCTTCCATGTATTTTCCTATTTGAAAGTGCAACGTTTATAAAGAAATATACAATAACAAATCCTAGTATCCTGCCCAAAAATGAAAATGTTCATCATCATAATACAAGACAGAAAACTGACTTCCATGTACTCAATACAAAAACCAGTTTGTGCCAAAAAGGAACATTACACCATGGAAAAATTATCTACAATAAATTGCCAAGAGAAATTAAAGTAATGACAGATGTAAAAAATTTTAAAGCAGCATTAAAAGAATATCTGTTGACACATTGCTTTTATAGTGTGGAAGAGTTCCTCCAAAATCCTTGAGAGTCTAAGTGATGATTATGCAAATACTGTAACCATTAATATTGGCCTATAAATACATTCAGATGTAATTCTCAAGTTTATAATGGGGTTCAAGTATAAGTTGTATAGCGACTTGCCCAGTATCTGAAGTAAAATTCTGTGAATGTAATTCTCTAGTGTACATGTCAGTTCATAGTGTAGAAGAGTTCCTCAAAAATCCTTAGAGCTTAAGAGACGATCATGCAAATACTTTAATCGTTAATATTGGCTTATACATGTATTCAGTTGTAAACTTCAAGTTTCTAATGTGGTTTAATTATAACTTACACATTGACTTGCCCAGTATATGAAGTGCTGTAAAATTTTGTGAACATAATTTTCTAGTTTCTAAAGTGTTTTAATTGTAAGATATACTTTGACCTGTCCAATATCTGATTTACTGGACCAATAAATACAATACAATACAATACAATACAATACAATACAATTGGGGTGGCAGTCATTAAAGCAAAAGTATTTTGCTGGAGCAGGTTCTTAAAATTTCAATCATCAACTTTCTCCTCCGAATGTGAAAATATTTTGTTAGAGCCCTCTTACATAGGGAGAAATGATCATTGTAATAAAATAAGAGAAATGAGAGCTTGTACGGAAATATTGAAGTGTTTGTTTTTCCTCAAATGCTGTAGGGGAGTGTAATGGTAGATAAAGAGGTTGAGGGTGGTTCTCTGAACCCTCTGCCAGCATTTAATTGTGAATTACAGACTAGTCATGCAGATATAGATAATGTAGATAGGCTTTCAATATTGTGCACTGATTCTCTAATTTTATACATTGCTCAAATACTTTCGTGGCGCTTTGGAGTGACCCCTTTAAAATAACACTTTACCAGTCTTCTTAATATGTATTTTGGTAACCAGGTTGATAAGAAGTTACAACAATACTCTCTTATTACTCCCCAGTTTTGGGTTTGTTAATGAACAAAATCGCAGCAGTGTTCCATAACAATTACGGGCTGAAGTTTCCTGCTGATGGAACCAATATGATTTTCTGTGTTTCTGAGCATACAGGTTGTGTACGCTGTTTGGAGTCTGGTGTGTGCTGAATCAAATGTTTTTATTGTTGTGATCTTCCATCTGAAGATTGGTTTCATGGAGTTGCCCATGCTAGCTTATCCTGTGTGACCCTCTTCACCTCTGCATAACTACTGCAGCGTACAATAACTTGAACTTGCTTTCTGCAGTCAGTTTTTGGTCTCCTACAGTTGTTACCCCCATTATATTCACAGATGACCACATATTGTGGAAATTGCATATTGAAATGTAGGATGCAATAATAACGTACGGAAAGTTTCTGTTGAAAATTACGAATTATTTAGGAATAAAGGAGATGGCTCACCAAAAGGCAGAAGCACTGTCTCATCGATAGGCACATGAACAAAAGGTATGTAGAATGAGATTTTCACTGTGCAGTGGAGTGTGCACTGATATGAAAATTTCCTGGCAGATTAAAACTGTGTGCTGGACCAAGAGTCGAACTTGGGACCTTTGCCTTTCATGGGCAAGTGCTCTACCATCTGAGCTATCCATGCACGACTCACGACCCGTCCTCACAGCTTTACTTCCACCAGTACCTCATCTTCTACCTTCCAAACTAAAAGGTATGTTGCTTGGCGAGCTTCCAGAATGCACTTTCTTTTTCTAGCTGTAGGGAAAACATGCGCACGCGCACACAAACACACACACACACACACACACACACACACACACACACACACACACACGCACACTCACACACACACACTCACATGCGCATGCATGTCTCCTTATGGTGTGGTCGCTCAACTGCCACCTCTTTACTGGCCCACGGTGAGTGTTCTGGAGTGAGGTGGGGCTTTAGAGTGGGGTAGGATGGGGTGGGTTGAGGAAATGTGAGGGATGGAGAGAGATGGGAGGGGTTTGGAGGGAAGCATTTAGTGGCTCGTGGGAGAGTGGGGAGCCATCTGTGGGCTAGCTAGGGGTGCAGGTGGAGGAGTAAGGCGACAGACAACTGGGCACTCATAGACTAGGGTGTGACGTAAGATAACAGCACACAACTAGCTGATTGGGAGGGGGGTAGAGGGGGGGGAGGGGCGTGTGTGTGTGGGGGGGGGGAGGGGGGGGGGAGGGGGGCTGGGAGTTAACTTGGATTTAGACCAGGAAGCAAAGGATGTGCTGTAAGTATGGCTACGAAAGTTGAGTATTCTTAAATAAGATCAGCTGGTGCCAATGTGTTGGAAAGTAACTGGCACAGAAAGTGCAATTGGGGCTCCTTTTTCATTGTTGTTGTTGTTGTGGTCTTCAGTCCTGAGACTGGTTTGATGCAGATCTCCATGCTACTCTATCCTGTGCAAGCCTTTTCATCTCCCAGTACCTACTGCAACCCACATCCTTCTGAATCTGCTTAGTGTAATCATCTCTTGGTCTCCCTCTACGATTTTTACCCTCCACGCTGCCCTCCAATACTAAATTGGTGATCCCTTGATGCCTCAGAACATGTCCTATCAACCGATCCCTTCTTCTGGTCAAGTTGTGCCACAAACTTCTCTTCACCCCAATCCTATTCAATACTTCCTCATTAGTTATGTGATCTACCCATCTAATCTTCAGCATTCTTCTGTAGCACCACATTTCGAAAGCTTCTATTCTCTTCTTGTCCAAACTATTTATCGTCCATGTTTCACTTCCATACATGGCTACACTCCATACGAATACTTTCAGAAATGACTTCCTGACACTTAAATCAATACTGGATGTTAACAAATTTCTCTTCTTCAGAAACGCTTTCCTTGCCATTGCCAGCCTACATTTTATATCCTCTCTACTTCGACCATCATCAGTTATTTTGCTACCCAAATAGCAAAACTCCTTTACTACTTTAAGTGCCTCATTTCCTAATCTAATTCCCTCAGCATCACCCGACTTAATTAGACTACATTCCATTATCCTTGTTTTGCTTTTGTTGATGTTCATCTTATATCCTCCTTTCAAGACACTGTCCATTCCATTCAACAGCTCTTCCAAGTCCTTTGCTGTCTCTGACAGAATTACAATGTCATCGGCGAACCTCAAAGTTTTTATTTCTTCTCCATGAATTTTAATACCTACTCCGAATTTTTCTTTTGTTTCCTTTACTGCTTGCTCAATATACAGATTGAACAACATCGGGGAGAGGCTACAACCCTGTCTTACTCCCTTCCCAACCACTGCTTCCCTTTCATGTCCCTCGACTCTTATAACTGCCATCTGGTTTCTGTACAAATTGTAAATAGCCTTTCGCTCCCTGTATTTTACCCCTGCCACCTTTAGAATTTGAAAGAGAGTATTCCAGTCAACATTGTCAAAAGCTTTCTCTAAGTCTACAAAGGCTAGAAACGTAGGTTTGCCTTTCCTTAATCTTTCTTCTAAGATAAGTCGTAAGGTCAGTATTGCCTCACGTGTTCCAGTGTTTCTACGGAATCCAAACTGATCTTCCCCGAGGTTGGCTTCTACTAGTTTTTCCATTCGTCTGTAAAGAATTCGTGTTAGTATATTGCAGCTGTGACTTATTAAGCTGATAGTTCAGTAATTTTCACATCTGTCAACACCTGCTTTCTTTGGGATTGGAATTATTATATTCTTCTTGAAGTCTGTGGGTATTTCGCCTGTTTCATACATCTTGCTCACCAGATGGTAGAGTTTTGTCAGGACTGGCTCTCCCATGGCCGTCAGTAGTTCCAATGGAATATTGTCTACTCCGGGGGCCTTGTTTCGACTCAGGTCTTTCAGTGCTCTGTCAAACTCTTCACGCAGTATCATATCTCCCATTTCATCTTCATCTACATCCTCTTCCATTTCCATAATATTGTCCTCAAGTACATCGCCCTTGTATAGACCCTCTATATACTCCTTCCACCTTTCTGCTTTCCCTTCTTTGCTTAGAACTGGGTTTCCATCTGAGCTCTTGATATTCATACAAGTCGTTCTCTTATCTCCAAAGGTCTCTTTAATTTTCCTGTAGGCGGTATCTATCTTACCCCTAGTGAGATAGGCCTCTACATCCTTACATTTGTCCTCTAGCCATCCCTGCTTAGCCATTTTGCACTTCCTGTCGATCTCATTTTTGAGACGTTTGTATTCCTTTTTGCCTGTTTCACTTACTGCATTTTTATATTTTCTCCTTTCATCAATTAAATTCAATATTTCTTCTGTTACCCAAGGATTTCTACTAGCCCTCGTCTTTTTACCTACTTGATCCTCTGCTGCCTTCACTACTTCATCCCTCAAAGCTACCCATTCTTCTTCTACTGTATTTATTTCCCCCATTCCTGTTTTTCATTATGAATTTTAAATAGTCTGCAGAGCAAATTGAATTAGGAGGATCAGGCATTTGTGTGGGTCTAGGAAAGTAAATTGTAGAGCCAGATAAAAGGCGTGCAAGACAGGAGGGATACTACTGCTCATCACTGCTGTATCGTGCTACTAGTACGTGTCAGTGTGAGTGCACCAAGAGTGGTGTTGCCGTACATGCGTCTTTAAATTGGTTACCGACTGATCATTGCAGGCTGGCTGCTGGAGGCCATCTCTGGGAGCCAAGCGTGCCGTGCGGTCCCTGCCATGCCATCTGCTGGCGACTTGCACATATATAAGTGTGGAACAGTGCTGACTGACTCTCTGTGTGATTCTAGTTTGTAATGTGCACATCAGTGTTCTGTGTCTTGTTGAGTCCTTAGAGGCATATTGTTCGGAGGTTATTATTAAAGCCATATTTGTGCGACTTGGATCACACTTCAGTATTACTTGGTTAGTACATCACCACAAACATAAGGACCGGAAATGTACATGCTTTGACAGTTTGCTACGTCTCTCTCTTCTAGGACTGACATGGTAGCTGCCTTGCATTTCTTAATGACTCTGACCTTGTCAACCACAAACCGAATCGTAGTACAGTCATGATTTCCCTGAAGAGATTACATGACAGCAGAGACTTGTAAAATTGTGTTACCCATTTCTCTAGCCAGTGAAGATTCATTCTATACCTTCAGATACAGTGTCATGTAGGAGTAGAACAGCAAGAAATACGTAGCTCCTCTAACAGTAATGACAGTTTATCACCTCCCAACACTACATGTGCCAATGTTTCAGTGCATTTTTGAATATGTTTGTTAACAGATTCATCAACACAACAAAAATTTACGATCTCAGTAGCATCTTATTTCTTAACTCATACTTTACTATTCATCAGAATCTTCATCGCTGCTCTTTGATTCGTCAGAGTTCCCTGCTGTACTTTGTTTTATTTCATAGTCAGAATTAGTTGAAATACCACCTACCCTATTTACTCAAATCTAAGCCGCACTCAAACCTGAAAAATGAGACTCGAAATAAAGGAAGGAAAAAAAAGAAATTCCCGAATCCAAGCCGCACCTGAAATTTGAGTCTCGAAGTTCAAGGGGAGAGAAAAGTTTTAGGCCGCACCTCCAAATCGAAACAAAGTCAGTCCATTGTAATATGAGACACAATTTAGGTCGAATGAATGACGATACAGCTACAGTAGTTTGGTTCGAGTTGTAAGCGTAGCACTTAAGCTTTACCAGGTAGCCTTTGCTATGCGTCAGGCGCTCCGTCCGTATTTATACTGGTACCCTTCCTTTTTCACGTGCTTCGTCTGGTTTGAATCGATTGCTTATTTTGCTTTGATCTGATAAGTGCCGTTTTCCTTGTTATAGGCATTTATGTCACTGTAAGCTGAAAATGCATTACTGTACTGTGTCATGCATTGTTTGTCGCATTGTGATAGTGCGTGTTTGCAGCCTTTTGTCGCTCGTGGCATGGCTTGCTTTTGTGCACGCTACCGCCGCTTACAATAAAAAAAAAAAGAAAAGAGAGAGAAATCGTCTCATTAGCGGAACAATGGCAAGAGACTACTATTTCTTGTTACTTATACTGCTGCTTTCTTTGATAATGATCAACAAGAACCAAATAATAGACTGCGTATGATAGAACATGTTCTGAACGAGAGTTAGGCGAAAATTTTTCTCCATTTCAAAATCTTTGCGGCCGCTTCTTTAGTACATCAAATTCTGCACAGAAATTAGAGTCATCTTAGACATAAAAATCTAGTCAGTTGCCGTGCTTCATTTCTGACTGTATCACTACTAGGCATAAGAATAATACGAATATAAACATGTCATGATACGTATATTCTTCCGCATTTGCTGTTGTCTCACTCTAGTTTCGTAGTTTATTAGGCAGACAGGATTTAAATAAGATAGCAGCAAACACGAAAGAATATGTGGCAAAATGTTTATATTTGTATTACTTTTATGATGAAGAGAATACTGCATGTGATTCACATTTCATCAGGTTCCTATTAGCAACCATCTCTTCTCACAGGTAGGAAAACATTCAGAACGTAGGATTGGCCATATTGACAAACATCCCAAACAGCCTTGCCAGTCGGATTTTCGTAATACATTGAAGTTCTGCTACATTCGAAGATGAACAATACGGAATTTGTATTTACTTCATTGGATAATGTATGAAAATTGTCTTCCACCTTTTTTTTTAAATTTATTTACTGACGCAGAGGTTTTGGCGCCAGTATTTATCTTTGTGCCTACGAAGCATGCCTGTGTAGCACTACATATATTCGACGGCAGAAGTTAGTTGTTTCAGCACCTACCGACATTTTTCAGAACTTCCACTTGCTTTGCTCTCGATTCTAAGCCGCAGGCGGTTTTTTGGATTACAAAAACCGGAAAAAAAGTGCGGCTTAGATTTGAGTAAATATGGTACATCCTCTCCTTTGGATTCAACTTCTTAAGTATTATCTTTCAAGTCAACATCTGCTAATCTGTGAGACCGAAATGATGAGCCATACTACTCTATTTCACTGTGCCTGTTTGTTTCATTTGTATAACATTTTATTCCATCATAGATGCTGCACTTACAGTTTCATATATGCATTGCAGCAGCAGACACAATAAAAGTAGCAATCAGCAGTGCTTAGTTTGTTGAATGGGTAAAAAATATGCCATTGTCCCAGTTCCACATATCCCCAAAATTTGATTCTGCCAAATTCTGTACTCTCTGAAATCGAATGTTTAATCCAAAGATGAAAGTGAACAAGTTTGATGCAGTATTGCTAATACTGTTTATTATGCATCTTGCTGAATGAAGTGCATACCGTGTCTTTTCTGAAAGGTTTGGAGAAGTAATGCACATACCAGTTTTCTAAAAACTTACATTGAGATTGTGCTCTCCTTCCTCTTGTACAAATTAGTAGAGCCCTTCGGATTACTCCACGATATGCCTCTTGGCAAGGTGGTAACGACAGTATTATGAAAAGGATAGATTGGCACTCACTGTATAGTGTAGATGTTGTGTTGCAGGCAGAGGGGGGGGGGGGGGGGGGGGAAACACCACCTATTAAACACGTAAGCTTTTGGTGCAAAGCCCCCCCCTCCCCCCCTTCCAACACACACACACACACACACACACACACACACACACACACATGCGCGCAAATGCAGATCACACATACATGACCACTGTCTCTGGCTGTAGGGCCAGACTGGGAGCAACTGCGCATCATGGGAGAAACACCGGTCGTGGGTGTGTGTGTGTGTGTGTGTGTGTGTGTGTATGTGTGTGTTTTGTCCACTTTGGAAGAAGACTTTCTGATCGAAAGCTTACGTGTTTAGTAGTCTTTTTGTTGTGCTTGTCTGTGACCTAACATCTCCTGTATACAGTGAATAGCAATGTATCTTTTTTATAATATGGTCATTATTCCAGCCTAGATTTTCTATTGTTTGTTTCCTTTTAAGACCTTATAAAGACAGTTACTGACAATTTCTTTTTTTCTTATTGGAGAAAAGTAAAACCATATGGGGGCCAGACGTAGATTGTAAATGAATATGGAATAGAGTATTTTTATTCTCTCTGTATGCAGTGTCAATAACGTCACCTCACACACTTCATTTCTGGCAGCACCTCCTTCTCAACACATGACTGTCCCCCACCACCTCACCATAGTCTTCAAGTTATATCCTATACCACTTCTGGGTGGACAAATAGATGAAGGATGTAGTTCAAAACAGTATAACTAAACTTAAAAGTCAAACCGCCCTTCTATAGAGACTGCCATCATTATTTAAACATACTAAACAACATCAAAACAGTCAAAAGAAATTTTTTTTCAAAAGAGCAGAAAATTGTAGTGAAATTCATGAAAGGATTGTTTTAAATTGTTATATCTCAAATCAATAAGTATGTCAGCATTTCCCAGGATTTTCTGGCTTAATTAAGACTAGGTCATGCCACCACAGTGTTCAGACAGTGGACTTGCCTTCGAGAGGACAACGGACCCAAGTCCCATCGGGCCACCAAAATTTAGGTTTTCCTTGATTTCCCTAATTGATTTAAGGCAAATGCTGGTATGGTTCCTTTGAAAAAGATGACATTCGGCTGAGGAAGCTAATTTCTGTGGCAGGTCTGATGACACAGTGCTGGTGGAAGCACGAGTATTTCAGAGCAAACCATTCATTGCACATTTTTAAACATAGGGCTCTGCTGTAGACAACCCCTGTATGTTCCCATGTTGACAACACTGTTGAATTACAATTTCTGTGGCTCAGGAGCATTGAGATTGGGCAGTGAATCAATAGAAATGTGTCATCTGGTTGAATCATTCATGTTTCGCATTACACCTGCTTGACGGTTTTGTGCACATACACTGTCAACAGAGTGAATTGGTGCATGAAAGGTGCACTTTGCTACAGACTTAGGCCAGTGGGAGCAATATTATTCTATGGAGGACATTCACCTGGTCTTCTGTGGGTCCTGTGGTAGTAACTGAAGGCTCCATAACAGCTTTGTTCTGTGTGAACATTATTGTGCACTGTCCGCACCCTGTCCCTAATGAAGGTGACATGTTTCAACAATATGACTTTCAGTGTCATGAGGCCAGAATCAAATTCACCCCTTCTGAATCTGATGGAATACATCTGCGATGCTATCAGATACCAGTTCTGCACCCAGAAACCACTGATCTCCAATTTATGGGAATTACATGACCTGTGCTTAGACATGTGGTGCTGCATAATGCTGGGAACATACCTCACATAATGCTGGGAACATACCTGAAATTTATTGAACTTGTCCCACACAAAATCACTGCTGTATTGTGTTCCAACAGTGGACAAACACATTATCAAACAGGAGGTCATAGTGTTTTGTCTCATCAGTTTATATATTCAATGCTTGAATGAAAGGCGTGCTCTTTTCCTTTTTTCTGCCATTGCGTGTATGTTTAAAGTAGGATGTTCTACCATATGGGCTTGTTTATATGAAGGCTGTCAGTGTTACCACCTGCACAGATACTAAATGCTCCTTTTGTGAAGACCTTTTATCTTGAGAACACTTTTAACTTTGTTTCACAAATGGCAGCACAGTTTCAAGAAAGCTTCTTAATTTAATGAAATAGTTAAAATAATACCTTCAGCAAAAGATGTGTGCATTGGAGTGGGAAAAAGGATTGGAGATGTATGTAGTTTAATTTTCTTAAATTGTTAAGAAGGTTAACAGCTTGGCATGCTAAGATAAATTCCCACATTCTCTAAAGAGAGAGAAAAAAATTAATTTAACAGAATCAGTGAGGTATACAAATATAACAACAGACTTGTAGAACCATTATTTTGTAGGTTAGATTAGATTAGATTCAGCTTTTGTTCCAAGACCCAAAACATGAGACGATTCTCATGGGTGAGTAACATACCAGAAAGTATAACATAAAAAATATAAAACATTTGAATACCCTGATCATTTGTCAGGAGATTGTCAAACTAGGTGAATACAATACAAACTGGAACAGCTAATATTTTTAGAATTGATACGCTGTCAGGCTGAAACATTGTTATGCACTATTAATAAATTTATCAAACAAAAAGTACATAATCTTGACTGTTATGACAAAGTGCTCTCAGAACTGAAATCTAGCAGACATTTTTATTTAAGCTGGCCTAACAGCCACTGTCAAGATATTCATCTATAGAGTAGGATGAGTTGCCTATCAAAAAGTCTTTCAAACTCTGTTTAAACCATGCTTTATCTGATACCAAGTTTTTAGTGGTGTCTTTCTTCCACAGATAAATTGTGTTGTAATGCAAGGTTTTAATGAAGGTGAAGTGTGCAGTTTTGTGGAGTTAACAAAAGAGAAAAATGTTGATGTAAGATTTATCGAGTACATGCCTTTCAGCGGCAACAAATGGAATGATGGGAACATGGTCTCATTTAGTGAAATGCTCCAAATAATTAGAAAGCAGTGGCCTAATTTTGATCCTCTTCCCAATGGGCCCAATGATACCTCAAAGGTACGTGCAGTATTACATATGAACATACATTGAAAATAATTTAATGTTTATGATTTACTACCAATCACAAGAATACTTCACATCTGCTGGTGGTGTGAGAGATGGACTGGTTTAGTTACATATTTCTCGTCCCATTCAGTAAGTCTGTCCTGGCCTGGGTTTCTCTGCAGCTTTTCTGCAACTCTCCCCATTTCCTAAACCTTGACAATCCTTTTCTTTCTTACCTTTTCCTTCCCCTTCATTGTTTCTGCCAGAAGAAGAAGCCACTGACTCCAAAAGCTTGCACATTTCCATAACTTTAAGGGGAGTTAGAAGGGGAAAACATTCTTTTTCACTTTTTCGGGTTTTTATCTGATTATAAAATTTGCAATTTTCCAAATAAAATGATATGTATATTACTTATAAACTTGCGTGGGAAGTATTTTATTTTATTTTCTAAAATATAATCTACACCAGTTGAAAATGTTAAAATTTTTACATGCATTACTTCAAGACCTAATAAAATCGGTAATTTTTTATATACAGGGTAGTCCATTGATCGTGACCGGGCTGAATATCTCACAAAATAAGTGTCAAACGAAAAAACTACAAGGAACGAAATTTGTCTAGCTCGAAGGGGGAAACCAGCTGGTGCAATGGTTGGCCTGCTATAAGGCACTGCCATAGCTCAAACTGATATCAACTGTGTTTTTTTTTAAATAGGAACCCCATTTTTTATTACATATTCATGTAATATGTAAAGAAATATGAATGTTTTAGTTGGACCACTTTCTTCGCTTTGTGATAGATGTCGCTGTAATAGTCACAAACATATGTCTCATAATTTTAGACGAACAATTGGTAACAGGTAGGTTTTTTAAATTAAAATACAGAATGTAGGTACATTTCAACATTTTATTTCGGTTGTTCCAATGTGATACATGTACCTTTGTGAACTTACCATTTCTGAGAACGCATGCTGTTATGGCGTGATTACCTGTGAATACCACATTAATGCAATAAATGCTCAAAATGATGTCTGTCAACCTCAATGCCTTTGGCAATACGTGTAATGACATTCCTCTCAACAGTGAGTAGTTCGCCTTCCGTAATGTTCGCACATGCATTGACAATGCACTGATGCATGTTGTCAGGCATTGTCGGTGGATCACGATAGCAAATATCCTTCAACTTTCCCCACAGAAAGAAATCCGGGGACGTCAGATCCGGTGAATGTGCGGGCCATGGTATGGTGCTTTGACGACCAATCCACCTGTCATGAAATATGCTATTCAATACTGCTTCAACCGCACGCAAACTATGTGCCGGACACCCATCATGTTGGAAGTACATCGCCATTCTGTCATGCAGTGAAACATCTTGTAGTAACATTGGTAGAACATTACGCAGAAAATCAGCGTACATTGCACCATTTAGATTGCCATCGATAAAATGGGGGCCAATTATCCTTCCTCCCTTAATGCCACACCATACAATAACCTGCGAAGGTCGCTGCTGTTCCACTTGTCGCTGCCATCGTAGATTTTCCGTTGTCCAATAGTGCATATTATGGCGGTTTAGGTTACTGCTGTTGGTGGATGATGCTTCATCGCTAAATAGAACGCATGCAAAAAATCTTTCATCGTCCCATAATTTCTCTTGTGCCCAGTGGCAGAACTGTACATGACGTTCAAAGTCATCGCCATGCAATTCATGGTGCATAGAAATATGGTACGGGTGCAATCGATGTTGATGTAGCATTCTCAACACCGACGTTTTTGAGATTCCCAATTCTCATGCAGTTTGTCTGCTACTGATGTGTGGATTAGCTGCCCCAGCAGCTAAAACACCTACTAGGGCATCATCATTTGTTGGAGGTCGTGGTTGGTGTTCCACATGTGGCTGGACACTTCCTGTTTCCTTAAATAATGTAAATATCTGGCGAATGGTCCGGACACTTCGATGATGTCGTCCAGGATACCGAGCAGCATACATAGCACACGCCCCTTGGGCATTTAGATCACAATAGCCATACATCAACATGATATCGACCTTTTCCGCAATTGGTAAACGGTCCATTTTAACACAGGTAATGTATCACGAAGCAAATACCGTCCACACTGGCGGAATGTTATGTGATACCACATACTTATTCGTTTGTGACTATTGCAGCTGCTGGCCGGAGTTGCCGAGCGGTGCTAGGCGCTACAGTCTGGAAACGCGCGACCGCTACGGTCGCAGGTTCGAATCCTGCCTCGGGCATGGATGTGTGTGATGTCCTTAGGTTAGTTAGGTTTAAGTAGTTCTAAGTTCTAGGTGACTGATGACCTCAGAAGTTAAGTCCCATAGTGCTCCGAGCCATTTGAACCATTTTTGACTATTACAGCCCCATCTATCACAAAGCGAAAAAAGTGGTCCAGCTAAAACATTCACATTTCTTTACGTACTACATGAATATGTAATAAAACATGGGGGTTCCTATTTTTAAAAAATGCAGTTGATATGAGTTTGACCTATGGCAGTACCATCTAGCAGGCCAACCATAGCGCGATCTGGTTTCTCCCTTCAAGCTAGACGAATTTCGTTCTTTGTAGTCTTTTCATTTGATGCTTATTTCATGACATATTTGGCCTGGTCGCTATCAATGGACCACCCTGTAGAAAGCTGTGGATTACTGTGTTATAAATGTTAAATTATGTGTTTGTATTGGTAGCACTGTCAAAAATAGTATCGTATCTTTTCATTGTATAAACATGCTTTGTATGTCGAAGTGCTAACGTTTTTCCGAGGAAAAGTGTCGAATAGACTGGTAAATCTCTCAAAAAGTATGACTCCAAAATGAAGTGTTTTTAAGAAATGTGGGTTTCATGGTAATAAATATTTGAATAAAGAGAAACTTTGTGTTCAGCATGTGGTGTGTGAAGTTACAAACAAATACTGGCAAACTCATGAGTATCTAGCGAAACACCCATTAGTGCTTCGAAGATTAAAATGAAACATAGTGATAACATAGTTATCTCAAAACAAAACTCATGTAAACGGTAGGTTAGGTTATATTCTGATACATTTACACATCCTAACAGGGGTGTTATATGAATGTGTGTGCTGTATGTATGTGGAGGGCCAGTTAGTTTACATGAAGACATTGAGGTATCAAATGGACTAGCCAGGAAACTTATCATTAATTCTGCCAGTTGTAAATATACTCATTCATTTTGGAATTCTGATAAGTGTAAAGATAATTATTTTGAAATAAATGTTAGGTGGTTTTATGGATTGAGAGCTATTGGCAAAGGACACACTGCAGCAGAAACAATGTGTGTCATGATGTATATGCCACACCCACTTTGTAAAATGGACAAGTATGCAGGATTTATTGGAGCTGCTGTGAAATCTGCTGCATGTGAGTCAATTAAGGGTGCTACAAATGAAGCTGCTGAAATAAACGATGGTATGATTGACATATCCGTAGCTTTTGGGGCACTTGGTAGAAGCGCAGCTGCATTTCTAAGAATTCTGTTGCTACAGTGACCAGTGTGGATACTGGAAAGCTAATAGATTTCCAGATTTTAACCAAACATTGTTATAAGTATAAATCAGGGAATGAAGAAGGGCATATCTGTGACAGAAATTATGAAGGACAACTAGTCGTACGGAGGCATGTGCAGCTGTTGAAATTTGTAATCGATCTGTAAACTAAAGGGGAGTGTGTTACACTAAGTTCTTAGGTTATGCAGACTCAAATGCATATAACAGTGTAGTAGCCACTCAGCCTTATGGTGAGAAGCTTATCACAGAACTGGAATGTGTTGGTCATGTCCAGAAGAGGATGGGTACCAGATTGAGGAAGTTGAAACAAAGTTTGAGAGACAAGAAGCTTTCAGGTGGTAAGACCATAAGAAGCAGGCTGACAGACAAAATGATTGATCAACTACAACAGTATTATGAGATTGCCATTAGAAATAATACTGAGGATTTGTTGAAAATGGAACAGGCAGTATGGGCTACCTTCTTCCAGAGACTGTCAGCTGATGATAAACCAGTACACCATCTTTGCCCTCCTGGATCTGGTTCATGGTGCAATTACCGCAATGCCCAGTACTCAAACAGGTCATACAGCCATAAACATTCTATCCCAGCAGCAGTTGTGAATATCATAGAACCTGTTTACAGAGACCTGGCAATCCTGAATTATTGAAGAAGTGTCTGCATTGTCAGACTCAAAATCCCAATGAGTCGTTCAATAATCTTATAGTGTCAGTGTTGTCGTAACTGCCATCTGCGTCATGTCTGCTGTGCAGTGAGCTACGCTAATTTAAGTATTAACTCTATTTTTCTTACTTGTCACTTCTTCTTCCGTGTGTTTTTGCTTTTACGAAGCTTTAATTGTCGAGTGCTAGTAATAGTGTTCCATAGATCTCGTGTTTGTTTTGAATACAGTCGGAGAGAGTCCATTTAGTAAGCCACAGTGCCAGTAGTGCTAGTGTTTGTTTTCAATACAGTCCAGAGACAGGTAGGGCTATTTTCATTGTTTTCTACAGGAAGTGTCTAGTAACCACAGTTTAGTCAACTATCAGCCGCCTTTAGCGAATTAGCAGTCTAGTTATAAGTTGATAAACTCTCTACAGTAAATTGATTTCTTAGGATGGATAGGATGTGTGACTGCTGTGTACGGACACAGGAGGAGCTGGCCACTGTTCGCGAACAGCTGAAAGTGTTGATGGCCGTGGTTAGCCGTCTTCAGGCTGCTGCCTCGGAGTGTAGCGGCAGTGGGGAGTCTGGTACACCCCAGGTGTTACATGCTTCACCCACTGACCCTGCTGTCGACATATCTTTGCGGGTACTGGGCGCGGTTGGGCCACCCTCTTCCCAAGGGGAGTGGCGGGTTCAGCGGCATTCGCGGCGCACGAGGCGGAGGGTCAGTGTGGAGGCTGGCTGTGTGGCATCGCCCGTTCTGCCTGTGAGTGGACATGTGGCCACTCCTTCAGCATGGTCCGAGCAGGCACATGGGGGGAGGGGTTTATTAGTTATTGGGAGCTCCAACGTTAGGCGGGTGATGGAGCCCCTTAGGGAAATAGCAGAAAGGTCGGGGAAGAAGGTCAGTGTTCACTCTGTCTGCTTGCCGGGAATCTCATCTGAGATGTGGAGGAGGCCGTGCCGGCAGTGATAGAGAGCACTGGGTGCACCCGACTGCAAATTGTTGCTCATGTCGGCACCAATGACTCCTGCTGTCTGGGTTCAGAGGTCATCCTCAGTTCGTACAGGCGGTTAGCGGAGTTGGTGAAGGCGGAAAGCCTCGCGTGGTGGAATCTGAGCTAGCTATTTGTAGTATCGTTCCGAGAACCGATAGTGGTCCTCTGGTTTGGAGCCAAGTGGAAGGCTTAAACCAGGGACTCAGACGATTCTGCGGAGATCTGGGGTGCAAATTTCTCGACCTCCGCTATCGGGTGGAGAAATGTAGGGTCCCCCTGAATAGGTCATGCGTGTACTACATGCAGGAAGTGGCTACAAGTGTAGCAGAGTATGTGTGGAATGCACATGTGGGTTTTTTAGGTTAGAGAATTCCCTCCCTAGGCCCGACAAGACACCTCCTGAGATGCGGCAAGGTAGGAGTAGACAAAATGCAACAGAGAATAACAATATTAAAGTGCTAATAGTAAACTGCAGGAGCGTCTATAGAAAGGTCCCAGAACTGCTCTCATTAATAAACGGTCACAATGCCCACATAGTACTAGGGACAGAAAGTTGGCTGAAACCCGATGTAAACAGTAATAAATTCTAAACTCAGATTGGAATGTATACCGCAGAGACAGGCTAGACAGTGAAGGGGGAGGCATGTTTAAAGTGATAAGAAGTGCAATAGTATCGAAGGAAATTGACAGAGATCCGAAATGTTAAATAATTTGGGTGAAGGTCACGGTTAAAGCAGGCTCAGACATGGTAATTGGATGTCTCTATAGGCCCCCTGGCTCAGCAGCTGTTGTGGCTGAGCACCTGAAGGATAATTTGGAAAATATTTCGAGTAGATTTGCCCAACATGTTATAGTTCTGGGTGGAGATTTTAATTTGCCGGATATAGACTGGGAGACTCAAACTTTAATAACGGGTGGCAGGGACAAAGAATCCAGTGAAATTTTTTAAGAGCTTTATCTGAAAACTACCTTGAGCAGTTAAACAGAGAACCGACTCGTGGTGATAACATATTAGAACTTCTAGTGACAAACAGACCCGAACTATTTGAAACAGTTAACGCAGAACAGGGAATCAGCGATCATAAAGCGGTTAGTGCATCGATGATTTCAGCCGTAAATAGAAATATTAAAAAAGGTACGAAAATTTTTCTGGTTAGCAAAAGTGACAAGAATCTGATTTCAGAGTACCTGATGGCTCAACGCAAAAGGTTTGTTTTAAGTACAGATAGTGTTAAGGATCAGTGGACAAAGTTCAAAACCATCGTACAATATGCATTAGATGAGTATGTGCCAAGCAAGATCGTAAGAGATGGAAAAGAGCCAGCGTGGTACAACAACCGAGTTAGAAAACTGCTGTGGAGGCAAAGGGAACTTCACAGCAAACATAAACATAGCCAACACCTTGCAGACAAACAAAAATTACACGAAGCGAAATGTAATGTGAGGAGGGCCATGCGAGAGGCGTTAAATGAATTCGAAAGTAAAGTTCTATGTACTGACTTGGCAGAAAATCCTAAGAAATTTTGCTCTTATGTCAAAGCGGTAGGTGGATCAAAACAAAATGTCCAGACACTCTGTGACCAAAAAGGTACTGAAACAGAGGATGATGGACTAAAGGCCGAAATACTAAATGTCTTTTTCCAAAGCTGTTTCACAGAGGAAGACTGCACTGTAGTTCCTTCTCTAGATTGTCGCACAGATGACAAAATGGTAGATATTGAAATAGATGACAGAGGGACAGAGAAACAATTAAAATCACTCAAAAGAGGAAAGGCCGCTGGACCTGATGGGATACCAGTTCAGTTTTACACAGAGTATGCGAAGGAACTTGTCCCCCTTCTTGCAGCAGTGTACCGTAGGTCTCTACAAGAGCGTAGCGTTCCAAAGAATTGGAAAAGGGCACAGGTCATCCCCGTTTTCAAGAAGGGACGTTGAACAGATGTGCAGAACTACAGACCTATATCTCTAACGTCGATCAGTTGTAGAATTTTAGAACATGTATTATGTTCGAATATTATGACTTTTATGTAAACTAGAAATCTACTCTGTAGGAATCAGCATGGGTTTTGAAAAAGATGATCGTGTGAAACCCAGCTCGCGCTATTCGTCCACGAGACTCAGAGGGCCATAGACACGGGTTCCCAGGTAGATGCTGTGTTTCTTGACTTCCACAAGGCGTTCGATACAGTTCCCCGCAATCGTTTAATGAACAAAGTAAGAGCATATGGACTATCAGACCAATTATGTGATTGGATTGAAGAGTTGCTAGATAACAGAACGTAGCATGTCATTCTCAATGGAGAGAAGTCTTCCGAAGTAAGAGTGATTTCAGGTGTGCTGCAGGGGAGTGTCGTAGGAGCGTTGCTATTCACAATATACATAAATGACCTTGTGAATGACATCGGAAGTTCACTGAGGCTTTTTGCGGATGATGCTGTGGTATATCGAGAGGTTGCAACAATGGAAAATTGTACTGAAATGCAGGATGATCTGCAGCGAATTGATGCATGGTGCAGGGAATGGCAATTGAATCTCAATGTAGACAAGTGTAATGTGCTGCGAATACATAGAAAGAAAGATCCCATATCATTTAGCTACAATATAGCAGGTCAGCATCTGGAAGCAGTTAATTCCATAAATTATCTGGGAGTATGCATTAGGAGTGATTTAAAATGGAATGATCATATAAAGTTGATCGTCGGTAAATCAGATGCCAGACTGAGATTCATTGGAAGAATCCTAAGGAAATGCAATCCGAAAACAAAGGAATTAGGTTACAGTACACTTGTTCGCCCGCTGTTTGAATACTGCTCAGCAGTGTGGGATCCATACCAGATAGGGTTGATAGAAGAGATAGAGAAGATCCAACAGAGAGCAGCATGCTTCGTTATAGGATCATTTAGTAATCGCAAAAGAGTTACAGAGATGTTAGATAAACTCCAGTGGAAGACTCTGCAGGAGGGACGATCAGTAGCTCGGTACGGGCTTTTGTTGAAGTTTCGAGAACATACCTTCACCGAGGAGTCAAGCAGTATATTGCTCCCTCATACGTATATCACGCAAAGAGACCATGAGGGTATAATGAGAGAGATTAGAGCCCGCACATAGGCATACCGACAATCCTTCTTTCCACGAACAATACGAGACTGGAATAGAAGGGAGAACCAATAGAGGTACTCAAGCTACCCTACACCATCAGGTGGCTTGAGGAGTATGGATGTAGATGTAGATGTGGACCAAAAAATGTTTTTCTTGTAATGGAGACACTAAAGTGGGGGTCAGTCATGCTGTTATTGCTTTTAATGATGGCAACATTGGTAGCGTGAAAGTGCTACAACATATGGGAATTAATTCTGGAGCAAACTGCAGTTAAATCCAGGAGGTATGAAATGAGTAATCTTTTATTGAAGTTTTCAGCTTGCACCCTCCTCCCTCCCAGACATACAAACCAGATACCTCTAGCTAAATAATTTGTGAGTATATATAATTTGCCTCTGTCAACATCATGTTACACTAACCTATTTGTGAGATTAAATTAAAGGAAAGTAACCAGAACTGGAAATTATGTAAAGACATTTTTAGCTATGTCCCTATGTTGTAATAAAGTTAACACAGTATTTCTGTCCATGTGATGGTAACTATGATTCGCCAGCCACCGTTGCCGAGCGGTTCTAGGCGCTTCAGTCCAGAACTGCGCGACTGCTACGGTCGCAGGTTTGAATCCTGCCTTGTCTCAGATGTTACGTCCCATAGTGCCCAGAGCCATTTGAACTGTGATTCATGATTATCAGAGTCCATATGTTCCAAATAAAAATTGGAACTTCATGTGTATAAATGTACAAATTATTAGACAAAGGGACCAACAACTGACACTTTTAAATTGATGACTAGACTAAGAGATTAATAATAGGAAAAAAACTGCAAGATACTTGGCGATAAGTTTGCTTCAGGACAAGGTAAGGGGGGTGAGGGGTGGGAAGAATCAGCTCTCTCTTTGTGAGCATACCAGAAATCCTTTATCAACCGAAGGTGAAATAAGATATAAAAATACAGGGTCAAACGATTAATTTAAGTATCTTAAAAACCAAATGACTAATAAAATTGGAAGCTAAGAAAAGTAAGTTCATAGTAAGTAGGGCAAAACACAGGGGGCTGCAACATATTGCCATTGTTGTTTGACTTGTCTATCAAAGAAAAAAGAAATGGATCAAAACAAAATAAAAGTGAGAATGGAAATGTATCAGAAGCAAATAGGAATAAGCAAGGAACATATTCTTTAATAAAAAAAAAAAAATGACATGTGAGGCAGATGTTCCTACAATTTTATGTTCAAAGCACAGCAGTCTGTGAAAGCAAAATACTTATGACATTGAAAAAAGAAAATCAGTGAGTGAAAAGTGTGTGTAGGTGAATTGTGGTGAGATACTTGATATTGGAACTTCTGTTAGGCTGCCCAGTATTAGTTAACTTGGTAGTAAAGGAGCAAGTTTGCAAGGGCAGATAACTGTTTGACTATGTAAAATAGAGTGGGAGTATGGAAAAGCTAGTCCAAGATAGGATGAAAAAGGTAACAGCAACTTAAAAAATGAATTGATAAGTTACCATGAACCCCATTCCAATCTAGTGAATGCAGTGGTTGACAATATCTTGTGACATTTGCCTATAAGGCTCAAACAATAATTGCTAAATAAAAATACAAAATGTTGACAAGACTGTATCTAAGCTGTCACTCTCTTTTGAAACAAGGGTGTTTATACCAACAAACACTCAGGAAAGCAGGGACAACTCACACACTAGAGGAGGATGGGAAGTATCATTGAAGGAGTGAGCATAAACCGTGTGCAATATGTGTGGTACAAGTAATGATAGTTAAAAAAAAAAAAAAAAAAAAAAAAAAAAAAAAAGAAGAAGAAGAGGAAGCGGAAAAATCTTGATCTGGAAACAAGGGAATAAAAATTTGCCACGTGAAGAGACAATATGGTACTGTGCTGATGAGTGTGTACAAGTGGTGGTATACAATATACATTGATAAAGGAACTCTGCATTGGGCCCAGAAGACCACGCAATGCTCTTCGAGAGATGTCCTCTACTATATATCTATGGAGAGTTAGGGGGTCAGTATACAACTCTCCAGGCTGTTATCAACTTCCAGAAGTTGAAGACACTACTTCTCACTTGAGTAGCTCCTCAGCTGGAACTACAAGCAGAGTGTACCCTATTCCAGTCCGTCCACCGAGCAGAATTTCCCGGCTCTACAAGGAATTGAACCTGATCCTTTTCTATGGCACGCCTGTGGCATACTGACTGCATAGCTGTGGCAAGAGTCATAATATACACTTGTGAACAATTGAGTTATAACTATTCTGTTTATTGGGGAGAGGGTATGTATATTGCACCGTGAATGAAACAGTTTAGTGTATTGTAAATGGAATGTATTCAGACTTCGTACTTGTTGTGTGAGAGCGCAGTGTCTTAGACACTTGTAGTGGTTGTCTTATCATGTACGAACCGGTGAGCCTTACTTTCTAGTATTTTTAATTATATATCGTTACTGGTGCCTCTGGCACTTTTGTGTTGCAATAGCAATAGCTTGCAATAGCAAACATTGAGTCAACCAAGGGTTTTGGATTAGAAGTAGAGGTCAGCTGGACTGACATTGGGAATAGAGTGATGGGAAGTCGACAATAAGCAGTTATATTGAAGGGTGCATTATTTGATATGTTAAGGTTAATTACAAAATGTGGATTGGAGAATTTTTCACGTTGAGCAGAAGTAAGTTTACAGGACCAGATGTCAAATTACACGCGATCAGTGTGAATCCCTATAGTCAGCATGAACACTGGCACACAGAATAATTTATAGGTAGCCTTGCTGTATATAAAAAATCAGATTTGTGCTGAACTGTCATGAACAAACTGTCACTTCTCTGGAATAAAAAGACTCTGATTTGTTAATTACACCTGTCTAAATGAAAAATATAGGAAAACATAGATTGCTGCTTACTGTAAAGGAGACATGTTACATTGTAGACAGGCACAATTAAAAAGGCACTTACACAAAGCTTTCGGCCACAGCCTTCATCAGCAAAAGACATACAGAGAAACACACAAATGCATACACACAGGCAAGCACACGTCACACACATATGACTGCCAACTCCAGCAGCTTGCCCCTAGCTGCTGGACTTGGCAGTTTTTTTTTTCTCTGTGTGTGTGTGCGTGCGTGCGTGCGCGCGCAGAGTGCTTGCTTGTGTGTTGTGCCTGTGTGCAACTTTGTTTTCTTTACGGTAAATAGTGATCTATCTTTCCTTGCACTGTTGATATTCCTACCTGGAATTTCCATTGTTTAATCAGTGTAAATAAGACGGACACAGTTACATATATTCTGTCACTTGAAGACTAATACATGAAGTAAGTGGACATTATTTTTTACTGCAGAGGATCTTTGTCACCACTAATTATTAATTTTGTGTTCCAGTTAATTAGACATGGTTTCATCCTTTCCTGGATGTGCTCTTTTTGTTAAATCTTCCCTCAAAAGATCTGATTTACTTCAAATTAATAAACCTGAGTATTCTGAAAAAGGAGGTGCAGCTTACAGCTGCAGTGTGACAGTTGATCACAGGGTGATTTTATCACTGCCATATCGTGGGTAACCCTGGCTCGAGACACTTATTCTATAAGGGTGTTAGTCATTGGGCTTTCTGGTACCACAGTGTCAAAGGTGTACCGTGAGCAGATTTATTCAAGAAAAACACTACCACAATCAGCAGAGTGAACTGCTATGGGCAACAGGATATCATTGACAGGGGTTACCACTGACTAGCATGGCTTTAGCAGCGAACAGGTGGGCCACAATGTAGCAAATGACTCACCAACTCAGTGACAGTCAATAAACAGTAACCATTCATGCCACTGGGAACTGTCACCTCTTTGTGGGATACAAAGATGCAATCTGCACACTGCTCGTCACAGTTACAAAGATCAGCATTGGTTCGGAACAGCACCAGGGGATGCTCGAAGCATGCAGGAAGGTCGTCTGTCTGATGATTTGCGGTACATATTGCCAAGGTGGCAGGGTGCAAAATAAGGAGTGATCAAAAAACTTCCATTTGAAGGCTGCATAGTTCAGATCAGTATGCCACACACACATACACACACACACACACACACACACACACACACACACACACACACACACACACACATATCCATCCGCACATATACTCTGCTTGTGTCTGTATATGTGCAGATGGATATATGTGTGTGTGTGTGTGTGCGAGTGTATACCTGCCCTTTTCCCCCCTAAGGTAAGTCTTTCCACTCCCAGGGTTGGAATGACTCCTTACCCTCTCCCTTAAAACCCACATCCTTTCGTATTTCCCTCTCCTTCCCTCTTTCCTGATGAAGCAACTGTGGGTTGCGAAAGCTTGAATTTTGTGTGTGTGTTTGTTTGTGTGTCTATCAACATACCAACACTTTCGTTTGGTAAGTTACATCATCTTTGTTTTTAGATATATTTTTCCCATTTGGAATGTTTCCCTGTATTGTATTATATATCAGTGCTTTCCTCTCCCACAACTATCCTGCAGACATTGTCCACAAACAGATCTCCCAAGCAATACATTCCTCCCCACCCAATAACAATGTTACTACCCCCAGACCACACAGAAGCATCCCCCTTGTCACACAATATTATCCTGGCCTCGAATACATCAACTAATTACTCCACCACAGATATGAATTTCTCAAGTCAAGCCCTGAAGTGAGATCATCCCTTGACAATATTCTCCCCACACCACCCAGAGTTGCCTTTTGCCGACCCCCTAACCTCCGTAACATCCTTGACAAACCCTACAATATTCCCAGACCACCTTCTCTACCCAGCGGTTCCTACCCCTGTAACCGACCCCGATGCAAAACCTGCCCCATGCATCCCCCCACAACCAACTACTCCAGCCCCGCTACTGGTATAACATACACAACTCAAGGCAGGGCCACATGTGAGACAACACGTCATTTATCAGCTGACATGCCTGCACTGCACAGCCTTTTACATTGGTATGACGACAACTAAACTGGCTGAGCGCATGAATGGGCACAGACGAACTGTCCGCCTATGAGATGTCCAATACCCAGTAGCGGAGCATGCCCTCCAGCATAATTCTAGGGACCTAGGAACCTGCTACACCATATGTGCCATTTGGCTTCTCCCACCCAACACCAGTACCTCAGAACTGCGGAGATGGGAACTTGCACTCCAACACATCCTTTCATCCCGCCATCCCCCTGGACTGAACCTATGTTAACCAATCTCACTCTCATTTACTCTTTAGTCTTCTCCTCTTTCCCTTTCCTCTTTAGCCATTCACGCATCTTTTCATCCTACATAGTTGCGTTTATCTTTATACTATGTACCTCTTTACTTCTGTATTCATCCTCCTTGGTTTGAAGCTGGCACAGTAATTACAGTAGAATATCTTTGGCTTCCCTCTGACATCCATGCCTCCATCTTTGCTACCCTCCCTGTTTACCTTTCCCCTGTTGCTTCATAAGCTGGGTTGTGAATAACTGAATCCACTTTCCCATCTTCCCCTTTTTTCTCCTCTCTCCTCCCTGATGAAGGAACGAAGTTCCAAAAGCTAGGATACGTCAATTTTCTGTTCTGTTTTGTGTATCTATCGGCTGTACTGAGCTGAGGTAAGTACTGGCCAGGCCCTCTATCTCTTTGTTAGTATTTGTTTCATATATATAAACACACACACACACACACACACACACACACACACACACAGGGTGATGCGTATTAACATTTAAAAACCTCCAAAGCACTGTAGATGACCCTGAGACAAGTAATTTAATACAAGACACATGGGATCACAAATGTTGGATACGATACAAATGTTGGGAAATGTGTCAAAAGCGAATGACAAATGTCACCAGACGATGTACCTTGCCATGCTTGCAGTGGTTGAGCCTCTTGGTCTGTCACACTTGATCATCCCAACCCAAGTCAAGTATTCATATCATTGTGGCTACGGACACACGTGTGCGACTTTAGTGATGGCGTTCAGGATTTGAGTCTTGCATCTGGCAGGCAGTATTTTTTTCATTGTGTTAAACAATTATGTACTTATATTGAAGTTTGTTATTTTATTTACCGGTCTTGCAGTTTCCTTGATTTCTTGCAAAGTACAGTACAATGAAAACTACCATATTGCATAAAAAGTAGATGAGTGTAAACTTCAGAATAGCATCATCGCCATTAAATGACCTTTGTTTTCTTTACTAACTAATGTCTGTAAACAAAAAGAAAAGTGACAGAAGCAAAAAACACAAAATCAGAACTGCTTTTGCTTGATTACAGCAGGGACAATAATTTTGTAACATCTACATTTACAACAGATCATATTTACAAAATGTTTTCGAAATTTGCTCTGTTTGCTCAAATGAAAGTATTGCACTGCTCAATCATTCCTTTACACTCAACCCCGACTGCTGCACATGCTGTGTGGTATGTCATCTGGTTACGTCATATGTTCAGTGTTTCTCACCAATTTTTGGGGTATTTTGAAATGTACAAAAAGGCAAATGCAGAAAGATATCACATTTTGCTGCACAATGCCTGCATCACAGAAAAATAATGTATACAAATCTTCTCAGATTTGCCACTGAATAACTTTGTGCAAGCCTCACAATATTTCACCAACACAACTGTTCGTCATCTTCAGGTAGTGGTGGGTCCTGTCATCACTGCTGCAAGATGTAACTGGTGATATTCTACAGCAGAATTGAAATTTGTTGGGCTAGAAGCAGGAGTATGAATGTGTGGACAGGCACTCCCAGTTGTATGGAAATGCCATTCATAGTAGCCGTCTGCTTATGTGTTTTGGCAATGACTGCACTTCTGGACACTCGTGTGGTTAAAAGCTGAATTAACTCTCTGCAAAGTGCTGCATCAGGTCATACATCAGAGGATCTGGTTTCTACTGCTTTAATTTCATGGCAGTCAGTGCTGGATTCTGGGCAGTGCTTAGTCAAAATTCCATATTCCTGTTGGTAAGATTGCCCACCGTATGGCTACATGCCTCATTCTTAAAAACACAATCCTAGAGTGATGGTGCTGAGGATAAAATTTCAGTACTCTTGGGAAACGTGTGGTGCCCTGTATTCAGGCAGTGCTCTGCTACCACTAATTTACTGGGTGGCATTTTTGTCAGCGCTGTTGAACACAGTGTTCTTGCACAATGTGAGGTGTCTGCCCTGTATAAGATTTCCCATAATGGCATCAGATCTTATATATGATCTATGTTTTCTATGGTCAAGATTGTCTTTAACTGAACACAAACAATTCCTTAGTTTTGCTGGTAGATGAAAAACACACTTGATTCTGTTTCTCTTAGCGATTCTTTCCATTTTTGAAAACATGCCACTGAAATATGGCAAGAAAGCCATTTGCAGTGCTTGTCTAAGTATCTTCATTTACATCCCTACACTGAACTTGCTTTGCTCAGAACACATTGCAAATCTGTTAACAAAAATAAACATTCTGCTGGAACACTGTTCTTAGGTGTTACAGTTCACCAGGCAGACTGTCGGTATCTGAGATCACATGTGCTCTATGTGCCAGGGAGTGTAAGACACTACCACATTGTGCAGGGTGATGGCAACTTTTGGACCGCAAATATAACTCTGCGTGTATCAGTTTGCAGTAGAGACTATGCCCCAGTGTTCTGTCAGCTTTTCTTCTAACCGTGACATCCAGGAATGGTAAGCTGCTATCTTTTTGTACTTCCACAGTGAACTGAATATTCAGATGGAGCGAGTGCAAATGCTGCAGGGACATAGGTAGTGTCTGCATTATGTGGGCCACACCACAAATGAATCTTCAGCATTCTGCTAGAAGGAGGAATGTTGGATATTTACTAAGGGAAATAGAGGATCTCCCATGGGAACACTGTCCACTTGATTAAAGTAGTTGGTGTTACATAAGAAATAGGATGAGGTATGCACATGTTTAAACAGCACCACAATTTCTTTCTCATACTTGCTGCTAATAACCTCTAATGAGGGCTGCAGGACACTTTTGTAAGTAACGATATAACATTTGAGCTAACTAAAAGATCTGAAAGTTCTAGTTTAAGCATCTTCAGGTATTCTATGAAATCCTCTGAATTCTAAATATGATGGTCATAGTCATCCACATGATAAATTTCAAAGCTGTCACGTGGAAATTGCCAGTTGCATCTTGCAGTTGTGATGGTGGAAATCACCACCACCTGAAGATGCCAAAACGTTGTGTCACTGAAATATTGAGGGAGGGACTTGCATAATGTTATCTGGTGGGGAACCCAAAGTGTTTTTGCAACAGATCTATCAGGCAAGCCTGAAAAGTCACATATACTCCAAGCAGTAAGTACCTGTTGTAAAATGGTCACATTAGTGAGCTTGGCAATTAATTAAGAGTTTATCAATAAATTTGGCTTCATTTTGCAAGAAATTGTGCTGTGTTCCAGTACTCCCTCTTCAACAAAACTAATGTCAGTTTCTGCTCCACCTCTTCAGCCCGAGATCCTATGTATACTCTTGAGCATTTGTGTAAGATACCTGTTTATTTATAAAAATAAAAGTAACTTCTATCATGACTTTCCCATTCTTGTCCAGTGGGTTTGTTATCCTGCTGTTGCCTACTGCAGACTACAAGATTACTGTTGAAGATTTCTGCAATGTTTTTCTTCCTTTTTAGTGTACCAACATTTCACTGTGTGGTAATTGCCTGGTACAGTTTAACGGGTGTTTTAACTGTTGTTTCAGAGATGCAATACCAAGCAAATGCAGTGAGGATGACTTGCTTGCCATGATTGGGGCAGCAGTGAGAAGAAAGAAGAAACAACATGCAGGTAAGATACATTACAGCAAATGTAACTCTATAGATAGAAAGAAAATTTCTGCTTAACAAGTCATAGCAAACATAAGAGCAAAATAGAACGAAAAACAACAGTGATAGAACCTGTGTTTTTTGTGTAAACTTGGATTTAATTTTTATTTAGTATTCATTCTGATTAATGCTCATTGGTCAACAGTATATTTCAGCCCTAGAATTTGGTTCTGCAAGGTCCACCAGATAACCATATATGGCTGTTGTAACTCCTTTATTGGACTTCAGAAGTTTTCCAGCAACAAATCTTTTTCTTTCTTTCTTTCTTTCTTTTTTTTTCTTTTTTTTAAAAAAAAGCTAAAATGCAGAAAACATCATAAAGGAAACACTCACAGAAAAGCATCAGTGTCCTTGAAACAATGGAAACTCCTGTAGGAATATCAACAATGTTGGAAAAGACAGATTACTACTTACTGGTGAAGGCTGTGGCTGAAAGCTTTATGTAAGTGTCTTTTAATTCTGCCCATCTGCAACCTAAGGTATCTTCTTTATGGTAAGTAACAGTCTGTCTTTTCCTTCATTATTCATTAGTGTTCTTTGTTTTTATTTCTGTTTAGCAAGCATCATGTGGTATATAAGGGATGCGAATAGCATCAGATGTTGAATCATCACTCTGGAGGATATGAAGGTGCTGCATATTGGTGTGAGACAGCATTATCTGATGAGATTTTGAAAGAAACCTCATTGTGGATGTCCATTTGGTCGCCTGGTTAAACCTTGCAACATCTGTATTTTTGGAGTATTTGGATCTGACAGTGGCCTGATGTTGGAAAGTAAGGGCATACTCATCATCAATGTTCCAGTTGACTACATCAGACCACTACAAGGGAGCATCACTGTGTAGTGTACTGAGTACATTGTAACCTGTTCACGTCTGTGACTGCCATCTGAGAACAAGTACAGTAAACTCTCATGCAGCTACACTTTTGGCTAGCTAGATTGACACTTGACAAGTTTCAGTTTGCGTGCACCTGAAGCCAAGCATTTGCTGGTGTTTTTTGGCAATCTACTGCTAATCAGTGCACTGGTGCGTGTCAAAAGTCCAAGTATCGTCAATTCGTGCATGTGTTGGTTGAAGCTCTAGTGTGTTTCTTATTCGTATTGCATGGTTTCATGCCACTGCCATCTATTGGAACTCCTTGGAAGTACAGTACATACAGTATTGTTCTATGCAGTGCAACGTAGCCCTGTCAAAACCGACAATTAGAGTGCGCCACCTAACACTCTCCACTTGTTGTCGGTACATCAAAGCTGAGTGTTTAACAGTGAATGTACAACACCCTGTTGTGTTGCCACGTGGGCTTGCATAGAACAGAGGAAATGGCATAGATGTATCGAATGCTTTCATTTGATGGCTGCCACAGCCTGGTTTCAAAAGTCAAAAGTTTGTCTAGTGCATCTCGAGTGTTGTCAAGTTGTGCATCTGTGTGTTTCTGATTTGAGGTTTTGTGCTCCCACTATGTGCCTTAAAGTGTCCAGAGATAAAAGGGGCCAAAAACCATAAAGGACTAAGTCGAGTGTCTGTAAAAAGAACACTGAACGTGACTACGGGCACGAAACATAAAATGAATGTGATCTTCTTGGAAAAAGAGCTTCACACTTTGCAGAGAATTGATGCTGGTGAGCCACCCACAAAAGTTGCTGCAGAGTAGGAGTACAATTACTGATCGGAAGACAAATCGATCAGGAATTGAAAAATTTTGTTCCATCCAAGCATTGGGCAGCGCAGTGAAATCTTAAAAAAACAATGAGAAAAGGTGCACATCCTCAGTTAGAAGAGGCATTATTTTTGTGGCACAAATAAATAAGAGCCAAAGGTGTGTCAGTTTCAGGTCCTCTACTTTGTCAAAATGAGCTGATGAGCTGATTGAAGGAAAGAAGCAAGAATTCCTCGGAAGTAATGGCCGGCAGGATCGTTTCAAGAAGCAGCATGGCATTCATGAAATTGCCATCAGTGCCAAATCATTATCTGGGGATGAAGCTGCTACACTGATTTTAAGAAGAAACTGCACACAATCATTGACAAAGGAGGTTATACTGGCAATCAACTTTACAAATGTGATGAAACTGGGTTGAATTACAAAATGCTGCCAATGAAAACCCTTGCCTCTAAAGAAGAAGAAATGGCTTCCGGATACAAAAAAATCAAAGAAAGATTTACTGTCCTTGCTTGCAGTAATGCCACTGGCAATCATAAACTGTGTCTTACTTTAATTGGCAAATCCAGAACACCGAGAGCATTTAGACACCAACCAAGCAGTTTGCCACTGAGGTACACGAATCAGTCTTAAGGCATGTATGAACAGTGCCATCTTCAGAGAGTGGTTCCAGGCAGAGTTTGTTCCAGCTGTAGTAAATTACATGGAAGGAAATGGACTTCCTTGGAAAGCACTACTTCTTGTGGACAATGCTCCTTCTCACCCAGGTGATCTGCAAGATGGGGATATCAAAGTTGTATTTCTCCAACAAAATGTCACGCCTCTATGTCAACCAATGGACCAAGGTATTCTTGAGGCGATGGAAAAACATTACAGACGCAAGATGCTGGAATACTTAATAGGTGTGATTGATGCTGCAGATGATTTTGTGGAAGTTCTTAAAAAAATCGATGTTTTAAGTGTCATTCATTGATTGCTGAAGCTTGGAATCTAATTCCTCCAGTTCCTCTTGTTAGATCTTGGAAAAAACTCTTAGATTGTAAGGCAACCTAAGTGGTGGGAAGGAGGAGGCAACACCGAAACTCAAGCTGACATAATTTTGATGAATTTACTGGAGAAGCTGGTTGTAAAGACACACACTTCGAAGACATTGAAGAGTGGATAGAAAATGGCATTTTTTCATGTGACTGAGGATGAAATCGTCCAAATTGTGACCGATCATAAAGTGTCAGAAGACTATGTTTCTGATGATGAATCAGAGAAAAATATTCCTCACACATTCTGTTACGAAGTGATCCAAACTGCCCTGGAGTACATCAGCCAACAGGCGGAGACGATTTAACCTGAAATGGTTTGATTTCAATGTTGGAGATGTATTGTTGCAGCAATAGTTTCTCAAGCAAAAAAACAAAAAAAAAAAAAAAGACATTTGTGACTTTGTTACCAAAAAATAAACTCTAATGAAGCATCCTAGAACTTCTATGTCCATAACTTAAAAAGTTTTTTTTTTTTTTTTTATTTTCTTGAAAGTTCCTCTAGACGGACTTTTTGTTCCTTTGAGTAATCTCTAGATTTGTTTCATAATTTTGTTCAGTAGTTTATTGTTTACTCAAAAGAGTAGGTAATAAAATTAAAACTCCTGTTATTTCCTGCTGCCAAATAAGGGAGATTTTTTCTGTAAGAATGCAAAATAAACGAGCTTTGTTATACAGCATTTAAAAACTTTGAGTTTTCAATCATAGTTTGGTGCCTTTTTAACATGTCAACACAATTTTTTCAGTAAAAAAGTGCAGGGTTATTTGCAACCGTATCAGTAATGTTTTACATACCCTACGCACGTTTTACGATCGTATTTCGCAATATTGATGCAATTTGGAGTGTTCACATGTGAAAACAGGGGGACTTTGATTTATCTGAAATTTTTGTTATCGGAACCAGCCACCGTCCTGATCATTTCGGATAAACAGGAGTTCACTGTAATAGACTCCCTGCAACATGCTGTGTCATACAGCTAGGAGCAGCCAGACTATGGAATTGCCGTCCTGCGCATAGGCTGCCATTAACACCCAAGCAAATGACTGCATGTGAAGTGGTGCCATGATCGAGAAGTACGGACTGCTAATGAATGGTGTCACATTATGTTCGCTAATGAGTCCCAGTCCTGCACTGCTCCAAATGACTATCGTGGAGAAGTTTGACAGTGACCCGGGGAGATGGGGAGAGGTCCCATTCTTCCACATTTTGGGGGGGGGGGGGTCACAAAGCAGTCCCATGGTGTGGGGAGCCATTGGGTATGACTTCAGGTCACGGCTTGTAATGGCCGAGGGAACTCTGATGGTACAGCAGTGTGTAATAGTATTGTGGTGCTATTTTTCAACAGGCCAGTGCTTGTCCACATGTAGTATGTGTCTCTTTAAATTGTCTGCGTGATGTTGATATACTCCTGTGGCCAGCAAAATCCCCATATCTGTCCCCGATAGAACATTATGGGACCAACATGGACGTCAACTCCATCCCACTGCCTGTATCCATGATTGCAATGTCCAGTTACAACAGTTGTGGATCACCTTTCTCAGGAGGGTATGCAGCAGCTTTACGACATCCTCCTGAACTGTCCAGGCCAGACAGGGGGCATTGCTGTATTGATAAGTGGGCTCAAACTGATAAGTTCTGTGTAAATTTGACTCTGTTTTGTTATCACTGAAATAACATCACATACCCTCTAAATTAGCTATGTTTCAATTTGTTTTCTCCCCACCTTCTGAGTGTCTCACTTTTCTTCAAGCAGTGTAATTTAAGACAGACATAAGTATATGAAAATGGGATGGCATATCACATTGCTATTCAACTATGCCCCTAAGAAAATTGTAAGATAATGGAGAAGAGCAGGTGCACTATTACACTGACTAGAACGTAAACTTAAAGATAGAATTATATTGTGTAACCTATACCGATGACATAATACTAATTGACAGAAACATCACTGATGTGCTAAAGCAATTTGAAATATTAAGGGAGCAATCTAGGAAAATTGGACTACTAATTTCACCTGGAGAAAAAATTCTTGGACGATACCAAAATGGCACTGGGTGAACTTATATAGGCAACAACATAGTATTCGGTGTTAAAGAGTTTAAATAATTAGGTGAAAAAGACCACTGAACATCATAATGAAAAGAAGGCCATAGAATCCAGACTTCAGAAAATACAATCTGTCTCTCAGTTAACTAAAAGTATTTTTCCTGGAACTCTAAAATCTAACATTGTACAACAGTGATCAAATTAGAATTTCTTTATGCATGAGAGAGACTCTTTGTCCAACACAAGACATGAAAACAACAAACTGAATTAGAAGAATGTAAAATTGTAGTAAAAATCTTAGGTCCAAGAATAAAAGATGGAATACATCACACAGGACCCAGTGTGAAATCTCCAGGCAAATTCCTAAAAACTCTTGTTACAATGTGTCTCCAAAGAATCCAACTTGTGGGACATACAGAAAGAATGTATCCAAACAGGCAGCTCATTGGATTCCCACATACTTGAAAAATAAGATCCAACTGATGAAAACAAACAGGAAGAGACCTTACGAAATTGGAATCACCACATTTACAGTATTCTGATGTAGTGATGAGTCACACAGAGTGCAGTTTCACAGTAGCTTGATCGATGCTTGTACTTGTGTATGTAGTATATGCAAGTGTGTACTGGTGTACTCACAATATGCTAATTTAGTGGCCGAGCAGTGAACCGGATCCCTACTCGGTTCCAGTGTGCTGTGCTAATTATTCTTCTTCACTATACATTTATGCTTGGAGCTGCAAGAGAGGTCATTTTCCAGATAGTGCCACAAAAACAACAAATTCTCAGATATCAGTTTAACTTACACTCCTCAACATCATAGACAACATTTCACATTAATATGTTGCAGAACACTAGATTAGTGTTAAAATTGCCAGAGTAAACATTGTTCTCCATGTGACAGATTGTCACCCGATGTCCAAAATCGATAAATTTTATATCTCTGCACAGAGAAGCAGCTGGTTGCTCATTGTCATCTGTGGTGCTAATCAATGGGTCGAGCTCGTTGCTGGCACAGTGCCACCACAGAGTAAGTGGCCCCTCATCCCAGCAGGTGGCGATGTTTTAACACCCGTATAGCTCCCCAGACTTACCACGTCTGTGGATAACTCCGTCTCTGCACAGAACTTCCCACATTTCCCACACAGTGGGCCCTCGTGTCTCTTACACACAATAAATATTCAAACTTATTTCATTGGCTAAGTTAAATTTCGAGTGAGACATGCTATTTTGTAAAAAATAGCAAACGGTAGACATGGATGTTATGGTGACTCTTTCCTAACGCAACATTTGTGTATTACACTTGTAGAAGTGCACTGCAACATAAAACAGTAGACCGTAAGTTCAAACAATGGAAACTCCAGGTTGGAATATCAGCAGTGTAGGAAAAGATGGAGTGGTAATTACCATAAAGATGGCACGTTAAAATGCAGACAGGCACAGTTAAGACACTTACACATAAGCTTTTGGCCACAACCTTCATCAGAAAAAGAAATAGAAATACACACCATTCATTCACACAAGCAAGCACACCTCACACACACATGACCGCCAACTCCGACAGCTCAGGCCAGAATGCTAGTCTGTAAGTTTGCTACACAATAAATAATTATTCTGAGCTACAAGAAAAATGGATTCAAAGAACTAAACTGCTTGAAGAAAAAAAAGGGAAGCTCCCTGAAGCAACGTAGTTTCACGAGTGTGCATACCAGTGGTAAATTATGAGAGTCGCAACTCTCTGAAATAGATACAAAGGCCACCAGATTGCATTAGCTTTGTTTGTGTCTCGGATTGTTACCGTGAATGGTAGGAGCTATAAGAGATGTGAAGAGCGTAAGATGTTGAGTGATCCCTGTTAAGGACACAGATGCCCTGTACTTCTGTGAGTCAGCATTATCAGCATGTAACAAAATTTGAAGGGGCCTAATTGTGTGTCTCCATTTGCCAGGCTGATTGAATTATGCAGTATGCAGATTTGTGAGACATTCAGATGTGGTAGTGTCCCCATGTTGGACTGCTTGGGTACGTAAGGATGGCGTGCTTGTCAGCAAGCTTCCGGTTGACCGTGTCTGACAAGCCCATGGGAGAATTGCTGTAAGTACGCCGAGCACATTGTAACCCTTTCACACCTGCACCTGTCATGTGATCAGCAGTGAGTCACATTCTGCAAGACCCGCGATGACAGTTGTCAGTGAGTATGACAACGACATAGGGAGAGGGCGTGTGGGGCAGCATCGGATATGACTTCAGGTCACTCTGACAGCACAGCAGTATGTCATGGACATCCTACATCCTCATTTGCTACCTCCATGTCCAATGGAGTTACAAGAGACAGAGCAGTGAAAACATATCCAGTTGTTGACTCACAAAACGGTTTTGAGCTGTGACGCATGTAGTCTTAAGTGAATCATTCATACAAAAAGAAAAGAAGAGGAAGCTAAAGTCAGAATGTGAAAAAATTGGAGAATGGAATGGATATTTGAAGACTTCACACTTGAAACTCCCAGTTTTCCTATTGTGAAAGTGCCTTTGTGACCATATGCATTTCACTGATAAACTTTTTTTTTTCCCCCTGGGTCTTGGCTCCATATTTTTTCATCCAGTTGAGTCAGAATATTTGCATAGTATTTGTGAGGTATTGTTTCAGTCTTGCAAGCTAATCTAAAATACAATCCCTTTTGCATCCTAGAAAACAATGACCACTCTTTCTCTCCGATGAAGTCACCTTGGCTATTTTTGTGCAACTGCTGTTTCATTTCATCCACGGGAACAGATTGGTGCATAGAATCAGTTGTGTGTCAGATTGTCCCAAATTGTTTTTCACATTAGGTTGTAGTCAGGCTTCAACAGACATGCCACTCACTTTCTGGTACGGCCACGGCATCAACTGTTTTGCACATCTTTTTAATTACTGATCTTGCAATATCACACTGTGTTCTTTCTCAGCTTTTTCATATTTGATTGTAATTCTAGGAAGTAGTTCATGAGTCACCTTACAGAGACATATGCCACATATGAATTCAGCCACCCATTCCTTAACTGTTGACTATGAAGGAACTCCCCCCATGAACCATGGACCTTACCGTTGGTGGGGAGGCTTGCGTGCCTCAGCGATACAGATGGCCATACCGTAGGTGCAACCACAACGGAGGGGTATCTGTTGAGAGGCCAGACAAACATGTGGTTCCTGAAGAGGGGCAGCAGCCTTTTCAGTAGTTGCAGGGGCAACAGTCTGGATGATTGACTGATTTGGCCATGTAACATTAACCAAAACGCCTTGCTGTGCTGGTACTGCGAATGGCTGAAAGCAAGGGGAAACTACAGCCATAATTTTTCCCGAGGACATGCAGCTCTTCAACTTGACTAGAAGAAGGGATCGGTTGGTAGGACATGTTTTGAGGCATCAAGGGATCACAAATTTAGGATTGGAGGGCAGCGTGGAGGGTAAAAATCGTAGAGGCAGACCAAGAGATGAATACACTAAGCAGATTCAGAAGGATGTAGGTTACAGTAGGTACTGGGGGATGAAGAAGCTTGCACAGGATAGAGTAGCATGGAGAGCTGCATCAAACCAGTCTCAGGACTGAAGACCACAACAACAACAACATGAAGGAACTGACTCCTAATAAGTAAGATGATGCCTGTAGAAAAGTACAACAGAACAGTAATCTCAAAAAAGGACAGGATAGACAGTACATTCTGTAGGACATATTAAAAGTGATTGGTAAAAGAGACTTGGTGTGTTAAATGCAGCTTTTGATTACATGATAATTGAATTGGATAGATAAACAATCTACTCGCTAAGTGGCGGCAGAACACACACATAAAAGAAGATTATAATTAGGCGAGCTTTCAGAGCCAGTAGCTCATTCTTCAGGCAGAAGGGTTGAAGTGGAAGGAAGAGGGGTGAAGGATAGGTCTAGGAAAAAGGGTAGATTTTGAGAAAGTTACCCAGAACTGCAGATCAAGGGCTGACTTTCCAGATGGGATGTGATTCCACATCTACATACATACTCCACTAGCCACCATATGGTGCATGGCAGAAGGTACCCTGTCTCACTACAATAAAATTACTTGATAGTTGACATCAATCACTTGCTGCAACAATGTTGCCACATTGGCTACTAGCTACCGTTTGGTACAGGTGACAACAAACAAGCAGCTCACTTCACAAATTATGTTAAATGTTTAACACAGAGCAATTTTTCTGGTGGCTGGTGCAAGGTATGTCAGAAATGTTGGATACTCTGTCGACTATTGATTTAATGTGATCAGTGACTGAACTGGGGCAGATGACCCGTTTTGTATCCCTGACTGTAAACTTGTGTCCTAACCCAGCCGAGAAAATTGTGGTCAACAGTCTGCAGCAGTACTAATATCATGATCGCTTTGTTCATGGCGATTAAAGCTAACCCTTAAGGGTAAACTCAAGACAACAAAAACTCAATTTCAGGGCTGAAAGCAAATTCAAATTTCTCCGTGTCATTTGTTACCTGTAAGTATCCTTACACTAGCTGCACATGCTGCCATGTTAGAAACCAGTGAACAGTCCATGTGGGCACTTGGTCGTGGATTATAGATGACTGAGGCAGATTCCAAATGAAGAAATAATGACAGGAAGAGAAATAAGACCAAATAGAACAGTCAAAACAATGATGAAAAATGATGCAGCAAATTATTAAAAATAAAAAATATATATTTAAACCAATTAATTGAATGAAAATAATAATCACACTCTTTTGGTTAGATTTAGAAATAAAAATTTTGCTACATTGATGAGATTCAAATCTATGACATGCTACACATTAGATTAATCTGCTAACCATTGTGCTATGCCACAGCACTGCATGAAGTATTTATATATGTGAATGTAGTGACCCAGTTGCAACTATGAATTGCAACCTTAAAAATTTCAGTTTCACACAGTGTAGTGAAAAGCTTATCTAATGTAAGATGATCTCTGTGAATATGATAACTATATGTATGATACTGAATTACACCTTGTGCTGAGTTATATGGTAGTGTTTTGTTAGTGCTATGAATGAAATGTGTGTCTTTCATTAGCATTGTTAATGTGTGTTGTTTTTAGTGTAGCTATTGCGTGTCATGAAATACATAATAAAAATGTAGGGTTCATAATTCGGGATACAAATACATCAAGAAAGAATGCTGAACCGGGAATTGGAAGTGACTGGCCAATTTTGGTGGAGTTTGGCAACAGCAGACAGTTCAAGTGTGACGCTGACTACTCTTATTGGCATTTGAAGTGCCAACTATCAAGTAATTTTATTTCAACTGTAGTCAGTTCCTTTCCCGTTCCATCTGCCAATCGAGTGAGGAAAAAGTGAATGTCTATATGCCTCTCTATGAGTCCTAATTTGTCGTCTCTTATATTCGTGGTCCTTACACATAATGTATGTTGGTGCAAGCAGAATTGTTCTGCAGTCAGCACAGTGTTCCTCAAAATCCCTCCAGGGATTCCCATTTGAGTTCCAGAAACATCTCCATAATACTTTTATGTTGTTGTTTCAACCTACTGTTAACAAATCTAGTATCCTGCCTCTGAATTACCTCAATGTCTGCTTTAATTTGACCCCTTGCGGATCCCAGACACTCAAACTGTACTCAAGAAGAGATCACACTAGCATCCTATATGTGATGTCCATCACAGCTGAGCCACACTGTAGTAAAATCCACCCAACAAACGAAAGATGATTATTCGCCTTCCCTACCATGACCCTCACACATTTGTTCCATTTCATATCACATTGCAATGTTATGTCCAGATATTGAAACAATGTGACTTCTTCGTTCATGACACTACTAATGCTGGATTCTGGCATTATGGATTTGTTTTTCCAACTCATCTGCAGTAACTTATATTTTTCTACATTTAGGGTTAGCTGTCATTTATCACACCAACTGGGAACTTTGTCCAGGTCATCTCTTATCCTCCTAAATCACTCAACGATGACACCTTCCATACACCACAACATCATCAGCAAACAACCACAGATTACTGTCCACTTTGTCCATCAGATCAGTTATGCACATAGAAAATATGAGTAATAGCGCTCCTATCACACATCCCTGGAACGATCCTAATGATACCCTAGTCACTGATGGACACTCACCGTCGGGATAATGTAGTGGGTTCTATTACTTCAGAAGTCTTTGAGCCACTCACATGTCTGGGAACCTATTCCATTTGCTTGTACCTTTGTTAAAAGTCTGCAGTGAGGCACTATGTCAAAAGCTTCTCGGAAATCAAGAAATATGGAATCTGGGTTTGTGAATTTTATGATGGCAAAGTTAGAGGAGCAATGCATCTGCATTAAATTTTGTGTGAAACTCAAGAAAACCTTTACAGAGACACACCAAATGATGCAGGGAGCCTATAGCGATGAGTACTTAAGCTATACTCGGTGTTAAATATTATTCACACGTTTTAAAAATGGCTTTACAAAAGTCAAATATGATCCTTGTTCAGGACGCTCTTAGATGTCCCCTGATGATGCTTGTGTCAGGAACGTCAACGAAATTGTATGTGCCAGTCGAAGATTCACTGTCTGAGAGATTGTAGAAGAATGTAACATTTCAATTGGATCATGTTATGAAATGACACAGCATCTTGGAATGCATTGTGTTGCCGTGAAGTTCATTCCACGGCTCATGAGTCAAGACCAACAAAACTTTTTGGATCTCACAAATGAGACTGAGATGTTCCTTGTGAGAATAGTATGACCCCTGCAGACTTCTTTTTATTTCCAAAGGTGAAAAGGATGAAGTTTTGCAATGGTAGATGAGATAGAAGAAAATTTGCAGACGGCACTTTATGCGACCCAGCAAGATGTGTGTCAAGACTGCTCCTGGAAGTGGAAATGATATTGGGAGCAGTGTATCAATTGTGGAGGAGAGTATTTTGAAGGAGACAATCCATAGTAACTAAAAGATAAGCATAGAAAATTTTGTGGACAAGGTTCTGGAATTTTTTGAACAGACGTTGTATGACAAAAGGGCATGCTGAGTTGCCCATGAGCGATGCTTTGTACTGATTTGTGGACATAAAGTTATTGGTCTCTATGAAACTGATTAGATTCAAACCCAGAATATGTTCAAGAATTCTGCAGCAAACTGATGTTACGGGTATTGGTCTGTAATTTCGTGGGTCTGTTCTTTGGCCCTTCGTATATACAGCAGATGCCTCTGTATTTTTTCCCCAGTTGCTTAGGTCTTTCTGCTGGGTGAGAGATTCACAATAAATACAAGCTACGTAAGGGTCCAGTGCCATATAACACTCTTTGTAAAACCAAATTGAGATTCCATCTGCAACTGGCGACTTATTTGTTTTTAATTATTTCAGGTGTCAGGGATGCTTACAAGGGTGGTTTGAAAAGTTCTTGAAACAGAATAGAAAAAAAGTACTTATGTCACTGAAACTTTTTTGTTTTTCAATGTACCCTGCTTGTAGATTAATTCACTTGGTCCAACAGTGTTCCAATACCTTGATCCCATCTCGACAATGATTTTCCTCCAGGCCTACAAAATAGTTGTCAACTCAGGCTATCAATTCTTCATTTAAGTGAATCTTCATCCACAAAGAAAAATTTTCGGTTTAGGGAAGAGGCACGTGTGCCAACAATTCATACCTTAGTTTGTGTAATTTTACCATGGCGATGGCACATGCGTGCGAGCGTGCATTGGCTTGATGCTAGATGACTTTCTTCCTTATTAAACCTGGCATTTTTTGTATACCTTTTGTTGCAATTTGTCCAGAAGGGTAGCATAGTATTCTCCAGTAATTGTTTGCCCAGTGGGGAGATAAAGTACAAACAGAATCCCCTTCTCATCCCAGAACACTGATGCCATGATCTTCCCCACTGAAGGAATTTGGTGGCGCATCCCAGAACACTGACGCCATGTCCTTCCCCGCTGAAGGAGTTTGGCGGCGGAGATTCAGCATGTTTCCAATGCTTTGATTGTTGCTTTGTCTCTGGGGTATAGTAGTAAACCAAAGTTTCCTCGGGGTCACAAACCAGCACAAAAGATCTTGTTTGTTTCTCCTAAAACAGGCCAAACATTGTTGTGATATGTCCATTCTCATGCGTTTTTGACCCAGCATCAAGAGTCGTGGCACCCATCTTGTGAATACCTTTCAGATGACATCTGGCAAGCGTGAGCAATTTCATGCACTCTAAATTGGTGATCCTCCTTGATCATTATGCGCACTTTTGCAATGATTTCTAGAGTAGTGACACATCTTGGCTGACCTATTCATGGATGATCATCATCTAAGCTCTCCTGACCAAATTTAAATTCATTTATCCACTTGGCAACAGTTGAAGACAAAGGAGCAGAGCCCCTGGTGTATTCTGGAAATCGGCATGAATGTCCTTCGCTTTCATACCTTTCTTTATGAAGTACTTAATCACTGCTTGAATCTCGACCCCCCCCCCCCCCCCACCCCGCCATACCGTCTTTGCAGATCACTACACAGGAACAACAACAGAGCCGTGTCACTGCCACAGCTCTCTTCCAAGAGCACTGACATGGCACATGTTTACAGGTAACAGTCCAACAAATATCATGTGAACAACTTGTGCTAGTGCTGGCCTCTTGTGGTGATTGTTGTTAGCTGTCTTTGTGCTACTGTCAAATGACGGTATGTTTATATGATTCTCTTGCATGAATGATTTCTTAAATGTAAAATTTAAAACATTTATCTCCTACTGCCACACCAGACTGGTCAAGTGACTTGATGGAAACCTTTGACTCACTTAGTGATTTTACATAGGAAAATAATTTCCCCTGCTTCTCAGCCAGATCTTTTGCTGAGGTATGACAGTGGTAGTAACCTTTCCTTGTTGCCATTTGGCATTCTCTTTTGAACCAAGAGTGCAGTAGCTTTTCCTTCCTCAGTATTTTCCGAATTTCATTGTTAAACCACAGGGGCTCTTTTGCATCCTTAATTCGTTTACTAGGTACAGACTTGTTGAGAGTGCAATTCACGATCTGTTTAAGCTTTGACCATAATCTCTCTACATCCATCTTAACGGAACTAAGTGATGTCAGTTCTGTCTAAGTGAGATGCTAACATCTGCTTATCTGCTCTTTCTGGCATGAACATTTTCCTAGCCTTCTTGACTGATTTATTAATTTTTGTAACCTTAGTTGTTATGATGTTATCATGATTATTAATCCCCATCTCTATGCTGAAGTCATTGATGATATCTGTCCTGTTTGTAACTACAAGGTCTAAGATATTTCCATTGCATGTGGCGTGCTAAACTAAGTGCTCAAGACAATTTTCGAAAACCACATTCAAAAGTGCTTCACGAGATTGACTGCACCCCCTGCAATGAAGCCATAGGCTACCATCTATAATCAGTAGGCTAAATTAACCTCCAACTAGTATTGCATGATCTAGGTATTTACGTGCTACTGTCTGTAGACTTTCTGTGAATGGCTCCAAAACTGTCATAGCAGAACTGGGTGGCTGATTATCCATTAATTAACGTGATTTCACATAGACTTGTTATACGCAACCAGATAACTTCACTGTCACAATCAGCTTTGACCTCAATAGAGACAATGGACACTCCCTCTCCTACAGTGTCTAACCTGCCTTTCCGATATATATTCCATTAATCACTAAATATGTTAGAGCTTTCTACTCTGGGTTTCAGCCAGCTCTCAGTCTCTGAGAATAATTTGAGTGCGAGACTTTCCTGGATGGCAGTAAATTCGGAAACTGTGTTAAAAGTACTTTGACAACTGATAAAACTTTGACAATATACACTGGAGTGAATTCAAAAGATAAACCTCAACCAACATTGAATGTATCTTGGTGATAAAGAGCCAAAATAAATAAATTGATGATTTTATTCCATTTCATCTGATTGAATGAAACACACACAGCATAACTACTCAGAAAACAACTATAGTGCTGATTACATTTACTATCATACATGTAGCACTCTGAGAACATTTCACCTTGTCATAGTAGTCCTGTGTTTTGGAACTAGGCAGTGCTTCATTTCACAAAGCGAAAGGAATGGCTTGTGTAAAAAAAAAAAGAGGAAGAAGAAGAGGAAATAGTGGTTGCTGGTGTTTTTAACACTATCATTCAATTTAGTTCCTATTGTGAACTTTGCAGCTAGGATATGTAAATGCTCTGAGACTGCTATTGATAATATCTTTATGAACAAATCTAGGGGAAAAAAGTCATATCACAAAACCAATAGTAAATGGACTATCTGATCACGACGTGCAGCATCTTGTGTTAAATGTTGAAACTTGTCAGGATAAAAAAAATATTAAATCTGAGTACAGGAGGATAATAAATAAGCCAGAAATTGAGGAATTCAGGAAATTGCTCAAAGACATGAACTGGAGAGATGTTTACCTGACTCAAATGGAAAATACAAAGCATTTATTAATAAAGTTACCTCCTCTTTTGAAAATTGTTTTCCCCTAAAGATAACTCAAATCACACAGAAGTCAAAAGATAAACCATGGATTACACAAGGAATAAAGATATCATGTGGGGAAAAAGGAGACTGTATCTACTATCTAGGAACATTTCTGATATTAGCATTGTAATGCATTACATAGAATACTGCAAAATATTGAATCAAGTAATCCAGAAATCGAAGTAGCTTTATTAAGAGAAAAAGATAATTGTATCGGGCAACAAAATAATAACTGTATGGGATATAGTGAAGACAGAGAGAAGTGGGGCCAAAAAGGAAGTGGACAGATAGCTCTAAAAGTAAATGAGGCTTTGGTAACAAGTGCATGTAGTGTTGTAAATCTCTTAAGCAAGACTTAATTTTTGTTACTGATGGCTCGTGGTTATCAGGTTCGGTGAATGGTGCAATGGAGTATCTGGGACCAGTCTTTGAAGATTATCATGTAGAACCTATTCGAGGAACTTTGAATTCCGACCATTGCTTCTCAGTATACTTACTCCTTAATGAAATATGTTGCAAGTTACATATCTATATTTCCAACAAATAGCTCAATACATATTATCAATACTAGGAATAAGAACAATCTACATAAAGACCTAAAATTGTTGTGACGTAACAAGACTGTTATGCCACACTGAAGTAGCCGAAAGAAAGGCACGCGTACACACACGCCGACTGGCGTCAAGTCTGGAACAGGATAACTATTGAATGGTAGCAAGAAAAGTACGTAGCTGGAATATACTTAACTTTATTCACTCCTTGTGATACATCTCTCTTGACTGTACAAATGAGACTCGTAAGATACATGCACTGTTACAATTGGCGCCTTGCTAGGTCGTAGCCATGGACTTAGCAGAAGGCTATTCTAACTGTCTCTCGGCAAATGAGAGGAAGGCTTCATCCGTATTGTCGCTAGCAATGTCGTCCGTACAACTGGGGCGAGTGCTCTATCGTATATCGCGACCTGCCTTGTGGTGGCGCTAGGTCTGCGATCACACAGTGGCGACACGCGGGTCCGACATGTACTAAATGGACCGCGGCCGATTTAAGCTACCACCTAGCAAGTGTGGTGTCTGGCGGTGACACCACAAAAATCACTTATGTTGGTCCAAAAGGGGGTCCAATATTCAGGAACACACATTTTCAATAAATTACCAGCAACCATTAAAAACTTGGTTTCAGATAAAGCACAGTTTAAACAGAGTTTGAATGACTTTTTGATAGGCAATGCCTTCTACTCTATAGATGAATATCCTAACAGAGACTGTTAGGCCAGCTTAAGTAAAAATATGTTAGATTTAAGTTTTGACAGCACTTGGTTGCAACAGTCAATATTAAGTATTTTGTGTATGATAAATTTATTAATAGTGCATAACAATGTTTCATTCTGACAGCGTATTAATTCTGTAAATATTAGCTTTTCCAGTTTACTGTATTGTATTCACCTATTTTGACAATCTCGTGACAAATGATCAGAGTAGTATTCATTATATTAAAATGTTTTGTGTTATACATTCTGACATGTTCCACACCCTCGAGAATCATCTCATTTTTTCGGTGTATGTAACAAAAACTGAATCAAATCAAATCCAATCACCATCTCTCATCATGTAATAACTTCACTTCTTCTTCTTCCCTTGTTGTCTCCTGTTTTTCCAGTACTCGTCCATCTCCTCCTCATGTTTTTCCCCCTTTATTCTCTTCGTGTTGTTCTCAATCCCCTATTTCTTTTGCATTGAAAGCCTTTTAGTTTTATTTACTTATTTTTTTTATCGAGGTGAGTCTCTATGGACTGTGTGGTAACAACCAACTTCACTCTAGTGTCCAGGTCTTGTTCTTGCTCCAGCTTTGACTTCCTGCCAGTATCTTCTGAGCCCCTCCAAGAAGTGCCTTTTTATGCTCTTCAGATAATGGTCCTCACTGTCTTTTGGATGTTGATGCCATGTTAAAACCTTGGTAGTTGGTCACCAATCTTCTAAATTTGTTCCTTTCAGGAATTTCTCTCTGAGATACCAATCTGCTTAAGATCTTTTTCAGATTCTTTGAACCATCTCGGCCTCGTTTTCTTAGATATGATGAAACTCCGTATTCTTTTTGTTAGTCAATCACCGTCCATTTTCATGAGATGACCATAAAATAACAATCATTTCTTTGTAATGGATGCTGTGGTAGGTTCTGTCTCACTGCACGTGTCCTCATTTGCTCTCATTCGCCATTGTCCATCGACCCATCTATTACCTTAGGATTTTCCTTAATATCCTACACTCACGCTTTTCCAGCCGCTCAGCTTTACCTTGTCTATTCGTGGTCAAAGTTTTGGATACTTATAAGCCCTCAGGTTGTACAACTGTATTATAATGTTGGAACTTGGCCCATATACTCATAGACTTTTTGTTATAAGTATTCTTTGTCAGTTGGTATGCTTGGTCTAACTTCCTCATCCCGACAATTGCTTCTTCTTTTAATCCATTCTCCTGGTGGATGACTTCACCGAGATACCTGAAATTTTTAACTCATCTGATTTTTTCCCAGGTTGGTTATCATCCATTCAGGTCCGTCACAGATGTTCATCATATATTTTGTCTTTTGAATAGAGATCTGGAGTCTAACTTTTTTCAGCAATTTCTGACAGCCTACTTATCTTGTTGACTGCTGACTCTATGTTGTTAGCAAAAATGGCCAGGTCAGCCTCAAAATCTAAGCAGTCAATGCACACCCCTTTGTTCTTAGGACCAAGTCTGAACCACTCTTCATTTGTTTCTTCTTGGGCTAATAACTTTCTCCACTCTTGAATGACCTTTTCCAAGACACAATTGAAAAGGAGAGGGATAGTCCATCTCCTCATCTTATGTCCGTTCTGATTGTAAAGGGTTCAGATACCTCACCCATAAATTTAATTTTTGACACTGTGTTAGCAAGAGTTTGTTTGATCAGCTTTCTTGATGTATTACCCACCCCAAACTTTTCCAAAATATTCATTAATGCATGTCAGTCGATGTAGTCATATACTTTCTGAAAATCAACAAACATTACCACATAGTTATTTCTTCCAATATTTTTTGTACCTGATGATGTTCTTCAGGTTAAAGATCTGTTCTGCGCAAGAATTGCCCTTTCGGAAACCAGCTTGATAGTCCCCAATCAGTTGGTTACAATGATCTTCTATTCTATTCTGTATCACTTTGGAGAGAATCTTATATGGAACAGATACTAATGAGGTACTCCTATAGTTATTGACAATCTATTTATGACCTTTTTTGTGTAGACGATGGATTAAAGCTGGCTGCCATTCAGTTGGTATCATCCTAGCTCTCCAGATCTCCTCAAAAAGTTGGACTAGTATATCTAGAGTTTCATTATTTGCCAGCTTCAGTAGTTCCACCACTATTGAATCCTCTCCAGCTGCCTTATTATTCTTAAAGTTGTTGATGATCTCTTTGGTCTCCTCTTTACTAGATGGAGATGAGGGGTAGTTTGTGGATTGGGGCACATACAGGGAATCTTTCTTTCGGTTCATCACAATTAAGTAGGTTTTCAAAGTAACGAGACATTATCTTGCAGTTTTTTTGTTGGTCAGGCCGAGTGTGGTGTGCATACTGTAAGACCTTCAGTACACACACCATCAGATTATTTGACTTGTTGCTCCAACGAAGTAAGCGAGTGTCAGCAATATGTCTCGTGGTCTTATCATGGCGTGTTTATCTTCTGCCATTAGGTCAGACGATAGAAATGCCACTTGCACGCTTAGAGTAGCAGATTGACGGTGACCAACTTTAAACAGAACTTGATTAATTTTCACATACATTTATTAAAATAATAACAAATATAAAAATTACTTAACTTTGTTCTGGATGCTATTTAGAATTGACAATCTGAAGTTCCTTTGGTATTGATACATTAATCTTATTCTTACATATATCTCGGATACTTGACAAAAGTGTCTATACATTTATCTTCATGGCTATGTACAGGAATATGGTAATCTAATTAGGCGCAGACTGAATCTTGACTATGGACTGGTACAGACAATTGTAGAACTCGTACAGACTGGTACAGACTATGCAGATTGGTACAGACTAATGCAGACTGGTGCAAGCAAATGCAGACTGACTGATCGAAGGTCTTTACACTCGTTATAATACCTCGCACGTTCATGTATCACTGCGCGAGTGTGATGCGCGAGGAGGAAGTGTTCTATGTTAGCAGCAATCTCATTGGCTGCGTTACATATTAATACATGGATTGGCGGAAGCAGAATTTGGTCCGTCTCTATGGCAGCGCCATCTCATAGTGTGGAGATGGACGAGTGCTGCGCCTGCGCTGTTGTGCTTAGCGGACCGCACTCTAGTGGGAAATTTGTGTACGTGCTGAATACGCGGAACTATGTACACAACACTGAGCTTTCCATTTTCGTCTCTAAAACAAAAACTAGGGGCTTGGTATCCTTTAAAATTCGATTTGAACGTCTGATAGAAGTCTCTGACATTGTTTATCTGGAAACGCTGATTGATCTGTTCTAACTGCTGTTTCTCATACAACTGCTTAGCCCTTCGTAGAGTTCTGGCTGCATATTTTCTAACTTCATGGAATACATCAAAATCATCAGGTCTCCTGGTAGAATTCCACTTTTTCCATGCACTTGCTGTTTGGGCCGCCACCTCACCACAAACCTCATTCCACCATGTATGATTCCTCTTTTTAGCTGTCAGGATTTTAGTATTAGCTGCTTGTTGGATCATGGAGTCAATGTCTGCCCATTTATGGGATTCAACTGTCAGTTACTGGTGGCATTGTTCCAATATGTTTTGATTGATTTTGAGCTTCGCAATATCATATTTATGAATTTTATTTCCAGTTTTCACGGTCTTATTGAGAGGGATGAAATTAATTTTGATCTTGGAGAGGTGATGATCCTTTTAAATTCAGTATTTTATCTGTAAAAAGGTTTCTTTCTTTATTTCTGATTGTTTGATGTTGTTTCTTTCTTATTTCTGTAATCCATGCTATCATTGATTCCTTCTTCCAGAACTACTCATTCAGTAGAGGTCTCTAAAAAAAGATTAATCTTCTTTTAGCCATTACTTCTGATATTTTCTCAAAATTTTTTTAGATCTCCTCATTACTTCTCATTTTCCAGCCATCTGTAGCTTGTATTGCAACCATTATTTTCTAATAATGCTCCTTTGAGGATCCTCTGTTCTGTCCAGCTTATAGTTCATCATTAGGCATCCTCATCCATATAAACATCCTGGTCATACCACTGTGGGATAGTGTTTTAGTTTTGTTTTTTTAGTTGTACATTTCTTGTTGTAAATATCCTTTGTCAAACGATTTGCTCTCTCCAGTTTGCTGACTCTTGCATCTACTGTTAATTCTTCTAGTCCATTTTGTTGTACAGTTTGTCCAATATATTTAAATTTACTTACTAATGCTATTTTACATTTTTGTTTTTCTAAGAATGTTGATGCATTGTTTGAAATTGTCATCAATGTTGTTTTTTCGGCTGAAATTTTGGCACCAGCTCTCTTTGCTATTTCTTCCAAAAGATTTCTTTCAATAACTGTCTGTCAGATTTTTTGAAAGTATATCAGAATCATCTGCAGAAGCCAGGCAGTTTACCTTAATTCCATTTGTTTTTCATCCTAAAATTATTGGTTCAATTTTGTGATTTTCTTTTCCTCCAAATTCCAGATACTTTCTATTTTTTCTAGAATGTAGTGTTACAGTAAAGGTGATAAACTGTCCCCCTTTCTAACATCAGTTTTTATTTCAAATGGTTGAGATACTTCTCCCATAAATTTAGCTTCAGCCATCCTATTTGCTAGTGTTTAGAGGATTATGTTTGCTTTAACACAAAATTCTTTGATGATTTTACCTATAATTTCTCTGCCTACCAAATCAAATGTTTTCTTGCAACCAATACATGATACTATTATAGGTTTGGTGATTAACAGTATGTGGAGAATTATCGATTTTCTAATAAACATCTGTTCTGTGCAGGGTATTCCCTTTCTAGAGCTCCTTGAGATTCTCCCAGTTATTTGTCTAAAGTTTCTACAACTCTGTCCAGAGAATTTTTGATAATATTTTGTATACCACTGGCAGAAGTGAGGCATCTCTGCAATTGTTGACATATTGTGTGTCCCCTTTTTTTCATAGCTGTGGATTAATGCTTTCCATAATCTCTTCAGCTTTCCAAATGTTCTCAAACAGCAGTTGTAGATCATTTGTGTGTTCTGACTATTTCAATAATTTTGCTGTAGTGGAGTCCTCATTTGTTGCTTTGAAGTCTTGGAATGATTTGATGGCTTCATGAATTTATTGCTCTGTTAGTGGAAAATCTTCCTCCAGATGCTGTGGGAATGCTATTATATATTGCTACAATGTGCTGTTATTATTATTATTATTGTTGTTGTTGTTGTTTGGTTGCCTGTTCTTCAGCACTTCCTTTCTGTTTCCTTTATCTATTTGCCGCCATTTTAGCCCATTTACCAGTATTTTCAGCTTGTTCTTCACTTATTTGACCTTTTGGTGGCTCCTCTTGAAGAGATCTTATTTCTCAGCATTTAAAATTACATCATCTGCTGCTCTTTTGCAACTGAATTTCATCATGTCCAGTCTAGTTTTTTCATTTATTTAACCATCCATCTTCCTTGACTCAAGATCCTGAATTTTCATCCTTAATTCTTGAACAGTCTCATTTCTCTTTTTACATTTTCCAGATGAAGAAACTTTTGGTCTTCAAAGCTAAGATTAGTATCAGTTTTTTTATTTGTTTCTGCCTATGGCTGCTATATCTCTTTAGTTAGAATATTTTCTCTCTCTGTATTTGATTATAGTCTAAGTCTGAATATTTTTATAAGTACATTTATTGCTGTAGCAATGAGTAAAATAAATTGTATTGCACTGCCTGTAGCATGTAGCACCATTTTGACTGTTAGTCCTCTTGCTGTACAAAAAGTAGCTTTGATGATTACTTAATGCAAGTATTTTGTAAGAGCTGTGGAACGGTTAGTACCTGTTTATATTTTTCTGATTAATTCAAGCTCGTCAATGCACATCCTGTGTTAAGGATATATTTGACTGAATTTACTGTGTGTTAAATATAAGCAGTGGATCCATTGGGGTAGTCTTTTTGGTAGAAATATGTCAAGGTGAACAAAACAGGAGATGGTGAAGGAAGAGAGGGAAAAGATCAACATTTGGTTCTCATCAGCAATATAACTGGGTTGCAACATTCAGTGAAAATAATCTGTGACAGGAAGTTGTCAGAAATACATTTTTTGAAGAAACCTTATGTTTGTATAAGCATTTATTAAATTTAAAAAGTTGGATTTCATCTGTTAATACAAAAGATAATGTTTTGCATTGCAGGCATGCTGAACCTGTCAAAGATGAAGAATCGGCCAATGATTCTTATTGGAGGATAACAGTATGTATAACTTATACTTGAGATTCTTGAAAATAAAGCTAGTCAGTATTTCTTAACAGTACTGATTTAAATACATCTAAAAGATCGCTGTTACCTAAATGAAAGTTGATGAGCAAAGTCTTAGTGGACATTTGTATAAAATTGTCATAGGTGTTATTTACAAGAAGAGTGAATAGTTTCAATAGGAATGTGGTGAGACATTTAACAAATGTCATGACCACACATTAATAGGACCTTATAACACTACCATTATGATATTAGTATGCTTTTACGTAAATAACGGAAACCCTGTCTCTATGTTGCCACGTATAACCCTCTTACTAAAATTTAGTTTAGTTTCCAAATAAAATACACTATGGAAGGATGGTCCTGTTTATAGGAAAAGATAATCAGTAGAGTTATCCTTCTTACAGGATTTACCATGTGTTGCGTCTAATGGATAAGTAAATTGGACTATTCACTTCATTTCCTAAGATCTTACCCAGTGGCTAGATAGAAACACAGTATGAATAATAATATACTGAAGCTAGGACAACTCATTTCCAAGTTCATTTAGTGGTTTAAAACATGTACTTAATGGTCACCAACCTATCCTGGCAATGAAATAGTGAAGTATTGGAGAAGCAGAAATGTGAATTTTGCCTACTTTCTTGCTACTGTTTAGTTTGGCTCTTCAAATAAATTACCCCACTTAAACAATTTTGGGCTACATCTTTATACATTATGTTTTTAAAAAAGAAAAAGCCCAGTAGATAACTTCAAGGAAGGTAAAAAAAATTAGCCGGGGTGGGGGGGACAACCTTTAGAAAAGCACTTTCCATAATCAAGGAACTTAAATACTTAGACACTAAAGCACACACTTTTTAACTGAACATTTCACTTAAGGAAAACCTCTTTCTTGGTGGAATTAACTTTCAAAGGCTATTATTCTTTGAACTAATTCTGTATAGCCATCTAACAGGGTTTAGTAACTTGGCTTCACTCTGATTGAATTTTATGTAAGCAAACTACAACACTTTGCAATAGTTAAGAAAACATTTTTATTATTTACACTAAAGCTATTTAAATGGTGCCTCTTTATATTAACTTGGCACTTCATAAGTCTGTAAAACAGGATACTCGGATTAATCAAACACCAGGAAGGAACCCTATACAGATGTATGATTAGGATGAAATAACAGGGTGAGCCAGTTTCTGTAAAGTTCAAGAATGATTATTAAAACACAGTTTAAATTAATGGTTCATGCTGTACAAAGGTAAAAATAGAAAAAATCTTATCTGGTGGCTGTAGGCTTGGGTGTGGCGAACAGTTATGACAGCTAAACTACCCACAATACAGCCTGCAAGTTTCTTGCTGTATGGGCTCAATTTCTCTACTTGGCTTCATTCAGTTTTACATACAGTAGCTCAACAACTCGCAGCTATGCTGTAAGCTGTTTGCAGCCTTCAACCGAGGCATTTTTATGAAAATTTGCAGGCAAAGCTTCTGATCCACAAAGGAGTTACCTCAATCACTGCTGCCTACAGACTGTGTTACTTACTTCCCGCACTTGCTCAAGGTAGCACGCCAATTCGCCTTTCGCACCTTTACCACTCCCCACAGCCATTTTCGTTTCAAACAAAAGCACACTGGCTTTTACATAACACCTACTTCTTACATTGTGCCTAAGCATGACCATTTCTTAAATTGTCAAATTTACATCAACATGAAAAATTTATAAACAAAAATATTTTTAAATACAAAATGTTATCAAAACATTATTTAGACCCTTGGTATCCTTTGTAGAGGACTTGGGCAGGCTTGTCATATCCTAGTACACATTATTTTGTTACTTCCCTTCAGATATTCCATTTAGCTACATCTACAATAATTCCCAATGTTCTGCCTTTTGAGGTGTCCAGTGCGGGTTGCTCTCCACTTCCTGGTTGTATTGTAACGAGTTAGCTCCCAGGAGCCGCTCAAACCACAAACTCTTAGAAGATTCACACTTCTTGTACTTAAGTCAGCATTGTCCCTTTTGTATTCAATCCCGGTGCAATTTCTGTGTTTCATGGTCAATGTGAAAGTCCAAGGGATACAGAAAACCTGCACTGGTGCATCGGAATCTAATACTGGTCTTCCAGGAGCCGCTGAAAGCACAAATTATTAGAAGATTCACTCTTCTTGTACTTAATGCGGCATTGTCTCATTTGTATTCAATCCCGATGCAATGTCTGTGTTTCATGGTCAATGTGAAGGTCCAAGTAATATAGTAAACCAGCACTGGTGCATCGGAATCTAATACTGGTCTCCCAGGAGCCGCTCAAAGTACAAACTCTTAGAAGATTCACTCTTCTTGTACGTAAGTCAGTATTGTGCATTAAGTATTCAATCCCGATGCGATTTCTGTGTTTCATGGTCAATGTGAAGGTCAAAGGGATGCATTTAACGTGCACTGGTGCATCGCAATCTAATACTGGTCTCCCAGAGGACGCTGAAACCACAAACTCTTAGAAGATTCAGTCTTCTTGTACTTAATTTGGCATTGTGCCATTTGTATTCAATCCCGATGCAATTTCTGTGTTTCATGGTCAATTTGAAGGTCCAAGGGACACAGTAAACCTGCACTGGTGCATCGGAATCAAATACTGGTCTCCCAGGAGCCGCTGAAAGCACAAACTCCTAGAAGAATCATTCGTCTTGTACTTAAGTCAGCATTGTCACTTTTGTATTCAATTCCGATGCAATTTCTGTGTTTCATGGTCAATGTGAAGGTCCAAGTAATGAATCGAAACATGACTGCGTCGCGTCGTTTCATGATTCGAGGGTCAGCAACTGATAAAAAAAAAGGGGCCCCTCGGGTCCGAAGGTCGCGCGATGGCGGCGTCCCTGTACCGCCGAGATAATTTGTCCTTTTAGGACAATTATCTGAGCAAGCACCCACGCCAGCAAAAGGTTGCGCGTGTAAAAGTTTTCTTTTTGGAGTGATATAAATGTAAGCATTGATAACCGAAATTGCTTAGCAACCAATTTAGTATATAAGCGGGCGAGAATTGTTGCCTTTACAGTATGTCTTCTGACTACACGTCGAAAACATCTATTGTCCGTGACGAGCTGCCAGAAACTGTAAGTACATTTCTGTATAATGGACTTTTTGTACAAACTTGCAAGAATTGCTGTTTGTGGAAGACTTGCAAATGCTTTAGATGTATATCAATTAGAAGTACCAGAAACCATACGAAAGGATATTTTACTGCAATTCAGATATTAAAAATTCAATTTTATGCTAAATTCATATAGACTGCCAGAATGCTATATTTTTGATAGAAGTGAAAATGTCCCAATGATTAATGAAATTGTCAATGATGCAATAGAAGCAGCTTCCAAAATAAGAGCTGGAATTCCAGTTCCATGGGAAACACTCGCTTTAACCACAATGTCTTTCTTTGAAACTACTACATTCTGGCAAAGTCGATCTAAAATTAAAATGTTTTTTTATGAAATTACTTATAAGCAATTCGTATTTACCATCTGTGAAAATTGCTTATATAAATTATCAGATTCCTGGCAAAATCCGCTGCGACAACCACTTCTAATTGATATGAAAATTAATATGGTTACAAAGCCACCATATTTTTCAAATGGCGTTATTTGTCCTCCACAAATTAAGCAATACAGCCATTGGTGCATGTTCTGTGCCAATAGTCCTTTATTCAGAAGTGTACGTTGTGGTGGCTCATTAAGCCAAGTATCTGATTCCGAAGACGACGATGATGATTTACCTGGTTTATTACTTGCAGACCTCTAATGGAGACGCTGACGGAGATCTTTCAGTCCATCTTCACGCTGGTTCAAGCTCACCTGACGAATCCAACCCTGAAAATCTTCATTTGGATTGCTACGAGATTACACTGCCAGTTGGGAGCAACCGATGGACCCTTAGGGACATACATATTCACAATTTTGAATTGTTTGACGAAATTCGAAAATTCCTGTTCACAATTATCGTTTGGTTGCCAGAACTTTTGCGAATATCTGAAATCTCAGAACGATGGTATTTCACTGATGTCATTGTCATCAGAGGACCGAACGACATTGATGAATTTAGTAGACGAATTGCTTCTATCGCATCAGTCTACCCTGGAGAAATTATCATATGGAAACATGATGACGACCACATCCACCTCGTCCACGATTGCACGTACTCCTCTAGACGATGTAGATGCCGATTTAGGGTTGACCCATTTATTGCCACCAGAATTAAGAAATGTCCACGACGAAGGAGAGCAATCACAGCTATGTCCGACCTCGACTGGTTCAATATTCTCATATATTTCTTCTTGCAAAAAAGGCCAAGTCGGGGACAAGTTTGGATTAGAGGAACCCATAAGAGAGTGCCTGGTGAGTTTGAAATTGTACAATGGGTCAGTTTCATCGAGGGATCCCTCTCAGTATTGGAAAGGGAAAACCCTCGAATTAATGATCAGTTGCAACAAGAACTCACAAGAGATGGCTCACGTAAATGGCCTCATACAAAGCGCAAGCCAATCTCTGACTACCAAAGGTGCAACCCTGAAACGACGGCAAAAAAGGTACTTTCCATATTAATGTCATACAATTGCATACCACCTGAAAATTTAGTGAATGTAATACCATCTGGTCATCCATATTTTATTAATTTGATTGACCCTAAATTCAAACGATTTTTCGATATGGGTTTAGAATTGTATAAAAAAACCATAAATGAATTGGATTTACATGGTATAGAAAATTTATTGTGTTCTGGTTCAGAAGATAATGTTTTTTACTCTCATTCCACAAATGTTTGGGAGTACTATTATACTCTTCAGGATTCTCTTGCTTGGCTAAATAAACTTTTATTGTTTCAATGTGCAGATGATACTGACGAGGTTACTAAATTTTTAACAAATCTTGTATCTTGGTTCAATAAAAACGGATTGTATCAATGGCAAGAATTTGAAGGTACAAGTGTATATGTACCAAATAAAAAATTAAACACATTATGTATTGTTGGTCCACCAAATAGTGGCAAAAATTGGTTTTTTGATTGTATAATTTCACTTGGTTTAAATGTTGGCCACATTGGACGTTGTAATAATAAAACAAATCAGTTTGCATTGCAAGATGCTGTTAATAGATGTGTCATTGTTGGTAATGAAATTTCTTTAGAGGAGGGTGCAATTGAGGATTTCAAAAAAGTGTGTGAAGGAATTGCATGTAATATTAGAGTCAAGTACAAAGGAGACGCTATATTAAGACGTACTCCATTATTGTTAATTTCAAATTCACAACCAGTTATATGTTCTCATCCAGATTTTAAAGATATTCGTGTACGTACAATTAGGTGGAGAAAGTTTGATGAATTAAAAAATGCTTGTAAAAAGCCATATCCTCTGGCACAAACTGTTAGAACATTCACTCTTCTTGTACTTAAGGCGGCATTGTATCTTTTGTATTCAATCCCGATGCAATTTCTGTGTTTCATGCTCAATGTGAAGGTCAAAGGGATACAGTAAACCTGCGCCGGTGAATCGGAATCTAATACAGGTCTCCCTGGAGCCGTTTAAAGTACAAACTCTTAGAAGATTCACTCTTCTTGTACTTAAGTCGGCATTGTGCCTTTTGTATTCAATCCCGATGCAAATTTCTGTGTTTCATGGTCAATGTGAAGGTCCAAGGGAATCAGTAAACCTGCACTGGTGCATCAGAATCTAATAGTGGTCTCCCAGGAGCCGCTGAAAGCACAAACTCCTAGAAGAATCATTCATCTTGTACTTAAGTCAGCATTGTCCCTTTTGTATTCAATCCCGATGCATTTCTGTGTTTCATGGTCAATGTGAAGGTCCAAATGATACAGTCAACCTGCACTGGTGCATCGGAATGTAACACTGGCTTCCCAGGAGCCGCTCAAAGCACAAACTCTTAGACGATCACTCTTCTTGTACTTAAGTCGTCATTGTGCCATTTGTATTCAATCCCGATGCAATTTCTGTGTTTCATGGTCAATGAGAAGGTCCAAGGGATACAGTAAACCTGCTCTGGTGCATCGGAATCTAATACAGGTCTCCGAGGAGATGCTCAAAGCACAAACTCTTCGAAGATTCACACTTCTTATGCTTAAGTTGGCATTGTGAGTTTTGTATTCAATCCCGATGCAATCTCTGTGTTTCATGGTCAAAGTGAAGGTCCAAGGGATACAGTAAACATGCACTGGTGCATCGGACTCTAATATTGGTCTACCTGGAGCCGCTGAAAGAACAAATTCTTAGAAGATTCACGCTTCTTGTACTTAAGTCGGCATTGTCCCTTTTGTATTCAATCCCGATGCGATTTCTGTGTTTCATAGTCAATGTGAAGGTCCAAATGATACAGTCAACCGGCACTGGTGTATCACAATCTAATACTGGTCTCCCAGGAGCCGCTCAAAGCACAAACTCTTAGAAGATTCACTCTTCTTGTACTTAAGTTGGCATTGTGCCTTTTGTATTCAATCCCGATGCAATTTCTGTGTTTCATGGTCAATGTGAAGATCCAAGGGATTCAGTAAACTTGCAATGGTGCATCGAAATTTAATACTGGTCACCCAGGTGCCGCTGAAAGCACAAATTCCTAGAAGATTCATTCTTCTCGTACTTAAGTTTGCATTGTCCATTTTGTATTCAATCCCAATGCAATTTCTGTGTTTCATGGTCAATGTGAAGGTTCAAATGATACAGTCAACCTGCACTGGTGCATCGGAATGTCAAACTGGCCCCCATGGCCCGCTCAAAGCTCAAACTCCTAGTCGATAACTCTTCTTGTACTTAAGTCGTCATTGTGCCTTTTGTATTCAATCCCGATGCAATTTCTGTGTTTCATGGTCAATGAGAAGGTCCAAGGGATACAGTAAACCTGCACTGGTGCATCGGAATCTAATACTGGTCTCCCATGAGCCGCTGAAAGCCCAAACTCATAGAGGAGTCATTCTTCATGTACTTAAGTCATCATTGTAATATTTTTATTCAATCCCTATGCAATTGCTGTGTTTCATGGTCAATGTGAAGGTCCAAGGGATACAGTAAACCTGCACTGGTGCATCAGAATCTAATACTGTTCCCCCAGGAGCCGCTCAAAGCACAAAATCTTAGAAGATTCGCTCTTCTCGTACTTATGTCGGCATTGTGCCTTTTGTATTCAATCCCGATGCGATATCTGTGTTTCATGGTCAATGTGGAGGTCCAAGGGATACAGTAAACCTGCACTGGTGCATAGGAATCTAATACTGGTCTCCCTGGAGCCGCTCAAAGCACAAACTCTTAGAAAATTCACTCTCCTTGTACTTAAGTCGGTTTGTCCCTTTTGTAAATAATCCCGATGCAAGTTCTCTGTTTCATGGTCAATGTGAAGATCCAAGGGATACAGTATATCCACACTGGTGAATTGGAATCTAATACTGGTCTCCCACAAGAAGCTCAAAGCACTAACTCTTAGAAGATTAACTCTTCTTGTAGTTAAGTCGGCATTGTCCCTTTTGTATTCTATCCCGATGCACTTTCTGTGTTTCATGGTCAATGTAGAGGGCCAAGGGATTCAGTAAATCAACACTGGTGCATCGGAATCTAATACTGGTCTCCCTGGAGCTGCTCAACCCACAACTTCTTAGAAAATTCGCTCTTCTTGTACTTAAGTCGGCATTGTCCCGTTTGTAATAAATGTCGATGCAATTTCTGTGTTTCATGCTCAATGTGAAGGTCGAAGGGATACAGGGAACCTGCGCTGGTGCATCGGAATGTAATACTGTTCTCCCAGGAGCCGCTCAAAGCACAAACTCTTAGAAGATTCACTTTTCTTGTACTTAAGTCGACATTGTGCCTTTTGTATTCAATCGCGACGCAATATCTGTGTTTCATTCTCAATGTGAAGGACCAAGGGATACAGTAAACCTGCACTGGTGCATCGGAAACTAATACTGGTCTCCCAGGAGCCGCTCAAAGCACAAACTCTTAGAAGATTCACTTTTGTTGTACTTAAGTCGGCATTATTCCCTTTGTATTCAATCCCGATTCGATTTCTGTGTTTCATGGACAATGTGAAGGTCCAAGGGATACAGTAAACGTGCACTGGTGCATCAGAATTTAATACTGGTCTCCCAGGAGCCCCTCAAATCACAAACTATTAGAAAATTCACTCTTCTTGTACTTAAGTCGACATTGTATCTTTTGTATTAGTCCGAATGCAATTTCTGTGTATCATGGTCAATGTGAACGTCCAAGGGATACAATAAACCTGCACCGGTTCTTCGGCATCTAATACTGGTCTCCCATGACGCGCTCAAAGCACAAACTCTTACAAGACTCACTCTTCTTGTACTTAAGTCGGCATTGTGCATTTTGTATTCAATCGCGACGCAATATCTGTGTTTCATTCTCAATGTGAAGGACCAAGGGATACAGTAAACCTGCACTGGTGCATCGGAAACTAATACTGGTCTCCCAGGAGCCGCTCAAAGCACAAACTCTTAGAAGATTCACTTTTCTTGTACTTAAGTCGACATTGTCGCTTTTGTATTCAATCCCGATGAAATTTCTTTGTTTCATGGTAAATGTGAAGGTCCAAGCGATACAGTTCATCAGCACTGGTGCATCGGAATCAAATACTGGTCACCCAAGAGCCAATCAAAGCACCAATTCTTAGATGATTCACTCTTCTTGTACTTATGTCGGCATTGTCCATTTTGTATTCAATCCCGACGCAATATCTGTGTTTCATTCTCAATGTGAAGGTCCAAGGGATACAGTAAACCTGCACTGGTGCATCGGAACGTAATACTGGTCTCCCAGGAGCCGCTCAAAGCAGAAACTCTTAGATGATTACCTCTTCTTGTATTTAAGTCGGCAGTCCCTTTTGTATTCAATCTCGATGCAATTTCTGTGTTGATGGTCAATGTGAAAGTCCAAGTGATACAGTAAACCTGCAATGGTGCATCGGAGTCTACCACTGGTTTCCCACTAGCCGCACAAACCACAAACTCTTAGAAAATTCACTCTTATTGTGCTTAAGTCAGCATTGTTCCTTTTGTATTCAATCCCAATGCAATTTCTGTGTTTCACGGTCACTGTGAAAGTCCAAGGGATACAGTAATCCTGCACTGGTGCATCGGTTTCTAATACTGGTCTCCCAGGAGCCATTCAAAGCACAATCTCTTATAAGATTCAACCTTCTTGTACTTAAGTTGGCATTGTCCCTTTTGTATTCAATCCCGATGCAATTTCTGTGTTTCATGGTCAATGTGAAGGTCCAAGGGATACAGTAAAACTGCACTGGTGCATCGGAATCTACCACTGGTCTCCGAGGAGCCGCTCAAACCACAAACTCTTAGAAAATTCACTCTTATTGTGCTTAAGTCGGCATTGTTCCTTTTGTATTCAATCCCAATGCAATTTCTGTGTTTCACGGTCACTGTGAAAGTCCAAGGGACACAGTAATCCTGCACTGGTGCATCGGTTTCTAATACTGGTCTCCCAGGAGCCATTCAAAGCACAATCTCTTATAAGATTCACCCTTCTTGTACTTAAGTCAGCATTGTCCCTTTTGTATTTAATCCCGATGCAATTTCTGTGTTTCAAGGTCAATGTGAAGGTTCAAATGATACAGTAAACCTGCACTGGTGCATCGGAATGTAATACTGGCTTCCCAGGAGCCGCTCAAAGCACAAACTCTTAGACGATCACTGTTCTTGTACTTAAGTCGTCATTGTGCCTTTTGTATTCAATCCCGATGCAATTTCTGTGTTTCATGGTCAATGAGAAGATCCAAGGGATACAGTAAACCTGCTCAGGTGCATCGCAATCTAATACTGGTCTCCCAGGAGCCGCTGAAAGCACAAACTCCTAGAGGATTCATTCTTCTTGAACTTAAGTCATCATTGTCCTATCTGTATTCAATCCCGATGCAATTTCTGTGTTTCATGGTGAATGTGAAGGTTCAAATGATACAGACAACCTGCACTGGTGCATGGGAATCTAATACTGGTCTCCCAGGAGCCGCTCGAAGCACAAACTGTTAGAAGATTCATTCTTCTTGTACTCAAGTCGGCATTGTGCCTTTTGCATTCAATCCCGATGTGATTTCTGTGTTACATGGTCAATGTGAAGGTCCAAGGGATACAATAAACCTGCACTGGTTCACTGGAATCTAATACTGGTCTCCCAGGAGCAGCTCAAACCACAAACTCTTAGAAAATTCTCTCATCTTGTACTTAAGTCGGCATTGTCCATTTTGTATTCAATCCCGATGAAATTTCTGTGACTCATGGTCAATGTGAGGGTCCAAGGGATACAGTAAACCTGCACTGGTGCATCGGAATCTAATACTGGTCTCCCAGGAGCCGGTCAAAGCACAAACTCTTAGAAGATTCACTCCTCTTGTACTTACGCCGGCATTTTGCCTTTTGTATTCAATCCCAATGCAATTTCTGTGTTTCATGATCAAAGTGAAGTTCCAAGGGATACAGTAAACCTGCACTGGCGCATCGGAATCTAATACTGGTCTCCCTGGAGCTGCTCAACCCACAACCTCTTAGAAAATTCAATCTTCTTGTACTTAAGTCGGCATTGTCCTGTTTGTATTCAATCTCGATGCAATTTCTGTGTTTCATGGTCAATGTGAAGGTCGAAGAGATATAGTGAACGTGCACTGGTGCATCGGAATCTAATACTGGTATCCCAGGAGCCGCTCAAAGGACAAACTCTTAGAAGATTCACTCTTCTTGTAGTTAAGTCGGCATTGTTCCGTTTGTATTCAATCCCGATTCGATTTCTGTGTTTCAAGGTCAATGTGGAGGTCCAAGGGATACAGTAAACTAGCACTGGTGCATCGGAATTTAATACTGGTCTACCAGGAGCCGCTCAAATCACAAACTATTAGAAGATTCACTGTTCTTGTACTTAAGTCGACATTGTATCTTTTGTATTGTTTCGAATGCAATTTCTGTGTTTCATAGTCAATGTGAAGGTCCAAGGGATACAATAAACCTGGACTGGTCCATCGGAATCTAATACTGGTCTCCCAGGAGCAGCTCAAACCACAAACTCTTAGAAAATTCTCTCATCTTGTACCTATGCCGGCATTGTCCATTTTGTATTCAATCCCGATGAAATTCCTGTGTTTCATGGTCAATGTGAAGGTCCAAGGGATACAGTAAACCTGCACTGGTGCATCGGAATCTAACACTGGACTCCCAGGAGCCGCTCAAAGCACAAACTCTTAGATGATTAACTCTTCTTGTACTTAAGTCTATTCAATCCAGATGCAATTCCTATTTTTCATGGTCAATGTGAAGGTCCTAGGGATACAGTAAATCTGCACTGGTGCACCGGAATCTAATACTGGTCTCCCAGGACCCGCCCAAAGTACAAACTCTTACAAGATTCAATCTTCTTGTACTTAAGTCGGCATTGTGCCTTTTGTTTTCAATCCCGATGCAATTTCTGTGTTTGATGGTCCATGTAAAGGTCCACGGGATACAATAAACCAGCACAGGGGCATCGGAATCAACTACAGGTCTCCCAGGAGCCGCTCAAAGCACAATTAAGTAGAAGATTCATTCTTCTTGTAATTGAGTCGGCATTGTCCCTCTTGTAATCAATCCCGATGCAATTTCTGTGTTTCATGGTCAATGTGAAGATCCAAGGGATACAGTAAAAATGCACTGGTGCATCAGAATCTAATACTGGTCTCCCAGGAGCCGCTAAAAGCACAAACTCTGAAGAGATTCACTCTTCTTGTACTTATGTCGGCATTGTCCATTTTGTATTCAATCGCGACGCGATATCTGTGTTTCAATCTCAATGTGAAGGACCAAGGGATACAGTAAACCTGCACTGGTGCATCAGAATCTAATACTGTTCCCCCAGGAGCCGCTCAAAGCACAAAATCTTAGAAGATTCGCTCTTCTCGTACTTAAGTCGGCATTGTGCCTTTTGTATTCAATCCCGATGCGATATCTGTGTTTGATGGTCAATGTGGAGGTCCAAGGGATACAGTAAACCTGCACTGGTGCATCGGAATCTAATACTGGTCTCCCAGGAGCCGCTCGAAGCACAAACTCTTAGAAAATTCACTCTCCTTGTACTTAAGTCGGTTTGTCCCTTTTGTAAATAATCCCGATGCAAGTTCTCTGTTTCATGGTCAATGTGAAGATCCAAGGGATACAGTATATCCACACTGGTGAATTGGAATCTAATACTGGTCTCCCACAAGAAGCTCAAAGCACTAACTCTTAGAAGATTAACTCTTCTTGTAGTTAAGTCGGCATTGTCCCTTTTGTATTCTATCCCGATGCACTTTCTGTGTTTCATGGTCAATGTAGAGGGCCAAGGGAGTCAGTAAATCAACACTGGTGCATCGGAATCTAATACTGGTCTCCCTGGAGCTGCTCAACCCACAACTTCTTAGAAAATTCACTCTTCTTGTACTTAAGTCGGCATTGTCCCGTTTGTAATAAATGTCGATGCAATTTCTGTGTTTCATGCTCAATGTGAAGGTCGAAGGGATACAGGGAACCTGCGCTGGTGCATCGGAATGTAATACTGTTCTCCCAGGAGCCGCTCAAAGCACAAAATCTTAGGAGATTCAATTTTGTTGTACTTAAGACGGCATTATTCCCTTTGTATTCAATCCCGATTCGATTCCTGTGTTTCATGGTCAATGTGAAGGTCCAAGGGATACGGTAAACGTGCACTGGTGCATCAGAATTTAATACTGGTCTCCCAGGAGCCCCTAAAATCACAAACTATTAGAAAATTCACTCTTCTTGTACTTAAGTCGACATTGTATCTTTTGTATTGGTCCGAATGCAATTTCTGTGTATCATGGTCAATGTGAACGTCCAAGGGATACAGTAAACCTGCACCGGTTCTTCGGCATCTAATACTGGTCTCCCATGACGCGCTCAAAGCACAAACTCTTACAAGACTCACTCTTCTTGTACTTAAGTCGGCATTGTGCATTTTGTTTTCAATCCCGATGCATTTTCTGCGTTTGATGGTCCATGTGAAGGTCCAAGGGATACAGAAAACCTGCACTGGTGCATCGGAATCTAATACTGGTCTCCAAGGAGCCGCTCAAACCACAAAATCTTAGAAAATCCACTCTTCGTGTACTTAAGTCGGCATTGTTCCTTTTGTATTCAATCCCGATGCAATTTCTGTGTTTCATGGTCAATGTGAAGGTCAAAGGGATACATTTAACGTGCACTGGTGCATCGGAATCAAATACTGGTATCCCAGGAGCCGCTCAAACCACAAACTCTTAGAAGATTCACTCTTCTTGTACGTAATTTGGATTGTGCCTTTTGTATTCAATCCCGCTGCAATTTCTGTGTTTCATGGTCAATGTGAAGGTCCAACGGATACAGTAAACCGGCACTGGTGCATCGGAATCTCATACTGGCCCCCAGGCGCCGTTCAAAGCACAATCTCTCAGAACATTCACTCTTCTTGTACTTAAGTAGGCATTGTATCTTTTGTGTTCAATCCCGATGCAATTTATGTGTTTCATGCTCAATGTGAAGGTCAAAGGGATACAGTAAACCTGCGCCGGTGAATCGGAATCTAATACAGGTCTCCCTGGAGCCGTTTAAAGAACAAACTCTTGGAATATTCACACTTCTTGTACTTGAGTCGGCATTGTGCCTTTTGTATTCAATCCCGATGCAAATTTCTGTGTTCATGGTCAATGTGAAGGTCCAAGGGAAACAGTAAACCTGCACTGGTGCATCGGAATCTAATAGTGGTTTCCCAGGAGCCGCTGAAAGCAGAAACTCCTAGAAGAATCATTCATCTTGTACTTAAGTCAGCATTGTCCCTTTTGTATTTAATCCCGATGCAATTTCTGTGTTTCATGGTCAATGTGAAGGTCCAAATGATACAGTAAACCTGCACGGGTCATCGGAATGTAATACTGGCTTCCCAGGAGCCGCTCAAAGCACAAACTCTTAGACGATCACTCTTCTTGTACTTAAGTCGTCATTGTGCCTTTTGTATTCAATCCCGATGCAATTTCTGTGTTTCATGGTCAATGAGAAGATCCAAGGGATACAGTAAACCTGCTCAGGTGCATCGGAATCTAATACTGGTCTCCCAGGAGCCGCTGAAAGCACAAACTCCTAGAGGATTCATTCTTCTTGAACTTAAGTCATCATTGTCCTATCTGTATTCAATCCCGATGCAATTTCTGTGTTTCATGGTGAATGTGAAGGTTCAAATGATACAGACAACCTGCACTGGTGCATGGGAATCTAATACTGGTCTCCCAGGAGCCGCTCGAAGCACAAACTCTTAGAAGATTCATTCTCCTTGTACTCAAGTCGGCATTGTGCCTTTTGCATTCAATCCCGATGTGATTTCTGTGTTACATGGTGAATGTGAAGGTCCAAGGGATACAATAAACCTACACTGGTTCACTGGAATCTAATACTGGTCTCCCAGGAGCAGCTCAAACCACAAACTCTTAGAAAATTCTCTCATCTTGTACTTAAGTCGGCATTGTCCATTTTGTATTCAATCCCGATGAAATTTCTGTGACTCATGGTCAATGTGAGGGTCCAAGGGATACAGTAAACCTACACTAGTGCATCGGAATCTAATACTGGTCTCCCAGGAGCCGGTCAAAACACAAACTCTTAGAAGATTCACTCCTCTTGTATTTACGCCGGCATTTTGCCTTTTGTATTCAATCCCAATGCAATTTCTGTGTTTCATGATCAAAGTGAAGTTCCAAGGGATACAGTAAACCTGCACTGGCGCATCGGAATCTAATACTGGTCTCCCTGGAGCTGCTCAACCCACAACCTCTTAGAAAATTCAATCTTCTTGTACTTAAGTCGGCATTGTCCTGCTTGTATTCAATCCCGATGAAATTTCTGTGTTTCATGGTCAATGTGAAGGTCGAAGAGATATAGTGAACCTGCGCTGGTGCATCGGAATCTAATACGCGTCTCCCAGGAGCCGCTCAAAGCACAAACTCTTAGAAGATTCACTCTTCTTGTAGTTAAGTCGGCATTGTTCCGTTTGTATTCAATCCCGATTTGATTTCTGTGTTTCAAGGTCAATGTGGAGGTCCAAGGGATACAGTAAACTAGCACTGGTGCATCGGAATTTAATACTGGTCTACCAGGAGCCGCTCAAATCACAAACTATTAGAAGATTCACTGTTCTTGTACTTAAGTCGACATTGTATCTTTTGTATTGTTTCGAATGCAATTTCTGTGTTTCATGGTCAATGTGAAGGTCCAAGGGATACAATAAAACTGGACTGGTCCATCGGAATCTAATACTGGTCTCCCAGGAGCAGCTCAAACCACAAACTCTTAGAAAATTCTCTCATCTTGTACCTATGCCGGCATTGTCCATTTTGTATTCAATCCCGATGAAATTCCTGTGTTTCATGGTCAATGTGAAGGTCCAAGGGATACAGTAAACCTGCACTGGTGCATCGGAATCTAACACTGGTCTCCCAGGAGCCGCTCAAAGCACAAACTCTTAGATGATTAACTCTTCTTGTACTTAAGTCTGTAGAACCTTTTGTATTCAATCCAGATGCAATTCCTATTTTTCATGGTCAATGTGAAGGTCCAAGGGATACAGTAAATCTGCACTGGTGCACCGGAATCTAATACTGGTCTCCCAGGACCCGCCCAAAGTACAAACTCTTACAAGATTCACTCTTCTTGTACTTAAGTCGGCATTGTGCCTTTTGTTTTCAATCCCGATGCAATTTCTATGTTTGATGGTCCATGTGAAGGTCCACGGGATACAATAAACCAGCACAGGGGCATTGGAATCAAATACAGGTCTCCCAGGAGCCGCTCAAAGCACAATTAATTAGAAGGATCATTCTTCTTGTAATTGAGTCGGCATTGTCCCTCTTGTATTCAATCCCGATGCAATTTCTGTGTTTCATGGTCAATGTGAAGATCCAAGGGATACAGTAAAAATGCACTGGTGCATCAGAATCTAATACTGGTCTCCCAGGGGCCGCTCAAAGCACAAACTCTGAAGAGATTCACTCTTCTTGTACTTATGTCGGCATTGTCCATTTTGTATTCAATCGCGACGCAATATCTGTGTTTCATTCTCAATGTGAAGGACCAAGGGATACAGTAAACCTGCACTGGTGCATCGGAAACTAATAATGGTCTCCCAGGAGCCGCTCAAAGCACAAACTCTTAGAAGATTCACTTTTCATGTACTTAAGTCGACATTGTCGCTTTTGTATTCAATCCCGATGTAATTTCTTTGTTTCATGGTAAATGTGAGGTCCAAGCGATACAGTTCATCAGCACTGGTGCATCGGAATCTAATACTGGTCACCCAAGAGCCAATCAAAGCACCAATTCTTAGATGATTCACTCTTCTTGTACTTATGTCGGCATTGTCCATTTTGTATTCAATCCCGACGCAATATCTGTGTTTCATTCTCAATGTGAAGGTCCAAGGGATACAGTAAACCTGCACTGGTGCATCGGAACGTAATACTGGTCTCCCAGGAGCCGCTCAAAGCAGAAACTCTTAGATGATTACCTCTTCTTGTACTTAAGTCGGCAGTCCCTTTTGTATTCAATCTCGATGCAATTTCTGAGTTTGATGGTCAATGTGAAAGTCCAAGTGATACAGTAAACCTGCACTGGTGCATCGGAGTCTACCACTGGTTTCCCACTAGCCGCTCAAACCACAAACTCTTAGAAAATACACTCTTATTGTGCTTAAGTCGGCATTGTTCCTTTTGTATTCAATCCCAATTCAATTTCTGTGTTTCACGGTCACTGTGAAAGTCCAAGGGATACAGTAATCCTGCACTGGTGCATCGGTTTCTAATACTGGTCTCCCAGGAGCCATTCAAAGCACAATCTCTTATAAGATTCACCCTTCTTGTACTTAAGTTGGCATTGTCCCTTTTGTATTCAATCGCGATGCAATTTCTGTGTTTCATGGTCAATGTGAAGGTCCAAGGGATACAGTAAAACTGCACTGGTGCATCGGAATCTGCCACTGGTCTCCGAGGATTCGCTCAAACCACAAACTCTTAGAAAATTCACTCTTATTGTGCTTAAGTCGGCATTGTTCCTTTTGTATTCAATCCCAATGCAATTTCTGTGTTTCACGGTCACTGTGAAAGTCCAAGGGACACAGTAATCCTGCACTGGTGCATCGGTTTCAAATACTGGTCTCCCAGGAGCCATTCAAAGCACAATCTCCTATAAGATTCACCCTTCTTGTACTTAAGTCAGCATTGTCCCTTTTGTATTTAATCCCGATGCAATTTCTGTGTTTCATGGTCAATGTGAAGGTCCAAATGATACAGTAAACCTGCACTGGTGCATCGGAATGTATTACTGGCTTCCCAGGAGCCGCTCAAAGCACAAACTCTTAGACGATCACTCTTCTTGTACTTAAGTCGTCATTGTGCCTTTTGTATTCAATCCCGATGCAATTTCTGTGTTTCATGGTCAATGAGAAGATCCAAGGGATACAGTAAACCTGCTCTGGTGCATCGGAATCTAATACTGGTCTCCCAGGAGCCGCTGAAAGCACAAACTCCTAGAGGATTCATTCTTCTTGAACTTAAGTCATCATTGTCCTATCTGTATTCAATCCCGATGCAATTTCTGTGTTTCATGGTGAATGTGAAGGTTCAAATGATACAGACAACCTGCACTGGTGCATGGGAATCTAATACTGGTCTCCCAGGAGCCGCTCGAAGCACAAACTCTTAGAAGATTCATTCTTCTTGTACTCAAGTCGGCATTGTGCCTTTTTGCATTCAATCCCGATGTGATTTCTGTGTTACATGGTCAATGTGAAGGTCCAAGGGATACAATAAACCTGCACTGGTTCACTGGAATCTAATACTGGTCTCCCAGGAGCAGCTCAAACCACAAACTCTTAGAAAATTCTCTCATCTTGTACTTAAGTCGGCAGTGTCCATTTTGTATTCAATCCCGATGAAATTTCTGTGACTCATGGTCAATGTGAGGGTCCAAGAGATACAGTAAACCTGCACTGGTGCATCGGAATCTAATACTGGTCTCCCAGGAGCCGGTCAAAGCACAAACTCTTAGAAGATTCACTCCTCTTGTACTTACGCCGGCATTTTGCCTTTTGTATTCAATCCCAATGCAATTTCTGTGTTTCATGATCAAAGTGAAGTTCCAATTGATACAGTAAACCTGCACTGGCGCATCGGAATCTAATACTGGTCTCCCTGGAGCTGCTCAACCCACAACCTCTTAGAAAATTCAATCTTCTTGTACTTAAGTCGGCATTGTGCCTTTTGTATTCAATCTCGATGCAATTTCTGTGTTTCATGGTCAATGTGAAGGTCGAAGAGATATGGTGAACCTGCGCTGGTGCATCGGAATCTAATACTGGTCTCCCAGGAGCCGCGCAAAGCACAAACTCTTAGAAGATTCACTCTTCTTGTAGTTAAGTCGGCATTGTTCCGTTTGTATTCAATCCCGATTCGATTTCTGTGTTTCAAGGTCAATGTGGAGGTCAGGGATACAGTAAACTAGCACTGGTGCATCGGAATTTAATACTGGTCTACCAGGAGCCGCTCAAATCACAAACTATTAGAAGATTCACTGTTCTTGTACTTAAGTCGACATTGTATCTTTTGTATTGTTTCGAATGCAATTTCTGTGTTTCATAGTCAATGTGAAGGTCCAAGGGATACAATAAACCTGGACTGGTCCATCGGAATTTAATACTGGTCTCCCAGGAGCAGCTCAAACCACAAACTCTTAGAAAATTCTCTCATCTTGTACCTATGCCGGCATTGTCCATTTTGTATTCAATCCCGATGAAATTCCTGTGTTTCATGGTCAATGTGAAGGTCCAAGGGATACAGTAAACCTGCACTGGTGCATCGGAATCTAACACTGGACTCCCAGGAGCCGCTCAAAGCACAAACTATTAGATGATTAACTCTTCTTGTACTTAAGTCTATTCAATCCAGATGCAATTCCTATTTTTCATGGTCAATGTGAAGGTCCAAGGGATACAGTAAATCTGCACTGGTGCACCGGAATCTAATACTGGTCTCCCAGGACCCGCCCAAAGTACAAACTCTTACAAGATTCAATCTTCTTGTACTTAAGTCGGCATTGTGCCTTTTGTTTTCAATCCCGATGCAATTTCTGTGTTTGATGGTCCATGTAAAGGTCCACGGGATACAATAAACCAGCACAGGGGCATCGGAATCAACTACAGGTCTCCCAGGAGCCGCTCAAAGCACAATTAAGTAGAAGATTCATTCTTCTTGTAATTGAGTCGGCATTGTCCCTCTTGTAATCAATCCCGATGCAATTTCTGTGTTTCATGGTCAATGTGAAGATCCAAGGGATACAGTAAAAATGCACTGGTGCATCAGAATCTAATACTGGTCTCCCAGGAGCCGCTAAAAGCACAAACTCTGAAGAGATTCACTCTTCTTGTACTTATGTCGGCATTGTCCATTTTGTATTCAATCGCGACGCGATATCTGTGTTTCAATCTCAATGTGAAGGACCAAGGGATACAGTAAACCTGCACTGGTGCATCGGAATCTAATACTGTTCCCCCAGGAGCCGCTCAAAGCACAAAATCTTAGAAGATTCGCTCTTCTCGTACTTAAGTCGGCATTGTGCCTTTTGTATTCAATCCCGATGCGATATCTGTGTTTGATGGTCAATGTGGAGGTCCAAGGGATACAGTAAACCTGCACTGGTGCATCGGAATCTAATACTGGTCTCCCAGGAGCCGCTCGAAGCACAAACTCTTAGAAAATTCACTCTCCTTGTACTTAAGTCGGTTTGTCCCTTTTGTAAATAATCCCGATGCAAGTTCTCTGTTTCATGGTCAATGTGAAGATCCAAGGGATACAGTATATCCACACTGGTGAATTGGAATCTAATACTGGTCTCCCACAAGAAGCTCAAAGCACTAACTCTTAGAAGATTAACTCTTCTTGTAGTTAAGTCGGCATTGTCCCTTTTGTATTCTATCCCGATGCACTTTCTGTGTTTCATGGTCAATGTAGAGGGCCAAGGGATTCAGTAAATCAACACTGGTGCATCGGAATCTAATACTGGTCTCCCTGGAGCTGCTCAACCCACAACTTCTTAGAAAATTCACTCTTCTTGTACTTAAGTCGGCATTGTCCCGTTTGTAATAAATGTCGATGCAATTTCTGTGTTTCATGCTCAATGTGAAGGTCGAAGGGATACAGGGAACCTGCGCTGGTGCATCGGAGTGTAATACTGTTCTCCCAGGAGCCGCTCAAAGCACAAACTCTTAGAAGATTCAATTTTGTTGTACTTAAGACGGCATTATTCCCTTTGTATTCAATCCCGATTCGATTTCTGTGTTTCATGGTCAATGTGAAGGTCCAAGGGATACGGTAAACGTGCACTGGTGCATCAGAATTTAATACTGGTCTCCCAGGAGCCCCTCAAATCACAAACTATTAGAAAATTCACTCTTCTTGTACTTAAGTCGACATTGTATCTTTTGTATTGGTCCGAATGCAATTTCTGTGTATCATGGTCAATGTGAACGTCCAAGGGATACAGTAAACCTGCACCGGTTCTTCGGCATCTAATACTGGTCTCCCATGACGCGCTCAAAGCACAAACTCTTACAAGACTCACTCTTCTTGTACTTAAGTCGGCATTGTGCATTTTGTTTTCAATCCCGATGCATTTTCTGCGTTTGATGGTCCATGTGAAGGTCCAAGGGATACAGAAAACCTGCACTGGTGCATCGGAATCTAATACTGGTCTCCAAGGAGCCGCTCAAACCACAAAATCTTAGAAAATCCACTCTTCTTGTACTTAAGTCGGCATTGTTCCTTTTGTATTCAATCCCGATGCAATTTCTGTGTTTCATGGTCAATGTGAAGGTCAAAGGGATACATTTAACGTGCACTGGTGCATCGGAATCAAATACTGGTATCCCAGGAGCCGCTCAAACCACAAACTCTTAGAAGATTCACTCTTCTTGTACGTAATTTGGATTGTGCCTTTTGTATTCAATCCCGCTGCAATTTCTGTGTTTCATGGTCAATGTGAAGGTCCAACGGATACAGTAAACCGGCACTGGTGCATCGGAATCTCATACTGGCCCCCAGGCGCCGTTCAAAGCACAATCTCTCAGAACATTCACTCTTCTTGTACTTAAGTAGGCATTGTATCTTTTGTGTTCAATCCCGATGCAATTTATGTGTTTCATGGTCAATGTGAAGGTCAAAGGGATACAGTAAACCTGCGCCGGTGAATCGGAATCTAATACAGGTCTCCCTGGAGCCGTTTAAAGAACAAACTCTTGGAATATTCACACTTCTTGTACGTAATTTGGATTGTGCCTTTTGTATTCAATCCCGATGCAAATTTCTGTGTTCATGGTCAATGTGAAGGTCCAAGGGAAACAGTAAACCTGCACTGGTGCATCGGAATCTAATAGTGGTTTCCCAGGAGCCGCTGAAAGCACAAACTCCTAGAAGAATCATTCATCTTGTACTTAAGTCAGCATTGTCCCTTTTGTATTTAATCCCGATGCAATTTCTGTGTTTCATGGTCAATGTGAAGGTCCAAATGATACAGTAAACCTGCACGGGTCATCGGAATGTAATACTGGCTTCCCAGGAGCCGCTCAAAGCACAAACTCTTAGACGATCACTCTTCTTGTACTTAAGTCGTCATTGTGCCTTTTGTATTCAATCCCGATGCAATTTCTGTGTTTCATGGTCAATGAGAAGATCCAAGGGATACAGTAAACCTGCTCAGGTGCATCGGAATCTAATACTGGTCTCCCAGGAGCCGCTGAAAGCACAAACTCCTAGAGGATTCATTCTTCTTGAACTTAAGTCATCATTGTCCTATCTGTATTCAATCCCGATGCAATTTCTGTGTTTCATGGTGAATGTGAAGGTTCAAATGATACAGACAACCTGCACTGGTGCATGGGAATCTAATACTGGTCTCCCAGGAGCCGCTCGAAGCACAAACTCTTAGAAGATTCATTCTTCTTGTACTCAAGTCGGCATTGTGCCTTTTGCATTCAATCCCGATGTGATTTCTGTGTTACATGGTGAATGTGAAGGTCCAAGGGATACAATAAACCTACACTGGTTCACTGGAATCTAATACTGGTCTCCCAGGAGCAGCTCAAACCACAAACTCTTAGAAAATTCTCTCATCTTGTACTTAAGTCGGCATTGTCCATTTTGTATTCAATCCCGATGAAATTTCTGTGACTCATGGTCAATGTGAGGGTCCAAGGGATACAGTAAACCTACACTAGTGCATCGGAATCTAATACTGGTCTCCCAGGAGCCGGTCAAAACACAAACTCTTAGAAGATTCACTCCTCTTGTACTTACGCCGGCATTTTGCCTTTTGTATTCAATCCCAATGCAATTTCTGTGTTTCATGATCAAAGTGAAGTTCCAAGGGATACAGTAAACCTGCACTGGCGCATCGGAATCTAATACTGGTCTCCCTGGAGCTGCTCAACCCACAACCTCTTAGAAAATTCAATCTTCTTGTACTTAAGTCGGCATTGTCCTGCTTGTATTCAATCCCGATGCAATTTCTGTGTTTCATGGTCAATGTGAAGGTCGAAGAGATATAGTGAACCTGCGATGGTGCATCGGAATCTAATACGCGTCTCCCAGGAGCCGCTCAAAGCACAAACTCTTAGAAGATTCACTCTTCTTGTAGTTAAGTCGGCATTGTTCCGTTTGTATTCAATCCCGATTTGATTTCTGTGTTTCAAGGTCAATGTGGAGGTCCAAGGGATACAGTAAATTAGCACTGGTGCATCGGAATTTAATACTGGTCTACCAGGAGCCGCTCAAATCACAAACTATTAGAAGATTCACTGTTCTTGTACTTAAGTCGACATTGTATCTTTTGTATTGTTTCGAATGCAATTTCTGTGTTTCATGGTCAATGTGAAGGTCCAAGGGATACAATAAAACTGGACTGGTCCATCGGAATCTAATACTGGTCTCCCAGGAGCAGCTCAAACCACAAACTCTTAGAAAATTCTCTCATCTTGTACCTATGCCGGCATTGTCCATTTTGTATTCAATCCCGATGAAATTCCTGTGTTTCATGGTCAATGTGAAGGTCCAAGGGATACAGTAAACCTGCACTGGTGCATCGGAATCTAACACTGGTCTCCCAGGAGCCGCTCAAAGCACAAACTCTTAGATGATTAACTCTTCTTGTACTTAAGTCTGTAGAACCCTTTGTATTCAATCCAGATGCAATTCCTATTTTTCATGGTCAATGTGAAGGTCCAAGGGATACAGTAAATCTGCACTGGTGCACCGGAATCTAATACTGGTCTCCCAGGACCCGCCCAAAGTACAAACTCTTACAAGATTCACTCTTCTTGTACTTAAGTCGGCATTGTGCCTTTTGTTTTCAATCCCGATGCAATTTCTATGTTTGATGGTCCATGTGAAGGTCCACGGGATACAATAAACCAGCACAGGGGCATTGGAATCAAATACAGGTCTCCCAGGAGCCGCTCAAAGCACAATTAATTAGAAGGATCATTCTTCTTGTAATTGAGTCGGCATTGTCCCTCTTGTATTCAATCCCGATGCAATTTCTGTGTTTCATGGTCAATGTGAAGATCCAAGGGATACAGTAAAAATGCACTGGTGCATCAGAATCTAATACTGGTCTCCCAGGGGCCGCTCAAAGCACAAACTCTGAAGAGATTCACTCTTCTTGTACTTATGTCGGCATTGTCCATTTTGTATTCAATCGCGACGCAATATCTGTGTTTCATTCTCAATGTGAAGGACCAAGGGATACAGTAAACCTGCACTGGTGCATCGGAAACTAATAATGGTCTCCCAGGAGCCGCTCAAAGCACAAACTCTTAGAAGATTCACTTTTCATGTACTTAAGTCGACATTGTCGCTTTTGTATTCAATCCCGATGTAATTTCTTTGTTTCATGGTAAATGTGAGGGTCCAAGCGATACAGTTCATCAGCACTGGTGCATCGGAATCTAATACTGGTCACCCAAGAGCCAATCAAAGCACCAATTCTTAGATGATTCACTCTTCTTGTACTTATGTCGGCATTGTCCATTTTGTATTCAATCCCGACGCAATATCTGTGTTTCATTCTCAATGTGAAGGTCCAAGGGATACAGTAAACCTGCACTGGTGCATCGGAACGTAATACTGGTCTCCCAGGAGCCGCTCAAAGCAGAAACTCTTAGATGATTACCTCTTCTTGTACTTAAGTCGGCAGTCCCTTTTGTATTCAATCTCGATGCAATTTCTGAGTTTGATGGTCAATGTGAAAGTCCAAGTGATACAGTAAACCTGCACTGGTGCATCGGAGTCTACCACTGGTTTCCCACTAGCCGCTCTAACCACAAACTCTTAGAAAATACACTCTTATTGTGCTTAAGTCGGCATTGTTCCTTTTGTATTCAATCCCAATGCAATTTCTGTGTTTCACGGTCACTGTGAAAGTCCAAGGGATACAGTAATCCTGCACTGGTGCATCGGTTTCTAATACTGGTCTCCCAGGAGCCATTCAAAGCACAATCTCTTATAAGATTCACCCTTCTTGTACTTAAGTTGGCATTGTCCCTTTTGTATTCAATCGCGATGCTATTTCTGTGTTTCATGGTCAATGTGAAGGTCCAAGGGATACAGTAAAACTGCACTGGTGCATCGGAATCTGCCACTGGTCTCCGAGGATTCGCTCAAACCACAAATTCTTAGAAAATTCACTCTTATTGTGCTTAAGTCGGCATTGTTCCTTTTGTATTCAATCCCAATGCAATTTCTGTGTTTCACGGTCACTGTGAAAGTCCAAGGGACACAGTAATCCTGCACTGGTGCATCGGTTTCAAATACTGGTCTCCCAGGAGCCATTCAAAGCACAATCTCCTATAAGATTCACCCTTCTTGTACTTAAGTCAGCATTGTCCCTTTTGTATTTAATCCCGATGCAATTTCTGTGTTTCATGGTCAATGTGAAGGTCCAAATGATACAGTAAACCTGCACTGGTGCATCGGAATGTAATACTGGCTTCCCAGGAGCCGCTCAAAGCACAAACTCTTAGACGATCACTCTTCTTGTACTTAAGTCGTCATTGTGCCTTTTGTATTCAATCCCGATGCAATTTCTGTGTTTCATGGTCAATGAGAAGATCCAAGGGATACAGTAAACCTGCTCTGGTGCATCGGAATCTAATACTGGTCTCCCAGGAGCCGCTGAAAGCACAAACTCCTAGAGGATTCATTCTTCTTGAACTTAAGTCATCATTGTCCTATCTGTATTCAATCCCGATGCAATTTCTGTGTTTCATGGTGAATGTGAAGGTTCAAATTATACAGACAACCTGCACTGGTGCATGGGAATCTAATACTGGTCTCCCAGGAGCCGCTCGAAGCACAAACTCTTAGACGATCACTCTTCTTGTACTCAAGTCGGCATTGTGCCTTTTTGCATTCAATCCCGATGTGATTTCTGTGTTACATGGTCAATGTGAAGGTCCAAGGGATACAATAAACCTGCACTGGTTCACTGGAATCTAATACTGGTCTCCCAGGAGCAGCTCAAACCACAAACTCTTAGAAAATTCTCTCATCTTGTACTTAAGTCGGCAGTGTCCATTTTGTATTCAATCCCGATGAAATTTCTGTGACTCATGGTCAATGTGAGGGTCCAAGAGATACAGTAAACCTGCACTGGTGCATCGGAATCTAATACTGGTCTCCCAGGAGCCGGTCAAAGCACAAACTCTTAGAAGATTCACTCCTCTTGTACTTACGCCGGCATTTTGCCTTTTGTATTCAATCCCAATGCAATTTCTGTGTTTCATGATCAAAGTGAAGTTCCAATTGATACAGTAAACCTGCACTGGCGCATCGGAATCTAATACTGGTCTCCCTGGAGCTGCTCAACCCACAACCTCTTAGAAAATTCAATCTTCTTGTACTTAAGTCGGCATTGTCCTGTTTGTATTCAATCTCGATGCAATTTCTGTGTTTCATGGTCAATGTGAAGGTCGAAGAGATATGGTGAACCTGCGCTGGTGCATCGGAATCTAATACTGGTCTCCCAGGAGCCGCGCAAAGCACAAACTCTTAGAAGATTCACTCTTCTTGTAGTTAAGTCGGCATTGTTCCGTTTGTATTCAATCCCGATTCGATTTCTGTGTTTCAAGGTCAATGTGGAGGTCAGGGATACAGTAAACTAGCACTGGTGCATCGGAATTTAATACTGGTCTACCAGGAGCCGCTCAAATCACAAACTATTAGAAGATTCACTGTTCTTGTACTTAAGTCGGCATTGTATCTTTTGTATTGTTTCGAATGCAATTTCTGTGTTTCATGGTCAATGTGAAGGTCCAAGGGATACAATAAACCTGGACTGGTCCATCGGAATCTAATACTGGTCTCCCAGGTGCAGCTCAAACCACAAACTCTTAGAAAATTCTCTCATCTTGTACCTATGCCGGCATTGTCCATTTTGTATTCAATCCCGATGAAATTCCTGTGTTTCATGATCAATGTGAAGGTCCAAGGGATACAGTAAACCTGCACTGGTGCATCGGAATCTACCACTGGTTTCCCACTAGCCGCTCAAACCACAAACTCTTAGAAAATTCACTCTTATTGTGCTTAAGTCGGCATTGTTCCTTTTGTATTCAATCCCAATGCAATTTCTGTGTTTCACGGTCACTGTGAAAGTCGAAGGGATACAGTAATCCTGCACTGGTGCATCGGTTTCTAATACTGGTCTCCCAGGAGCCATTCAAAGCACAATCTCTTATAAGATTCACCCTTCTTGTACTTAAGTTGGCATTGTCCCTTTTGTATTCAATCCCGATGCAATTTCTGTGTTTCATGGTCAATGTGAAGGTCCAAGGGATACAGTAAACCTGCACTGGTGCAACGGAATCTAATACTGGTCTCCCAGGAGCCGCTCAGATCGAAACTCTTAGAAGATTCACTGTTCTTGTACTTAAGTCGGCATTGTGGCGTATGTATTAATCCCGATCCAATTTCCGTGTTTCATGGTCAATGTGAAGGGCCAAGGGATAAAGAAAACCTGCACTGGTGCAACGGAATCTAATACAGGTCTCCCATGAGCCACTCAAATCATAAACTCTTAGAATACTAACTCTTCTTGTTCTTAAGTCGGCATTGTCCGTTTTGTATTCAATCCCGATGCGATTTCTATGTTACTTGGTCAATGTGAAGGTCAAAGGGATACAGTAAACCTTCACTGGTGCATCTGAATTTAATACTGGTCTCCCAGGAGCCACTCAAAGCACAAACTCTTAAATAATTCACTCTTGTTCTACTTGAGTCGGCATTGTCCCTTATGTATTCCATCCCGATGCAATTTCTGTGTTTCATGGTCAATGTGAAGGTACAAGGGATACGGTAAACCTGCACTGGTGCATCGGAATCTAATACTGGTCTCGGAGGAGCCGCTCATAGCACAGACTCTTAGAAAATTCACTGTACTTGCACTTAAGTTGGCATTGTGCATTTTGTATTCAATCCCGATGCAATTTCTGTGTTTCTTGGTCAATGTGAAGGCCCAAGGGGTACAGTTAACCTGCACTGGTACATCGGAATGTAATACTGGCCTCCCAGGAGCCGCTCAAAGCACAATCACTTAGAAGATTCACTCGTCTTGTACTTATGTCGTTATTGTCCCTTTTGTATTCAATCCCGATGCAATTTCTTTGTTTCATGGCCAATGTGAAGGTCCAATTGATACAGTAAACCTGCACAGGTGCATCGGAATCTAATACTGGACACCCAGGAGCCGCTCAAAGCTCAAACTCTTAGAATATTCACTCTTCTTGTACTGAAGTCGGCATTGTCCCGTATGTATTCAATCCTGATGCAATTTCTGCGTTTCATGGTCAATGTGAAGGTCCAAGGGATACAGTAGACCTGCACTGGAGCATCGGAATCTAACACTGGTCTCACAGGAGCCGCTCTAAGCACACACTCTTAGTTGATTAACTCTTCTTGAACTTAAGTCGGTACAACCTTTTGTATTCAATAAAGATGCAATTCCTGTGTTTCATGGTCAATGTGAAGGTCCAAGGGATACAGTAAACCTGCACTGGTGCACCGGAATCTAATACTGGTCTCCCAGGACCCGCCCAAAGCACAAACTTTTACAACACTCACTCTTCTTGTACTTAAGTCGGCATTGTGCCTTTTGTTTTCAATCCCGATGCACTTTCTGTGTTTGATGGTCCATGTGAAGGTCCAAGGGATACAATAAACCAGCACAGGGGCATCGGAATCTAATACAGGTCTCCCAGGAGCCGCTCAAAGCACAATATCTTAGAAGATTCATTCTTCTTGTAATTAAGTCGGCATTGTCCCTCTTGTACTCAATCCCGATGCTATTTCTGTGTTTCATGGTCAATGTGAAGATCCAACGGGTACAATAAACCTGCACTGGTGCATCAGAATCTTATACTGGTCTCCCATGATCCACTTAAAGCACAAACTCTTAGAAGACTCACTCTTCTTGTTCTTAAGTCGGCATTGTCTCTTTTTTATCCATTCCCGTTGCGATTTCTGTGTTTCTTGGTCAATGTGAAGGTCAAAGGGATACAGTAAAACTTCACTGGCGCATCGGAATTTAATACTGGTCTCCCAGGAGCCGCTCAAAGCACAAACTCTAACAAAATTCACTCTTCCTCTACTTGAGTCGGCATTGTCCCTTATGTATTCCATCCCGAATCAGTTTCTGTGCTTGATGGTCAATGTGAAGGTCCAAGGGGATACAGTAAACTTGCACTGGTACATCGGAGTCTAATACTGGTCTCCCAGGAGCCGCTCAAAGCACAAACCCTTAGAAGATTCACACTTCTTGTACTTATGTCGTTAATGTCCGTTTTGTGTTCAATCCCGATGCAATTTCTGTGTTTCATGGTCAATGTGAAAGTCCAAAGGATACAGTAAACCTGCACAGGTGCATCGGAATCTAATACTGGACACCCAGGAGCCGCTCAAATCTCAAACTCTTAGAAGATTCACCCTTCTTGTACTTAAGTCGGCAGTCCCTTTTGTTTTCAATCTCGATGCAATTTCTGTGTTTGATGGTCAATGTGAAGGTCCAAGGGGTACAGTTAACCTGCACTGGTGCATCGGAATCTACCACTGGTCTCCCACGAGCCGCTCAAACCACAAACGCTTAGAAAATTAACTCTTATTGTACTTAAGTCGGCATTGTTCCTTTTGTATTCAATCCCAATGCAATTTCTGTGTCTCACGGTCACTGTGAAAGTCCAAGGGATACAGTAAACCTGCACTGGTGCATCGGTTTCTAATACTGGTCTGCCAGGAGCCGTTCAAAGCACAATCTCATATAAGATTCACCCTTCTTGTACTTTACTCGGCATTGTCCCTTTTGTATTCACTCCCGATGCAATTTCTGCGTTTCATGGTCAATGTGAAGGTCCAAGGGATACAGTAAACCTGCACTGGTGCATCGGAATCTACCACTGGTCTCCGAGGAGCCGCTCAAACCACAAACACTTAGAAAATTCACTCTCATTGTACTTCAGTCGGCATTGTCCCTCTTGTATTCAGTCCCGATGCAATATCTGTGTTTCATGGTCAATGTGAAGGACCAAGCGATAGAGTAAACCTGCACTGGTGCAACGGAATCTAATACTGGTCTCCCAGGAGCCCCTCAGAGCAGAAACTCTAAAAGATTCACTCTTCTTGTACTTAAGTCGGCATTGTGCCTTATGTATTAACCCCTTATGCAATTTCTGTATTTCATGGTCAATGTGAAGGGCCAAGGGATAAAGTAAACCAGCACTGGTGTATCGGAATCTAATACTGGTCTCCCAGGAGCCGCTCAAAGCAAAAAACCTTAGAGGATTCACTCCTCTTGTACTTAAGTCGGCATTGTCCCTTTTGTATTCAATCCCGATGCAATTACTGTGATTCTTGGTCAATGTGAAGGTCCAAGGGATACAGTAAACCTGCACTGGTGCATCGGAATCTAATACTGGTCTCCGAGGAGGCGCTCAAAGCACAAACTCTTAGATGATTAACTCTTCTTGTACTTATCTCGGCAGTCCCTATTGTATTCAATCCTGATGCAATTTCTGTGCTTTGTGGTCAATGTGAAGGTCCAAGGGATACAGTAAATCTGCACTGGTGCATCTGAATCTAATACTGGTCTCCCTGGAGCTGCTCAACCCACAACCTCTTAGAAAATTCGCTCGTCTTGTACTTAAGTCGGCATTGTCCGGTTTGTATTCAATCTCGATGCAATTTCTGTGTTTCATGGTCAATGTGAAGGTCGAAGGGACATAGTGAACCTGCGCTGGTGCATCGGAATCTTATACTGGTCTTCCAGGAGCCGCTCAAAGCACAAACTCTTAGATGATTAACTCTTCTTGTACTTAAGTCGGCAGTCCCTTTTGTATTCAATCCCGATGCAATTTCTGCGTTTCATGGTCAATGTGAAGGTCCAAGGGATACAGTAAACCTGCTCTGGTGCATCGGAATCTAACACTGGTCTCCCACGAGCCACTAAACCACAAACTCTTAGAAAGTTCACTCTTATTGTACTTAAGTTGGCATTGTTCCTTTTGTATTCATTCACAATGCAATTTCTGTGTTTCACGGTCACTGTGAAAGTCCAAGGGATACAGTAGTCCTGCACTGGTGCATCGGCTTCTAATACTGGTCTCCCAGGAGCCGTTCAGAGCACAATCTCTTATTAGATTCACCCTTCTTGTACTTAAGTCGGCATTGTGGCTTATGTATTAATCCCGATGCAATTTCTGTGTTTCATGGTCAAAGTGAAGGGCCAAGGGATAAGGAAAACCTGCACTGGTGCAACGGAATATAATACTGGTCTCCCATGAACCACTCAAATCACAAACTCTTAGTAGACTAACCTTTCTTGTCCTCAAGTCGGCCTTGTCCGTTTTGTATTCAATCCCGATGCGATTTCTGTGTTACTTGGCAAATGTGAATGTCAAAGGGATACAGTAAACCTTCACTGGTGCATCGGAATTTAATACTGGTCTCCCAGGAGCCTCTCAAAGCACAAACTCTTACAAATTTCATTCTTCTTCTACTTGAGTCGGCATTGTCCCTAATGTATTCCATCCCGTTGCAATTTCTGTGTTTCATGGTCAATGTGAAGGTCCAAGGGATACGATAAAACTGCACTGGTGCATCGGAATCTAATACAGGTCTCGGAGGAACCGCTCAAAGCACAAACGCTTAGAAAATTCACTCTACTTGCACTTAAGTTGGCATTGTGCATTTTGTATTCAATCCCGATGCAATTTCTGTTTTTCATGATCAATGTGAAGGTCCAAGGGGTACAGTTAACCTGCACTGGTACATCGGAATCTAACACTGGTCTCCCAGGAGCCGCTCAAAGCACAAACTCTTAGATGATTAACTCTTCTTGAACTTAAGTCGGTAGAACCTTTTGTATTCAATCCAGATGCAATTCCTGTGTTTCATGGTCAATGTGAAGGTCCAAGGGATACAGTAAACTTGCACTGGTGCACCGAAATCTAATACTGGTCTCCTAGGACCCGCCCAAAGCACAAACTCTTACAACATTCACTCTTCTTGTACTTAAGTCGGCATTGTGCCTTTTGTTTTCAATCCCGATGCAATTTCTGTGTTTGATGGTCCATGTGAAGGTCCAAGGGATACAGTAAACCTGCACTGGTGCATCAGAATCTTATACTGGTCTCCCATGATCCACTCAAAGCACAAACTCTTAGAAGACTCACTCTTCTTGTTCTTAAGTCGGCATTGTCTCTTTTGTATCCAATCCCGATGCGATTTCTGTGTTTATTGGTCAATGTGAAGGTCGAAGGGATACAGTAAACCTGCACCGGTGTATCGGAATCTAATACTGGACACCCAGGAGCCGCTCAAATCTCAAACTCTTAGAAGATTCACTCTTCTTGTACCTAAGTCGGCATTGCCCCTTTTGTATTCAATCCCGATGCAATTACTGAGTTTCGTGCTCAATGTGAAGGTCGAAGGGATACAGTAAACCTCCACCGGTGCATCGGAATCTAATACTGGTCTCCGAGGAGGCGCTCAAAGCACAAACTCTAAGATGATTAACTCTTCTTGTACTTAAGTCGGCAGTCACTTTTGTATTCAATCTCGATGGAATTTCTGTGTTTGATGGTCAATGTGAAGGTCCAAGGGATACACTAAACCTGCACTGGTGCATCGGAATCTACCACTGGTCTCCTACGAGCCGCTCAAACCACAAACGCTTAGAAAATTAACTCTTATTGTACTTAAGTCGGCATTGTTCCTTTTGTATTCAATCCCAATGCAATTTCTGTGTCTCACGGTCACTGTGAAAGTCCAAGGGATACAGTAATCCTGCACTGGTGCATCGGTTTCTAATACTGGTCTGCCAGGAGTCGTTCAAAGCACAATCTCTTATAAGATCACCCTTCTTGTACTTTAGTCGGCATTGTTCCTTTTGTATTCACTCCCGATGGAATTTCTGTGTTTCATGGTCAATGTGAAAGTCCAAGGGATACAGTAAACCTGCACTGGTGCATGGGAATCTACCACTGGTCTCCGAGGAGCCGCTCAAACCACAAACATTTAGAAAATTCACTCTCATTGTAATTAAGTCGGCATTGTCCCTCTTGTATTCAGTCCCGATGCAATTTCTGTGTTTCGTGGTCAATGTGAAGGTCAAAGGGATGCAGTAAACCTTCACTGGTATATCGGAATTTAATACTGTTCTCCGAGGAGCCGCTCAAAGCACAAACTCTTAGAGAATTCAATTATCTTGGACTTAAGTTGGCATTGTGCATTTTGTATTCAATCCCGATGCAATTACTGTGTTTCATGGTCAATCTGAAGGTCCAAGGGATACAGTAAACCTGCACTGGTGCATCGGAATCTAATACTGGTCTCCCTGGACCCGCACAAAGCACAAACTCTAACAAGATTCACTCTTATTATACTAATGTGGATATTATGCCTTTTGTTTTCAATCCCGATGTAATTTCTGTGTTTGATGGTCCATGTGAAGGTCCAAGGGATACAATAAACCAGAACAAGTGCATCGGAATCTAATACTGGTCTCCCAGGAGCCGCTCAAAGCACAATTTCTTAGAAGATTCACTCTTCTTGTAATTAAGTCGGCATTGTCCCTTTTATATTCAATTTCGATTCGGTATCTGTGTTTCATGGTCAATTTGAGGGTCCAAGGTATAGAATAAACCAGCACTGGTGCATGGGAATCTAATACTGGTCTCCCAGGAGCCGCTCAAAGAGCAATATCTTAGATGATTGACTCTTCTTGTACTTAAGACGGCATTGTGCATCTTGTGTTCAATCCCGATGCAATTTCTGTGTTTCATGGTCAATGTGAAGGGCCAAGGGATAAAGAAAACCTGCACTGGTGCATCGGAATCTAATACTGGTCTCCCATGAGCCACTCAAATCACAAACTCTTAGAAAACTAACCTTTCTTGTCCTTAAGTCGGCATTGTCCGTTTTGTATTCAATCCCGATGCGATTTCTGTGTTACTTGGCGAATCTGAAGGTCAAAGGGATACAGTAAACCTTCACTGGTGCATCGGAATGTAATACTGGTATCCCAGGAGCCGCTCACAGCACAAACTCTTACAAATTTCACTCTTCTTCTATTTGAGTCGGCATTGTCCCTTATGTATTCCATCCCGATGCAATTTCTGTGTTTCATGGTCAATGTGAAGGTCCAAGGGATACGATAAACCTGCACTGGTGCATCGGAATCTAATACTGGTCTCGGAGGAGCCGCTCAAAGCGCAAACTCTTAGAAAATTCACTCTACTTGCACCTAAGTTGGCATTGTGCATTTTGTATTCAATCGCGATGCAATTTCTGTGTTTCATGGTCAATGTGAAGGTTCAAGGGGTACAGTTAACCTGCACTGGTACATCGGAATCTATTACTGGTCTCCCAGGAGCCGCTCAAAGCACAAACACTTAGAAGATTCACTCGTCTTGTACTTATGTCGTTATTGTCCCTTTTGTATTCAATCCCGATGGAATTTCTGTGTTTCATGGTCAATGTAAAGGTCCAAGGGATACAGTAAACCTGCCACAGGTGCATCGGAATATAATACTGGACACCCAGGAGCCGCTCAAATCTCAAACTCTTAGAATATTCACTCTTCTTGTACTTAAGTCGGCATTGTCCCTTTTGTATTCAATCCCGATGCAATTTCTGCGTTTCATGGTAAATGTGAAGGTCCAAGGGATACAGTACACCTTCACTGGAGCATCGGAATCTAACACTGGTCTCCCAGGAGCCGCTCAAAGCACAAACTCTTAGATGATTAACTCTTCTTGAACTTAAGTCGGTACAACCTTTTGTATTCAATCCAGATGCAATTCCTGTGTTTCATGGTCAATGTGAAGGTCCAAGGGATACAGTAAACCCGCACTGGTGCACCGGAATCTAATACTGGTCTCCCAGGACCCGCCCAAAGCACAAACTCTTACAACACTCACTCTTCTTGTACTTAAGTCGGCATTGTGCCTTTTGTTCTCAATCCCGATGCAATTTCTGTATTCATGGTCCATGTGAAGGTCCAAGGGATACAATAAACCAGCACAGGGGCATCGGAATCTAATACAGGTCTCCCAGGAGCCGCTCAAAGCACAATTTCTTAGAAGATTCATTCTTCTTGTAATTAAGTCGGCATTGTCCCTCTTGTATTCAATCCCGATGCAATTTCTGTGTTTCATGGTCAATGTGAAAGTCCAAGGGATAGAGTAAACCTGCACAGGTGCATCGGAATATGATACTGGACACCCAGGAGGCGCTCAAATCTCAAACTCTTAGAAGATTCACTCTCCTTGTACTTAAGTCGGCATTGTCACTTTTGTATTAACTCCCGATGCAATTTCTGTGTTTCATGCTCAATGTGAAGGTCGAAGGGATACAGTAAACCTGCACCGGTGCATCGGAATCTAATACTGGTCTCCGAGGAGGCGCTCAAAGCACAAACTCTTAGATGATTAACTCTTCTTGTACTTAAGTCGGCAGTCCCTTTTGTATTCAATCTCGATGCAATTTTTGGGGTTGATGGTCAATGTGAAGGTGCAAGGGATACAGTAAACCTGCACTGGTGCATCGGAATCTACCACTGCTCTCCCACGAGCCGCTCAAACCACAAACGCTTAGAAAATTAACTCTTATTGTACTTAAGTCGACATTGTTCCTTTTGTATTCAATCCCAATGCAATTTCTGTGTCTCACGGTCACTGTGGAAGTCCAAGGGATACAGTAATCCTGCACTGGTGCATAGGTTTCTAATACTGGTCTGCCAGGAGCCGTTCAAATCACAATCTCTTAGATGATTAACTCTTCTTGTACTTAAGTCGGCACTGTGCATTTTGTGGTCAATCCCGATGCAATTTCTGTGTTTCATGGTCAATGTGATGGTCCAAGGGATACAGTAAATCTGTACTGGCGCATCGGAATCTACCACTGGTCTCCGAGGAGCCGCTCAAACCACAAACACTTAGAAAACTCACTCTCATTGTACTTATGTCGGCATTGTCCCTTTTGTATTCAATCCCGATGCGATTTCAGTGTTTCTTGGTCAATGTGAAGGTCAAAGGGATGCAGTAAACCTTCACTGGTGCATCGGAATTTAATACTGGTCTCCGAGGAGCCGCTCAAAGCACAAACTCTTAGAAAATTCAATTATCTTGCACTTAAGTTGGCATTGTGCATTTTGTATTTAATCCCGATGAAATTTCTGTGTTTCATGGTCAATATGAAGGTCCAAGGGATACAGTATACCTTCACTGGTACATCGGAATCTAATACTGGTCTCGCAGAAGCTGCTCAAAGGAAAAACCTTTAGAAGATTCACTCTTCTTGTACTTATGTCGTTATTGTCCCTTTTGTATTCAATCCCGATGCAATTTCTGTGTTTCATGGTCCATGTGAAGTTCCAAGGGATACAGTACACCTACACTGGAGCATAGGAATCTAATACTGGTCTCCCAGGAGCGGCTCAAATCACAAACTCTTAGATGATTAACTCTTCTTGTACTTAAGTCGGCAGTCCCTTTTGTATTCAATCACGATGCAATTTCTGTGTTTCATGGTCAATGTAAATGTCCAAGGGATACAGATAATCAGCACTGGTGCATCGGAATCTAATACTGGTCACCCAGGAACCGCTAAAAGCACAAATTCTTAGAAGATCCACTCATCTTGTACTTAAGTCGGCACTGTGCATTTTGTGGTCAATCCCGATGCAATTTCAACGTTTCATGGTCAGTGTGAAGGGCCAAGGGATAGAGTAAACCTTCACTGCTGCATCGGAATCTAATACAGGTCTCCCAAGGGCCGCTCAAAGCACAAACTCTCAGATGATTAACTCTTCTTGTACTTAAATGGGCTGTCCCTTTTGTATTCAATCCCGATGCAATTTCTGTGTTTCATGGTCAATGTGAAGGTCCAAGGGATACAGTAAACCAGCACTGGTGCATCGGAATCTACCACTGGTCTCCCACGAGCCGTTCAAACCTGAAACTCATAGAAAATTCACTCTTTTGTACTTATGTCGGCATTTTCCCTTATGATTTCAATCCTGATGCAATTTCTGTGTTTGATGGTCAATGTGAAGGGCCAAGGAATAAAGTAAACCTGCACTGGTGCATCGGAATCTAATACTGGTCTCCCATGAGCCGCTCAAAAGCACAAACTCATTGAAGACTCACTCTTCATGTTCTTAAGTCGGCATTGTCCCATTTGTATTCAATCCCGAAGCGATTTCTGTGTTTCGTGGTCAATGTGAAGGTCAAAGGGAACAGTAAACATTCACTGGTGCAACGGAATTTAATACTGGCCTCCGAGGAGCCGCTCAAAGCACAAACTCTTAGAAAATGCACTCATCTTGCACTTAAGTTGGCATTGTGCATTTTGTATTCAATCCCGATGCAATTTCTGTGTTTTATGGTCATCGTGAAGGTCCAAGGGATACAGTAAACCTGCACTGTTACATCGGTATCTAATACTGGTCTCCCAGGAGCCGCACAAAGCACAAAGCCAAAGAAGATTCACACTTCGTGTACTTATGTCGTTATTGTCCCTAATGTATTCAGTCCCGACCCAATATCTGTGTTTCATGGTCAATCTGAAGGTCCAAGGGATACAGTGAACCTGCACCGGTGCATCGGAATCTAATACTGGTCTCCCAGGACCCGCTCAAACCACAAACTCTTACAAGATTCACTCTTCTTATACTTAAGTGGGCTTTGTGCCTTTTGTTTTCAATCCCGATCCAATTTTTGTGTTTGATGGTCCATGTGAAGGTCCAAGGGATACAGTAAACCTGCACAGGTGCATCGGAATCTAATACTGGTATCCCAGGAGCCGCTCAAAGCACAAACTCTGATGAGATTCACTCTTCTTGTACTTAAGTTGGCATTGTCCCTTTTTTCTCAATCTCGACGCAATATCTGTGTTTCATCTCCAATGTGAAGGACCATGGGATACAGTAAACTTGCACTGGTGCATCGGAATCTAATACTGGTCTCCCATGAGTCGCTCAATGCACAAATTCTTAGAAAATTCACTCTTCTTGTTCTTATGTCGGCATTGTCCTTTTTGTGTTCAATCCTGATGCGATTTCTGTGTTTCTTGGTCAATGGGACGGTCAAAGGGATACAGTAAACCTCCACTGGTGCATCGGAATTTAATACTGGTCTCCCAGGAGCCGCTCAAAGCACAAACTCTTACCAAATTCACTCTTCTTGTACTTAAGTTGGCATTGTCTCTTTTGTATTCAATCCCGATGCTATTTCTGTGTTTCATGGTCAATGTGAAGGTCCAAGGGATATAGTGAACCTGCACTGGTTCATCGGAGTCTGCCACTGATCTCCACGAGTCGCTCAAACCACAAACTCTTAGAAAATTCACTATTTTGTACTTATGTCGGCATTTTCCCTTATGTATTCAATCCCGATGCAATTTCTGTGTTTGATGGTCAACGTGAAAGTCCAAGCGATAGAGTAAACCTGCACTGGTGCAATGGATCTAATACTGGTCTCCCAGGAGCCGCTCTAACCACAAACTCTTAGAAGATTCACTCTTCTTGTACTTAAGTCGGCAAAGTGCCTTATGTATTAATCCCGATGCAATTTCTGTGTTTCATGGTCAATGTGAAGGGCCAAGGAATAAAGTAAACCTGCACTGGTGCATCGGAATGTAATACTGGTCTCCCAGGAGCCGCTCAAATCACAAACTCTTAGAAAATTCACTCTTCTTCTACCTAAGTCGACATTGTCTCTTTTGTATTCAATCCCGATGTAATTTCTGTGTTTCATGGTCAACGTGAATGGTGCAAGGGATACAGATAATCAGCATTGGTGCATCGGAATGTAATACTGGTAACCCAGGAGCCGCTCAAAGCACAAACTCTTAGAAAATTCACTCTTCTTGTACTTAAGTCGGCACTGTGCATTTTGTGTTCAATCCAGATGCAATTTCTGCGTTTCATGGTCAATGTGAAGGGCCAAGGGATACAGTAAACTTGCATTGGTGCATCGGAATCTAATACTGGTCTCCCAAGAGCCGCTCAAAGCACAAAGTCTTAGAAGACCCACTCTTCTTGTTCTTAAGTCGGCATTGTCCTTTTTGTATTTAATGCCGATGAAATTTCTGTGTTTCATGGTCAATGTGAAGGTCAAAGGGATACAGTAAACCTGCACTGGTGCATCGGAATTAAATACTGGTCTCCCAGGAGCCGCTCAAAGAACAAACTCTTACAAAATTCCCTCTTCTTGTACTTGAGTTGGCATTGTCCCTTATGTATTCCATCCCGATTCAATTTCTGTGTTTCATGGTCAATGTAAAGGTCCAAGGGATACGGTAAACCTGCACTGGTGCATCGGAATCTAATAATGGTCTCCGAGGAGACGCTCAAAGCACAAACTGTTAGAGAATTCACTCTTCTTGCACTTAAGTTGTCATTGTGCAATTTGTATTCAATCCCGATGCAATTTCTGTGTTTTATGGTCAATGTGAAGGTCCAAGGGATACAGTAAACCTGCACTGGTGCATCGTAATCTAATACTGGCCTCCCAGGAGCAGCTGAAAGCACAAACCCTTCGAAGATTAACTCTTCTTGTACTTAAGTTGGCATTGTGTCTCTTGTATTCAATCCCCAGCAATTTCTGTGTATCATGGTCAATGTGAAGGTCCAAGGGATACAGTAAACCTGCAAAGGTGTATCGGAATCTAATACTGGACACCCAGGAAACGCTCAAAGTTCAGACTCAGGAAGATTCACTTTTCTTGTACTTCAGTTGGCATTGTCTCTTATGTATTCCATCCCGATGCAATTTTTGTGTTTCATGGTCAATGTGAAGGTCCAAGCGATACATTAAACCTGCACTGCTGCATCGGAATCAAACACTGGTCTCCGAGGAGCCGCTCAAAGCACAAACTCTTATAAAATTCACTCCTCTTGTACTTAAGCCCTCATTGTGTATTTTGTATTCAATCCCGATGCTATTTCTGCGTTTCATGGTGAAATTGAAGGTCCAAGGGATACAGTAAACCTGCACTGGTGTATCGGAATGTACTACTGGTGTCCCAGGAGCTGCTCAGCCCACAAACTCTTAGAAAATTCATTCTTCTTTTACTTTAGTCGGAATTGTCAGTACTGTATACAGTTTCGATGCAATTTCTGTGTTTCCTGGTTATGTGAAGGTCCAAGGGATACAGTAAACCCGACTGGTGCATCAGTATCTAACACTGTTCTCCCAGGAGCCGCTGAGTGTACAAACTCTTAGAAGATTCGCTCTTCTGGTACTTAAGTCTGCATTGTCCCTCTTGTATTCAATCCCGATGTAATTTCTGTGTTTCAGGGTCAATGTGAAGGTCCAAGGGATACAGTAAACCTGCACTTTTGCATCGGAATGTAAAACTGGTCTCCCAGGAGCTGCTCAAAACACAAACTCTTAGAAGAATCACTCTTCTTGTACTTAAGTCGGCATTGTCCCTTTTGTACTCAATGCCGATGCAATGTCTGTGTTTCATGGGCAATGTGAAGGTCCAAGGAATACAGTAAACCAGCACTGGTGCATCGGAATCTAAAACTGGTCTCGCTGGAGCTGCTCAACAAACAACCTCTTAGAAAATTCACTCTTCATGTACTTAAGTCGGCATTGTCCCGTTTGTATTCAATCTCGATGCAATTTCTGGCTTTTATGGTCAATGTGAACGTCGAAGGGATACAGTTAACCAGCGCTGGTGCATCGGAATCTGATACTGGTCTCCCAGGAGCCGCTCAAAGCACAAACTCTTAGAAGATTCACTGTTCTTGTACTCAAGTCGACATTGAATCTTTTGTGTTGGGCCCCATGCAATTTCTGTGATTCATGGTCAATTCGAAGGTCCAAGGGACACAGTTAACCTGTACTGGTACATCGGAATCTAATACTGGTCTCCCAGCAGCCGAAACAAAGCACAAACTCTTAGAAGATTCACTCTTCTTGTACTCAAGCAGCAATGTGCGTTTTTATTCAATCCTGATGCGATTTCTGTGTTTCATGGTCAATGTGAAGGTCCAAGGGATACAATAAACCTGCAGTGGTTCATCGGATTCTAATACTGGTCTCCCAGATGCAGCTCAAACCACAAACCCTTAGAAAATTCCCTCATCTTGTACTTATGTCGGCATTCTCCATTTTGTATTCAATCACGATGTAATATCTGTGTTTCATGGTCAATGTGAAGGTCCAAGGGATGCAATAAGCCTGCACTGCTTCATCGGAATCTAATACTGATCTCCCAGGAGCAGCTCAAACCACAAACTCTTAGAAAATTCCCTCATCTTGTACTTACGTCGGCATTGTCACTTTGTATGCAATCCCGATGAAATTTCTGTGTTTCATGGTCAATGTGAAGGTCCAAAGGATACAGTAAACCAGCACTCGTGCATTGGAATCTAATACTGGTCTCCCAGGAGCCGCTCAACGCTCAAACCCTTAGAGGATTCACTCTTCTTTTACTCAAGCCGGCATTGTTCCTTCAGAATTCAATCCCGATGCAATGTCTGTGTTTCATGGGCAATGTGAAGGTCCAAGGGATACAGTAAACCAGCCCTGGTGCATCGGAATCTAATACTGGTCTCGCTGGGGTTGCTCAACAAACAACCTCTTAGAAAATTCACTCTTCTTGTACTTAAGTCGGCATTGTCCCGTTTGTATTCAATCTCGATGCAATTTCTGGCTTTCATGGTCAATGTGAAGGTCCAAGGGATACAGTAAACCTGCACTGGTGCATCGTAATCTAATACCGGACTCCCAGGAGCCGCTCAAATCACAAACACTTAGATGATTAACTCTTCCTGTACTTAAGTTGGCAGTACCTTTTGTATTCAATCACGATGTAATATCTGTGTTTCATGGTCAATGTGAAGGTCCAAGGGATGCAATAAGCCTGCACTGCTTCATCGGAATCTAATACTGGTCTCCCAGGAGACGCTAAAAGCGCAAACTCTTAGAAGATTCACTCTTCTTGTACTTACGTCGGCATTGTACCTTTTGTATTCAATCTTGATGCAATTTCTATGTTTCATGATCAATGTGAAAGTCCAATGGCTACAGTAAACCTGCACTTGTGCATCAGAATCTAATACTGGTCTCCCAGGAGCCGCTCAAAGCAAAAACCCTTAGAAGATTAACTCTTCTTGTACTTAAGCCGGCATTGTCCCTTTTGTATTCAGTTCCAATGCAATTTCTGTGTTTCATGGTCAATGTGAAGGTCTAAGTGATACAGTAAACCTGCACTGGTGCATCGGCATCGAATACTGGCCTCCCAGGAGCCGCTAGAAGCACAAACTCTTAGAAGATAAACTCTTCTTGTATTTCAGTCGGCAGTCCCTTTTGTATTCAATCCCGATGCAATTTCTGAGTTTCATGGTCACTGTGAAGGGCCAAGTGATACAGTAAACCCGCACTGGTGCATCGGAATCTAATACTGGTCTCCCAGGAGCCGCTCAAAGCACCATCCATTAGAAGATTCACTCTTCTTGTACTTATGTCGTTATTGTGTCTTTTGTATTCAATCCCGATGCAATTTCTGTGTTTCATGGTCAATGTGAAGGTCCAAGGAATACAGTAAACCAGCACAGGTGCATCGGAAACTAATACATGACACCCAGGAGCCGCTGAAAGCTCAAAATCTTAGAAGATTCAAACCTCTTGTACTTAAGTCGGCCTTGTCCGTTTTGTATTCAATCCCGATGCAATTTCTGTGTTTCATGGTCAATGTGAAGGTCGAAGGGATACAGTAAACCTGCACTGGTGCATCGGAATCTAATACTGGTCTCCGAGGAGGCGCTCAAAGCACAAACTCATAGATGATTAACTCCTCTTGTACTTAAGTCGGCAGTCCCTTTTGTATTCAATTCCGAGCAATTTCTGTGTTTCATGGTCAATGTGAAGGTCCAAGGAATACAGTAAACCTGCACAGGTGTATCGGAATCTAATACTGTACACCCAGGAGCCGCTCAAAGCTCAAACTCTTGGAAGATTAAGTCTTCTTGTACTTCAGTCGGCATTCTTCCTTATGTATTCCATCCCGATGCAATTTCTGTGTTTCATGGTCAATGTGAAGGTTCAAGGGATACAGTAAACCTGCACAGCTGCATCGGAATCTAATACTGGTCTCCCATGAGCCGCTCAAAGCGCAAACTCTTAGATGATTAACTCTTCTTGTACTAAAGTCGGCAGTCCCTTTTGTATTCAATCCCGATGCAATTTCTGAGTTTGATGGTCAATGTGAAGGTCCAAGTGATACAGTAAACCTGCACTGGTGCATCGGAATCTAGTACTGGTCCCCCAGGATCCGCTCAAAGCACAAACCCGTCGAAGATTCACTCTTCTTGTACTTAAATCGGCATTGTCCCTTTTGTATTCAATATCGATGCAATTTCTGTGTTCCATGGGCAATGTGAAGGTCCAAGGGATACAGTAAACCAGCACCGGTGCATCGGAATCTAGTACTGGTCTCCCTGGAGCTGCTCAACAAACAACCGCTTAGGAAATTCACTCTTGTTTTACGTAAGTCGGCATTGTCCCGTTTGTCTTCAATCTCGATGCAATTTCTGTGTTTCATGGTCAATGTGAACGTCGAAGAGATACAGTAAACCTGCACTGGTGCATCGGAATCTAATACTGGTCTCCAAGGAGCCGCTCAAAAGACTTACTCTTAGAAGATTTACTCTTCTTGTACTTAAGTCGACATTGTATCTTTTGTATTGGTCCCCATGCGTTTTTGGTGTTTCATGGTCAATGTGAAGGGCAAGGGATACAGTAAACCTGCACTGTTGCATCGGAATCTAATACTTGTCTGCCAGTAGCCGCTCAAAGCACAAACTCTTAGGAGACTCACTCTTCTTGTACTCATGCCGGTATTGTGCATTTTTAATTCAATCCCGATGCGATTTCTGTGTTTCATGGTCAATTTGAATGTCCAAGGGATACAAAAAACCTGCAATGGTTCATCGGAATCTAATATTGGTCTCCCATGGGCCGCTGAAAGCACAAGCTCTTAAAAGATTCACTCTTCTTGTACGTAAGTCGGCATTGTGCATTTTGTATTCAATTCCGATGCAATTTCTACTTTTCATGGTCAATGTGAAGGTCCAAGTGATACTGTAAACCTGCACTGGTGGATCGGAATCTAATACTGGTCTCCCAGGAGCCGCTCAAAGCACAAACTCTTAGATGATAAACTCTTCTTGTACTAAAGTCGGCAGTCCCTTTTGTATTCAATCCCGATGCAATTTCTGAGTTTCATGGTCAATGTGAAGGTCCAAGTGATACAGTAAACCTGCACTGTTGCATCGGAATCTAATACTTGTCTGCCAGGAGCCGCTCAAAGCACAAACTCTTAGAAGATTCACTCTTGTTGTACTCAAGTCGGCATTGTGCGCTTTGTATTCGATCCCGAAGCGATTTCTGTGTTTCATGGTCAATGTGAATGTCCAAGGGATTCAATAATCCTGCGCTGGTTCATCGCAATCTAATTCTGGTCTCCCAGGAGCAGCTCAAACCACAAACCCTTAGAAAATTTCCTCATCTTGTACTAATGTCGCCATTGTCCATTTTGTATTCAATCCCGATGAAATTTCTGTGGTTCATGGTCCATGTGAAGGTCCAAGGGTTACAGTTAACCTGTACTGGTGCATCGGAATCTAATACTGGTCTCCCAGGAGCCGCTCAAAGCACAAACCCTTAGAAGATTCACTCTTCTTGTACTCAAGTCGGCATTGTTCCTTCAGTATTCAATCCCGATGCGATTTCTGTGTTTCATGTTCAATGTGAAAGTTCAAGGGATACAATAAAAATGCACTGGTTCATCGGAATCCAAAACCGGTCTCCCAGGAGCAGCTCAAACCACATACTCTTAGAAAATTCTCTCATCTTGTACTTATGTCGGCATTGTACAATTTGTATTCAATCTCGATGAATTTTCTGTGTTTCATGCTCAATGTGAAGGTCCATGGAATACAGTAAACCTGCACTGGTGAATCGGAATCTAATACTGGTCTCCCAGGAAACGCTAAAAGCACAAACTCTTAGAAGATTCACTCTTCTTGTTTTTACGTCGGCATTGTACGTTTGTATTCATTCCCGATGCAATTTCTGTGTTTCACGATCAATGTGAAGGTCCAATGGCTACAGAAAACCTGCACTGGTGCATCAGAATCTAATACTGGTCTCCCAGGAGCCGCTCAAAGCACAAACCCTTAGTAAATTAAGTCTTCTTGTACTTAAGTCAGCATTGTCCCTTTTGTATTCAATCCCAATGCAATTTCTGTGTTTCATGGTCAATGTGAAGGTCGAAGGGATACAGTAAACCAGCACTGGTGCATCGGGATCTAATACTGGTCTCCCAGGAGCCGCTCAAACACAAACTCTTAGAAGATTAACTCTTCTTGTACTTAAGTCGGCAGTCCCTTTTGTATTCAATCCCGATGCAATTTCTGAGTTTCATGGTCAATGCGAAGGACCACGGGATACAGTAAATCTGCACTGGTGCATCGGAATCTAATAATGGTCTCCCAGGAGCCTCTCAAAGCACAAACCCGTCGAAGATTCACTCTTCTTGTATTTAAGGCGGCATTGTCTCTCTTGTGACCAATCCCGAGCAATTTCTGTGTTTCATGGTCAATGTGTAGGTCCAAGGGATACAGTAAACATGCACAGGTGCATTGGAATCTAATACTGGACACCCATGAACCGCTCATAGCTCAAACTCGTGAAAGATTCACTCTTCTTTTACTTCAGTCGGCATTGTCCCTTATATATTGCATCCCGATGCAATTTCTGTGTTTCATGGTCAATGTGAAGGTCCAAGGGATACAGTAAACTTATACTGGTGCATCGGAATCGAACACTGGCCTCTGAGGAGCCGCTCAAAGCACAAACTCTTAGAAAATTTACTCATCTTGTACTTAAGTTGGCATTGTGTATTTTGTATAGAATTCCGATACAATTTCTGTGTTTTATGGTAAAGTTGAAGGTCCAAGGGATACACTAATCCTGCACTGGTGCATCGGAATCGAACACTGGTCTCCGAGGAGCCGCTCAAAACACAAACTCTTAAAAAATTTACTCTTCTTGTACTTTAGTCGGAATTGTCTCTAATGTATACAATTTCGATGCAATTTCTGTCTTTCCTGGTCAATGTGAAGGTCCAAGCGATAGAGTAAACCTGCACTGGTGCAACGGAATCTAATACTGGTCTCCCAGGAGCCGCTCAAAACAGAAAATCTTAGAAGAATCACTCTTCTTGTACTTAAGCCGGCATTGTCCCTTTTGTATTCAATCCCGATGCAATTTCTGTGTCTCATGGGCAATGTGAAGGTCCAAGGGATACAGTAAGCCAGCACTGGTGCATCGGAATCTAATGATGGTCTCCATGGAGCTGCTCAACAAACAGCCTCTTACAAAATTCACTCTTCTTGTACTTATGTCGGCATTGTCCCGTTTGTACTCAATCACGATGCAATTTCTGTGTTTCATGGTCAATGTGAACGTCGAAGGGATACAGTAAACCTGCGCTGGTGCAACGGAATCTAATACAGGTCTCCCAGGAGCCGCTCAAAACACTAACTCTCAGAATATTCACTCTTCTTGCATTTAGGTCGACATTGTATCCTTTGTATTGGTGCCCATGCAATTTCTGTCTTTCATGGTCAATGTGAAGGTCCAAGGGATACACCAAACCTGTATTGGTGCCTTGGAATCTAACACTGGACACCCAGGAGCCGCTCAAAGCTCAAACTCTTGAAAGATTCATTCTTCTTGTACTTTAGTCGGCATTGTCCCTTATGTATTCCATCCCGATGCAATTTCTGTGTTTCATGATCAACGTGAAAGTCCACGGGATACAGTAAACCTGCACTGGTGCATCGGAATCAAACACTGGTCTCTGAGGAGCCGCTCAAAGCACAAACTCTTAGAAAATTCAGTCTTCTTGTACTTAAGTTGGCATTGTGTATTTTATATTCAATCCCGAGGCAATTTCTGTGTTTCATGGTCAAATTGAAGGTCCAAGGGATACAGTAAACCTTCACTGGTGCATCGGAATATAAAACTGGTCTCCCAGGAGCTGCTCAACCCACAAATTCTTAGAAAATTCAGTCTTCTTGTACTTTAGTCGGAATTGTCTCTTTTGTATACAATTTCGATGCAATTTCTGTGTTTCCTGGTCAATGTAAAGGTCCAAGGGATATACTAAACCTGCACTGGTGCATCGGAATCTAATACTGGTCTCCCAGGAGCCGCTCAAAACACAAACTCTTAGAAGATTCACCCTTCTTGTACTTAAGTCGGTATTGTCCCTTTTGTATTCAATCCCGATACAATTTCTGTGTTTCATGGGCAATGTGAAGGTCGAAGGGATACAGTAAACCTGTACTGGTGCATCGGAATCTAATACTGGTCTCCCAGGAATCGCTCAAAGCACAAACTCTTAGAAGATTTACTCTTCGTGTACTTAAGTCCGCATTGTACCCTTCGTATTCAATCGTGATTCGACTTCTGTGTTTCATGGTCAATATGGAGGTCCAAGGGATACAGTAAACCTGCACTGGTGCATTGGAATTTAATACTGGTCTCCCATGAGCTGCTCAAAGCATAAACTCTTAGAAGACTCACCCTTCTTGTTCTTAAGTCGGCATTGTCCCGTTTGTATAAATCTCGATGCAATTTCTGTGTTTCATGGTCAATGTGAAGGTCCAAGGGATACAGTAAACCTGTACTGGTGCATCGGAATCTTATACTGGTCTCCCAGGAGCCGCTCAAAGCAGAAACCCTTAGAAGATTCACTCTTCTTGTACACAAGTCGGCATTGTGCCCTTTGTATTCGATCCCGATGCGATTTCTGTGTTTCATGGTTAATGTGAAGGTCCAAGGGATTCAATAACCCTGCACTGGTGCAACGGAATATAATACTGGTCTCCCAGGAGCCGCTCAGAGCAGAAACTCTTTGAAGATTCACTCCTCTTGTACTTAAGTCGGCCATTTGCATTATGTATTCAATCCCGATGCAATTTCTGTGTTTCATGCTCAATGTGAATGGCCAAGGGATACAATAAACCTGCACAGGTGCATCGGAATCTAATACTGGTCCCCCAAGAGTCGCTCAAAGCACAAACTCTTAGAAAATTTCCTCATCTTATACTTATGTCGCCATTGTCCATTTTGTATTCAATCCCGATTTAATTTCTGTGCTTCATGGTCAATGTGAAGGTCCAAGTGATACAGTAAACCTACATCGGTGCATCCGAATCTAGGACTGGTCCCCCAGGAGCCGCTCAACGGACTAACCCGCCGAAGATTCACTCTTCTTGTACTTAAATCGGCATTGTCCCTTTTGTATTCAATATCGATGCAATTTCTGTGTTCCATGGGCAATGTGAAGGCCCAAGGGATACAGTAAGCCAGCAGCGGTGCATCGGAATCTAATACTGGTCTCCCTGGAGCTGCTCAACAAACAACCCCTTAGAAAATTCGCTCTTGTTGTACTTAAGTCGGCATTGTCCCGTTTGTCTTCAATCTCGATGCAATTTCTGTGTTTCATGGTCAATGTGAACGTCGAAGAGATACAGTAAAGCTGTACTGGTGCATCGGAATCTAATACTGGTCTCCAAGGAGCCGCTCAAAAGACTTACTCTTAGAAGATTCACTCTTCTTGTACTTAAGTCGACATTGTATCTTTTGTATTGGTCCCCATGCATTTTCGGTGATTCATGGTCAATGTGAAGGGCAAGGGATACAGTAAACCTGCACTGCTGCATCGGAATTAATACTTGTCTGTTAGGAGCCGCTCAAAGCACAAACTCTTAGGACACTCACTCTTCTTGTACTCATGCCGGTATTGTGCATTTTTTATTCAATCCCGAAGCGATTTCTGTGTTTCATGGTGAATGTGAATGTCCATGGGATACAAAAAACCTGCACTGGTGCATCGGAATCTAATACTGGTCTCCCAGGAGCCGCTCAAAGCACAAACCCTTAAATGATTCACTCTTCTTGTACTTACGTCGGCATTGTGCCTTTTGTATTCAATCCCGATGCAATTTCAGTGTTTCATGGGCAATGTGAAGGTCGAAGGGATACAGTAAGCCTGCGCTGGTGCATCGGAATCTAATACTAGTCTCCCAGGAATCGCTCAAAGCACAAACTCTTAGAGGATTTACTCTTCGTTTACTTAAGTCCGCATTGTTCCCTTCGTATTCAATCCCGATTCGATTTCTGTGTTTCATGGCCAATATGGAGGTCCAAGGGATACAGTAAACCTGCAATGGTGCATCGGAATTTGAAACTGGTCTCCCATGAGCTGCTCAAAGCACAAACTCTTAGAAAACTCACTCTTCTTGTTCTTAAGTCGGCATTGTCCCGTTTGTATTCAATCTCGATGCAATTTCTGTGTTTCATGCTCAATGTGAAGGTCCAAGGGATACAGAAAACCTGCACTGGAGCATCGGAATCTAATACTGGTCTCCCAGGAGCCGCTCAAAGCACAAACGCTTAGAAGATTCATTCTTCTTGTACTCAAGTCGGCATTGTGCCCTTTGTATTCGATCCCGATGCGATTTCTGTGTTTCATGGTCAATGTGAAGGTCCAAGGGATTCAATAATCCTGCACTGGTGCAACGGAATCTAATACTTATCTCCCAGGAGCCGCTCAGAGCAGAAACTCTTTGAAGATTCACTCTTCTTGTACTTAAGTCGGCATTTTGCCTTATGTATTCAATCCCGATGCAATTTCTGTGTTTCATGCTCAATGTGAATGGCCAAGGGATACAGTAAACCTGCACAGGTGCATCGGAATCTAATACTGGTCTCCCATGAGCCGCTCAAAGCACAAACTCTTAGAAAATTCCTCATCTTATACTTATGTCGCCATTGCCCATTTTGTATTCAATCCCGATGAAATATCTGTGTTTCATGGTCAATGTGAAGGTCCAAGGGATACAGTTAACCTGCACTGGTGCATCGGAATCTAATACTGGTCTCCTAGAAGCCGCTCAAATCACAAACCATTTTAAGATTCATTTTTCTTGTACCTTTGTCGCGTTTGTCCCTTTTGTATTCAATCGCGATGCAATTTCTGTGTTTCATGGTCAATGTGAAGGTCCAAGGGATACAGAAAACTTGCACTGGTGCATCGGAATCGGATACTGGTCTCCCAGGAGCCGCTCAAGGCACAAACTCTTAGATGATTAACTCTTCTTGTACTAAAGTCGGCAGTCCATTTGTATTCAATCCCGATGCAATTTTTGAGATTCATGGTCAATGTGAAGGTCCAAGTGATACAGTAAACCTGCACTGGTGCATCGGAATCTAGGATTGGTCCCCCAGGAGCCGCTCAAAGGACAAACCCGTCGAAGATCACTCTTCTTGTACTTAAAACGGCATTGTCCCTTTTGTATTCAATATCGATGCAATTTCTGTGTTCCATGGGCAATGTGAAGGTCCAAGGGATACAGTAAACCAGCAACGGTGCATCGGAATATAATACTGGTCTCCCTGGTGCTGCTCAACAAACAACCTCTTAGAAAATTCACTCTTGTTGTACTTAAGTCGGCATTGTCCCGTTTGTCTTCAATCTCGATGCAATTTCTGTGTTTCATAGTCAATGTGAACGTCGAAGAGATACAGTAAAGCTGCACTGGTTTCGGAATCTAATACTGGTCTCCAAGGAGCCGCTCAAAACACCTACTCTTAGAAGATTCACTCTCCTTGTACTTAAGTCGACATTGTATTTTTTGTATTGGTCCCCATGCATTTTCGGTGTTTCATGGTCAATGTGTAGGGCAAGGGACTAACTTGCACTGTTGCATCCGAATCTAATACTTGTCTGCCAGGAGCCGCTCAAAGCACAAACTCTTAGGAGACTCACTCTTCTTGTACTCATGCCGGTATTGTGCATTTTTTATTCAATCCCGATGCGATTTCTGTGTTTCATGGTCAATGTGAAGGTCAAAGGGATACATTTAACGTGCACTGGTGCATCGGAATCTAATACTGGTCTCCTAGGAGCCGCTCAAAGCACAAACACTTAAAAGATTCACTCTTCTTGTACTTACGTCGGCATTGTGCCTTTTCTATTCAATCCCGATGCAATTTCTGTGTTTCATGATAAATGTGAAGTTCCAAGGGATAAAGTAAACCTGCACAGGTGCATCGGAATCTAATACTGGTCTCCCAGGAGCCGCTCAAAGCACAAACCCTTAGAAGATTCACTCTTCTTGTACATGAGTCGGCATTATCCCTTATGTATTCCATCCTGATGCAATTTCTGTGTTTCATGGTCAATGTGATGGTGCGAGGGATATGGTAAACCTGCACTGGTGCATCGGAATCTAATACTGGTCACCAAAGAGCCGCTCAAAGCACAAACTCTAAGAAAATTCACACTTCTTGCACATAAGTTGGCATTGTGCATTTTGTATTCAATCCCGATGCAATTTCTGTGTATCATTGTCAATGTGAAGGTCCAAGGGATACAGAAAACCTGCACTGGTGCATCGGATTCTAATACTGGTCTCCCAGGAGCCGCTCAAAGCACAAACACTTAAAAGATTCACTCTTGTTGTACTTACGTTGCATTGTTCCTTTTATATTCAATCCCGATGCAATTTCTGTGTTTCATGATCAATGTGAAGTTCCAAGGGATAAAGTAAACCTGCACTGGTGCATCGGAATTTAATACTGGTCTCCCAGGAGCCGCTTAGAGCAGAAACTCTTAGAAGATTCACTCTTCTTGTACTTAAGTCGGCATTTCGCCTTATGTATTCAATCCTGATGCAATTTCTGTTTCATGCTCAATGTGAATGGCCAAGGGATACAGTAAACCTGCACAGGTGCACCGGAATCTAATACTGGTCTCCCATGACCCGCTCAAAACACAAACTCTTAGAAAATTTCCTCATCTTATACTTATGTCGCCATTGTCCATTTTGTATTCAATCCCTATGAAATTTCTGTGTTTCATGGTCAATATGAAGGTCCAAGAGATACAGTTAACCTGCACTGGTGCATCGGAATCTAATACTGGTCTCCTAGGAGCCGCTCAAAGCACAAACCCTTTGAAGATTCACTCTTCTTGTACCTTTGTCGTTTTTGTCCCTTTTGTATTCAATCGCGATGCAATTTCTGTGTTCCATGGGCAATGTGAAGGTCCAAGGGATACAGTAAACTAGCACCGGTACATCGGAATGTAATACTGGTCTCCCTGGAGCTGCTCAACAAACAACCTCTTAGAAAATTCACTCTTGTTCTACTTAAGTCAGCATTGTCCCGTTTGTCTTCAATCTCGATGCAATTTCTGTGTTTCATGGTCAATGTGAACGTCGAAGAGATACAGTAAACCTGCACTGGTGCATCGGAATCTAATACTGGACTCCAAGGAGCCGCTCAAAACACTTACTCTTCGAAGATTCACTCTTCTTGTACTTAAGTCGACATTGTATCTTTTGTATTGGTACCCATGCATTTTCGGTGTTTCATGGTCAATGTGAAGGGCAAGGGATACAGTAAACCTGCACTGTTGCATCGGAATCTAATACTTGTCTGCCAGGAGCCGCTCAAAGCACAAACTCTTAGGAGACTCACTCTTCTTGTACTCATGCCGGTATTGTGCATTTTTTATTCAATCCCGATGCGATTTCTGTGTTTCATGTTCAATGTGAATGTCCAAGGGATACAAAAAACCTGCAATGGTTCATCGGAATCTAATACTGGTCTCCCATGGGCCGCTGAAAGCACAAGCTCTTAAAAGATTCACTCTTCTTGTACGTAAGTCGGCATTGTGCATTTTGTATTCAATTCCGATGCAATTTCTACTTTTCATGGTCAATGTGAAGGTCCAAGAGATACTGTAAACCTGCACTGGTGCATCGGAATCTAATACTGGTCTCCCAGGAGACCCTCAAAGAACAAACTCTTAAAAGATTCACTCTTCTTGTACTTACGTTGGCATTGTGCCTTTTGTATTCAATTCCGATGCAATTTCTGTGTTTCATGATAAATGTGAAGTTCCAAGGGATAAAGTAAACCTGCACAGGTGCATCGGAATCTAATACTGGCCTCCCAGGAGCTGCTCAAAGCACAAACCCTTAGAAGATTCACTCTTCTTGTACATGAGTCGGCATTGTCCCTTATGTATTCCGTCCTGATGCAATTTCTGTGTTTCATGGTCAATGTGATGGTGCGAGGGATATGGTAAACCTGCACTGGTGCATCGGAATCTAATACTGGTCACCAAAGAGCCTCTCAAAGCACAAACTCTAAGAAAATTCACTCTTCTTGCACTTAAGTTGGCATTGTGCATTTTGTATTCAATCGCGATGCCATTTCTGTGTATCATGGTCAATGTGAAGGTCCAAGGGATACAGAAAACCTGCACTGGTGCATCGGAATCCAATACTGGTCTCCCAGAATCCGCTCAAAGCACAAACTTTTAAAAGATTCACTCTTGTTGTACTTTCGTTGCATTGTTCCTTTTATATTCAATCCCGATGCAATTTCTGTGTTTCATGATCAATGTGAAGTTCCAAGGGATAAAGTAAACCTGCACTGCTGTATCGGAATCTAATACTGGTCTCCCATGTGCCGCTGAAAGCACAAGTTCTTAAAAGATTCACTGTTCTTGTACGTAAGTCGGCATTGTGCATTTTGTATTCAATCCCAATGCAATTTCTGCTTTTCATGGTCAATGTGAAGGTCCAAGAGATACAGTAAACCTGCACTGGTGCATCGGAATTTTATACTGATCTCCCAGGAGCCGCTCAGAGCTGAAACTCTGAGAAGATTCACTCTTCTTGTACTTAAGTCGGCATTTTGCCTTATGTATTCAATCCTGATGCAATTTCTGTGTTTCTTGCTCAATGTGAATGGCCAAGGGATACAGTAAACCTGCACAGGTGCACCGGAATCTAATACTGGTCTCCCATGAGCCGCTCAAAGCACAAACTTTTAGAAAATTTCCTCATCTTGTACTTATGTCGCCATTGTCCATTTTGTATTCAATCCCGATGAAATTTCTGTGTTTCATGGTCAATGTGAAGGTCCAAGAGATACAGTTAACATGAACTGGTGCATCGGAATCTAATACTGGTCTCCTAGGAGCCGCTCAAAGCAAAAACTCTTTGAAGATTCACTCTTCTTGTACCTTTGTCGTTTTTGTCCCTTTTGTATTCAATAGCGATGCAATTTCTGTGTTTCATGGTCAATGTGAAGGACCAAGGGATACAGAAAACCTGCACTGGTGCATTGGAATCTGATACTGGTCTCGCAGGAGCCGCACAAAGCACAAACTCTTAGATGATTAACTCTTCTTGTACTAAAGTCGGCAGTCCCTTTTGCGTTCGGTCCCGATGCAATTTCTGAGTTTCATGGTCAATGTGAAGGTCCAAGTGATACAGTAAACCTGCACTGGTGCATCGGAATCAAGTACTGGTCCCCCAGGAGCCGCTCAAAGGACAAACCCGTCGAAGATTCACTCTTCTTGTAATTAAATCGGCATTGTCCCCTTTGTATTCAATATCGATGCAATTTCTGTGTTCCATGGGCAATGTGAAGGTCCAAGGGATACAGTAATCCAGCACCGGTGCATCGGAATCTAATACTGGTCCCCCTGGAGCTGCTCAACAAACAACCTCGTAGAAAATTCACTCTTGTTGTACTTAAGTCGGCATTGTCCCGTTTGTCTTCAATCTCGATGCAATTTCTGTGTTTCATGGTCAATGTGAACGTCGAAGAGATACAGTAAAGCTGCACTGGTGCATCGGAATCTAATACTGGTCTCCAAGGAGCCGCTCAAAACACTTACTCTTAGAAGATTCACTCTTCTTGTACTTAAGTCGACATTGTATCTTTTGTATTGGTCCCCATGCATTTTCGGTGATTCATGGTCAATGTGAAGGGCAAGGGATACAACAAACCTGCACTGTTGCATCGGAATCTAATACTTGTCTGCCAGGAGCCGCACAAAGCACAAACTCTTAGGAGACTCACTCTTCTTGTACTCATGCCGGTATTGTGCATTTTGTATTCAATCCCGATGCGATTTCTGTGTTTCATGGTCAATTTTTAAGGTCCAAGGGATGCAATAAACCTGCACTGGTTCATCGCAATCTAATTCTGGTCTCCCAGGAGCTGCTCAAACCACAAACCCTTAGAAAATTTCCTCATCTTGTACTTATGTCGGCATTGTCCGTTTTGTATTCAATCCCGAAGAAATTTCTTTGGTTCATGGTCAATGTGAAGGTCCAAGGGATACAGTTAACCTGCACTGGTGCATCGGAATCTAATACTGGACTCCCAGGAGCCGCCCAAAGCACAAACCCTGAGAAGACTCACTCTTCTTGTACTCAAGTCGGCATTGTTCCTTCAGTATTCAATCCCGCTGCGATTTCTGTGTTTCATGGTCAATGTGAAAGTTCAAGGGATACAATAAAAATGCACTGATTCATCGGAATCTAATGCTGGTCTCCCAGCAGCAGCTCAAACCACATACTCTTAGAAAATTCTCTAATCTTGTACTTATGTCGGCATTGTACATTTTGTATTCAATCTCGATGAATTTTCTGTGTTTCATGCTCAATGTGAAGGTCCAAGGAATACAGTAAACCTGTACTGGGGCATCGGAATCTAATACTGGTCTCCCAGGAGACGTTAAAGGCACAAACTCTTAGAAGACTCACTCTTCTTGTACTTACGTCGGCATTGTACTTTTGTATTCAATCCCGATGCAATTTCTGTGTTTCGTGATCAATGTGAAGATCCAATGTCTACAGAAAACCTGCACTGGTGCATCAGAATCTAATACTGGTTTCCCAGGAGCCGTTCAAAGCACAAACCCTTAGAAAATTAACTCTTCTTGTACTTAAGTCGGCATTGTCCCCTTTGTATTCAATCCCAATGCAATTTCTGTGTTTCATGGTCAATGTGAAGGTCGAAGGGATACAGTAAACCTGCACTGGTGAATCGGAATCTAATACTGGACACCCATGAACCGCTCAAAGCTCAAACTCTTGAAAGATTCACTCTTCCTTTACTTCAGTCGGCATTGTCCCTAATGTATTGCATGCCGAAGCAATTTCTGTGTTTCATGGTCAATGTGAAGGTCCAAGGGATACAGTAAACCTGCACTGGTGCATCGGAATCGAACACTGGTCTCTGAGGAGCCGCTCAAAGCGCAAACTCTTAGAAAATTTACTCTTCTTGTACTTTAGTTGGCATTGTGTATTTTGTATAAAATCCCGATACAATTTCTGTGTTTTAAGGTGAAATTGAAGGTCCAAGGGATACACTAAACCTGCACTGGTGCATCGGAATCGAACTCTGGCCTCCGAGGAGCCTCTCAAAACACAAACTCTTAAAAAATTCACTCTTCTTGTACTATAGTCGGAATTGTCCCATTTGTATACAATTTCGATGCAATTTCTGTTTCCTGGTCAATGTGAAGGTCCAAGGGATACAGTAAACCAGCACAGGTGCATCGGAATTTAATTCTGGTCTCCCAGGAGCCGCTCAAAGCACAAACTCTTACAAAATTCGCTCTTCTTGTACTTGAATCGGCATTGTCCATTATGAATTCCATTCCGATGCAATTTATGTGTTTCATGGTCAAATAGAAGGTCCAAGGGATACAGTAAACCTGCACTAGTGCATCGGAATCGAACACTGGTCTCCGAGGAGCCGCTCAAAGCACAAAGTCTTAGTAAATTCACTCTTCTTGCACTTAAGTTGGCATTGTGCATTTTGTAATCAATCCCGATGAATTTTCTGTATTTCATGGTCAATGTGAATGTCCGAGGGATACAGTAAACCAGCACTGGTGCATCAGAATCTAATACTGGTCTCCCAGGAGACGCTCAATGCACAAACCCTTAGAAGATTAACTCTTCTTATACTGAAGTCGGTATTGTCTTTCTTGTATTCAATCTCGAGCAATTTCTGTGTTTCATGGTCAATGTGAAGGTCCAAGGGATACAGTAAACCAGCACAGGTGCATCGGAATCTAATACTGGTCTTCCAGGAGCCGCGCAAAACACAAACTCTTGGAAAATTCAGTCTTCTTGTACTTTAGTCGGAATTGACTCTTTCGTATACAATTTCGATGCAATTTCTGTGTTTCTTGGTCAATGAGAAGGTCCAAGGGATACACAAAACCTGCACTGGTGCATCCAAATCTAATACTGTTCTCCCAGAAGCCGCTCAAAGCACAAACTCTTAGAAGATTCGACCTTCTGGTACTTAAGTCGGCATTGTCCGTCTTGTATTCTATCCCGATGCAATTTCTGTGTTTCATGGTCAATGTGAAGGTCCAAGGGATACAGTTAACCTGCACTGGTGCATCGGAATCTAATACTGGTCTCCCAGGAGCCGCTCAAAACACAAACACTTAGAAGATTCACTCTTCTTGTACTTAAGTCGGTATTGTCCCTTTTGTATTCAATCTCGATACAATTTCTGTGTATCATGGTCAATGTGAAGGTCCAAGGGATACAGTAAACCATCACTGGTGCATCGGAATCTAATACTGGTGTCCCTGGAGTTGCTCAACCCACAACCTCTTAGAAAATTCACTCTTCTTGTACTTAAGTCGGCATTGTCCCGTTTGTATTCAATCTCGATGCAATTTCTGTGTTTCATGGTCAATGTGAAGGTCGAAGGGATACAGTAAACCTGCGCTGGTACATCGGAATCTAATACTGGTCTCCCAGGAGCCGCTCAAAGCACAAACTCTTACAAGATTTACTCTTCGTGTACTTAAGGCTGCATTGTTCCCTTCGTATTCAATCCCGATTCGATTTCTGTGTTTCATGGTCAATGTGGAGGTCCAAGGGATACAGTAAACCAGCACTGGTGCATCGGAATTTAATACTAGTCTCACATGAGCCGCACAAAGCACAAACTCTTAGAAGACTCACTCTTCTTGTTCTTAAGTCGGCATTGTCCCGTTTGTATTCAATCTCGATGAATTTCTGTGTTTCATGGTCAATGTGAAGGTCGAAGGGTTACAGTAAACCTTCGCTGGTGCATCGGAATCTAATACTGGTCTCCCATGAATCGCTCAAACCACAAACTCTTAGAAAATTCTGTCAACTTGTACTTATGTCGGCGTTGACCATTTTGTATTCAATTCCGATGAAATTTCTGTGTTTCATGGTCAATGTGAAGGACCAAGAGATACTGTAAACCTGCACTGGTGTATCGGAATCTAACACTGGTCTCCCAGGAGCCGCTCAAAACACAAACTCTTAAAAGATTCACTCTTCTTGTACTTACGTCGGCATTCTGCATTCTGTATTCAATCCCGATGCAATATCTGCGTTTCATTGTCAATGTGAAGTCCAAGAGATACAGTTAACCTGCACTGGTGCATCGGAATTTAATACAGGTCTCGCAGGAGGCGCTCAAATCACAAACTATTAGAAGATTCTCTCTTCTTGTACTTATGTCGACATTGTATCTTTTGTATTGGTCCCCATGCAATTTCTGTGTTTCATGGTCAATGTGAAGGTACAAGGGATACAGTAAACCTGTACCGGTGCATCGGGATCTAATACTGGTCTCCCAGGAGCCGCTCAAAGCACAAACTCTTAGAAGATTCACTCTTCTTGTACTCAAGTCGGCGTTGTGCCCTTTGTATTCTATCCCGATGCAATGTCTGTGTTTCATGGTCAATGTGAAGGTCCAAGGGATACAGTTAACCTGCACTGGTGCATCGGAATCTAATACTGGTCTCCCAGGAGCCGCTCAAAACACAAACACTTAGAAGATTCACTCTTCTTGTACTTAAGTCGGTATTGTCCCTTTTGTATTCAATCTCGATACAATTTCTGTGTTTCATGGGCAATGTGAAGGTCCAAGGGATACAGTAAACCAGCACTGGTGCATCGGAATCTAATACTGGTGTCCCTGGAGTTGCTCAACCCACAACCTCTTAGAAAATTCACTCTTCTTGTACTTAAGTCGGCATTGTCCCGTTTGTATTCAATCCCGATGCAATTTCTGTGTTTCATGCCCAATGTGAATGGCCAAGGGATACAGTAAACCTGCACAGGTGCATCGGAATCTAATACTGGTCTCACATGAGCCGCTCAAAGCAGAAACTCTTAGTAAATTCGATCATCTTGTACTTATGTCTTCATTGTCCATTTGTATTCAATCCCGATTAAATGTCTGTGTTTTATGGTCAATATGAAGGTCTAAGGGATACAGTAAACCTGCACTGGGGCAACGGAATCTAATGCTGGTCTTCCAGGAGCCGCTCAAAGCCCAACCTCTTAGACGATTAACTCTTCTTGTACTTAAGTCGGCAGTACCTTTTGTATTCAATGCCGTTGCAATTTCTGAGTCTCAAGGTCAATGTGAACGTCCAAGCGATACAGTACACCTGCACTGGTACATCGGAATCTAATACTGGTCTCCCAGGAGTCGCTCAAAGCACAAACCCGTCGAAAATTCACTCTTCTTGTACTTAAGTCGGCTTGTCCCTCTTGTATTCAATCCCGAGCAATTTCTGTGTTTCATGGCCACTGTGAAGGTCCAAGGGGTACAGTAAACCTGCACTGGTGCATCGGAATCAATCACTGGTCTCCCAGGAGCTGGTCAACCCACAAACTCTTAGAAAATTCAGTCTTCTTGTACCTTAGTCGGAATTGACTCTTTTGTATACAATTTCGATGCAATTTCTGTGTTTCTTGGTCAATGTGAAGGTCCAAGGGATACACAAAACCTGCACAGGTGCATCCAAATCTAATACTGTTCTCCCAGAAGCCGCTCAAAGCACAAACTCTTAGAAGATTCGACCTTCTGGTACTTAAGTCGGCATTGTCCGTCTTGAATTCTATCCCGATGCAATTTCTGTGTTTCATGGTCAATGTGAAGGTCCAAGGGATACAGTAAACCAGCACTGGTGCATCGGAATCTAATACTGGTGTCCCTGGAGTTGCTCAACCCACAACCTCTTAGAAAATTCACTCTTCTTGTACTTAAGTCGGCATTGTCCCGTTTGTATTCAATTCCGATGCAATTTATGTGTTTCATGCTCAATGTGAATGGCCAAGGGATACAGTAAACCTGCACAGGTGCATCGGAATCTAATACTGGTCTCCCATGAGCCGCTCAAAGCAGAAACTCTTAGAAGACTCACTCTTCTTGTTCTTAAGTCGGCATTTTCCCTTTTGTATTCAATACCGATCCGATTTCTGTATTTCTTGGCCAATGTGAAGGTCAATGGGATACAGCAAACCTGCACTGGTGCATCGGAATTTAATACTGGTCTCTCTGGAGCCGCTCAAAGCACAAACTCTTACAAAATTCACTCTTCTTGTACTTGAGACAGCTTTGTCCCTTATGTATTTCATCCTCATGCAATTTCTGTGTTTCATGGTCAATGTGAAGGTCCGAGGGATACGGTAAACCTGCACTGGTGCATCGGAATCAAATACTGGTCTCCAAAGAGCCGCTCAAAGCACAAACTCTTAGAAAATTCACTCTTCCTGCACTTAAGTTGGCATTGTGCATTTTGTATTCAATCCCGATGCAATTTCTGTGTTTCATGGTCAATGTGAAGGTCCAAGGGATACAGAAAGCCTGCACTGGAGCATCGGAATGTAATACTGGTCTCCCACGATGCGCTCAAAGCACAAACCCTTCGAAGATTCACTCCTCTTGTACCTTTGTCGTTATTGTCCCTTTTGTATTCAATCCCGATGCAATTTCTGTGCTTCATGGTCAATGTGAAGGTCCAAGGGATACAGAAAACCTGCACTGGTGCATCGGAATCTAATACTGGTCTCCCAGAAGCCGCTGAAAGCACAAACTCTTAGATGAATAACTCTTCTTGTACTTAAGTCGGCAGTCCCTTTTGTATTCAATCCCGATGCAATTTTGAAGTTTCATGGTCAATGTGAAGGTCCAAGTGATACAGTAAACCTGCACTGGTGCATCGGAATCTAATACTGGTCCCCCAGGAGGCGAGCAAAGCACAAACCCTTAGAAGATTCACTCTTCTTGTACTCAAGTCAGCATTGTTCCTTTAGTATTCAATCCCGATGCGATTTCTGTGCTTCATGGTCAATGTGAAAGTCCAAGGGATACAATAAAAATGCACTGGTTCATCGGAATCTAATGTTGGTCTCCAAGGAGCAGCTCAAACCAAATACTTTTAGAAAATTCTCTCATCTTGTGCTTATGGCCGCATTGTCCATTTTGTATTCAATCTCGATGAATTTTCTGTGTTTCATGCTCAATGTGAAGGTCCAAGGAATACAGTATACCTACACTAGTGCATCGGAGTTTAATTCTGGTCTCCCAGGAGCCGCTCAAAGCACACACTCTTAGAAGACTAATTCTTCTTGTGCTTAAGTCGGCAGTCCCTTTTGTACTCAATCCCGATGCAATTTCTGAGTTTCATGGTCAATGTGAAGGTCTAAGTGAAACAGTAAACCTGCACAGGTGCATCGGAATCTAATACTTGTCTCCCAGAAGCCTTTCAAAGCACAAACCCGTCGAAGATTCACTCTTCTTGCACTTTAGTGAGCATTGTCCCTCTTGTATCCAATCCCGAGCAATTTCTGTGTTTCATGGTCAATGTGAAGGTCCAAGGGATACAAAAAACCTGCACTGGAGCATCGGAATCTAATACTGGTCTCCCAGGATCCGCTCAAAGCACAAACCTTTCGAAGATTCACTCCTCTTGTACCTTTGTCGTTATTGTCCCTTTTGTATTCAATCCCGATGCAATTTCTGTGCTTCATGGTCAATGTGAAGGTCCAAGGGATACAGAAAACCTGCACTGGTGCATCGGAATCTAATACTGGTCTTCCAGAAGCCGCTCAAAGCAGAAACTTTTAGATGAATAACTCTTCTTGTACTTAAGTCGGCAGTCCCTTTTGTATTCAATCCCGATGCAATTTCGGAGTTTCATGGTCAATGTGAAGGTCGAAGGGATACTGTAAGCCAGCACTGGTGCATCGGAATCTAATACTGGTCTCCCTGGAGCTGCTCAACAAACAACCTCTTAGAAAATTTACTCATCTTGTACTTTAGTCGGCATTGTCCCGTTTGTATTCAATCTCGATGCAACCTCTGTGTTTCATGGTCAATGTGAACGTCGGAGGGATACAGTAAACCTGCGCTGGTGCAGCGGAATCTAATACTAGTCTCCCAGGAGCCGCTCAAAACACTAACTCTTAGAAGATTCACTCTTCTTGCACTTAAGTCAACATTGTATCTTTTGTATTGGTCCCCATGCAATTTCTGTGCTTCATGGTCTAACTGAAGGTCCAAGGGATACAGTAAACCTGCACTGGTGCATCGGTATCGAACACTGGTCTCCGAGGAGCCGCTCAAAGCACAAACTCTTAGAAAATTCACACTTCTTGTACTTAAGTTGGCATTTTGTATTTTGTAATCAATCCCGATGCATTTCCTGTGTTTCATGATCAATGTGAAGATCCAATGGTTACAGTAAACCTGCACTGGTGCATCAGAATCTATTACTGGTCTCCCAGGAGCCGCTCAAAGCAAAAACCCTTAGAAGATTAACTCTTCCTGTACTTGAGTCGGCATTGTCTCTTTTGTATTCAATCCCAATGCAATTTCTGTGTTTCATGGTCAATGCGAAGGTCGAAGGGATACAGTAAACCTGCACTGGTGCATCGGAATCTAATACTGGTCTCCCAGGAGCCGCTCAAAGCACAAACTTTTGATGATTAACTCTTCTTGTACTTAAGTCCGCAGTACCTTTTGTATTCAATCCCGATGCACTCTCTGTTTTTCTTGGTCAATGTGAAGGTCCAAGGGATACAATAAACCTGCACTGGTGCATCCGAATCTAATACTGTTCTCCCAGGAGCCGCTCAAAGCACAAACTCTTAGAAGATTCGCCCTTCTGGTACTTAAGTCGGCATTGTCCCTCTTGTATTCTATCCCGATCCATTTTCTGTGTTTCATGGTCAATGTGACGGTCCAAGGAATACAGTTAACCTTCACTGGTGCATCGGAATCTAATAGTGGTCACCCAGGAGCCGCTCAAAACACAAACTTTTAGAAGATTCACTCTTCTTGTACTTAAGTCGGTATTGTCCCTTTTCTATTTAATCCCGATACAATTTTTGTGTTTCATGGGCAATGTGAAGGTCCAAGGGATACTGTAAACCAGCACTGGTGCACCGGAATCTATTACTGGTCTCCCTCGAGCTGCTCAACCCACAACCTCTTAGAAAATTCACTCTTCTTTTACTTAAGACGGCATTGTCGCGTTTGTATTCAATCTCGATGCAATTTCTGTGTTTCCCGGTCAATGTGAAGGTCGAAGGGATACAGTAAACCTGCGCTGTTGCATCGGAATCTAATACTGGTCTCGCAGGAGCCGCTCAAAGCACAAACTCTTTTAAGATTTACTCTTCGTGTACTTAAGTCCGCCTTGTTCCTTCGTATTAAATCCCGATTCGATTTCTGTGTTTCATGGTCGATGTGGAGGTCCAAGGGATACAGCATACCTGCACTGGTGCATTGGAATTTAATACTGGTCTCCCATGAGCCGCTCAAAGCACAAACTCTTAGAAGACTCACTCTTCTTGTACTTAAGTCGGCATTGTCCCGTTTGTATACAATCTCGATGCAATTTCTGTGTATCATGGTCAATGTGAAGGTCCAAGTGATACAGTAAATCTGCACTGGTGCATCGGAATCTAATACTGGTCTCCCAGGAGCCGCTCATAGCACAAACTCTTAGATGATTAACTCCTCTTGTACATAAGTCGGCAGTCCCTTTTGTATTCAAACCCGATGCAATTTCTGAGTTTCATGGTCAATGTGAAGGTCCAAGTGATACAGTAAATCTGCACTGGTGCATCGGAATCTAATACTGGTCCCCCAGGAGCCGCTCAAAGCACAAATCCGTCGAAAATTCACTCTTCTTGTACTTAAGTCGGCATTGTCCTCTTTGTATTCAATATCGATGCAATTTCTGTGTTTCATGTGGAATGTGAAGGTCCAAGGGATACAGTAAACCAGCAGTGGTGCATCGGAATCTAATACTGGTCTCCCTGGAGCTTCTCAACAAACAACCTCTTAGAAAATTCACTCTTCTTGTACTTAAGTCGGCATTGTCCAGTTTGTCTTCAATCTCGATGCAATTTCTGTGTTTCATGGTCAATGAGAAGGTCCAAGGGATGCAATAAACCTGCACTGGTTCATCACAATCTAATTCTGGTCTCCCAGGAGCAGCTTAAACCACAAACCCTTAGAAAATTCCCTCATCTTGTACTTATGTCGGCATTGTCCATTTTATATTCAATCCCGATGAAATTTCTGTGGTTCATGGTCAATGTGAAGGTCCAAGGGATACAGTAAATCTGCACTGGTGCATCGGTATCTAATACTGGTCTCCCAGGGGCCGCTCAAAGCACAAACCCTTAGATGATTCACTCTTCTTGTACTCAAGTCGGCATTGTTCCTTCAGTATACAATCCCAATGCGATTTCTGTGTTTCATGGTCAATGTGAAAGTCCAAGGGATCCAATAAAAATGAACTGGTTCATCGGAATCTAATACTGGTCTCCCAGGAGCAGCTCAAACCACATACTCTGGAAAATTCTCTCATCTTGTACTTATGGCCGCATTGTCCATTTTTTATTCAATCTCGATGAATGTTGTGTGTTTCATGCTCAATGTGAAGGTCCAACGAATACAGTAAACCTGCACTGGTGCATCGGAATCTAATACTGGTCTCCCAGGAGACGCTAAAAGCACAAACTCTTAGAAGATTCACTCTTCTTGTACTTACGTCGGCATTGTACCCTTTGTATTCAATACCGATGCAATTATTGTGTATCATGATCAATGTGAAGGTGCAATGGCTACAGAAAACCTGCACTGGTGCATCATAATCTAATTCTGGTCTCCCAGGAGCCGCTCAAAACACAAACCCTTAGAAAATTAACTCTTCTTGTATTTAAGTCGGCATTGTCCCTTTTGTATTCAATCCCAATGCAATTTCTATGTTTTATGGTCAATGTGAAGGTCGAAGGGATACAGTAAACCTGCGATTTTGCATCGGAATCTAATACTGGTGTCCCAGGAGGCGCACAAAGCACAAACTCTTAGAAGATTAATTCTGCTTTTACTCAAGACGGCAGTCCTTTTTGTAATGAATCCCGATGCAATTTCTGAGTTTCATGGTCAATGTGAAGGTCTAAGGGATACAGTAAACCTGCACTAGTGCATCGGAATCTAATACTGGTCTCCCAGGTTCCGCTCAAAGCACAAACCCGTCGAAGATTCACTCTTCTTGTACTGAAGTCTGTATTGTCCCTCTTGTATCTAATCCCGAGCAATTTCTGTGTTTCATGGTCAATGTGTAGGTCCAAGGGATACAGTAAGTCTACACAGGTGCATCGGAATCTAATACTGGTCTCCCAGGAGCCGCTCAATGCACAAACCCTTCGACGATTCACTCTTCTTGTACCTTTGTCGTTATTGTCCCTTTTGTATTCAATCCCGATGCAATTTCTGTATTTCATGGTCAATGTGAAAGTTCAAGGGATACAGTAAACCAGCACGGGTGCATCGGAATCGAACACTGGTCTCTGAGGAGCCGCTCAAAGCACAAACTCTTAGAAAATTCACTCTTCTTGTACTTAAGTTGGCATTGTGTATTTTGTATTCAATCCCAATACAATTTCTGTGTTTTATGGTCAAATTGAAGGTGCAAGGGATACAGTAAACCTGCACTGGAGCATCGGAACCTATCACTGGTCTCCGAGGAGCCGCTCAAAACAGAAACTCTTAGAAAATTCACTCTTTTTGTACTTTAGTGGGAATTGTCCATTTTGTACACAATTTCGATGCAATTTCTGTGTTTCCTGGTCAATGTGAAGGTCCAAGCGATAGAGTAAACCTGCACTGGTGCAACGGAATCTAATACTGGTCTCCCATGAGTCGCTCAAAGCACAAACTCTCAGGAGACTCACTCTTCTTGTTCTTAAGTCAGCATTGTGCCTTATGCATTATTCCCGATGCAATTTTTATGTTTCATGGTCAATGTGAAGGGCCAAAGGATACAGTAAACCTGCACTGGTGCATCGGAATCTAATACTGGTCTCCCATGAGTCGCTCAAAGCACAAACTCTTAGAAGACTCACTCTTCTTGTTCTAAAGTCGGCATTAGCCATTTGGTAATCAATCCCGATGCGATTTCTGTGTTTCTTGGTCAATGTGAAGGTCAAAGGGATACAGTAAACTAGCACTGGTGCATCGGCATCTAATACTGATCACCCTGGAGCTACTCAACCCACAAGCTCTTAGAAAATTCACTCTTCTTGTACTTGAGTCGGCATTGTCCCTTATGTATTCCATCCCGATGCAATTTCTGTGTTTCGTGGTCAAATTGAAGGTCCAAGGGATACAGTAAACTTGCACTGGTGCATCGGAATCGAACACTGGTCTCTGAGGACCCGCTCAAAGCACAAAGTCTTAGAAGATTCACTCTTGTTGTACTTATGTCGTTATTGAATCTTTTGTATTCAATCCCGATGCTATTTCTGTGGTTCATGGTCAATGTGAAGGTCAAAGGGATACAGTAAACCTGCACAGGTGCATCGGAAAATAATACTGGACAGCCAGGAGCTGCCCAAAGATCTAAATCTTAGAAGATTCACTCCTCTTGTACTTAAGTCGGTTTTGTCCCGTTTGTATTCAATCTCGATGCAATTTCTGTGTTTCATGTTCAATGTGAAGGTCGAAGGGATACAGTAAACCTTCGCTGGTGCATCGTAATCTAATACTGGTCTCCCAGGAGTCGCTCAAAGCACAAACTCTTAGAAGATTTACTCATTGTGTACTTAAGCCCGCATTGCTCCCTTCGTATTCAATCCCGATTCGATTTCTGTTTTTCATGGTCAATGTGGAGGTCCGAGGAATACAGTAAACCTGCGCTGGTGCATCGGAATCTAATACTGGTCTCCCAGGAGCCGTTCTAATCACAAACTATTAGAAGATTCACTCTTCATGTACTTAAGTCGACATTGTATCTTTTGCAGTGGTTCCCATGCAATTTCTGTGTTTCATGGTCAATGTGAAGGTCCAAGCGATACAGTAAACCTGCACTGGTGCATCGGAATCTAGTACTGGTCTCTCAGGAGCCGCTCAAAGCACAAACTCTTAGAAAATTCACTCTTCTTGTACTTAAGTTGGCATTGTGTATTTTGTATTTAATCCCGAGGCAAATTCTGTGTTTCATGGTCAATGTGAAGGTCCCAGGGATACAGTAAACCTGCACTGGTGCAACGGAATCTAATACTGGTCTCCCAGGAGCCGCTCAAAGCACAAACTCATAGATGATTCACTCTTCTTGTACTTAAGTCGGCATTGTTCCCTTTGTATTCAATCCCGATTCGAGTTCTGTGTTTCATGGTCAGTGTGGATGTCCAAGGGAAACAGTAAACCTGCACTAGTGCATCGGAATGGAATACTGGTCGCATGGAGCCGCTCAAAGCACAAAAGCCTCGAAGATTCACTGTTCTTGTACCTTAGTCGGCATTGTCCATCTTGTATTTAATACCGAGCATTTTCTGTGTTTCATGGTCAATTTGAAGGTCCAAGGGATACAGTAAACCTGCACAGGTGCATCGGAATCTAATACTGGACACCCAGGAGCCGCTCAAAGCTCAAACTCTTAGAAGATTCACACTTCTCGTACTTCAGTCGGCATTGTCCCTTATGTATTCTATCCCGATGCAATTGCTGTGTTGCATGGTCAATGTGAAGATCCAAGGGATACAGTAAACCTGCACTGGTGAATCGGAATCGAACACTGGTCTCCAAGGAGTCGCTCAAAGCACAAATTCTTAGAAAATTCACTCTTCTTGTACTTAAGTTGGCATTGTGTATTTTGTACTCAATCCCGATGAAAATTCTGTGTTTCATGGTGAAATTTAATATCCAAGGGATACAGTAAACCTGCACTGGTGCATCGGAATCTAATACTGATCTCCCAGGAGCCGCTCAAACACAAACTCTTAGAAGATTCGCTCTTCTGGTACTTAAGTCGGCATAGTCATGTTAGTAATCAATCCCGATTCGATTTCTGTGTTTCATGGTCAATGTGGTGGTCCAAGGGATACAGCAAACCTACACTGGGGCATCGGCATCTAATACTGGTCTGCCAGGAGCCCCTAAAAGCACAAACTCTTAGAAGATTTACTCTTCATGTACTTAAGTCGGCATTGTGCATTTTGTATTCAATCCCGATGCAATTTCTGCGTTTCATGGTCAATGCGAAGGTCCAAGTGATACAATAAACCTGCACTGGTGCATCGGAATGTAACACTGGTCTCCCAGGAGCCGGTCAAATCACAAACTATTAGAAGATTCTCCCTTCTTGTACTTAAGTCAACATTGTATCTTTTGTATTGGTCCGCATGCAATTTCTGTGTTTCATGGTCAATGGTTAGCTCCTAGGGATACAGTAAACCTGTACTGGTGCATCGGAATCTAATACCGGTCACCCAGGAGCCGCTCAAAGCACAAACTCTTAGAAGATACACTCTTCTTGTACTTAAGTCGGCATTGTCCCTCTTGTATTCAATCCCGAGCAATTTCTGTATTACATGGTCAATGTGAAGGTCCAAGGGATACAGTAAACCGGCACAGGTGCATCGGAATCTAATACTGGACACCCAGGAGCCACTCAAAGCTCAAACTCTTAGATGATTCACTCTTCTTGTACTTCAGACGGCATTGTCCCTTATGTATTCCATCCCAATGCAATTTCTGTGTTTCATGGTCAATGCGAAGGTCCAAGGGATACAGTAAACCTGCACTGGTGCATCGGAATCTAATAGTAGTCTCCTAGGAGCCGCTCAAAGCCCAAACCCTCCGAAGATTCACTCTTTTGTACTTAAGTCGGCATTGTCGCTCTTGTATTGAATCCCGAGCAATTTCTGTGTTTCTTGGTCAATGTGAAGGTCCAAGGGATACTGTAAACCTGCACTGGTGCATCGGAATGGAACACTGGTCTCCGAGGAGCCGCTGAAAGCACAAATTCTTAGCAAACTCACTCTTCTTGTACTTAAGTTGGCATTGTGTATTTTGTAATCAATCCCGATTTAATATCTGTGTTTAATGGTCAATGTGAAGGTCTAAGGGATACAGTAAACCTGCACAGGTGCATCGGAATCTAATAGTGGTCTCCCAGGAGACGCTCAAACCACAAACCCTTCGAAGATTCACTCTTCTTGTACTTAAGTCGGCATTGTCCCTCTTGTATTCAATCCCGAGCAATTTCTGTGTTGCGTGGTCAATGTGAAGGTCAAAGGGATACGGTAAACCTGCACAGGTGCTTCAGAATCTAATACTGGACACCCAGGAGCCGCTCAAAGCTCAAACTCTTAGAAGATTCACTCTTCTTGTGGTGGTGGTGGTTAGTGTTTAACGTCCCGTCGACAACGAGGTCATTAGAGGCGGAGCAGAAGCTCGGGTTAGGGAAGAATTGGGAAGGAAATCGGCCGTGTCCTTTCAAGGGTACCATCCCGGCATTTGCCTGAAACGATTTAGGGAAATCACGGAAAACCTAAATCAGGATGGCCGGAGACGTATTTGAACCGTCGTCCTCCCGAATGCGACACTCTTCTTGTACTTCAGTCGGCATTGTCCCTTATGTATTCAATCCCGATGCAATTTCTGTGTTTCATGGTCAATGTAAAGGCCCAAGTGATACAGTAAACCTGCATTTGTGCATCGGAATCGAACACTGGTCTCCAAGGAGCCGCTCAAAGCACAAACTCTTAGAAAATTCACTCTTCTTGTACTTAAGTTGGCATTGTGTATTTTGTATACAATACCGATGCAAATTCTGTGTTTCATGGTCAAATTGAAGGTCCAAGGTATACAGTAAACCTGCACAGGTGCATTGGAATCTGATACTGGTGTCCCAGGAGCTGCTCAACCCACAAACACTTAGAAAATTCACTCTTCTTGTACTTCAGTCGGAATTGTCCCTTTTGTATAAATTTCGATGCAATTTCTGTGTCTCCTGGTCAATAACATGGTCCAAGGTATACAGTAAACCTGCACTGGTGTATCGGAATCTAATACTGTTCTCCCAGGAGCCACTCAAAGCACAAACTCTCAGAAGATTCGCTCTTCTGTTACTTATGTCGGCATTGTCCCTCTTGTATTCAATCCCGATGCAATTTCTGTGTTTCAAGGTCAATGTGAAGGTCCAAGGGATACAGTAAACCTGCACTGGTGCATCGGAATTTCATACTGGTCTCCCAGGAGCCGTTCAAAACACAACTCTTAGAAGATTCACTCTTCTCGTACTTAAGTCGCCATTGTCCCTTTAGTATTCAATCCCGATGCAATTTCTGTGTTTCATGGGCAATGTGAAAGTCCAAGGGATACGTTAAACCAGCACTGGTGCATCAGAATCTATTACTGGTCTCCCTGGAGCTGCTCAACCCACAACCTCGTAGAAAATTCACTCTTCTTGTACTTAAGTCGACATTGTCCCGTTTGTGTTCAATCCCGATTCGATTTCTCTGTTTCATGGTCAATGTGGAGGTCCAAGGGATACAGTTAACCTGCACTGGTGCATCGGAATTTAATACTGGTCTCCCAGGAGCCGCTAAAGGCACAAACTATTAGAAGAATCAATCTTCTTTTACTTAAGTCAACATTGTATCTTTTGTATTGGTCCACATTCATTTTCTATGTTTCATGGTCAATGTGACGGTCCAATGGGAACAGTACACCTGCACTGGTGCATCGAAAACAAATACTGGTCTAACAGGAGACGCTCAAAGCACAAACCCTTAGAAGATTAACTCTCTTTGTACTTAAGCCGGCATTGTCCCTTATGTAATCCTTCCCGATGAAATTTCTGTGTTTTATGGTCAATGTGAAGGTCCTAGGGATACAGTAAACCTGCACTGGTGCATCGGAATCGAACACTGGTCTCAGAGGAGACGCTCAAAGCACAAACTCTTAGAAAGTTCACTCTTCGTGTACTTAAGTTGGCATTGTGTATTTTGAATTCAATCCGAATGCAAATTCTGTGTTTCATGGTCAAATTGAAGGTCCAAGGGATACAGTAAACCGGCACTGGTGCATCGGAATGTAATACTGGTTTCCAAGGAGCTGCTCAACCCACAAACACTTAGAAAATTCACTCTTCTTGTACTTCAGTCGGAATTGTCCCTTTTGTATAAATTTCGATGCAATTTCTGTGTTTCCTGGTCAATAAAAAGGTCCAAGGAACACAGTGAACCTGCACTTGTGCATCGGAATCTAATACTGTTCTCCCAGGAACCGCTCAAAACATACTATTAGAAGATTCACTCTTCTGGTACTTAAGTCGGCATTGTCCCTCTTGTATTCAATTTCGATGCAATTTCTGTGTTTCATGGTCAATGTGAAGGTCCAAGGGACACAGTAAACCAGCACTGGTGCATCGGAATCTAATAGTATTTTCCCTCGAGCTGCTCAACCCACAACATGTTAGAAAATTCACTCTTCTTGTACTTAAGTCGTCTTTGTCCCGTTTGTATTCAATCTCGATGCAATTTCTGTGTTTCATGGTCAATGTGAAGGTCGAGGGGATACAGTAAACCTGCACTGGTGCATCGGAATCTAATACTTGTCTCCCAGGAGCCGCTCAAAGCACAAAACCTTCGAAGATTCACGGTTCTTGTACTTAAGTCGGCATTGTCCATCTTGTATTTAATCCCGAGCAATTTCTGTGTTTAATGGTCAATGTGAAGGTCCAAGGGATACAGCATAGCTGCACAGGTGCATCGGAATCTAATACTGAACACCCAGGAGCCGCCCAAAGCTCAAACTCTTAGAAGATTCACTCTTCTTGTACTTAAGTTGGCATTGTATATTTTGTATTTAATCCCGATGCAAATTCTGTGTTTCATGGTCAAATGGAAGGTCCCAGAGATACAGTAAAACTGCACTGGTGCAACGGAATCTAATACTGGTCTCCCAGGAGCCGCTCAAAGCACAAACTCTTAGAAGATTCACTCTTCTTGTACTTAAGTCGGCATTGTTCCCTCTGTATTCAATCCCGATTCGAGTTCTGTGTTTCATGGTCAGTGTGGATGTCCAAGGGATACAGTAAACCTGTACTGGTGCATCGGAATCTAATATTGGTCTCCCAGGAGCCGCTGAAAGCACAAACTCTTAGATGATTAACTCTTCATGTACTTAAGTCGGCAGTCCCTTTTGTATTCAATCCCGATGCAATTTCTGTGGTTCATGGTCAATGTGAATGTCGAACGGATACAGTAAACCTGCACTAGTGCATCGGAATCGAATACTGGTCTCATGGAGCCGCTCAAAGCACAAAAGCCTCGAAGATTCACTGTTCTAGTACCTTAGTCGGCATTGTCCATCTTGTATTTAATACCGAGCATTTTCTGTGTTTCATGGTCAATTTGAATGTCCAAGGGATACAGTAAACCTGCTCAGGTGCATCGGAATCTAATACTGGACACCCAGGAGCCTCTCAAAGCTCAAACTCTTAGAAGATTCACACTTCTTGTACTTCAGTCGGCCTTGTCCCTTATGTATTCCATCCCGATGCAATTGCTGTGTTTCATGGTCAATGTGAAGGTGCAAGGGATACAGTAAACCTGCACTGGTGCATCGGAATCGAACACTGGTCTCCAAGGAGTCGCTCAAAGGACAAATTCTCAGAAAATTTACTCTTCTTGTACTTAAGTTGGCACTGTGTATTTTGTATTCAATTCCGATGAAAATTCTGTGTTTCATGGTGAAATTTAATATCCAACGGATACAGTAAACCTGCACTGGTGCATCGGAATCTAATACTGATCTCCCAGGAGCCGCTCAAATACAAACTCTTAGAAGATTCGCTCCTGTGGTACTTAAGTCGGCATAGTCCTGTTTGTATTCAATCTCGATTCGATTTCTGTGTTTCATGGGCAATGTGGTGGTCCAAGGTATACAGTAAACCTACACTGGGGCATCGGCATGTAATACTGGTCTGCCAGGAGCCCCTAAAAGCACAAGCTCTTAGAAGATTTACTCTTCATGTATTTAAGTCGGCATTGTGCATTTTGTATTCAATTCCGATGCAATTTCTGCGTTTCATGGTCAATGCGAAGGTCCAAGTGATACAATAAACCTGCACTGGTGCATCAGAATGTAATACTGGTCTCCCAGGAGCCGCTCAAATCACAAACTATTAGAAGATTCTCCCTTCTTGTACTTAAGTCAACATTGTATCCTTTGTATTGGTCCGCATGCAATTTCTGTGTTTCATGGTCAATGATTAGCTCCAAGGGATACAGTAAACCTTTACTGGTGCATCGGAATCTAATACCGGTCTCCCAGGAGCCGCTCAAGGGACAAATTCTTAGAAGATACACTCTTCTTGTACTCAAGTCGGTATTGTGCCATTTGTATTCGATCCCGATGCAATTTCTGTGTTTCGTGGTCAATGTGAAGGTCCAAGGGATACAGTAAACCTGCACTGGTGCATCGGAATGTAATTGTGGTCTCCCAGGAGCAGCTCAAAGCACGAACCCTAACAAGATTCACTCTTCTTGTACTTAAGTCGGCATTGTCCCTCTTGTATTCAATCGCTAGCAATTTCTGTGTTTCATGGTCAGTGTGAAGGTCCAAGGGATACAGTAAACCAGCACAGGTGTATCGGAATCTAATACTGGACACCCAGGAGGCGCTCGAAGCTCAAACTCTTAGAAGATTCAATCTTCTTGTACTTCAGTCGACATTGTCCCTTCTGTATTCCATCCCGATGCAATTTCTGTGTTTCATGGTCAATGTGAAGGTCCAGGGGATACAGTGAACCTGCACTGGTGCATCGGAATCTAACACTTCTCTACGAAGAGCCGCTCAAGACACAAATTCTTAGCAAATTCACTCATCTTGTACTTAAGTTGGCATTGTGTATTTTGTATTCAATCCTGATGCAATTTCTGTGTTTCTTGGTCAACGTGAAGGTCCAAGGGATACAGTAAACCTGCACTGGTGCATCGGAACCTAATAAGGTCTCCCAGGAGCCGCTCTAAGAACAAACCATTCGAAGATTCACTCTTCTTGTACTTAAGTCGGCATTGTCCCTCTTGTATTCAATCCCGAGCAATTTCTGTATTTCATGGTCACTGTGAAGGTCCAAGGGATACAGTAAACCTGCATAGGTGCATCGGAATCTAATACTGGACACCCAGGAGCCGCTCAAATCTCAAACTCTTAGAAGATTAAATCTTATTGTACTTCAGTCGTGATTGTCTCTTATGTATTCCATCCCAATGCAATTTCTGTGTTTCATGGACAATGTGAAGGTCCGAGGGATACAGTAAACCTGCACTGGTGCATCGGAATCTAATACAGGTCTCCCAAGAGAAGCTCAACCCACAAACTCTTAGAAAATTCACTCTTCATGTACTTTAGTCGGAATTGTCCCTTTTGTATACAATTTCGATGCAATTTCTGTGTTTTCTGGTCAATAAGAAGGCCCAAGGTATACAGTAAACCTGCACTGGTGCATCGGAATCTAATACTGGTCTCCCTGGAGCTGCTCAACCCACAACCTCTTAGAAAATTTACTCTTCTAGTACTTAAGTCGGCATTGCCCCGTTTGTATTCAATCTCGATGCAATTTCTGTGTTTCATGGTCAATGTGAAAGTCCAAGGGATACGTTAAACCAGCACTTGTGCATCGGAATCTAATAATGGTCTCCCTGGAGCTGCTCAACCCACAACCTCGTAGAAAATTCACTCTTCTTGTACTTAAGTCGGCATTGTCCCGTTTGTGTTCAATCCCGATTCGATTTCTCTGTTTCATGGTTAATGTGGAGGTCCAAGGGATACAGTTAACCTGCACTGGTGCATCGGAATTTAATACTGGTCTCCCAGGAGACGCTAAAGGCACAAACTATTAGAAGAATCACTCTTCTTTTACTTAAGTCAACATTCTATCTTTTGTATTGCTCCGCATTCAATTTCTATATTTCATGGTCAATGTGAAGGTCCAATAGGAACATTAAACCTGCACTTGTGCATCGAAAACAAATATGGTCTAACAGGAGACGCTCAAAGCACAAACCCTTAGAAGATTACCTCTTTTTGTACTTAAGTCATCATTGTCCCTTTTGTATTCAATCCCGATGCAATATCTGTGTTTGATGGTCAATGTGAAGGACGAAGGGATACAGTAAACCTGCACTGATGCATCGGAATCTAATACTGGTCTCCCAGGAGCCGCTCAAAGCACAAACTCTTAGATGATTAACTCTTAGTGTACTTAAGACGGCAGTCCGTTTTGGATTCAATCCCAATGCAATTTCTGTGTTTCATGGTCAATGTGATGGTCCAAGGGATATAGTAAACCTGCAATGGTGCATCGGAATCTAATAGTGGTCTCCCAGGGGCCGCTAGAAGCAAAAGAACCCTTCGAAGATTCACTCTTCTTGTACTTAAGTCGGCATTGTCCCTCTTGTATTCAATCCCGAGCAATTTCTGTATTTCATGGTCAATGTGAAGATCCAAGGGATACAGTAAACCGGCACAGGTGCATCGGAATCTAATACTGGACACCAAGGAGCCACTCAAAGCTCAAACTCTTAGAAGATTCACTCTTCTTGTACTTCAGTCGGCATTGTCCCTTATGTATTCCATCCCGATGAAATTTCTGTGTTTCATGGTCAATGTGAAGGTCCAAGGGATACAGTAAACCTGCACTGGTGCATCGGAATCGAACACTGGTCTCAGAGGAGCCGCTCAAAGCACAAACTCTTAGAAAGTGCACTCTTCGTGTACTTAAGTTGGCATTGTGTATTTTGTATTCAATCCGGATGCAAATTCTGTGTTTCATGGTGAAATTGAAGGTCCAAGGGATACAGTAAACCTGCACTGGTGCATCGGAATGTAATACTGGTCTCCAAGGAGCTGCTCAACCCACAAACACTTAGAAAATTCACTCTTCTTGTACTTCCGTCGGAATTGTCCCTTTTCTATAAATTTCGATGAAATTTCTGTGTTTCCTGGTCAATAAAAAGGTCCAAGGAACACTGTAAACCTGCACTTGTGCATCGGAATCTAATACTGTTCTCCCAGGAGACGCTCAAAACAAACTATTAGAAGATTCGCTCTTCTGGTACTTAAGTGGGCATTGTCCCTCTTGTATTCAATTTCGATGCAATTTCTGTGTTTCATGGTCAATGTGAAGGTCCAAGGGATACAGTAAACCTGCACAGGTGCATCGGAATCTAATACTGAACACCCAGGAGCCGCCCAAAGTTCAAACTCTTAGAAGATTCACTCTTCTTGTACTTCAGTTGGCATTGTCCCTTATGTATTCCATCCCGATGCAATTACTGTGTTTCATGGTCAATGTGAAGTTCCAAGGGATACAGTTAACCGGCACTGGTGCATCGGAATTGAATACTGGTCTCCAAGGAGTCGTTCAAACCACAAATTCTTAGAAAAATCACTCTTCTTGTACTTAAGTTGTCATTGTGTATTTTGTATTCAATCCCCACGAAAATTCAGTGTTTCAAGGTCAAGTTGAAGGTCCGAGTTATACAGTAAACCTGCACTGGTGCATCGGAATCTAATACGGATCTCCCAGGAGCCGCTCAAACACAAACTCCTAGAAGATTCGCTCTTCTGGTACTTAAGTCGGCATTGTCCCGTTTGTATTCAATCTCGATGCAATTTCATTGATTCATGGTCAATGTGATGGTCGAAGGGATATTGTAAACCTGCGCTGGTGCATCGGAATCTAATACTGGTCTCCTAGGAGCCGCTCAAAGCTCAAACTCTTAGAAGCTTCACTCTTCTTGTACTTAAGTCTGCATTGTGCCTTATGTATTCAATTCAGATGCAATTGCTGCGTTTCATGGTCAGTGTGAAGGGCCAAGGGATACAGTAAACCTGCACTGGTGCATCGGAATCTTATACTGGTCTCCCAGGAGCCGCTCAAAGCACAAACTCATAGAAGACTCACTCCTCTTGTTCTTAAGTCGGCATTGTCCCCTTTGTAATCAATCCCGATGCGATTTCTGTGTTTCTTGGTCAATGCGAAGGTTAACGGGATACAGTATACCTGGAATGGTGCATCGGAATTTAATACTGGTCTCCCAGGAGCCGCTCAAAGCACAAACCCTTAGAAGATTCACTCTTTATGTACTTATGTCGTTATTGTCCCTTTTGTATTCAATCCCGATGCACGTTCTGTGTTTCATGGTCAATGTGAAGGTCCAAGGGATACAGTAAACCTGCACTGGTGCAACGGAATCTAATACTGGTCTCCCAGGAGCCGCTCAAAGCACAAACCGTTAGAAGATTCACTCTTCTTGTACTTATGTCGTTATTGTCCCTTTTGTATTCAATCCCGATGCAATTTCTGTGTTTCATGGTCAATGTGAAGGTCCAAGGGATACAGTAAACCTGCACAGGTGCATCGGAATCTAATACTGGACAACCAGGAGTTGCTCAAACCTCAAACTCTTAGAAGATTCACTCTTCTTGAACATAAGTCGGCGTTGTCCCATAAGGATTCCATCCCGATGCAATTTCTGTGTTTCATGGTCAATGTGAAGGTCCAAGTGATACAGTAAACCTGCGCAGGTGCATCGGAATCTAATTGTGGTCTCCAAGGAGCCGCTCAAAGCACAAACTCTTAGAGAATTCACTCTTCTTGTACTAATGTTGGGATTGTGTATTTTGTATTCAATCCCGATGCAACTTCTGTGTTTCATGGTCAATGTGAAGGTCCAAGGGATACAGTAAACCTGCACTGGTGCATCGGAATCGAACACTGGTCACCGAGGAGCCGCTCAAAGCACAAAATCTTAGAAAATTCAATTTTCTTGTACTTAAGTTGGCATTGTGTATTTTGTATTCAATCCCGATGCAATTTCTGTGTTTCATGGTCAAGTTGAAGGTCCAAGGGATACAGTAAAACCTGCACTGGTGCATCGGAATGTAATGCTGCTCTCCGAGGAGCTGCTCAACCCACAAACACTTAGAAAATTCACTCTTCTTGTACTTAAGTCGGCATTGTTCCCTTTGTATTCAATCCCGATTCGATTTCTGTGTTTCATGGTCAATGTGGAGGTCCAAGGGATACGTTAAACCAGCACTGGTGCATCAGAATCTAATACTGGTCTCCCTGGAGCTGCTCAACCCACAACCTCGTAGAAAATTCACTCTTCTTGTACTTAAGTTGGCATTGTGTATTTTGTATTCAATCCTGATGCAATTTCTGTGTTTCCTGGTCAACGTGAAGGTCCAAGGGATACTGTAAACCTGCACTGGTGCATCGGAACCTAATAAGGTCTCCCAGGAGCCGCTCTAAGAACAAACCATTCGAAGATTCACTCTTCTTGTACTTCAGTCGGCATTGACCCTCTTGTATTCAATCCCGACGCAAAATCTGTGTTTCATGGACAAATTGAAGGTCCGAGGGATACAGTAAACCTGCACTGGTGCATCGGAATCTAATACAGGTCTCCCAAGAGAAGCTCAACCCACAAACTCTTAGAAAATTCACTCTTCCTGTACTTTAGTCGTAATTGTCCATTTTGTATACAATTTCAATGCAATTTCTGTGTTTTCTAGTCAATAAGAAGGCCCAAGGTATACAGTAAACCTGCACTGGTGCATCGGAATCTAATACTGGTCTCCCTGGAGCTGCTCAACCCACAACCTCTTAGAAAATTCACTCTTCTTGTACTTAAGTCGGCATTGCCCCGTTTGTATTCAATTTCGATGCAATTTCTGTGTTTCATGGTCAATGTGAAAGTCCAAGGGATACGTTAAACCAGCACTGGTGCATCGGAATCTAATACTGGTCTCCCTGGAGCTGCTCAACCCACAACCTCGTAGAAAATTCACTCTTCTTGTACTTAAGTCGGCATTGTCCCGTTTGTGTTCAATCCCGATTCGATTTCTCGGTTTCATGGTCAATGTGGAGGTCCAAGGGATACAGTTAAGCTGAACTGGTGCATCGGAATTAAATACTGGTCTCCCAGGAGACGCTAAAGGCACAAACTATTAGAAGAATCACTCTTCTTTTACTTAAGTCAACATTCTATCTTTTGTATTGGTCCGCATTCAATTTCTATGTTTCATGGTCAATGTGAAGGTCCAATAGGAACATTAAACCTGCACTGGTGCATCGAAAACAAATACTGGTCTAACTGGAGACGCTCATAACACAAACCCTTAGAAGATTATCTCTTTTTGTACTTAAGTCAGCATTGTCCTTTTTGTATTCAATCCAGATGCAATATCTGTGTTTGATGGTCAATGTGAAGGACGAAGGGATACAGTAAACCTGCACTGATGCATCGGAATCTAATACTGGTCTCCCAGGAGCCGCTCAAAGCACAAACTCTTAGATGATTAACTCTTAGTGTACTTAAGTCGGCAGTCCGGTTTGGATTCAATCACAATGCAATTTCTGTGTTTCATGGTCAATGTGATGGTCCAAGGGATACAGTAAACCTGCAATGGTGCATCGGAATCTAATAGTGTTCTCCCAGGAGCCGCTCAAAGCAAAAAAACCCTTCGAAGATTCACTCTTCTTGTACTTAAGTCGGCATTGTCCCTCTTGTTTTCAATCCCGAGAAATTTCTGTATTTCATGGTCAATGTGAAGATCCAAGGGATACAGTAAACCGGCACAGGTGCATCGGAATCTAATACTGGACACCAAGGAGCCACTCAAAGCTCAAACTCTTAGAAGATTCACTCTTCTTGTACTTCAGTCGGCATTGTCCCTTATGTATTCCATCCCGATGAAATTTCTGTGTTTCATGGTCAATGTGAAGGTCCAAGGGATACAGTAAACCTGCACTGGTGCATCGGAATCGAACACTGGTCTCAGAGGAGTCGCTCAAAGCACAAACTCTTAGAAAGTTCACTCTTCTTGTACTTCAGTCGGAATTGTCCCTTTTGTATAAATTTCGATGCGATTTCTGTGTTTCCTGGTCAATAAAAATGTCCAAGGAACACAGTAAACCTGCACGTGTGCATCGGAATCTAATACTGTTCTCCCAGGAGACGCTCAAAGCAAACCATTAGAAGATTCGCTCTTCTGGTACTTAAGTCGGCATTGTCCCTCTTGTATTCAATTTCGATGCAATTTCTGTGTTTCATGGTCAATGTGAAGGTCCAAGGGATACAGTAAACCAGCACTGGTGCATCGGAATCTAATGCTGGTCTCACTCGTGTTGCTCAACCCACAACATCTTAGAAAATTCACTCTTCTTGTACTTAAGTCGGCTTTGTCCCGTTTGTATTCAATCTCCATGCAATTTCTGTGTTTCATGGTCAAAGTGAAGGTCGAGGGGATACAGTAAACCTGCGCTGGTGCATCGGAATCTATTACATGTCTCCCAGGAGCCGCTCAAAGCACAAAACCTTCGAAGATTCACTGTTCTTGTACTTAAGTCGGCATTGTCCATCTTGTATTCAATCCCGAGCAATTTCTGTGTTTCATGGTCAATGTGAAGGTCCAAGGGATACAGTAAACCTGCACAGGTGCATTGGAATCTAATACTGAACACCCAGGAGCCGCCCAAAGTTCAAACTCTTAGAAGATTCACTCTTCTTGTACTTCAGTTGGCATTGTCCCTTATGTATTCCATCCCGATGCAATTTCTGTGTTTCATGGTCAATGTGAAGTTCCAAGGGATACAGTTAACCTGCACTGGTGCATCGGAATTGAATACTGGTCTCCAAGGAGTCATTGAAAGCACAAATTCTTAGAAAATCAACTCTTCTTGTACTTAAGTTGGCATTGCGTATTTTGTATTCAATACCCATGAAAATTCTGTGTCTCAAGGTCTAATTGAAGGTCCAAAAGATACAGTAAACCTGCACTGGTGCATCGGAATCTAATACTGATCTCCCAGGAGCCGCTCAAACACAAACTCTTAGAAGATTCGCTTTTCCGGTGCTTAAGTCGGCATTGTCCCGTTTGTATTCAATCTCGATGGAATTTCTGTGTTTCATGGCAATGTGATGGTCGAAGGGATACAGTAAACCTGCGCTGGTGCATCGGAATCTAATACTGGTCTCCCAGGAGCCGCTCAAAGCACAAACTCTTAGAAGATTCCCTCTACTTGTACTTAGGTCGGCATTGTGCCTTATGTATTCAATCCCGATGCAGTTTCTGGGTTTCATGGTCAATGTGAAGTTCCAAGGGATACAGTAAACCTGCACTGGTGCAACGGAATCTAATACTGGTCTCCCAGGAGCCGCTCAAAGCACAAACCGTTAGAAGATTCACTCTTCTTGTACTTATGTCATTATTGTCCCTTTTGTATTCAATCTCGATGCAATTTCTGTGTTTCATGGTCAATGTGAAGGTCCAAGGGATACGGTAAACCTGCACTGGTGCATCGGAATTTAATACTGGTCTCCGAGGAGCCGCTCAAAGCACAAACTCTTAGAAAATTCACTCTTCTTGCACTTAAGTTGGCATTTTGCATTTTGTATTCAATCCTGATGCAATCTCTGTGTTACATGGTCAATGTGAAGGTCCAAGGGATACAGTACACCTGCACTGGTGCATCGGAATCTAATACTGGTCTCCTAGGAGCCGCTCAAACACAAACCCTTAGAAGATTCACTCTTCTGGTACATATGTCGTTATTGTCCCTTTTGCATTCATTCGCGATGCATTTTCTGTGTTTCATGGTCAATGTGAAGGTCCAACGGAGACAGTAAACCTGCACTGGTGCATCGGAATCATATACTGGACACCCAGGATCCGCTCAAAGCTCAAACTCTTAGAAGATTCACTCTTCTTGTACTTCAGTCGGTATTGTCCCTTATGTATTCCATCCCATTGCAATTTCTGTGTTTCATGGTCAATGTGAAGGTCCAAGGGATACAGTAAACCTGCCCAGGTGCATCGGAATCTAATACTGGTCTCAGAGGAGCCGCCCAAAGCACAAACCCTTAGATGATTAACTCTTCTGGTACTTAAGTGGGCAGTCCCTTTTGTATTCAATTCCGATGCAATTTCTGTGTTTCATGGTCAATGTGAAGGTCCAAGGAATACAGTAAACCTGCACTGGTGCATCGGAATCGAACACAGGTCTACAAGGAGTCGCTCAAAGCACAAATTCTTAGAAAATTCACTCTTCTTGTACTTAAGTTGGCATTGTGTATTTTGTATTCAATCCCGATGAAATTTCTGTGTTTCATGGTCAAATTGAAGGTCCAAGGGATACAGTAAACCTGCACTGGTGCATCGGAATTTATTACTGGTCTCCCAGGAGCCGCTCAAAAATAAAACCCTTACTAAATTCACTCTTCTTGTATTTGAGCCGGCATTGTCCCTTATGTATTCCATCCTGATGCAATTTCTGTGTTTCATGGTCAATGTGAAGGTCCAACGGATACAGTGAACCTGCACAGGTGCATCGGAGTCTAATACTGGTCTCCCAGGAGCCGCTCAAAGCAGAAACCCTTCGAAGATTCACTGTTCTTGTACTTAAGTCGGCATTGTCCATCTTAAATTCAATCCCGAGCAATTTCTGTGTTTCATGGTCGATGTGAAGGGCCAAGGGATACAATAAACCTGCACTGGTGCATCGGAATCTAATACTGGTCACCCAGGAGCCGCTCAAAGCACAAACCATTCGAAGATTCACTGTTCTTGTACTTAAGTCGGCATTGTCCATCTTGTATTCAATCCCGAGCAATTTCTGTGTTTCATGGTCAATGTGAAGGTCCAAGGGATTCAGTAAACCTGCACAGGTGCATCGGAATCTAATACTGAACACCTAGGAGCCGCACAAAGCTCAAACTCTTAGAAGATTAACTCTTCTTGTACCTCAGTCTGCATTGCGCCTTATGTATTCAATCCCGATGCAATTGCTGTGTTTCATAGTCAGGGTGAAGGGCCAAGGGATACAGTAAACCTGCACTGGTGCATCGGTATCTAATACTGGTCTCCCATGAGCCGCTCAAAGCACAAACTCATAGAAGACTCACTCTTCTTGTTCTTAAGTCGGCATTGTCCCCTTTGTATTCAATCCCGATGCGATTTCTGTGTTTCTTGTTCAATGTGAAGGTTAAAGGGATACAGTAAACCTGCACTGGTGCAACGGAATCTAATACTGGCCTCCCTGGAGCCGCTCAAAGCACAAACCGTTAGAAGATTCACTCTTCTTGTACTTATGTCGTTATTGTCCCTTTTGTATTCAATCCCGATGCAATTTCTGTGTTTCATGGTCAATGTGAAGGTCCAAGGCATACAGTAAACCTGCACAGGTGCATCGGAATCTAATACTGGACACCCAGGAGTTGTTCAAACCTCAAACTCTTAGAAGATTCACTCTTCTTGATCATAAGTCGGCATTGTCCCTTAAGGATTCCATCCCAATGCAATTTCTGTGTTTCATGGTCAATGTGAAGGTCCAAGTGATACAGTAAACCTGCGCAGGTGCATCGGAATCTAATTGTGGTCTCCCAGGAGCCGCTCAAAGCAAAAACTCTTAGAAAAGTCACTCTTCTTGTAGTAATGTTGGGATTGTGTATTTTGTATGCAATCCCGATGCAACTCCTTTGTTTCATGGTCAATGTGAAGGTCCAAGGGATACAGTAAACCTGCACTGGTGCATCGGAATCGAGCACTGGTCACCGAAGAGCCGCTCAAAGCACAAACTCTTAGAAAATTTAATCTTCTTGTACTTAAGTTGGCGTTGTGTATTTTGTAATCAATCCCGATGCAATTTCTGTGTTTCATGGTCAAGTTGAAAGTCCAAAGGATACAGTAAACCTGCACTGATGCATCGCAATGTAGTACTGCTCTCCCAGGAGCTGCTCAACCCACAAACACTTAGAAAATTCACTCTTCTTGTACTTTAGTCGGAATTGTCCCATTTGTATACAATTTCGATGCAATTTCTGTGTTTCCTAGTCAATAAAAAGGTCCAAGGAACACAGTAAACCTGCACTTGTGCATCAGAATGTAATACTGTTCTCCCAGGAGCCGCTCAAAACACAAATTCTTAGATCATTCACTCTTCTTGTACTTAAGTCGGCATTGTTCCTTTTGTATTCAATCCCGATGCAATTTCTGTGTTTCATGGGCAATGTGAAAGTCCAAGGGATACAGTAAACCAGCACTGGTGCATCGCAATCTAATACTGGTCTCCCTGGAGCTGCTCAACCCACAACCTCTTAGAAAATTCACTCTTCTTGTACTTAAGTCGGCATTGTCCCATTTCTATTCAATCTCGATGCAATTTCTGTGTTTCATGGTCAATGTGAAGTTCGAAGGGTTACAGAAAACCTGCGCTGCTGCATCGGAATGTAATACTGTTCTCCCAGGAGCCGCTCAAACACAAACTCTTAGAAGATTCACTCTTCTTGTACTTAAGTCGGCATTGTTCCCTTTGTATTCAATCCCGATTCGATTTCTGTGTTTCATGGTCAATGTGGAGGTCCAAGGGATACAGTTAACCTGAACTGGTGCATCGGAATTTAATACTGGTCTCCTAGGAGTCGCTGAAATCACAAACTAATAGAAGAATCACTCCTCTTGTATTTAAGTCAACATTGTATCTTTCATATTGGTCCCCATGCAATTTCTGTGTTTCATGGTCGATGTGAAGGTCCAAGGGATACAATAAATCTGCACTGGTGCATCGGAATCTAATACTGGTCACCCAGGAGCCGCTCAAAGCACAAACCCTTCGAAGATTCACTGTTCTTGTACTTAAGTCGGCATTGTCCATCTTGTATTCAATCCCGAGCAATTTCTGTGTTTCATGGCCAATGTGAAGGTCCCAGGAATACAGTACACCTGCACAGATGCATCGGAATGTAATACTGGACACCCAGGTGCCGCTCAAAGCTCAAACTCTTAGAAGATTCACCCTTCTTGTACTTCAGTCGGCATTGTCCCTTATGTATTACATCCCGATGCAAGTTCTGTGTTTCATGGTCAATGTGAAGGTCCAAGGGATACAGTAAACCTCCGCAGGTGCATCGGAATTTAATACTGGCATCCGAGGAGCCGCTCAACGCACAAACCCTTACTAAATTCACTCTTCTTGTACTTGAGTCATCATTGTCCCTTATATATTCCATCCTGATGCAATTTCTGTGTTTCATGGTCAATGTGGAGGTCCAAGGGATACGGTAAACCTGCACTGGTGCATCGGAATCTAATACTGGTCTCCGAGAAGCCTCTCAAAGCACAAATTCGTAGAAAATTCACTGTTCCTACACTTAAGTTGACATTGTGCATCTTGTATTCAATCCCGATGCAATTTCTGTATGTCATGGTCAAAGTGAAGGCCCAAGGGATACACTAAACCTGCACTGGTGCATCGGAATCTAATACTGGTCTCCTAGGAGCCGCTCAAAGCACAAACCCTTAGAAAATTCACTCTTCTTGTACATATGTCGTTATTGTCCCTGTTGCATTCAATCCCGATGCAATTTCTGCGTTTCATGGTCAATGTGAAGGTCCAACGGATACAGTAAACCTTCACAGGTGCATCGGAATTAAATACTGGACACCCAGGAGCTGCTCAAAGCTCAAACTCTTAGAAGATTCACTCTTCTTGTACCTAAGTCGGCATTGTCCCTTATGTATTCCATCCCATTGCAATGTCCATGTTTCATGGTCAATGTGAAGGTCCAAGGGATACAGTAAACCTCCACAGGTGCATCGGAATCTAAAACTGGTCTCCTAGGAGCCGCTCAAAGCACAAACCCTTTGAAGATTTACTCTTTTTGTACTTAAGTCGGCATTGTCCGTTTTGTATTCAATCCCGATGAAATTTCTGTGTTTCATGGTCAATGTGAAGGTCGAAGGGATACAGTAAAACTGCACAGGTGCATCGGAATTAAATACTGGACACCTAGGAGCTGCTCAAAGCTCAAACTCTTAGAAGATTGACTCTTTTTGTACCTAAGTCGGCATTGTAACTTATGTATTCCATCCCATTGCAAGTTCTGTGTTTAATGGTCAATGTGAAGGTCCAAGGGATACAGTAAACCTACGCAGGTGCATCGGAATCTAATACTGGTCTCCAAGGAGCCGTTCAATGCACAAACCCTTAGAAGATTTACTATTTTTGTACTTAAGTCGGCATTGTCCGTTTGGTATTCAATCCCGATGCAATATCTGTGTTTCATGGTCAATGTGAAGGTCGAAGGGATACAGAAAACCTGCACTGGTGCATCGGAATCTAATAGTGGTCTCCCAGTAGCCGCTCAAAGCACAAACCCTTCGATGATTCACTCTTCTTGTACTTAAACCGGCAATGTCCCTCTTGTATTCAATCCCGAGCAATTTCTGTGTTTCATGGTCAATGTGAAGGTCCAAGGGATACACTAAACCTGCACAGGTGCATCGGAATGTAATACTGGACACCCAGGTGCCGCTCAAAACTCAAACTCTTAGAAGATTCACTCTTCTGGTACTTAAGTTGGCATTGTGTATTTTGTATTCAATACCGAAGCAAATTCTGTGTTTCATGGACAAATTGAAGGTCCAAGGGATACAGAAAACCTGCACTTGTGCATCGGAATCTAATACTGGTCTCCTAGCAGCTGCTCTACCCACATAGTCTTAGAAATTGCACTCTTCTTTTACTTTAGTCGGAATTGTCCCTTTTGTATACAATTTCGATTCAATTTCTGTGTTTCATGGTCAAAAAAGGGTCAAAGGTATAGAGTAAACCAGCACTGGTGCATTGTAATCCTATACTGTTCTTCCAGGAGCCGCTCAAACCACAAACTCTTAGAAGTTTCGCCCTTCTGGTACTTAAGTCGGCATTGTCCCTTTTGATTTCAATCCCGATGCAATTTCTGTGTTTGATGGCCAATGTGAAGGTCCAAGGGATACAGTTAACCTGCACTGGTGCATCGGAATCTAATACTGGTCTCCTAGGAGCCGCTCAAAGCACAAACCCTTAAAAGAATCACTCTTCTTGTACATATGTCGTTATTGTCCCTGTTGCATTCAATCCCGATGCAATTTCTGCGTTTCATGGTCAATGTGAAGGTCCAACGGATACAGTAAACCTGCACAGGTGCATCGGAATTAAATGCTGGACACCCAGGAGCTGCTCAAAGCTCAAACTCTTAGAAGATTCACTCTTCTTGTACCTAAGTCGGCATTGTCCCTTATGCATTCCATCCCATTGCAAGTTCTGTGTTTCATGGTCAATGTGAAGGTCCAAGGGATACAGTAAACCTCCGCAGGTGCATCGGAATTTAATACTGGCATCCGAGGAGCCGCTCAACGCACAAACCCTTACTAAATTCACTCTTCTTGTACTTGAGTCATCATTGTCCCTTATATATTCCATCCTGATGCAATTTCTGTGTTTCATGGTCAATGTGGAGGTTCAAGGGATACGGTAAACCTCCACAGGTGCATCGGAATCTAATACTGGTCTCCTAGGAGCCGCTCAAAGCACAAACCCTTAGAAGATTTACTATTTTTGTACTTAAGTCGGCATTGTCCGTTTTGTATTAAATCCAGATGCAATTTCTGTGTTTCATGGTCAATGTGAAGGTCGAAGGGATACAGTAAACCTGCACAGGTGCATCGGAATTAAATACTGGACACCTAGGAGCTGCTCAAAACTCAAACTCTTAGAAGATTGACTCTTTTTGTACCTAAGTCGGCATTGTAACTTATGTATTCCATCCCATTGCAAGTTCTGTGTTTAATGGTCAATGTGAAGGTCCAAGGGATACAGTAAACCTACGCAGGTGCATCGGAATCTAATACTGGTCTCCAAGGAGCCGTTCAATGCACAAACCCTTAGAAGATTTACTATTTTTGTACTTAAGTCGGCATTGTCCGTTTGGTATTCAATCCCGATGCAATATCTGTGTTTCATGGTCAATGTGAAGGTCGAAGGGATGCAGTAAACCTGCACTGATGCATCGGAATCTAATACTGGTCTCCCAGGAGCCGCTCAAAGCACAAACTCTTAGATGATTAACTCTTCTTGTACTTAAGTCGGTAGTCCCTTTTGTATTCAATCCCGATGCAATTTCTGTGTTTCTTGGTCAATGTGAAGGTCCAAGGGATACAGTAAAGCTGCACTGGTGCATCGGAATCGAACACTGGTCTCTGAGGAGCCGCTGAAAACATAAACTCTTAGAAAATTCACGCTTCTTGTACTGTAGTCGGAATTGTTCTTTTTGTATAGAATTTTGATGCAATTTTTGTGTTTCCTGGTCAATAAAAATGTCCAAGGTTTACAGTAAACCTGCACTGGTGCATCGGAATCTATTACTCTTCTTCCAGGAGCCGCTCAAAGCACAAACTCTTTGAAGATTCGCTCTTCTGGTACTTAAGTCGCCATTGTCCCTCTTGTATTCCATCCCGATGCAATTTCTGTGTTTCATGGCCAATGTGAAGGTCCAAGGGATTCAGTAAACCTGCATTGGTGCATCGCAATCGAAAACTGGTCTCCAAGGAGTCGCTCAAAGCACCAATTCTTAGAAAACTCACTCTTCTTGTACATAAGTTGGCATTGTGTATTTTGTATTCAATCCCGATGAAAATTCTGTGTTTCATGGTCAAACTGAAGGTGCAAGGGATACAGTAAACCAGCACTGGTGCATCGGAATTTAATACAGGCCTCCGAGGAGCCGCTCAAAGCACAAACCCTTACTAAATTCACTCTTCTTGTACTTGAGTCATCATTGTCCCTTATATATTCCATCCTGATGCAATTTCTGTGTTTCATGGTCAATGTGGAGGTTCAAGGGATACGGTAAACCTGCACTGGTGCATCGGAATCTAACACTGGTCACCGAGGAGCCGCTCAAAGCACAAATTCTTAGAAAATTCACTGTTCCTACACTTAAGTTGACATTGTGCATCTTGTATTCAATTCCGATGCAATTTCTGTATGTCATGGTCAATGTGAAGGCCCAAGGGATACACTAAACCTGCACTGGTGCATCGGAATCTAATACTGGTCTCCTAGGAGCCGCTCAAAGCACAAACCCTTAGAAAATTCACTCTTCTTGTACATATTTCGTTATTGTCCCTGTTGCGTTCAATCCAGATGCAATTTCTGCGTTTCATGGTCAATGTGAAGGTGCAGCGGATACAGTAAACCTGCACAGGTGCATCGGAATTAAATACTGGACACCCAGGAGCTGCTCAAAGCTCAAACTCTTAGAAGATTCACTCTTCTTGTACCTAAGTCGGCATTGTCCCTTATGTATTCCATCCCATTGCAATTTCTATGTTTCATGGTCAATGTGAAGGCCCAAGGGATACAGTAAACCTCCAGAGGTGCATCGGAATCTAATACTGGTCTCCTAGGAGCCGCTCAAAATACAAATCCTTTGAAGATTTACTCTTTTTTACTTAAGTCGGCATTGTCCGTTTTGTATTCAATCCGGATGCAATTTCTGTGATTCATGGCAATGTGAAGGTCGAAGGGATACATAAAACCTGCACTGGTGCATCGGAATCTAATACTGGTCTCCCAGGAGCCGCTCAAACACAAACTCTTAGATGATTAACTCTTCTTGTACTTAAGGCGGCAGTCCCTTTTGTATTCATTCCCGATGCGATTTCTGTGTTTCATGGTCAATGTGAAGGTCGAAGGGATACAGTAAACCTGCACTGGTGCATGGGAATGTAATAGTGGTCTCCCAGGAGCCGCTCAAATCACAAACCCTTCGAAGATTCACACTTCTTGTACTTAAGTCGGCATTGTCCCTCTTGTTATCAATCCCGATGCAAATCCTGTGTTTCATGGCCAATTGAAGGTCCAAGGGATACAGAAATCCTGCACTGGTGCATCGGAATCTAATACTGATCTCCCAGCAGCTGCTCTGCCCACATAGTATTAGAAATTTCACTCTTCTTTTACTTTAGTCGGAATTGTCCCTTTTGTATACAATTTCGATGCAATTTCTGTGTTTCCTGGTCAACAAAAAGGTCCAAGGTATACAGTAAACCTGCAGTGGTGCATCGGAATCTAATACTGTTCTTCCAGGAGCCGCTCAACGCACAAACTCTTAGAAGATTCGCCCTTGTGGTACTTAAGTTGGCATTGTCCCTCTTGTAGTCAATCCCGCTGCAATTTCTGTGTTTCATGGCCAATGTGAAGGTCCAAGGTATACAGTTAACCTGCACTGGTGCATCGGAATCTAATACTGGTCTCCCAGGAATCGCTCAAAGCACAAACTCTTAGAAGATTCTCTCTTCTTGTACTTAAGTGTTCATTGTCCCTTTTGTATTCAATCCCGGTGCAATTTCTGTGTTATATGGTCAATGTGAAGGTCCAAGAGATGCAGTTAACCTGCATAGGTGCATCGGAGTCAAATACTGGTCTCCCAGGAGCCTCTCGAAGCACAAACTCTTAGATGATTAACTCATCTTGTACTTAAGCCGGCAGTCCCTTTTGTATTCAATCCCGATGCAATTTCTGTGTTTCATGGTCTATGTGAAGGTCGAAGGGATACAGTAAACCTGCGCTGGTGCTTCGGAATCTAATAGTGGTCTCCCAGGAGCCGCTCAAAGCACAAACCCTTCGATGATTCACTCTTCTTGTACTTAAGCCGGCAATGTCCCTCGTGTATTCAATCCCGAGCAATTTCTGTGTTTCATGGTCAATGTGAAGGTCCAAGGGATACAGTAAACCGGCACAGGTGCATCGGAATGTAATACTGGACACCCAGGTGCCGCTCAAAACTCAAACTCCTAGAAGATTCACTCCTCTTGTACTTAAGTTGGCATTGTGTATTTTGTATTCAATACCGAAGCAAATTCTGTGTTTCATGGACAAATTGAAGGTCCAAGGGATACAGAAAACCTGCACTTGTGCTTCGGAATCTTATACTGGTCTCCTAGCAGCTGCTCTACCCACATAGTCTTAGAAATTTCACTCTTCTTTTACTTTTGTCGGAATTGTCTCTTTTGTATACAATTTCGATGCAATTTCTGTGTTTCATGGTCAATAAATAGGTCAAAGGTATAGAGTAAACCTGCACTGGTGCATTGTAATCCTATACTGTTCTTCCAGGTGCCGCTCAAACCACAAACTCTTAGAGGAATCGCCCTTCTGGTACTTAAGTCGGCATTGTCGCTCTTGTATTCAATCCCGATGCAATTTCTGTGTTTGATGGCCAATGTGAAGGTCCGAGTTATACAGTAAACCTGCACTGGTGCATCGGAATCTATTACTCTTCTTCCAGGAGCCGCTCAAAGCACAAACTCTTTGAATATTCGCTCTTCTGGTACTTAAGTCGCCATTGTCCCTCTTGTATTCCATCCCGATGCAATTTCTGTGTTTCATGGCCAATGTGAAGGTCCAAGGGATTCAGTAAACCTGCATTGGTGCATCGCAATCGAACACTGGTCTCCAAGGAGTCGCTCAAAGCACAAATTCTTAGAAAACTCACTCTTCTTGTACATAAGTTGGCATTGTGTATTTTGTATTGAATCCCGATGAAAATTCTGTGTTTCATGGTCATACTGAGGGTCCAAGGGATACAGTAAACCTGCACTGGTGCATCGGAATTTAATACTGGCCTCCGAGGACCCGCTCAAAGCACAAACCCTTACTAAATTCACTCTTCTTGTAGTTGAGTCATCATTGTCCCTTATATATTCCATCCTGATGCAATTTCTGTGTTTCATGGTCAATGTGGAGGTTCAAGGGATACGGTAAACATGCACTGGTGCATCGGAATCGAACACTGGTCTCTGAGGAGCCGCTCAAAGCACAAACTCTTAGAAAATTCACTCTTCTTGTACCTAAGGTGGCATTGTGTTTTTTGTATTCAATCCCGACGCAAATTCTGTGTTTCATGGTCAAATTGAAGGTCCAAGGGATACAGTTAACCTGCACTGGTGCATCGGACTCTAATACTGGTCTCCCAGGAATCGCTCAAAGCACAAACTCTTAGAAGATTCACTCTTCTTGTACTTATGTCAGCATTGTCCCTTTTGTATTCAATCCCGATGCAATTTCTGTGTTTCATGGGCAATTTGAAAGTCCAAGGGATACAGTAAACCTGCGTGGGTGCATCGGAATCTAATTCTGCTCTCCCAGGAGCCGCTCAAAACACAAACTCTTAGAATTTTAACTCTTCTTGTACTGAAGTCGGCATTGTCCCTTTGTATTCAATCCCGATGCAATTTCTGTGATTTATGGTCAATTTCTGTGTTTCATGGTCAATGTGAAGGTCCGAGGGATACAGTAAACGTGCACTGGTGCATCGGATTATAATTCTGGTCTCCCATTAGCCGCTCAATGCACAAGCTCTTAGAAAATTCACTCTTCTTGTACTCATAGAAGATTCACTCTTCATTTACTTAAGGCGGCATTGTGCCTGTTGTATTCAATCACGATGCAATTTCTGTGTTTCATGGTCAATGTGAAGGTCTGAGGGATACAGTAAACCTGCACTAGTGTATCGGAATCTAACATTGGTCTCCCAGGAGCCGTTCAAAGCACAAACTCTTGGAAAATTCACTCTTCTTGTACTTAAGTCGTCATTGTCCCTTTTGTATTCAATCCCGATGCAATTTCTGTGCTTCATGGTGAAATTGAAGGTCCAAGGGAAACTTTAAACCTGCACAGGTGTCATGGAATATAACTCTGGACACTCAGGGACCGCTCAAATCTCAAACTCTTAGACGATTCACTCTTCTTGTACTTAATACGGCATTGTCCCATATGTATTTCATCCTGATGCAATTAATGTGGTTCATGGTCAATGAGAAGGTCCAAGGGATACAGTAAGCCTGCACTGGTGCATCGGAATGTAATACTGGTCTGCGAGGAGCCGCTCAAAGCAAAAACTCTTAGAATATTCACCCTTCTTGTACATAAGTTGACATTGTGCATTTTGTATTCTATCCCGATGCAATTTCTGTGTTTCACGGTCAATGTGAAGGTCCAAGGGATACAAGTAACTAGCGCTGCTGCATCGAAATCTAATCCTGGTCTCCCAGGAGCCGCTCAAACCACTAACTCTTAGAAAATTCACTCTTCTTGTACTTAAGTCGGCATTGTCCATTTGTATTCAATCCCGAAGCAATTTCTGTATTTCATGGTCAATGTGAGGGTCCAAGGGATTCAGTAAAACAGCATTGGTTCATCTGAATCTAGTACTGGTCTCCCATGGGTCGCACAAACCACAAACCCTTAGAAGATTCACTCTTCCTGTACTTAAATCGGCATTGGCATTTTGTATCCAATCCCGATGCGATTTCTGTGTTTCATGGTCAATGTGAAGGTCCAAGGGGTACAGTAAACCTGCACTGGTGCATCGGAATCCAACACTGGTCTCTCAGGAGCCGCTCAAACCACAAACTCTTAGAAGATTCACTCCTCATGTACTTAAGTCGGCATTGTACATTTTATATTCAATCCCGATGCAATTTATGAGTTTGATGGACAAGTTGAAGTTCCAAGGGAAACAGTAAACCTGCACTGGTGCATCGGAATCTAATACTGGTCTCCCAGGAGCCGCTCAAAACACAAACTCATAGAAGAATCACTCTTCATTTACTTAAGGCGGCATTGTGCCTGTTGTATTCAATCACGGTGCAATTTCTGTGTTTCATGGTCAATGTGAAGGTCTGAGGGATACAGTAAACCTGCACTGGTGCATCGGATTCTAATTCCGGTCTCCCATTAGCCGCTCAAAGCACAAACTCTTAGAAAATTCACTCTTCTTGTACTTAGGCCGGTTTGACCCTTTTGTATTCAAGCCCGATGCAATTTCTCTGTTTTATGGTCAATGTGAAGGTCCAAGGGATACAGTAAAACCACACTGGTGCATTGGAAGCTAATACTGGTCTCCCAGGAGCCGCTCTAACCACAAACTCTTAGAAGATATTTTCTTCTTGTACTTAAGACGGCATTGTCCCTTTTGTATTCATTGCCGATGCAATTTCTGTGTTTCATGGTCAATGTGAAGGTCCAAGGGAAACAGAGAACCTTCATTGTTGCAACGGAATCTAATACTGGTATCTCAGGAGCCGCTCAAATTACAAACTATGAAAACATTCACTCTTCTTGTACTTAAGTCGTCATTGTGCATTTTGTATTCAATCCCGATGCGATTTCTTTGTTTCAAGGTCAATATGAAGGTCCAAGGGATACAGTAAACCTGCACCGGTGCATCGGAATCTAATATTGGACTCCCAGGAGCCGCTCAAAGCACAAACCCTTAGTAGATTCACTCTTCTTGTACTTCAGGCGGCATTGTCCCTTTTGTATTCAATACCGATGCAATTTCTGAGGTTTCATTGTCAGTGTGAAGGTCCAAGGGATACAGTAAACCTGCACAGGTGACACGGAATATAATTCTGTACACTCAGGAGCCGCTCAAAGCTCAAACTCTTAGAAGATTCACTCTTCTTGTACTTAAGACGGCATTGTCCCATATTTATTCCATCCCAATGCAATTAATGTGTTTCATGGTCAATGTGAAGGTCCAAGGGATACTGTAAGCCTGCACTGGCGCATCGGAATCTACTACTGGTCTCCCATGGGCCGCACAAACCACTAACCCTTAGAAGATTCACTCTTCCTGTACTTAAATCGGCATTGGCATTTTGTATTCAATCCCGATGCGATTTCTGTGTTTTATGGTCAATGTGAAGGTAGAAGGGGTACAGTAAACCTGCACTTGTGCATCGCAATCTACTACTGGTCTCCCAGGAGGCGCTCAAAGCACAAATTTTTTGAAAATTCACTATTCTTGCACTTAAGTTGGCATTGTGCATTTTGTGTTCAATCCCGATGCAGTTTCTGGGTTTGATGGTCAATGTGAAGGTCCAAGGGGTACAGTAAACCTGCACTTGTGCATCGGAATCTAATACTGATATCCAAGGAGCCGCTCAAATCACAAACTATTAGAAGAATTACTCTTCTTGTACTTAAGTCAACATTGTATTTTTTGTATTGGACCCCATGAAATTTCTGTGTTTCATGGTCAATGTGAAGGTTCAAGGGATACAGTAAACCTGTACTGGTGAATCGGAATCTAATACTGGTCTCCCAGGAGTCGCTCAAATCACAACATCTTAGATGATTAACTCTTCTTGTACTTAAGCCGGCATTGTCCCTTTTGTATTCAATCCCGATGCAATTTCAGTGTTTCATGGTCAATGTGAGGGTCCAGCGTATACAGTAAACCTGCACTGGTGCATCGGAATCTAATATTGGTCTCCCACGAGCCGCTCAAAGCACAAACCCTCCGAAGATTCACTGTTCTTGTACTTAAGTCGGCATTGTGCCTTATGTATTCAATCCTGAGCAGTTTCTGTGTTTCATGGTCAATGTGAAGGTCCAAGGGATACAGTAAACCTCCACAGGTGCATCGGAATCTAATAGTGGACACCCAGGAGCCGCTCAAGGCTCAAACTCCTAGAAGATTCACTCTTTTTGTACTTCAGTCGGCAATGTCCTTTATGTATTCCATCCCGATGCAATTTCTGTGTTTCATGGTCTATGTGAAGGTCCATGGGATAGAGTAAACCTGCACTGGTGCATCAGATTCGAACACTGGTCTCCAAGGAGGCGCTCAAAGCACTAAGTCTTAGAAAATTCACTCTTCTTGTACTTAAGTTTAACATTGTGAATTTTGTATTCAATCCCCATGCTAATTCTGTGTTTCATGGGCAATGTGAAGGTCCAATGGATACAGTAAATCTGCGCTGGTGTAACGGAATCTAATACTGGTCTCCCATGAGACGCTCAAAGCACAAACCCTTAGAAGATTCACTCTTCTTGTACTTAAGTCGGCATTTTCACTTTTGTATGCAATTCCGATGCAATTTCTGTGTTTCATGGTCAATGTGAAGGTCCAAGGGATACAGTTAACCTGCACTGGTGCATCGGAATCTAATACTGGTCTCCCAGGAGCCGCTGAAAGCACAAACTCTTAGATGATTAACTCTTCTTGTACTGAAGTCGGCAGTCCCTTTTGTATTCAATCCCGATGCAATTTCTGTATATCATGGTCAATGTGAAGGTCCAAGGGATACAGTAATCCTGCATTGGTGCATCGGAATCTAATACTGCTCTCCCATGAGCCGCTCAAATCACAAACTCTTAGTAGATTCACTCTTCTTGTACTTAAGTTGTCATCGTCCCTTTTGTATTCATTACCGTTGCGATTTCTGTGTTTCATGGTCAATGTGAAGGCCCAAGGGATACAGTAAACCTGCACTAGTGCTTCGGAATCTAAAACTGGTCTCCCAGGAGCCGCTCAAATCACAAACTCTTAGAATATTCACTCTTCTTTTACTTATGTCGGCATTGCCCCTTTTGTATTCAATCCCGATGCAATTTCTGTGTTTCATGGTCAATGTGTACGTCCAAGGGATACAGTAAATCTGCACTGGTACAACGGAATCTAAAACTGGTCTTCCAGGAGCCGCTGAGAGCAGAAACTGTTAGAAGATTGACTCTTCTTGTACTTAAGGCAGCATTGTGCCTTTTCTATTCAATCCCGATGCAATTTCTGTGCTTCATGGTCAATCTTATGGTCCAAGGGTTGCAGTAAACCTGTACTGGTGCATCGGAATATAATACTGGTCTCCCATGAGCCGCTCAGAGCACAAACTCTTAGAAGCCTCACTCTTTTTGTAATTAAGTGGGCATTGTCCCTTTTGTATTGAATCCTGATGCAATTTCTGTGTTTCATGGTCGATGTGACGGTCCAAGGGATACAGTAAACCTGCACTGGTGCAACGGAATCTAATACTGGTCTCCCAGGAGCCGCTCAATGCACAAACTCTTCGATGATTAACTCTTCTTGTACTGAAGTCGGCAGTCCCTTTTGTATTCAATCCCGATGCAATTTCTGTGTTTCATGGTCAATGTGAAGGTCCAAGAGATACAGTAATCCTGCATTGGTGCATCGGAATCTAATACTGCTCTCCCATGAGCCGCTCAAATCACAAAATCTTAGAAGATTCACTCTTCTTGTATTTAAGTTGTCATTGTCCCTTTTGTATTCATTACCGATGCGATTTCTGTGTTTCAAGGTCAATGTGAAGGTCCAAGGGATACAGTAAACCTGCACTGGTGCATAAGAATCTAATGCTGGTCTCGCTGGAGCAGCTCAGAGCAGAAACTGTTAGAAGAATCAATCTTCTTGTCATAAGTCGGCATTGTGCCTCTTGTATTCAATACCGATGCAGTTTCTGTGCTTCATGGTCGATGTGAAGGTCCATGGGTTGCAGTAAACCTGCGCTGGTGCATCGGAATCTAATACTGGTCTCCCATGAACCGCTCAAAGCACAAACTCTTAGAAGCCTCACTCTTCTTGCACTTAAGTGGGCATTGTCCCTTTTGTATTGAATCCCGAAGCAATTTCTGTGTTTCATGGTCGATGTGAAGGTCCAAGGGATACAGTAAACCTGCACAGGTGCATCGGAATCTAATAGTGGACACTCAGGAGCCGCTCAAAACTCTAACTCTTAGAAGATTCACTCTTCTTTTACTGAAGTCGGCCTTGTTCCTTTTGTATTCAATGCCGATGCAATTTCTATGTTTCATGGTCAATGTGAAGGTCCAAGGGATACAGTAAACCTGCACTGGTGCATCGGAATCTAATACTGGTCTCCGATTAGCCGCTCAAAGCACAAACTCTTAGAAAATTCACTCTTCTTGTACTTAGGCCGGCTTGACCCTTTTGTATTCAATCCCGATGCAATTTCTCTGTTTTTAGGTCAAGTTGAAGGTCCAAGGGAAACAGTAAACCTGCACAGGTGACACGGAATACAATTCTGGACACTCAGGAGCCGCTCAAAGCTCAAACTATTAGAAGATTCACTCTTCTTGTACTTAAGACGGCATTGTCCCATATGTATTCCATCCCGATGCAATTAATGCGCTTCATGGTCAATGTGAAGGTCCAAGGGATACAGTAAGCCTGCACTGGTGCATCGGAATCTAATACTGGTCTGCGAGGAGCCGCTCAAAGCACAAACTCTTAGATTATTCACTCTTCTTGTACATAAGTTGGCATTGTGCATTTTTAATTCTATCCCGATGCAATTTCTGTGTTTCATGGTCAATGTGAAGAACCAAGGGATACAGTAAACCAGCATTGGTCCATCTGAATCTAATACTGGTCTCCCATGGGCTGCACAAACCACAAATCCTTAGAAGATTCACTCTTCCTGTACTTAAACCGGCATTGGCATTTTGTATTCAATCCCGATGCGATTTCTGTGTTTCATGGTCAATGTGAAGGTAGAAGGGATACAGTAAACCTGCACTGGTGCATGGGAGTCTAATACTGGTCTCCCAGAAGCCGCTCAAAACACAAATTCTTTGAAAATTCACTCTTCTTGCACTTAAGTTGGCATTGTGCACTTTGTGTTCAATCCCGATGCAATTTCTGGGTTTCATGGTCAATGTGAAGGTCCAAGCAATACAGTAAACCTGTACTGGTGAATCGGAATCTAATTCTGGTTTCCCAGGAGCCGCTCGAATCACAACATCTTAGATGATTAACCCTTCTTGTACTTAAGCCGGCATTGTCCCTTTTGTATTCAATCCCGATGCAATTTCTGTGTTTCATGGTCAATGTGAGGGTCCAGCATATACAGTAAACCTGCACTGGTGCATTGGAATCTAATACTGGTCTCCCACGAGACGCTCAAAGCACAAACCCTCCGAAGATTCACTGTTCTTGTACTTAAGGCAGCATTGTGCCTTTTGTATTCAATCCCGATGCAATTGCTGTGCTTCATGGTCAATGTGAAGATCCAAGGGTTGCAGTAAACCTGTACTGGTGCATCGGAATCTAATACTGGTCTCCCATGAGCCGCTCAAAACACAAACTCTTAGAAGCCTCACTCTTCTTGTACTTAAGTGGGCATTGTCCCTTTTGTATTGAATCCCGAAGCAATTTCTGTGTCTCATGGTCGATGTGAAGGTCCAAGGGATACAGTAAACCTGCACTGGAGCATTGGAATCTAATACCGGTCTCCCAGGAGCCGCTCAAAGCATAAACTCTTCGATGATTAACTCTTCTTGAACTGAAGTCGTCAGACCCTTTTGTATTCAATCCCGATGCAATTTCTGTGTTTCATGGTCAATGTGAAGGTTCAAGAGATACAGTAATCCAGCATTGGTGCATCGGAATCTAATACTGCTCTCCCATGAGCCGCTCAAATCACAAAATCTTAGAAGATTCACTTTTCTTGTATTTAAGTTGTCATTGTCCCTTTTGTAATCATTACCGATGCGATTTCTGTGTTTCATGGTCAATGTGAAGGTCCAAGGGATACAGTAAACCTGCACTGGTGCATCGGAATCTAATACTGGTCTATCAGGAGCCGCTCAAAGCACAAACTCTTACAATATTAACTCTTCTTGTATTGAAGTCGGCATTGTCCCTTTGTATTCAATCCCGATGCAATTTCTGTGATTTATGGTCAATTTTTGTGTTTCATGGTCAATGTGAAGGTCCGAGGGATACAGTAAACCTGCCCTGGTGCATCGGATTCTAATTCTCGTCTCCCATTAGCCGCTCAATGCACAACCTCTTGGAAAATTCACTCATCTTGTACTTAAGTCGGCATTGTCCCTTTTGTATTCAATACCGAAGCAATTTCTGTGTTTCATGGTCGATGTGAAGGTCCAAGGGATACAGTAAACCTGCACAGGTGCATCGGAATCTAATAGTGGACACTCAGGAGCCGCTCAAAACTCTAACTCTTAGAAGATTCACTCTTCTTTTACTGAAGTCGGCCTTGTTCCTTTTGTATTCAATGCCGATGCAATTTCTATGTTTTATGGTCAATGTGAGGGCCCAAGAAATACAGTAAACCTGCACTGGTGGATCGGTATCTAACACTGCTCTCCCAGGAGCCGCTCAAACCACAGACTCTTAGAAGATTCACTCCTCATGTACTTAAGTCGGCATTGTACATTTTATATTCAATCCCGATGCAATTTATGAGTTTCATGGTCAAGTTGAAGGTCCAAGGGAAACAGTAAACCTGCACTGGTGCATCGGAATCTAATACTGGTCTCCCAGGAGCCGCTCAAAACACAGACTCATAGAAGATTCACTCTTCATTTACTTAAGGCGGCATTGTGCCTGTTGTATTCAATCACGATGCAATTTCTGTGTTTCATGGTCAATGTGAAGGTCCGAGGGATACAGTAAACCTGCACTGGTGCATCGGATTCTAATTCTGGTCTCCCATTAGCCGCTCAAAGCACAAACTCTTAGAAAATTCACTCTTCTTGTACTTAGGCCGGTTTGACCCCTTTGTATGCAATCCCGATGCAATTTCTCTTTTTTATGGTCAATGTGAAGGTCCAAGGGATACAGTAAAACCACACAGGTGCATTGGAATATAATACTGGTCTCCCAGGAGCCGCTCAAAGCACAAACTCTTAGAAGATTCTTTCTTCTTGTACTTAAGTCGGCATTGTCCATTTGTATTCAATCCCGATGCAATTTCTGTGTTTCATGGTCAATGTGAAGGTCCAAGGGATACAGTAAACCAGCATTGGTTCATCTGAATCTAATACTGGTCTCCCATGGGCCGCACAAACCACAAACCCTGAGAAGATTTACTCTTTCTGTACTTAAATCGGCGTTGGCATTTTGTATTCAATCCCGATGCGATTTCTGTGTTTCATGGTCAATGTGAAGGTGCACTGGTGCATGGGAATCTAATACTGGTCTCCTAGGAGCCGCTCAAAACACAAATTCTTTGAAAATTCACCCTTCTTGCACTTAAGTTGGCATTGTGCATTTTGTGTTCAATCCCGATGCAATTTCTGGGTTTCATGGTCAATGTGAAGGTCCAAGGGGTACAGTTAACCTGCACTTGTGCATCGCAATCTACTACTGGTCTCCCAGGTGGCGCTCAAAGCACAAACCCTTAGAAGATTCACTCTCCTTGCACTTATGTCGGCTTTGTCCCTTTTATATTCAATCTTGACGCAATTAATGTATTTCATGGTCAGTGTGAACGTCCAAGGGATACAGTAAACCTGCACGGGTGCATCCGGAATCCAATACAGGACACCCAGTAGCCGTTCAAAGCTCAAACTCTTGGAACATTAATTCTTCTTGCACTTAATTCGGCACTGTCCCTTATGTGTTCCGTCCCGATGCAATTTCTTTGTTTCATGGTCGATGTGAAGGTCCAAGGGATACAGTAAACCTGCACTTTTGCATCGGAATCCAATACTGGTCTCCCAGGAGCCGCTGAAAACACAAACTCGTGCAAGATTACTCTTCTTGTACTTAAGGCGACATTGTCCCATTTGTACTCAATCCTGATGCATTTTCTGTGTTTCATGGTCAATGTGAAAGTCCAAAGGATACATTAAACCAGCACTGGTGCATCGAAATCTAATACTGGTCTCCCAGGAGCCACTCAAAGAATAAACTCTTAGGAGATTCACTCTTCTTGTACTTAAGTCGGCATTGTCCATCTTGTATTCAATCCCGAATGAAATTTCTGTGTTTCATGGTTAGTGTGAAGGTCCAAGGGATACAGTAAACCCGCACAGGAGCATCGGAATCTAATACTGGTATCCCAGGAGCCGCTCAAATCACAAACTAATAGAAGAATTACTCTTCTTGTACTTAAGTCAACATTGTATTTTTTGTATTGGTCCCCATGAAATTTCTGTGTTTCATGGTCAATGTGAAGGTCCAAGGGATCCAGTAAACCTGTACTGGTGAATCGTAATCTAATACTGGTCTCCCAGGAGCCGCTCAAAACACAAACTGTTAGAATATTAACTCTTCTTGTACTTAAGTCGGCATTGTCCCTTTGTATTCAATCCCGATGCAATTTCTGTGATTATTGGTCAACGTGAAGGTCGAAGCGATACACTAAACCTGCACCGGTGTATCGGAATCTAACACTGGTCTCCCAGGAGCCGCTCAAAGCACAGACTCTTAGAGGATTCACTCTTCTTGTATTTAAGTTGTCATTGTCCCATTTGTATTCATTACCGATGCGATTTCTGTGTTTCATGGTCGATGTGAAGGTCCAAGGGATACAGTAAACCTGCACAGGTGCATCGGAATCTAATAGTGGACACTCAGGAGCCGCTCAAAACTCTAACTCTTAGAAGATTCACTCTTCTTTTACTGAAGTCGGCCTTGTTCCTTTTGTATTCAATGCCGATGCAGTTTCTATGTTTCATGGTCAATGTGAGGGCCCAAGGGATACAGTAAACCTGCACTGGTGCATCGGAATTTAACACTGCTCTCCTAGGAGCCGCTCAAACCACAGACTCTTAGAAGATTCACTCCTCATGTACTTAAGTCGGCATTGTACATTTTATATTCAATCCCGATGCAATTTATGAGTTTCATGGTCAAGTTGAAGGTCCAAGGGAAACAGTAAACCTGCACTGGTGCATCGGAATCTAATACTGGTCTCCCAGGATCCGCTCAAAACACAGACTCATAGAAGATTCACTCTTCATTTACTTAAGGCGGCATTGTGCCTGTTGTATTCAATCACGATGCAATTTCTGTGTTTCATGGTCAATGTGAAGGTCCGAGGGATACAGTAAACCTGCACTGGTGCATCGGATTCTAATTCTGGTCTCCCAGGAGCCGCTCAAATCACAAACTCTTAGAAGATTCTTTCTTCTTGTACTTAAGTCGGCATTGTCCCTTTTGTATTCATTCCCGATGCAATTCCTGTGTTTCATGGTCAATGTGAAGGTCCAAGGGAAACAGAGAACCTTCACTGTTGCAACGGAATCTAATACTGGTATCTCAGGAACCGCTCAAATTACAAACTCTGAAGACATTCACCATTCTTGTACTTAAGTCGTCATTGTCCTTTTTGTATTCAATCTCGATGCAATTCCTGTGTTTCATGGTCAATGTGAGGGTTCAAGCGATACAGTAAAGCTGCACTTGTGCATCCGTATCATACACTGGTCTCCCAGGAGCTGCTCAAACCACAAACTCCTAGAAAATTCACTGTTCTAGTACATAAGTCGGCATTGTGCATCTTGTATTCAATCCCGATGCGATTTCTTTGTTTCAAGGTCAATATGAAGGTCCAAGGGATATAGTAAACCTGCACCGGTTCATCGGAATCTAATATTGGACTCCCAGGAGCCGTTCAAAGCACAAACCCTTAGAACATTCACTCTTCTTGTACTTCAGTCGGCATTGTCCCTTTTGTATTCAATCCCGATGCAATTTCTGTGTTTCATTGTCAGTGTGAAGGTCCAAGGGATACAGTAAACCTGCACAGGTGACACGGAATATAATTCTGGACACTCAGGAGCCGCTCAAAGCTCAAACTCTTAGGAGATCCACTCTTCTTGTACTTAAGTCGGCATTGTCCATCTTGTATTCAATCCCGAATGAAATTTCTGTGTTTCATGGTTAGTGTGAAGGTCCAAGGGATACAGTAAACCCGCACAGGAGCATCGGAATCTAATACTGGTATCCCAGGAGCCGCTCAAATCACAAACTATTGGAAGAATTACTCTTCTTGTACTTAAGTCAACATTGAATTTTTTGTATTGGTCCCCATGAAATTTCTGTGTTTCATTGTCAGTGTGAAGGTCCAAGGGATACAGGTAACTAGCGCTGGTGCATCGAAATCTAATACTGGTCTCCCAGGAGCCACTCAAAGAATAAACTCTTAGGAGATTCACTCTTCTTGTACTTAAGTCGGCATTGTCCATCTTGTATTCAATCCCGAATGAAATTTCTGTGTTTCATGGTTAGTGTGAAGGTCCAAGGGATACAGTAAACCCGCACAGGAGCATCGGAATCTAATACTGGTATCCCAGGAGCCGCTCAAATCACAAACTAATAGAAGAATTACTCTTCTTGTACTTAAGTCAACATTGTATTTTTTGTATTGGTCCCCATGAAATTTCTGTGTTTCATGGTCAATGTGAAGGTCCAAGGGATCCAGTAAACCTGTACTGGTGAATCGTAATCTAATACTGGTCTCCCAGGAGCCGCTCAAAACACAAACTGTTAGAATATTAACTCTTCTTGTACTTAAGTCGGCATTGACCCCTTGTATTCAATCCCGATGCAATTTCTGTGATTATTGGTCAACGTGAAGGTCGAAGCGATACACTAAACCTGCACCGGTGTATCGGAATCTAACACTGGTCTCCCAGGAGCCGCTCAAAGCACAGACTCTTAGAGGATTCACTCTTCTTGTATTTAAGTTGTCATTGTCCCATTTGCATTCATTACCGATGCGATTTCTGTGTTTCATGGTCGATGTGAAGGTCCAAGGGATACAGTAAACCTGCACAGGTGCATCGGAATCTAATAGTGGACACTCAGGAGCCGCTCAAAACTCTAACTCTTAGAAGATTCACTCTTCTTTTACTGAAGTCGGCCTTGTTCCTTTTGTATTCAATGCCGATGCAGTTTCTATGTTTCATGGTCAATGTGAGGGCCCAAGGGATACAGTAAACCTGCACTGGTGCATCGGAATTTAACACTGCTCTCCTAGGAGCCGCTCAAACCACAGACTCTTAGAAGATTCACTCCTCATGTACTTAAGTCGGCATTGTACATTTTATATTCAATCCCGATGCAATTTATGAGTTTCATGGTCAAGTTGAAGGTCCAAGGGAAACAGTAAACCTGCACTGGTGCATCGGAATCTAATACTGGTCTCCCAGGATCCGCTCAAAACACAGACTCATAGAAGATTCACTCTTCATTTACTTAAGGCGGCATTGTGCCTGTTGTATTCAATCACGATGCAATTTCTGTGTTTCATGGTCAATGTGAAGGTCCGAGGGATACAGTAAACCTGCACTGGTGCATCGGATTCTAATTCTGGTCTCCCAGGAGCCGCTCAAATCACAAACTCTTAGAAGATTCTTTCTTCTTGTACTTAAGTCGGCATTGTCCCTTTTGTATTCATTCCCGATGCAATTCCTGTGTTTCATGGTCAATGTGAAGGTCCAAGGGAAACAGAGAACCTTCACTGTTGCAACGGAATCTAATACTGGTATCTCAGGAACCGCTCAAATTACAAACTCTGAAGACATTCACCATTCTTGTACTTAAGTCGTCATTGTCCTTTTTGTATTCAATCTCGATGCAATTCCTGTGTTTCATGGTCAATGTGAGGGTTCAAGCGATACAGTAAAGCTGCACTTGTGCATCCGTATCATACACTGGTCTCCCAGGAGCTGCTCAAACCACAAACTCCTAGAAAATTCACTGTTCTAGTACATAAGTCGGCATTGTGCATCTTGTATTCAATCCCGATGCGATTTCTTTGTTTCAAGGTCAATATGAAGGTCCAAGGGATATAGTAAACCTGCACCGGTTCATCGGAATCTAATATTGGACTCCCAGGAGCCGTTCAAAGCACAAACCCTTAGAACATTCACTCTTCTTGTACTTCAGTCGGCATTGTCCCTTTTGTATTCAATCCCGATGCAATTTCTGTGTTTCATTGTCAGTGTGAAGGTCCAAGGGATACAGTAAACCTGCACAGGTGACACGGAATATAATTCTGGACACTCAGGAGCCGCTCAAAGCTCAAACTCTTAGGAGATCCACTCTTCTTGTACTTAAGTCGGCATTGTCCATCTTGTATTCAATCCCGAATGAAATTTCTGTGTTTCATGGTTAGTGTGAAGGTCCAAGGGATACAGTAAACCCGCACAGGAGCATCGGAATCTAATCCTGGTCTCCCAGGAGCCGCTCAAACCACAAACTCTTAGAAAATTCACTCTTCTTGAACTTAAGTCGGCATTGTCCATTTGTATTCAATCCCGATGCAATTTCTGTGTTTCATGGTCAATGTGAAGGTCCAAGAGGTACAGTTAACCTGCACTTGTGCATCGCAATCTACTACTGGTCTCCCAGGTGGCGCTCAAAGCACAAACCCTTAGAAGATTCACTCTCCTTGCACTTATGTCGGCTTTGTCCCTTTTGTATTCAATCTTGACGCAATTAATGTATTTCATGGTCAGTGTGAACGTCCAAGGGATACAGTAAACCTGCACGGGTGCATCCGGAATCCAATACAGGACACCCAGTAGCCGTTCAAAGCTCAAACTCTTAGAACATTAATTCTTCTTGCACTTAATTCGGCACTGTCCCTTATGTGTTCCGTCCCGATGCAATTTCTTTGTTTCATGGTCGATGTGAAGGTCCAAGGGATACAGTAAACCTGCACTTTTGCATCGGAATCCAATACTGGTCTCCCAGGAGCCGCTGAAAACACAAACTCGTGCAAGATTAACTCTTCTTGTACTTAAGGCGACATTGTCCCATTTGTACTCAATCCTGATGCATTTTCTGTGTTTCATGGTCAATGTGAAAGTCCAAAGGATACATTAAACCAGCACTGGTGCATCGAAATCTAATGCTGGTCTCCCAGGAGCCGCTCAAAGAATAAACTCTTAGGAGATTCACTCTTCTTGTACTTAAGTCGGCATTGTCCATCCTTTATTCAATCCCGAATGAAATTTCTGTGTTTCATGGTTGGTGTTAAGGTCCAAGGGATACAGTAAACCCGCACAGGAGCATCGGAATCTAATACTGGTATCCCAGGAGCCGCTCAAATCACAAATTATTAGAAGAATTACTCTTCCTGTACTTAAGCCAACATTGTATTTTATGTATTGGTCCCCATGAAATTTCTGTGTTTCATGGTCAATGTGAAGGTCCAAGGGATACAGTAAACCTGTACTGGTGAATCGTAATCTAATACTGGTCTCCCAGGAGCCGCTCAAAACACAAACTGTTAGAATATTAACTCTTCTTGTACTTAAGACGGCATTGTCCCTTTGTATTCAATCCCGATGCAATTTCTGTGATTATTGGTCAACGTGAAGGTCGAAGCGATACACTAAACCTGCACCGGTGTATCGGAATCTAACACTGGTCTCCCAGGTGCCGCTCAAAGCACAGACTCTTAGAGGATTCACACTTCTTGTATTTAAGTTGTCATTGTCCCATTTGTATTCATTACCGATGCGATTTCTGTGTTTCATGGTCAATGTGAAGGTCCAAAAGATACAATAAAACTGCACTGGTGCATCGGAATCTAATACTGGTCTCCTAGGAGCCGCTCAAACCACAAACTCGTAGAAGATTCACTCCTCATGTACTTAAGTCGGCATTGTATATTTTATATTCAATCCCGATGCAATTTATGAGTTTCATGGTCAAGTTGAAGGTCCAAGGGAATCAGTAAACCTGCAATGGTGCATCGGAATCTAATACTGGTCTCCCAGGGGCCGCTCAAAGCACAAACTCATAGAAGATTCACTCTTCATTTACTTAAGGCGGCATTGTGCCTGTTGTATTCAATCACGATGCAATTTCTGTGTTTCATGGTCAATGTGAAGGTCCGAGGGATACAGTAAGCCGGCACTGGTGCATCGGATTCTAATTCTGGTCTCCCAGGAGCCGCTCAAAGCACAAACCCTTCGAAGATTCACTGTTCTGGTACTTAAGTTGGCATTGTGCCTTACGTATTCAATCCCGAGCAATTTCTGTGCTTCATGGTAAATGTGAAGGTCCAAGGGATACAGTAAACCTCCTCAGGTGCATCGGAATCTAATACTGGACACCCAGGAGCCGCTCAAAGCTCAAACTCTTAGAAGATTCACTCTTTTTGTAGTTCAGTCGGCAATGTCCCTTATGTATTCCATCCCGATGCAACTTCTGTGTTTCATGGTCTATGTGAAGTTCCATGGGATACAGTAAACCTGCAGTGGTGCATCGGATTCGAACACTGGTCTCCAAGGAGGCTCTCAAAGCATTAACTCTTAGAAAATTCACTCTTCTTGTACTTAAGTTTAACATTGTGTATTTTGTATTCAATCCCGATGCAATTTCTGTGTTTCATGGTCAATGTGAAGGTCCAAGAGATACAGTAATCCTGCATTGGTGCATCGGAATCTAATACTGCTCTCCCATGAGCCGCTCAAATCACAAAATCTTAGAAGATTCACTCTTCTTGTACTTAAGTAGGCATTGTCCATTTGTATTCAATCCCGATGCAATTTCTGTGTTTCATGGTCAATGTGAAGGTCCAAGGGATTCAGTAAACCAGCATTGGTTCATCTGAATCTAATACTGGTCTCCCATGGGCCGCACAAACCACAAACCCTTAGAAGATTCACTCTTCCTGTACTAAAATCGGCATTGGCATTTTGTATTCAATCCCGATGCGATTTCTGTGTTACATGGTCAATGTGAAGGTCCGAGGGATACAGTAAACCTGCACTGGTGCATCGGATTCTAATTCTGGTCTCCCATTAGCCGCACAATGCACAAACTCTTAGAAAATTCACTCTTCTTGTTCTCATAGAAGATTCACTCTTCATTTACTTAGGGCGGCATTGTGCCTGTTGTATTCAATCACGATGCAATTTCTGTGTTTCATGGTCAATGTGAAGGTCCGAGGGATACAGTAAACCTGCACCAGTGTATAGGAAACTAACATTGGTCTCCCAGGAGCCGCTCAAAGCACACACTCTTGGAAAATTCACTCTTCTTGTACTTAAGTCGGCATTGTCCCTTTTGTATTCAATCCCGATGCAATTTCTGTGCTTCATGGTCAAATTGAAAGTCCAAGGGAAACAATAAACCTGCACAGGTGTCACGGAATATAATTCTGGACACTCAGGGACCGCTCAAATCACAAACTCTTAGAAGATTCACTCTTCTTGTACTTAAGACGGCATTGTCCCATATGTATTTCATCCCGATGCAATTAATGTGGTTCATGGTCAATGTGAAGGTCCAATGGATACAGTAAGCCTGCACTGGTGCATCGGAATGTAATACTGGTCTGCGAGGAGCCGCTCAAAGCACAAACTCTTAGAATATTCACTCTTCTTGTACATAAGTTGGCATTGTGCATTTTGTATTCTATCCCGATGCAATTTCTGTGTTTCATGGACAATGTGAAGGTCCAAGGGATACAAGTAACTGGCGCTGGTGCATCGAAATCTAATCCTGGTCTCCCAGGAGCCGCTCAAACCACAAACTCTTAGAAAATTCACTCTTCTTGTACTTAAGTCGGCATTGTCCATTTGTATTCAATCCCGATGCAATTTCTGTGTTTCATGGTCAATGTGAAGGTCCAAGGGGTACAGTTAACCTGCACTTGTGCATCGCAATCTACTACTGGTCTCCCAGGTGGCGCTCAAAGCACAAACCCTTAGAAGATTCACTCTCCTTGCACTTATGTCGGCTTTGTCCCTTTGTATTCAATCTTGATGCAATTAATGTATTTCATGGTCAGTGTGAACGTCCAAGGGATACAGTAAACCTGCACGGATGCATCCGGAATCCAATACAGGACACCCAGCAGCCGTTCAAAGCTCAAACTCTTAGAACATTAACTCTTCTTGCACTTAATTCGGCACTGTCCCTTATGTGTTCCGTCCCGATGCAATATCTTTGTTTCATGGTCGATGTGAAGGTCCAAGGGATACAGTAAACCTGCACTTTTGCATCGGAATCCAATACTGGTCTCCCAGGAGCCGCTGAAAACACAAACTCGTGCAAGATTAACTCTTCTTGTACTTAAGGCGACATTGTCCCATTTGTATTCAATCCCGATGCATTTTCTGTGTTTCATGGTCAATGTGAAAGTCCAAAGGATACATTAAACCAGCACTGGTGCATCGAAATCTAATACTGGTCTCCCAGGAGCCGCTCAAAGAATAAACTCTTAGGAGATTCACTCTTCTTGTACTTAAGTCGGCATTGTCCATCTTGTATTCAATCCCGAATGCAATTTCTGTGTTTCACGGTTAGTGTGAAGGTCCAAGGGATACAGTAAACCTGCACAGGTGCATCGGAATCTAATACTGGTATCCCAGGTGCCGCTCAAATCACAAACTATTAGAAGAATTACTCTTCTTGTACTTAAGACAACATTGTATTTTTTGTATTGGTCCCCATGAAATTTCTGTGTTTCATGGTCAATGTGAAGGTCCAAGGGATACAGTAAACCTGTACTGGTGAATCGTAATCTAATACTGGTCTCCCAGGAGCCGCTCAAAACACAAACTCTTAGAATATTAACTCTTCATGTACTTAAGTCGGCATTGTCCCTTTGTATGCAATCCCGATGCAAATTCTGTGATTTTTGGTCAACGTGAAGGTCGAAGCGATACACTAAACCTGCACCGGTGTATCGGAATGTAATACTGGTCTCCTAGGAGCCGCTCAAATCACAAACTCGTAGATGATTCACTCCTCATGTACTTAAGTCGGCATTGTATATTTTATATTCAATCCCGATGCAATTTATGAGTTTCATGGTCAAGTTGAAGGTCCAAGGGAATCAGTAAACCTGCAATGGTGCACCGGAATCTAATACTGGACTCCCAGGAGCCGCTCAAAGCACAAACTCATAGAAGATTCACTCTTCATTTACTTAAGGTGGCATTGTGCCTGTTGTATTCAATCACGATGCAATTTCTGTGTTTCATGGTCAATGTGAAGGTCCGAGGGATACAGTAAGCCGGCACTGGTGCATCGGATTCTAATTCTGGTCTCCCAGGAGCCGCTCAAAGCACAAACCCTTCGAAGATTCACTGTTCTTGTACTTAAGTTGGCATTGTGCCTTACGTTTTCAATCCCGAGCAATTTCTGTGCTTCATGGTAAATGTGAAGGTCCAAGGGATACAGTAAACCTCCACAGGTGCATCGGAATCTAATACTGGACACCCAGGAGCCGCTCAAAGCTCAAACTCTTAGAAGATTCACTCTTTTTGTAGTTCAGTCGGCAATGTCCCTTATGTATTCTATCCCGATGCAACTTCTGTGTTTCATGGTCAATGTGAAGTTCCATGGGATACAGTAAACCTGCAGTGGTACATCGGATTCGAACACTGGTCTCCAAGGAGGCTCTCAAAGCACTAACTCTTAGAGTGAAGTTTCTAAAATTCACTCTTCTTGTACTTAAGTTTAACATTGTGTATTTTGTATTCAATCCCGATGCAATTTCTGTGTTTCATGGTCAATGTGAAGGTCCAAGGGATACAGTAAACCAGCACTGGTGTATCGGAATCTAATACTGGTCTCCCAGGAGCCGCTCAAAGCACAAACTCTACGATGATTAACGCTTCTTGTACTGAAGTCGGCAGTCCCTTTTGTATTCAATCCCGATGCAATTTCTGTGTTTCATGGTGAATGTGAAGGTCCAAGAGATACAGTAATCCTGCATTGGTGCATCGGAATCTAATACTGCTCTTCCATGAGCCGCTCAAATCACAAAATCTTAGAAGATTCACTCTTCTCGTACTTAAGTCGGCATTGTCCCTTTTGTATTCAATCCCGATGCAATTTCTGTGCTTCATGGTCAAATTGAAAGTCCAAGGGAAACAATAAACCTGCACAGGTGTCACGGAATATAATTCTGGACACTCAGGGACCGCTCAAATCACAAAATCTTAGAAGATTCACTCTTCTTGTACTTAAGACGGCATTGTCCCATATGTATTTCATCCCGATGCAATTAATGTGGTTCATGGTCAATGTGAAGGTCCAATGGATACAGTAAGCCTGCACTGGTGCATCGGAATGTAATACTGGTCTGCGAGGAGCCGCTCAAAGCACAAACTCTTAGAATATTCACTCTTCTTGTACATAAGTTGGCATTGTGCATTTTGTATTCTATCCCGATGCAATTTCTGTGTTTCATGGACAATGTGAAGGTCCAAGGGATACAAGTAACTGGCGCTGGTGCATCGAAATCTAATCCTGGTCTCCCAGGAGCCGCTCAAACCACAAACTCTTAGAAAATTCACTCTTCTTATACTTAAGTCGGCATTGTCCATTTGTATTCAATCCCGATGCAATTTCTGTGTTTCATGGTCAATGTGAAGGTCCAAGGGGTACAGTTAACCTGCACTTGTGCATCGCAATCTACTACTGGTCTCCCAGGTGGCGCTCAAAGCACAAACCCTTAGAAGATTCACTCTCCTTGCACTTATGTCGGCTTTGTCCCTTTGTATTCAATCTTGATGCAATTAGTGTATTTCATGGTCAGTGTGAACGTCCAAGGGATACAGTAAACCTGCAGGGATGCATCTGGAATCCAATACAGGACACCCAGCAGCCGTTCAAAGCTCAAACTCTTAGAACATTAACTCTTCTTGCACTTAATTCGGCACTGTCCCTTATGTGTTCCGTCCCGATGCAATATCTTTGTTTCATGGTCGATGTGAAGGTCCAAGGGATACAGTAAACTTGCACTTTTGCATCGGAATCCAATACTGGTCTCCCAGGAGCCGCTGAAAACACAAACTCGTGCAAGATTAACTCTTCTTGTACTTAAGGCGACATTGTCCCATTTGTATTCAATCCCGATGCATTTTCTGTGTTTCATGGTCAATGTGAAAGTCCAAAGGATACATTAAACCAGCACTGGTGCATCGAAATCTAATACTGGTCTCCCAGGAGCCGCTCAAAGCATAAACTCTTAGGAGATTCACTCTTCTTGTACTTAAGTCGGCATTGTCCATCTTGCATTCAATCCCGAATGCAATTTCTGTGTTTCATGGTTAGTGTGAAGGTCCAAGGGATACAGTAAACCTGCACAGGTGCATCGGAATCTAATACTGGTATCCCAGGTGCCGCTCAAATCACAAACTATTAGAAGAATTACTCTTCTTGTACTTAAGTCAACATTGTATTTTTTGTATTGGTCCCCATGAAATTTCTGTGTTTCATGGTCAATGTGAAGGTCCAAGGGATACAGTAAACCTGTACTGGTGAATCGTAATCTAATACTGGTCTCCCAGGAGCCGCTCAAAACACAAACTCTTAGAATATTAACTCTTCATGTACTTAAGTCGGTATTGTCCCTTTGTATTCAATCCCGATGCAATTTCTGTGATTTTTGGTCAACGTGAAGGTCGAAGCGATACACTAAACCTGCACCGGTGTATCGGAATGTAATACTGGTCTCCTAGGAGCCGCTCAAATCACAAACTCGTAGATGATTCACTCCTCATGTACTTAAGTCGGCATTGTATATTTTATATTCAATCCCGATGCAATTTATGAGTTTCATGGTCAAGTTGAAGGTCCAAGGGAATCAGTAAACCTGCAATGGTGCACCGGAATCTAATACTGGTCTCCCAGGAGCCGCTCAAAGCACAAACTCATAGAAGATTCACTCTTCATTTACTTAAGGTGGCATTGTGCCTGTTGTATTCAATCACGATGCAATTTCTGTGTTTCAAGGCCAATGTGAAGGTCCGAGGGATACAGTAAGCCGGCACTGGTGCATCGGATTCTAATTCTGGTCTCCCAGGAGCCGCTCAAAGCACTAACCCTTCGAAGATTCACTGTTCTTGTACTTAAGTTGGCATTGTGCCTTACGTATTCAATCCCGAGCAATTTCTGTGCTTCATGGTAAATGTGAAGGTCCAAGGGATACAGTAAACCTCCACAGGTGCATCGGAATCTAATACTGGACACCCAGGAGCCGCTCAAAGCTCAAACTCTTAGAAGATTCACTCTTTTTGGAGTTCAGTCGGCAATGTCCCTTATGTATTCCATCCCGATGCAACTTCTGTGTTTCATGGTCAATGTGAAGTTCCATGGGATACAGTAAACCTGCAGTGGTGCATCGGATTCGAGCACTGGTCTCCAAGGAGGCTCTCAAAGCACTAACTCTTAGAAAATTCACTCTTCTTGTACTTAAGTTTAACATTGTGTATTTTGTATTCAATCCCGATGCAATTTCTGTGTTTCATGGTCAATGTGAAGGTCCAAGGGATACACTAAACCAGCACTGGTGTATCGGAATCTAATACTGGTCTCCCAGGAGCCGCTCAAAGCACAAACTCTACGATGATTAACGCTTCTTGTACTGAAGTCGGCAGTCCCTTTTGTATTCAATCCCGATGCAATTTCTGTGGTTCATGGTCAATGTGAAGGTCCAAGAGATACAGTAATCCTGCATTGGTGCATCGGAATCTAATACTGCTCTCCCATGAGCCGCTCAAATCACAAAATCTTAGAAGATTCACTCTTCTTGTACTTAAGTCGGCATTGTCCATTTGTATTCAATCCCGATGCAATTTCTGTGTTTCATGGTCAATGTGAAGGTCCAAGGGATTCAGTAAACCAGCATTGGTTCATCTGAATCTAATACTGGTCTCCCATGGGCCGCATAAACCACAAACCCTTAGAAGATTCACTCTTCCTGTACTTAAATCGGCATTGGCATTTTGTATTCAATCCCGATGCGATTTCTGTGTTTCATGGTCAATGTGAAGGTCCGAGGGATACAGTAAACCAGCACTGGTGCATCGGATTCTAATTCGGGTCTCCCATTAGCCGCTCAAAGCACAAACTCTTAGAAAATTCAATCTTCTTGTACTTAGGCCGGTTTGACCCTTTTGTATTCAAGCCCGATGCAATTTCTCTGTTTTATGGTCAATCTGAAGGTCCAAGGGATACAGTAAAACCACACTGGTGCATTGGAATCTAATACTGGTCTCAAAGGAGCCGCTCAAAGCACAAACTCTTAGAAGATTCTTTCTTCTTGTACTTAAGTCGGCATTGTCCCTTTTGTATTCATTCCCGATGCAATTTCTGTGTTTCATGGTCAATGTGAAGGTCCAAAGGATACAGTAAACCTGCACTGGTCCATCGGAATCTAATATTGGACACCCAGGAGCCGCTCAAAGACAAACCCTTAGAAGATTCACTCTTCTAGTACTTCAGTCGGCATTGTCCCTTTTGTATTCAATCCCGATGCAATTTCTGTGATTCATGGTCGATGTGAAGGTCCAAGGGATACAGTAAACCTGCACAGGTGCATCGGAATCTAATACTGATATCCCAGGAGCCGCTCAAATCACAAACAATTAGAAGAATTACTCTTCTTGTACTTAAGTCAACATTGTATTCTTTGTATTGGTCCCCATGAAATTTCTGTGTTTCATGGTCAATGTGAAGGTCCAAGGGATACAGTAAACCTGTACTGGTGAATCGGAATCTAATACTGGTCTCCCAGGAGCCGCTCAAATCACAACATCTTAGATGATTAACCCTTCTTGTACTTAAGCCGGCATTGTCCCTTTTGTATTCTATCCCGATGCAATTTCTGTGTTTCATGGTCAATGTGAGGGTCCAGCGAATACAGTATACCTGCACTGGTGCATCGGAATCTAATACTGGTCTCCCATGAGCCGCTCAAAGCACAAACCCTCCGAAGATTCACTGTTCTTGTACTTAAGTCGGCATTGTGCCTTATGTATTCAATCCTGAGCAATTTCTGTGTTTCATGGTCAATGTGAAGGTCCAAGGGATACAGTAAACCTCCACAGGTGCATCGGAATCTAATACTGGACACCCAGGAGCCGCTCAAAACTCAAACTCCTAGAAGATTCACTCTTTTTGTACTTCAGTCGGCATTGTCCCTTATGTATTCCATCCCGATGCAATTTCTGTGTTTCATGTTCTATGTGAAGGTCCATGGGATAGAATAAACCTGCACTGGTGCATCGGATTCGAACACTGGTCTCCAAGGAGGCGCTCAAAGCACTAAGTCTTAGAAAATTCACTCGTCTTGTACTTAAGTTTAACATTGTGATTTTTGTATTCAATCCCCATGCAAATTCTGTCTTTCATGGGCAATGTGAAGGTCCAATGGATACAGTAAATCTGCGCTGGTGTAACGGAATCTAATACTGGTCTCCCATGAGACGCTCAAAGCACAAACCCTTAGAAGATTCACTCTTCTTGTACTTAAGTCGGCATTTTTACTTTTGTATTCAATTCCGATGCAATTTCTGTGTTTCACGGTCAATGTGAAGGTACAAGGGATACAGTTAACCTCCACTGGTGCATCGGAATCTAATACTGGTCTCCCAGGAGCCGCTGAAAGCACAAACTCTTAGATGATTAACTCTTCTTGTACTGAAGTCGGCAGTCCCTTTTGTATCCAATCCCGATGCAATTTCTGTATATCATGGTCAATGTGAAGGTCCAAGGGATACAGTAATCCTGCATTGGTGCATCGGAATCTAATACTGCTCTCCCATGAGCCGCTCAAATCACAAAATCTTAGTAGATTCACTCTTCTTGTATTTAAGTTGTCATCGTCCCATTTGTATTCATTACCGATGCGATTTCTGTGTTTCATGGTCAATGTCAAGATCCAAGGGATACAGTAAACCTGCACTGGTGCATCGGAATCTAATACTGGTGTCCCAGGAGCCGCTCAAAACACAAACTCTTAGAATATTAACTCTTCTTGTACTTAAGTCGGCATTGCCCCTTTGTATTCAATCCCGATGCAATTTCTGTGATTTATGGTCAATGTGAAGGTCCAAGCGATACAGTAAACCTGCACCGGTGTATCAGAATCTAACACTGGTCTCCCAGGAGCCGCTTAAAGCACAAACGCTTAGAAGATTCACTCTTCTTGTATTTAAGTTGTCATTGTCCCTTTTGTATTTATTACCGATGCGATTTCTGTGTTTCATGGTCAATGTGAAGGTCCAAGGGATACAGTAAACCTTCACTGGTGCATCGGAATCTAATACTGGTCTCCCAGGAGCCGCTCAAATCACAAACTCTTAGAATATTCACTCTTCTTGTACTTATATCGGCATTGTGCCTTTTGTATTTAATCCCGAAGCAATTTCGGTGTTTCATGGTCAATGTGAGGGTCCAGCGAATACAGTATACCTGCACTGGTGCATCGGAATCTAATACTGGTCTCCCATGAGCCGCTCAAAGCACAAACCCTCCGAAGATTCACTGTTCTTGTACTTAAGTCGGCATTGTGCCTTATGTATTCAATCCTGAGCAATTTCTGTGTTTCATGGTCAATGTGAAGGTCCAAGGGATACAGTAAACCTCCACAGGTGCATCGGAATCTAATACTGGACACCCAGGAGCCGCTCAAAACTCAAACTCCTAGAAGATTCACTCTTTTTGTACTTCAGTCGGCATTGTCCCTTATGTATTCCATCCCGATGCAATTTCTGTGTTTCATGTTCTATGTGAAGGTCCATGGGATAGAATAAACCTGCACTGGTGCATCGGATTCGAACACTGGTCTCCAAGGAGGCGCTCAAAGCACTAAGTCTTAGAAAATTCACTCGTCTTGTACTTAAGTTTAACATTGTGATTTTTGTATTCAATCCCCATGCAAATTCTGTCTTTCATGGGCAATGTGAAGGTCCAATGGATACAGTAAATCTGCGCTGGTGTAACGGAATCTAATACTGGTCTCCCATGAGACGCTCAAAGCACAAACCCTTAGAAGATTCACTCTTCTTGTACTTAAGTCGGCATTTTTACTTTTGTATTCAATTCCGATGCAATTTCTGTGTTTCACGGTCAATGTGAAGGTACAAGGGATACAGTTAACCTCCACTGGTGCATCGGAATCTAATACTGGTCTCCCAGGAGCCGCTGAAAGCACAAACTCTTAGATGATTAACTCTTCTTGTACTGAAGTCGGCAGTCCCTTTTGTATCCAATCCCGATGCAATTTCTGTATATCATGGTCAATGTGAAGGTCCAAGGGATACAGTAATCCTGCATTGGTGCATCGGAATCTAATACTGCTCTCCCATGAGCCGCTCAAATCACAAACTCTTAGTAGATTCACTCTTCTTGTATTTAAGTTGTCATCGTCCCATTTGTATTCATTACCGATGCGATTTCTGTGTTTCATGGTCAATGTCAAGATCCAAGGGATACAGTAAACCTGCACTGGTGCATCGGAATCTAATACTGGTGTCCCAGGAGCCGCTCAAAACACAAACTCTTAGAATATTAACTCTTCTTGTACTTAAGTCGGCATTGCCCCTTTGTATTCAATCCCGATGCAATTTCTGTGATTTATGGTCAATGTGAAGGTCCAAGCGATACAGTAAACCTGCACCGGTGTATCGGAATCTAACACTGGTCTCCCAGGAGCCGCTTAAAGCACAAACGCTTAGAAGATTCACTCTTCTTGTATTTAAGTTGTCATTGTCCCTTTTGTATTTATTACCGATGCGATTTCTGTGTTTCATGGTCAATGTGAAGGTCCAAGGGATACAGTAAACCTTCACTGGTGCATCGGAATCTAATACTGGTCTCCCAGGAGCCGCTCAAATCACAAACTCTTAGAATATTCACTCTTCTTGTACTTATATCGGCATTGTGCCTTTTGTATTTAATCCCGAAGCAATTTCGGTGTTTCATGGTCAATGTGAACGTCCAAGGGATACAGTAAATCTGCACTGGTACAACGGAATCTAAAACTGGTCTCCCAGGAGCCGCTCAGAGCAGAAACTGTTAGAAGATTGACTCTTATTGTACTTTAGGCAGCATTGTGCCTTTTGTATTCAATCCCGATGCAATTTCTGTGGTTCATGGTCAATGTTAAGGTCCAAGGGTTGCAGTAAACCTGTACTGGTGCATCGGAATCTAATACTGGTCTCCCATGAGCCGCTCAAAGCACAAACTCTTAGAAGCCTCACTCTTTTTGTACTTAAGTGGGCATTGTCCCTTTTATATTGAATCCCGAAGCAATTTTTGTGTTTCAAGGTCGATGTGACGGTCGAAGGGATACAGTAAACCTGCACTGGTGCATCGGAATCTAATACTGGTCTCCCAGGAGCCGCTCAAAGCACAAACTCCTCGATGATTAACTCTTCTTGTACTGAAGTCGGCAGTCCCTTTTGTATTCAATCCCGATGCAATTTCTGTGTTTCATAGTCAATGTGAAGGTCCAAGACATACAGTAATCCGGCATTGGTGCATCGGAATCTAATACTGCTCTCCCATGAGCCGCTCAAATCACAAAATCTTAGAAGATTCACTCTTCTTGTATTTAAGTTGTCATTGTCCCTTTTGTATTCATTACCGATGCGATTTCTGTGTTTCATGGTCAATGTGAAGGTCCAAGGGATACAGTGAACCTGCACTGGTGCATCAGAATCTAATGCTGGTCTCCCAGGAACCGCTCAGAGCAGAAACTGTTAGAAGATTCACACTTCTTGTACTTAAGGCGGCATTGTGCCGTTTGTATTCAATTCCGAAGCAGTTTCTGTGTTTCATGGTAAATGTGAAGGTCCCTGGGATACAGTAAACCTGCACAGGAGCATTGGAATCTAATACTGGACTTTCAGGAGCCGGTCAAAACTCAAACTCTTAGAAGATTCAGTCTTCTTCTCTTAAGTCGGCATTGTGCCTCTTGTATTCAATCCCGATGCAATTTCTGTGCTTAGTGGTCGATGTGAAGGTCCATGGGTTGTAGTAAACCTGCACTTTTGCATCGGAATCTAATACTGGTCTCCGATGAGCCCCTCAAAGCACAAACTCTTAGAAGCCTCACTCTTCTTGCACTTAAGTGGGCATTGTCCCTTTTGTATTGAATCCCGAAGCAATTTCTGTGTTTCATGGTCGATGTGAAGGACCAAGGGATACAGTAAACCTGCAAAGGTGCATCGGAATCTAATAGTGGACACTCAGCAGCCGCTCAAAACTCTAACTCTTAGAAGATTCACTCTTCTTTTACTGATGTCGGCCTTGTTCCTTTTGTATTCAATGCCGATGCAATATCTATGTATCATGGTCAATGTGAGGGTCCAAGGGATACAGTAAACCTGCACTGGTGCATCGGAATTTAACACTGGTCTCCCAGGAGGCGCTCAAACCACAAACCCTTAGAAGATTCACTCTTCCTGTACTTAAATCGGCATTGGCATTTTGTATTCAATCCCGATGCGATTTCTGTGTTTCATGGTTAATGTGAAGGTCCAATGGAAGCAGTAAACCTGCACTGGTGCATCGGAATCTAACACTGGTCTCCCAGGAGCCGCTCAAACCACAAACTCTTAGAAGATTCACTCCTCATGTACTAAGTCGGCATTGTACATTTTATATTCAATCCCGATGCAATTTATGAGTTTCATGGTCAAGTTGAAGGTCCAAGGGAAACAGTAAACCTGCACTGGTGCATCGGAATCTAATACTGGTCTCCCAGGAGCCGCTCAAAACACAAACTCATAGAAGAATCACTCTTCATTTACTTAAGGAGGCATTGTGCCTGTTGTATTCAATCACGATGCAATTTCTGTGTTTCATGGTCAATGTGAAGGTCCGAGGGATACAGTAAACCTGCACTGGTGCATCGGATTCTAATTCTGGTCTCCGATTAGCCGCTCAAAGCACAAACTCATCGAAAATTCACTCTTCTTGTACTTAGGCCGGTTTGACCCTTTTGTATTCAATCCCGATGCAATTTCTGTGTTTCATGGTCAATGTGAAGGTCCAAGGGATTCAGTAAACCAGCATTGGTTCATCTGAATCTAATACTGGTCTCCCATGGGCCGCATAAACCACAAACCCTTAGAAGATTCACTCTTCCTGTACTTAAATCGGCATTGGCATTTTGTATTCAATCCCGATGCGATTTCTGTGTTTCATGGTCAATGTGAAGGTCCGAGGGATACAGTAAACCAGCACTGGTGCATCGGATTCTAATTCGGGTCTCCCATTAGCCGCTCAAAGCACAAACTCTTAGAAAATTCAATCTTCTTGTACTTAGGCCGGTTTGACCCTTTTGTATTCAAGCCCGATGCAATTTCTCTGTTTTATGGTCAATCTGAAGGTCCAAGGGATACAGTAAAACCACACTGGTGCATTGGAATCTAATACTGGTCTCAAAGGAGCCGCTCAAAGCACAAACTCTTAGAAGATTCTTTCTTCTTGTACTTAAGTCGGCATTGTCCCTTTTGTATTCATTCCCGATGCAATTTCTGTGTTTCATGGTCAATGTGAAGGTCCAAAGGATACAGTAAACCTGCACTGGTCCATCGGAATCTAATATTGGACACCCAGGAGCCGCTCAAAGACAAACCCTTAGAAGATTCACTCTTCTTGTACTTCAGTCGGCATTGTCCCTTTTGTATTCAATCCCGATGCAATTTCTGTGATTCATGGTCGATGTGAAGGTCCAAGGGATACAGTAAACCTGCACAGGTGCATCGGAATCTAATACTGATATCCCAGGAGCCGCTCAAATCACAAACAATTAGAAGAATTACTCTTCTTGTACTTAAGTCAACATTGTATTCTTTGTATTGGTCCCCATGAAATTTCTGTGTTTCATGGTCAATGTGAAGGTCCAAGGGATACAGTAAACCTGTACTGGTGAATCGGAATCTAATACTGGTCTCCCAGGAGCCGCTCAAATCACAACATCTTAGATGATTAACCCTTCTTGTACTTAAGCCGGCATTGTCCCTTTTGTATTCTATCCCGATGCAATTTCTGTGTTTCATGGTCAATGTGAGGGTCCAGCGAATACAGTATACCTGCACTGGTGCATCGGAATCTAATACTGGTCTCCCATGAGCCGCTCAAAGCACAAACCCTCCGAAGATTCACTGTTCTTGTACTTAAGTCGGCATTGTGCCTTATGTATTCAATCCTGAGCAATTTCTGTGTTTCATGGTCAATGTGAAGGTCCAAGGGATACAGTAAACCTCCACAGGTGCATCGGAATCTAATACTGGACACCCAGGAGCCGCTCAAAACTCAAACTCCTAGAAGATTCACTCTTTTTGTACTTCAGTCGGCATTGTCCCTTATGTATTCCATCCCGATGCAATTTCTGTGTTTCATGTTCTATGTGAAGGTCCATGGGATAGAATAAACCTGCACTGGTGCATCGGATTCGAACACTGGTCTCCAAGGAGGCGCTCAAAGCACTAAGTCTTAGAAAATTCACTCGTCTTGTACTTAAGTTTAACATTGTGATTTTTGTATTCAATCCCCATGCAAATTCTGTCTTTCATGGGCAATGTGAAGGTCCAATGGATACAGTAAATCTGCGCTGGTGTAACGGAATCTAATACTGGTCTCCCATGAGACGCTCAAAGCACAAACCCTTAGAAGATTCACTCTTCTTGTACTTAAGTCGGCATTTTTACTTTTGTATTCAATTCCGATGCAATTTCTGTGTTTCACGGTCAATGTGAAGGTACAAGGGATACAGTTAACCTCCACTGGTGCATCGGAATCTAATACTGGTCTCCCAGGAGCCGCTGAAAGCACAAACTCTTAGATGATTAACTCTTCTTGTACTGAAGTCGGCAGTCCCTTTTGTATCCAATCCCGATGCAATTTCTGTATATCATGGTCAATGTGAAGGTCCAAGGGATACAGTAATCCTGCATTGGTGCATCGGAATCTAATACTGCTCTCCCATGAGCCGCTCAAATCACAAACTCTTAGTAGATTCACTCTTCTTGTATTTAAGTTGTCATCGTCCCATTTGTATTCATTACCGATGCGATTTCTGTGTTTCATGGTCAATGTCAAGATCCAAGGGATACAGTAAACCTGCACTGGTGCATCGGAATCTAATACTGGTGTCCCAGGAGCCGCTCAAAACACAAACTCTTAGAATATTAACTCTTCTTGTACTTAAGTCGGCATTGCCCCTTTGTATTCAATCCCGATGCAATTTCTGTGATTTATGGTCAATGTGAAGGTCCAAGCGATACAGTAAACCTGCACCGGTGTATCGGAATCTAACACTGGTCTCCCAGGAGCCGCTTAAAGCACAAACGCTTAGAAGATTCACTCTTCTTGTATTTAAGTTGTCATTGTCCCTTTTGTATTTATTACCGATGCGATTTCTGTGTTTCATGGTCAATGTGAAGGTCCAAGGGATACAGTAAACCTTCACTGGTGCATCGGAATCTAATACTGGTCTCCCAGGAGCCGCTCAAATCACAAACTCTTAGAATATTCACTCTTCTTGTACTTATATCGGCATTGTGCCTTTTGTATTTAATCCCGAAGCAATTTCGGTGTTTCATGGTCAATGTGAACGTCCAAGGGATACAGTAAATCTGCACTGGTACAACGGAATCTAAAACTGGTCTCCCAGGAGCCGCTCAGAGCAGAAACTGTTAGAAGATTGACTCTTATTGTACTTTAGGCAGCATTGTGCCTTTTGTATTCAATCCCGATGCAATTTCTGTGGTTCATGGTCAATGTTAAGGTCCAAGGGTTGCAGTAAACCTGTACTGGTGCATCGGAATCTAATACTGGTCTCCCATGAGCCGCTCAAAGCACAAACTCTTAGAAGCCTCACTCTTTTTGTACTTAAGTGGGCATTGTCCCTTTTATATTGAATCCCGAAGCAATTTTTGTGTTTCAAGGTCGATGTGACGGTCGAAGGGATACAGTAAACCTGCACTGGTGCATCGGAATCTAATACTGGTCTCCCAGGAGCCGCTCAAAGCACAAACTCCTCGATGATTAACTCTTTTTGTACTGAAGTCGGCAGTCCCTTTTGTATTCAATCCCGATGCAATTTCTGTGTTTCATAGTCAATGTGAAGGTCCAAGACATACAGTAATCCGGCATTGGTGCATCGGAATCTAATACTGCTCTCCCATGAGCCGCTCAAATCACAAAATCTTAGAAGATTCACTCTTCTTGTATTTAAGTTGTCATTGTCCCTTTTGTATTCATTACCGATGCGATTTCTGTGTTTCATGGTCAATGTGAAGGTCCAAGGGATACAGTGAACCTGCACTGGTGCATCAGAATCTAATGCTGGTCTCACAGGAACCGCTCAGAGCAGAAACTGTTAGAAGATTCACACTTCTTGTACTTAAGGCGGCATTGTGCCGTTTGTATTCAATTCCGAAGCAATTTCTGTGTTTCATGGTAAATGTGAAGGTCCCTGGGATACAGTAAACCTGCACAGGAGCATTGGAATCTAATACTGGACTTTCAGGAGCCGGTCAAAACTCAAACTCTTAGAAGATTCAGTCTTCTTCTCTTAAGTCGGCATTGTGCCTCTTGTATTCAATCCCGATGCAATTTCTGTGCTTAGTGGTCGATGTGAAGGTCCATGGGTTGTAGTAAACCTGCACTTTTGCATCGGAATCTAATACTGGTCTCCGATGAGCCCCTCAAAGCACAAACTCTTAGAAGCCTCACTCTTCTTGCACTTAAGTGGGCATTGTCCCTTTTGTATTGAATCCCGAAGCAATTTCTGTGTTTCATGGTCGATGTGAAGGACCAAGGGATACAGTAAACCTGCAAAGGTGCATCGGAATCTAATAGTGGACACTCAGCAGCCGCTCAAAACTCTAACTCTTAGAAGATTCACTCTTCTTTTACTGATGTCGGCCTTGTTCCTTTTGTATTCAATGCCGATGCAATATCTATGTATCATGGTCAATGTGAGGGTCCAAGGGATACAGTAAACCTGCACTGGTGCATCGGAATTTAACACTGGTCTCCCAGGAGGCGCTCAAACCACAAACCCTTAGAAGATTCACTCTTCCTGTACTTAAATCGGCATTGGCATTTTGTATTCAATCCCGATGCGATTTCTGTGTTTCATGGTTAATGTGAAGGTCCAATGGAAGCAGTAAACCTGCACTGGTGCATCGGAATCTAACACTGGTCTCCCAGGAGCCGCTCAAACCACAAACTCTTAGAAGATTCACTCCTCATGTACTAAGTCGGCATTGTACATTTTATATTCAATCCCGATGCAATTTATGAGTTTCATGGTCAAGTTGAAGGTCCAAGGGAAACAGTAAACCTGCACTGGTGCATCGGAATCTAATACTGGTCTCCCAGGAGCCGCTCAAAACACAAACTCATAGAAGAATCACTCTTCATTTACTTAAGGAGGCATTGTGCCTGTTGTATTCAATCACGATGCAATTTCTGTGTTTCATGGTCAATGTGAAGGTCCGAGGGATACAGTAAACCTGCCTGGTGCATCGGATTCTAATTCTGGTCTCCGATTAGCCGCTCAAAGCACAAACTCATCGAAAATTCACTCTTCTTGTACTTAGGCCGGTTTGACCCTTTTGTATTCAATCCCGATGCAATTTCTCTGTTTTATGGTCAATGTGAAGGTCCAAGGGATACAGTAAAACCACACTGGTGCATTGGAATCTAATACTGGTCTCCCAGGAGCCGCTCAAAGCACAAACTCTTAGAAGATTCTTTCTTCTTGTACTTAAGTCGGCATTGACCCTTTTGTATTCATTCCCGATGCAATTTCTGTGTTTCATGGTCAATTTGAAGGTCTAAGGGAAACAGAGAACCTTCACTGTTGCATCGGAATCTAATACTGGTATCTCAGGAGCCGCTCAAATTACAAACTCTGAAGACATTCACTCTTCTTGTACTTATGTCGTCATTGTCCTTTTGTATTCAATCCAGATGCAATGTCTCTGTTTCTTGGTCAAAGTGAAGGTTCAAGCGATACAGTAAAGCTGCACTGTGCATCCGTATCATACACTGGTCTCCCAGGAGCTGCTCAAACCAGAAACTCCTGGATAATTCACTGTTCTAGTACATAAGTCGGCATTGTGCATTTTGTATTCAATTCCGATGCGATTTCTTTGTTTGAAGGTCAATATGAAGGTCCAAGGGATACAGTAAACCTGCACCGGTGCATCGGAATCTAATATTGGACTCCCAGGAGCCGCTCAAAGCACAAACCCTTAGAAGATTCACTCTTCTTGTACTTCAGTCGGCATTGTCCCTTTTGTAAACAATCCCAATGCAATTTCTGTGTTTCATTGTCAGTGTGAAGGTCCAAGAGATACAGTAAACCTGCACAGGTGACACGGAATATAATTCTGGTCACTCAGAAGCCGCTCAAATCTCAAACTCTTAGAAGATTCACTCTTCATGTACTTAAGACGGCATTGTCCCATATGTATTCCATTCCGATGCAATTAATGTGTTTCATGGTCAATGTGAAGGTCCAAGGGATACAGTAAGCCTGCACTGGTGCATGGGAATCTAATACTGGTCTGCGAGGAGCCGCTCAAAGTACAAACTCTTGGAATATTCACTCTTCTTGTACATATGTTGGCATTGTGTATTTTGTATTCTATCCCGATGCAATTTCTGTTTTTCATGGTCAATGTGAAGGTCCAAGGGATACAGGTAACTAGCGCTGGTGCATCAAAATCTAATCCTGGTCTCCCAGGAGCCGCACAAACCACAAACTCTTTGAAAACTCACTCTTCTTGTACTTAAGTCGGCATTGTCCATTTGTATTCAATCCCGATGCAATTTCTGTGTTTCATGGTCAATGTGAAGGTCCAAGGGATACAGTAAACCAGCATTGGTTCATCTGAATCTAATACTGGTCTCCCATGGGCCTCACAAACCACAAACCCTTAGAAGATTCACTCTTCCTGTACTTAAATCGTCATTGGCATTTTGTATTCAGTCCCGATGCGATTTCTGTGTGTCATGGTCAATGTGAAGGTAGAAGGGATACAGTAAACCTGCACTGGTGCATGGGAATCTAATACTGGTCTCCCAGAAGCCGCTCAAAACACAAATTCTTTGAAAATTCACTCTTCTTGCACTTAAGTTGGCATTGTGCATTTTGTGTTCAATCCCGATGCAATTTCTGGGTTTCATGGTCAATGTGAAGGTCCAAGGGGTACAGTAAACCTGCACTTGTGCATCGCAATCTACTACTGGTCTCCCAGGAGGCGCTCAAAGCACAAACCCTTAGAAGATTCTCTCAACTTTCACTTATGTCGGCTTTGTCCCTTTTGTATTCAATCCTGGTGCAATTAATGTGTTTCATGGTCAGTGTGAACGTCCAAGGGATACAGTAAACCTGCATGGGTGCATCGGAATCCAATACAGGACACCCAGTAGCCGCTCAAAGCTCAAACTCTTAGAACACTAACTCTTCTTGCACTTAATTCGGCACTGTCCCTTATGTGTTCCATCCCGATGCAATTTCTGTGTTTCATGGTCGATGTGAAGTTCCAAGGGATACAGTAAACCTGCACTTTTGCATCGGGATCCAATACTGGTCTCCCAGGAGCCGCTCAAAGCACAAACTCTTAGGAGATTCACTCTTCTTGTACTTAAGTCGGCATTGTCCATCTTGTATTCAATCCCGATTGAAATTTCTGTGTTTCATGGTTAGTGTGAAGGTCCAAGGGATACAGTAAACATGCACAGGTGCATCGGAATCTAATACTGGTATCCCAGGAGCCGCTCAAATCACAAACTATTAGAAGAATTACTCTTCTTGTACTTAAGTAAACATTGTATTTTTTGTATTGGTCCCGATGACATTTCTGTCCTTCATGGTCAATGTGAAGGTACAAGGGATACAGTAAACCTGTACTGGTGAATCGGAATCTAATACTGGTCTCCCAGGAGCCGCTCAAATCACAACATCTTAGATGATTAACCCTTCTTGTACTTAAGTCGGCATTGTCCCTTTTGTATTCAATCCCGATGCAATTTCTGTGTTTCATGGTCTATGTGAAGGTCCATGGGATACAGTAAACCTGCACTGGTGCATCGGATTCGAACACTGGTCTCCAAGGAGCGCTCAAAGCACTAAGTCTTAGAAAATTCACTCTTCTTGTACTTAAGTTTAACATTGCGAATTTTGTATTCAATCCCAATGCAAATTCTGTGTCTCATGAGCAATGTGAAGGTCCAATGGATACAGTAAATCTGCGCTGGTTTATCGAAATCTAATACTGGTCTCCCATGAGAAGCTCAAAGCACAAACCCTTAGGAGATTCACTCTTCTTGTACTTAAGTCGGCATTTTCCCTTTTGTATTCAATCCCGAAGCAATTTCTGTGTTTCATGGTCAATGTGAAGGTCCAAGGGATACAGTAAACCTGCACTGGTGCATCAGAATCTAATACTGGTCTCCCAGGAGCCGCTCAAAGCACACACTCTTGGAAAATTCACTCTTCTTGTACTTAAGTCGGCATTGTCCCTTTTGTATTCAATCCCGATGCAATTTCTGTGCATCATGGTCAAATTGAAAGTCCAAGGGAAACAATAAACCTGCACAGGTGTCACGGAATATAATTCTGGACACTCAGGGACCGCTCAAAGCACAAACTCTTAGAAGATTCACTCTTCTTGTACTTAAGACGGCATTGTCCCATATGTATTTCATCCCGATGCAATTAATGTGGTTCATGGTCAATGTGAAGGTCCAAGGGATACAGTAAGCCTGCACTGGTGTATCGGAATGTAATACTGGTCTGCGAGGAGCCGCTAAAAGCACTAACTGTTAGAATATTCACTCTTCTTGTACATAAGTTGGCATTGTGCATTTTGTATTCTATCCCGATGCAATTTCTGTGTTTCATGGACAATGTGAAGGTCCAAGGGATACAAGTAACTAGCGCTGGTGCATCGAAATCTAATCCTGGTCTCCCAGGAGCCGCTCAAACCACAAACTCTTAGAAAATTCATTCTTCTTGTACTTAAGTCGGCATTGTCCATTTGTATTCAATCCCGAAGCAATTTCTGTGTTTCATGGTCAATGTGAAGGTCCAAGGGGTACAGTTAACCTGCACTTGTGCATCGCAATCTACTACTGGTCTCCCAGGTGGCGCTCAAAGCACAAACCCTTAGAAGATTCACTCTCCTTGCACTTATGTCGGCTTTGTCCCTTTTGTATTCAATCTTGATGCAATTAATGTATTTCATGGTCAGTGTGAACGTCCAAGGGATACAGTAAACCTGCACGGGTGCATCCGGAATCCAATACAGGACACCCAGTAGCAGTTCAAAGCTCAAACTCTTAGAACATTAACTCTTCTTGCACTTAATTCGGCACTGTCCCTTATGTGTTCCGTCCCGATGCAATATCTTTGTTTCATGGTCGATGTGAAGGTCCAAGGGATACAGTAAACCTGCACTTTTGCATCGGAATCCAATGCTGGTCTCCCAGGAGAAGCTGAAAACACAAACTCGTGCAAGATTAACTCTTCTTGTACTTAAGGCGACATTGTCCCATTTGTATTCAATTCCGATGCATTTTCTGTGTTTCATGGTCAATGTGAAAGTCCAAAGGATACATTAAACCAGCACTGGTGCATCGAAATCTAATACTGGCCTCCCAGGAGCCACTCAAAGCATAAAATCTTAGGAGATTCACTCTTCTTGTACTTAAGTCGGCATTGTCCATCTTGAATTCAATCCCGAATGCAATTTCTGTGTTTCATGGTTAGTGTGAGGGTCCAATTGATACAGTAAACCTGCACAGGTGCATCGGAATCTAATACTGGTATCCCAGGAGCCGCTCAAATCACAAACTATTAGAAGAATTACTCTTCTTGTACTTAAGTCAACATTGTATTTTTTGTATTGGTCCCCATGAAATTTCTGTGTTTCATGGTCAATGTGAAGGTCCAAGGGATACAGTAAACCTGTACTGGTCAATCGTAATCTAATACTGGTCTCCCAGGAGCTGCTCAAAGCACAGACTCTTAGAGGATTCACTCTTCTTGTATTTAAGTTGTCATTGTCCCATTTGTATTCATTACCGATGCGATTTCTGTGTTTCGTGGTCAATGTGAAGGTCCAAGGTATACAGTAAACCTGCACTGGTGCATCGGAATCTAATACTGGTCTCGTAGGAGCCGCTCAAACCACAAACTCGTAGATGATTCACTCCTCATGTACTTAAGTCAGCATTGTATATTTTATATTCAATCCCGATGCAATTTATGAGTTTCATGGTCTAGTTGAATGTCCAATGGAATCAGTAAACCTGCAATGGTGCACCGGAATCTAATACTAGTCTCCCAGGAGCCGCTCAAAGCACAAACTCATCGAAGATTCACTCTTCATTTACTTAAGGCGGCATTGTGCCTGTTGTATTCAATCACGATGCAATTTCTGTGTTTCATGGTCAATGTGAAGGTCCAAGGTATACAGTAAACCTGCACTGGTGCATCGGAATCTAATACTGGACACCCAGGAGCCGCTCAAAGCTCAAACACTTAGAAGATTCACTCTTTTTGTAGTTCAGTCGGCAATGTCCCTTATGTATTCCATCCCGATGCAACTTCTGTGTTTCATGGTCAATGTGAAGGTCCAAGGGATACAGTAAACCAGCACTGGTGTATCGGATTCTAATACTGGTCTCCCAGGAGCCGCTCAAAGCACAAACTCTACGATGATTAACTCTTCTTGTACTGAAGTCGGCAGTAGCTTTTGTATTCAATCCCGATGCAATTTCTGTGTTTCATGGTCAATGTGAAGGTCCAAGGGATTCAGTAAACCAGCATTGGTTCATCTGAATCTAATACTGGTCTCCCATGGGACGCACAAACCACAAACCCTTAGAAGATTCACTCTTCCTGTACTTAAATCGGCATTGGCATTTTGTATTCAATCCCGATGCGATATCTGTGTTTCATGGTCAATGTGAAGGTCCGAGGGATACAGTAAACCGGCACTGGTGCATCGGATTCTAATTCGGGTCTCCCATTAGCCGCTCAAAGCACAAACTCTTAGAAAATTCAATCTTCTTGTACTTAGGCCGGTTTGACCCTTTTGTATTCAAGCCCGATGCAATTTCTCTGTTTTATGGTCAATGTGAAGGTCCAAGGGATACAGTAAAACCACACTGGTGCATTGGAATCTAATACTGGTCTCAAAGGAGCCGCTCAAAGCACAAAATCTTAGAAGATTCTTTCTTCTTGCACTTAAGTCGGCATTGTCCCTTTTGTATTCATACCCGATGCAATTTCTGTGTTTCATGGTCAATGTGAAGGTCCAAAGGATACAGTAAACCTGCACTGGTCCATCGGAATCTAATATTGGACACCCAGGAGCCGCTCAAAGCACAAACCCTTAGAAGATTCACTCTTCTTGTACTTCAGTCGGCATTGTCCCTTTTGTATTCAATCCCGATGCAATTTCTGAGGTTTCATTGTCAGTGTGAAGGTCCAAGGGATACAGTAAACCTGCACAGGTGACACGGAATATAATTCTGGACACTCAGGAGCCGCCCAAAGCTCAAACTCTTAGAAGATTCACTCTTCTTGTACTTAAGACGGCATTGTCCCATATGTGTTCCATCCCGATGCAATTTCTGTGTTTCATGGTCGATGTGAAGGTCCAAGGGATACAGTAAACCTGCACTTTTGCATCGGGATCCAATACTGGTCTCCCAGAAGCCGCTGAAAGCATAAACTCGTGCCAGATTAACTCTTCTTGTACTTAAGGCGACATTGTCCCACCTGTATTCAATCCCGATGCATTTTCTGTGTTTCATGGTCAATGTGAAAGTCCAAAGGATACAGTAAACCAACACTGGTGCATCGAAATCTAATACTGGTAACCCAGGAGCCGCTCAAAGCACAAACTCTTAGGAGATTCACTCCTCTTGTAGTTAAGTCGGCATTGTCCATCTTGTATTCAATCCCGAATGCAATGTCTGTGTTTCATGGTTAGTGTGAAGGTCCAAGGGATACAGTAAACCTGCACAGGTGCATCGGAATCTAATACTGATATCCCAGGAGCCGCTCAAATCACAAACAATTAGAAGAATTACTCTTCTTGTACTTAAGTCAACATTGTATTTTTTGTATTGGTCCCCATGAAATTTCTGTGTTTCATGGTCAATGTGAAGGTCCAAGGGATACAGTAAACCTGTACTGGTGAATCGGAATCTAATACTGGTCTCCCAGGAGCCGCTCAAATCACAACATCTTAGATGATTAACCCTTCTTGTACTTAAGCCGGCATTGTCCCTTTTGTATTCAATCCCGATGCAATTTCTGTGTTTCATGGTCAATGTGAGGGTCCAGCGTATACAGTAAACCTGCACTGGTGCACCGGAATCTAATACTGATCTCCCACGAGCCGCTCAAAGCACAAACCCTCCGAAGATTCACTGTTCTTGTACTTAAGTTGGCAATGTGCCTTATGTATTCCATCCCGATGCAATTTCTCTGTTTCATGTTCTATGTGAAGGTCCATGGGATAGAGTAAACCTGCACTGGTGCATCGGATTCAAACACTGGTCTCCAAGGAGGCGCTCAAAGCACTAAGTCTTAGAAAATTCACTCTTCTTGTACTTAAGTTTAACATTGTGAATTTTGTATTCAATCCCCATGCAAATTCTGTGTTTCATGGGCAATGTGAAGGTCCAATGGATACAGTAAATCTGCGCTGGTGAAACGGAATCTAATACTGGTCTCCCATGAGACGCTCAAAGCACAAACCCTTAGAAGATTCACTCTTCTTGTACTTAAGTCGGCATTTTCACTTTTGTATTCAATTCCGATGCAATTTCTGTGTTTCATGGTCAATGTGAAGGTCCAAGGGATACAGTTAACCTGCACTGGTGCATCGGAATCTAATACTGGTCTCCCAGGAGCCGCTGAAAGCACAAACTCTTAGATGATTAACTCTTCTTGTACTGAAGTCGGCACTCCCTTTTGTATTCAATCCCGATGCAATTTCTGTATATCATGGTCAATGTGAAGGTCCAAGGGATACAGTAATCTTGCATTGGTGCATCGGAATCTAATACTGCTCTCCCGTGAGCCGCTCAAATCACAACTCTTAGTAGATTCACTCTTCTTGTATTTAAGTTGTCATCGTCCCTTTTGTATTCATTACCGATGCGATTTCTGTGTTTCATGGTCAATGTCAAGATCCAAGGGATACAGTAAACCTGCACTGGTGCATCGGAATCTAATACTGGTCTCCCAGGAGCCGCTCAAAACACAAACTCTTAGAATATTAACTCTTCTTGTACTTAAGTCGGCATTGCCCCTTTGTATCAATCCCGATGCTATTTCTGTGATTTATGGTCAATGTGAAGGTCCAAGCGATACAGTAAACCTTCACTGGTGCATCGGAATCTAATACTGGTCTCCCAGGAGCCGCTCAAATCACAAACTCTTAGAATATTCACTCTTCTTGACTTATGTCGGCATTGTGCCTTTTGTATTGAATCCCGAAGCAATTTCGGTGTTTCATGGTCAATGTGAACGTCCAAGGGATACAGTAAATCTGCACTGGTACAACGGAATCTAAAACTGGTCTCCCAGGAGCCGCTCAGAGCAGAAACTGTTAGAAGATTGACTCTTCTTGTACTTTAGGCAGCATTGTGCCTTTTGTATTCAATCCCGATGCAATTTCTGTGGTTCATGGTCAATGTTAAGGTCCAAGAGTTGCAGTAAACCTGTACTGGTGCATCTGAATCTAATACTGGTCTCCCATGAGCCGCTCAAAGCACAAACTCTTAGAAGCCTCACTCTTTTTGTACTTAAGTGGGCATTGTCCCTTTTATATTGAATCCCGAAGCAATTTTTGTGTTTCATGGTCGATGTGACGGTCCAAGGGATACAGTAAACCTGCACTGGTGCATCGGAATCTAATACTGGTCTCCCAGGAGCCGCTCAAAGCACAAACTCGTCGATGATTAACTCTTCTTGTACTGAAGTCGGCAGTCCCTTTTGTATTCAATCCCGATGCAATTTCTGTGTTTCATAGTCAATGTGAAGGTCCAAGAGATACAGTAATCCTGCATTGGTGCATCGGAATCTAATACTGCTCTCCCATGAGCCGCTCAAATCACAAAATCTTAGAAGATTCACTCTTCTTGTATTTAAGTTGTCATTGTCCATTTTGTATTCATTACCGATGCGATTTCTGTGTTTCATGGTCAATGTGAAGGTCCAAGGGATACAGTAAACCTGCACAGGATCATTGGAATCTAATACTGACTTTCAGAAGCCGGTCAAAACTCAAACTCTTAGAAGATTCAGTCTTCTTGTCTTAAGTCGGCATTGTGCCTCTTGTATTCAATCCCGATGCAATTTCTGTGCTTAGTGGTCGATGTGAAGGTCCATGGGTTGCAGTAAACCTGCACTTTTGCATCGGAATCTAATACTGGTCTCCCATGAGCCGCTCAAAGCACAAACTCTTAGAAGCCTCACTCTTCTTGCACTTAAGTGGGCATTGTCCCTTTTGTATAGAATCCCGAAGCAATTTCTGTGTTTCATGGTCGATGTGAAGGTCGAAGGGATACAGTAAACCTGCACAGGTGCATCGGAATCTAATAGTGGACACTCAGGAGCCGCTCAAAACTCTAACTCTTAGAAGATTCACTCTTCTTTTTCTGATGTCGGCCTGGTTCCTTTTGTATTCAATGCCGATGCAATATCTACGTTTCATGGTCAATGTGAAGGTCCAAGGGATACAGTAAACTTGCACTGGTGCATCGGAATCTAACACTGGTCTCCCAGGAGGTGCTCAAACCACAAACTCTTAGAAGATTCACTCCTCATGTACTTAAGTCGGCATTGTTCATTTTATATTCAATCCCGATGAAATTTATGAGTTTCTAGGTCAAGTTGAAGGTCCAAGGGAAACAGTAAACCTGCACAGGTGCATCGGAATCTAATACTGGTCTCCCAGGAGCCGCTCAAACCACAAACTCTTAGAAGATTCACTCCTCATGTACTTAAGTCGGCATTGTACGTTTTATATTCAATCCCGATGCAATTTATGAGTTTCATGGTCAAGTTGAAGGTCCAAGGGAAATAGTAAACCTGCACTGGTGCATCGGAATCTAATACTGGTCTGCGAGGAGCCGCTCAAAGCACAAACTCTTAGAATATTCACTCTTCTTGTACAAAGTTGGCATTGTGCATTTTTAATTCTATCCCGATGCAATTTCTGTGTTTTATGGTCAATGTGAAGGTCCAAGGGATACAGTAAACCAACAATGGTTCATCTGAATCTAATACTGGTCTCTCATGGGCCGCACAAACCACAAACCCTTAGAAGATTCACTCTTCCTGTACTTAAATCGGCATTGGCATTTTATATTCAATCCCGATGTGATTTCTGTGTTTCATGGTTAATGTGAAGGTCCAATGGATGCAGTAAACCTGCACTGGTGCATCGGAATCTAACACTGGTCTCCCAGGAGCCGCTCAAACCACAGACTCTTAGAAGATTCACTCCTCATGTACTTAAGTCGGCATTGTACGTTTTATATTCAATCCCGATGCAATTTATGAGTTTCATGATCAAGTTGAAGGTCCAAGGGAAATAGTAAACCTGCACTGGTGCATCGGAATCTAATACTGGTCTCCCAGGAGCCGCTCAAAACACAAACTCATAGAAGAATCACTCTTCATTTACTTAATGCGGCATTGTGCCTGTCGTATTCAATCACGATGCAATATCTGTGTTTCATGGTCAATGTGAAGGTCCAAGGGATACAGTAAACCTGCACTGGTGCATCGGATTCTAATTCTGGTCTCCGATTAGCCGCTCAAAGCTCAAACTCTTAGAAAATTCACTCTTCTTGTACTTAGGCCGGTTTGACCCTTTTGTATTCAGTCCCGATGCAATTTCTCTGTTTTATGGTCAATGTGAAGGTCCAAGGGATACAGTAAAACCACACTGGTGCATTGGAATCTAATACTGGTCTCCCAGGAGCCGCTCAAAGCACAAACTCTTAGAAGATTCTTTCTTCTTGTACTTAAGTCGGCATTGACCCTTTGCATTCATTCCCGATGCAATTTCTGTGTTTCATGGTCAATTTGAAGGTCCAAGGGAAACAGAGAACCTTCACTGTTGCAACGGAATCTAATACTGGTATCTCAGGAGCCGCTCAAATTACAAACTCTGAAGACATTCACTCTTCTTGTACTTAAGTCGTCATTGTCCTTTTGTATTCAATCCCGATGCAATGTCTATGTTTCTTGGTCAAAGTGAAGGTTCAAGCGATACAGTAAAGCTGCACTGTGCATCCGTATCATACACTGGTCTCCCAGGTGCTCCTCAAACCACAAACTCCTAGATAATTCACTGTTCTAGTACATAAGTCGGCATTGTGCATTTTGTATTCAATTCCGATGCGATTTCTTTGTTTGACGGTCAATATGAAGGTCCAAGGGATACAGTAAACCTGCACCGGTGCATCGGAATCTAATATTGGGCTCCCAGGAGCCGCTCAAAGCACAAACCCTTAGAAGATTCACTCTTCTTGTACTTCAGTCGGCATTGTCCCTTTTGTAAACAATCCCGATGCAATTTCTGTGTTTCATTGTCAGTGTGAAGGTCCAAGGGATACAGTAAACCTGCACAGGTGACACGGAATATAATTCTGGTCACTCAGGAGCCGCTCACATCTCAAACTCATAGAAGATTCACTCTTCTTGTACTTAAGACGGCATTGTCCCATATGTATTCCATTCCGATGCAATTAATGTGTTTCATGGTCAATGTGAAGGTCCAAGGGATACAGTAAGCCTGCACTGGTGCATGGGAATCTAATACTGGTCTGCGAGGAGCCGCTCAAAGTACAAACTCTTAGAATATTTACTCTTCTTGTACATATGTTGGCATTGTGCATTTTGTATTCTATCCCGATGCAATTTCTGTTTTTCATGGTCAATGTGAAGGTCCAAGGGATACAGGTAACTAGCGCTGGTGCATCAAAATCTAATCCTGGTCTCCCAGGAGCCGCTCAAACCACAAACACTTTGAAAACTCACTCTTCTTGTACTTAAGTCGGCATTGTCCATTTGTATTCAATCCCGATGCAATTTCTGTGTTTCATGGTCAATGTGAAGGTCCAAGGAATACAGTAAACCAGCATTGGTTTATCTGAATCTAATACTGGTCTCCCATGGGCCGCACAAACCACAAACCCTTAGAAGATTCACTCTTCCTGTACTTAAATCGTCATTGGCATTTTGTATTCAGTCCCGATGCGATTTCTGTGTGTCATGGTCAATGTGAAGGTAGAAGGGATACAGTAAACCTGCACTGGTGCATGGGAATCTAATACTGGTCTCCCAGAAGCCGCTCAAAACACAAATTCTTTGAAAATTCACTCTTCTTGCACTTAAGTAGGCATTGTGCATTTTGTGTTCAATCCCGATGCAATTTCTGGGTTTCATGGTCAATGTGAAGGTCCAAGGGGTACAGTAAACCTGCACTTGTGCATCGCAATCTACTACTGGACTCCCAGGAGGCGCTCAAAGCACAAACCCTTAGAAGATTCTCTCTCCTTGCACTTATGTCGGCTTTGCCCCTTTTGTATTCAATACTGGTGCAATTAATGTGTTTCATGGTCAGCGTGAACGTCCAAGGGATACAGTAAACCTGCACTGGTGCATCGGAATCTAATACTGGTCTCCCAGGAGCCACTCAAAGCACAAACTCTTAGATGATTAACTCATCTTGTACTGAAGTCGGCAGTCCCTTTTGTATTCAATCCCGATGCAATTTCTGTATTTCATGGCCAATGTGAAGGTCCAAGGGATACAGTAATCCTGCATTGGTGCATCGGAATCTAACACTGCTCTCCCATGAGACGCTCAAATCACAAACTCTTAGAAGATTCACTCTTCTTGTATTTAAGTTGTCATCGTCCCTTTTGTATTCATTACCGATGCGATTTCTGTGTTTCATGGTCAATGTGAAAGTCCAAGGGATACAGTTAACCTGCACTGGTGCATCGGAATCTAATACTGGTCTCCCAGAAGCCGCTCAAAACACAAACTCTTAGAGTATTAACTCTTCATGTACTTAAGTCGGCATTGTCCCTTTGTATTCAATCCAGAAGCAATTTCTGTGATTTATGGTCAATGTGAAGGTCCAAGCGATACACTTAACCTGCACCGGTGTATCGGAATCTAACACTGGTCTCCTAGGAGCCGCTCAAAGCACAAACGCTTAGAAGATTCACTCTTCTTGTATTTAAGTTGTCATTGTCCCTTTTGTATTCTTTACCGATGCGATTTCTGTATTTCATGGTCAATGTGAAGGTCCAAGGGACACAGTAAACCTGCACTGTTGCATCGGAATCTAATACTGGTCTCCCAGGAGCCGCTCAAATCACAAACTCTTAGAATATTTACTCTTCTTGTACTTAAGTCGGCATTGTCCCTTTGTATTCAATCCCGATGCAATTTCTGTGTTTCATGGTCAACGTGAACGTCCAAGGGATACAGTAAACCTGCACTGGTACAACGAAAACTAATACTGGTCTCCCAGGAGCCACTCAGAGCAGAAACTGTTAGAAGATTGACTCTTCTTGTACTTAAGGCAGCATTGTGCCTTTTGTATTCAATCCCGATGCAATTTCTGTGCTTCATGGTCAATGTGAAGGTCCCAGGGTTGCAGTAAACCTGTACTGGTGCATCGGAATCTAATACTGGTCTCCCATGAGCCGCTCAAAGCACAAACTCTTAGAAGCCTCACTCTTCTTGTACTTAAGTGGGCATTGTCCCTTTTGTATTGAATCCCGAAGCAATTTCTGTGTCTCATGGTCGATGTAAAGGTACAAGGGATACAGTAAACCTGCACTGATGCATCGGAATCTAATACTGGTCTCCCAGGAGCCGCTCAAAGCATAAACTCTTCGATGATTAACTCTTCTTGTACTGAAGTTGGCAGTCCCTTTTGTATTCAATCCCGATGCATTTTCTGTGCTTCATGGTCATTGTGAAGGTCCAAGAGATACAGTAATCCTACATTGGTGCATCGGAATCTAATACTGCTCTCCCATGAGCCGCTCAGATCACAAAATCTTAGAAGATTCACTCTTCTTGTATTTAAGTGGTCATTGTCCCTTTTGAATTCAATCACGATGCAATTTCTGTGTTTCATGGTCAATGTGAAGGTCCGAGGGATACAGTAAACCTGCACCGGTGTATCGGAATCTAACATTGGTCTCCCAGGAGCCGCTCAAAGCACAACCTCTTGGAAAATTCACTCTTCTTGTACTTAAGTCGGCATTGTCGCTTTTGTATTCAATCCCGAAGCAATTTCTGTGTTTCATGGTCGATGTGAAGGTCCAAGGGATACAGTAAACCTGCACAGGTGCATCGGAATCTAATAGTGGACACTCAGGAGCCGCTCAAATCTCTAACTCTTAGAAGATTCACTCTTCTTTTACTGATGTCGGCCTAGTTCCTTTTGTATTCAATGCCGATGCAATATCTATGTTTCATGGTCAATGTGAAGGTCCAAGGGATACAGTAAACCAGCATTGGTTCATCTGAATCTAATACTGGTCTCCCATGGGCCGCACAAACCACAAACCCTTAGAAGATTCTCTCTTCTTGTACTTAAGACGGCAATGTCCCATATGTCATCCATTCCGATGCAATTAATGTGCTTCATGGTCAATGTGAAGGTCCAAGGGATACAGTAAGACTGCACTGGTGCATCGGAATCTAAAACTGGTCTGCGAGGAGCCGCTCAAAGCACAAACTCTTAGAATATTCACTCTTCTTGTACATAAGTTGGCATTGTGCATTTATAATTCTATCCCGATGCAATTTCTGTGTTTCATGGTCAATGTGAAGGTCCAAGGTATACAGTAAATCAGCATTGGTTCATCTGAATCTAATACTGGTCTCCCATGGGCCGCACAAACCACAAACCCTTAGAAGATTCACTCTTCCTGTACTTAAATCGGCAGTATCATTTTGTATTCAATCCCGATGCGATTTCTGTGTTTCATGGTTAATGTGAAGGTCCAATGGATGCAGTAAACCTGCACTGGTGCATCGGAATCTAACACTGGTCTCCCAGGAGCCGCTCAAACCACAAACTCTTAGTAGATTCACTCCTCATGTACTTAAGTCGGCATTGTACATTTTATATTCAATCCCAATGCAATTTATGAGTTTCATGGTCAAGTTGAAGGTCCAAGGGAAGCAGTAAACCTGCACTGTTGCTTCGGAATCTAATACTGGTCTCCCAGGAGCCGCTCAAATCACAAACTCTTAGAATATTAACTCTTCTTGTACTTAAGTCGGCATTGTCCCTTTGTATTCAATCCCGATGCAATTTCTGTGGTTCATGGTCAACGTGAACGTCCAAGGGATACAGAAAACCTGCACTGGTACAACGGAATCTAATACTGGTCTCCCAGGAGCCACTCAGAGCAGAAACTGTTAGAAGATTGACTCTTCTTGTACTTAAGGCAGCATTGTGCCTTTTGTATTCAATCCCGATGCAATTTCTGTGCTTCATGGTCAATGTGAAGGTCCAAGGGTTGCACTAAACCTGTACTGGTGCATCGGAATCTAATACTGGTCTCCCAGGAGCCGCTCAAAGCATAAACTCTTCGATGATTAACTCTTCTTGTACTGAAGCCGGCAGTCCCTTTTGTATTCAATCCCGATGCAATTTCTGTGTTTCATGGTCATTGTGAAGGTCCAAGAGATACAGTAATCCTGCATTGGTGCATCGGAATCTAATACTGCTGCCCCATGAGCCGCTCAAATCACAAAATCTTAGAAGATTCACTCTTCTTGTATTTAAGTGGTCATTGTCCCGTTTGTATTCATTACCGATTCGATTTCTGTGTTTAATGGTCAATGTGAAGGTCCAAGGGATACAGTAAACCTGCACTGGTGCATCGGAATCTAACACTGGTCTCCCAGGAGGCGCTCAAAACACAAACTCTTAGAATATTAACTCTTCTTGTATTGAAGTCGGCATTGTCCCTTTGTATTCAATCCCGATGCAATTTCTGTGATTTATGGTCAATTTCTGTGTTTCATGGTCAATGTGAAGGTCCGAGGGATACAGTAAACCTGCACTGGTGCATCGGATTCTAATTCTGGTCTCCCATTAGCCGCTCAATGCGCAAACTCTTAGAAAATTCACTCTTCTTGTTCTCATAGAAGATTCACTCTTCATTTACTTAAGGCGGCATTGTGCCTGTTGTATTCAATCACGATGCAATTTCTGTGTTTCATGGTCAATGTGAAGGTCCGAGGGATACAGTAAACCTGCACCGGTGTATCGGAATCTAACATTGGTCTCCCAGGAGCCGCTCAAAGCACAACCTCTTGGAAAATTCACTCTTCTTGTACTTAAGTCGGCATTGTCCCTTTTGTATTCAATCCCGAAGCAATTTCTGTGTTTCATGGTCGATGTCAAGGTCCAAGGGATACAGTAAACCTGCACAGGTGCATCGGAATCTAATAGTGGACACTCAGGAGCCGCTCAAAACTCTAACTCTTAGAAGATTCACTCTTCTTTTACTGATGTCGGCCTTGTTCCTTTTGTATTCAATGCCGATGCAATATCTATGTTTCATGGTCAATGTGAAGGTCCAAGGGATACAGTAAACCAGCATTGGTTCATCTGAATCTAATACTGGTCTCCCATGGGCCGCACAAACCACAAACCCTTAGAAGATTCACTCTTCTTGTACTTAAGACGGCAATGTCCCATATGTATTCCATCCCGATGCAATTAATGTGATTCATGGTCAATGTGAAGGTCCAAGGGATACAGTAAGCCTGCACTGGTGCATCGGAATCTAATACTGGTCTGCGAGGAGCCGCTCAAAGCACAACCTCTTAGAATATTCACTCTTCTTGTACATAAGTTGGCATTGTGCATTTATAATTCTATCCCGATGCTATTTCTGTGTTTCATGGTCAATGTGAAGGTCCAAGGGATACAGTAAATCAGCATTGGTTCATCTGAATCTAATACTGGTCTCCCATGGGCCGCACAAACCACAAACCCTTAGAAGATTCACTCTTCCTGTACTTAAATCGGCATTATCATTTTGGATTCAATCCCGATGCGATTTCTGTGTTTCATGGTTAATGTGAAGGTCCAATGGATGCAGTAAACCTGCACTGGTGCATCGGAATCTAACACTTGTCTCCCAGGAGCCGCTCAAAACACAAACTCATAGAAGAATCACTCTTCATTTACTTAAGGCGGCATTGTGCCTGTTGTATTCAATCACGATGCTATTTCTCTGTTTCATGGTCAATGTGAAGGTCCGAGGGATACAGTAAACCTGCACTGGTGCATCGGATTCTAATACTGGTCTCCCAGGAGCCGCTCTAAACACAAATTCTTTGAAAATTCACTCTTCTTGCACTTAAGTTGGCATTGTGCATTTTGTGTTCAATTCCGATTCAATTTCTGGGTTTCATGGTCAATGTGCAGGTCCAAAGGGTACAGTTAACCTGCACTTGTGCATCGCAATCTACTACTGGTCTCCCAGGAGGCGCTCAAAGCACAAAGCCTTAGAAGATTCACTCTCCTTGCACTTATGTCGGCTTTGTCCCTTTTGTATTCACTCTTGATGCAATTAATGTATTTCATGGTCAGTGAGAACGTCCAACGGATACAGTAAACCTGCACGGGTGCATCTGGAATCCAATACAGGACACCCAGTAGCCGTTCAAAGCTCAAACTCTTAGAACATTAATTCTTCTTGCACTTAATTCGGCACTGTCCCTTATGTGTTCCATTCCGATGCAATTTCTTTGTTTCATGGTCGATGTGAAGGTCCAAGGGATACAGTAAACCTGCACTTTTGCATCGGAATCCAATACTGGTCTCCCAGGAGCCGCTGAAAACACAAAATCGTGCAAGATTAACTCTTTTTGTACTTAAGGCGACATTGTCCCATTTGTATTCAATCCCGATGCAATTTCTGTGTTTCATGGTCAATGTGAAGGTCCAAGGGATACAGTAATCCTGCATTGGTGCATCGGAATCTAATACTGCTCTCCCATGAGCCGCTCAAATCACAAACTCTTAGAAGATTCACTCTTCAAGTATTTAAGTTGTCATTGTCCCTTTTGTATTCATTACCGATGCGATTTCTGTGTTTCATGGTCAATGTGAACGTCCAAGGGATGCAGTAAACCTGCACTGGTGCTTCGGAATCAAATACTGGTCTCCCAGGAGCCGCTCAAAGCAAAAACTCTTAGAATATTAACTCTTCTTGCACTTAAGTCGGCATTATCCCTTTGTATTCAATAGCGATGCAATTTCTGTGATTTATGGCCAATGTGAATGTCCAAGCGATACAGTAAATCTGCACTGTTGTATCGGAATTTAACACTGGTCTCCCAGGAGCCTTTCGAAGCACAAACTCTTGGAAAATTCACTCTTCTTGTACTTAAGTCGGCATTGACCCTTTTGTATTCAATCCCGATGCAATTTCTGTGTTTCACGGTCAATGTGAACGTCCAAGGGATACAGTAAACCTGCACTGGTACAACGGAATCTAATACTGGTCTCCCAGGAGCCGCTCAAAGAACAAACTCTTAGGAGATTCAGTCTTCTTGTACTTAAGTCGGCGTTGTAAATCTTGTATTCAATCCCGAATGCTATATCATTGTTTCATTGTTAGTGTGAAGGTCCAAGTGATACAGTAAACTTGCATAGGTGCATCGGAATCTAATACTGGTAACCCAGGAGCTACTCAAAGCACAAACCGTTAGAAGATTCACTCACCTTGCACTTATGTCGGCTTTGTCCCTTTTGTATTCAATCCTGATGCAATTTCTGTGTTTCATGGTCAGGGTGAATGTCCAAGGGATACAGTAAATCTGCACGGGTGCATCGGAATCTAATACAGGACGCCCAGTAGCCGCTCGAAGCTCAAACTCTTAGAACATTAACTCTTCTTGCACTTAATTCGGCACTGTCCCCTATGTGTTCCATCCCGAAGCAATTTCTGTAATTCATGGTCAATGTGAAGGTCCAAGGGAAACAGTAAGCCTGCACTGGTCCATCGGAAACTAATACTGGTCTCCGAAGAGTCGCTCAAAGCACAAACTCTTAGAAAATTCACTCTTCTTGAACTAAAGTTGGCATTGTGCACTCTGCATTCAATCCCGATGCAATTTCTGTGTTTCATGGTCAATAAGGAGGTCCAAGGGATAAAGTAATTCTGCACTGGTGCATCGGAATCTAATACTGGTCTCCCAGGAGCCGCTCAAAGCACAATACCTTGGAAGATTCACTCTTCTGGTACTTAAGTCGTCATTGTACCTTTGGTATTCAATCCCGAAGCAAATTCTGTGATTCATGGTCAACGTCAAGGTCCAAGGGACACAGTAAACCTGCACAGGTGCCCGGAATCTAATACTGGACTCCGAGGAGCCGCTCAAAGCACAAATTCTTAGAAAAATCACTTATCTTGTACTTTAGTTGGCATTGTGCATTTTGTGTTCATTCCCGATGCAATTTCTGAGTCTCATGGACAATGTGAAGGTCCAAGGGATACAGTATACCAGCACTGGTGCATCTGAATCTAATACTGGTCTCCCAGGAGCCGTGCAAAGCACAAACTCTTAAAAGATTCACTCTTCTTGTATTTAAGTCGGCATTGTGCCTTTTGTATTCAATCCCGATGCAATATCTGTGTTTCATGGTTAATGGGAAGGTCCAAGGGATACAGTAAACCATCACAGGTGCATCGGAATCTAATAGTGGACACCCAGCAGCCGCTCAAAGCTCAAACTCTTAGAAGATTTACTCTTTTTGTACCTAAGTCGGCATTGTGCCATATGTATTCAATCCCGATGCAATTTCTGTGTTTCACGGTAAATGTGAAGGTCCAAGGGATATAGTAAATAAGCACTGGTGCATCTGAATCTAATACTAATCTCCCATGAGCCGCTCAAACCACAAACCCTTAGAAGTTTACTCTTCATGTACTTAAGTCGGCATTGTGCATTTTGTATTCAATCCCGATGCGATTTCTGTGTTTCATGGTCAATGTGAAGGTCCAAAGGATACAGTAAACCTGCACTGGTGCACCGGAATCTAATACTCGCCTTCGAGGAGCCGCTCAAAGCACAAACTCTTAGAAAATTCACTCTTCATGCACTTAAGTTGGCATTGTGCATTTTGTATTCAATACCGATGCAATTTCTGTGGTTCATGGTCAATGTGAAGGTCCAAGGGATAGAGTACACCTGCACTGGTGCATCGGAATCTAATACTGGTCTCTCAGGAGCCGCTAAAAGCACAGACTCTTAGAAGATTCACTCTTCTTGTATTTAAGTCGGCATTGTCACTCTTGTATTCAATCCCGATGCGATTTCTATATTTCATGGTCAATGTGAAGGTACAAGGGATGCAGTAAACCTGCACAGGTGCATCGGAATCTAATACTCGTCTCCCAGGAGCCGCTCAAAGAACAATCTCTTAGAAGATCCACTCTTCTTGTACTTAAGTTCGCGTTGTCCCATTTTTATTCAATCCCGATGCAATTTCAGTGTTTCATGGTTAGTTTGAAGGTCCAGGGGATACAGTAAACCTGTACTTGTGCATCGGAAACTAATACTGGTATCCCAGGAGCCGCTCAAACCACAAACTTTTAGAAAATTCACTCTTCTTGTACTTAAGTCGGTATTATCTTTATGTATTCCATCCCGATGCAATATCTGTGTTTCATGGTCAAAGTCAAGGGCCAAGGGATACAGTAGCCCGGCACTGGTGCATCGGAATTTAATACTTGTCTCCGAGGAGCCGCTCAAAGCACAAACTCGTAGTAAATTCACTTTTCTTGTACTTAGGTTGGCATTGTGCATTTTGTATTCAATCCCGATGCCATTTCTGTGTTTCTTGGTCAATGTGATGGTCCAAAGGATACAGTAAGTCTGCACTGGTGCATCAGAAACTAATACTGGTGTCCCAGGAGCCGTTAAAAGCACAACCTCTGAAGAGATTCACTCTTCTTGTACCTAAGTCGGCATTGTCCCTTTTGTATTCAATCCCGATGCGATATCTGTGTTTCATGATAAATGTGATGGACCAAGGGATAAAGTAAACCTGCACTGGTGCATCGGAATCTAATACCGATCAACAATGAGCCGCTCAAAGCACAAACTATTAGAAGCCTCACTCTTCTTGCACTTAAGTTGCATTGTGCATTTTGTATTCAATCGCGATGCAATATCTGTGTCTCATCTTCAATGTGAAGGTCCAAGGGATACAGTTACTCTGCACTTGTGCATCGGAATCTAATACAGGCCTCCCAGGAGCAGCTCAAAGCACAAAACCTTAGAAGATTCACTCTTCTTGTACTTACGTCGGCATTGTCCCTTTTGTATTCAATCCCGATGCAATTTCTGTGTTTCATGGTCAGTGTGAACGTCCAAGGGATACAGTAAACTTGCACAGCTGCATCGGAATCTAATACTGGACACCCAGGAGCCGCTCAAAGTCTTAGAAGATTCACTCCTCTAGTACTTAAGTCGGCATTGTCCCTATGTATTCAATCCGGATGCAATTTCTGTTTTTCATGGTCAATGTGAAGGTCCAAGGGATACAGTAAATCTGCACTGGTGCATCGGAATCTCATACTGGTCTCCCAGGAGCCGCTCAAAGCACAGACTCTTAGAATATTAACTCTTCATGTACTTAAGTCGGCATTGTCCCGTTTGTATTCAATCTCGATGCATTTTCTGTGTTTCATGTGCATTGTGAAAGTCCGAGGGACACAGTAAACCTGCGTTGGTGCATCGGAATCTACTACTGGTCTCTCCGGAGCCGCTCAAAGCACAAACTCTTAGAAGATTCACTCTTCTTGTACTTAAGTCGGCATTGTTCCCTTTGTATTCAATCCCGATTCGATTTCTGTGTTTCAGGGTCAACGTGAAGGTCCAACGGATACAGTAAACCTTCACTGCTGCATCGGAATGTAATACTGGTCTCCAAGGAGCTGCTCAAAGCACAAACGCTTCGAAGATTCACTGTTCTGGTACTTAAGTCGGCATTGTGCCTTATGTACTCAATCCCGAGCAATTTCTATGTTTTATGGTCAATGTGAAGGTCCAAGGGATACAGTAAACCTCCGCAGGTGCATCGGAATCTAATACTGGACACCCAGGAGCCGCTGAAAGCTCAAACTCTTAGAAGATTCACTCTTCTTGTATTTAAGTCGGCAATGTCCCTTATGTATTCCATCCCGATGCATTTTCTGTGTTTCATGGTCAATGTGAAGTCCAAGGGATACAGTAATGCAGCACTGGTGCATCGGATTAGAACACTGGTCTCCAAGGAGGCGCTCAAAGCACTTACTCTTAGAAAATTCACTCTTCTTGTACTTAAGTTTAACATTGTGTATTTTGTGTTCAATCCCCATGCAATTTCTGTGTTTCATGGTCAATGTGAAGGTCCAATGGATACAGTAAACCTGCAGTGGTGCATCGGAATCTAATACTGGTCTCCCAGGAGACGCTCAAAGCACAAACCCTTAGAAGATTCACTCTTCTTGTACTTAAGTCGGCATTGTCCCTTTTGTATTCAATCCCGATGCAATTGCTGTGTTTCATGGTCAATGTGAAGATCCAAGGGATACAGTAAACCTGCACTGGTGTATCGGAATCTAATACTGGTCTCCCAGGAGCCGCTCAAAGCACAAACTCTTAGATGATTAACTCTTCTTGTACTTAAGTCGGCAGTCCCTTTCGTATTCAATCCCGATGCAATTTCTGTGTTTCATGGTCAATGTGAAGGTCCAAGGGATACAGTAATCCTGCATTGGTGCATCGGATTCTAATACTGGTCTCCCATGAGCCGCTCAAATCACTAACTCTTAGAAGATTCACTCTTCTTGTATTTAAGTTGTCATTGTCAATTTTGTATTCATTTCCGATGCGATTTCTGTGTTTCATGGTCAATGTGAAGGTCCAATGGACAGAGTAAACCTGCAGTGGTGCATTGGAATCAAATACTGGTCTCCCAGGAGACGCTCAAAGCACAAACCCTTAGAAGATTCACTCTTGTTGTACTTAAGTCGGCATTGTCCCTTTTGTATTCATTTCCGATGCGATTTCTGTATTTCATGGTCAATGTGAAGGTCCAAGGGATACAGTAAACCTGCACTGGTGCATTGGAATCTAATCCTGGTCTCCCAGGAGACGCTCAAAGCACAAACTATTAGAAAATTCACTCTTCTTGAACTAAATTTGGCATTGTTAACTCTGTATTCAATCCCGATGCGATTTCTGTGTTTCATGGTCAATGTGAAGGTCCAAGGGATACAGTAAACCTGCACTGGTGCATCGGAATCTAATACTGGTCTCCCAGGTGCCGCTCAAAGCACAATACCTTGGAAGATTCACTCTTCTGGTACTTAAGTCGTCATTGTCCCTTTGGTATTCAATCCCGAAGCAATTTCTGTGATTCATGGTCAACGTGAAGGTCCAAGGGACGCAGTAAACCTGCACAGGTGCATCGGAATCTAATACTGGATTCCCAAGAGCCGGTCAAATCTCAAACTCTTTGAAGATTCACTCTTCTTGTACTGAAGTTAGGCATTGTCACTTATATATTCCATCCCGATGCAATATCTGTGTTTCATGGTCATTGTGAAGGTCAAAGGGATACAGTAAACCTGCACTTTTGCATCGGAATCTAATACTGGTCTCCGAGGAGCCGTTCAAAGCACAAATTCTTAGAAAAATCACTTATCTTGTACTTTAGTTGGCATTGTGCATTTTGTGTTCATTCCCGATGCAATATCTGTGTCTCATGGTCAATGTGAAGTTCCAAGGGATACAGTATACTAGCACTGGTGCATCTGAATCTAATACTGGTTTCCCAGGAGCCGTGCAAAGCACAAACTCTTAAAAGATTCACTCTTCTTGTACTTAAGTCGGCATTGTGCCTTTTGTATTCAATCCCGATGCAATATCTGTGTTTAATGGTTAATGTGAAGGTCCAAGGGATACAGTAAACCATCACAGGTGCATCGGAATCTAATAGTGGACACCCAGGAGCCGCTCAAATCTCAAACTCTTATAAGATTTACTCTTTTTGTACTTAAGTCGGCATTGTGCCATATGTATTCAACCCCGATGCAATTTCTCTGTTTCATGGTAAATGTGAAGGTCCAAGGGACACAGTAAATCAGCACTGGTGCATCGGAATCTAATACTAATCTCCCATGAGCCGCTCAAACCACAAACCCTTAGAAGTTTCAAAGCTCAATCTCTTAGAAGATCCACTCTTCTTGTACTTAAGTCAGCGTTGTCCCATTTTTATTCAATCCCGATGCAATTTCTGTGTTCCATGGTTAATATGACGGTCCAGGGGGTACAGTAAACCTGCACTTTTGCATCGGAATCTAATACTGGTCTCCGAGGAGCCGCTCAAAGCCCAAATTCTTAGAAAAATCACTTATCTTGTACTTTAGTTGACATAGTGGATTTTGTATTCAATCCCGTTGCAAATTCTGTGTTTCATCGTCAATGTGAAGGTCCAAGGGATACAGTATACCAGCACTGGTGGAATGGAATCGTATACTGGTCTCCCAGGTGCCGGTCAAAGCACAAACTCTTAGAGTTTCACTCTTGTTGTACTTAAGTCGGCATTGCGCATTTTGTCTTCAATCCCCATGCATTATCTGTGTTTCATGGTTAATGTGAAGGTCATAGGGCTATAGTAAACCTGCACAGGTGCATCGGAATCTAATACTGGACACCCAGGAGGCGCTCAAAGCTCAAATTCTTAGTAGATTCACTCTTTTTGTACTTAAGTAGGCATTGTACCTATGTATTCGATCCCGATGCAATATCTGTGTTTCATGGTCAATGTTAAGGGCCAAGGGATACAGTGAACCTGCACTGGTACATCGGAATCTAATTCTTGTCTCCGAGTAGCCGCTCAGAACAGAAACTCTGATAAGATTCACTCTCCTTGTCCTTAAGTCAGCATTGTGCATTTTGTATTCAATCCAGATGCAATACCTGTGTCTCATGGTCAATATGAGGGGCCAAGGGATACAGTAAACCTGCACTGGTGCAACGGAATCAAATGCTTATCTCCCAAGAGCCGCTCAAAGCACAAACTCTTAGAAGATTCACTCTTCTTGTCCTTAAGTCGGCATTGAGTATTATGTATTCAATCCCGATGCAATATCTGTGTCTCATCGTCAATGTGAAGGTACAAGGGATACAGTTAATCTACACTTGTGAATCGGAATCTAATACTGCTCCGCCTGGAGCCGATCAAAGCACAAACCCGTAGAAGATTCACTCTTCTTGTACTTACCTCGGCATTGTCCATTTTGTATTCAATGCCGATGCAATTTCTGTGTTTCATGGTCAGTGTGAACGTCCAAAGGATACAGTAAACCTTCACAGCTGCATCGGAATCTAATACTGGATATCAAGGAGCCGTTCAAAACTCAAAGTCTTCGAAGACTCACTCTTCTTACACTTAAGTCGGCATTGTCCCTTATGTATTAAATGCTGATGCAATTTCTGTCTTTCATGGTCAATGTGAAGATCCAAGGGATTCAGTAAACCTGCACTGGTGCATCGGAATCGAACACTGGTCTCTTAGGAGCCGCTCAAAGCACAAACTCTTAGAAAATTCACCCTTTTTGTACTTAAGTTGGCATTGTGTATTTTGTATTCAATCCCGATGCAAATTCTTCACATCAAGGTTAAGTTGAAGGTTAAGGGATACAGAAAACCAGCACTGGTGCATGGGAATCTAATACTGGTCTCCCAGCAGCTGCTCTACGAACATACTCTTAGAAAATTCACTCTTCTTGTACTGCAGTAGGAATTGTCCCTTTTGTATACAATTTCGATTCAATTTCTGTGTTTCCTGGTCAATAAAAAGGTCCAAGGTATACAGTAAACCTGCACTGGTGCATCGGAATCTAATACTCTTCTTCCAGGAGCGGCTCAAAGCACAAACTCTTAGAAGATTCGCTCTTCTGATACTTAAGTCGGCATTGTCCCTCTTGCATTCCATCCTGATGCAATTTCTGTGCTTCATGGTCAATGTAAAGGACCAAGGGATACGGTAAAACTGCACTGTTGCATTGGAATCTAATACTGGTCTCCTAGGAGCCGCTCAAAGCACAAACCCTTAGAAGATTCACTCTTCTTGTACATATGTCGTTATTGTCCCTTTTGCATTCAATCCCGATGCAATTTCTGCTTTTCATGGTCAATGAGAAGGTCCAACGGATACAGTAAACCTGCACAGGTGCATCGGAATTTAACACTGGACACCCAGGAGCCGCTCAAAGCTCAAACTCTTAGAAGATTCACTCTTCTTGTACCTAAGTCGGCATTGTCCCTTATGTATTCCATCCCATTGCAATGTCTGTGTTTCATGGTCAACTTGAAGGTCCAAGGGATACAGAAAACCTGCACCGGTTCATCGGAATCTAATACTGGTATCCCAGAAGCTGTTCTACCCACATAGTCTTAGAAATTTCACTCATCTTTTACTTTAGTCGGAATTGTTCCTTTTGTATACAATTTCTATGCAATTTCTGTGTTTACTAGTCAATAAAAAGGTCCAAATTATACAGTAAACCTGCACTGGTGCATCGGAATCTAATACTGTTCCTCCAGGAGCCGCTCAAAGCACAATCTCTTAGAAGACTCGCCCTTCTGGTACTTAAGTCGGCATTGTCCCTCTTGTATTCAATCCCGATGCAATTTCTGTGTTTAATGGCAAATGTGAAGGTCCAAGGGATACAGTAAACCTGCACTGGTGCATCGGAATCTAATACTGGTCTCCCAGGAGCCGCTCGAAGCACAAACTCTTAGAAGATTCACTCTTTTTGTACTTATGTCGGGATTGTCCCTTTTGTATTCAATCCCGATGCAATTTCTGTGTTTCATGGGCAATGTGAAAGTCCCAGGGATACAATAAACCAGCACTGGTGCATCGGAATCTAATACAGGTCTCCCTGGAGCTGCTCAACACACAACCACTTAGAAAACTCAAACTACTTGTACTTAAGTCGGCATTGTCCCGTTTGTATTCAATCTCGATGCAATTTCTGTGTTTCATGGTCATTGTGAAAGTCCGAGGGACACAGTAAACCTGCGTTGGTGCATCGGAATCTGCTACTGGTCTCCCCGGAGCCGTTCAAAGCACAAACTCTTAGAAGATTCACTCTTCTTGTACTTAAGTCGGCATTGTTCCCTTTGTATTCAATCCCGATTCGATTTCTGTGTTTCATGGTCAACGTGAAGGTCCAACGGATACAGTAAACCTGCACTGCTGCATCGGAATGTAATACTGGTCTCCAAGGAGGCGCTCAAGGCACAAACGCTTCGAAGATTCACTGTTCTGGTACTTAAGTGGCATTGTGCCTTATGTACTCAATCCCGAGCAATTTCTATGTTTCATGGTCAATGTGAAGGTCCAAGGGATACAGTAAACCTCCGCAGGTGCATCGGAATCTAATACTGGACACCCAGGAGCCGCTGAAAGCTCAAACTCTTAGAAGATTCACTCTTCTTGTACTTCAGTCGGCAATGTCCCTTATGTATTCCATCCCGATGCAATTTCTGTGTTTCATGGTCAATGTGAAGGTGCAAGGGATACAGTAATGCAGCACTGGTGCATCGGATTCGAACACTGGTCTCCAAGGAGGCGCTCAAAGCACTTACTCTTAGAAAATTCACTCTTCTTGTACTTAAGTTTAACAATGTGTATTTTGTATTCAATCCCGATGCAATTTCTGTGTTTCATGGTCAATGTGAAGGTCCAATGGATACAGTAAACCTGCAGTGGTGCATCGGAATCTAATACTGGTCTCCCAGGAGACGCTCAAAGCACAAACCCTTAGAAGATTCACTCTTCTTGTACTTAAGTCGGCATTGTCCCTTTTGTATTCAATCCCGATGCAATTTCTGTGTTTCATGGTCAATGTGAAGATCCAAGGGATACAGTAAACCTGCACTGGTGCACCGGAATCTAATACTGGTCTCCCAGGAGCCGCTCAAAGCACAAACTCTTAGATGATTAACTCTTCTTTTACTTAAGTCGGCAGTCCCTTTTGTATCCAATCCCGATGCAATTTCTGTGTTTCATGGTCAATGTGAAGGTCCAAGGGATACAGTAATCCTGCATTGGTGCATCGGATTCTAATACTGGTCTCCCATGAGCCGCTGAAATCACAAACTCTTAGAAGATTCTCTCTTCTTGTATTTAAGTTGTCATTGTCCCTTTTGTATTCATTTCCGATGTGATTTCTGTGTTTCATGGTCAATGTGAAGGTCCAATGGACAGAGTAAACCTGCAGTGGTGCATTGGAATCTAATACTGGTCTCCCAGGAGACGCTCAAAGCACAAACCCTTAGAAGATTCACTCTTTTTGTACTTAAGTCGGCATTGTCCCTTTTGTATTCATTTCAGATGCGATTTCTGTGTTTCATGGTCGTTGTGAAGGTCCACGGGATACAGTAAACCTGCACTGGTGCATTTGAATCTAATCCTGGTCTCCCAGGAGACGCTCAAAGCACAAACCCTTAGAAGATTCACTCTTTTTGTACTTAAGTCGGCATTGTCCTTTTGTATTCAATCCCGATGCAATTTCTGTGTTTCATGGTCAATGTGAAGGTCCAAGGGATACAGTAAACCTGCACTGGTGCATCTGAATCTAATACTGGTCTCCCAGGATCCGCTGAAAGCACAAACTTGTAGAAGATTCACTCTCCTCGTACTTAAGGCGACAATGTCCCATTTGTATTCAATCCCGATGCATTTTCTGTGTTTCATGGTCAATGTGAAGATCCAAGGGATAGAGTAAACCAGCACTCGTGCAATGAAATCCAATACTGGCCTCCCAGGAGCCGCTCAAACCACAAACCCTTAGGAGATTCACTCTTCTTGGTCTTAAGTCGGCATTGTCCCTTATGTATTCTATCCCGATGCAATCTCTGTGTTTCATGGTCAATGTGAAGGTCCAATGAAAACAGTAAGCCTGCACTTGTTGCATCGGAATCTAATACTGGTCTCCCAGTAGCCGCTCGAAGCACAAACTCTTAGATGTTTACCTCTTCTTGTACTTAAGTCGGCAGTCCCTTTTGTATTCAATCCCGGTGCAATTTCTGTGTTTCAAGGTCAATGTGAAGGTCCAAGGGATACAGTAATCCTGCATTGGTCCATCGGATTCTAATACAGGTCTCCCATGAGCCGCTCAAATCACAAACTCTTAGAAGATTCACTCTTCTTGTATTTAAGTTGTCATTGTCCCTTTTGTATTCATTTCCGATGCGTTTTCTGTGTTTCATGGTCAATGTGAAGGTCCAATGGATACAGTAAACCTGCAGTGGTGTATCGGAATCTAACACTGGTCTCCCAGGAGCCGCTCGAAGCACAAATTCTTAGAAAATTCACTCTTCTTGTACTTAAGTCGGCATTGTCCCTTTTGTATTCAATCCCGATGTAATTTCTGTGTTTCATGGTCAATGTGAAGGTCCAAGAGGTACAGTAAACCTGCACTGGTACAACGGAGTCTAATACTGGTCTCCCAGGAGCCGCTCAGAGCAGAAAATCTTAGAAGATTCACTCTTCTTGTACTTAAGTCGGCATTGTGCCTCTTGTCTTCAATCTCGATGGATTTTCTGTGTTTCATAGTCAATGTGAAGGTCCCTGGGATACAGTAAACCTGCACAGATGCATCGGAATCTAATACTGGACTTTCAGGAGCCGCTCAAAGCTCAAACTCTTAGAAGACTCACTCTTCTTGTACTTAAGTCGGCATTGTGCCTTTTGTATTCAATCCCGATGCAATTTCTGTGCTTCATGGTCAATGTGAAGGTCCAAGGGATACAGTAAAACTGTACTGGTGAATCGGAATCTAATACTGGTCACACAGGAGCCGCTCAAATCACAAAATCTTAGATGATTAACCCTTCTTGTACTTAAGTCGGCATTGTTCCTTTTGTATTCAATCCCGATGCAATTTCTGTGTTTCATGGTCAATGTGAAGGTCCAACGGATACAGTAAACCTGCACTGGTGCATCGGAATCTAATACTGGTCTCCCAGGAGACGCTCAAAGCACAATCCCTTCGAAGATTCACTGATCTTGTACTTAAGTCGGCATTGTGTCTTATGTATTCAATCCCGAAAATTTCTGTGTTTCATGATCAATGTGAAGGTCCAAGGGATACAGTAAACCTCCACAGGTGCATCGGAATCTAATACTGGACACCTTGGAGCCGCTCAAAGCAAAAACTCTTAGAATATTAACTCTTCTTGCACTTAAGTCGGCATTATCCCTTTGTATTCAATAGCGATGCAATTTCTGTGATTTATGGCCAATGTGAATGTCCAAGCGATACAGTAAATCTGCACTGTTGTATCGGAATCTAACACTGGTCTCCCAGGAGCCTTTCGAAGCACAAACTCTTGGAAAATTCACTCTTCTTGTACTTAAGTCGGCATTGACCCTTTTGTATTCAATCCCGATGCAATTTCTGTGTTTCACGGTCAATGTGAACGTCCAAGGGATACAGTAAACCTGCACTGGTACAACGGAATCTAATACTGGTCTCCCAGGAGCCGCTCAAAGAACAAACTCTTAGGAGATTCAGTCTTCTTGTACTTAAGTCGGCGTTGTAAATCTTGTATTCAATCCCGAATGCTATATCATTGTTTCATTGTTAGTGTGAAGGTCCAAGTGATACAGTAAACTTGCATAGGTGCATCGGAATCTAATACTGGTAACCCAGGAGCTACTCAAAGCACAAACCGTTAGAAGATTCACTCACCTTGCACTTATGTCGGCTTTGTCCCTTTTGTATTCAATCCTGATGCAATTTCTGTGTTTCATGGTCAGGGTGAATGTCCAAGGGATACAGTAAATCTGCACGGGTGCATCGGAATCTAATACAGGACGCCCAGTAGCCGCTCGAAGCTCAAACTCTTAGAACATTAACTCTTCTTGCACTTAATTCGGCACTGTCCCTTATGTGTTCCATCCCGAAGCAATTTCTGTAATTCATGGTCATTGTGAAGGTCCAAGGGAAACAGTAAGCCTGCACTGGTCCATCGGAAACTAATACTGGTCTCCGAAGAGTCGCTCAAAGCACAAACTCTTAGAAAATTCACTCTTCTTGAACTAAAGTTGGCATTGTGCACTCTGCATTCAATCCCGATGCAATTTCTGTGTTTCATGGTCAATGAGGAGGTCCAAGGGATAAAGTAATTCTGCACTGGTGCATCGGAATCTAATACTGGTCTCCCAGGAGCCGCTCAAAGCACAATACCTTGGAAGATTCACTCTTCTGGTACTTAAGTCGTCATTGTACCTTTGGTATTCAATCCCGAAGCAAATTCTGTGATTCAAGGTCAACGTCAAGGTCCAAGGGACACAGTAAACCTGCACAGGTGCCCGGAATCTAATACTGGACTCCGAGGAGCCGCTCAAAGCACAAATTCTTAGAAAAATCACTTATCTTGTACTTTAGTTGGCATTGTGCATTTTGTGTTCATTCCCGATGCAATTTCTGAGTCTCATGGACAATGTGAAGGTCCAAGGGATACAGTATACCAGCACTGGTGCATCTGAATCTAATACTGGTCTCCCAGGAGCCGTGCAAAGCACAAACTCTTAAAAGATTCACTCTTCTTGTATTTAAGTCGGCATTGTGCCTTTTGTATTCAATCCCGATGCAATATCTGTGTTTCATGGTTAATGGGAAGGTCCAAGGGATACAGTAAACCATCACAGGTGCATCGGAATCTAATAGTGGACACCCAGCAGCCGCTCAAAGCTCAAACTCTTAGAAGATTTACTCTTTTTGTACCTAAGTCGGCATTGTGCCATATGTATTCAATCCCGATGCAATTTCTGTGTTTCACGGTAAATGTGAAGGTCCAAGGGATATAGTAAATAAGCACTGGTGCATCTGAATCTAATACTAATCTCCCATGAGCCGCTCAAACCACAAACCCTTAGAAGTTTACTCTTCATGTACTTAAGTCGGCATTGTGCATTTTGTATTCAATCCCGATGCGATTTCTGTGTTTCATGGTCAATGTGAAGGTCCAAAGGATACAGTAAACCTGCACTGGTGCACCGGAATCTAATACTCGCCTTCGAGGAGCCGCTCAAAGCACAAACTCTTAGAAAATTCACTCTTCATGCACTTAAGTTGGCATTGTGCATTTTGTATTCAATACCGATGCAATTTCTGTGGTTCATGGTCAATGTGAAGGTCCAAGGGATAGAGTACACCTGCACTGGTGCATCGGAATCTAATACTGGTCTCTCAGGAGCCGCTAAAAGCACAGACTCTTAGAAGATTCACTCTTCTTGTATTTAAGTCGGCATTGTCACTCTTGTATTCAATCCCGATGCGATTTCTATATTTCATGGTCAATGTGAAGGTACAAGGGATGCAGTAAACCTGCACAGGTGCATCGGAATCTAATACTCGTCTCCCAGGAGCCGCTCAAAGAACAATCTCTTAGAAGATCCACTCTTCTTGTACTTAAGTTCGCGTTGTCCCATTTTTATTCAATCCCGATGCAATTTCAGTGTTTCATGGTTAGTTTGAAGGTCCAGGGGATACAGTAAACCTGTACTTGTGCATCGGAAACTAATACTGGTATCCCAGGAGCCGCTCAAACCACAAACTTTTAGAAAATTCACTCTTCTTGTACTTAAGTCGGTATTATCTTTATGTATTCCATCCCGATGCAATATCTGTGTTTCATGGTCAAAGTCAAGGGCCAAGGGATACAGTAGCCCGGCACTGGTGCATCGGAATTTAATACTTGTCTCCGAGGAGCCGCTCAAAGCACAAACTCGTAGTAAATTCACTTTTCTTGTACTTAGGTTGGCATTGTGCATTTTGTATTCAATCCCGATGCCATTTCTGTGTTTCTTGGTCAATGTGATGGTCCAAAGGATACAGTAAGTCTGCACTGGTGCATCAGAAACTAATACTGGTGTCCCAGGAGCCGTTAAAAGCACAAACTCTGAAGAGATTCACTCTTCTTGTACCTAAGTCGGCATTGTCCCTTTTGTATTCAATCCCGATGCGATATCTGTGTTTCATGATAAATGTGATGGACCAAGGGATAAAGTAAACCTGCACTGGTGCATCGGAATCTAATACCGATCAACAATGAGCCGCTCAAAGCACAAACTATTAGAAGCCTCACTCTTCTTGCACTTAAGTTGCATTGTGCATTTTGTATTCAATCGCGATGCAATATCTGTGTCTCATCTTCAATGTGAAGGTCCAAGGGATACAGTTACTCTGCACTTGTGCATCGGAATCTAATACAGGCCTCCCAGGAGCAGCTCAAAGCACAAAACCTTAGAAGATTCACTCTTCTTGTACTTACGTCGGCATTGTCCCTTTTGTATTCAATCCCGATGCAATTTCTGTGTTTCATGGTCAGTGTGAACGTCCAAGGGATACAGTAAACTTGCACAGCTGCATCGGAATCTAATACTGGACACCCAGGAGCCGCTCAAAGTCTTAGAAGATTCACTCCTCTAGTACTTAAGTCGGCATTGTCCCTATGTATTCAATCCGGATGCAATTTCTGTTTTTCATGGTCAATGTGAAGGTCCAAGGGATACAGTAAATCTGCACTGGTGCATCGGAATCTCATACTGGTCTCCCAGGAGCCGCTCAAAGCACAGACTCTTAGAATATTAACTCTTCATGTACTTAAGTCGGCATTGTCCCGTTTGTATTCAATCTCGATGCAATTTCTGTGTTTCATGTGCATTGTGAAAGTCCGAGGGACACAGTAAACCTGCGTTGGTGCATCGGAATCTACTACTGGTCTCCCCGGAGCCGCTCAAAGCACAAACTCTTAGAAGATTCACTCTTCTTGTACTTAAGTCGGCATTGTTCCCTTTGTATTCAATCCCGATTCGATTTCTGTGTTTCAGGGTCAACGTGAAGGTCCAACGGATACAGTAAACCTTCACTGCTGCATCGGAATGTAATACTGGTCTCCAAGGAGCTGCTCAAAGCACAAACGCTTCGAAGATTCACTGTTCTGGTACTTAAGTCGGCATTGTGCCTTATGTACTCAATCCCGAGCAATTTCTATGTTTTATGGTCAATGTGAAGGTCCAAGGGATACAGTAAACCTCCGCAGGTGCATCGGAATCTAATACTGGACACCCAGGAGCCGCTGAAAGCTCAAACTCTTAGAAGATTCACTCTTCTTGTATTTAAGTCGGCATTGTCCCTTATGTATGCCATCCCGATGCATTTTCTGTGTTTCATGGTCAATGTGAAGTCCAAGGGATACAGTAATGCAGCACTGGTGCATCGGATTAGAACACTGGTCTCCAAGGAGGCGCTCAAAGCACTTACTCTTAGAAAATTCACTCTTCTTGTACTTAAGTTTAACATTGTGTATTTTGTGTTCAATCCCCATGCAATTTCTGTGTTTCATGGTCAATGTGAAGGTCCAATGGATACAGTAAACCTGCAGTGGTGCATCGGAATCTAATACTGGTCTCCCAGGAGACGCTCAAAGCACAAACCCTTAGAAGATTCACTCTTCTTGTACTTAAGTCGGCATTGTCCCTTTTGTATTCAATCCCGATGCAATTGCTGTGTTTCATGGTCAATGTGAAGATCCAAGGGATACAGTAAACCTGCACTGGTGTATCGGAATCTAATACTGGTCTCCCAGGAGCCGCTCAAAGCACAAACTCTTAGATGATTAACTCTTCTTGTACTTAAGTCGGCAGTCCCTTTCGTATTCAATCCCGATGCAATTTCTGTGTTTCATGGTCAATGTGAAGGTCCAAGGGATACAGTAATCCTGCATTGGTGCATCGGATTCTAATACTGGTCTCCCATGAGCCGCTCAAATCACTAACTCTTAGAAGATTCACTCTTCTTGTATTTAAGTTGTCATTGTCAATTTTGTATTCATTTCCGATGCGATTTCTGTGTTTCATGGTCAATGTGAAGGTCCAATGGACAGAGTAAACCTGCAGTGGTGCATTGGAATCAAATACTGGTCTCCCAGGAGACGCTCAAAGCACAAACCCTTAGAAGATTCACTCTTGTTGTACTTAAGTCGGCATTGTCCCTTTTGTATTCATTTCCGATGCGATTTCTGTATTTCATGGTCAATGTGAAGGTCCAAGGGATACAGTAAACCTGCACTGGTGCATTGGAATCTAATTCTGGTCTCCCAGGAGACGCTCAAAGCACAAACTATTAGAAAATTCACTCTTCTTGAGCTAAATTTGGCATTGTTAACTCTGTATTCAATCCCGATGCGATTTCTGTGTTTCATGGTCAATGTGAAGGTCCATGGGATACAGTAAACCTGCACTGGTGCATCGGAATCTAATACTGGTCTCCCAGGTGCCGCTCAATGCACAATACCTTGGAAGATTCACTCTTCTGGTACTTAAGTCGTCATTGTCCCTTTGGTATTCAATCCCGAAGCAATTTCTGTGATTCATGGTCAACGTGAAGGTCCAAGGGACGCAGTAAACCTGCACAGGTGCATCGGAATCTAATACTGGATTCCCAAGAGCCGGTCAAATCTCAAACTCTTTGAAGATTCACTCTTCTTGTACTGAAGTTAGGCATTGTCACTTATATATTCCATCCCGATGCAATATCTGTGTTTCATGGTCATTGTGAAGGTCAAAGGGATACAGTAAACCTGCACTTTTGCATCGGAATCTAATACTGGTCTCCGAGGAGCCGCTCAAAGCACAAATTCTTAGAAAAATCACTTATCTTGTACTTTAGTTGGCATTGTGCATTTTGTGTTCATTCCCGATGCAATATCTGTGTCTCATGGTCAATGTGAAGTTCCAAGGGATACAGTATACTAGCACTGGTGCATCTGAATCTAATACTGGTTTCCCAGGAGCCGTGCAAAGCACAAACTCTTAAAAGATTCACTCTTCTTGTACTTAAGTCGGCATTGTGCCTTTTGTATTCAATCCCGATGCAATATCTGTGTTTAATGGTTAATGTGAAGGTCCAAGGGATACAGTAAACCATCACAGGTGCATCGGAATCTAATAGTGGACACCCAGGAGCCGCTCAAATCTCAAACTCTTATAAGATTTACTCTTTTTGTACTTAAGTCGGCATTGTGCCATATGTATTCAACCCCGATGCAATTTCTCTGTTTCATGGTAAATGTGAAGGTCCAAGGGACACAGTAAATCAGCACTGGTGCATCGGAATCTAATACTAATCTCCCATGAGCCGCTCAAACCACAAACCCTTAGAAGTTTCAAAGCTCAATCTCTTAGAAGATCCACTCTTCTTGTACTTAAGTCAGCGTTGTCCCATTTTTATTCAATCCCGATGCAATTTCTGTGTTCCATGGTTAATATGACGGTCCAGGGGGTACAGTAAACCTGCACTTTTGCATCGGAATCTAATACTGGTCTCCGAGGAGCCGCTCAAAGCACAAATTCTTAGAAAAATCACTTATCTTGTACTTTAGTTGGCATAGTGGATTTTGTATTCAATCCCGTTGCAAATTCTGTGTTTCATCGTCAATGTGAAGGTCCAAGGGATACAGTATACCAGCACTGGTGGAATGGAATCGTATACTGGTCTCCCAGGTGCCGGTCAAAGCACAAACTCTTAGAGTTTCACTCTTGTTGTACTTAAGTCGGCATTGCGCATTTTGTCTTCAATCCCCATGCATTATCTGTGTTTCATGGTTAATGTGAAGGTCATAGGGCTATAGTAAACCTGCACAGGTGCATCGGAATCTAATACTGGACACCCAGGAGGCGCTCAAAGCTCAAATTCTTAGTAGATTCACTCTTTTTGTACTTAAGTAGGCATTGTACCTATGTATTCGATCCCGATGCAATATCTGTGTTTCATGGTCAATGTTAAGGGCCAAGGGATACAGTGAACCTGCACTGGTACATCGGAATCTAATTCTTGTCTCCGAGTAGCCGCTCAGAACAGAAACTCTGATAAGATTCACTCTCCTTGTCCTTAAGTCAGCATTGTGCATTTTGTATTCAATCCAGATGCAATACCTGTGTCTCATGGTCAATATGAGGGGCCAAGGGATACAGTAAACCTGCACTGGTGCAACGGAATCAAATGCTTATCTCCCAAGAGCCGCTCAAAGCACAAACTCTTAGAAGATTCACTCTTCTTGTCCTTAAGTCGGCATTGAGTATTATGTATTCAATCCCGATGCAATATCTGTGTCTCATCGTCAATGTGAAGGTACAAGGGATACAGTTAATCTACACTTGTGAATCGGAATCTAATACTGCTCCGCCTGGAGCCGATCAAAGCACAAACCCGTAGAAGATTCACTCTTCTTGTACTTACCTCGGCATTGTCCATCTTGTATTCAATGCCGATGCAATTTCTGTGTTTCATGGTCAGTGTGAACGTCCAAAGGATACAGTAAACCTTCACAGCTGCATCGGAATCTAATACTGGATATCAAGGAGCCGTTCAAAACTCAAAGTCTTCGAAGACTCACTCTTCTTACACTTAAGTCGGCATTGTCCCTTATGTATTAAATGCTGATGCAATTTCTGTCTTTCATGGTCAATGTGAAGATCCAAGGGATTCAGTAAACCTGCACTGGTGCATCGGAATCGAACACTGGTCTCTTAGGAGCCGCTCAAAGCACAAACTCTTAGAAAATTCACCCTTTTTGTACTTAAGTTGGCATTGTGTATTTTGTATTCAATCCCGATGCAAATTCTTCACATCAAGGTTAAGTTGAAGGTTAAGGGATACAGAAAACCAGCACTGGTGCATGGGAATCTAATACTGGTCTCCCAGCAGCTGCTCTACGAACATACTCTTAGAAAATTCACTCTTCTTGTACTGCAGTAGGAATTGTCCCTTTTGTATACAATTTCGATTCAATTTCTGTGTTTCCTGGTCAATAAAAAGGTCCAAGGTATACAGTAAACCTGCACTGGTGCATCGGAATCTAATACTCTTCTTCCAGGAGCGGCTCAAAGCACAAACTCTTAGAAGATTCGCTCTTCTGATTCTTAAGTCGGCATTGTCCCTCTTGCATTCCATCCTGATGCAATTTCTGTGCTTCATGGTCAATGTAAAGGACCAAGGGATACGGTAAAACTGCACTGTTGCATTGGAATCTAATACTGGTCTCCTAGGAGCCGCTCAAAGCACAAACCCTTAGAAGATTCACTCTTCTTGTACATATGTCGTTATTGTCCCTTTTGCATTCAATCCCGATGCAATTTCTGCTTTTCATGGTCAATGAGAAGGTCCAACGGATACAGTAAACCTGCACAGGTGCATCGGAATTTAACACTGGACACCCAGGAGCCGCTCAAAGCTCAAACTCTTAGAAGATTCACTCTTCTTGTACCTAAGTCGGCATTGTCCCTTATGTATTCCATCCCATTGCAATGTCTGTGTTTCATGGTCAACGTGAAGGTCCAAGGGATACAGAAAACCTGCACCGGTTCATCGGAATCTAATACTGGTATCCCAGAAGCTGTTCTACCCACATAGTCTTAGAAATTTCACTCATCTTTTACTTTAGTCGGAATTGTTCCTTTTGTATACAATTTCTATGCAATTTCTGTGTTTACTAGTCAATAAAAAGGTCCAAATTATACAGTAAACCTGCACTGGTGCATCGGAATCTAATACTGTTCCTCCAGGAGCCGCTCAAAGCACAATCTCTTAGAAGACTCGCCCTTCTGGTACTTAAGTCGGCATTGTCCCTCTTGTATTCAATCCCGATGCAATTTCTGTGTTTAATGGCAAATGTGAAGGTCCAAGGGATACAGTAAACCTGCACTGGTGCATCGGAATCTAATACTGGTCTCCCAGGAGCCGCTCGAAGCACAAACTCTTAGAAGATTCACTCTTTTTGTACTTATGTCGGGATTGTCCCTTTTGTATTCAATCCCGATGCAATTTCTGTGTTTCATGGGCAATGTGAAAGTCCCAGGGATACAATAAACCAGCACTGGTGCATCGGAATCTAATACAGGTCTCCCTGGAGCTGCTCAACACACAACCACTTAGAAAACTCAAACTACTTGTACTTAAGTCGGCATTGTCCCGTTTGTATTCAATCTCGATGCAATTTCTGTGTTTCATGGTCATTGTGAAAGTCCGAGGGACACAGTAAACCTGCGTTGGTGCATCGGAATCTGCTACTGGTCTCCCCGGAGCCGTTCAAAGCACAAACTCTTAGAAGATTCACTCTTCTTGTACTTAAGTCGGCATTGTTCCCTTTGTATTCAATCCCGATTCGATTTCTGTGTTTCATGGTCAACGTGAAGGTCCAACGGATACAGTAAACCTGCACTGCTGCATCGGAATGTAATACTGGTCTCCAAGGAGCCGCTCAAGGCACAAACGCTTCGAAGATTCACTGTTCTGGTACTTAAGTGGCATTGTGCCTTATGTACTCAATCCCGAGCAATTTCTATGTTTCATGGTCAATGTGAAGGTCCAAGGGATACAGTAAACCTCCGCAGGTGCATCGGAATCTAATACTGGACACCCAGGAGCCGCTGAAAGCTCAAACTCTTAGAAGATTCACTCTTCTTGTACTTCAGTCGGCAATGTCCCTTATGTATTCCATCCCGATGCAATTTCTGTGTTTCATGGTCAATGTGAAGGTGCAAGGGATACAGTAATGCAGCACTGGTGCATCGGATTCGAACACTGGTCTCCAAGGAGGCGCTCAAAGCACTTACTCTTAGAAAATTCACTCTTCTTGTACTTAAGTTTAACAATGTGTATTTTGTATTCAATCCCGATGCAATTTCTGTGTTTCATGGTCAATGTGAAGGTCCAATGGATACAGTAAACCTGCAGTGGTGCATCGGAATCTAATACTGGTCTCCCAGGAGACGCTCAAAGCACAAACCCTTAGAAGATTCACTCTTCTTGTACTTAAGTCGGCATTGTCCCTTTTGTATTCAATCCCGATGCAATTTCTGTGTTTCATGGTCAATGTGAAGATCCAAGGGATACAGTAAACCTGCACTGGTGCACCGGAATCTAATACTGGTCTCCCAGGAGCCGCTCAAAGCACAAACTCTTAGATGATTAACTCTTCTTTTACTTAAGTCGGCAGTCCCTTTTGTATCCAATCCCGATGCAATTTCTGTGTTTCATGGTCAATGTGAAGGTCCAAGGGATACAGTAATCCTGCATTGGTGCATCGGATTCTAATACTGGTCTCCCATGAGCCGCTGAAATCACAAACTCTTAGAAGATTCTCTCTTCTTGTATTTAAGTTGTCATTGTCCCTTTTGTATTCATTTCCGATGTGATTTCTGTGTTTCATGGTCAATGTGAAGGTCCAATGGACAGAGTAAACCTGCAGTGGTGCATTGGAATCTAATACTGGTCTCCCAGGAGACGCTCAAAGCACAAACCCTTAGAAGATTCACTCATGTTGTACTTAAGTCGGCATTGTCTTTTTTGTATTCAATCCCGATGCAATTTCTGTGTCTCATGGTCAATGTGAAGGTCCAATGGATACAGTAAACCTACAGTGGTGCGTTGGAATCTAATACTGGTCTCCCAGGAGACGCTCAAAGCACAAACCCTTACAAGATTCACTCTTCTTGTACTTAAGTCGGCATTGTCCCTTTTGTATTCATTTCAGATGCGATTTCTGTGTTTCATGGTCGATGTGAAGGTCCAAGGGATACAGTAAACCTGCACTGGTGCATTTGAATCTAATCCTGGTCTCCCAGGAGACGCTCAAAGCACAAACCCTTAGAAGATTCACTCTTTTTGTACTTAAGTCGGCATTGTCCTTTTGTATTCAATCCCGATGCAATTTCTGTGTTTCATGGTCAATGTGAAGGTCCAAGGGATACAGTAAACCTGCACTGGTGCATCTGAATCTAATACTGGTCTCCCAGGATCCGCTGAAAGCACAAACTTGTAGAAGATTCACTCTCCTCGTACTTAAGGCGACAATGTCCCATTTGTATTCAATCCCGATGCATTTTCTGTGTTTCATGGTCAATGTGAAGATCCAAGGGATAGAGTAAACCAGCTCTCGTGCAATGAAATCCAATACTGGCCTCCCAGGAGCCGCTCAAACCACAAACCCTTAGGAGATTCACTCTTCTTGGACTTAAGTCGGCATTGTCCCTTATGTATTCTATCCCGATGCAATCTCTGTGTTTCATGGTCAATGTGAAGGTCCAATGAAAACAGTAAGCCTGCACTGGTGCATCGGAATCTAATACTGGTCTCCCAGTAGCCGCTCGAAGCACAAACTCTTAGATGTTTACCTCTTCTTGTACTTAAGTCGGCAGTCCCTTTTGTATTCAATCCCGATGCAATTTCTGTGTTTCAAGGTCAATGTGAAGGTCCAAGGGATACAGTAATCCTGCATTGGTCCATCGGATTCTAATACAGGTCTCCCATGAGCCGCTCAAATCACAAACTCTTAGAAGATTCACTCTTCTTGTATTTAAGTTGTCATTGTCCCTTTTGTATTCATTTCCGATGCGTTTTCTGTGTTTCATGGTCAATGTGAAGGTCCAATGGATACAGTAAACCTGCAGTGGTGTATCGGAATCTAACACTGGTCTCCCAGGAGCCGCTCGAAGCACAAATTCTTAGAAAATTCACTCTTCTTGTACTTAAGTCGGCATTGTCCCTTTTGTATTCAATCCCGATGTAATTTCTGTGTTTCATGGTCAATGTGAAGGTCCAAGAGGTACAGTAAACCTGCACTGGTACAACGGAGTCTAATACTGGTCTCCCAGGAGCCGCTCAGAGCAGAAAATCTTAGAAGATTCACTCTTCTTGTACTTAAGTCGGCATTGTGCCTCTTGTCTTCAATCTCGATGGATTTTCTGTGTTTCATAGTCAATGTGAAGGTCCCTGGGATACAGTAAACCTGCACAGATGCATCGGAATCTAATACTGGACTTTCAGGAGCCGCTCAAAGCTCAAACTCTTAGAAGACTCACTCTTCTTGTACTTAAGTCGGCATTGTGCCTTTTGTATTCAATCCCGATGCAATTTCTGTGCTTCATGGTCAATGTGAAGGTCCAAGGGATACAGTAAAACTGTTCTGGTGAATCGGAATCTAATACTGGTCACACAGGAGCCGCTCAAATCACAAAATCTTAGATGATTAACCCTTCTTGTACTTAAGTCGGCATTGTTCCTTTTGTATTCAGTCCCGATGCAATTTCTGTGTTTCATGGTCAATGTGAAGGTCCAACGGATACAGTAAACCTGCACTGGTGCATCGGAATCTAATACTGGTCTCCCAGGAGACGCTCAAAGCACAATCCCTTCGAAGATTCACTGATCTTGTACTTAAGTCGGCATTGTGTCTTATGTATTCAATCCCGAAAATTTCTGTGTTTCATGATCAATGTGAAGGTCCAAGGGATACAGTAAACCTCCACAGGTGCATCGGAATCTAATACTGGACACCTTGGAGCCGCTCAAAGCTCAAACCCTTAGAAGATTCACTCTCTTTGTACTTCAGTCGGCAATGTCCCATATGAATTGCATCCCGATGCAATTTCTGTGTTTCATGGTCTATGTGAAGGTCCATGGGTTACAGTAAACCTGCACTGGTGGATCGGATTCGAACACTTGTCTCCAAGGAGGCGCTCAGAGCAGTAACTCTTAGAAAATTCACTCTTCTTGTACTTAAGTTTAACATTGTGTATTTTGTATTCAATCCCGATGCAATCTCTGTCTTTCATGGTCAACTTGAAGGTCCAAGGGATACAGTAAACCTGCACAGGTGCATCGGAATCTAATATTGGACACCCAGGTGCCGCTCAAAACTCAAACTCTTAGAAGTTTCACTCTTCTTGTACTTCAGTCGACATTGTCCCTTATGTATTCAATCCCGAGCAATTTCTGTGTTTCATGGTCAACGTGAAGGTCCAAGGGATACTGTAAAGCTGCACTGGTCCATCGGAATCGAACACTGGTCTCTGAGGAGCCGCTCAAAGCACAAACCCTTAGAAAATTCACTCTTCTTGTACTTAAGTTGGCATTGTGTATTTTGTATTCAATCCCGATGCAAATTCTGTGTTTCATGGTCAAATTGAAGGTCCAAGGGGTACAGAAAACCTGCACTGGTGCACCGGAATCTAATACTGGTCTCCCAGCAGCTGCTCTACCCACATAGTCTTAGAAATTTCACTCTTCTTTTACTTTAGTCGGAATTCTCCCTTTTGTATACAATTTCGATGCAATTTCTGTGTTTACTGGTCAATAAAAAGGTCCAAGGGATACAGTAAACCTGCACTGGTGCATCGGAATCTAATACTGGTCTCCCAGGAGCCGCTCGAAGCACAAACTCTTAGAAGATTTACTTTTTTAGTACTTATGACGGCATTGTCCCTTTTGTATTCAATCCCGATGCAATCTCTGTGTTTCATGGGCAATGTGAAAGTCCCAGGGATACAGTAAACCAGCACTGGTGCATCGAAAACTAATACTGGTCTCCCTGGAGCTGCTCAACCCACAACCTCTTGGAAAATTCACACTTCATGTACTTAAGTCGGCATTGTCCCGTTTGTATTCAATCTCGATGCAGTTTCTGTGTTTCATGGTCATTGTGAAAGTCCGAGGGACACAGTAAACCTGCGTTGGTGTATCGGAATCTAATACTGGTCTCCCCGGAGCCGCTCAAAGCACAAACTATTAGAAGAATTACTCTTCATGTACTTAAGTCAACATTGTATTTTTTGTATTGGGCCCCATGCAATTTCTTTGTTTCATGGTCAATGTGAAGGTCCAAGGGATACAGTAAACCAGTACTGGTGCATCGGAATCTAATACTGGTCTCCCAGGAGCCGCTCAAATCACAAACTCTTAGATGATTAACTCTCCTTGTACTTAAGTCGGCAATCCCTAATGTATTCAATCCCGATGCAATTTCTGTGTTTCATGGCCAATGTGAAGGTCCAACGGATACAGTAAACCTGCACTGCTGCATCGGTATGTAATACTGGTCTCCAAGGAGCCGCTCGAAGCACAAACGCTTCGAAGATTCACTGTTCTTGTAATTAAGTCGGCATTGTGCCTTACGTATTCAATCCCGCTGCAATTTCTGTGTTTCATGGTCAATGTGAAGGTCCAAGGGATACAGTAAACCTGCACTGGTGCATCGGAATCTAATACTCGTCTCCAAGGAGCCACTCAAAGCACAAATTCTTAGAAGATTCACTCTTCTTGTACTTAAGTAGGCATTGTTCCCTTTGTATTCAATCCCGATTTTATTTCTGTGTTTCATGGTCAATTTGGAGGTCCAAGGGATACTGTAAACCTGCACTGGTGCATCGGATTTTAAGACTGGTCTCCCAGGAGCCGATCAAATCGCAAACTATTAGAATAATAACCCTTCTTGTACTTAAGTCAACATTGTTTCTTTTATATTGGTCCCCATGCAATTTCTGTGTTTCATGGTCAATGTGAAGGTCCGAGGGATACAGTAAACCTGTACTGGTGAATCGTAATCTAATACTGGTCTCCCAGGAGCCGCTCAAATCACAAAATCTTAGATGATTAACCCTTCTTGTACTTAAGTCGGCATTGTCCCTTTTGTATTCAATCCCGATGCAATATCTGTGTTTCATGGTCAATGCGAAGGTCCAACAGATACATTAAACCTGCATTGCTGCATCGGAATCTAATACTGGTCTCCCAGGAGCCGCTCAAAGCACAAACCCTTCGAAGATTCACTGTTCTTGTACATAAGTCGGCATTGTCCCTTTTGTATTCAATCCCGATGCAATTTCCGTGTTTCATGGTCAATGTGAAGGTCCAAGGTATACAGTAAACCTGCACTGGTGCATCGGATTCGAACACTTGTCTCCAAGGAGGCGCTCAGAGCAGTAACTCTTAGAAAATTCACTCTTCTTGTACTTAAGTTTAACATTGTGTATTTTGTATTCAATCCCGATGCAATCTCTGTCTTTCATGGTCAACTTGAAGGTCCAAGGGATACAGTAAACCTGCACAGGTGCATCGGAATCTAATATTGGACACCCAGGTGCCGCTCAAAGCTCAAACTCTTAGAAGTTTCACTCTTCTTTTACTTCAGTCGACATTGTCCCTTATGTATTCAATCCCGAGCAATTTCTGTGTTTCATGGTCAACGTGAAGGTCCAAGGGATACTGTAAAGCTGCACTGGTGCATCGGAATCGAACACTGGTCTCTGAGGAGCCGCTCAAAGCACAAACCCTTAGAAAATTCACTCTTCTTGTACTTAAGTTGGCATTGTGTATTTTGTATTCAATCCCGATGCAAATTCTGTGTTTCATGGTCAAATTGAAGGTCCAAGGGGTACAGAAAACCTGCACTGGTGCACCGGAATCTAATACTGGTCTCCCAGCAGCTGCTCTACCCACATAGTCTTAGAAATTTCACTCTTCTTTTACTTTAGTCGGAATTCTCCCTTTTGTATACAATTTCGATGCAATTTCTGTGTTTACTGGTCAATAAAAAGGTCCAAGGGATACAGTAAACCTGCACTGGTGCATCGGAATCTAATACTGGTCTCCCAGGAGCCGCTCGAAGCACAAACTCTTAGAAGATTTACTTTTTTAGTACTTATGTCGGCATTGTCCCTTTTGTATTCAATCCCGATGCAATCTCTGTGTTTCATGGGCAATGTGAAAGTCCCAGGGATACAGTAAACCAGCACAGGTGCATCGGAAACTAATACTGGTCTCCCTGGAGCTGCTCAACCCACAACCTCTTGGAAAATTCACACTTCATGTACTTAAGTCGGCATTGTCCCGTTTGTGTTCAATCTCGATGCAGTTTCTGTGTTTCATGGTCATTGTGAAAGTCCGAGGGACACAGTAAACCTGCGTTGGTGCATCGGAATCTAATACTGGTCTCCCCGGAGCCGCTCAAAGCACAAACTATTAGAAGAATTACTCTTCATGTACTTAAGTCAACATTGTATTTTTTGTATTGGGCCCCATGCAATTTCTGTGTTTCATGGTCAATGTGAAGGTCCAAGGGATACAGTAAACCAGTACTGGTGCATCGGAATCTAATACTGGTCTCCCAGGAGCCGCTCAAATCACAAACTCTTAGATGATTAACTCTCCTTGTACTTAAGTCGGCAATCCTTAATGTATTCAATCCCGATGCAATTTCTGTGTTTCATGGTCAATGTGAAGGTCCAACGGATACAGTAAACCTGCACTGCTGCATCGGTATGTAATACTGGTCTCCAAGGAGCCGCTCGAAGCACAAACGCTTCGAAGATTCACTGTTCTTGTAATTAAGTCGGCATTGTGCCTTATGTATTCAATCCCGATGCAATTTCTGTGTTTCATGGTCAATGCGAAGGTCCAAGGGATACAGTAAACCTGCACTGGTGCATCGGAATCTAATACTCGTCTCCAAGGAGCCACTCAAAGCACAAATTCTTAGAAGATTCACTCTTCTTGTACTTAAGTAAGCATTGTTCCCTTTGTATTCAATCCCGATTTTATTTCTGTGTTTCATGGTCAATTTGGAGGTCCAAGGGATACTGTAAACCTGCACTGGTGCATCGGAATTTAAGACTGGTCTCCCAGGAGCCGCTCAAATCACAAACTATTAGAATAATAAGCCTTCTTGTACTTAAGTCAACATTGTATTTTTTGTATTGGTCCCCATGCAATTTCTGTGTTTCATGGTCAATGTGAAGGTCCAAGGGATACAGTAAACCTGTACTGGTGGTTCGTAATCTAATACTGGTCTCCCAGGAGCCGCTCAAATCACAAAATCTTAGATGATTAACCCTTCTTGTACTTAAGTCGGCATTGTCCCTTTTGTATTCAATCCCGATGCAATATCTGTGTTTCATGGTCAATGCGAAGGTCCAACAGATACATTAAACCTGCACTGCTGCATCGGAATCTAATACTGGTCTCCCAGGAGCCGCTCAAAGCACAAACCCTTCGAAGATTCACTGTTCTTGTACTTAAGTCGGCATTGTCCCTTTTGTATTCAATCCCGATGCAATTTCCGTGTTTCATGGACAATGTGAAGGTCCAAGGGATACAGTAAACCTGCACTGGTGCATCGGAATCTAATTCTGGTCTCCCAGGAGCCGCTCAAAACACAAACTCTTAGAATATTAACTCTTCTTGTACTTAAGTCGGCATTGTCCCTTTGTATTCAATCCCGATGCAATATATGTGACTTATGGTCAATGTGAAGGTTCAAGCGATACAGTAAATCTGCACCGGTGTATCGGAATCTAACGCTGGTCTCCCAGGAGCCGCTCAAAGCACAAACTCTTGAAAAATTCACTCTTCTTGCACTTAAGTCGGCATTGTCCCTTTTGTATTCAATCCCGATGCAATTTCTGTGTTTCATGGTCAATGTGAACATCCAAGGGATACAGTAAACCTGCACTGGTACAACGGAATCTAATACTGGTCTCCGAGGAGCCGCTCAGAGCAGAAACTGTTAGAAGATTCACTCCTCATGTACTTAAGTCGGCATTGTACATTTTATATTCAATCCCGATGCAATTTATTAGTTTCATGGTCAAGTTGAAGGTCCAAGGGAAACAGTAAACCTGCACTGGTACATCGGAATCTAATACTGGTCTCCCAGGAGCCGCTCAAAGCACAAACTCATAGAAGATTCACCCTTCATTTACTTAAGGCGGCATTGTGCCTGTTGTGTTCAATCACGATGCAGTTTCTGTGTTTCATGGTCAATGTGAAGGTCCGAGGGATACAGTAAACCTACACTGGTGCATGGGATTCTAATTCTGGTCTCCCAGGAGCCGCTCAAAGCACAAACTCTTAGAAAATTCACTCTTCTTGTACTTAAGTGGGCATTGTCCCTCTTGTATTCAATCCCGACGCAATTTCTCTGTTTTATGGTCAATGTGAAGGTCCAAGGGATACAGTAAATCCACACTGGTGCATTGGAATCTAATACTGGTCTCCCAGGAGCCGCTCAAAGCACAAACTCTTAGATGATTCTTTCTTCTTGTACTTACGTCGGCATTGTCCCTTTTGTATTCATTCCCGATGCAATTTCTGTGGTTCATGGTCAATGTGAAGGTCCAAGGGATACAGAGAACCTTCACTGGTGCAACGGAATCTAATACAGGTATCCCAGGAGCCGCTCAAATAACAAACTCTGAAGACATTCACTCTTCTTGTACTTAAGTCGGCATTGTCCACTTGTATCGAATCCCGATGCAATTTCTGTGTTTCATGGTCAATGTGAAGGTCCAAGGGATGCAGTGAACCAGCATTGGTTCATCTGAATCTAATACAGATCTCCGATGAGCCGCTGAAACCACAAACCATTAGAAGATTCACTCTTATTGTACTTAAGTCGGCATTTTCATTTTGTGTTCAATCCCGATGCAATTTCTGGGTTTCATGGTCAATGTGATGGTCCAAGGGGTACAGTAAACCTGCACTTGTGCATCGCCATCTACTACTGGTCTCCCAGGAGGCGCTCAAAGCACAAACCCTTAGAAGATTCACTCTCCTTGCACTTATGTCGCCTTTGTCCCTTATTTATTCAATGCTGATGCAATTTCTGTGTTTCATGGTCAGTGTGAACGTCCAAGGGATACAGTAAACCTGCACAGGTGCATTGGAATCTAATGCAGGACACCCAGGAGTCGCTCAAATCTCAAACTCTTAGAACATTAACTCTTCTTGCACTTAATTCGGCACTGTCCCTTATGTGTTCCATCCCGATGCAATTTCTGTGTTTCATGGTCGATGTGAAGGTCCAAGGAATACAGTAAACCTGCACTTTTGCATCGGAATCCAATACTGGTCTCCCAGAAGCCGCTGAAAACACAAACTCGTGGAAGATTATCTCTTCTTGTACTTATGGCGACATTGTCCCATTTGTATTCAATCCCGATGCATTTTCTGTATTTCATGGTCAATGTGAAAGTCCAAAGGATACAGTAAACCAGCACTGGTGCATCGAAATCTAATACTGGTCTCCCAGGAGCTGCTCAAAGCACAATCTCTTAGGAGATTCACTCTTCTTGTACTTAAGTAGGCATTGTCCATATTGTATTCAATCCCGAATGCAATTTCTGTGTATCATGGTTAGTGTGAAGGTCCAAGGGATACAGTAAAGCTGCACAGGTGCATCGGAATCTAATACTGGTAACCCAGGAGCTGCTCAAAGCTCAATTCTTAGAAGATTCACTCTTCTTGTACTTAAGCCGGCATTGTTCATTATGAATTCTATCCCGATGCAATTTCTGTGTATCATGGACAATGTGAAGGTCCAAGGGAAACAGTAAGCCTGTACTGGTGCATCGGAATCTAATACTGGTCTCCGAGGAGCCTCTCAAAGCCCAAACTCTTAGAAAATTCACTCTTCATGTACGTAAGTTAGCATTGTGCACTTTGTATTCAATCCCGATGCAATTTCTGTGTTTCATGGTGAATGTGAAGTTCCAAGGGATACAGTAAACCTGCACTGGTGCATCGGAATCTATTAACGGTCTCCGAGGAGTCGCTCAAAGCACAAACTCTTAGAAAATTCTCTCTGCTTGTACTTGAGTTGGCATTGAGCATTTTGTATTCATTCCCGATGCAATTTTTGTGTTTCATGATCAATGTGAAGGTCCAACGGGTACAGTCAACCTGCACTTGTGCATCGGAATTTAATACTGGTCTCCCAGGAGCCGCTCAAAGTGCAATCCCTTAGAAGTGTCACTCTTCTTCTACTTATGTCGGCATTGTCCCTTTTGTATTCAGTCCGGATGCAATTTCTGTGTTTCATGGTCAGTGTGAACGTCCAGGGGATACAGTAAACCTGCACAGGTGCATCTGAATCTAATACTAGTCTCCCAGGATCCGCTGAAATCACAAACTCGTAGAAGATTCACTCACCTTGTACTTAAGGCGACAATGTCCCATTTGTATTCAATCCCGATGCATTTTCTGTGTTTCATTTTCAATGTGAAGTTCCAAGGGATACAGTAAACCAGCACTGGTGCATCGGAATATAATACTGGTCTCCGAGGAGCCGCTCAAAGCACAAACTCTTAGAAAATTCACTCGTCTTGTACTTAAGTTGGCATTGTGCTTTTTGTATTTAATCCCGATGCAATTTCTGTTTTTCATGGACAATGTGAAGGTCCAAGGGATACAGTAAACCTTCACTGGTGCATCGATAACTTATACTGGTCTCCCAGGAGCCGCTCGAAGCACAGACTCTTAGAAGATTCACTCTTCTTGTATTTAAGTCGGCATTTTCCCTCTTGTATTCAATCCCGATGCGATTTCTATATATCATAGTCAATGTGAAGGTGCAAGGGATGCAGTAAGCCTGCACTTGTGCATCGGAATCTAATACTGGTCTCCCAGGAGCCGCTCAGAACAGAAACTCTTCAAAGATTCACTCTTCTTGTACTTAAGTCGGCATTGTGCATTTTGTGTTCAATCCCGATGCTATTTCTGTGTTTCATGGTCAATGTGAAGGTCCAAGTGATACAGTAAACCTGCACTGGTGCATCAGAATCCTATACTGCTTTCCCAGGAGCCGCTCAAAACAGAAACTCGTAGAAGGTTCACTCTTTTTGTACATAAGGCGACATTGCCCACTTGTATTCAATCCCGAGGCAATTTCTGTGTTTCATGGTCAATGTGAAGGTCCAAGGGATACAGTAAACTTGCACTTGTGCATCGGAATCTAATACTGGTCTCCCAGGAGCCGCTCAAAGCACAAACCCTTAGAAGATTCACTCTACTTGTACTTAAGTAGGCATTGTTCCTTATGTATTCCATCCCGATGCAATTTTTGCGTTTCATGGTCAATGTGAAGGTGCAAGGGATACAGTAAATCTGCACTGGTGCATCTGAATCTAATACTGGTCTCCCAGGAGCCGCTGAGATCAGAAGCTCTTAGAAGAATCACTCTTCTTGTACTTAAGTCGGCATTGTGCATTTTGTGTTCAATCCCGATGCAATTTCTGTGTTTCATGGTCAATGTGAAGGTCCAAGGGATGCAGTAAACATGCACTGGAGCATCGGAATCTAGAACGGGTCTCCCAGGAGCCTGTCAAAACACAAACTCTTAGAATATTAACTCTTCGTGTACTTATGACGGCATTGTGGCTTTTGTATTCAATCCCGATGCAATTTCTGTGTTTCATGGTCAATGTGATGTCCAAGGGATACAGTAGACCTGCACTGGTGCATCGGAAACTAATACTGGTATCCAAGGACCCGCTCAAAGCACAAACTCTTAGAAGATTCACTCTTCTTGTATTTAAGTCGACATTGTCCCTTTTGTATTCAATCCCGATGCGATTTCTGTGTTTCATGGTCAATGTGAAGGTCCATGGGATGCATAAACCTACACTGATGCATCGGAACCTAATACTGGTCCTCCATGAGCCGCTCAAACCACAAACCTTTAGAAGATTCACTCTGCTTGTACTTAAGTCGGCACTGGCAATTTGTATTCAATCCAGATGCGATTTCTTTGTTTCATGGTAATTGTGAAGGTCCGAGGGATACAGTAAACCTGCACTGGTGCATCGGAATCTAATACTGGTCTCCCAGGAGCCGCTCAAAGCACAACCTCCTAGAAAGTTCACTTTTCTTGCACTTAAGTGGGCGTTGTGCATTTTGTATCCAATCCCGATGCAATTTCTGTGTTTCATGGTCAATGTGAAGTTCCAAGGGATACAGTAAACTTGCACTTGTGCATCGGAATCTAATACTGGTCTCCCAGGAGCCGCTCAAAGCACAAACCCTTAGAAGATTCACTCTACTTGTACTTATGTCAGCATTGTACTTTTAGTATTTATTCGCGATGCAATATCTGTGCTTCATGGTCAGTGTGAACGTCCAAGGGATATAGTAAACCTGCACTGGTGCAACGGAATCTAATACTGGACACCCAGGGGCCACTCAAAGCTCAAACTCTAAAAAGGAATCGCTCTTCTTGTACTTCAGTCGGCATTGTACCTTATTTATTCCATCCCGTTGCTATTTCTGTGTTACATGGTCAATGTGAAGGTCCAAAGGAGACAGTAAACCTGCACCTGTGCATCGGGATCTAATACTGGTCTCCCAGGAGACGCTGAAAGCACAAACTCGTAGAAGATCCACTCCTCTTGTACTTAAGTCGGCACTGTCCCTTTTGTATTCAATCCCGATCAAATTTCTGTGTTTCATGGGCAGTGTGAAGGTCCAAGGGATACAGTAAAACGGCACAGGTGCATCGGAATCTAATACTGGTCTCCCATGAGCCACTCAAAGCACAAACTGTTAGAAGACTTACTCTTCTTGCACTTAAGTTGGCATTGTGCATTTCGTATTCAATCCCGATGCAATATCTGTATCTCATGCTCAATGTGAAGGTCCAAGGGATTCAGTAAACCTGCACTTGTGCATCGGAATCTAATACTGGTCTCCCAGGAGCCGCACAAAGCACAACCCCTTAGAAGATTCACTCTTCTTGTACTTAAGTCGGCGTTGACCCTTTTGTATTCAATCCCGACGCAATTTCATTGTTTCATGATCAGTGTGAACGTTCAAGGGATACGGTAAACCTGCACAGCTGCATCGGAATCTAATACTGGACCCCCGGGAGCCGTTCAAAGCTCAAACTCTTAGAAGATTCACTCTTCTTGCACAGAAGTCGGCATTGACCCTTATGTATTCCATCCTGATGCAATTTCTGTGTTTCCTGGTCAATGTGAAGGTCCAAGGGATACAGTAAAAAAGGCACTGGTGCATCGGAATCTAATACTGGTCTCCCAGGAGCCGCTCATGGCACAAAATCTTAGGAGATTCACTCTTCTTGTACTTAAGTCGTCATTGTTCCTTATGTATTCCATCCGGATGCAATTTCTGCGTGTCATGATCAATATGAAGGTCCAAGGGATACAGTAAACCTGCATTGGTGCATCGGAATCTAATACTGGTCTCCAAGGTGCTGCTCAAAGCACAATCTCTTAGAAAATACAGAGTTCTTGTACTTAAGTTGGCATTGTGCATTTTGTATTCAATCCCGATGCAATTTCTGTGTTTCATGGTCAATGCGAAGGTCCAAGGGATACAGTAAGTCTGCACTGGTGCATCGGAAACTAAAACTGGTTTCCCAGGAGTCGCTCAAAGCACAAACTCTGAAGAGATTCACTCTTCTTGTACTTAAGTCGGCATTGTCCCTTTTGTATTCAATCCCGATGCAATATCTGTGTTTCGTGATCAATGTGATGGACCAAGCGATACAGTAACCCTGCGCTTGTGCATCCGAACGCAATACTGGTCTCCCAGGAGCCACTCAAAAGCAGAAAGTCTTAGAAGACTCACTCCTCATGTACTTAAGTCAACATTCTCTCTTTTGTATGCAATCCCGATGCAATTTCTGAGTTTCATCATCAATGTGAAGGTCCAAGCGATACAGTAAACCTGAACTGGTGCATCAGAATCTAACTCTGGTCTCCCAGGAGCCGCTCAAACCACAAACTCTTAGAAAATTCACTCTCCTTGTACTTAAGTCGGCATTCTCCATTTTGTATTCAATCCCGATGCAATTTCTGTGTTTCATGGTCAATGTGAAGGTGCAAGGGATACAGTAAACCTGCAATGATGCAACCGAATCTAATACTGGTCTTCCAGGAGCCCCTCAGAGCAGAAACTCTTAGAAGATTCACTCTTCTTGTACTTATGTCGGCATTGTGCATTTTGTGTACAATCCCGATGCAATTTATGTATCTCATAGTCAATGTGAAGGTCCAAGGGATACAGTAAACCGGCACTGGTGCATCTGAATCTAATACTGGTCTCCCAAGAGCCGCTCAAAGCACAAACTCTTAGAAGATTCACTGTTCTTGTACTTAAGTCGGCATTGAGCATTATGTATTCAATCCCGATGCAATTTTTGTGTTTCATGGTCAATGTGAAGGGCCAAGGGATACAGTAAATCTGCACTGGTGCATCGGAATCTAATACTGGTCTCCCATGAGCCGCTCAAAGCACAAACTGCTAGAAGACTCACTCTTCATGCACTTAAGATGGCATTGCACAAACTGTTAGAAGACTCACTTTTCCTGCACTTAAGTTGGCATTGTGCATTTCGTATTCAGTCTCGATGCAATATCTGTATATCATTGCCAATGTGAAGGTCCAAGGGATTCAGTAAACCTGCACCGGTGCATGGGAATCTAATACTGGTCTCCGAGGAGCTGCTCAAAGCACAAACTCTTAGAAAATGAACAGTTCTTGTACTTAAGTTGGCATTGTGCATTTTGTATTCAATCCCGATGCAATTTCTGTGATTCATGGTCAATGTGAAGGTCCTAGGGATACAGTAAGTCTGCATTGGTGCATCGGAAACTAATACTGGTGTCCCAGGAGCCGCTCCAAGCACAAACTCTGAAGTGATTCACTCTTCTTGTACTTAAGTCGGCATTGTCCCTTTTGTATTCAATCCCGATGCAATATCTGTGTTTCGTGATCAATGTGATGGACCATGCGGTACAGTAAACCTGCGCATGTGCATTCAAACCTAATACTGGACTCCCAGGAGCCACTCAAAAGCAGAAACTCTTAGAAGACTCACTCCTCATGTACTTAAGTCAAGATTCACTCTTTTGTATGCAATCCCGATGCAATTTCTGTGTTTCATGTTCAATGTGAAGGTCCAAGCGATACAGTAAACCTGCACTGGTGCATCAGATTCTAACACTGGTCTCCCAGGAGCAGCTCAAACCACTAACTATTAGAAAATTCACTCTTCTTGTACATAAGTCGGCATTCTCCATTTTGTATTCAATCCCGATGCAATTTCTGTGTTTCAAGGTCAATGTGAAGGTGCAAGGGATACAGTAAACCTGCAATGGTGCAACCGAATCTAATACTGGTCTCCCAGGAGCCGCTCAGAGCAGAAACTCTTAGTAGATTCACTCTTCTTGTACTTAAGTCGGCATTGTGCATTTTGTGTACAATCCCGATGCAATTTCTGTATCTCATAGTCAATGTGAAGGTCCAAGGGATACAGTAAACCGGCACTGGTGCATCTGAATCTAATACTGGTGTCCCAAGAGCCGCTCAAAGCACAAACTTTAGAAGATTCACTGTTCTTGTACTTAAGTCGGCATTGAGCATTATGTATTCAATCCCGATGCAATTTCTGTGTTTCATGGTCAATGTGAAGGGCCAAGGGATACAGTAAATCTGCACTGGTGCATCGGAATCTAATACTGGTCTCCCAGGAGCCGCTCAAACGACAAACCATTAGAGGATTCACTCTTCTTGTACTTAAGTCGGCATTGTCCGATTTGTATTCAATCCCGATCCATATTGTGTGTTTTATGGTCAGTGTGAAGGTCCAAGGGATACAGTAAACTTGCACAGGTGCATCGGAATCTAATAGTGGTCTCCCATGAGCCGCTCAAAGCACAAACTGTTAGAAGACTCACTCTTCATGCACTTAAGTTGGCATTGCACAAACTGTTAGAAGACTCACTTTTCCTGCACTTAAGTTGGCATTGTGCATTTCGTATTCAGTCTCGATGCAATATCTGTATATCATTGCCAATGTGAAGGTCCAAGGGATTCAGTAAACCTGCACCGGTGCATCAGAAACTAGTACTGGTCTCCCATGAGCCGCTCAAAGCACAAACTGTTAGAAGATTCACTCTTCTTGCACTTAAGTTGGCATTGTGCATTTGGTATTCAATCCAGATGCAATATCTGTATCCCATGGTCAATGTGAAGGTCCAAGGGGTTCAGTAAACCTGCACTGGTGGATCGGAATCTAATACTGGTCTCCCAGGAGCCGCTCAAGGCACAAACTCTTAGAAGATTCACTCTTCTTGTACTTAAGTCGGCATTGAGCATTATGTATTCCATCCCGATGCGATTTCTGCGTTTCATGATCAATATGAAGGTCCAAGGGATACAGTAAACCTGCACTGGTGCAACGGAATCTAATACTGGTCTCCAAGGAGCTGCTCAAAGCACAAACTCTTAGAAAATAAACAGTTCTTGTACTTAAGTTGGCATTTTGCATTTTGTATTCAATCCCGATGCAATTTCTGTGATTCATGGTCAATGTGAAGGTCCCAGGGATACAGTAAGTCTGCACTGGTGCATCGGAAACTAATACTGGTGTCCCAGGAGCCGCTCAAACCACAAACTCTGAAGAGATTCACTCTTTTTGTACTTAAGTCGGCATTGTCCCTTTTGTATTCAATCCCGATGCAATATCTGTGTTTCGTGATCAATGTGATGGACCATGCGATACAGTAAACCTGCGCTTGTTCATCCAAAGCTAATACTGGTCTCCCAGGAGCCACTCAAAAGCAGAAACCCTTAGAAGACTCACACCTCATGTACTTAAGTCAACATTCACTCGTTTGTATGCAATCTTGATGCAATTTCTGTGTTTCATGATCAATGTGAAGGTCCAAGCGAGACAGTAAACCTGCACTGGTGCATCAGAATCTAACTCTGGTCTCCCAGGAGCAGCTCAAACCACTAACTCTTAGAAAATTCGCTCTTCTTGTACATAAGTCGGCATTCTCCATTTTGTATTCAATCCCGATGCAATTTCTGTGTTTCATGGTCAATGTGAAGGTGCAAGGGATACAGTAAACCTGTAATGGTGCAACCGAATCTAATACTGGTCTCCCAGGAGCCGCTCAGAGCAGAAACTCTTAGAAGATTCACTCTTCTTGTACTTAAGTCGGCAATGTGCATTTTGTGCTCAATCCCGATGCAATTTCTGTATCTCATGGTCAATGTGAAGGTCCAAGGGATACAGTAAACCGGCACAGGTGCATCTGAATCTAATACTGGTCTCCCTAGAGCCGCTCAAAGCACAAACTGTTAGAAGACTTACTCTTCATGCACTTAAGTTGGCATTGTGCATTTCGTATTTAGTCTCAATGTAATATCTGTATCTCATGGTCAATATGAAGGTCCAAGGGATTCAGTAAACCTGCACTGGTGCATCGGAATCTAATACTGGTCTCCCATGAGCCGCTCAAAGCACAAACTTTTAGAAGATTCACTCTTCTTGCACTTAAGTTGGCATTGTGCATTTCGTATTCAATCCCGATGCAATATCTGCATCTCATGGTCAATGTGAAGGTCCAAGGGATTCAGTAAACCTGCACTTGTGCATCGGAATCCAATACTGGTCATCCAGGAGCCACACAAAGCAGAAACCCTTAGAAGATTCACTCCTCTTGTACTTAAGTCGGCATTGACCCTTTTGTATTCAATCCCGATGCAATTTCTTTGTTTCATGGTCAGTGTGAACGTAAAGGGATACAGTAAACCTGCACAGCTGCATCGGAATCTAATACTGGACACCCAGGAGCCGCTCAAAGCTGAAGCTCTTAGGAGATTCACTCTTCTTGTACTTAAGTCTGCATTGTTCCATGTGTATTCCATCCCGATGCAATTTCTGCGTTTCATGGTCAATATGAAGGTCCAAGGGATACCGTAAATCTGCACTGGTGCATCGGAATCTAATACTGGTCTCCGAGGAGCCGTACAAAGCACAAACTCCTAGAAAATACACAGTTCTTGTACTTAAGTTGGCATTGTGCATTTTGTATTCAATCCCGATGCAAAATCTGTGTTTCATGGGCAATGTGAAGGACCAAGGGATACAGTAAGTCTGCACTGGTGCATCGGAAACTAATACTGGTGTCCCAGGAGCCGCTCAAAGTACAAACTCTGAAGAGATTCACTCTTCTTGTACTTAAGTCGGCATTGTCATTTTGTATTCAATCCCGATGCAATATCTGGGTTTCATGATCATTGTGATGGACCAAGGGATACAGTAAACCTGCACTGGTGCATCGGAATCTAACTCTGGTCTCCCACGAGCCGCTCAAACCACTAACTCTTAGAAAAATCACTCTTCTTGTACGTAAGTGGGCATTGTTGATTTTGTATTCAATCCCGATGCAATTACTGTGTTTCATGGTCAATGTGAAGGTCTAAGGGATACAGTAAACCTGCACTGGTGCATCCGAATCTAATACTGGTCTTCCAAGAGCCGCCCAAAGCACAAACTCTTAGAAGATTCACTCATCTTGTACTTAAGTCAGCATAGTGCACTTTGTGTTCAATCCCGATGCAATTACTGTGTTTCATGGTCAATGTGAAGGTCTAAGGGATTCAGTAAACCTGCACTTGAGCATCGGAATCTAATACTGGTCTCCCTGGATCCGCACAAAGCACATACCCCTAGAAGATTCACTCTTCCTGTACTTACGTCCGCATTGTGCATTTTGTGTTCAATCCCGATGCAATTACTGTGTTTCATGGTCAATGTGAAGGTCCAAGGGATACAGTAAACCTGCGCTTGTGCATCCGAACCTAATACTGGTATTCCAGGAGCCACTCAAAAGCAGAAACTCTTAGAAGACTCACTCCTCTTGTACTTAAGTCATCATTCTCACTTTTGTATGCAATCCCGTTGGAATTTCTGTGTTTCATGGTCAATATGAAAGGCCAAGGGATACAGTAAACCTGCACTGGTGCATCTGAATCTAATACTGGACACCCAGGAGCCGCTTGAAGCACATACCCTTAGAAGATTAACTCTTCTTGTACTTAAGTTGGCATTGACCCTTTTGTAATCAATCCCGACGCGATTTCTGTGTTTCATGGTCAAGTGAAGGGCCAAGGGATACAGTAAACCTGCACTGGTGCATCGGAATCTAATACAGGTCCTCCATGAGCCGCTCAAACCACAAACCCTTAGAAGATTCACTCTGCTTGTACTTAAGACGGCATTGGCATTTTGTATTCAATCCCGATGCGATTTCTTTCTTTCATGGTCAATGTGAAGGTCCAAGGGATACAGTAAACCTGCACTGGTGCATCGGAATCTAATACTGGTCTCCCAGGAGCCGCTCAGAGCAGAAATTCTTAGAAGATTCGCTCTTCTTGTACTTAACACGGCATTGTGAAATTCGTGTTCAATCCCGATGCAATTACTGTGTTTCATGGTCAATGTGAAGGTCCAAGGGATACAGTAAACCTGCACTGGTGCATCTGAATCTAATACTGGTCTCCCAGGAGCAGCACAAAGCACAAACCCTTAGAAGATTCACTCTTCTTGTACTTAAGTCGGCATTGACCCATTTGTATTCAATACCGATGCAATTTCATTCTTTCATGGTCAGTGTGAACGTTCAAGAAATACAGTAAACCTGCACAGCTCCATCGGAATCTAATACTGGACACCCAGGAGCCGCTCAAAGCTCAAACTCTTAGAAGATTCACTCTTCTTGTACTTAAGTCGGCATTGGCCCTTATGTATTCCATCCCGATGCAATTTCTGTGTGTCAAGGTCAAGTGAAGGGCCAAGGGATACAGTAAACCTGCACTGGTGCATCGGAATCTAATACTGGTCTCCCAGGAGCCGCTCAAAACACAAACTCGTAGAAGATTCACTCTTTTTGTACATAAGGCGACATTTCCCACTTGTATTCAATCCCGAGGCAATTTCTGTGTTTCATGGTCAATGTGAAGGTCCAAGGGATAAAGTAAACAAGCACTGGTGAATCGGAATCTAATACTGGTCTCCCAGGAGCCGCTCAAGTCACAAACTCTTAGAAGATTCACTCTTCTTGTACTTAAGTCGGCATTGTTCCTTATGGATTCCATCCAGATGCAATTTCTGCGTTTCATGGTCAATATGAAGGTCCAAGAGATACAGCAAACCTGCACTGGTGCATCGGAATCTAATACTGATCTCCGAGGAGCCTCTCAAAGCAGAAACTGTTAGAAGACACACTCTTCTTGCACTTAAGTTGTTATGGTGCATTTCGTATTGAATCCCGATGCAATATCTGTATCTCATGGTCAATGTGAAAGTCTAAGGGATTCAGTAAAACAGCACTTGAGCATCGGAATCTAATACTGATCTCCCAGGAGCCGCACAAAGCACATACCCTTAGAAGATTCACTCTTCTTGTACTTAAGTCGGCATTGTCCCTCTTGTATTCAATCCCGATGCAATTTCTGTGTTTAATGGTCAATGTGAAGGTCCAAGGTATACAGTGAACCAGCACTGGTGCATCGGAAACTAAAACTGGGATCCAAGGAGCCGCTCAAAGCACAAATTCTTAGAAGATTCACTCTTCTTGTATTTAAGTCGACATTGTCCCTTTTATATTCAATCCCGATGCGATTCCCGTGTTTCATGGTCAACGTGAAGGTCCAAGGGATGCAGTAAACCTGCACTGGTGCATCGGATTCTAATACTGGTCCTCCATGAGCCGCTCAAACCACAAAGCCTTAGAAGATTCACTCTGCTTGTACTTAAGTCGGCATTGGCATTTTGTATTCAATCCCGATGCGATTTCTTTGGTTCATGGTCAATGTGAAGATCCGAGGGATACAGTAAACCGGCACTGGTGCATCGAAATCTAATACTGGTCTCCCAGGAGCCGCTCAAAGCACAAACTCTTAGAAAATTCACTCTTCTAGCGCTTAAGTTGGCGTTGTGCATTTTGTATCCAATCCCAATGCAATTTCTGTGTTTCATGGTCAATGTGAAGTTCCAAGGGATACAGTAAACCTGCACTGGTGCATCGGAATCTAATACTGGTCTCCCAGGAGCCGCTCAAAACACAAACTCGTAGAAGATTCACTCTTTTTGTACATAAGGCGACATTTCCCACTTGTATTCAATCCCGAGGCAATTTCTGTGTTTCATGGTCAATGTGAAGGTCCAAGGGATACAGTAAACAAGCACTGGTGAATCGGAATCTAATACTGGTCTCCCAGGAGCCGCTCAAGTCACAAACTCTTAGAAGATTCACTCTTCTTGTACTTAAGTCGGCATTGTCCCATTAGTATTTAATCCCGATGCCATATCTGAGCTTCATGGTCAGTGTGAACGTCCAAGGGATACAGTAAACCTGCAGTGGTGCATCGGAATCTAATACTGGACACCCGGGAGCCACTCAAAGCTCAAACTCTTAGAGGATTCAGTCTTATTGTACTTAAGTCGGCATTGTCCCTTATGTATTCCACCCCGTTGCAATTTCTGTGTTACATGGTCAATGTGAAGGTCCAAGGGAGACAGTAAACCTGCACCGGTGCATCGGAATCTAGTACTAGTCTCCCAGGAGCCGCTGAAAGCACAAACTCGTAGAAGATTCACTATTCTTGTACATAAGGCGACAATGTCCCATTTGTATTCAAGCCCGATGCATTTTCTGTGTGTCATGGTCAATGTGAAGGTCCAAGGGATACAGTAAAACTGCACTGGCGCATCGGAACCTAATACTGGTCTCCCGATGCAATTTCTGTGTTTCATGGTCAATGTGAAGGTCCAAGGGATACGGTAAACCTGCACAGGTTCATCGGAATCTAATTCTGGATGCCCAGGAGCCGCTCAAACTCAAACTCATAGTAGATTCACTCTTTTTGTACTTAAGTCGGCATTGACCCTTATGTATCCCCCCCCCCCCCCGATGCAGTTTCTGATTTCCATGGTCAATGTGAGGGTCCAAGGGATACAGTAAACCTGCGCTTGTGCATCCGAACCTAATACTGGTATTCCAGGAGCCACTCAAAAGCAGAAACTCTTAGAAGACTCACTCCTCTTGTACTTAAGTCATCATTCTCACTTTTGTATGCAATCCCGTTGGAATTTCTGTGTTTCATGGTCAATATGAAAGGCCAAGGGATACAGTAAACCTGCACTGGTGCATCTGAATCTAATACTGGACACCCAGGAGCCGCTTGAAGCACATACCCTTAGAAGATTAACTCTTCTTGTACTTAAGTTGGCATTGACCCTTTTGTAATCAATCCCGACGCGATTTCTGTGTTTCATGGTCAAGTGAAGGGCCAAGGGATACAGTAAACCTGCACTGGTGCATCGGAATCTAATACAGGTCCTCCATGAGCCGCTCAAACCACAAACCCTTAGAAGATTCACTCTGCTTGTACTTAAGACGGCATTGGCATTTTGTATTCAATCCCGATGCGATTTCTTTCTTTCATGGTCAATGTGAAGGTCCAAGGGATACAGTAAACCTGCACTGGTGCATCGGAATCTAATACTGGTCTCCCAGGAGCCGCTCAGAGCAGAAATTCTTAGAAGATTCGCTCTTCTTGTACTTAACACGGCATTGTGAAATTCGTGTTCAATCCCGATGCAATTACTGTGTTTCATGGTCAATGTGAAGGTCCAAGGGATACAGTAAACCTGCACTGGTGCATCTGAATCTAATACTGGTCTCCCAGGAGCAGCACAAAGCACAAACCCTTAGAAGATTCACTCTTCTTGTACTTAAGTCGGCATTGACCCATTTGTATTCAATACCGATGCAATTTCATTCTTTCATGGTCAGTGTGAACGTTCAAGAAATACAGTAAACCTGCACAGCTCCATCGGAATCTAATACTGGACACCCAGGAGCCGCTCAAAGCTCAAACTCTTAGAAGATTCACTCTTCTTGTACTTAAGTCGGCATTGGCCCTTATGTATTCCATCCCGATGCAATTTCTGTGTGTCAAGGTCAAGTGAAGGGCCAAGGGATACAGTAAACCTGCACTGGTGCATCGGAATCTAATACTGGTCTCCCAGGAGCCGCTCAAAACACAAACTCGTAGAAGATTCACTCTTTTTGTACATAAGGCGACATTTCCCACTTGTATTCAATCCCGAGGCAATTTCTGTGTTTCATGGTCAATGTGAAGGTCCAAGGGATAAAGTAAACAAGCACTGGTGAATCGGAATCTAATACTGGTCTCCCAGGAGCCGCTCAAGTCACAAACTCTTAGAAGATTCACTCTTCTTGTACTTAAGTCGGCATTGTTCCTTATGGATTCCATCCAGATGCAATTTCTGCGTTTCATGGTCAATATGAAGGTCCAAGAGATACAGCAAACCTGCACTGGTGCATCGGAATCTAATACTGATCTCCGAGGAGCCTCTCAAAGCAGAAACTGTTAGAAGACACACTCTTCTTGCACTTAAGTTGTTATGGTGCATTTCGTATTGAATCCCGATGCAATATCTGTATCTCATGGTCAATGTGAAAGTCTAAGGGATTCAGTAAAACAGCACTTGAGCATCGGAATCTAATACTGATCTCCCAGGAGCCGCACAAAGCACATACCCTTAGAAGATTCACTCTTCTTGTACTTAAGTCGGCATTGTCCCTCTTGTATTCAATCCCGATGCAATTTCTGTGTTTAATGGTCAATGTGAAGGTCCAAGGTATACAGTGAACCAGCACTGGTGCATCGGAAACTAAAACTGGGATCCAAGGAGCCGCTCAAAGCACAAATTCTTAGAAGATTCACTCTTCTTGTATTTAAGTCGACATTGTCCCTTTTATATTCAATCCCGATGCGATTCCCGTGTTTCATGGTCAACGTGAAGGTCCAAGGGATGCAGTAAACCTGCACTGGTGCATCGGATTCTAATACTGGTCCTCCATGAGCCGCTCAAACCACAAAGCCTTAGAAGATTCACTCTGCTTGTACTTAAGTCGGCATTGGCATTTTGTATTCAATCCCGATGCGATTTCTTTGGTTCATGGTCAATGTGAAGATCCGAGGGATACAGTAAACCGGCACTGGTGCATCGAAATCTAATACTGGTCTCCCAGGAGCCGCTCAAAGCACAAACTCTTAGAAAATTCACTCTTCTAGCGCTTAAGTTGGCGTTGTGCATCTTGTATCCAATCCCAATGCAATTTCTGTGTTTCATGGTCAATGTGAAGTTCCAAGGGATACAGTAAACCTGCACTGGTGCATCGGAATCTAATACTGGTCTCCCAGGAGCCGCTCAAAACACAAACTCGTAGAAGATTCACTCTTTTTGTACATAAGGCGACATTTCCCACTTGTATTCAATCCCGAGGCAATTTCTGTGTTTCATGGTCAATGTGAAGGTCCAAGGGATACAGTAAACAAGCACTGGTGAATCGGAATCTAATACTGGTCTCCCAGGAGCCGCTCAAGTCACAAACTCTTAGAAGATTCACTCTTCTTGTACTTAAGTCGGCATTGTCCCATTAGTATTTAATCCCGATGCCATATCTGAGCTTCATGGTCAGTGTGAACGTCCAAGGGATACAGTAAACCTGCAGTGGTGCATCGGAATCTAATACTGGACACCCGGGAGCCACTCAAAGCTCAAACTCTTAGAGGATTCAGTCTTATTGTACTTAAGTCGGCATTGTCCCTTATGTATTCCACCCCGTTGCAATTTCTGTGTTACATGGTCAATGTGAAGGTCCAAGGGAGACAGTAAACCTGCACCGGTGCATCGGAATCTAGTACTAGTCTCCCAGGAGCCGCTGAAAGCACAAACTCGTAGAAGATTCACTATTCTTGTACATAAGGCGACAATGTCCCATTTGTATTCAAGCCCGATGCATTTTCTGTGTGTCATGGTCAATGTGAAGGTCCAAGGGATACAGTAAAACTGCACTGGCGCATCGGAACCTAATACTGGTCTCCCGATGCAATTTCTGTGTTTCATGGTCAATGTGAAGGTCCAAGGGATACGGTAAACCTGCACAGGTTCATCGGAATCTAATTCTGGATGCCCAGGAGCCGCTCAAACTCAAACTCATAGTAGATTCACTCTTTTTGTACTTAAGTCGGCATTGACCCTTATGTATCCCCCCCCCCCCCCCCCGATGCAGTTTCTGATTTCCATGGTCAATGTGAGGGTCCAAGGGATACAGTAACCCTGCACTGGTGCATCGGAAACTAATACAGGTATCCAAGGAGCCGCTCATCGCACAAACTCTTAGAAGATTCACTCTTCTTGTATTTAAGTCGACATTTTCCCTTTTGTATTCAATCCCGATACGATTTGCGTGTTTCATGGTCAATGTGAAAGTCCAAGGGATGCAGTAAACCCGCACTGGTGCATCTGAATCTAATACTGGTCCATCATGAGCCGCTCAAACCACAAACCCTTAGAAGATTCACTCTGCTTGTACTTAAGTCGGCATTGGCATTTTGTATTCAATTCCGATGCGATTTCTTTGTTTCATGGTCAATGTGAAGGTCCGAGGGATACAGTAAACTTGCCCTTGTGCATCGGAATCTAATAGTGGTCTCCCAGGAGACGCTCAAAGCATAAACGCTTAAAAGATTCACTCTTTTTGTACTTAAGTCAGCATTGTCCCTTTAGTATTTAATCCCGATGCAATATCTGTGTTTCATGGTCAGTGTGAACGTCCAAGGGATACAGTAAACATGCAGTGGTGCATCGGAAAGTAATACTGGACATCCGGGAGCCGCTCAAAGCTCCAACTCTTAGAGGATTCACTCTTATTGTACTTAAGTCGGCATTGTCCCTTATGTATTCCATACCGTTGCAATTTCTGTGTTACATGGTCAATGCGAAGGACCAAGGGAGACAGTGAACCTGCACCGGTGCATCGGAATCTAATACTGGTCTCCCAGGAGCCGCTGAAAGCACTAACTCGTAGAAGATTCACTATTCTTGTACATAAGGCTACTATGTCCCATTTGTATTCTATCCCGATGCAATTTCTGTGTTTCATGGTTAATGTGAAGGTCCAAGGGATTCAGTAAACCAGCACTGGTGCATCGGAATCTAATACTAAACTCCCAGGAGCCGCTCATAGCACAAACTCTTTGAAGATTCACTCTTCTAGTACTTAAGGCGGCATTATGCACTATGTATTCAATCCGGAGGCGATTTCTGTGTTTCATGGTCAATGTGATGGTCCAAAAGATACAGTAAAGCAGCGCTGGTGCATCGGTATGTAATACTGGTCTCCCATGAGCCGCTCAAACCACGATCCCTTATTAGATTCACTCTTCTTGTACTTCAGTCGGCATTGTGCATTTGTATTCAATCCCGATGCGATTTCTGTGTTTCATGTTCAATGTGAAGGTCCAAGGGATACTGTAAACCTGCACTGGTGTTCGGAATCTAATACTGGTCTCCCAGGAGCCGCTCAAACCACAAACCCTTAGAAGATTCACTCTTCTTGTACTTAAGTCGGCATTGTGCCTTCTGTTTTCCATCCCGATGCAATTTCTGTGTTTCATGGTCAATGTGAAGGTCCATGGGATACAGTAAACCTGCACCGGTGCATCGGAATCTAATTTTGGACAGCCAGGAGCCGCTCGAAACCCAAAGTCTTAGAAGACTCACTCTTCTTGTACTTAAGTCCGCATTGTCCATTATGTATTCCAACCCGATACAATTTCTGTGTTTCATGGTCAATGTGAAGGTCAAAGGGATACAGTAAACCTGCACTGGTGCATCGGAATCTAATACTAGTCTCCGAGGAGCCGCTCAAAGTACAAACTCTTCGAAAATTCACTCTTCTTGTACATTAGTTGGCATTGTACATTTTGTATTCAATCCTGATGCAATTTTTGTGTTTCATGGTCAATGTGGAGGGCCAAGGGATACAGTAAACCTGCACTGGTGCATCGGAATCTAATACTGGTCTCCCAGGAGCCGCTCAAAGCACAAACTCTTAGAAGATTCAATCTTCTTGTACTTAAGTCGGCATTTTCCTTTTTGTATTCAATGCTGATGCAATTTCTCTGTTTCATGGTCAATGTGATGAATCAAGGGATACATTAAACCTGCACTGGTGCACCGGAATCTAATACTGGTCTCCCAGGAGCCTGTCAAAGCACAAACTCTTAGAAGATTGACTCTTCTTGTACTTATGTCGGCATTGTCCCTTTTGTATTAAATTCCGATGCAATTTCTGTGTTTCATGGTCAATGTCAAGGTCCAAGGGATACAGTAAACCTGCACAGAAGCATCGGAATCTAATACTGGACACCCAGGAGCCGCACCAACCTCAAACTCTTAGAAGATTTACTCTTCTTGTACTTAAGTCGGCATTTTGCCTTTTGTATTCAATCCCGAAGCAATTTCTCTGTTTCATGGTCAATGTGAAGGTCCAAGAGATACAGTAAACCCGCAATAGTGAATTGGAATCTAATACTGGTCTCCCAGGAGCCGCTCATAGCCGAACTCCTAGAAGATTCACTCTTCTTGTACTTAAGTTTGCATTGTGAGTCTTGTATTCAATCCCGATGCAATTTCTGTGTTTCATGGACAATGTGAAGGTCCAAGGGATACAGTAAACCTGCACTGGTGCATCGAAATCTAATACTGGCCTCCCATGAGCTGCTTAAAGCACAAACTCCTGGAAGATTCATTCTGCTTGTACTTAAGTCGGCATCGTCCCTTTTGTGTTCAATCCCGATGCAATTTCTGTGTTTCATGGTCATTGTGAATGTCCAAATGATACAGTAAACGTGCACTGGTGCATCGGAATCTAAAAGAGGCCTTCCAGGAGACGCTCAAAGCACAATCTCTTCGAAGATTCACTCTTCTTGTACTTAAGTCGGCATTGTGCCTTTTGTATTCCATCCCGATGGAATATCTGTGTTTCATGGTCAATGTGAAGGTCCAAGGGATACAGTAAACCAGCACTGGAGCATCGGAATCTAATAGTGGTCTCCCAGGAGACGCTCAAGGCACACACTCATTCTTCTTGTACTTAAGTCAGCATTGTCCCTTATGTATCCCATCCCGATGCCATTTCTGTGTTTCATGGTCAATGTGAAGGTCCAAATGATACAGTCAGCCTGGTCTGGTGCATCGGAATCTAATACTGGTGTCCCAGGAGCCGGTCAAAGCACAAACTCTTAGAAGATTGACTCTTCTTGTACATAAGTCGGCATTGGGTCTTTTGTATTCAATTCCGATGCAATTTCTGGTAATCATGGTCAATGTGAAGATCCAACTTATACAGTAAACATGCACAGGTGCATCAGAATGTAATACTGGTCTCCCAGGAGCCTCTCAAAGCACAAACTCATAGAAGATTCACTCGTCTTGTGCCTAAGTCGGCATTGTTCCTTTTGTATTCAATCCCGATGCAGTTTCTGTGTTTCGTGGTCAATGTGAAGCTCAAAGGGATACAGAAAACCTGTACTGGTGCATCGGAATCTAATCCTGGTCTCCTTGGAGCCGTTCGAAGTACAAACTCTTAAAAGATTTACTCTTATTGTACTTAAGGCGGTATTGAGATTTTGTATTCAATCCCCATGCAATTTCTGTGTTTCATGGTCAATGTGAAGGTGAAATTATACAGTCAACCTTCACTGGAGCTTCGGAATCTAATACTGGTCCCCCAGGAGCCGCACAAAGCACAACCTCTTGAAAGATTCACTCTTCTTGTACTTAAGTCTTCATTGTGCCCATGGTATTCCATCCCGATCCGATTTCTGTGTATCATGGTCAACGTGATGGTCCAAGGTATACAGTAAACCTGCACTGGTGCATCGGAATCTAATACTGGTCTCACAGAAGCCGCTCAAACAACAAACTCTTAGAAAATTCACTCTTCTTGTACTTAAGTCGGCATTGACCCTTTTGTAATCAATCCCGATGCAATTTCTGTGTTACATAGTCAATGTGAAGGTCCAAATGATACAGTCAACCTGCACTGGTGCATCGGAATCTAATACTGGTCTCCCAGGAGCCGCTCAAAGCACAAACTCTTAGGAGATTGACTCTTCTTGTAATTATGTCGGCATTGTCGCTTTTGTATTAAATCCCGATGCAATTTCTGTGTTTCATGGTCAATGTCAAGGTCCAAGGGATACAGTAAACCTACACAGAAGCATCGGAATCTAATACTGGACACCCAGGAGCCGCACCAACCTCAAACTCTTAGAAGATTTACTCTTCTTGTACTTAAGTCGGCATTGTGCCTTTTGTATTGAATCCCGAAGCAATTTCTCTGTTTCATGGTCAATATGAAGGTCCAAGAGATACAGTAAACCCGCACTAGTGAATTGGAATATAATACTGGTCTCCCAGGAGCCGCTCATAGCCGAACTCCTAGAAGATTCACTCTTCGTGTACTTAATTTGGCATTGTCCCTTCTGTATTCATTCCCGATGTGATTTCTGTTTTTCATGGTCAATATGAAGGTCCAAGGGATACAGTAAACCTGCCCAGGAGCATCGGAATCTAATAATGGACACCCAGGAGCCGCTCAAAGCTCAAACTCTTAGAAAATTCACTCTTCTTTTACCTAAGTCGGCATTGTGCCTTTTGTATTCAATCCCGATGCAATTTCTGTGTTTCATGGTCAAAGTGAAGGTCCAAATGATACAGTCAAGCTGCACTGGTGCATCGGAGTCCAATGCTGGTCTCCCATGAGCCGCTCAAACCACAAACTCTTAGAAAATTCACTCTTCTTGTACTTCAGTCGGCATTGAGCCTATTGTATTCAATCCCGGTGCGATTTCTTTGTTTCATGGTCAATGTGAAGGTCCAAGGGATACAGCAAACCTGCACTGGTGCATCGGAATCTAGTACTGGTCTCTCAGGAGCCGCTCAAAGTACAAACTCTTCGAAGATTCACTCTTCTTGTACTTAAGTTGGCATAGGGAGATTTGTATTCTATCCCGATGAAATTTTTGTATTTCATGGTCAATGTGAAAGTCCAAGGGATACAGTAAACGTGCACTGGTGCATCGGAATCGAACACTGGTCTCCCAGGAGACGCTCAAACTACAAACTCTTCCAAGATTCACTCTTCTTATACTTAAGTTGGCATAGTGAGTTTTGTATTCAATCCCGATGCAATTTCTGTGTTTCATGGACAATGTGAAGGTCCAAGGGATACAGTAAACCTGCACTGGTGCATCGAAATCTAATACTGGTCTCCCAGGAGCTGCTTAAAGCACAAACTCCTGGAAGATTCATTCTGCTTGTACTTAAGTCGGCATCGTCCCTTTTGTATTCAATCCCGATTCATTTTCTGAGTTTCATAGTCAAGTTGAATGTCCACGGAATACTGAAAACCTGAACCGATGCAACGGAATCTACTAGTGTTCTCCCAGGAGCCCCTCAAAAGACAAACTCATAGAAGATTCACTCATCTTGTACTTAAGTCGTCGTTGTGGCTTTTTTATGCAATCCCGATGCAATTTGTGTGTTTCATGGCCAATGTGAAGGTCCAAGGGATACAGTAAACCTACACTGGTGCATCCGAATCTGATACTGGTCTCCGAGGAGCCGCTCAAAGCACAAACTCTTAGAAGATTCACTCCTCTTGTACTTAAGTCGGAGTTGTCCCTTTTGCATGCAATCCCGAAGGAATTTCCCTGTTTCATGGTCAATGAGAAGGCCCAAGGGATACAGCAAACCTGCACTGGTTCATCGGATTCTAGTACTGGACTCCTATGAGCCGCTCAAAGCACAAACTCCTAGAACAGTCACTCTTCTTGTACTTAAGTCGGCATTGTGCCTTTTGTATTCAATCCCGATGCAATTTCTCTGTTTCATGGTCAATGTGAAGGTCCAAGAGATACAGTAAACCCGCTTTAGTGAATTGGAATCTAATACTGGTCTCCCAGGAGCCGCTCATAGCCGAACTCCTAGAAGATTCACTCTTCTTGTACTTAAGTTGGCATTGTGAGTCTTGTATTCAATCCCGATGCAATTTCTGTGTTTCATGGACAATGTGAAGGTCCAAGGGATACAGTAATTCTGCACTGGTGCATCGGAATATAATACTGGTCTCCCGGGAGCCGCTCAAAGCACAAACTCGTAGAACATCCTCTCTCCTTGTACTTTATCCGGCATTGTGCATCTTGTATTCAATCCCGACGCTTTTTCTGTGTGTCATGGACAATGTGAAGGTCCAAGGGATACAGTAAACCTGCACCAGTGCATCGGAATCTAATACTGGTACCCAGGAGCCGCTCAAACCACAAACTCTTAGAAGATTCACTCTTCTTGTACTTAAGTCGGCATTGTGCCTTTTGTATTCTATCCCAATGCAGTTTCTGTGTTTCCTGGTTAATGTGAAGGACCACATGATACAGTCAAACTGCACAGGTGCATCGGAATCTAATGCTGGTCCCCCATGAGCCGCTCAAGCACAAGCTCTTAGAAGATTCACTCTTCTAGTACTTAAGTCGGCATTGTGCCTTTTGTATTCATTCCCGATGCAATTTCCGTGTTTCATGGTCAATGTGAAGGTCCAAGGGATACAGTAAACCTATACTGGTGCATCGGAATCTTATACTGGTCTCCCAGGAGCCGCTCAAAGCACAAACTCTTAGAAGAGTCACTCGTCTTGTACTTAAGTCATCATTGTCCATTTTGTATTCATTCCCGATGCAATTTCTGTGTTTCATGGTCATTGTGAAAGTCCAAGGGATACAGAAAACCTAGATCTGCGCATCGGAATCTAATACTGGTCTCCCATGAGCCGCTCAAACCTCAAACTCTTAGTAGATACACTCTTCTTGTAGTTAAAACGGCATTGTGCATTTTGAATTCAATCACGATTCAATTTCATAGTTTCATAGTCAATGCGAAGGTCCAATTGGTACAGTCAACCTGCACTGGTGCATGGGAATCTAATACTGGGCTCCCAGGAGCCGCTTAAAGCACAATCTCTTACAAGATTCACTCTTCTTGTAGTTAAGTCGGCATTGTGCCTTATGTATTCAATCCCGATTCAATTTCTGAGTTTCATGGTCAATGTGAAGGTCCAAGGGATACAGTAAACCAGCACTGGTGCATCGGAATCTAATACTGGTCTCCCAGGAGCCGCTAATATCTCAAACTCTTAAAAAATTCACTCTTCTTAAACGTAAGTCGGCATTGTCCATTATGTATTCCATCCCGATGCAATTTCTGTGTTTCATGGTCAATGTGAAAGTCCAAGAATTACAGTAAACCTGCACAGGGGCATTGGAATCTAATACTGGACACCCAGGAGCCACTCAAAGCTATAAATCTTAGAAGATTCACTCTTCTTGTAGTTAAGTCGGCATTGTGCCTTTTGTATTCAATCCCGATGCGATATCTGTGCTTCATGATCAATGTGTGTGTCCAAGGGATACAGTAAACCTCCACTGGTGCATCGGAATCTAATACTGATATCACAGGAGCCGCTCAAACCACAAGCGCTTAGAAAAATCACTCATCTTGTACTTAAGTCGGCATTGTCCCTTTTGTATTCAATCCGGATGCAATTACTGTGTTTCATGGTTAATGTGAAGGTCCAAAACATACATTCAACCTGCACTGGTGCATCGGAATCTAATACTGGTCTCCCAGGAGCCGTTCAAACCACTATCTCTTAGAAGATTCACTCTTCTCGTATGTAGGTCGGCATTGTTCCTTTTGTATTCAATCTCGATGCAATTTCTGTGTTTCATGGTCAATGTGAAGCTCCAAGGGATACAGTAAACCTGCACTGGTGCATCGGAATCTAATACTGGTCTCCCAGGAGCCGCTCAAAGCACAAACTCTTCGAAGATTCACTGTTTTTATATTCAAAATGGTATTGTGAGTTTTTTAATCAATCCAGATGAAATTTCTGTGTTTCATGGTCGATGTGAAGGTCCAAGGGATACTGTAAACCTGCACTGGTGCATCGGAATCTAATAATGGTCTCCCAGGAGCCGTTCAGAGTACAAACTCTTTCAAGATTCACTCTTCATGTACCAAAGTTGCCATTGTGCATTTTGTATTCAATCCCGATTCAATTTCAGAGTTTTATGGTCAAGTTAAAAGTCCAAGGGATTCAGCAAACCTGCACTGGAGCATCGGAATCAAATACTGGTCTCCCAGTCGCCGCTCAAACACAAACTCATAGAAGATTCACCCTTCTTGTACTTAAGTCGGCGTTGTGCCTTTTGTATTCAATCCCTATGCAATTTCGCTGTTTCATGGTCGATGTGAAGATCCAAGGGATACAGTAACCTCGCATTGGTACATTGGAATCTAATGCTCACCTCCCAGGAGCCGCTCAAAGCACAAACTCTTAGAAGATTCTTTCTTCTTGTACTTAAGTCGGCATTGTGCCTTTTGTATTCAATCCCTACGCAATTTCTGTGTTTCATGGCCAATGTGAAGTTCCAAGGGATACTGTAAACCGGCACTGGTGCATCGGAACCCAATACAGGTCTCCCAGGAGGCGCTCAAAGCACAAACTCTTAGAAGATTCACTCTTCATGTACTTAAGTTGGCATTGTCACTTTTGTATTCAATCCCCATGCAATATGTGTGTTTCATGGTCAATGTTAAGGTCCAAAAATACAGTAAACCTGCACTGGTGCATCGGAATCTAATACAGGTCTCTCAGGTGCCGCTCAAAGCACAAACTCTTAGAAGAATGATTCCTCTTGCACTTATGTCCGCATTGTCCTTTTGTATTCCATCCCGATGCAATTTCTGTGTTTCATTGTCAATGTGAATGTCCAAGGGATACAGTAAACCTGCACTGGTGCTTTTGAATATAATACTGGTCTCCCGGGAGCCGCTCAAAGCACAAACTCTTAAAACATCCTCTCTCCTTGTACTTTATTCGGCATTGTGCATTTTATAATCAATCCCGATGCTGTTTCTGTGTGTCATGGACAATGTGAAGGTCCACGGGATACAGTAACCTCGCACTGGCGCATTGGAATCTAATGCTCACCTCCCAGGAGCCGCTCAAAGCATAAACTCTTAGAAGATTCTTTCTTCTTGTACTTAAGTCGGCATTGTGCCTTTGGTATTCAATCCCCATGCATTATATGTGTTTCATGGTCAATGGGAAGGTCCAAGGGATACTGTAAACCAGCACCGGTGCATCGGAACCCAATACAGGTCTCCCAGGAGCCGCTCAAAACACAAACTCTTAGAAGATTCACTCTTCTTGTACTTAAGTCGGCATTGTCACTTTTGTATTCAATCCCCATGCAATATTTGTGTTTCATGGTCAATGCGAAGGTCCAAGGGATACTGTAAACCAGCACCGGTGCATCGGAACCCACTACTGGTCTCCCAGGAGCCGCTCAAACCACAAACTCGTAGAAGATTCAATCTTCTTGTTCTTAAGTTGGCATTGTGCTTTTTATATTCAATCCCGATGCAATTTCTGTGTTTCATGGTCAATGTGAAGGTCCTAGGGACACAGTAAACCAGCACTGGTGCACAGAATCTAATACTGGTCTCCCAGGAGCCGATCAATGCACAAACTCTTAGAACATTCAATCTTCTTGGACCTAAGTCGGCATTGTCCCTTTTGGATTCAATCCCGATTCAATTAATGTACTTCATGGTCAATGTGAACGTCCAAGGCATACAGTAAACCTGCACTGGTGCATTGTAATCAAATACTGATCTCCCACGAGCCACTCCAACACAAGCTCTTGGTAGATTCACTCTTCTTGTACCTAAATCTCCATTGACCTCTTTGTATTTAATACCTATGCAATGTCTGTGTTTCATTGTCAATGTGAAGGTCAACGGAATACAATAAACATGCACTGTTGCATCGGAATCTAATACTGGTCTCCCAGGAGCCGTTCAAAGCACAAACTCTTAGAAGATTCACTCATCTTGTACGTAAGTCGGCATTGTGCCGTTTCTATTCAAAGCCAATGCAATGTCTGTGTTTCATGGTCAATTTGAAGGTCCAAGGGATACATTAAACCTGCACTGGTCTCCCAGGTGCCGCTCAAAGGACAAACTCTTAGAAGATTCACCCTTCTTGTACTTAAGACAGCGTTGTGCCTTTTGTATTCAATCCTGATGGAATTTCTGTCTTTCATTGTCAAAGTGAAGGTCCAAGGGATACAGTAAACCTGCACTTGTGCATCGGAATCTAATACACAACTCCCAGGAGCCGCTCAAAGCACAAACTCGTAGAATAATCACTCTTCTTGTACTTAAGTTGGCATTGTGCTTTTTGTATTCGACCCCGATGCAATTTCTGTGTTTCAAGGTCAATGTGAAGGTCCAAGGGATACAGTAAACCTGCACTGGTGCATCGGAAACTGATACTGGTCTCCCAGGAATCGCTCAATGCTCAAACTCTTAGAGCATTCAATCTTCTTGGGCTTAAGACGGCATTGTCCGTTTTGTATTCAATCCTAATGCAATTTCTGTAATTCATGGTCAATGTGAAGGTCCAAGGGATACAGTCAACCTGCACTGGTGCATTGGAATCTAATACTGGTCTCCCAAGAGCCGCTCAAAGTAATATATTTAGATGATTCACTCTTCATGTACTTATGTCGGCATTGTGCCTTTTGTATTCAATCCCGATGCAATGTCTGTGCCTCATGGTCAATGTGAAGGTCCTAGGGATATAGTAAACCTTCACTGGTGTATCGGAATCTAATACTGGTCTCCCAAGGAGCCGCTCAAAGCACGATCTGTTAGAAGATTCACTCTTCTTGTACTTAGGTTGGTATTGTGCACTTTGTATTGAATCCCAGCGCAATTTCTGTGTTTCATTGTGAAGTTGATAGGGCAAGGGATACAGTGAACCTGCTCTGGTGCAACGGAATTTAATGCTGGTCTCCCCGGAGCCACTGAAAGCACAACATCTTAGAAGATTCACTCATCTTGCACATAAGTCGGCATTGTACATTATGATTTTATCCCCGATGCAATTTCTGTCCTTCATGGTCAAAGTGAAGGTCCAAGCGATACAGTCAACCTGCACTGGTGCATCGGAATCTAATACTGGTCTCCCAGGAGTCGCTCAAATGATAAACTCTTAGAAGATTCAGCCTCCTTGTACTTAAGTAGTCATTGTGCCCTTTGTATTCAATCGCGATGCAATTTATGTGTTTCATGGTCAATGTGAAGGTCCAACGGATACAGTCAACGTGAACTGGTGCATCGGAATCTAATTCTGGTCTCCCATGAGCCGCTCAAAGCACAAACTCTTAGAAGATTCATTCATCTTGTACTTATGTCGGCATTGTCCTTTTGTATTCCATCCCAATGCAATTTCTGTGTTTCATGATCAATGAGAAGGTCGAAATGAAACAGTCAACCTGCGCTGGTGCATCGATATCTAATACTGGTCTCCCAGGATACGCTCAAAGCACAAACTCTTAGAAGATTCACTCATCTTGTACTTAAGCCGGCATTGTGCCATATGTATTCAATCCCGATGCTATCTCTGTGTTTCATGGTTCATTTGAAGGTCCAAGGGATACAGTTAACCTGCACTGGTGCATCGGAATATAATACTGGTCTTCCACGAGCCGCTCAAACACAAACTCTTAGAAAAACCTCTCTCCGTGTACTTTATTCGGCATTGTGCATTTTGTATTCAATCCCGATGCTACTTCTGTGTGTCATGGACAATGTGGAGGTCCAAGGGATACAGTAAACCTGCACTAGTGCATCGGAATCTAATACTGGTCTCCCAGGAGCCGCTCAAACCACAAACTCGTAGAAGATTCACTCTTCTTGTTCTTAAGTTGGCATTGTGCTTTCTATATTTAATCCCGATGCAATTTCTGTGTTTCATGGTCAATATGAAGGTCCAAGGGATACAGTAAACCAGCACTGGTGCATCGGAATCTAATACAGGTCTCCAAGGAACCGCTCAAACCACAAACTCGTAGAACATTCACTCTTCTTGTACTTAAGTTGGCATTGTGCCTTTTGATTACAATCCCGATGCAATTTCTGTCTTTCATAGTCAATGTGAATGTCCATGGGATACAGTAAACCTGCAGTGGTGCATCGGAAACTGATACTGATCTCCCAGGAGCCGCTCAAAGCACAAACTGTTAGAAGATTCACTCATATTGTACCTAAGTCGGAATTGTGCCTTTTGTATTCAATCCCGATGCAATATCTGTGTTTCATGGTCAATGCGAAGGTCCAAGGGATACAGCAAAAATGAACTGTTGCATCGGAATCTTATACTTGTCTCCCAGGATCCGCTCAAAGCACAAACTCTTTGAAGGTTCTCTCTTATTGTCCTTAAGTTGGATTTGTCTCTCTTGTATTCAATCCCGATGCAATTTCTGTCTTTCATGGTCAATGTGAACGTCCAAGGGATACACTAAACCTGCACTGGTCTCCCAGGTGCCGCTCACAGAACAAACTCTTAGAAGATTCACTCTTCTTGTACTTAAGACGGCGTTGTGCCTCTTGTATTCAATCCCGATGGAATTTCTGTGTTTCATGGTCAATGTGAAGGTCCAAGGGATACAGTAAACCTGCACTGGTGCACCAGAAACTGATTCTGTCTCCCAGGAACCGCTCAATGCACAAACTCTTAGAACATTCAATCTTCTTGGACTTAAGACGGCATTGTCCGTTTTGTATTCAATCCTAATGCAATTTCTGTAATTCATGGTCGATATGAAGGTCCAAGGGATACAGTCAGCCAGCACTGGTGCATTAGAATCTAATACTGGTCTCCCAAGAGCCGCTCAAATTAAAATATTTAGAAGATTCACTCTTCATGTACTTATGTCGGCATTGTGCCTTTTGTATTCAATCCCGATGCAATGTCTGTGCCTCATGGTCAATGTGAAGGTCCAAGGGATACAGTAAACCTTCACCGGTGTATCGGAATCTAATACTGGTCTCACAAGGAGCCACTCAAGGCACAAACTGTTAGAAGATTCACTCTTCTTGTACTTAAATTCGGCATTGTGCACTTTGTATTCAATCCCAACGCAATTTCTGTGTTTCATGGTGAAGTTGAAGGGGCAAGGGATACAGTAAACCTGCTCTGGTGCACCGGAATCTAATGCTGGTCGAGCCGGAGCCACTGAAAGCACAAAATCTTAGAAGATTCACTCTTCTTGTACATAAGTCGGCATTGTACATTTTGATTTTATCCCCGATGCAATATCTGTCCTTCATGGTCAATGTGAAGGTCCAAGGGATACAGTAAACCTGCACTGGTGCATCGGAATCTAATGCTGGTCTCCCAGGAGCCGCTCAAAATACAAACTCTCAGAAGAGTCACTCATCTTGTTCTTAAGTCGGCATTGTGCCTTTTGTATTCCATCCCAATGCCATTTCTATGTTTCATGGTCAATGTGAAGGCCCAAGGGATATAGCAAACCTGCGCTGGTGCATCGGAATCTAGTACTGGGCTACCAGGAGCCGCTCAAAGAACAAACTCTTGGAAGATTCACTCTTCTTGTACATAAGTCGGCATTGCTCTTCTTGTATTAAATCCCATTGCAATTTCTGTGTTTCATGGTCAATGTGAAGATCCAAAGGACACAGTAAACCTGCACTGGTGCATCTGAATTTAAGAATGGTCTTCCAGGAGCCGCTGAAAGCACAAACTCCTAGAAGATTCATTCTCCTTGTACTTAAGTCGGCATTGTCCATTTTGTATTCAATCCCGATTCAATTTCTGTGTTTAATGTTCAATGTGAATGTCCAAATGACACAGTAAACGTGCACTGGTGTATTGGAATCTAATACTGGTCTCCCTGGAGCCGTTCAAAGTACAAACTCTTAGTAGACTCACTCTTCTTGTACATGAGTCGGCATTGTGCCTTTTGTATTCAATGCCGATGCGGTTGGTGCGTTTCATTTTCAATTTGAAGGTCCAAGGGATACAGTAAACCTGCACTGGTGCATCGGAATCTAAGACTGGTCTCCCAGGAGCCGCTCAAACCACTAATTCTTAGAAGATTCATTCTTCTTGTACTTAAGTCGGCATTGTCCCTTTTGTATTCAATCCCGATGCAATTTCTGTGTCTCATGGTCAATGTGAAGGTCCAAGCTATACAGTAAACCTGCACTGGTTTCTTCGGAATCTAATACTGGTCTCCCAGGAGCCACTCCAACCACATACTCTTAGAAAATTCACCCTTCTTCTACTTAAGTCGGCATTGTCCCATTTGTATTCAATCCCGATGCAATTTCTGTGTTTCATGGTCAATGTGAAGGTCCAAGGGATACAGTGAACGTGCACTGGTGCATCGGAATCTAATACAGGTCTCCCAGGAGCCGCTTAAACCACAAACTCGTAGATGATTCACTCTTCTTGTTCTTAAGTTGGCATTGTGCTTTTTGTATTCAATCATGATGCAATTTCTGTGTTTCATGGTCAATGTGAAGGCCCAAGGGATACAGTAAACCAGCACTGGTGCACGGAATCTAATACTGGCCTCCAAGGAGCCGCCCAAAGCACAAACTCTTAGAAGATTCACTCTTCTTGTTCTTAAGTCGGCATTGTGCCTTATGTATTCAATCCCGATGCAATTTCTGTGTTTCATGGTCAATGTGAAGGTCCAAGGGATACAGTAAACCTGCACTGGTTCGTCGGAATCTAATACTGGTCCCCGAGGAAACGCTCGAGAAGCACTAATTCTTAGTGGATTCACTCTCCTTGTACTTAAGTCGGCATTGTCCCATTTCTATTCAGTCCATTTGCAATTTCTGTGTTTCATGGTCAATGTGAAGGTCCAAATGGTACAGTTATCCAGCACTGCTGCATTGGAATCTAATACTGGTCTCCCAGGAGCCGCCCAAAGCACAAACTCCTAGAAGATTCACTCTTCTTGTACTTAAGTCGGCATTGTGCCTTATGTATTCAATCCCGATGCAATTTCTGTGTTTCATGGGCAATGTGAAGGTCCAAGGGATACAGTAAAGCTGCACTGGTGCATCGGAATGTAATACAGGTCTCGCAGGAGCCGCTGAAACTACAAACTCTTAGAAAATTCACTCATCTTGTCCTTCAGTCGGCATTGACCCTTTTGTATTCAATCCTGATGCAATTTCTGTGTTTCATGGTCAATGTGAAGGTCAAAGGGATAAAGTAAACGTGCACTGGTGCATCGGGATGTAATACAGGTCTCCCAGGAGACGATCAAAGCACAAACTCTTCGAAGATTCACTCTTCTTGTCCTTAAGTTGGCATTGTGAGTTTTGCATTCAGTCCCGATGCAATATTTGTGTTTCATGGTCAATGTGAAGGTGCAAGGGATACAGTAAATCTGCACTGGTGCATCGGAATCTCATAGTTGTCTCCTAGGAGCCGCTTAAACCACAAACTCGTAGAAGATTCACTCGTCTCGTTCCTAAGTTGGCATTGTGCACTTTATATTCAATGCCGATGCAATTTCTGTGTTCCATGGTGGATGTGAAGGTCCAAGGAATACAGTCAACCTGCACAGGTGCATCGGAATCTAATACTGGGCTACCAGGAGCCGCTTAAAGCACGAACTTTTGGAAGATTCACTCTTCTTGTACATAAGTCGGCATTGTCCCTCTTGTATTCAATCCCGATGCAATATCTGTGTTTCATGGTCAATGTGAAGGTCCAAGGGATACAGTAAACGTGCACTGGGGCATCGGGATGTAATACAGGTCTCCCAGGAGACGCTCAAAGCACAAACTCTTCGAAGATTCACTCTTCTTGTGCTTAAGTTGGCATTGTGAGCTTTGTATTCAGTCCAGATGCAATATTTGTGTTTCATGGTCAATGTGAAGGTGCAAGGGATACAGTAAATCTGCACTGGTGCATCGGAATCTAATACTGGTCTCCCAGGAGAAGCTCAAAGCACAAACTCTTAGAACAAACTCTCTCCGTGTACTTTATTCGGCATTGTGCATTTTATATTCAATCCCGATGCTATTTCTGTGTGTCATGGACAATGTGAAGGTCCAAGGGATACAGTAAATCTGCACTGGTGCATCGAAATCTAATACTGGTCTCCCAGCAGCCGCTGAAAGCACAAACTCTTCGAAGATTCACTCTTCTTGTACTTAAGTCATTATTGTTCTTTTTGATTTCGTCCCCGATGCAATTTCTGGTATTCATGATCAATGCGAAAGTCCAAGGGATCCAGTAAACCTGCACTGGTGCATCGGAATCTAATACTTATCTTCTAGGAGCCGCTCAATTCACAAACACTTAGGAGACCCACTCATGTTGTACTTAAGTCGGGATTGTGCTTTTTGTATTCAATCCCAATGCCATTTCTGTGTTTCATGGTCGATGTGAAGGTCCAAGGTATACAGTAAACCTTCACTGGTGCATAGGAATCTAATACTGGGCTACCAGGAACCGCTTAAAACACGAACTTTTGGAAGATTCACTCTTCTTGTACATAAGTCGGCATTGTCCCTCTTGTATTTAATCCCGATGCAATATCTATATTTCATGGTCAATGTGAAGTTCCAAGGGATACAGTAAACCGGCACTGGTTCGTCTGAAACTAATACTGGTCTCCCAGGCACCGCTCAAAGCACAAATTCTTAGTGGATTCACTCTCCTTGTACTTAAGTCGTCATTGTCCCATTTGTATTGAATCCAGTTGCAATTTCTGTGTTTCATGGTCAATGTGAAGGCCCAAATGATACAGTAAACCTGCGCTGGTGCATCGGGTTCAAATACTGGTCTCCCAGGAGCCGCTGAAAGCACAAACTCGTAGAAGATTCACTATTCTTGTACATAAGGCTACTATGTCCCATTTGTATTCAATGCCGATGCAATTTCTGTGTTTCATGGTCAATGTGAAGGTCCAAGGGATACAGTAAACCAGCACTGGTGCACGGAATCTAATACTGGTCTCCCAGGAGCCGCTCAATGCACAAACTCTTAGAACATTCAATCTCCTTGGACCAAAGTCAGCATTGTCCCTTTTGTATTCAATCCCAATTCAATTTCTGTACTTCATGCTCAATGTGAAAGTCCTAGGGATACAGTAAACCTGCACTGGTGCATCAGAATCTATGAGTGGTCTCCTATTAGCCGCTCAAAGTAAAATGTCTTTGAAGATTCACTCTCCTTGTACTTAAGTTGGCGTTGTCCCTTTTGTATTCAATCCCGATGCAATTTCTGGGTTTCATGGTCAATGTGAAGGTCCAAGGGATACAGTAAAGCTGCACTGGTGCATCGGAATATAATACTGGTCTCCCAGGAGCCGCTCAAAGCACAAACTCTTAGAACAACCTCTCTCCTTGTACTTTATTCGGCATTGTGCATTTTGTGTTCAATCCCGATGCTAATTCTGTGTCTCATGTACAATGTGAACGTCTAAGGGATACAGTAAACCAGCACTGGTGCATCGGAATCTAATACTGGTCCCCCAGGAAACTCTCAAACCTCTATCTCTTAGAAGATTCACACTTCTTGTACTTAAGTCGGCATTGTGTCTTTCGTATTCAATCCCGATGCACTTTCTGTCTCACATGGTCAATTTGAAGATCCAAGTGATTCAGTAAACCTGCACTGGTTCATCGGAATCTAATACTGGTCTCCCAGGAGCCGCTCAACCCACAAACTCTAAGGTGATTCACTCTTCTTGTACTGAACTTGGCATTGTGCCTTTTGTATTCAATCCCGATGCAATTTCTGTGAATCATGGTCAATGTGAAGGTCCAAGGGATACAGAATACCTGAAGTGATGCATCGCAATCTAATACTGGTCTCCCAGCAGCCGCTGAAAGCGCAAATTCTTAGATGATTCACTCATCTTGTACTTAAGTCGGCATTGTAACTTCTGTATTCAATCACGATGCAATATCTGTGTTTCATATTCAATGTGAAGGTCAAAAGGTTACAGTAAACATGCATTGTTGTTATGGAATCTAATACTGGTCTCCCAGGAGCCGTTCAAAGCACAAACTCTTAGAAGATTCACTCATCTTGTACGTAAGTTGGCATTGTGCCGTTTCTATTCAAAGCCGATGCAATTTCTGTGTTTCATGGTCAATGTGAAGGTCCAAGGGATAAACTAAACCTGCACTGGTCTCCCAGGTGCCGCTCAAATTACAAATTCTTAGAAGATTCACTCTTCTTGCACTTAAGACGGCGTTGTGCCGTTGTATTCAATCCCGATGGAATTTCTGTCTTTCATTGTCAAAGTGAAGGTCCAAGGGATACAGTAAACCTGCACTGGTGCATCGGAATCTAATACACTACTCCCAGGTGCCGCTCAATGCACATACTCGTAGAAGATTCACTCTTCTTGTACTTAAGTTGGCATTGTGCTTTTTGTATTTAACCCCGATGCAATTTCTGTGTTTCATGGTCAATGTGAAGGTCCAAGGGATACAGTAAACCTGCACTGGTGCTTCGGAAACTGATACTGGTCTCCCAGGAACCGCACAATGCACAAACTCTTAGAACATCAATCTTCTTGGACTTAAGACGGCATTGTACGTTTTGTATTCAATCCTAATGCAATTTCTGTAATTCATGGTCATTGTGAAGGTCCAAGGGATACAGTCAACCTGCACTGGTGCATTGGAATCTAATACTGGTCTCCCAAGAGCCGCTCAAAGTAAAATATTTAGAAGATTCACTCTTCATGTTCTTAAGTCGGCATTGTGCCTTTTGTATTCAATCCCGATGCAATGTCTGTGCCTCATGGTCAATGTGAAGGTCCAAGGGATACAGTAAACCTTCACCGGTGTATCGGAATCTAATACTGGTCTCCCAAGGAGCCGCTCAAAGCACAAACTGTTCGAAGATTCACTCTTCGTGTACTTAAGTCGGCATTGTGCACTTTGTATTCAATCCCAACGCAATTTCTGTGTTTCATGGTGAAGTTGAAGGGGCAAGGGATACAGTAAACCCGCTCTGGTGCATCGAAATCTAATGCTGGTCTCCCCGGAGCCACTGAAAGCACTAAATCATAGAAGATTCACTCTTCTTGAACATAAGTCAGCATTGCACATTTTGATTTTAACCTCGATGCAATTTCTGTCTTTCATGGTCAATGTGAAGGTCCAAGGGATACAGTAAACCTGCACTGGTGCATCGGAATCTAATACTGGTCTCCCAGGAGCCGTTCAAAACACAAACTCTCAGAAGAGTCACTCATCTTGTTCTTAAGTCGGCATTGTGCCTTTTGTATTCATTCCTGATGCAATTTCTATGTTTCATGGTCAATGTGAAGGTCCAAGGGATACAGCAAACCTGCGCTGGTGCATCGGAATCTAATACTGAGCTACCAGGAGTTGCTCAAAGAACAACCTCTTGGAAGATTCACTCTTCCTGTACATAAGTCGGCATTGCCCCTCTTGTATTCAATCCCGATGCAATTTCTGTGTTTCATGGTCAATGGGAAGATCGAAAGGATACAGTAAACCTGCACTGGTGCATCTGAATTTAATACTGGTCTCCCAGGAGCCGCTGAAAGCACAAACTCCTAGTAGATTCATTCTTCTTGTACTTAAGTCGGCATTGTCCATTTTGTTTTCAATCCCGATGCAATTTCTGTGTTTCATGTCCAATGTGAAGGTCCAAATGATACAGTAACCGTGCACTGGTGCATCGGAATCTGATACTGGTCTCCCTGGAGCCGTTCAAAATACAAACTCTTAGTAGATTCACACTTCTAGTACATGAGTCCTCATTGTGCATTTTGAATTCAATCCCGATGCAATTTCTGTGTTTCATGGACAATGTGAAGGTCGAAGGAATACAGTAAGCCTGCACTGGTGCATCGGAATTTAATACTGGTCTCCCAGGAGCCGCAGAAAACACAAACTCCTAGAAGATTCAATCGTCTTGTACTTAAGTCGGCATTGTCCCTTTTGTATTCAATCCCGATGCAATTACTGTGTTTCATGGTCATTGTGAAGGTCCAAAAGATACAGTCAACCTGCACTGGTGCATCGGAATCTAATACTGGTCTCCCAGGAGCCGCTCAAATGATAAACTCTTAGAAGATTCATCTTCTTGTACGTATGTCCGCATTCAGCCTTTTGTATTCAATCCCGATGCAATTTCTGTGTTTCATGTGCAATGTGAACGTCCAAGGGATACAGTAAACCTGCACTGGTGCATCGGAATCTAATACTGGTCCCCCAGGAGCCGCTCAAACCACAAACCCATAGAAAATTCACTCATCTTGTACTTAAGTCGGCATTGTCCCTTTTGTATTCAATCCTGATGCAAGTTCTGTGTTTCATAGTCAATGAATGGGTCCAAGGGATACAGTAAACCTGAACTGGTGCATCGGAATCTAATACTGGTCTCCCAGGATCCTCTCAAAGCAAAAACTCTTAGGAGATTCACTCTTCTTGTACTTAAGTTGTCATTGTGCCTTTTGTATTCAATCCCGATATAATTTCTGTGTTTCATGGGCAATATGAAGGTCGAAGGCATACAGTGAACCTGCACTGATGCATTGTTATCTAATACTGGTCTGCCACGAGCCGCTCCAACACAAACACTTAGTAGATACACTCTTCCTGCACCTAAGTCGGCATTGACCTCTTTGTATTCAATTCTGATTTAATTTCTGTATTTCATTGTCAATGAGAAGGTCAAAGGGATACAGTAAACCTGCACTGGTGCATCGGAATCTAATCCTGGTCCCCAAGGAGCCGTTAAAACAGAAACTCTTAGAAGATTCACTCATATTGTACTTAAGTCGGCATTGTGCCATTGCTATTCAAACGCGATGCAATTTCTGTGTTTCATGGTCAATGTGAAGGTCCAAGGGATACAGTAAACCTGCACTGGTGCATCGGAAACTGATACTGGTCTCCCAGGAACCACTCAGTGCACAAACTCTTAGAACATTCAATCTTCCTGGACTTAACACGGCATTGTCCGTTTTGTATTGAATCCTAATGCAATTTCTGTAATTCATGGTCAATGTGAAGGTCCAAGGGATACAGTCAACATGCACTGGTGCATTCGAATCTAATACTGGTCTCCCAAGAGCCGCTCAAATTAAAATATTTCGAAGTTTCACTCTTCATGTAATTAAGTCGGCATTGTGCCTTTTGTATACAATCCCGATGCAATGTCTGTGCCTCATGGTCAATGTGAAGGTCCAAGGGATACAGTAAACCTTCACCGGTGTATCGGAGTCTAGTACTGGTCTCCCAAGGAGCCGCTCAAAACACAAACTCTCAGAGGAGTCACTCATCTTGTTCTTAAATCGGCATTGTGCCTTTTGTATTCCATCCCGATGCAATTTCTATGTTTCATGGTCAATGTGAATGTCCAAGGGATATAGCAAACCTGCGCTGGTGCATCGGAATCTAATACTGGGCTACCAGGAGCCGCTCAAAGAACAAACTCTTGGAAGATTCACTCTTCTTGTACATAAGTCGGCATTGCCCCTCTTGTAATCAATCCCGATGCAATTTCTGTGTTTCATGGTCAATGTGAAGATCCAAAGGCTACAGTAAAACTGCACTGCTGCATCTGAAATTAATACTGGTCTCCCAGGAGTCGCTGAAAGAACAAACTCCTAGTAGATTCATTCTTCTTGTACTTAAGTCGGCATTGTCCATTTTGTATTCAATTCCGATGCAATTTCTGTGTTTCATGTTCAATGTGAAGGTCCAAATGAAACAGTAAACGTGCACTGGTGCATCGGAATCTAAAACTGTTCTCCCTGGAGTCGTTCAAAGTACAAACTCTTAGTAGATTCACTCCTCTTGTACATGAGTCGGCATTGTGTCTTTTGAATTCAATTCCGATGCAATTTCTGTGTTTCATGGACAATGCGAAGGTCGAAGGAATGCAGTAAGCCTCCACTGGTGCATCGGAATCTAATACTGGTATCCCAGGAGCCGCAGAATACACAAACTCCTAGAAGATTCAATCGTCTTGTACTTATGTCGGCATTTTCACTTTTGTATTCAACCCCCTTGCAATTACTGTGTTTCATGGTCATTGTGAAGTTCCAAAAGATACAGTCAACCTGCACTGGTGCATCGGAATCTAATACTGGTCTCCCAGGAGCCGCTCAAAACATAAACTCTTAGAAGATTCCATCATCTTGTACGTATGTCCGCATTGTCCCTTTTGTATTCAATCCCGATGCAATTTCTGTGTTTCATGGTCAATGAGATGATCCAAGGGATACAGTAAACCTGCCCTGGTTCATCGGAATCTAATACTGGACTCCCATGAGCCGCTAAAAGCACAAACCCTAAGAAGAGTCACTCTTCTTGTACTTAAGTCGGCATTTAGCCTTATGTGTTCAATCTCGATGCAATTTCTGTGTTTCATGGTCAATGTGAAGGTCCAAGTGATACAGTAAACCTGCACTTGTGCATCGGAATATAATACTGGTCTCTCAGGAGCCGCTCAAAGCACAAACTCTTAGAACTTCCTCCCTCCTTTTACTTTATTGGGCATTGTGCATTTTGTATTCAATACCGATGCAATTTCTGTGTTTCATGGTCAATGTGATGGTTCAAGGGATTCAGTAAACCTGCACTGGTCCATCGGAATCTAATACTAGTCTCCCAGAAGCCGCTGAAACAACATACTATTAGAATATTCACTCTTCTTGTACTTAAGTCGGCATGTCCTATTTGTATTCAATTCCGTTGCAATTTCTGTGTTTCATGGTCAATATGAAGGTCCAAGGAATACAGAAAACCTGCACTGGTGCATCGGAATCTAATACTGGTCCCCCAGGAGCCGCTCAAAGCACAAACTCTTAGAAGATTCACTCTCCTTGTACTTAAGTCGGAATTTACTTTTGTATTCCACCCCGATGCAATTTCTGTGTTTCATGGTTAGTGTGACTGTCCAAGGGATACAGTAAACCTGCAATTGGTCCATCGGAATCTAATACTAAGCTCCCAGGGGCCGTTCAAAATACAAACTCTTACAAGATTCACTCGTCTTGTACTTAAGTTGCCATTGTGCATTTTGTATTCAATCCCGATGCAATTTCTGTGTTTCATGGTCAATGTGAAAGTCGAAGGGATACAGAATACCTGCACTGGTGCATCGGAATCCAATACTGGTCTCCGAGGAGCCGCTGAAAGCGCAGACTCTTAGAAGATTCATTCTTCTTGTACTTCAGTCGGCATTGTACCTTTTGATTTCAATCCCGATGCAATTTCTGTTTTTCGTGGGCAATGTGAAGGTCGAAGGGATACAGTAATTCTGCACTGGTGCATAGTTATGTAATACTGGTCCCCAGGAGCCGCTAAAATCACAAACTCATAAATGATCCACTCATCCTGTACTTACGTCTACATTGTGCCTTTTGTATTCAATCCCGATGCAATTTCTGTGTTTCATGGTCAATATGAGGGTCCAAGGAATGCAGTGAAGCTGCACTGGTGCATTGTAATCTAATGCTGGTCTACCAGGTGCCGCTCAAAGGACAAACTCTTAGAAGATTCACTCTTCTTGTACATAAGTTGGCATTGTCCCATTTGTATTCAATCCCGATGCAATTTTTGTGTTTCATGGTCAAAGTGAAGGTCCAAGAGATACAGTAAACCTGCACAGGTGCATCGGAATGTAATACAGGTTTCCCAGGTGACGCTCAAAGCACAAACTCTTCGAAAATTCACTCTTCTTGTACTTAACTCGGCATTGTGCCTTTTGTATTCAATCCCGATGCTTTTTGAATGTTTCATGGTCAATGTGAAGGTCCAAGGGATATAGTAAACCAGCACTGGTGCATCGGAATCTAATACTGGGCTACCAGGAGCCGTTCAAAACACAATCTCTTGGAAGATTTACTCTTCTTGTACATAATTCGCATTGTGCCCTTTGTATTCAATCTCGATGCGGTTTCTGCGATTCATTTTCGATTTGAAGGTCCAAGGGTTACAGTAAACGTGCACTGGTACATCGGAATCTGATACTGGTGTCCCAGGAGCCGCTCAAAACACAAACTCTTAGAAAATTCAGTCTTCTTGTACCTAAGTCGGCATTGTCCCTTTTGTATTCAATCCCGATGCAATTTCAGCGTTTCATGGTGAAAGTGAAGGTCCAAGCGATACAGTAAACCTGCACTGGTGAATCGGAATCTAATATCGGTCTCCCAGGAGCCGCTCAAATCACAAACTCATAGAAGATCCACTCAGCATATACTTAATTCGGCATTGTGCCTTTTGTATTCAATTCCGATGCAATATCTGTGTTTCATGGTCAATGTGAAGGTCCAAGGCATACAGTAAACCTGCACTGGTGCATTGGAATCAAATACTGGCCTGCCAGGAGCCGCTCAAAGCGCAATTTCTTTAATGATTCACTCTTCTTGTACTGAAGTAGGCATTGTGCGTTTTTTTGTTATTTCCCGATGCAATATCCGTGTTTCATGGTAAATGTGAAGGTCCAAGGGATACAGTAAACCAGCACTGGTGCACGGAATCTAATACTGGTCTCCCAGGAGCCGCTCAATGCACAAACTCTTAGAACATTCAATCTCCTTGGACCAAAGTCAGCATTGTCCCTTTTGTATTCAATCCCAATTCTATTTCTGTACTTCATGCTCAATGTGAAAGTCCTAGGGATACAGTAAACCTGCACTGGTGCATCAGAATCTATGAGTGGTCTCCTATTAGCCGCTCAAAGTAAAATGTCTTTGAAGATTCACTCTCCTTGTACTTAAGTTGGCGTTGTCCCTTTTGTATTCAATCCCGATGCAATTTCTGGGTTTCATGGTCAATGTGAAGGTCCAAGGGATACAGTAAAGCTACACTGGTGCATCGGAATATAATACTGGTCTCCCAGGAGCCGCTCAAAGCACAAACTCTTAGAACAACCTCTCTCCTTGTACTTTATTCGGCATTGTGCATTTTGTGTTCAATCCCGATGCTAATTCTGTGTCTCATGTACAATGTGAACGTCTAAGTGATTCAGTAAACCTGCACTGGTTCATCGGAATCTAATACTGGTCTCCCAGGAGCCGCTCAACCCACAAACTCTAAGGTGATTCACTCTTCTTGTACTGAACTTGGCATTGTGCCTTTTGTATTCAATCCCGATGCAATTTCTGTGAATCATGGTCAATGTGAAGGTCCAAGGGATACAGAATACCTGAAGTGATGCATCGGAATCTAATACTGGTCTCCCAGCAGCCGCTGAAAGCGCAAATTCTTAGATGATTCACTCATCTTGTACTTAAGTCGGCATTGTAACTTCTGTATTCAATCACGATGCAATATCTGTGTTTCATATTCAATGTGAAGGTCAAAAGGTTACAGTAAACATGCACTGTTGTTATGGAATCTAATACTGGTCTCCCAGGAGCCGTTCAAAGCACAAACTCTTAGAAGATTCACTCATCTTGTACGTAAGTTGGCATTGTGCCGTTTCTATTCAAAGCCGATGCAATTTCTGTGTTTCATGGTCAATGTGAAGGTCCAAGGGATAAACTAAACCTGCACTGGTCTCCCAGGTGCCGCTCAAATTACAAATTCTTAGAAGATTCACTCTTCTTGCACTTAAGACGGCGTTGTGCCGTTGTATTCAATCCCGATGGAATTTCTGTCTTTCATTGTCAAAGTGAAGGTCCAAGGGATACAGTAAACCTGCACTGGTGCATCGGAATCTAATACACTACTCCCAGGTGCCGCTCAATGCACATACTCGTAGAAGATTCACTCTTCTTGTACTTAAGTTGGCATTGTGCTTTTTGTATTTAACCCCGATGCAATTTCTGTGTTTCATGGTCAATGTGAAGGTCCAAGGGATACAGTAAACCTGCACTGGTGCTTCGGAAACTGATACTGGTCTCCCAGGAACCGCACAATGCACAAACTCTTAGAACATCAATCTTCTTGGACTTAAGACGGCATTGTACGTTTTGTATTCAATCCTAATGCAATTTCTGTAATTCATGGTCATTGTGAAGGTCCAAGGGATACAGTCAACCTGCACTGGTGCATTGGAATCTAATACTGGTCTCCCAAGAGCCGCTCAAAGTAAAATATTTAGAAGATTCACTCTTCATGTTCTTAAGTCGGCATTGTGCCTTTTGTATTCAATCCCGATGCAATGTCTGTGCCTCATGGTCAATGTGAAGGTCCAAGGGATACAGTAAACCTTCACCGGTGTATCGGAATCTAATACTGGTCTCCCAAGGAGCCGCTCAAAGCACAAACTGTTCGAAGATTCACTCTTCGTGTACTTAAGTCGGCATTGTGCACTTTGTATTCAATCCCAACGCAATTTCTGTGTTTCATGGTGAAGTTGAAGGGGCAAGGGATACAGTAAACCCGCTCTGGTGCATCGAAATCTAATGCTGGTCTTCCCGGAGCCACTGAAAGCACTAAATCATAGAAGATTCACTCTTCTTGAACATAAGTCAGCATTGCACATTTTGATTTTAACCTCGATGCAATTTCTGTCTTTCATGGTCAATGTGAAGGTCCAAGGGATACAGTAAACCTGCACTGGTGCATCGGAATCTAATACTGGTCTCCCAGGAGCCGTTCAAAACACAAACTCTCAGAAGAGTCACTCATCTTGTCCTTAAGTCGGCATTGTGCCTTTTGTATTCATTCCTGATGCAATTTCTATGTTTCATGGTCAATGTGAAGGTCCAAGGGATACAGCAAACCTGCGCTGGTGCATCGGAATCTAATACTGAGCTACCAGGAGTTGCTCAAAGAACAACCTCTTGGAAGATTCACTCTTCCTGTACATAAGTCGGCATTGCCCCTCTTGTATTCAATCCCGATGCAATTTCTGTGTTTCATGGTCAATGGGAAGATCGAAAGGATACAGTAAACCTGCACTGGTGCATCTGAATTTAATACTGGTCTCCCAGGAGCCGCTGAAAGCACAAACTCCTAGTAGATTCATTCTTCTTGTACTTAAGTCGGCATTGTCCATTTTGTTTTCAATCCCGATGCAATTTCTGTGTTTCATGTCCAATGTGAAGGTCCAAATGATACAGTAACCGTGCACTGGTGCATCGGAATCTGATACTGGTCTCCCTGGAGCCGTTCAAAATACAAACTCTTAGTAGATTCACACTTCTAGTACATGAGTCCTCATTGTGCATTTTGAATTCAATCCCGATGCAATTTCTGTGTTTCATGGACAATGTGAAGGTCGAAGGAATACAGTAAGCCTGCACTGGTGCATCGGAATTTAATACTGGTCTCCCAGGAGCCGCAGAAAACACAAACTCCTAGAAGATTCAATCGTCTTGTACTTAAGTCGGCATTGTCCCTTTTGTATTCAATCCCGATGCAATTACTGGGTTTCATGGTCATTGTGAAGGTCCAAAAGATACAGTCAACCTGCACTGGTGCATCGGAATCTAATACTGGTCTCCCAGGAGCCGCTCAAAAGATAAGCTCTTAGAAGATTCATCTTCTTGTACGTATGTCCGCATTCAGCCTTTTGTATTCAATCCCGATGCAATTTCTGTGTTTCATGTGCAATGTGAACGTCCAAGGGATACAGTAAACCTGCACTGGTGCATCGGAATCTAATACTGGTTCCCCAGGAGCCGCTCATACCACAAACCCATAGAAAATTCACTCATCTTGTACTTAAGTCGGCATTGTCCCTTTTGTATTCAATCCTGATGCAATTTCTGTGTTTCATGGTCAATGAATGGGTCCAAGGGATACAGTAAACCTGAACTGGTGCATCGGAATCTAATACTGGTCTCCCAGGATCCTCTCAAAGCAAAAACTCTTAGGAGATTCACTCTTCTTGTACTTAAGTTGTCATTGTGCCTTTTGTATTCAATCCCGATATAATTTCTGTGTTTCATGGGCAATATGAAGGTCGAAGGCATACAGTGAACCTGCACTGATGCATTGTTATCTAATACTGGTCTGCCACGAGCCGCTCCAACACAAACACTTAGTAGATACACTCTTCCTGCACCTAAGTCGGCATTGACCTCTTTGTATTCAATTCTGATTTAATTTCTGTATTTCATTGTCAATGAGAAGGTCAAAGGGATACAGTAAACCTGCACTGGTGCATCGGAATCTAATCCTGGTCCCCAAGGAGCCGTTAAAACAGAAACTCTTAGAAGATTCACTCATATTGTACTTAAGTCGGCATTGTGCCATTGCTATTCAAACGCGATGCAATTTCTGTGTTTCATGGTCAATGTGAAGGTCCAATAGATACAGTAAACCTGCACTGGTGCATCGGAAACTGATACTGGTCTCCCAGGAACCACTCAGTGCACAAACTCTTAGAACATTCAATCTTCCTGGACTTAACACGGCATTGTCCGTTTTGTATTGAATCCTAATGCAATTTCTGTAATTCATGGTCAATGTGAAGGTCCAAGGGATACAGTCAACATGCACTGGTGCATTCGAATCTAATACTGGTCTCCCAAGAGCCGCTCAAATTAAAATATTTAGAAGTTTCACTCTTCATGTAATTAAGTCGGCATTGTGCCTTTTGTATACAATCCCGATGCAATGTCTGTGCCTCATGGTCAATGTGAAGGTCCAAGGGATACAGTAAACCTTCACCGGTGTATCGGAATCTAGTACTGGTCTCCCAAGGAACCGCTCAAAACACAAACTCTCAGAGGAGTCACTCATCTTGTTCTTAAATCGGCATTGTGCCTTTTGTATTCCATCCCGATGCAATTTCTATGTTTCATGGTCAATGTGAATGTCCAAGGGATATAGCAAACCTGCGCTGGTGCATCGGAATCTAATACTGGGCTACCAGAAGCCGCTCAAAGAACAAACCCTTGGAAGATTCACTCTTCTTGTACATAAGTCGGCATTGCCCCTCTTGTAATCAATCCCGATGCAATTTCTGTGTTTCATGGTCAATGTGAAGATCCAAAGGCTACAGTAAAACTGCACTGCTGCATCTGAAATTAATACTGGTCTCCCAGGAGTCGCTGAAAGAACAAACTCCTAGTAGATTCATTCTTCTTGTACTTAAGTCGGCATTGTCCATTTTGTATTCAATTCCGATGCAATTTCTGTGTTTCATGTTCAATGTGAAGGTCCAAATGAAACAGTAAACGTGCACTGGTGCATCGGAATCTAAAACTGTTCTCCCTGGAGTCGTTCAAAGTACAAACTCTTAGTAGATTCACTCCTCTTGTACATGAGTCGGCATTGTGTCTTTTGAATTCAATTCCGATGCAATTTCTGTGTTTCATGGACAATGCGAAGGTCGAAGGAATGCAGTAAGCCTCCACTGGTGCATCGGAATCTAATACTGGTCTCCCAGGAGCCGCAGAATACACAAACTCCTAGAAGATTCAATCGTCTTGTACTTAAGTCGGCATTTTCACTTTTGTATTCAATCCCCATGCAATTACTGTGTTTCATGGTCATTGTGAAGTTCCAAAAGATACAGTCAAACTGCACTGGTGCATCGGAATCTAATACTGGTCTCCCAGGAGCCGCTCAAAACATAAACTCTTAGAAGATTCCATCATCTTGTACGTATGTCCGCATTGTCCCTTTTGTATTCAATCCCGATGCAATTTCTGTGTTTCATGGTCAATGAGATGATCCAAGGGATACAGTGAACCTGCCCTGGTTCATCGGAATCTAATACTGGACTCCCATGAGCCGCTAAAAGCACAAACCCTAAGAAGAGTCACTCTTCTTGTACTTAAGTCGGCATTTAGCCTTATGTGTTCAATCTCGATGCAATTTCTGTGTTTCATGGTCAATGTGAAGGTCCAAGTGATACAGTAAACCTGCACTGGTGCATCGGAACATAATACTGGTCTCTCAGGAGCCGCTCAAAGCACAAACTCTTAGAACTTCCTCCCTCCTTGTACTTTATTGGGCATTGTGCATTTTGTATTCAATACCGATGCAATTTCTGTGTTTCATGGTCAATGTGATGGTTCAAGGGATTCAGTAAACCTGCACTGGTCCATCGGAATCTAATACTAGTCTCCCAGAAGCCGCTGAAACAACATACTATTAGAATATTCACTCTTCTTGTACTTAAGTCGGCATGTCCTATTTGTATTCAATTCCGTTGCAATTTCTGTGTTTCATGGTCAATATGAAGGTCCAAGGAATACAGAAAACCTGCACTGGTGCATCGGAATCTAATACTGGTCTCCCAGTAGCCGCTGAAAGCACAAACTCTTAGAGGATTCACTCATCTTGTACTTAAGTCAGCTTGTCCATTTTGTATTCAATCCTGATGCAATTTCTGGGTTTCATGGTTATTGTGAAGGTCCATGGGATACAGTAAACCTGCGCTGGTGCATCGGAAACTAATACTGGGCTACCAGGAGCCGCTTAAAGCACAAACTCTTGGGAGATTCACTCTTCTTGTACATAAGTCATCATTGTCCCTCTTGTATTCAATCCCGATGCAATATCTGTGTTTCTTGGTCAATGTGGAGGTCCAAGGGATACAGTAAACCTTAATTGGTTCGTCGGAGTCTAATACTGGTCCCCCAGGAGCCGCTCAAAGCACAAACTCTTAGAAGATTCACTCTCCTTGTACTTAAGTCGGAATTTACTTTTGTATTCCACCCCGATGCAATTTCTGTGTTTCATGGTTAGTGTGACTGTCCAAGGGATACAGTAAACCTGCAATTGGTCCATCGGAATCTAATACTAAGCTCCCAGGGGCCGTTCAAAATACAAACTCTTAGAAGATTCACTCGTCTTGTACTTAAGTCGCCATTGTGCATTTTGTATTCAATCTCGATGCAATTTCTGTGTTTCATGGTCAATGTGAAGGTCCAAGGGATACAGAATACCTGCACTGGTGCATCGGAATCTAATACTGGTCTCCCAGGAGCCGCTGAAAGCGCAAACTCTTAGATCATTCGCTCAATTTGTACTTAAGTCGGCTTTGTAACTTTTGAATTAAATCCCGATGCAATATCTGTGTTTCATGGACAATGTGAAGGGGCAAATGAGACAGTCAACCTGCACTGGTGCATCGCATTCTAATACTTGTCTCCCAGGAGCCGCTCAAAGCACAAACTCGTAGAAGATTCACTCTTCTTGTACTTAAGTTGGCATTGTGCCTTTTAATTTCAATCCCGATGCAATTTCTGTCTTTCATGGTCAATGTGAATGTCCAAGGGATACAGTAAACCTGCACTATTGCATCGTAAACTAATACTGATCTCCCAGGAGCCACTCAAAGCACAAACTCTTAGAAGATTCACTCATCTTGTACTTAAGTCGGCATTGTGCCTTTTGTATTCAATCCCGATTAAATTTCTGTATTTCATGGTCAATGTGAAGGTCCAAGGGATACAGGAAACCTGCACTTGTTCATCGGAATCTAATTCTCTTCTCCCAGGAGACGCTCAAAGCACAAACTCTTAGAAGATTCACTCTTCTTGTACTTACGTCGGCATTGTGAATTTTTGTATTCAATGCCGATGCGGATTGTGCGTTTCACTTTCAATTTGAAGGTCCAAGGGATGTTGTAAACGTGCAGTGGTACATCGGATCTAATACTGGTGCCCCAGGAGCCGCTCAAAACACAAACTCTTAGAAAATTCACTCTTCTTGTACCTGAGTCGGCATTATCCCTTATCTATTCAATCCCGATGCAATTTCTGTGTTTCATGGTAAATGTGAAGGTCCAAGGGAATCAGTAAACCTGCACTGGTGCATCGGAATCTAATACTCGTCTCCCAGGACCCTCTCAATGCACAAACTCTTAGAAGATGATTTCTTCTTGTACTTAAGTCGGCATTGTAACTTTTGATTTCAATACCGATGCAATTTCTGTCTTTCGTGGGCAATGTGATGGTTGAAGGGATACAGTAAACCTGCACTGGTGCATAGCAATATAAAACTGGTCACCAGGAGCCGTTCAAATCACAAACTCATAGAAAAACAACTCATGCTGTACTTAAGTGGACATTGTGCCTTTTGTATTCAATCCCAATGCAATTTCTGTGTTTCATGATCAATGTGAAGGTCCAAGGGATTCAGTAAACCTGAACTGGTGCATCGGAATCTAATACTGGTCCCCCAGGATCCTCTCAAAGCACAAACTCTTAGGAGATTCACTCTTCTTGTACTTAAGTAGTCATTGTGCCTTTTGTATTCAATCCCGATATAATTTCTGTGTTTCATGGGCAATATGAAGGTCGAAGGCATACAGTGAACCTGCACTGGTGCATTGTAATCTAATACTGGTCTCCCACAAGAAGCTCCAACACAAACACTTAGTAGATTCACTCTTCCTGTACCTAAGTCGGCATTGTCTTCTTTGTATTCAATCCTGATGTAATTTCTGTGTTTCATTGTCAAAGTGAAGGTCAAAGGGATACAGTAAACCTGCACAGGTGCATCGGAATCTAATACAGGCCTCCCAGGAGCCGTTCAAAATACAAACTCTAATAAGATTCACTCGTCTTGTACTTAAGTCACCATTGTGCCTTTTGTATTCAATCCGATGCAATTTCTGTGTTTCATTGTCAATGAGAAGGTCCAAGGGATACAGTAAAGCTGCACTGGTGCATCGGAATCTAATGCTGGTCACCCAGGAGCCGCTCAAAGCACAAACTCTTAGAACATCCTCTCTTCTTGTACTTTATTCGGCATTGTGCATTTTGTATTCAATCCCGATGCAATTTCTGTGTTTCATGGACAATGTGAAGGTCCAAGGGATACAGTAAACCTGCACTGGTGCATCGGACTGTAATACCGGTCTCCCAGGAGCCGCTGAAACCACAAACTCTTAGGTGATTCACTCTTCTTGTACTTAAGTCGCCATTGTGCCTTTTGTATTCAATCCCGATGCAGTTTCTGTGTTTCATGGTCAATGTGACGGTCAAAGATATACAGTAAACCTGAAATGGTGAATCGGAATCTAATACTGGGCTCCCAGGGGCCGTTCAAAATACAAACTCTTAGAGGATTCACTCGCCTTGTACTTAAGTTGCCATTGTGCATTTTGTATTCAATCCCGATGCAATTTCTGTGTTTCATGGTCAATGTGAAAGTCGAAGGGATACAGAATACCTGCACTGGTGCATCGGAATCCAATACTGGTCTCCGAGGAGCCGCTGAAAGCGCAGACTCTTAGAAGATTCATTCTTCTTGTACTTCAGTCGGCATTGTACCTTTTGATTTCAATCCCGATGCAATTTCTGTTTTTCGTGGGCAATGTGAAGGTCGAAGGGATACAGTAATTCTGCACTGGTGCATAGTTATGTAATACTGGTCCCCAGGAGCCGCTAAAATCACAAACTCATAAATGATCCACTCATCCTGTACTTACGTCTACATTGTGCCTTTTGTATTCAATCCCGATGCAATTTCTGTGTTTCATGGTCAATATGAGGGTCCAAGGAATGCAGTGAAGCTGCACTGGTGCATTGTAATCTAATGCTGGTCTACCAGGTGCCGCTCAAAGGACAAACTCTTAGAAGATTCACTCTTCTTGTACATAAGTTGGCATTGTCCCATTTGTATTCAATCCCGATGCAATTTCAGCGTTTCATGGTGAAAGTGAAGGTCCAAGCGATACAGTAAACCTGCACTGGTGAATCGGAATCTAATATCGGTCTCCCAGGAGCCGCTCAAATCACAAACTCATAGAAGATCCACTCAGCATATACTTAATTCGGCATTGTGCCTTTTGTATTCAATTCCGATGCAGTATCTGTGTTTCATGGTCAATGTGAAGGTCCGAGGCATACAGTAAACCTGCACTGGTGCATTGGAATCAAATACTGGCCTGCCAGGAGCCGCTCAAAGCGCAATTTCTTTAACGATTCACTCTTCTTGTACTGAAGTAGGCATTGTGCCTTTTGTGTTATTTCCCGATGCAATATCCGTGTTTCATGGTAAATGTGAAGGTCCTAGGGATACAGTAAACGAGCACTGGGGCATCGGAATCTAATACAGGTCTCCCAGGATCCGCTCAAAGCACAAACTCGCAGAAGATTTACTCTGCTTGTACCTAAGCCGGCATTGTCCCTCTTGTATTCAATCCCGATACAATTTCTGTGTTTCATGGTCAATGAGAAGGTCCAATGGAGACAGTAAACCTGCACTGGTGCATTGGAATCTAATACTGCTCCCCAGGAGCCGCGCAAACAATAACTCTCGGAAGATTCACTCTTCTTCAATCTAAGTAGGCATTGTCATCTTTGTATTCAATCCCGATGCTATTTCTGTGCTTCATTGTCAATGTGAAGGTCCAAGGCATACAGTAAACCTGCACTGGTGCATTGTAATCTAATACTCGTCTCCCACGAGCCGCTCCACACCAACTCTTAGTAGATACACTCTTCTTGTACCTAAGAGGGCATTGTCCTCTTTGTATTCAATCCCGAAGTAATTTCTGTGTTTCATTGTCAATGTGAAGGTCAAAGGGACACAGTAAAGCTGCACTGGTGCATCGGAATCTAATACTGGTCTCCCACGTGCCTCTCAAAGCAGAAACTCTTAGAAGATTCACTCTTCTTGTAATTAAGTCGGCGTTGTGCCTTTTGTATTCAATCCCGATGCAATTTCTGTGTTTCAATGTCAATGTGAAGGTCCAAGGGATTCAGTAAACCTGCACTGGTGAATCGGAATCAAATACTGGTCTCCCAGGAGCTGCTCAAAACACAGTCTTAGAAAATTCACTCTTCTTGTACTTATGTCGGCATTGTCCCATTTGTATTGAATCTCGATGCAATTACTATGTTTCATGGTCAATCTGAAGGTCAAAGGGATACAGTTAACGTGCACTGGTGCATCGGAATCTAATACAGGTCTTCCTGGAGCCGCTCAAATCACAATTTCTTAGAAAAATTCACTCTTCTTGTACTTAAGTCGGCATTGTGCCCTTTGTATTCAATCCCGATGCAATTTCAGTGTTTCATGGTCAATGTGAAGGTCCAAGAGATACAGTAAACCTGCACTGGTGCGTCGGAATCTAATACTGGTCTCCCAGGAGCCGCTCAATGCACAAACTCTTACAAGATTCACTCTCCTTGTACTTAAGTCGGCATTGTCCATTTTGTATTCCATCCCGATGCAATATCTGTGTTTCATGGTCAATGTGACGGTCCAAGGGATACAGTATAGCTGCAATGGTGCATCGAATCTAATACTGGTCTCCCAGGAGCCGCTCAAAGCACAAACTCTTAGAACATCCTCTCTCCTTCTACTTTATTCGTCATTGTGCATTTTGTATTCGGATACGATGCTATTTCTGTATGTCATGGACAGTGTGACGGTCCAAGGGATACAGTAAACCGGCACTGGTGCATCGGAATCTAATACTGGTCTCCCAGGAGCCGCTCAAACCACTAACGCTTAGAAGATTGACTCTTCTTGTACTTATGTCGGCATTGTCACTTTTGTACTCAATCCCGATGCACTTTCTTTGTCTCATGTTCAATGTGAAGGTCCAGGTGATTCAGTAAACCTGCACTGGTTCAACGCAATCTATTACTGGTCTCCCAGGAGCCGCTGAAACCACAAACTCTTAGGTGATTCACTCTTCTTGTACTTAGGTTGGCATTGTGCCCTTTGTATTCAATCCAGATGCAATTTCTGTCTTTCATGGTCAATGTGAAGGTCCAAGGGATGTAGTAAACCTGCACTGGTCCGTCGGAATCTAAAACTAGTTTCCCAGGAGCCGCTGAAACCACATACTCTTCCAAAATTCACTCTTTTTATACATAAGTCGGCATTGTCCTACTTGTATTCAATCCCGATGCAATTTCTGTGTTTCATGGTCAATGTGAAGGTCAAAGGGATACAGTAAACCTGCACTGGTGCATCGGAATCTAATACTGGTCTCCCAGGAGCCGCTCAAAGCACAAACTCTTAGAAGATTCACTCTTCTTGAACTTAAGGAGTCATTATGCCTTTTATATTCAATCCCGATGCAATTTCTGTGTTTCATGGTCAATGTGGAGGTCCAAGGAATGCAGTGAACCAGAACTGGTGCATTGTAATCTAATACTGGTCTCCCAGGAGCCGCTCAAATCACAAACTCATGGAAGATTCACTCTTCTTGTACTTAAGTCGTCATCGTGCCCTTTGTATTCAATCACGATGCGGTTTCTGCGATTCATTTTCAATATGAAGGTCTAAGGAATGCAGTGAACCTGCACTGGTGCATTGTAATCTAATACCGGTCTCCTACGAGCTGCTCCAACACAAACTCTTAGTAGATTCACTCTTCTTGTATCTAAGTCGGCATTGTCCTCTTTGTATTCAATCCCGATGCAATTTCTGTGTTTCATGGTCAATGTGAAGGTGCAAGGGATACAGTAAATGGGAACTGGTCCATAGGAATTCAATACAGGTCCACCAGGAGCCGCCCAAACCACAAACTCGTAGAATAATCAGTCTTCTTGTACTTAAGTTGGCATTGTGCTTTTTGTATTCAATCCCGATGCAATTTCTGTGTTTCATGGTCAATGTGAAGGGCCAAGGGAAACAGTAAACCTACACTGGTTCGTTGGAATCTAATACTGGTCCCCCAGGAGCCTTCCAAGCACAAACTCTTAGAAGATTCAATCTCCTTGTACTTAAGTCGTCATTGTCACTTTTGTATTAAATCCCGATGCAATTTTTGTGTTTCATGGTTAATGTGACGGTCCAAGAGATACAGTAAACCTGCAATGGTGCATCGGAATCTAACACTGGGCTCTCAGGGGCCGTTCGAAGTACAAATTCTTAGAAGATTCACTCGTCTTGTACTTATGTCGCCATTGTGCATTTTGTGTTCAATCCCGATGCAATTTCTGTGTTTCATCGTCAATGTAAAGGTCCAAGGGATACAGTAAACCTGCACTGGTGCATCGGAATCTAATACTGGTCTCCCAGGAGCCGCTCAAAGCACAAACTCTTAGAAGATTCATTCTTCTTGTTCTTAAGTCGGCATTGTACCTTTGATTTCAATCCCGTGCAATTTCTGTCTTTCGTGGGCAATGTGAAAGTCGAAGGTACACAGTTATTCTGCACTGGTACATAATAATCTAATACGGGTCCCCAGGAGCCGCTCAAATCACAAACTCATAGAAGATCCCCTCATCCTCTACTTAAGTCGACATTGTGCCTTTTGTATTCAATCCCGATGCAATTTCTGTGTGTCATGGTCAATGTGAGGGTCCAAGGGATACAGTAAACCTGCTCTGGTGCATCGGAACCTAATACTGGTCTCCCTTGAGCCGCTCAAAGCACAAACTCTTAGAAGATTCACTCTTCTTGATTTTAAGTAGTCATTATGCCTCTTGTATTCAATCCCGATGCAATTTCTGTGTTTCATGGTCAATGTGAAGGTCCAAGGAATGCAGTGAACCAGCACTGGTGCATTGTAATCTAATACTGGTCTCCCAGGAGCCGCTCAAATCACAAACTCATGGAAGATTCACTCTTCTGGTACTTAAGTCGTCATCGTGCCCTTTGTATTCAATCCCGATGCAATTTCTGTGTTTCATGCTCAATGTGAAGGTTCAAGGGATACAGTAAATGAGAACTGGTCCATCGGAATTCATAACAGGTCTCCCAGAAGCCGCTAAACCCACAAACTCGTAGAAGATTCACTCTTCTTGTACTTAAGTTGGCATTGTGCCTTTTGATTTCAATCCCTATGCAATTTCTGTCTCTCATGGTCAATGTGAATGTCCAAGGGATACATGAAACCTGCCCTGGTGAATCGGAAACTAAGACTGATCTCCCAGGGGCCACTCAACGCACAAACTCTTAGAAGATTCACTCATTTGTACTTAAGTCGGCAATGTGCCTTTTGTATTCAATCCCGATGCAATTTCTATGTTTCATGGTCAATGTGAAGGTCCAAGGGATACAGTAAACCCGAACTGGTGCATCGGAATCTAATACTGGTCTCCCAGGATCCGCTCAAAGCACAAACTCTTAGAAGATTCACTCTTCTTGAACTTAAGTAGTCATTGTGCCTTTTGTATTCAATCCCAATGCATTTTCTATGTTTCGTGGTCAATGTGAAGGTCCAAGGGATATAGTAAACCTGCACTGGTGTGTCGGAATTTAATACTGGGCTACCAGGAGCCGCTCCAAGCACATTCTCTTCTACATAAGTCGGCATTGTCCCACTTGTATTCAATCCCGATGCAATTTCTGTGTTTCATGGTCAATGTGAAGGTCCAAGGCTTACAGTAAACCTGCACTGGTGCATCGGAATCGAATACTGAGCTCCCAGGAGCCGTTCAAAAGCACAAACTCTTAAAAGATTCACTCTTCTTGTACTGAAGTCGTCATTGTGCACTTTGTATTCAATCCCGATGCGGTTTCTGCGATTCATTTTCAATATGAAGGTCCAAGGGATACAGTAAACGTGCACTGGTACATCGGAATCTAATACTGGTGTCCCAGGAGCTGCTCAAAACACAAACTCTTAGAAAATTCACTCATCATGTACCAATGTCGGCATTGGCCCTTTTGTATTCAATCCCGATGCGATTTCTGTGTTTCAAGGTCAATGTGAGGGTCCAAGGGATACAGTAAACCTGCAGTGGTGCATCGCAACCTATTACTGGTGTCCAATGAGCCGCTCAAAGCACAAACTCTTAGAAGATTCACTCTTCTTGAACTTAAGTAGTCATTATGCCTTTTGTATTCAATCCCGATGCAATTTCTGTGTTTCATGCTCAATGTGAAGGTCCAAGGGATACAGTAAAACTGAACTGATGCATAGGAATCTAATACTGGCCTCCCAGGATCCGCTTAAAGTACCAACTCTTAGATGATTCACTCTTCTTGTATTTAAGTAGTCATTGTGCATTTTGTATTCAATCCCGATGCAATTTCTGTGTTTCATGGTCAATGAGAAGGTCCAAGGGATACAGTAAATGGGAACTGGTCCATCGGAATTCAATACAGGTCTCCCAGGAGCCGCCAAAACCACAAACTCGTAGAAGATTCACTCTTCTGGTACCTAAGTTGGCATTGTGCCTTTTGATTTCAATCCCGATGCAATTTCTGTCTGTCATGGTCAATGTCAAAGTCCAAGGGATACAGTAAATGGGAACTGGTCCATCGGAATTCAATACAGGTCTCCCAGGAGCCGCCAAAACCACAAACTCGTAGAAGATTCACTCTTCTTGTACCTAAGTTGGCATTGTGCCTTTTGATTTCAATCCCGATGCAATTTCTGTCTCTCATGGTCAATTTGAAAGTCCAAGGGATACAGGAAACCTGCACTGGTGAATCGCAAACTAATACTGATCTCCCAGGGGCCACTCAAAGCACAAACTCTTAGAAGATTCACTCATCTTGTACTTATGTCGGCATTGTAACTTTTGTATTCAATCCCGATGCAATTTCTGTGTTTCATGGTCAATGTGAAGGTCCAAGGGATACAGTAAACCCGAACTGGTGCATCGGAATCTAATACTGGTCTCCCAAGATCCGTTCAAAGCACAAACCCTTGGAACATTCACTCGTCTTGTACTTAAGTAGTCATTGTGCCTTTTGTATTCAATCCCGATGCAATTTCTGTGTGTCATGGTCAATGTGAAGGTCCAAGGCATACAGTGAACCTGCACTTGTGCATTGTAATCGCATACTAGTCTCCCACATGCCGCTCCAACACAAACACTTTGTAGATTCACTCTTATTGTAGCTAAGTCGGCATTGTCCTCTTTGTATTCCATCCCGATGCAATTTCTGTGTTTCATTGTCAATGTGAATGTCAAAGGAATACAGTAAACCTGCACTGGAGCATCGGAATCTAATACTGGTCTCAAAGGAGCCGTTCAAACACAAACTCTTAGAAGATTCACTCTTCTTGTATTTAAGTAGTCATTGTGCATTCTGTATTCAATCCCGAAGCAATATCTGTGTATCACGGTCAATGTGAAGGCCCAAGGGATACAGTAAACCTACACGGTTGCATCGGAATATAATTCTCATCCCCCAGGAGACGCTCAAAGCACAAACTCTTAGAACATTCACTCTTCTTGTAATTAAGTCGGCATTGTGACTTTTGTATTCAATCCCGATGCAATATCTGTGTTTCATGGTTAATGTGACGGTCCAAGGGATACAGTAAACCTGCAATGGTGCATCGGAATCTAACACTGGGCTCCCAGGGGCCGTTCGAAGTACAAACTCTTACAAGATTCACTCGTCTTGTACTTATGTCGCCATTGTGCATTTTGTGTTCAATCCCGATGCAAATTCTGTGTTTCATGGTCAATGTAAAGGTCAAAGGAATGCAGTGAACCTGTACTGGTGCATTGTAATCTAATACTGGTCTCCAAGGAGCCGCTCAAATCACAAACTCGTAGAAGACTCACTCTTCTTGTACTTAAGTCGTCATCGTGCCCTTTGTATTCAATCCCGATGCAATTTCTATCTCTCATGGTCAATGTGTAAGTCCAAGGGATACAGGAAACCTGCACTGGTGAATCGGAAACTAATACTGATCTCCCAGGGGCCACTCAAAGCACAAACTCTTAGAAGATTCACTCATCTGGTACTTATCGGCATTGTGCATTTTTTTTTCAATCCCGATGCAATTTCTGTGTTTCATGGTCAATGTGAAGGTCCAAGAGATACAGTAAACCCGAACTGGTGCATCGGAAGCTAATACTGGTCTCCCAGGATCCGCTCAAAGCACAAACTATTAGAAGATTCACTCTTCTCGTACTTAAGTAGTCATTGTGCCATTTGTATTCAATCCCGATGCAATTTCTGTGTGTCATGGTCAATGTGAAGGTTCAAGGCATACAGTGAACCTGCACTGGTGCATTGTAATCGAATACTGGTCTCCCACAAGCCGCTCCATCACAAACTCTTAGTAGATTCACTCTTATTGTACCTAAGTCGGCATTGTCCTCTTTGTATTCCATCCCGATGCAATTTCTGAGTTTCATTTTCAATGTGAAGGTCAAAGGAATACAGTAAACCTGCACTGGAGCATCGGAATCTAATACTGGTCTCCCAGGAGCCGTTCAAAACACAAACTCTTAGAAGATTCACTCATCTTGTACTTAAGTCGGCATTGTGCCATTTGTATTCAAACCCAATGCAATTTCGGTGTATCATGGTCAATGTGAAGGTCCAAGGGATACAGTAAACCTACACGGTTGCATCGGAATATAATTCTCATCTCCCAGGAGACGCTCAAAGCACAAGTCCTTAGACGATTCACTCTTCTTGTAATTAAGTCGGCATTGTGCCTTTTATATTCAATTCCGATGCGGTTTGTGCGTTTCACTTTCAATTTGAAGGTCCATGGGATACAGTAAACGTGCACTGGTACATCGAACTCTAATACTGGTGTCCCAGGAGCCGCTCAAAACACAAACTCTTAATAAATTCACTCTTCTTATACCTAAGTCGGCATTGTCTCTTTTCTATTCAATCCCGATGCAATTTCTGTGTTTCATGGTAAATGTGAAGGTCCAAGGGATACAGTAAACCTGCACTGGTGCTTCGGAATCTAATACTGGACTCCCAGGAGCCGCTCAAGGCACAAACTCTTTGAAGATTCATTCTTCTTGTACTTAAGTCGGCATTGTAACTTTTGATTTCAATCCCGATGCAATTTCTGTCTTTCGTGGGCAATGTGAAGGTCGAAGGGATACAGTAAACTTGCACTGGTGCGTAGTAATCTAATACTGGTCCCCAGGAGCCGCTCAAATCAAAAAACTCATAGAAGATCCACTCATCCTGAACTTAAGTCGACATTGTGCATTTTGTAATCAATCCCGATGCAATTTCTGTGTTTCATGGTCAATGCGAAGGTCCAAGGCATACAGTGAACCTGCACTGGAGCATTGTAATCGAATACTGGTCTCCCACATGCCGCTCCAACACAAACTCTTAGTAGATTCACTCTTATTGTACCTATGTCGGCATCGTCCTCTTTGTATTCAATACCGATGCAATTTCTGTGTTTCATTGTCAATGTGAAGGTCAAAAGGATACAGTAAACGTGCACTGGTGCATTGGAATCTAATACTGGTCTCCCAGGAGACGCTCAAAGCACAGACTCTTAGAAGATTCACTCTTCTTGTACATAAGTCGGCATTGTCCCATTTGTATTCCATCCCGATGCAATTTCTGTGTTTCATGCTCAAAGTGAAGATCCAAGGGATACAGTAAACCTGCACTGGTGCATCGGAATCTAATACTGTTCTCCCAGGAGCCGTTCAAAAGCACAAACTCTTAGGAGTTTCACTCTTCTTGTACTTAAGTCGTCATTGTGCCCTTTGTATTCAATCCCCATGCGGTTTCTGCGATTCATTTTCAATATGGAGGTCCAAGGGATACAGTAAACCTGCACTGGTGCATTGGAATCTAATGCTGGTCCCCAGGAGCCACTCAAACAAAAACTCTTGGAAGATTCACTCTTCTTGCACCAAAGCCGGCATTGTCCTCTTTGTATTCAATCCCGATGCAATTTCTGTGTTTCATGGTGAATGTGAAGGTCCAAGGGATTCAGGAAACCTGCACTGGTGATTCGGAAACTAATGCTGATTTCCCAGGGGCCACTCAAATCACAAACTCTTAGAAGATTCACTCATCTTGTATTTAAGTCGGCATTGTGCCTTTTGTATTCATTCCCGATGCAATTTCTGTGTTTCATTGTCAATGTGAATGTCAAAAGGTTACAGTAAACGTACACTGGTGCATCGGAATCTAATACTGGTCTCCCAGGTGCCGCTCAAAGGACAAACTCTTAGAAGATTCACACTTCTTCTACTAGACTCGGCGTTGTGCCATTTGTATTCAATCCTGATGCAATATCAGTCGACAGGACGTTAAACACTCATCTCCTCCTCCTCCTCAAATTCACTCTTTTATTGTCAAAGTGAAGGTCCAACAGTTACAGTAAACCTGCACTGGTGCATCGGGATCTAATACTGGTCTCCCAGGAGCCGCTCAAAGCACAGACTCTTAGTAAATTCACTCTTCTTGTACATAAGTCGGCATTGTCCCATTTGTATTCCATCCCGATGCAATTTCTGTGTTTCATGGTCAATGTGAAGGTCCAAGGCTTACAGTAAACCTGCACTGGTGCATCGGAATCTAATACTGGTCTCCCAGGAGCCGTTCAAAAGCGCAAACTCTTAGAAGATTCACTCTTCTTGTACTTATTTCGGCATTGTACCTTTTGATTTCATTCCCGATGCAATTTCTGTTTTTCATGGTCAATGTGAAGGTCCAAGGGATACAGTAAACCTGCACAGGTGCATCGGAATCTAATACTGATCTCCCAGGAGCCGCTCAAATCACAAACTCTTAGAAGATTCACTCTTCTTTTATTTAAGTAGTCATTGTGATTTTTGTATTCAATCCCGATGCAATTTCTGTGATTCATGGTCAATGTGAAGGTCCAGGGCATGCAGTGAACCTGCACTGGTGCATTGTAATCTAATACTGGTCTCCCACGAGCCGCTCCAACACAAACTCGTAGTAGATACTCTTCTTGTACCTAAGTCGGCATTGTCCTCTTTGTATTCAATCCCGATGCAATTTCTGGGTTTCATGGTCAATGTGAAGGTTCAAATGAGACAGTCAACCTGCACTGGTGCATCGCAATCTAATACTTGTTTCCCAGGAGCCGCCCAAACCACAAACTCGTAGAAGATTCACTCTTCTTGTACTAAAGTCGTCACCGTGCCCTTTGTATTCAATCCCGATGCAATTTCTGTGTTTCATGGTCAATGTGAAGGTACAAGGGATACAGTAAATGGGAAGTGGTCGATCGGAATCTAATACAGGTCTCCCAGGAGCCGCTAAAACCACAAACTTGTAGGAGATTCACTCTTCTTGTACTTAAGTTGGCATTGTGCCTTTTGATTTCAATCCCGATGCAATTTCTGTCTCTCATGGTCAATGTGAATGTCCAACAGATACAGGAAACCTGCACTGGTGCATCGGAAACTAATACTGATCTCCCAGGGGCCACTCAAAGCACAAACTCTTAGAAGATTCACTCATTTTGTACTTAAGTCGGCATTGTGCCTTTTGTCTTCAATCCCAATGCAATTTCTGAGTTTCATGGTCAATGTGAAGATCCAAGGGATTCAGTAAACCCACACTGTTGCATCGGGATCTAATTCTGGTCTCCCAGGAGACGCTCAAAACACAAACTCTTAGAAGATTCACTCTTCTTGTAATTAAGTCGGCATTGTGCCTTTTGTATTCAATGCCAATGCGGTTTTGTAAGTTTCACTTTCAATTTGAAGGTCCATGGGATACAGTAAACGTGCACTGGTACATCGGAATCTAATACTGGTGTCCCAGGAGCCACTCAAAGCACAAACTCTTACAAAATTCACTCTTCTTGTACCTAAGTCGGCATTGTCTCTTTTCTATTCAATCGCGTTGCAATTTCTGTGTTTCATGGTAAATGTTAAGGTCGAAGGGATACAGTAAACCTGCTCTGGTGCATCGGAACCTAATACTGGTCTCCCATGAGCCGCTCAAAGCACCTACTCTTAGAAGAGTCACTCTTCTTGAACTCAAGTAGTCATTGTGCCTTTTGTATTCAATCCCGATGCAATTTCTGTGTTTCATGGTCAATGTGAAGGTCCAAGGGATACAGTAAACCCGAACTGGTGCATCGGAATCTAATACTGGTCTCCCAGGATCCGCTCAAAGCACAAACACTTTGAAGATTCACTCATCTTGTTCTTAAGTAGTCACTGTGGTTTTTGTATTCAATCCCGATCCAATTTCTATGTTTCATAGTCAATGTAATGGTCCAAGGCATACAGTGAACCCGCACTGGTGCATTGTAATCGAATACTGGTCTCCCACATGCCGCTCCAACACAAACGCTTAGTAGATTCACTCTTGTTGTACCTAAGTCGGCATTCTCCTCTTTGTATTCAATCCCGATGCAATTTCTGTGTTTCATTGTCAATGTGAAGGTCAAAGGGATACAGTGAACCTGCACAGGTGCATCGGCATCTAATACAGGTCTCCCAGGAGCCGCTCAAAGCACAAACACTTAGGTGATTCACTCTTCTTGTACTTAAGTCGGCATTGTGCCTTTTGTATATAATCCCGATGCAGTCTCTGTGTTTCATGGTCAATGTGAAGGTCCAAGGGATATAGTAAACGTGCACTGGTACATCTGAATCTAATACTGGTCTCCCAGGAGCCGATCAAATCACAAACTCTTAGAAAAATCACTGTTCTTGTACTTAAGTCGTCATTGTGACTTTTTTATTCAACCCCAATGCTTTTTCTATGTTTCATGGTCAATGTGAAGGTCCAAGGGATACAGTAAACCTGCACTGGTGCGTCGTAATCTAGTACTGTTCTACCAGGAGCCGTTCAAAAGCACAAACTCATAGAAGATTCACTCTTCTCGTACTTAAGTCGTCATTGTGCACTTTGTATTCAATTCCGATTCGGTTTCTGCGATTCATTTTCAATATGGAGGTCCAAGGGATACAGTAAACCTGCACTGGTGCATTGGAATCTAATGCTGGTCCCCAGGAGCCGCTCAAACAAAAACTCTTGGAAGATTTACTCTTCTTGCACCTAAGTCGGCATTGTCCTCTTTGTATTCAATACCGATGAAATTTCTGTGTTTCATTGTCAATGTGAAGGTCCAAGTCATACAGTAAACCTGCACTGGTGTATCGGAATCTAATACTGGTCTCCCAGGTGCCGCTCTAAGCACAAACTCCTAGAAGATTCACTCTTCTCGTACTTAAGTCGGCATAGTCCCATTTGTATTCAATCCCGATGCAATTGCTGTGTTTAGTGGTAAAAGTGAAGGTCCAAGGGATACAGTAAACCGGCACAGGGGCATCGGAATCCAATACAGGTCTCGTAGGAGCCGCTCAAATCACTAACTCTTAGGTGATTCTCATTTCTTGTACTTAAGTTGGCATTGTGCCTTTTGTATTCAATCCCGATGCAATTTCTGTGTCTCATGTCAATGTGAAGGTCCAAGGGATTCAGTAAACCTGCACTGGTGCATCGGAATCTAATACTGGTCTCCCAGGAGCTGCTCAAACCACATAGTCTTAGAAAATTCACTCTTCTTGTACTTAAGTCGGCATTGTCCCATTTGTATTCAGTCCCGATGCAATTTCTGTGTTTCATGGTCAATGTGAGGGTCAAAGAGATACAGTGAACGTGCACTGGTGCATGGGAATCTAGTACAGGTCTCCCAGGAGCCGCTCAAAGCACAAACTCGTAGAAGATTCACTCTGCTTGTACTTAAGTTGGCACTGTGCTTTTTGTATTCGATCCTGATGCAATTTCTGTGTTTCATGGTCAATGTGTAGGTACAAGGGATACAGTAAACCTGCACTGGTGCATCCGAATCTAATAATGGTCTCCCAAGAGCCGCTCAAAGTAAAAATTCTTAGAAGATTGACTCTTCATGTACTTATGTCGGCATTGTGCCTTTTGTATTCAATCCCGATGCAATTTCTGTGCCTCATGTTCAATGTGAAGGTCCAAGGGATACAGCAAACCTTCACCGGTGCATGGGAATCTAATACTGGTCTCCCAAGGAGCCGCTCAAAGCACAAACCATTAGAAGATTCACTCACCTTGTACTGAAGTCGTAATTGTGCCCTTTGTATTCAATCCCGATGCAATTTCTGTGTCTCATGGACACTTTGAAGGGATAAGGGATACAGTAAACCAGCACTGGTGCATCGCAATCTAATACGGGTCTCCCAGGAGCCGCTCAAATCACAAACTCTTAGAAAAATCACTCTTTTTATAATTATGTCGTCATTGTCCATTTTGTATTAAAAGCCGATGCAATTTCTGGGTTTCATGCTCAATGTAAAGGTCCAAGAGATACAGTAAACCGGCACTGGTGGATCGGAATCTAATGCTGGTCTCCCCGGAGACGCTGAAAGCACAAAAACTTAGAAGATTCACTCTTCATGTACGTTAGTCGGCATTGTCGCTTTTGATTTCATCCACGATGAAATTTCTGTCCTACATGGTCAATGTGAAGGTTCAAGGGATACAGTAATTCTGCACTGATGCATCGGAATCTAATACTGGTCTCCCAGGAGCCGCTCAATGCACAAACACTTACAATATTCATTCTCCTTGTACTTAAGTCGCCATTGTCCCTTTTGTATGCCATCCCGATGCCACTTCTGTGTTTCATGGTCAATGTGAAGGTCCAAGGGATACAGTAAACCTGCACTGGTGCATCGGAAGCTAATACTGGTCTCCCAGGACCTGCTCAAACCACTAACTCTTAGAAGATTCACTCTTCTTGTACTTATGTCGGCATTGTCCCCTTTGTATTCAATCCCGATGCACTTCCTTTGTCTCATGGTCAATGTGCAGGTCCAAGTGATTCAGTAAACCAGCACTGGTTCGTCGGAATCTAATACTGGTCTCCCGGGGTCCGATGAAACCACAAACTCTTAGGTGATTCACTCTTCTTGTACTTAAGTTGGCATTGTGCCTTTTGTATTCAATCCCGATGCAATTTCTGTGTTTCATGGTCAATGTGAAGGTCCAAGAGATTCAGAAAACCTGCTCTGGTCCATCGGAATCTAAAACTAGTCTCCCAGGAGCCGCTGAAACCACATACTCTTAGAAAATTCACTCTTCTTATACTAAAGTCGGCAATTGTCCTACTCGTATTCAATCCCGATGCAATTTCTGTGTTTCATGGTCAATGTGAAGGTCAAGGGGATACAGTGAACGTGCACTGGTGCATCGGAATGTAATAATGGTCCACCAGAAGCCGCCCAAACCAAAAACTCGAAGAAGATTCACTCTTCTTGTAGCTAAGTTGGCATTGTGCTTTTTGTATTCAATCCCGATGCAATTTCTGGGTTTCATGGTCAATGTGAAGGTCCTAGGGATACAGTAAACCAGCACTGGTTCGTCGGAATCCAATACTGGTCCCCCAGGAGCCGCTCAAAGCACAAACTCTTAGAAGATTCACTCTCCCTGTACTTAAGTCGGCATTATCCTTTTGGATTCAATCCCGATGCAATTTCTGTGTTTCATGGTCAATGTGATGGCCCAAGGGATACAGTAGACCCGAACTGGTGTGCTTCGGAATCTAATACTGGTCTCCCAGGATCCGCTCAAAGCACAAACTCTTAGAAGATTCACTCTTCTTATATTTAAGTAGTCATTGTGCCTTTTGTATTCAATACCGATGCAATTTCTGTGTTTCATGGTCAATGTGATGGCCCAAGGGATACAGTAGACCCGAACTGGTGCTTCGGAATCTAATACTGGTCTCCCAGGATCCGCTCAAAGCACAAACTCTTAGAAGATTCACTCTTCTTATATTTAAGTAGTCATTGTGCCTCTTGTATTCAATCCCAATGCAATTTCTGTGTTTCATGGTCAATGTGAAGGTCCAAGGCATACAGTGAACCTGCACTGGTGCATTGTAACCTAATACTGGTCTCCCACGAGCCGCTCCAACACAAATTCTTAGTAGATTCACTCTTCTTGTACCTAAGTCGGCATTGTCCTCTTTGTATTCAATCCCGATGCAATTTCTGTGTTTCATGGTCAATGTGAAGGTCCAAGGCATACAGTGAACCTGTACTGGTGCATTGTAATCGAACAGTGGTCTCCCACATGCCGCTCCAACACAAAATCTTAGTAGATTCACTCTTATTTTACCTATGTCGGCATTGTCCTCTTTGTATTCAATCCCAATGCAATTTCTGTGTTTCATTGTCAATGTGAAGGTCAAAAGTATACAGTAAACGTGCACTGGTGCATCGGAATCTAATACGGGTCTCCCAGGAGCCGTTCAAAACAGAAACTCTTAGAAGATTCACTCATCTTGTACTTAAGACGGCATTGTGCCGTTTGTATTCAAACCCAATGCAATTTCTGTGTTTCATGGTCAATGTGAAGGTCCAAGGGATACAGTAAACCTGCACTGCTGCATCGGAATCTAATACTGGCCTCCCAGGTGCCGCTCAAAGGACAAACTCTTAGAGGATTCACACATCTTGTACTGAAGTTGGCGTTGTGCCTTTTGTATTCAATCCTGATGCAATTTGTGCCGACAGGACGTTAAACACTAATCTCCTCCTCCTCCTCAAATTCAGTCTTTTATTGTCAAAGTGAAGGTCCAACAGATACAGTAAACATGCACTGGTGCATCGGGAGCTAATACTGGTGTCCCAGGAGCCGCTCAAAGCACAGACTCTTAGAAGATTCACTCTTCTTGTACATAAGTCGGCATTGTCCCATTTGTATTCCATCCCGATGCAATTTCTGTCTTTTATGCTCAAAGTGAAGATCCAAGGGATACAGTAAATCTGCACTGGTACATCGGAATCTAATACTGGTTTCTCAGGAGCCGATCAAATCACAAACTCTTAGAAAATTCACTCCTCGTGTACTTAAGTCGTCATTGTGAATTTCGTATTCAATCCCGATGCATTTTCTATGTTTCATGGTCAATGTGAAGGTCCAAGGGATACAGTAAATCCTGCACTGGTGCGTCGGAGTCTAATACTGGGCTACGAGGAGCCGTTCAAAAGCACAAACTCTTAGAAGATTCACTCTTCTAGTAGTTAAGTCGTCATTGTGCACTTTGTATTCAATCCCGATGCGGTTTCTGCGATTCATTTTCAATATGGAGGTCCAAGGTATACAGTAAACCTGCACTTGTGCATTGGAATCTAATGCTGATCCCCAGGAGCCGCTCAAACAAGAAATCTTGGAAGATTCAATCTTCTTGCACCTAAGCCGGCATTGTCCTCTTTGTATTCAATCCCGATACAATTTCTGTGTTTCATGGTCAATGTGAAGGTCCAAGGGATATAGTAAACCTGCACTGGTGCGTCGGAATCTAATACTGGGCTACCAGGAGCCGCTCAAAACACAAACTCTTGAAAGATTCACTCTTCTTGTACATAAGTCGGCATTGTCCCACTTGTATTCAATCCCGATGCAATTTCTGTGTTTCATGGTCAATGTGAAGGTCCAAGGCATACAGTAAACCTGCACTGGTGCATCGGAATCTAATACTGATCTCCCAGGAGCCGCTCAAATCACAATCTCTTAGAAGATTCACTCTTCTTGTATTTGAGTAGTCATTGTGCCTTTTGTATTCAATCCCGATCCAATTTCTGTGTTTCATGGTCAATGTGAAGGTCCAAGGGATACAGGAAACCTGTACTGGTGATTCGGAAACTAATGCTGATCTCCCAGGGGCCACTCAAATCACAAACTCTTAAAAGATTCACTCATCTTGTACTTAAGTCGGCATTGTGCCTTTTGTATTCATTCCCGATGCAATTTCTGTGTTTCATTGTCAATGTGAATGTCAATAGGATACAATAAACGTGCACTGGTGCATCGGAATCTACTACTGGTCTCCCAGGAGCCGTTCAAAACACAAACTCTTAGAAGATTCACTCATCTTGTACTTAAGTCGGCATTGTGCCATTTGTATTCAAACCCAATGCAATTTCTGTGTTTCATGGTCAATGTGAAGGTCCAAGAGATACAGTAAACATGCACTGGTACATCGGAATCTAATACTAGTTTCCCAGGAGCCGGTCAAATCACAAACTCTTAGAAAGTTCACCCTTCTTGTACTTAAGTCGTCATTGTGACTTTTGTATTCAATCCCGATGCATTTTCTGGGTTTCATGGTTAAAGTGATGGTCCAAGGGATATAGTAAACCTGCACTGGTGCGTCGGAATCTAATACTGGGCTACCAGGAGCCGCTCAAAACACAAACTCTTGGAAGATTCACTCTTCTTGTACATAAGTCGGCATTGTCCCACTTGTATTCAATCCCGATGCAATTTCTGTGTTTCATGGTCAATGTGAAGGTATAAGGCTTACAGTAAACCTGCACTGGTGCATCTGAATCTAATACTAATCTCCCAGGAGCCGTTCAAAAGCACAAACTCTTAGAAGATTCACTCTCCTTGTACTTAAGTCGTCATTGTTCACTTTGTATTCAATCCCGATGCGGTTTCTGCGATTTATTTTCAATATGAAGGTCCAAGGGATACAGTAAACGTGCACTGGTACATCGGAATCTAATACTGGTGTCCCAGGAGCCGCTCAAAGCACAAACTCTTAGAAAATTCACTCTTCTTGTACCTAAGTCGGCATTGTTCATTTTGTATTCAATCCCGATGCAATTTCTGTGTTTCATGGTGAATGTGAAGGTCCAAGGAATACAGTAAACCTGCACTGGTGAATCGGAATCTAATATCGGTCTCAAAGGAGCCGCTCAAAGCGAAAACTCTTAGTAGATTCACTCTTCTTGTACTTATTTCGGCATTGTACCTTTTGATTTCAATCCCGATGCAATTTCTGTTTTTCATGGTCAATGTGAAGGTCCAAGGGATACAGTAAACCTGCACAGGTGCATCGGAATCTAATACTGATCTCCCAAGGGCCGCTCAAATCACAAACTCTTAGAAGATTCAATCTTCTTGTATTTAAGTAGTCATTCTGATTCTTGCATTTAATCCCGATGCAATTTCTGTGTTTCTTGGTCAATGTGAAGGTCCAAGGGATACAGTAAACGTGCACTGTTACATCGGAATCTAATACAGGTCTCCCAGGAGCCGCTAAAACCACAAACTTGTAGGAGATTCAGTCTTCTTGTACTTAAGTTGGCATTGTGCCTTTTGATTTCAATCCCGATGCAATTTCTGTCTCTCATGGTCAATGTGAATGTCCAACGGATACAGGAAACCTGCACTGGTGCATCGGAAACTAATACTGATCTCCCAGGGGCCACTCAAAGCACAAACTCTTAGAAGATTCACTCATCTTGTACTTAAGTCGGCATTGTGCCTATTGTTTTCAATCCCGATGCAATTTCTGAGTTTCATGGTCAATGTGAAGGTCCAAGGGATACAGTAAACCTACACTGTTGCATCGGAATCTAATTCTGGTCTCCCAGGAGACGCTCAAAACACAAACTCTTAGAAGATTCATTCTTCTTGTAATTAAGTCGGCTTTGTGCTTTTGTATTCAATGCCGATGCGGTTTGTAAGTTTCACTTTCAATTTGAGGGTCCATGGGATACAATTTCAGTGTATCATGGTCAATGTGATGGCCCAAGGGATACAGTAGACCCGAACTGGTGCTTCGGAATCTAATACTGGTCTCCCAGGATCAGCTCAAAGCACTAACTCTTAGAAGATTCACTCTTCTTATACTTAAGTAGTCATTGTGCCTCTTGTATTCAATCCCAATGCAATTTCTGTGTTTCATGGTCAATGTGAAGGTCCAAGGCATACAGTGAACCTGCACTGGTGCATTGTAACCTAATACTGGTCTCCCACGAGCCGCTTCAACACAAATTCTTAGTAGATTCACTCTTCTTGTACCTAAGTCGGCATTGTCCTCTTTGTATTCAATCCCGACGCAATTTCTGTGTTTCATTGTCGATGTGAAGGTGAACCGGATACAGTAAACCTGCACTGGTGCATCGGAATCTAATACTGGTCCCTCAGGAGCCGCTCAAAGCGCTAACTCTTAGAAGATTCACTCTTCTTATACCTAAGTCGTCATTGTGCCTTTTGTATTTAATCCCGATGCAATTTCTGTGTTGCATGGTCAATGTGAAGGTCCAAGGGATACAGCAAAAGTGCACTGGTACATCGGAATCTAATACTGGTCTCCCAGGTGCCGCTCAAAGCACAAACTCTTAGAGGATTAACTCTTCTCGTACTTACGTCGGCATAGTCCCATTTGTATTCAATCCCGATGCAATTTCTGTGTTTAGTAAAAAAAGTGAAGGTCCAAGGGATACAGTAAACCGACACAGGAGCATCGGAATCCAATACAGGTCTCGCAGTAGCCGATCAAATCACTCACTCTTAGCTGATTCACTTTTCTTGTACTTAAGTTGGAATTGTGCCTTTTGTATTCCATCCCGATGCAATTTCTGTGTTTCAAGTCAATGTGAAGGTACAAAGGATACAGTAAACCTGCACTGGTGCATCGGAATCTAATACTGGTCTACCAGGAGCCGTTCAATGCACAAACTCTTCGAACATTCAATCTTCTTGGACTTAAGTCGGAATTGTCCATAATGTATTCAATTCCGATGCAATTTCTGTAATTCATGGTCAATGTGAAGGTCATTGGGATACAGTAAACCTGCACTGGTGCATCGGAATCTAATACGGGTCTCCCAGGAGCCGCTCAATCACAAACTCTTAGAAAATTCACTCTTCTTATAATTATGTCGGCATTGTCCCTTTTGTATTAAATGCCGATGCAATTTCTGGGTTTCATGCTCAATGTAAAGGTCCAAGAGATACAGTAAACCTGCACTGGTGGATCGGAATCTAATGCTGGTCTCCCCGGAGACGCTGAAAGCACAAAAACTTAGAAGATTCACTCTTCATGTACATTAGTCGGCATTGTCCCTTTTGATTTCATCCACGATGAAATTTCTGTCCTACATGGTCAATGTGAAGGTTCAAGGGATACAGTAAACCTGCACTGGTGCATCGGAATCTAATACTGGTCTCCCAGGAGCCGCTCAATGCACAAACTCTTACAAGATTCATTCTCCTTGTACTTAAGTCGGCATTGTCCCTTTTGTATTACATCCCGATGCAACTTCTGTGTTTCATGGTCAATGTGACGGTCCAAGGGATACAGTAAACCTGCAATGGTGCATCGGAATCTAATACTGGTCTCCTAGGAGCCGCTCAAATCACAAACTCTACGAACATCCTCTCTCCTTGTACTTTATTCGGCATTGTGCATTTTGTATTCAATTCCGATGCTATTTCTGTGCGTCATGGACAATGTGAAGGTCCAAGGGATACAGTAAACCTGCACTGGTGCATCGGAAGCTAATAGTGGTCTCCCAGGAGCTGCTCAAACCACTAACTCTTACAAGATTCACTCTTCTTGTACTTATGTCGACATTGTCCCCTTTGTATTCAATCCCGATGCACTTTCTTTGTGTCATGGTCAATGTGCAGGTCCAAGTGATTCAGTAAATCTGCACTGGTTCATTGGAATCTAATACTGGTCTCCCGGGGGCCGCTGAAACCACAAACTCTTAGGTGATTCACTGTTCTTGTACTTAAGTTGGCATTGTGCCTTTTGTATTCAATCCCGATGCAATTTCTGTGTTTCATCGTCAATGTGAAGGTCAAAGGGATACAGTGAACGTGCACTGGTGCATCGGAATGTAATAATGGTCCACCAGAAGCCGCGCAAACCACAAACTCGTAGAAGATTCACTCTTCTTGTAGCTAAGTGGGCATTGTGCTTTTTGTTTTCAATACCGATGCAATTTCTGAGTTTCATGGTCAATGTGAAGGTCCTAGGGATACAGTAAACCTGCACTGGTTCGTCGGAATCCAATACTGGTCCCCCAGGAGCCGCTCAAAACACAAACTCTTAGAAGATTCACTCTCCTTGTACTTAAGTCGGCATTATCCTTTCGGATTCAATCCCGATGCAATTTCTGTGTTTCATTGTCAATGTGAAGGTCCAAATGAGACAGTCAACCTGCACTGGTGCATCGGAATCCAATACTTGTCTCCCAGGAGCCGCTCAAATCACAAACTCTTAGAAGATTAACTCATCTTGTACTTAAGTCGGCATTGTGCCTTTTGTATTCAATCCCGATGCAATTTCTGAGTTTCATGGTCAATGTGAAGGTCCAAGGGATACAGTAAACCTTCACTGGTGCATTGAAATCTAATACTGGACTCCCAGGAGTCGCTCAAAGCACAAACTCTTAGAAGATTCATTCTTCTTGTACTTAAGTGGCATTCTACCTTTTGATTTCCATCCTGATGCAATTTCTGTGTTTCATGGTCAATGTGAAGGTCCAAATGAGACAGTCATCCTGCACTGGTGCTTCGGAATCCAATACTTGTCTCCCAGGAGCCGCTCAAATCACAAACTCTTAGAAGATTAACTCATCTTGTACTTAAGTCGGCATTGTGCCTTTTGTATTCAATCCCGATGCAATTTTTGAGTTTCGTGGTCAATGTGAGGGTCCAAGGGATACAGTAAACCTGCACTGGTGCATCGGAACCTAATACTGGTCTCCCATGAGCCGCTCAAACTACAAACTCTTAGAAGATTCACTTTTCTTGAACTTAAGTAGTCATTGTGCCTTTTGTATACAATCCCGATGCAATTTCAGTGTATCATGGTCAATGTGATGGCCCAAGGGATACAGTAGACCCGAACTGGTGCTTCGGAATCTAATACTGGTCTCCCAGGATACGCTCAAAGCACAAACTCTTAGAAGATTCACTCTTCTTATACTTAAGTAGTCATTGTGCCTCTTGTATTCAATCCCAATGCAATTTCTGTGTTTCATGGTCAATGTGAAGGTCCAAGGCATACAGTGAACCTGCACTGGTGCATTGTAACCTAATACTGGTCTCCCACGAGCCGCTTCAACACAAATTCTTAGTAGATTCACTCTTCTTGTACCTAAGTCGGCATTGTCCTCTTTGTATTCAATCCCGACGCAATTTCTGTGTTTCATTGTCGATGTGAAGGTGAACCGGATACAGTAAACCTGCACTGGTGTATCGGAATCTAATACTTGTCTCCCAGGTGCCGCTCAAACGTGAAACTCTTAGAAGATTCACTCTTCTCGTACTTAAGTCGGCATTGTACCGTTTGATTTCCAACCCGATGCAATTTCTGTGTTTCAGGGGCAATTTGAAGGTCGAAGATATACAGTAAACCTGCACTGGTGCATAGTAATCTAATACTGGTCCCCAGGAGCCGCTAAAATCACAAACTCATAGAAGATCCACTCATCCTGTACTTTAGTCGACATTGTGCCTTTTGTATTTAATCCCGATGCAGTTTCTGTGTTTCATGGTCAATGTGAAGGTCCAAGGGATAGAGCAAACGTGCACTGGTACATCGGAATCTCATACTGGTCTCCCACGAGCCGCTCCACCCAAACTCTTAGTAGATTCACTCGTCTTGTCCCTAAGTCGGCATTATCCTCTTTGTATTCAATCCCGATGCAATTTCTGTGTTTCATGGTCAATGTGAAGGTCCAAATGAGACAGTCAACCTGCACTGGTGCATCGGAATGCAATACTTGTCTCCCAGGAGCCGCTCAAAGCACAAACTCGTAGAAGAATCACTCTTCTTGTACTTAAGTCGTCATCGTGCCCTTTGTATCCAATCCCGATGCAATTTCTGAGTTTCATGGTCAATGTGAAGGTACAAGGGATACAGTAAACGTGAATTGGTGCATCGGAATCTAATACAGGTCTCCCAGGAGCCGCTCAAACCACAAACTCGTAGAAGATTCACTCTTCTTGTACTTAATTTGGCATTGTGCCTTCTGATTTCAATCCCGATGCAATTTCTGTATTTCATGGTCAATGTGAATGTCCAAGGGATACAGTAAACCTGAACTGGTGAATCGGAAACTAATACTGATCTCCCATGAGCCGCTCAATGCACAAACTCTTAGAAGATTCACTCTTCTTGAACTTAAGTTGGCATTGTGCCTTTTGTATTCAATCCCGATGCAATGTCTGTACCTCATGGTAAATGTGAAGGTTTAAGGGATACAGTAAACCCTCACCGGTGCATCGGAATCTAATACTGGTCTCCCAAGGAGCCACTCAAAGCACAATCTCTTAGAAGATTCACTCTTCTTTTACTTAAGTAGTCGTTCAGCCTTTTGCATTCAATCCCGATGCAATTTCTGTGTTTCATGGTCAATGTGAAGGTCCAAGGCATACAGTGAACCTGCACTGGTGCAGTGTAATCTAATACTGGTCTCCCGCGAGCCGCCCCAACACAAAATCTTAGGAGATTCACTCTTCTTGTACCTAAGTGGCCATTGTCCTCTTTGTATTCAATACCGATGCATTTTCTGTTTTTCATTGTCAATGTGAAGGTCAAAGGGATACAGTAAACGTGCACTGGTGCATCGGAATCTAATACTGGTCTCCCAGGAGGCGTTCAAAGCACAAATTTTTAAAAGATTCACTCATTTTGTACTTAAGTCGTCATTGTGCCATTTTTATTGAAACCCGTTGCAATGTCTGTGTTTCATGGTCAATGTGAAGGACCAAGGGATACAGTAAACCTGCACAGGTGCATCGGGATCTAATACTGGTCTCCCAGGAGCCGCTCAAAGCACAAACTCTTAGAAGATTCACTCTTCTTGTACTTAAGTCGGCATTGTGCCCTTTGTATTGAATCCCGATGCAATATCTGTTTTTCACGGTCAAGTTGAAGGGACAAGGGATAAAGTACACCTGCACTGGTGCATCGGAATCAAATACTGGGGTCCCAGGAGCCGCTCAAAGCACAAACTCTTAGAAGATTCACTCTTCTTGTACATAAGTCGGCGTTGTGCCTTTTGTATTCAATCCCGAAGGAATTTATTTTGACGGGATGGTAAACACTAATCTCCTCCTCCTCCTCCTCCTCCTCCTCCTCCTCAATTTCAGTCTTTCATTGTTAAAGTGAAGGTCCGAAAGATACAGTAAACCTGCACTGGTGCATCGGAATCTAGTGCTGGTCTCCCCGGAGACGCTGAAAGCACAAAATTTTAGAAGATTCACTCATCTTTATTTTAGTCGGCATTGTGCCTTTTGTATTCAATCCCGATGCAATTTCTATGTTTCATGGTCAATGTGAAAGTCCAAGGGAGACCGTAAACCTGCACTGGTGAATCGGAATATAATACTGCTCTCCCAGGAGCCGCTCAAAGCACAAACTCTTAGAAGAGTCACTCATCTTTATTTTAGTCGGCATTGTGCCTTTTGTATTCAATCCCGATGCAATTTCTATGTTTCATGGTCAATGTGAGGGTCCAAGGGATATAGTAAACTTGCACTGGTGTATCGGAATCTAATACTGGGCTACCAGGAGCCGTTTAAAGCACAAACTCTTGGAAGATTCACTCTTGTTGTACATACGTCGGCATTGTCTAACTTGTATTCAACCCCGATGCAATTTCTGTGTTTCATGGTCAATGTGAAGGTCCAAGGCATACAGTAAAACTGCAATGGTGCATTAAAATCAAATACTGGGCTCTCATGAGCCGCTCAAACACAATTTCTTAGACGCTTCACTCTTCTTGTACTGAAGTATGCATTGTGCATTTTTATTCCTTCCCGATGCAATTTCCGTGTTCCATGGTAAATGTGAAGGTCCAAGGGATACAGTAAACCTGCACTGGTGCATTGGAATCTAATACTGGTCTCCAAGGAGCCGCTAAAAGCACAAACTCTTAGAAGATTCCTCTTCTTGTACTTAGGTCGGCAATGTGCCTTTTGTACTCAATCCCGACGCAATTTCTGTGTTTCATGGCCATTGTGAAGGTCCAAGGGATTCCGTAAACCTGCACTGGTGCATCGGAATCTAATAGTGGTCTCCCAGGAGCTGCTCAAAGCACAAAGTCTTAGAAGATTCATTCATCTTGTACTTAAGTCGGCATTGTGCCATTTGTATTCAAACCCGATGCAACTTCTGTGTTTCATGGTTAATGTGAAGGTCCAAGGGATACAGTAAACCTGCACAGGTGCTTCGGCATCTAATACTGGTCTCCCAGGAGCCGCTCAAAGCACAAACTCTTAGTAGATTCACTCATCTTGTACTTAAGTCGGCATTGTGCCATTTGTATTCAATCCCGATGCTACTTCTGTGTTTCATGGTCAATGTGAAGGTCCAAGGGATACAGTAAACCTGCACTGGTGCTTCGGAATCAAATACTGGTCTCCCAGCAGCCGCTCAAATCACAAACTCTTAGAAAATTCACTCTCCTTGCTCCTCAGTCGGCATTGTCCCTTTTGTATTCAATCCCGATGCAATTTCTGTGTTTCATGGTCAATGAGACGGTCCAAGGGATACAGTGAACCTGCAATGGTGCGTCGGAATCTAATACTGGTCTCCAAGGAGCCGCTAAAAGCACAAACTCTTAGAAGATTCCTCTTCTTGTACTTAAGTCGGCAATGTGCCTTTTGTATTCGATCCTGATGCGGTTTCTGCGATTCATTTTCAATTTGAAGGTCCAAGGGTTACAGTAAACGTGCACTGGTACATTGGAATGTAATACTGGTGTCCCAGGAGCCCCTCAAAGCAGAAACTCTTAGAAAATTCACTCTTCTTGTACCTAAGTCAGCATTGTCCCTTTTGTATTTAATCCCGATGCAATTTCTGTGTTTCATGGTGAATGTGAAGGTGCTAGGGATACAGTAAACCTGCACTGGTGCATCGGAATCTAATACTGGTCCCCCAGGAGCCGCTCAAAACACAAACTCTTAGAAGATTTACTCTTCTTGTACTTATGTCGGCATTGTACCTTTTGATTTCAATCGAGATGTAATTTCGGTGTTTCATGGCCAATGTGAAAGGCCAAGGCATACAGTAAACCTGCACTAGTGCGTTGGAATCTATTACTGGTCTCGCATGAGCCGCTCAATGCACAAACTCATAGACGATTCACTCTTCTTGTACTTAAGTACGCATTGTGCCTTTTGCGTTCCTTCCCGATGCTATTTCCATGTTTCATGGTAAATGTGAAGGTCCAAGGGATACAGTAAACCTGCACTGGGGCATCGGAATCTAATACTGGTCTCCCAGGATCCGCACAATGCACAAACTCTTAGAAGATTCACTCTTCTTGTACTTAAATCGGCATTGTCCCTCTTGTATTCAATCCCGATGCAATTTCTGTGTTTCATGGTCAATGTGAAGGTCCAAGGCATACAGTAAATCGGCACTGGTGCATTGGAATCTAATACTGGTCTCCCAGGAGCCGTTCAAACAAAAACTCTTGGAAGATTCAATCTTCTTGTACCAAAGTCGGCATTGTAATCTTTGTATTCAATCCCGATGATATTTCTGTGTTACATTGTCAATGTGAAGGTCCAAGGGATACAGTAAACCGGCACTGGTGCATCGGAATCTAATACTAGTCTCACAGGAGCCGCTCAAAGCACAAAGTCTTAGAAGATTCACTCATCTTGTACTTAAGTCGGCATTGTGCCATTTGCATTCAAGCCCGATGCTATTTCTGTGTTTCATGTTCAATGTGAAGGTCCAAGGGATACAGTAAATCTGCACTGGAGCATCGGAAGCTAATACTGGTCTCCCAGGAGCCGCTCAAAGCACAAACTCTTAGAAGATTCACTCTTCTTGTATTTAAGTCGACATTGTGCACTTTGTATTCAATCCCGATGCGGTTTCTGCGATTCATTTTCAATATGGAGGTCCAAGGGATACAGAAAACCTGCACTGGTGCATTGGAATCTAATGCTGGTCCCCAGGAGCCGCTCAAACAAAATCTCTTGGAAGATTCACTCTTCTTGCACCTAAGCCGGCATTGTCCTCTTTGTATTCAATCCCGATGCAATTTCTGTGTTTCATCGTCAATGTGACGGTCCAAGTCATACAGTAAACGTGCACTGGTGTATCGGAATCTAATACTGGTCTCCCAAGTGCCGCCCAAAGGTGAAACTCTTAGAAGATTCACTCTTCTCGTACTTAAGTCGGCATTGTACCTTTTGATTTCAATCCCGATGCAATTTCTGTGTTTCAGGGGCTATTTGAGGGTCGAAGGGATACAGTAAACCTGCACTGGTGCATAGTAATCTAATACTGGTCCCCGGGAGCCGCTAAAATCACAAACTCATAGAAGATCCACTCATCCTGTACTTAGGTCGACATTGTGCCTTTTGTATTCAATCCTGAATCAATTTCTTTCGACGGGATGTTAAACACTAATCTCCTCCTCCTCCTCCTCCTCCTCAATTTCAGTCTTTCATTGTCTAAGTGAAGGTCCAAAAGATACAGTAAACCTGCACTGGTGCATCGGGACCTAATACTGGTCACCCAGGAGCCGCTCAAAGCACAAACTCTTAGAAGCTTCACTCTTCTCGTACTTATGTCGGAATTGTGCCTTTTGTATTTAATCCCGAAGCAGTTTCTGTGTTTCATGGTCAATGTGAATGTCCAAGGGATAGGGCAAACGTGCACTGGTACATCGGAATCTAATACCGGTCTCCCAGGAGCCGCTCAAATCACTAACTCTTAGAAGATTCACTCTTCTTGTACTTATGTCGGCATTGTGCCTTTTGTATTTAATCCCGATGCATTTTCTGTGTTTCATGGTCAATGTGAAGGTCCAAGGGATAGAGCAAACGTGCACTGGTACATCGGAATCTCATACTGGTCTCCCACGAGCCGCTCCACCCAAACTCTTAGTAGATTCACTCGTCTTGTCCCTAAGTCAGCATTGTCCTCTTTGTATTCAATCCCGATGCAATTTCTGTGTTTCATGGTCAATGTGAAGGTCCAAATGAGACAGTCAACCTGCACTGGTGCATCGGAATGCAATACTTGTCTCCCAGGAGCCCCTCAAAGCACAAACTCGTAGAAGAATTACTCTTTATGCACTTAATTTGGCATTGTGCCTTCTGATTTCAATCCCGATGCAATTTCTGTCTTTCATGGTCAATGTGAATGTCCAAGGGATACAGTAAACCTGAACTGGTGAATCGGAAACTAATACTGATCTCCCATGAACCGCTCAATGCACAAACTCTTAGAAGATTCACTCTTCTTGAACTTAAGTTGGCATTGTGCCTTTTGTATTCAATCCCGATGCAATGTCTGTACCTCATGGTAAATGTGAAGGTTTAAGGGATACAGTAAACCCTCACCGGTGCATCGGAATCTAATCCTGGTCTCCCAAGGAGCCACTCAAAGCACAATCTCTTAGAAGATTCACTCTTCTTTTACTTAAGTAGTCGTTCAGCCATTTGCATTCAATCCCGATGCAATTTCTGTGTTTCATGGTCAATGTGAAGGTCCAAGGCATACAGTGAACCTGCACTGGTGCAGTGTAATCTAATACTGGTCTCCCGCCAGCCGCTCCAACACAAAATCTTAGGAGATTCACTCTTCTTGTACCTAAGTGGCCATTGTCCTGTTTGTATTCAATACCGAAGCATTTTCTGTGTTTCATTGTCAATGTAAAGGTCAAAGGGATACAGTAAACGTGCACTGGTGCATCGGAATCTAATACTGGTCTCCCAGGAGCCGTTCAAAGCACAAACTTTTAAAAGATTCACTCATTTGGTCCTTAAGTCGTCATTGTGCCATTTTTATTGAAACCCGTTGCAATGTCTGTGTTTCATGGTCAATGTGAAGGTCCAAGGGATACAGTAAACCTGCACAGGTGCATCGCGATCTAATACTGGTCTCCCAGGAGCCGCTCAAAGCACAAACTCTTAGAAGATTCACTCTTCTTGTACTTAAGTCGGCATTGTGCCCTTTGTATTGAATCCCGATGCAATATCTGTTTTTCACGGTCAAGTTGAAGGGACAAGGGATACAGTACACCTGCACTGGTGCATCGGAATCAAATACTGGTCTCCCAGGAGCCGCTCAAAGCACAAACTCTTAGAAGATTCACTCTTCTTGTACGTAAGTCGGCGTTGTGCCTTTTGTATTCAATCCCGATGCAATTTATTTTGACGGGATGGTAAACACTAATCTCCTCCTCCTCCTCCTCCTCCTCAATTTCAGTGTTTCATTGTTAAAGTGAAGGTCCGAAAGATACAGTAAACCTGCACTGGTGCATCGGAACCTAGTGCTGGTCTCCCCGGAGACGCTGAAAGCACAAAATCTTAGAAGATTCACTCTTCATGTACATAAGTCGGCATTGTCCCTTTTGATTTCATCCCCGATGCAATTTCTGTCCTTCATTGACAATGTGAAAGTCCAAGGGAGACCGTAAACCTGCACTGGTGAATTGGAATATAATACTGGTCTCCCAGGAGCCGCTCAAAGCACAAACTCTTAGAAGAGTCACTCATCTTTATTTTAGTCGGCATTGTGCCTTTTGTATTCAATCCCGATGCAATTTCTATGTTTCATGGTCAATGTGAGGGTCCAAGGGATATAGTAAACTTGCACTGGTGCATCGGAATCTAATACTGGGCTACCAGGAGCCGTTTAAAGCACAAACTATTGGAAGATTCACTCTAGTTGTACATACGTCGGCATTGTCCCACTTGTATTCAACCCCGATGCAATTTCTGTGTTTCATGGTCAATGTGAAGGTCCAAGGCATACAGTAAAACTGCACTGGTGCATTAAAATCAAATACTGGGCTCTCATGAGCCGCTCAAACACAATTTCTTAGACGATTCACTCTTCTAGTACTGAAGTATGCATTGTGCTTTTTTTATTCCTTGCCGATGCAATTTCCGTGTTCCATGGTAAATGTGAAGATCCAAGGGATACAGTAATCCTGCACTGGTGCATTGGAATCTAATACTGGTCTCCAAGGAGCCGCTAAAAGCACAAACTCTTAGAAGATTCCTCTTCTTGTACTTAAGTCGGCAATGTGCCTTTTGTACTCAATCCCGATTCAATTTCTGTGTTTCATGGCCATTGTGAAGGACCAAGGGATTCCGTAAACCTGCACTGGTGCATCGGAATCTAATAGTGGTCTCCCAGGAGCTGCTCAAAGCACAAAGTCATAGAAGATTCATTCATCTTGTACTTAAGTCGGCATTGTGCCATTGGTATTCAAACCCGATGCAGCTTCTGTGTTTCATGGTTAATGTGAAGGTCCAAGGGATACAGTAAACCTGCACAGGTGCATCGGAATCTAATACTTGTGTCCCAGGAGCCGGTTCAATCAGAAACTCTTCGAAGATTCACTCTACTTGTACTTAAGTCGGCGTTGTGCGTTTTGTATTCAATCCCGATGCAATTTCTGTCTTTCATTGGTTAAAGTGAAGGTCCAAGGGATTCAGTAAACCTGCACTGGTGCAGCGGAATCTAACACTGGTCTCCCAGGAGCCTCTCAAATCACAAACTCTTAGAAGATTCACTCATCTTGTACTTAAGTCGGATTTGTGCCATTTGTAATCAAACCCGATGCTACTTCTGTGTTTCATGGTCAATGTGAAGGTCCAAGGGATACAGTAAACCTGCACTGGTGCTTCGGAATCTAATACTGGTCTCTCAGCAGCCGCTCAAATCACAAACTCTTAGAAAATTCACTCTCCTTGCACTTCAGTCGGCATTGTCCCTTTTGTATTCAATCCCGATGCAATTTCTGTGTTTCATGGTCAATGAGACGGTCCAAGGGATACAGTGAACATGCAATGGTGCATCGGAATCTAATACTGGTCTCCAAGGAGCCGCTAAAAGCACAAACTCTTAGAAGATTCCTCTTCTTGTACTTAAGTCGGCAATGTGCCTTTAGTATTCAATCCTGATGCGGTTTCTGCGATTCATTTTCAATTTGAAGGTCCAAGGGTTACAGTAAACGTGCACTGGTACATTGGAATGTAATACTGGTGTCCCAGGAGCCCCTCAAAGCACAAACTCTTAGAAAATTCACTCTTCTTGTACCTAAGTCAGCATTGTCCCTTTTGTATTTAATCCCGATGCAATTTCTGTGTTTCATGGTCAATGTGAAGGTCCAAGGGATACAGTTAACCTGCACTGGTGCATCGAAATCTAATACTGGTCTCTTAGGAGCCGTTCAAAGCACAAACTTTTAAAAGATTCACTCATTTTGTACTTAAGTCGTCATTGTGCCATTTTTATTGAAACCCGTTGCAATGTCTGTGTTTCATGGTCAATGTGAAGGTCCAAGGGATACAGTAAACTTGCACAGGTGCATCGGGATCTAATACTGGTCTCCCAGGAGCCGCTCAAAGCACAAACTCTTAGAAGATTCACTCTTCTTGTACTTAAGTCGGCATTGTTCCTCTTGTATTCAACTCCCGATGCAATTTCTGTGTTTCATGGTCAATGTGAAGGTCCAAGGCATACAGTAAATCTGCACTGGTGCATTGGAATCTAATACTGGTCTCCCAGGAGCCGTTCAAACAAAAACTCTTGGAAGATTCAATCTTCTTGTACCAAAGTCAGCATTGTCCTCTTTGTATTCAATCCCGATGATATTTCTGTGTTACATTGTCAATGTGAAGGTCCAAGGGATACAGTAAACCGGCACTGGTACATCGGAATCTAATACTAGTCTCACAGGAGCCGCTCAAAGCACAAAGTCTTAGAAGATTCACTCATCTTGTACTTAAGTCGGCATTGTGCCATTTGCATTCAAGCCCGATGCAATTTCTGTGTTTCATGTTCAATGTGAAGGTCCAAGGGATACAGTAAATCTGCACTGGTGCATCGGAAGCTAATACTGGTCTCCCAGGAGCCGCTTACATAACAAACTCTTAGAAGATTCACTCATCTTGTACTTAAGTCGGCATTGTGCATTTTGTATTCAATCCCGATGCAATTGCTGTGTTTCATGGTCAATGTGAAGGTCCAAGGGATACAGTAAACCTGCACAGGTGCATCGGAATGTAATTCTGGTCTCCCAGGAGCCTCTCAACGCACAAACTGTTAGAAGATCCACTCTTCTTGTATTTAAGTCGGCATTGTCCCTTTTCTATTCAATCCCGATGGACTTTCTGTGTTTCATGGTCAACGTGAAGGTCCAAAGCATACAGTAAACCTGCACTGGTGCATCGGAATCTATTACTGGTCTCCCAGCAGCCGTTTAAAGCACAAACTGTTGGAAGATTCACTCTTCTTGAACTTAAGACGGCATTGTGCTTTTGTATGCAATCCCGATGAAATATATGTGTTTCATGGTCAATGTGAAGGTCCAAGGGATACAGTTAACCTGCACTGGTGCATCGAAATCTAATACTGGTCTCTTAGGAGCCGTTCAAAGCACAAACTTTTAAAAGATTCACTCATTTTGTACTTAAGTCGTCATTGTGCCATTTTTATTGAAACCCGTTGCAATGTCTGTGTTTCATGGTCAGTGTGAAGGACCAAGGGATACAGTAAACCTGCACAGGTGCGTCGGGATCTAATACTGGTCTCCCAGGAGCCGCTCAAAGCACAAACTCTTAGAAGATTCACTCTTCTTGTACTTAAGTCGGCATTGTGCTCTTTGTATTGAATCCCGATGCAATTTCTGTTTTTCACGGTCAAGTTGAAGGGACAATGGATACTGTACACCTGCACTGGTGCATCGGAATCTAATACTGGTCTCCCTGGAGCCGCGCAAAGCACAAACTCTTAGAAGATTCACTCTTCTTGTACGTAAGTCTGCGTTGTGCCTTTTGTATTCAATCCCGATGCAATTTCTTTTGACGGGATGGTAAACACTAATCTCCTCCTCCTCCTCCTCCTCCTCAATTTCAGTGTTTCATTGTTAAAGTGAAGGTCCGAAAGATACAGTAAACCTGCACTGGTGCATCGGAATCTAGTGCTGGTCTCCCCGGAGACGCTGAAAGCACAAAATCTTAGAAGATTCACTCTTCATGTACATAAGTCGGCATTGTCGATTTTGATTTCATCCCCGATGCAATTTCTGTCCTTCATTGACAATGTGAAAGTCCAAGGGAGACCGTAAACCTGCACTGGTGAATCGGAATATAATACTGGTCTCCCAGGAGCCGCTCAAAGCACAAACTCTTAGAAGAGTCACTCATCTTTATTTTAGTCGGCATTGTGCCTTTTGTATTCAATCCCGATGCAATTTCTATGTTTCATGATCAATGTGAGGGTCCAAGGGATATAGTAAACTTGCACTGGTGCATCGGAATCTAATACTGGGCTACCAGGAGCCGTTTAAAGCACAAACTATCTGAAGATTCACTCTAGTTGTACATACATCGGCATTGTCCCACTTGTATTCAACCCCGATGCAATTTCTGTGTTTCATGGTCAATGTGAAGGTCCAAGGCATACAGTAAAACTGCACTGGTGCATTAAAATCAAATACTGGGCTCTCATGAGCCGCTCAAACACAATTTCTTAGACGCTTCACTCTTCTAGTACTGAAGTATGCATTGTGCTTTTTTTATTCCTTGCCGATGCAATTTCCGTGTTCCATGGTAAATGTGAAGATCCAAGGGATACAGTAATCCTGCACTGGTGCATTGGAATCTAATACTGGTCTCCAAGGAGCCGCTAAAAGCACAAACTCTTAGAAGATTCCTCTTCTTGTACTTAAGTCGGCAATGTGCCTTTTGTACTCAATCCCGATTCAATTTCTGTGTTTCATGGCCATTGTGATGGACCAAGGGATTCCGTAAACCTGCACTGGTGCATCGGAATCTAATAGTGGTCTCCCAGGAGCTGCTCAAAGCACAAAGTCATAGAAGATTCATTCATCTTGTACTTAAGTCGGCATTGTGCCATTGGTATTCAAACCCGATGCAGCTTCTGTGTTTCATGGTTAATGTGAAGGTCCAAGGGATACAGTAAACCTGCACAAGTGCATCGGAATCTAATACTTGTGTCCCAGGAGCCGGTTCAATCAGAAACTCTTCGAAGATTCACTCTACTTGTACTTAAGTCGGCGTTGTGCGTTTTGTATTCAATCCCGATGCAATTTCTGTCTTTCATTGGTTAAAGTGAAGGTCCAAGGGATTCAGTAAACCTGCACTGGTGCAGCGGAATCTAACACTGGTCTCCCAGGAGCCTCTCAAATCACAAACTCTTAGAAGATTCACTCATCTTGTACTTAAGTCGGATTTGTGCCATTTGTAATCAAACCCGATGCTACTTCTGTGTTTCATGGTCAATGTGAAGGTCCAAGGGATACAGTAAACCTGCACTGGTGCTTCGGAATCTAATACTGGTCTCTCAGCAGCCGCTCAAATCACAAACTCTTAGAAAATTCACTCTCCTTGCACTTCAGTCGGCATTGTCCCTTTTGTATTCAATCCCGATGCAATTTCTGTGTTTCATGGTCAATGAGACGGTCCAAGGGATACAGTGAACATGCAATGGTGCATCGGAATCTAATACTGGTCTCCAAGGAGCCGCTAAAAGCACAAACTCTTAGAAGATTCCTCTTCTTGTACTTAAGTCGGCAATGTGCCTTTAGTATTCAATCCTGATGCGGTTTCTGCGATTCATTTTCAATTTGAAGGTCCAAGGGTTACAGTAAACGTGCACTGGTACATTGGAATGTAATACTGGTGTCCCAGGAGCCCCTCAAAGCACAAACTCTTAGAAAATTCACTCTTCTTGTACCTAAGTCAGCATTGTCCCTTTTGTATTTAATCCCGATGCAATTTCTGTGTTTCATGGTCAATGTGAAGGTCCAAGGGATACAGTTAACCTGCACTGGTGCATCGAAATCTAATACTGGGCTCTTAGGAGCCGTTCAAAGCACAAACTTTTAAAAGATTCACTCATTTTGTACTTAAGTCGTCATTGTGCCATTTTTATTGAAACCCGTTGCAATGTCTGTGTTTCATGGTCAATGTGAAGGTCCAAGGGATACAGTAAACCTGCACAGGTGCATCGGGATCTAATACTGGTCTCCCAGGAGCCGCTCAAAGCACAAACTCTTAGAAGATTCACTCTTCTTGTACTTAAGTCGGCATTGTTCCTCTTGTATTCAATCCCGATGCAATTTCTGTGTTTCATGGTCAATGTGAAGGTCCAAGGCATACAGTAAATCTGCACTGGTGCATTGGAATCTAATACTGGTCTCCCAGGAGCCGTTCAAACAAAAACTCTTGGAAGATTCAATCTTCTTGTACCAAAGTCAGCATTGTCCTCTTTGTATTCAATCCCGATGATATTTCTGTGTTACATTGTCAATGTGAAGGTCCAAGGGATACAGTAAACCGGCACTGGTACATCGGAATCTAATACTAGTCTCACAGGAGCCGCTCAAAGCACAAAGTCTGAGAAGATTCACTCATCTTGTACTTAAGTCGGCATTGTGCCATTTGCATTCAAGCCCGATGCAATTTCTGTGTTTCATGTTCAATGTGAAGGTCCAAGGGATACAGTAAATCTGCACTGGTGCATCGGAAGCTAATACTGGTCTCCCAGGAGCCGCTTAAATAACAAACTCTTAGAAGATTCACTCATCTTGTACTTAAGTCGGCATTGTGCATTTTGTATTCAATCCCGATGCAATTGCTGTGTTTCATGGTCAATGTGAAGGTCCAAGGGATACAGTTAACCTGCACTGGTGCATCGAAATCTAATACTGGTCTCTTAGGAGCCGTTCAAAGCACAAACTTTTAAAAGATTCACTCATTTTGTACTTAAGTCGTCATTGTGCCATTTTTATTGAAACCCGTTGCAATGTCTGTGTTTCATGGTCAGTGTGAAGGACCAAGGGATACAGTAAATTTGCACAGGTGCATCGGGATCTAATACTGGTCTCCCAGGAGCCGCTCAAAGCACAAACTCTTAGAAGATTCACTCTTCTTGTACTTAAGTCGGCATTGTGCCCTTTGTATTGAATCCCGATGCAATTTCTGTTTTTCACGGTCAAGTTGAAGGGACAATGGATACTGTACACCTGCACTGGTGCATCGGAATCTAATACTGGTCTCCCTGGAGCCGCGCAAAGCACAAACTCTTAGAAGATTCACTCTTCTTGTACGTAAGTCTGCGTTGTGCCTTTTGTATTCAATCCCGATGCAATTTCTTTTGACGGGATGGTAAACACTAATCTCCTCCTCCTCCTCCTCCTCCTCAATTTCAGTGTTTCATTGTTAAAGTGAAGGTCCGAAAGATACAGTAAACCTGCACTGGTGCGTCAGGGTCTAATACTGGTCTCCCAGGAGCCGCTAAAAGCACTAACTCTTAGAAGAATCACTCTTCTTGTACATAAGTGGGCATTGTCCCATTTGTGTTCAATCCCGATGCGATTTCTGTGTTTCATGGTCAAGTTGATGGGACAAGGGACACAGTAAACCTGCACTGGCGCATCGGAATCTAGTACTGGTCCCTCAGGCGCCGCTCAAAGCACTGACTCTTAGAAGATTCACTCTTCTTGTATTTAAGTCGGCATTGTGCCTTTTGTATTTAATCCCGTTGCAATGTCTGTGTTTCATGGTCAATGTGAAGGTCCAAGAAATACAGTAAACCTGCACTGGTGCATCGGAATCTAGTGCTGGTCTCCCCGGGGACGCTGAAAGCACAAAATCTTAGAAGATTCACTCTTCATGTACATAAGTCGGCATTGTCCCTTTTGATTTCATCCCCGATGCAATTTCTGTCCTTCATGGACATTGTGAAAGTCCAAGGGAGACCGTAAACCTGCACTGGTGAATCGGAATATAATGCTGGTCTGCCAGGAGCCGCTCAAAGCACAAACTCTTAGAAGAGTCACTCATCTTTATTTTAGTCGGCATTGTGCCTTTTGTATTCAATCCCGATGCAATTTCTATGTTTCATGGTCAATGTGAGGGTCCAAGGGATATAGTAAACTTGCACTGGTGCATCGGAATCTAATACTGGGCTACCAGGAGCCGTTTAAAGCACAAACTCTTGGAAGATTCACTCTTGTTGTACATAAGTCGGCATTGTCCCACTTGTATTCAACCCCGATGCAATTTCTGTGATTCATGGTCAATGTGAAGATCCAAGGCATACAGTAAAACTGCACTGGTGCATTAAAATCAAATACTGGGCTCTCATGAGCCGCTCAAACACAATTTCTTAGACGATTCACTCTTCTTGTACTGAAGTATGCATTGTGCTTTTTGTATTCCTTCCCGATGCAATTTCCGTGTTCCATGGTAAATGTGAAGGTCCAAGGGATTCCGTAAACCTGCACTGGTGCATCGGAATCTAATAGTGGTCTCCCGGGAGCTGCTCAAAGCACAAAGTCTTAGAAGATTCATTCATCTTGTACTTAAGTCGGCATTGTGCCATTTGTATTCAAACCCGATGCAACTTCTGTGTTTCATGGTTAATGTGAAGGTCCAAGGGATACAGTAAACCTGCACAGGTGCATCGAAATCTAATACTGGTGTCCCAGGAGCCGGTTCAATCACAAACTCTTCGAAGATTCACTCTACTTGTACTTAAGTCGGCGTTGTGCTTTTGTATTCAATCCCGATGCAATTTCTGTCTTTCATTGGTTAAAGTGAAGGTCCAAGGGATTCAGTAAACCTGCACTGGTGCAGCGGAATCTAACACTGGTCTCCCAGGAGCCTCTCAAATCACAAACTCTTAGAAGATTTACTCTTCTTGTACTTATGTCGGCATTGTACCTTTTGATTTCAATCCCGATGTAATTTCGGTGTTTCATGGCCAATGTGAAAGGCCAAGGCATACAGTAAACCTGCACTAGTGCGTTGGAATCTAAAACTGGTCTCGCATGAGCCGCTCAAAGCACAAACTCATAGACGATTCACTCATCTTGTACTGAGGTCGGCATTGTGCCATTTGTATTCAAACCCGATATACCTTCTGTGTTTCATGGTCAATGTGAAGGTCCAATGCATACAGTAAACCTGGCAAGGTGCATCGGAATCTAATACTGGTCTCCCAGGAGCCGCTCAATCAAAAACTCTTGGAAGATTCACTACTCTTCTTGTACCTAAGTCGGCATTGTCCTCTTTGTATTCAATCCCGATGCAATTTCAGTGTTTCATTTTCAATGTGAAGATCCAAGGGATACAGTAAACAGGCACTGGTGCATCAGAATCTAATACTGGTCTCCCAGGAGCCGCTCAAAGCACAAAGTCTTAGAAGATTCACTCATCTTGTACTTAAGTCGGCATTGTGCTATTTGTATTCCAACCCGATGCAACTTCTGTGTTTCATGCTCAATGTGAAGGTCCAAGGGATACAGTAAACCTGCACTGCTGCATCGAAATGTAAATCTGTTCTCCCAGGAGACGCTCAAATAACAAACTCTTAGAACATTCAATCTTCTTGTACTTAAGTCGGCGTTGTGACTTTTGTATTCAATCCTGATGCAATTTCTGTCTTTCATTGGTCGTAGTGAAGGTCCAAGGGATTCAGTAAACCTGCAATGGTGCAGCGGAATCTAATACTGGGCTCCCAGGAGCCGCTCAAATCACAAACTCTTAGAAGATTCACTCATCCTGTACTTAAGACGGCATTGTGCTTTTATATGCAATCCCGATTAAATTTCTGTGTTTCATGGTCAATGTGAAGGGCCAAGGCAAACAGTAAACCTGCACTGGTGCATTGGTATCTAATACTGGTCTCCCATGAGCCGCTGAAAGCACAAACTCTTAAACGATTCACTCTTCTTGTACTTAAGTAGGCATTGTGCTTTTTGTATTCTTTCCCGATGCAATTTCCGTGTTTCATGGTAAATGTGAAGGTCTAAGGGATACAGTAAACCTGCACTGGGGCATCGGAACCTAATACTGGTTTCACAGGAGCCGCTCAAAGCACAAACCCTTAGAAGATTTACTGTTCTTGTACTTATATCGGCATTGTACCTTTTGATTTCAATCCCGATGCAATTTCTGTTTTTCATGGGCAATGTGAAGGTCCAAGGGATACAGTTAACCTGCACAGGTGCATCGGAATCTAATACTGCTCTCCCAGGAGCCGCTCGAATCACAAACTCATCCGAGATCCACTCATCTTGTACTCAAGTCGGCATTTTGCCTTTTGTATTCAATCCCGATACAATTTCTGTGTTTCATGGTCAATGTGAAGGGCAAAGGCATACAGTAAACCTGCACTGGTGCGTCGGATTCTAATACTCGTCTCCCAGGAGCCGCTCAAATCACAAACTCTTAGGCTGCGTTCACACTGCCGGCCGGGCCGGGCCGGGCTGACGCGTACTGGCTCGGCTCGTGCCTATCCTGCTCAGGCCGACGAGTAGTGCATTCACACTGCGCGCCGCGCCGAGCCGGGTCGGCGAAATGGGGGAAAATCCACTTCTCCGATTTTCATGTTCTAAAAATTCTTAGCGGCATATAAGACTGCGCCACATCGTTTTATGAACTCATTTTTTCCTTAAGAGCGTTACTTACGTCGTGAAAAAAGAAAAAGTCTACTTTTCGTTTCGCGTGATTTCTTAGTTTCGTAACGCTTCCCAACCGATTTTGAAGAAAGTATGCGGCTAAGAAATCTGATTTTTGTACACGTGCTAGTGTAACATCTTAGCTTCGTATTGAATCATTTATCTTTTCATATTTCTTAACAGTCATTGTGAAATGATGCTATTTGTCAACGTTGTGCACTTGATTTACAAATCTTGTAGTGAAAAAGTTATGTAGCGGGTAGCTTACTGTTAGATTCGTTTTACACCATACATTATTGCGAATGAAATGTAGCTAAAAGTACCAAAAAGTTTTTGAAATGATAATGACACTGATATCTGTCTCTGGTCACAAGGAATGCGAGATATTCAGTGGCGTCAGTGCCGCGTCCATAAGCCACGGAGTTCGAGCGGTTACAGCTTGGTTTAATGTAGTCATATAATGCAGGACAGAAAAAAACTAATTACTAGTAATCAGTGGTGTAAAAATAATCACAAAAACAAACTGGAGATTTGTGATACGTTTACTGCAGAAACTGAAGCGCAATTCTGTAGTCTCGTTGTCTACTTTGACAGAAAAAATAATGGAGAGTTAATGAAACTACTGTACATCGACACAGATGTGCGTTTCATTGTTCTTCATTGTTTTTTTTTTTTTCTTCCTTGGCGGGCTGCGCTGCACTGTCAAGGTAATACCCACTCTTTGGCTAAATGGATGTCAGCTGCCGGAGGCCAAATAAATAAATTTTAAAAATCCCCACCCTTCCACAGCTGACAAGCAAGTCAGTAGAAAACGCAGCTGCAGCCAACAGCTGCTCGACTTTACCTAGTCTGTGCTGTGTAGAACAATGTCTTCACTCTTTTATTGGTATTGTTTTGACTCTGCATTTAGGAGAGTTTTTCTCTTTATATGAAGAACTTAAAAACTATCCCGAAAAATTTTATTCAAATTACAGAACGAATCATCATACATTTCAGTATGTGCTGCAGAACATTCAAGACAAAATTTCTAAACAGAACACAAATTTTCGCAGAAGTATAACAGCAGAAGAAAAATTGTGTATAACGATAAGGTAAGATTCGTTAGTACACACTTTTTGGTTTGCAGTAGAACTTTGTACAGCATTCGCTACCTCCAGTTAATTGTAGTCATGCTTTTGTATTTTAAATTTCACAAACACTAACCTCTGAGGGGAAGAGAGTTTATGGGACTCCTGAGAATCATTAGGAAGTAATTAGCTTCGTCATTTTGGGTAATGTCTTGCTGTGCCTTCAACGAAGAATCGCAGAAATACTCCTTCAGAATTTTCCAACTTTTTTCTTCTTTTTTCTTCATGATGCAGCGCTTGGCAGTGGTGATGGTTCATCATGTGGAGCCACTGATGACCTCACAGAATTCTTTTCATTACCTTGTAAGATAGACAGATTGATAGGCGAAGAGTTTTGAGATAATGCCCTTTGACTCAGTGGTTCTATCTCCACTGATAAGGAACTGCCACAGCATGACTTTACAATGCATTATCATCTGGTAGGGACACCTTTCCGTCCCTCAGTGACACTCATATCTGTCTCCGTTTACAAGTAAATGCGAACTATTCAGTGGCGGCAATGCCGCGATCGCTGGCAAGCTATTGTTGTAAATGCATGCAAATACGGTAGATTAAATAAATGAAATAAAAGTAAATTCGCATGCATCATCATAATAAACGTAATTTTTCCTCACTGATTGTGAAATGTGAGGTAACATCTTAAAATAAGACGTGTGCAGTCACACTTGTGAAGAAAGCAGAAGGGAGACGTGTGATGCGTGTACTGCAGAAGCTGTAGTGCTGCTCCACAGGCTCGCGCCTACGGTCGGCTCGCGCCGGCAATATTAAACACTCCGAATGTCGTCGGCTCGGCTCCGGGAGGCTCACGCCGTGTCGGCGCGGCCCGGCCGCCGGTGTGAACACCGCAATTCAAAACCATGTGTTTGATATCGAAGCGGGCTCGGCCCGGCCAGGCTCGGCTCGGCCCGGCCGGCAGTGTGAACGCAGCCTTAGAAGATTCACTCTCCTTGTAATTAAATCGGGATTGTCTTTTTGTATTCAATCCCGATGCAATTTCTGTGTTTCTTTGTCCATGTGACGGTCCAAGGGATACAGTAAACCGTCAATGGTGCATCGGAATCTAATACTGGTCTCCCAGGAGCCGTTCAAAATACAAACTCTTAGGAGATTCACTCGTCTTGTACTTAAGTCGTCATTGTACCGTTTGTATTCAATCCCGATGCAATTTCTGTGTTTCATGGTCAATGTGAAGGTCCAAGGGATACAGTAATCCTGCACTGGAGCATCAGAATTTAATACTGGTCTCCCATGTGCCGCTAAATCACAAACTCCTAGAAGATTCACTCTTCTTGTACTTGATTCCGCATTGTGCCTTTTGTATTCAATCACGATGCGATTTCCGTATTTCATGGTAAATTTAATGGTTTAAGGGATAGAGTAAACCTGCACTGGTTCATCGGAATTTAATACTGGTCTACCAGGAGCCGCTCAGAGCAAAAAAGCTTAGAAGATTCACTCTTGTCGTACTTAAGTCGGCATTGTGGCATTTCTATTCTAAACCGATGCAATTTCTGTGTTTCATGGTCAATGTGAAGGTCCAAGGGATAGAGTAAACCTGCACTGGTGCATCAGAATTTAACACTGGTCTCCTATGTGCCGCTCAAATCACAAACTTCTAGAAGATTCACTCTTCTTGTAATTGATTCCGCATTGTGCCTTTTGTATTCAATCACGATGCGATTTCCGTATTTCATAGTAAATGTGAATGTCCAAGGCATACAGTAAACCTGCTCTGGTGAATAGGAATCTAATAATGGTCTCCCAGGAGACGCTGAAAGCGCATACTCTTAGAAAAATCACTCTTCTTGTACTTAAGTCGGCTTTGTGCATTTTGAATTCAATCCCGATGCAATTTCAGTGTTTCATGGTCAATGTGAAGGTCGAAGGGATACAGTAATCCTGCACTGAAGCATCGGAATCTAATACTGCGCTCCCAGGAGCCGGTCAAACCACAAACGCTTAGAAAACTCACTCTTCTTTTACTTAAGTCGGCATTATTCCCTTTTGTATTCAATCCCGATGCAATTTCTGTCTTTCATTGTCAATGTGAAGGTCCAAGGGATACAGTAAGCGTGCACTGGCGCGTCGGAATCTAATACTGGTCCCGCAGGAGCCGCTCAAACCACAAACTCTTACAAGATTCTATTCTCCTTGTACTTAAGACGGAATGTCCTTATTGTATTCAATCCCGATGCTATTTCTGTGTTTCATGGTCAATGTGACGGTCAGAGCGATACAGTAAACCTGCAATGGTGCATCGAAATCTAATACTGGTCCCCCAGTAGCCGTTCAAAATTCAAACTCTTAGAAGATTTACTCGTCTTGTACTTAAGTCGCCATTGCGCCTTTTGTATTTAATCCCGGTGCAATGTCTGTGTTTCATGGTCAATGTGAAGGTCCAAATGATACAGTTAACCTGCACTGGTGCATCGGAATCTAATACTTGTCTCCTAGGAGCTGCTCAAAGCACAAAGTCTTAGAAGATTCACTCTTCTGGTACTTAAGAAGTCATCGTGCCCTTTGTATTCAATCCCGATGCAATTTCTGTGTTTCATGGTAAATGTGAAGTTCCAAGTGATACAGTAAACCTGCACTAGTGCATCTTCATGTAATACTGATCTCCGAGGAACCGCTGAAAACACAAACTCTTAGAAGACTCACTCTTCTTGTTCTTATGTCGGCGTTGTATCTTTTGCTTTCAATCCCGATAAAATTTCTGTCTTTCATCGGCAATGTGAAGGTCCAACGGATACATCAAACCGGCACTGCTGCATCGGAATCTAATACTGGTCTCCCAGGATTCGCTCAAAGCACAAACTCTTCGAAGATTCACTCTTCTTGTACTTAAGTCGGCATTATCCCTCTTGTATAAAATCCCGATGCAATTTCTGTGTTTCATGGTCAATGTGAATGTCAAAGGCATACAGTAAACCTGCACTGGTGCATCGGAATCTAATAATGGTCTCCCAGGAGCCCAACAAAGATTAAACTTTTCGAAGATGCACTCTTCTTGTACTTAAGTAGGCAATGTGCCTTTAGTATTCAATCCCGATGCAATGTCAGAGTGTCATGGTCAATGTGAAGGTCCAAGGGATACAGCAAACCTGCACTGGTGCATCGTAATTCAATACTGGTCTCCCAGGAGCCGCTCAAACACGAATTCTTAGAAGATTCACTTTTTCTGTACTTGAGAGGGCATTGTGCCTTTTGTATTCAATCCGGATGCAATTTCTACGTTTCATGGTTAATGTGGATGTCCAAGGAACACAGTAAACATGCACTGGTGCATCGGAATCTAATACTGGTCTCCCAATAGCCGTTCAAGGCACTAACTCGTTAAAGATTCACTCTTCTTGTACTTAAGTCAGCATTGCACCTTTTGTATTCATTCCCGATGCTATTTCTGTGTTTCATGGTTAATATGAATCTTCAAGGGATACAGTAAAACTGCACTGGTGCATCGGAATCTAATACTGATCTCCCAGGAGCCGCTCAAAGCACTATCTCTTAGAAGATTCACTGTTCTTGTAATTGAGTCCGCATTATCCCTTTTGTATTCCATCCCGATGCAATGACTGTGTTTCATGGTCAATGTGAAGGTCCAAGTGATACAGTAAACCTGCACTGGTGCATCGGAATCTAATACTGGTCTTCCAGGAGCCGCTCAAAGCACAAACTCTTAGAAGATTCACTCTTCTTGTACTTAAGTCGATATTGTGCCATTTGTATTCAATCGCTATGCAATTTCTGTGTTTCATGGTCAATGTGAAGGTCCAAGTGGTACAGTAAACCTACACTGGTGCATCGGAATCTAATACTGGTCTCCCAGGAGCCGCTCAAAGCACAAACTCTTAGAAGATTCACTTTTCTTGTACTTGAGTCAGCATTGTGTCATTTGTCTTCAATCCCGTTGCAATTTCTGTGTGTCATGGTCAATGTGAAGGACCAAGGGATACGGCAAACCTCCGCTGGTGCATCAGAATTTAAAAGTGGTCTCCCAGGAGCCGCACAAAGCACAAACTCTTAGAAGATTCACTCTTCTTGTACTTAAGACGGCGTCGTGCCTTTTTTTTATTCAATCCAGATGGAATTTCTGTGTTTCACGGTCAATGTGAAGGTCCAAGGGATACGGTAAAGCTGCACTGGTGCATCTTAATCTAATACTTGTATCCGAGGAGCCGCTGAAAGATCAAACTCTTCGAAGATTCACTCATCTTGTATATAAGTAGGCATTGTGCCTTTTAAATTCAATCCCGATGCAGTTTCTGTGTTTTATTGTCTATGTGAAGGTCCAAGGGATTCAGTAAACCTGCACTGGTGCATCGGAATCTAATACTGGTCTCCCAGGAGCCGCTCAAATCACAAACTCTTAGAAGATTCACTCATCTTGTACTTATGTCTGCATTGGGCCATTTTTATTCAATTGGATGCAATTTCTGTCTTTCATTGTCAATGTCAAGGCCCAAGGGATACAGTAAACCTGCACTGGCGCGTCGGAATCTAGTACTGGTCCCACAGGAGCCGCTCAAAGCACAAACTCTTACAAGATTAAATTCTCCTTGTACTTAAGTCGGAATTGTCCTTATTGTATTCAATCCCGATGCTGTTTCTGTGTTTCATGGTCAATGTGACGGTCAGAGCGATACAGTAAACCTGCAATGGTGCATCGGAATCTAATACTGGTCCCCCAGGAGCCGTTCAAAATACAAACTCTTAGAAGATTCACCCGTCTTGTACTTAAGTCGCCATTGTGCCTTTTGTATTTAATCCCGGTGCAATTTCTATGTTTCATGGTCAATGTGAATGTCCAAATGATACAGTTAACCTGCACTGGTGCATCGGAATCTAATACTTGACTCCTAGGAGCCGCTCGAAGCACAAACTCTTAGAAGATTCACTCTTCTTGTACTTAAGACGTCATCGTGCCCTTTGTATTCAATCCCGATGCAATTTCAGTGTTTCATGGTCAATGTGAAGGTCCGAGGGCTACAGTAAACGTGTACTGGTGCATCGGAATCTAATACAGGGGTCCCAGGAGCCGCTCAAACCACAAACTCGTAGAAGATGCACTCTTCTAGTACTTAAGTTGGCATTGTGCATTTTGATTTCAATCCCGGTGCAATTTCTGTCTCTAATGGTCAATGTATAGGTCCAAGGGATACAGTAAACCTTCAATGGTGCATCGTAATCTAATACTGGTCACCCAGGAGCCGCTCAAAGCACGAACTCTTAGGAGATTAACTCTTCTTGTACTTAAGTCGGCATTGTGCCTTTTGCATTCAATCCCGATGCGGTTTCTGCGTTTCCCATTCAATTTGAAGGTCCAAGGGATACAGTAAACGTGCACTGGTACATCAGAATCTTATACTGGAGTCATAGGACCCGCTCAAAGCACAAACACTTAGAAAATTTACTCTTCTTGTACCTAAGTCGGCATTGTCCCTTTTGTATTCAATCCGGATACAATATCTGTGTTTCATGGTAAATGTGAAGGTCCAAGTGATACAGTAAACCTGCACTGGTGCATCTGAATCTAATACTGATCTCCGAAAGGCCGCTGAAAACACAAACTCTTAGAAGACTCACTCTTCTTGTACTTATGTCGGCGTTGTAGCTTTTGCTTTCAATCCCGATAAAATTTCTGTCTTTCATGGGCAATGTGAAGGTCCAACGGATACATCAAACCGGCACTGCTGCATCGGAATCTAATACTGGTTTGCCAGGATTCGCTCAAAGCACAAATTCTTAGAAGATTCACTCTTCTTGTAGTTAAGTCGGCATTGTCCCTCTTGTATGCAATCCTGATGCAATTTCTGTGTTCCACGGTCAATGTGAATGTCAAAGGCATACAGTAAACCTGCACTGGTGCAGTGGAATGTAATACTGGTCGCCCAGGAGCTGGTCAAACACAAACTATTAGAAGACTCACTCTTCGTGTTCCAAAGTCGGCATTGTCCCTTTTGTATTCAATCCCGATGCACTATCTGTGTTTCTTTGTCAATGTGAAGGTCCAGGGTATACAGTAAACCTGCACTGGTGCATCGGAATCTAATACTGTTCTCACAGGAGCCGCTCCAACCACAAATTCGTAGAAGATTCACTCTTCTTGTACTTAAGTTGGCATTGTGCCTTTTGTGTTCATCCCCGATGCAATTATTGTGTTTCATGGTCAATGTGAAAGTCGAAGGCATACAGTAAACCAGCAGTGGTGCATTGGACTCTAATACTGGTCTCCCAGGATTCGCTCAAAGCACAAACTCTTAGAAGATTCACTCTTCTTTTACTTATGTCGACATTGTCCCTTTTGTATTCAATCCCTTTGCAATACCTGTGTTTCATGGTCAATGTGAAGGTCCAAGTAATACATCAAACCTGCACTTTTGCATCGGAATCTAATACTGGTCTCCCATGACTAGCTCAACGCACAAACTCTTAGAAGATTCACTCCTCTTGTACTTAAGTCGGCATTATCCCAATTGTATTCATTCCCAATGCAATTTCTGTGTTTCATGGTCAATGTGAATGTCCAAGGCATACAGTAAACCTGCATTGGTGCATCGGAATCTAATAATGGTCTCCCAGGAGCCCAACAAAGAACAAACTCTTAGAAGATGCACTCTTCTTGTACTTTTGAACAAACTCTTAGAAGATGCACTCTTCTTGTACTTAAGTAGGCGATGTGCATTTTGTATTCAATCTGGATGCAATTTCTACGTTTCATGGTCAATGTGAAGGTCCAAGTGATACAGTAAACCTGCACTGGTGCATCGGAATCTAATACTGGTCTTCCAGGACTAGCTCAACGCACAAACTCTTAGAAGATTCACTCCTCTTGTACTTAAGTCGGCATTATCCCTATTGTATTCATTCCCAATGCAATTTCTGTGTTTCATGGTCAATGTGAATGTCCAAGGCATACAGTAAACCTGCATTGGTGCATCGGAATCTAATAATGGTCTCCCAGGAGCCCAACAAAGAACAAACTCTTAGAAGATGCACTCTTCTTGTACTTTTGAACAAACTCTTAGAAGATGCACTCTTCTTGTACTTAAGTAGGCGATGTGCCTTTTGTATTCAATCTGGATGCAATTTCTACGTTTCATGGTCAATGTGAAGGTCCAAGTGATACAGTAAACCTGCACTGGTGCATCGGAATCTAATACTGGTCTTCCAGGAGCCGCTCAAAGCACAAACTCTTAGAAGATTCACTCTTCTTGTACTTAAGTCGGCATTGTGATTTTTGTATTCAATCCAGATGCAATTTCTGTGTTTCACGGTCAATGTGAAGTTCCAAGGGATACGGTAAAGCTGCACTGGTGCATCTTAATATAATACTGGTCTCCGAGGAGCCGCTGAAAGCCCAAACTCTTCGAAGATTCACTCATGTTGTATATAAGTAGGCATTGTGCCTTTTGTATTCAATCCCGATGCAGTTTCTGTGTTTTATTGTCTTTTTGAAGGTCCAAGGGATTCAGTAAACCTGCACTGGTGCATCGGAATCTAATAGTGGTCTCCCAGGAGCCGCTCAAATCACAAACTCTTTGAAGATTCTCTCATCTTGTACTTATGTCGGCATTGGGCAATTTTTATTCAATTCGATGCAACTTCTGTGTCTCATGGTCAATGTGAAGCTCCATGGGATACAGTGAAACAGCACTGGTGCATCGGAATCTAATACAGGTCTCCCAGGAGCCGCTCAAAGCAACTCTTCGAGGATTCACTCTTCTTGTACATACGACGGCATTGTGCCTCTTGTAATCAATCCCGATGCAATTTCTGTGTTTCATGGTCAATGTGAAGGTCCAAGTGATACAGTAAAACTGCACTGGTGCATCGGAATATAATAGTGGTCTCCCAGGAGACGATCAAAGCACAAACTCTTAGAAGATTCACTCATTTTGTACTTAAGTCGGCATTGTGCCACTTGTATTCAATCCCGATGCAATTTCTGTGTTTCTCTGTCAATGTGAAGGTACAAGGCATACAGTGAACCTGCACTGGTGCATCGGAATCTAACACTGGTTTCCCAGGAGCCGCTCAAAGCACAAATTCTTAGAAGATTCACTCTTCTTGTACTTGACTCGGGATTGCCCTTCTTGTAATCAATACCGATGCAATTTCTGTGTTTCATGGTCAATGTGAAGGTCCAAGTGATACAGGGAACCTGCACTGGTGCATCGGAATCTAATATTGGTCTCCCAGGAGCCATTGAAAATACAAACTCTTAGAAGATTCACTCGTCTTGTACTTAAGTCGCCATTGGGAATTTTGTATTCAATCCCGATGCAATTTGTGAGTTTCATGGTCTATGTGAAGGTCCAATTGATCTAGTTATCCTGCACTGGTGCACCGGAATGTAATACTTGTCTCCTAGGAGCGGCTCAAAGCTCAAACTCTTAGAAGATTCACTCTTCTTGTACTTAAGTCGGCATTATCCCTATTGTATTCATTCCCAATCCAATTTCTTTGTTTCATGGTCAATGTGAAGGTCCAAGTGGTACAGTAAACCTACACTGGTGCATCGGAATCTAATACTGGTCTCCCAGGAGCCGCTCAAAGCACAAACTCTTAGAAGATTCACTTTTCTTGTACTTGAGTCAGCATTGTGTCATTTGTCTTCAATCCCGTTGCAATTTCTGTGTTTCATTGTCTATGTGAAGGTCCAGGGCATACAGTAAACCTGCACTGGTGCATAGGAATCTAATAATGGTCTCCCAGAAGCCCAACAAAGCACAAACTCTTCGAAGATACACTCTTCTTGAACTTAAGTAGGCGATGTGCCTTTAGAATTCAATCCCGATGCAATGTCTGTGTGTCATGATCAATGTGATGGTCCAAGGGATACAGCAAACCTGCACTGGTGCATCGTAATCTAATACTGGTCTCCCAGGAGCCGCTCAAACACGATATCTAAGAAGATTCACTCTTTCTGTACTTGAGACGGCATTGTGCCTTTTCTATTCAATCCGGATGCAATTTCTACGTTTCATGGTCAATGTGAATGTCCAAGGAATACAGTAAATCTGCACTGGTGCATCGGAATCTAATACTGGTCTCCCAATAGCCGTTCAAGTCACAAACCCGTTGAAGATTCACTCTTCTTGTACATAAGTCAGCATTGCACCTTTTGTATTTATTCCCGATGCAATTTCTGTGTTTCATGGTCAATATGAATCTTCAAGGGATACAGTAAACCTGCACTGGTGCATCGCAATCTAATACTGATCTCCCAGGATCCGCTCAAAACACTAACTCTTAGAAGATTCACTCTTCTTGTAGTTAAGTCGGCATTATCCCTTTTGTATTGCATCCCGATGCAATTTCTGTGTTTCATGGTCATTGTGAAGGTCCAAGTGATACAGTAAACCTGCACTGGTGAATCGGAATGTAATACTGGTTTCCCAGGAGCCGCTCAAAGCACAAACTCTTAGAAGATTCACTCTTCTTGTACTTAAGTCGATACTGTGCCATTTGAATTCAATCGCTATGCAATTTCTGTGTTTCATGGTCATTGTGAAGGTCCTAGTGATACAGTAAACCTGCACTGGTGCATCTGAATCTAATACTGGTCTCCCAGGAGCCGCTCAAAGCACAAACTCTTAGAAAATTAACTCTTCTTGTACTTGAGTCGGCATTGTGTCATTTGTCTTAAATCCCGATGCAATTTCTGTGTGTCATGGTCAATGTGAAGGACCAAGGGATACGGAAAACCTGCGCTGGTGCTTCGGAATTTAAAAGTGTTCTCCCAGGAGCCGCACAAAAAACACAAACTCTTAGAAGATTCACTCTTCTTGTACTTAAGACGGCATTGTGATTTTTGCATTCAATCCAGATGCAATTTCTGTGTTTCACGGTCAATGTGAAGTTCCAAGGGATACGGTAAAGCTGCACTGGTGCATCTTAATCTAATACTGGTCTCCGAGGAGCCGCTGAAAGCCCAAACTCTTCGAAGATTCGCCGGCCGAAGTGGCCGTGCGGTTAAAGTCGCTGCAGTCTGGAACCGCAAGACCGCTACCGTCGAAGGTTCGAATCCTGCCTCGGGCATGGATGTTTGTGATGTCCTTAGGTTAGTTAGGTTTAACTAGTTCTAAATTCTAGGGGACTAATGACCTCAGCAGTTTGAGTCCCATAGTGCTCAGAGCCATTTTTTTTTCTTCGAAGATTCACTCATCTTGTATGTAAGTAGGCATTGTGCCTTTTGTATTCAATCCCGATGCAGTTTCTGTGTTTTATTGTCTTTTTGAAGGTCCAAGGGATTCAGTAAACCTGCACTGGTGCATCGGAATCTAATACTGGTCTCCAAGGAGCCGCTCAAATCACAAACTCTGAAGATTCACTCATCTTGTACTTATGTCGGCATTGGGCAATTCTTATTCAATTCGATGCAATTTCTGTGTCTCATGGTCAATGTGAAGCTCCAGGGGATACAGTGAAACAGCACTGGTGCATCGGAATCTAATACTGGTCCCCCAGGAGCCGCTCACAGCACACTCTTCGAGGATTCACTCTTCTTGTACATAAGACGGCATTGTGCCTTTTGTATTAAATCCCGATGCAATTTCTAAGGTTCATGGTCAATGCGAAGGACCAAAGGATACAGTAAACCAGTACTGGTGTATCAGAACCTAAAACTGGTCTCCCAGGAGCCGCTCAAAGCACAAACTTCTTGTACTTAAGTCAGCATTGTCCCTTTTTCGATCCATTGCCGATGCAGTATCTGTGTCTCATGGTCAATGTGAAGGTCCAAGTGATACAGTAAACCTGCACTGGTGCATTGAAAACTAATACTGGTCTCCCAGGAGCCACTCAAACACAAACCCTTAGAAGATTCACTCTTCTTGTACCTAAATCGGCATTGTCCCCTTTGTATCCAATCCCGACGTAATTTCTGTGTTTCATTGTCAATATGAAGGTCCAAGGTATAAAGTAAACCTGCACTGGTGCATCGGAATCTAATACTGTTCTCCCAGGAGCCGCACAAAGTACAAACTCTTAGAAGATTCACTCAAATTGTACTTATGTCGGCATTGAACCTATTGTATTCAATTTCGATGCAATTTCTGTGTTGCATGGTCAATGTGAAGTCCAAGAGATACAATTAACCTGCACTGGCGAATCAGAATCTAATACAGGTCTCCCAGGAGCTGCTCAAACACAAACTCTTAGGAGATTCACCCTTCTTGTACTTAAGTCGGCATTGTCCCTTTTGTATTCATTCCCGATGCAATTTCTGTGATTCATGGTCAATGCGAAAGTCCAAGGGACACAGTAAACTTGCACTGGTGCATCGGAATCTAATACTGGCCACCCAGGAGCCGCTCAAAGCACAAACTCCATGAAGAATCCCTCTTCTTGTACTTAAGATGGCATTGTGCAATTTGTATTCAATCCCGATCTGATTTCTGTGTTTCATGGTCAATGTGAAGGTCCAGCGGATACAGTAAACCTGCACTGGTGCATCGGAATCTTATACTGGTCTCCCAGGAACCGCTGAAAGCGCATACTCTTAGAAGATTCACTCTTCTTGTACTTAAGTCGGCTTTGTGGATTTTGTATACTATCCCGATGCAATATCCGTGTTTCATGGTCAATGTGAAGGTCCAAATGAAACAGTCAACCTGCACTGGTGCATCGGAATCTAATACTGATCTCCCAGGAGCCGCACAAATCACAAACTCTTTGAAGATTCATTCTTCTTTTACTTAAGTCGTCATTGTGCTTTTTGTAATCAATCCCGATTCAATTACCGTGTTTCATGGTCAATGTGACGGTCCAAGGGATACAGTATACCTTCACTGCTGCATCGCAATCTAATAGTGGTCTCCCAGGAGAAGCTCAAAGCACAAACACTTAGAAGATTCACTCTCCTTGTACCTAAGTCGGCAATGTCCCTTTTGTATTCAATGCCAATGCAATTTCCGTATTTCATGGTCAATGTGAAGCTCCAGGGGATACAGTGAAACAGCACTGGTGCATCGGAATCTAATACTGGTCTCCCAGGAGCCGCTCAAAGCACAAACTCTTCGAAGATTCACTCTTCTTACACATAAGACGGCATTGTGCCTTTTGTATTCAATCCCGATGCAATTTCTATGTTTCATGGTCAATGTGTACGACCAAAGGATACAGTAAACCAGCACTGGTGTATCGGAATCTATGTCTGGTCTCCCAGGAGTCGATCAAACACAAACTTCTTTGTACTTAAGTCAGCATTGTCCCTTTGGTATTCATTGCCGATGCAATATCGGTTTTTCATGGTCAATGAGAATGTCCAATTGATACAATTAACCTGCATTGGTGAATCACACTCTAATACAGGTCTCCCAGGAGCTGCTCAAAGCACAAACTCTTAGGAGATTCATTCAACTTGTACTTAAGTCGGCATTGTTCCTTTTGTATCCAATCCCGACGCAATTTCTGTGTTTCATTGTCAATGTGAAGGACCAAGGTATACAGTAAACCTTCACTGGTGCATCGGAATCTAATACTGGTCTCCCAGTAGCCGCTCAAACCACATAATCTTAGAAGATTCATTCGTCTTGAATTTAAGTCGGCATTTTGCCTTTTGTATTTCAATACCGATGCAATTTCTGTGATTCATGGTCAATGGGAAAGTCCAAGGGACACAGTAAACTTACAGTGGTGCATCGGAATCTAATACTGGTCTCCCAGGAGCCGTTCAAAGCACAAACTCTTTTAAAATTCACTCTTCTTGTACTTAAGTTGGCATTGTGCAATTTGTAATCAATCCCGAACAGATTTCTGTGTTTCATGGTCAATGTGAAGGTCCAAGGAATACAGTAAACCTGCACTGGTGCATCGGAATCTAATACTGGTCTCCCAGGAGCCGCTCAAAGGAAAAATTCTTAGAAGATTCACTCTTCTTGTACTTAAGTCGGAATTGTCCCTTTTGTATTCAATCCCGATGCGATTTCTGTGTTTCATGGTCAATGTGAAGGTCCAAGTGATACCTTAAACCTGCACTGGTGCATCGGAATATAGTACTGGTCTCCCAGGAGACGATCAAAGCACAAACTCTTATAAGATTCACTCAACTTGTACTTAAGTCGGCATTGAACCGATTGTATTCAATTTCGATGCAATTTCTGTGTATCTTGGTGAATGTGAAGGTCCAAGGCTTACAGTTAACCTGCACTGGTGGATCAGAATCTAATACAGGTCTCCCAGGAGCTGCTCAAAGCACAAACTCTTAGGTAATTCACTCTTCTTGTACTTAAGCGGCATTGTCCCTTTTGTATTCATCCCCCCCCAATATCTGTGTTTCATGGTCGATGTGAAGCTCCAAGGGATACAGTAAACCTGCACTGGTGCATTGGAATCTAACACTGATCTCCCAGGAGCCGCTCAAAGCACAAACTCTTAGAAGATTCACTCTTCTTGTACTTAAATCGGCATTGCCCCTCTTATATTCAATCCCTATGCAATTTCTGTGTTTCATGGTCAATGCGAAAGTCCAAGGGACACAGTAAACTTGCACTGGTGCATCGGAATCTGATACTGGTCTCCCGGGAGTCGCTCAAGCACTAACTCTTTGAAGATTCACTCTTCTTGTACTTAAGTTGGAATTGTGCAATTTGTATTCAATCCCGACCAGATTTCTGTGTTTCATGGTCAATGTGAAGGTCCAAGGGATACAGTAAACCTGCACTGATGGATCGGAATCTAATACTGGTCCCCCAGGAGCCGCTCAAAGGACAAATTCTTAGAAGATTCACTCTTCTTGTACTTAAGTCCGAATTGTCCATTTTGTATTCAATCCCGATGCTATTTCCGTGTTTCATGGTCAATGTGAAGGTCCAAGTGTTACAGTAAACCGGCACTGGTGCATCGGAATCTGATACTGATCTCCCAGGAGCCGCTCAAACCACATACTCCTTTAATATTCACGCTTCTTGTACTTCAGTCGGCATTGTCCCTTTTGTATTCAATCCCGATGCAATTTCTGTGTTTCATGTACAATGTGAAGGTCCAAGGGATACAGTGAACCTGCACTGGTGCATCGGAATCTAATACTGGTATCCCAGGAGCCGCTCAATCCACAAACTCATAGAAGATTAATTTTTTGCGAATTTAAGTCGGCATTGTTAATTTTTTATTCAATCCCGATGCAATTTCTGTGATTCATGGTCAATGTGAAGGTCCAAGGGATACAGTAAACCTTCACTGGTGCATCGGAATCTAATACTGGTCTCCCAGGAGCCACTAAAACCACAAACTCTTAGAAGACTCACTCTTCTTGTACCGAAATCGGCATTGTCCCCTTTGTATCCAATCCCGACGTAATTTCTGTGTTTCATTGTCAATATGAAGGTCCAAGGTATAAAGTAAACCTGCACTGGTGCATCGGAATCTAATACTGTTCTCCCAGGAGCCGCACAAAGTACAAACTCTTAGAAGATTCACTCAAATTGTACTTATGTCGGCATTGAACCTATTGTATTCAATTTCGATGCAATTTCTGTGTTGCATGGTCAATGTGAAGGTCCAAGAGATACAATTAACCTGCACTGGCGAATCAGAATCTAATACAGGTCTCCCAGGAGCTGCTCAAAGCACAAACTCTTAGGAGATTCACCCTTCTTGTACTTAAGTCGGCATTGTCCCTTTTGTATTCATTCCCGATGCAATTTCTGTGATTCATGGTCAATGCGAAAGTCCAAGGGACACAGTAAACTTGCACTGGTGCATCGGAATCTAATACTGGCCTCCCAGGAGCCGCTCAAAGCACAAACTCCATGAAGAATCCCTCTACTTGTACTTAAGATGGCATTGTGCAATTTGTATTCAATCCCGATCTGATTTCTGTGTTTCATGGTCATTGTGAAGGTCCAGCGGATACAGTAAACATGCACTGGTGCATCGGAATCTTATACTGGTCTCCCAGAAGCCGCTCAAATCACAAAGTCTTAGAAGAATCACTCATCTTGTACTTATGTCGTCATTGGGCCATTTTTATTCAATTCGATGCAATTTCTGTGTTTCATGGTCATTGTGAAGGTCCAAGGGATACAGTACGTCTGCACTGGTGCATCGGAATCTAATACTGGTCTCCCAGGAACCGCTGAAAGCGCATACTCTTAGAAGATTCACTCTTCTTGTACTTAAGTCGGCTTTGTGGATTTTGTATTCTATCCCGATGCAATATCCGTGTTTCATGGTCAATGTGAAGGTCCAAATGAAACAGTCAACCTGCACTGGTGCATCGGAATCTAATACTGATCTCCCAGGAGCCGCACAAATCACAAACTCTTTGAAGATTCATTCTTCTTTTACTTAAGTCGTCATTGTGCTTTTTGTAATCAATCCCGATTCAATTTCCGTGTTTCATGGTCAATGTGACGGTCCAAGGGATACAGTATACCTTCACTGCTGCATCGCAAACTAATAGTGGTCTCCCAGGAGAAGCTCAAAGCACAAACACTTAGAAGATTCACTCTCCTTGTACCTAAGTCGGCAATGTCCCTTTTGTATTCAATGCCAATGCAATTTCCGTATTTCATGGTCAATGTGAAGCTCCAGGGGATACAGTGAAACAGCACTGGTGCATCGGAATCTAATACTGGTCTCCCAGGAGCCGCTCAAAGCACAAACTCTTCGAAGATTCACTCTTCTTACACATAAGACGGCATTGTGCCTTTTGTATTCAATCCCGATGCAATTTCTATGTTTCATGGTCAATGTGTACGACCAAAGGATACAGTAAACCAGCACTGGTGTATCGGAATCTATGTCTGGTCTCCCAGGAGTCGATCAAACACAAACTTCTTGTACTTAAGTCAGCATTGTCCCTTTGGTATTCATTGCCGATGCAATATCGGTTTTTCATGGTCAATGTGAATGTCCAATTGATACAATTAACCTGCATTGGTGAATCACAATCTAATACAGGTCTCCCAGGAGCTGCTCAAAGCACAAACTCTTAGGAGATTCATTCAACTTGTACTTAAGTCGGCATTGTTCCTTTTGTATCCAATCCCGACGCAATTTCTGTGTTTCATTGTCAATGTGAAGGACCAAGGTATACAGTAAACCTTCACTGGTGCATCGGAATCTAATACTGGTCTCCCAGTAGCCGCTCAAACCACATAATCTTAGAAGATTCATTCGTCTTGAATTTAAGTCGGCATTTTGCATTTTGTATTTCAATACCGATGCAATTTCTGTGATTCATGGTCAATGGGAAAGTCCAAGGGACACAGTAAACTTACAGTGGTGCATCGGAATCTAATACTGGTCTCCCTGGAGCCGTTCAAAGCACAAACTCTTTTAAAATTCACTCTTCTTGTACTTAAGTTGGCATTGTGCAATTTGTAATCAATCCCGATCAGATTTCTGTGTTTCATGGTCAATGTGAAGGTCCAAGGGATACAGTAAACCTGCACTGGTGCATTGGAGTCTAACACTGATCTCCCAGGAGCCGCTCAAAGCACAAACTCTTAGAAGATTCACTCTTCTTGTACTTAAATCGGCATTGCCCCTCTTATATTCAATCCCTATGCAATTTCTGTGTTTCATGGTCAATGCGAAAGTCCAAGGGACACAGTAAACTTGCACTGGTGCATCGGAATCTGATACTGGTCTCCCGGGAGCCGCTCAAGCACTAACTCTTTGAAGATTCACTCTTCTAGTACTTAAGTTGGAATTGTGCAATTTGTATTCAATCCCGACCAGATTTCTGTGTTTCATGGTCAATGTGAAGGTCCAAGGGATACAGTAAACCTGCACTGGTGGATCGGAATCTAATACTGGTCCCCCAGGAGCCGCTCAAAGGACAAATTCTTAGAAGATTCACTCTTCTTGTACTTAAGTCGGAATTGTCCATTTTGTATTCAATCCCGATGCTATTTCCGTGTTTCATGGTCAATGTGAAGGTCCAGCTGTTACAGTAAACCTGCACTGGTGCATCGGAATCTGATACTGATCTCCCAGGAGGCGCTCAAACCACATACTCCTTTAATATTCACGCTTCTTGTACTTAAGTCGGCATTGTCCCTTTTGTATTCAATCCCGATGCAATTTCTGTGTTTCATGTACAATGTGAAGGTCCAAGGGATACAGTGAACCTGCACTGGTGCATCGGAATCTAATACTGGTATCCCAGGAGCCGCTCAATCCACAAACTCATAGAAGATTCATTTTTTGCGAATTTAAGTCGGCATTGTTAATTTTGTATTCAATCCCGATGCAATTTCTGTGATTCATGGTCAATGTGAAGGTCCAAGGGATACAGTAAACCTTCACTGGTGCATCGGAATCTAATACTGGTCTCCCAGGAGCCACTAAAACCACAAACTCTTAGAAGACTCACTCTTCTTGTACTTAAGTAGGCATTGTACATTTGGTATTCAATCCCGACCTAATTTCTGTGGCATGGTCAACGTCAAGGTCCAAGGGAGACAGTAAACGAGCACTGGTGCATAGGAATCTAATACTGGTCTCCCAGAATCCACTCGATGCAAAAATTCTTAGAAGATTCACTCTTCTTGTACTTACGTCGTCATTGTCACTTTTGTATTCAATCCCGATGCCATTTCTGTGTTTCATGGTCAATGTGAAGGTCCGTGGGAAACAGTAAACCTGCACTGGTGAATCGGAATCTAATACTGGTTCCCAGTAGCCGCTCAAACCACAAACTCTTTGAAGATTCACTCTTCTTGTACTTAAATCGGCATTGTGCCTTTTGTATTCAATCCCGATCCGATTTCTGTGTTTCATGGTCAATGTGAAGGTCCAAGGGATACAGTAAACATGCACTGGTGCATCGGAATCTAATACCGGTCTCCCAGAATCTACTCGAAGCAAAAATTCTTAGAAGATTCACTCTTCTTGTACTTAAGCTGGCATTGTATCTTTTGTATTCAATCCTGATGCAATTGCTGTGTTTAATGGTCAATGTGAAGGTCGAAGGGGTACAGTAAACCTGCAGTGGTGCATCGGGATCTAATACTGGTCTGCCAGGAAGCGCTAAAAGCACTAACTCTTTGTAGATTCACTCCTCTTGTACTTAAAACGGCATTGTGCCTTTTGTATTCAATCCCGATCCGATTTCTGTGTCTCACGGTAATTGTGAAGGACCAAAGGATATAGTAAACCTGCACTGGCGTATCTGAATCTAATTCTGTCTCCCAGGAGTCGCTGAAACCACAAACTCTTAGAAGCTTCACTCTTTTAGTACTTAGGTTAGCATTGTGCCGTTTGTATTAAATCCCGATGCAATTGCTGTGTTTCATGGTCAATGTGAAGGTCCAAGGGATACAGTAAACCTGCACTGGTGCATCGGAATCTAATACTGGTCTCCCAGGAGCCGCTCAAACCACATACTCTTTGAAGATTTACTCTTCTTGTACTTAAGTCGGCATTGTCCCTTTTGTATTCAATCCCGATGCAATTTCTGTGTTTCATGTACAATGTAAAGGTCCAAGGGATACAGTGTACCTGCACTGGTGCTTCGGAATCTAATACTGGTATCCCAAGAGCCGCTCAAACCACAAACTCATAGAAGATTCATTTTTTTCGAATTAAAGTCGGCATTGTCAATTTTGTATTCAATCCCGATGCAATTTCTGTGATTCATGGTGAATGTGAAGGTCCAAGGGATACAGTAAACATGCACTGGTGCATCGGAATCTAATACTGATCTCCCAGGATCCACTAAAACCACAAAATCTTACAATATTCGTTCTTCTAGAATTTAAATCGGCAATGTCCCTTTTGTTTTTAATCCCAATGCAATTTCTGTGTTTCATGGTCAATACGAAGGTCCATGGGATACAGTAAACCTGCACTGGTGCTTCGGAATCTAATACTGGTTCCCAGTAGCCGCTCAAACCACAAACTCTTTGAAGATTCACTCTTCTTGTACTTAAGTCGTCATTGTCACTTTTCTATGCAATCCCGATGCCATTTCTGTGTTTCATGGTCAATGTGAAGGCCAAGGGATATAGTAAACTTGCACTGGTGCATCAGAATATAATACTGGACTCCCAGGAGCCGCTCAAAAGCAATTTCTTAGACGATTCACTCCTCTTGTACTTAAGTGGTCATTGTCGCCTTTGTATTCAATCCCGATGCAATTTCTGTTTTCATGGTCAATGTCAAGGTCCAAAGGATACACTAAACCTGAACTGGTGCATCGGTATCTAATACTGGTCTGCCAGGAACCGCTCAAAGCACTAACTCTCAGTAGATTCACTCTTGTTGTACTTGTGCCTTTAGTATTCAATCCCGATCCGATTTCGGTGTCTCACGGTAATTGTGATGGACCAAAGGATACAGTAAACCTGCACTGGTGCATCGGAATCATATACTGGTGTCCCAGGAGCCGCTCAGAGCACAAAATAGTGGAGATTCATTCTTCTTGAATTTAAGTCGGCATTCCCCCATTTGTATTTAATCCCGATGCAAAATCTGTGTTTCATGGTCAATGTGAAGGTAAAAGGGATATAGTAAAGCTGCACTGCTGCATCCGAATCTAATACTGGTCTCCCAGGCGCCGCTCAAACCACAAACTCATAGAAGATTCACTCCTCTTGTACTTAAGTCGGCATTGTGCCTTTTGTATTCAATCCCGATCCGATTTCTGTGTTTCATGGTCAATGTGAAGGTCAAACGGATATAGTAAAGCTGCACTGGAGCATCCGACTCTAATACTGGTCTCCCAGGAGCCGCTCAAACCACAAACTCTTAGAAGATTCACTCTTCTTGTACTTAAGTCGGCATTGTCCCTCTTGTATTCAAACCCGATGCAATATCTGTTTTCATGGTAAATGTGACGGTCCAAGGGATACAGTAAACCTGAACTGGTGCATCGGTATCTAATACTGTTCTCCCAGAAGCCGCTCAATCCACAAACTCTTAGAAGTTTCACTCTTCTAGTACTTAAGTTGGCATTGTACCGTTTGCATTCAATCCCGATGCAATTGCTGTGTTTCATAGTCTATGTGAAGGTCCAAGGGATACAGTAAACCTGCATTGGTGCATCGGAATCTAATGCTGGTCTCCCAGGAGCCGCTCAAACGACAAACTCTAACAAGGGGAGGCCGCCAATTGTGAAATTCAGATTCGATTCATACTGCGCATAATAAAAGCTCATGGCCATAGGTGTAATGTGGCAAAGTACCAAGATGCACTTCTCAGCCGTTGTCGAGAAAATCGACAGTTAAAAGAAACCGTTGCGGTGAAATACTCTCTGCGGTTAATAATTTTCTACAGCGTCGTGGCGCAGCGGTAAGCGCTCGGGTTCGTAATCCGAAGGTCGCCGGATCGAATCCCGCGGCATGCAACTTTTTTTTATTATTAGTTTTTTGTAATTCGAATATATATATATATATATATATATATATATATAGATTTTAAGGATATTATGATTGATGCTACTTCTTTGGGAGACGTGAGTGTCATTTCCATTTTACTGAAGTTATTTTTAAAGAGTGGTCTCAGTTACTCCATTGCACTGTTCACTGAACCTGACTTTCAACAACTTATTATATGCATAATTGTTGCAACTGATTGCCGGGAATTATATATATGTGTGTGTGTATATATATACACATTTGAATTACAAAAAACAATGAATTAATGAATTGCTTATGCATGTTTGTGAAGGCGGATCGCTCTCCAATTGTACCGCCTCCATTTTTCCGTTTGTTTAACAGGGTGTACCAAAGCTCTCACGCCCGCACTGATTTTCGACGCTGTTATAAGTTGCGCTAGGGACCGCATCTACCTTCTTTCGAAGTTAGCAGGCAACTATGCTGTTATGCGGCGGCTCGTTTCGGCCCATTCAACATCTGTCCATCAAGTGTAACGAGCGAGTAACGGAGTTTATATTTCATACCTGCCACAGCAAATTTGTGTTCGTGGGGTCTCTATACTAATTCGAACGTTTGACTTACGCTATACGTATTCGTTTCGGAATATCGTTTCTACGTCTTCCGTTAACTATACGTGGTAAACATTATGAAGACAATTAATAACATTTGTGAAATACAACTTTGTTTGCGGAAAACATAATGATGTTCGAAGTCGCCAGTTTTTCCACGACAAACGACTTTCAACAACTTATTATATGCATAATTGTTGCAACTGATTGCCGGGAATTATATATATATGTGTGTGTATATATATACACATTTGAATTACAAAAAACAAATACTAAAAAAAAAGTTGCATGGCGCGATATTCGATCCGGCGACTTTCGGATTACAAACCCGAGCGTTTACCGCTGCGCCATAACGCTGTAGAAAATTACTAATCGTAGAGAGTATTTCACCGCAACGGTTTCTTTTTAACTGCCGGTTTTCTCGACAACGGCTGAGAAGTGCATCTTAGTGCTTTGCCACATTACACCTCTGGCCATGAGCTTTTATTATGCGCAGTATGAATCGAATCTGAATTTCACAATTGGCGGCCTCCCCTTGTAAGAAGATTCAGTCTTCTGGTACTTATGTTGGCATTGTGACTTTTGTATTCAATCCCGATGCAATTGGTGTGTTTAATGGTCAATGTGAAGGTCCAAGAGATACAGTAAACCTGCACTGGTGCATCGGAATCTAATACTGGTCTACCAGGAGCCGCTCAAAGAACAAACTCTTAGTAGATTCACTCTTCTTGTACTTAAGTCGGCATTGTGCATTTTGTATCCAATCCCGATGCGATTTCTGTATCTCACGGTCAATGTGAAGGCCCGAGGGATACAGAAAACCTGCACTGGTGCATCGGAATCTATTACTAGTCTCCCAGGAGCCGGTCAAACCACAAAATCGTAGAGAATCAATCTTCTTGAATTTATGTCGGCACTGTCCCATTTGTATATAACCCCGATGCAATTTCTGTGTTTGATGGTCTATGTGAAGGTCCAAGAGATACAGTAAACCTGCACTGGTGCATCGGAATCTAATACTGGTCTCCCAGGAGCCGCCAAAACCACAAATTCTTTGAAGATTCACTCTTCTTGTATTTAAGTCGGCATTGTGTATTCTGTATTTAATCCCGAACCGATTTCTGTGTTTCATGGTCAATGTGAAGGTCCAAGAGATACAGTACACCTGCCCTGGTGCAATGGAATCTAATACTGGTCTCCCAGGAGCCGCTCAATCACAAACTCTTACAAGATTCACTCTTCTTGTACCTACGTCGTCATTGTCGCTTCTGTGTTCAATGCCGATGAAATATATGTGTTTCATGGTCAATGTGAAGGTCCGAGGGATACAGCAAACCTGCACTGGTGCATCCGAATCTAATACTGGTCTCCCAGGAGCCGCTCTAACCACTAACCCTTGGAAGATTCACTCTTCGTGTACTTCAGTCGGCATTGTGCCTTTTGTATTCACTTCCTATGCAATTTCTGTGTTTCATGGTCAATGTGATGGTCCAAGGGATACAGTAAGCCTGCACTGGTGGATCGGAATCTAATACTGGTCTCCCAGGAGCCGCTAAAACCACAAAATCGTAGAGAATCAATCTTCATGAATTTATGTCGGCACTGTCCCATTTGAATTTAACAACGATGCAATTTCTGTGTTTCATGGTCTATGTGAAGGTCCAAGAGATACAGTAAACCTGCACTGGAGCATCGGAATCTAATACTGGTATCCCAGGAGCCGCTAAAACCACAAACTCTTTGAAGATTCACTCTTCTTGTACTTAAATCGTCATTGCCGCTTTTGTGTTCAATGCCGATGTAATATCTGTGATTCATGGTCAATGTGAACGTCCGAGGGATACAGTAAAGCTGCGCTGGTGCATCGGAATCTAATACTGGTCTCCCAGGAGCCGCTCAAACCACAAACTTTTAGAATATTCACTCTTCTAGTACTTAAGTTGGCATTGTCACTTTTGTATTCACTTCCTATGCAATTTCGGTGCTTCATGGTCAATGTGAAGGTCCAAGTGATACAGTAAACCTGCACTGGTGTATCGGAATCTAATACTGGTCTCCCAGGAGCCGCCCAAACGCAAACTCTTGGAATATTCACTCTTCTTGTACTTAAGTTGGCATTGTCTTTTTTATTAAATACCGACCTAATTTCTGTGTTTCATTGTCAATGTGAAGGTCCGAGGGATACAGAAAGCCTGCACTGGTGCCTCGGAATGTTGTTCTGGTCTCCCAGGAGCCGCTCAAACTTCAAACTCTTAGAAGATTCACTCTTCTTGTACTTAAGTTGGATTTGTCCCTTTTGTGTTCAGTCCCGAAGCAACTTGTGTGTTTCATGGTCAATGTGACGGTCCAAGGGATACAGTAAACCTGCGCTGGTGCATCGGAATCTAATACTGGTCTCCCAGGAGCCGCTCAAACCACAAACTTGTAGAATATTCACTCTTCTAGTAGTTAAGTTGGCATTGCGCCGATTGCATTCGATCCGATTGAATTGGTGTGTTTCAAGGTCTAGGTGAAGGTTCAAGGGATACAGTGAACCTGCACTGGTGAATCGGTATTTAATACTGGTCTCCCAGGAGCCGCTCAAACCACAATCTCTTAGAAGATTCAATCTTCTTGTACTTACGTTGGCATTGTGTTTTTTGTATTCAATACAGATGCAATTGCTGTGTTTAATCGTCAATGTGAAGGTGCAAGGGATACAGTAAACCTGCACTGGTGCATCGGAAGCTAATACTGGTCTCCCAGGAGCCGCTCAAACGACAGACTCTTAGAAGATTCACTCTTCTTGTACTTAAGTCGGCATAGTGCATTTTGTATTCAATCCCAATCCGTTTTCTGTGTTTCATGGTCAATGCGAAGGGCCAATGGAAATAGTAAAGCTGCACTGCTGCATCCGAATCTAATAGTAGTCTCCCAAGAGCCGCTCAAACCACAAACTCTTAGTAGATTCGCTCTTCTTATACTTCAGCCGTCATTGTCGCTTTTTCGTTCAATCCCGATGTAATTTCTGTGCTTCATGGTCAATGTGAAGGTCCAAGGGATACAGTAAACCTGCACTGATGAATCGGAATCTAATACTGGTCTCCCAGGAGCCGCTCAAATTTCAAACTCTTAGAAGATTCACTCTTCTTGTATTTAAGTCGGCATTGTCCCTTTTGTATCCAATTCATATACAATTTCCGTGTTTCATGGTCAATGTGATGGTCCAAGTGATACAGTAAACCTGCACTGGTGCATCGGAATCTAATACTGGTCTCGCAGGAGTTGCTCAAAGCACAAACTCATAGAAGATTCACTCTTCTTGTGCTTAAGTCGGCATTGTCTCTTTTGTATTAAATTCCGATCTAATTTCTGTGTTTCATGGTCAATGTTAAGGTCCAAGGGATACAGTAAACCTGCACTGGTGCATCGGAATGTAATACTGGTCTCCCAAGAGCCGCTCAAACCACAAACTCTTAGAAGACTCACTCTTTTTGTACTTAAGTCGGCATTGTCCCTTTTGTATTCAATCCCGGTGCAAATTCTGTATTCATGGTCAATGTGACGGTCCATGTGATACAGTAAACCTGCACTGGTGCATCGGAATCTAATACTGGTGTCCCAGGAGCCGCTCAAACCACAAACTCTTAGAACCTTCACTCTTCTAGTACATAAGTTGGCATTGTACCGTTTGTATTCAATCCCGATGCCATTACTGTGTTTCATAGTCTATGTGATGGTTCAAGGGATACAATAAACCTGCATTGGTGCATCGGAATCTAATACTGATCTACCCAGGAGCCGCTCCAATCACAAGCTCTTAGAAGATTCAGTCTGCTGGTACTTAAGTTTGCATTAAGACTTTTGTATTCAATCCTGATTCAATTATTGTGTTTAATGGTCAATGTGAAGGTCCAAGGGATATACTAAAACTGCACTGGTGCATCGGAATCTAATGCTGGTCTCCCAGGAGCCGCTCAAACCACAAACTATTAGAATATTCACTCTTCTTGTACTTAAGTTGGCATAGTCGTTTTTTATTAAATCCCGACCTAATTTCTGTGTTTCATGGTCAATGTGAAGGTCCAAAGGATACAATAAGCCAGCACTGGTGCATGGGTATGTAATACTGGTCTCCCAGGAGCCGCTCAAACTTAAAACTCTTAGAAGATTCACTCTTCTTGTACTTAAGTCGGCATTGTGCCTTTTGTACTTAATCCCGAACCGATTTCTGTGTTTCATGGTCAATGTGAAGGTCCAAAGGATACAGTAAACCTGCACTGGTGCATCGGAATCTAATACTGGTCAGCCAGGAGCCGCTCGAAGAACAAACTCTGAGTTGATTCACTCTTCTTGTACATAAGCAGGCATTGCGCCGTTTGTATTCGATCCCGACTGAATTGCTGTGTTTCATAGTCTATGTGAAGGTAAAAGGGATACAGTAAACCTGCACTGGAGCATCGGAATCTAACACAGGTCTCCCAGGCGTAGGTCAAAAGCTAAATTCTGAGAAGAATCACTCTTCTTATACTTAAGTCGTCACTGTCCCTTTTGTATTCAATCCAGATATAATTCCTGTGTTTTATGGTCAATATGAAGGTCCAAGGGATACAGTAAACCTGCTCTGGAGCATCGGAATCTAATACTGGTCTCCGAGGAGCCGCTCAAATCACAAACTCTTAGAAGATTCACTCTCCTTGTATTTTAGTCGGCATTGTCCCTTTGGTATTCAATTCATATACAATTTCTGTGTTTCATGGTCAATGTGAAGGTCCAGGTGATACAGTATACCTGCACTGGTGCATCGGAATCTTATATTGGTATCCCAGGAGCTGCTCAGAGCACAAACTAATAGAAGATTCACTCTTCTTGTACTTGAGTTGGCATTGTCTCTTGTGTATTAAATTCCGACCTAATTTCTGTGTTTCATTGTCAATGTGAAGGTCCAAGGGATACAGTAAACCTGCACTGTTGCATCGGAATGTAATACTAATCTCCCAGGAGCCGCTCTAACCAAAAACTCTTAGAAGATTCACTCTTCTTGTACTTAAGTCGGCATTCTTCTTTTGTATTCAATCCCGATGCAATTTCGGTATTCATGGTCAATGTGACGGTCCATGTGATACAGTAAACCTGCACTGGTGCCTCGGAATCTAATACTGGTCTGCCAGAAGCCGCTCAAAGAACAAACTCATAGTAGATTCAATTTTCTTGTACTTGATTCGGCATTGTGCATTTTGTATTCAATCCCGATGCGATTCCAATGTCTCATGGTCAATGTGAAGGCCCGAAGGATACAGTAAACCTGCACTGGTGGATCGGAATCTAATACTGGTCTCCCAGGGGCCGCTAAAACCACAAAATCGTAGAGAATCAATCTTCATGAATTTATGTCGGCACTGTCCCATTTGAATTTAACAACGATGCAATTTCTGTGTTTCATGGTCTATGTGAAGGTCCAAGAGATACAGTAAACCTGCACTGGAGCATCGGAATCTAATACTGGTATCCCAGGAGCCGCTAAAACCACAAACTCTTTGAAGATTCACTCTTCTTGTACTTAAATCGTCATTGCCGCTTTTGTGTTCAATGCCGATGTAATATCTGTGATTCATGGTCAATGTGAACGTCCGAGGGATACAGTAAAGCTGCGCTGGTGCATCGGAATCTAATACTGGTCTCCCAGGAGTCGCTCAAACCACAAACTTTTAGAATATTCACTCTTCTAGTACTTAAGTTGGCATTGTCACTTTTGTATTCACTTCCTATGCACTACTTAAGTTGGCATTGTCTTTTTTATTAAATAAAGACCTAATTTCTGTGTTTCATTGTCAATGTGAAGGTCCGAGGGATACAGAAAGCCTGCACTGGTGCCTCGGAATGTTGTTCTGGTCTCCCAGGAGCCGCTCAAACTTCAAACTCTTAGAAGATTCACTCTTCTTGTACTTAAGTTGGATTTGTCCCTTTTGTGTTCAGTCCCGAAGCAACTTGTGTGTTTCATGGTCAATGTGACGGTCCAAGGGATACAGTAAACCTGCGCTGGTGCATCGGAATCTAATACTGGTCTCCCAGGAGCCGCTCAAACCACAAACTTTTAGAATATTCACTCTTCTAGTAGTTAAGTTGGCATTGCGCCGATTGCATTCGATCCGATTGAATTGGTGTGTTTCAAGGTCTAGGTGAAGGTTCAAGGGATACAGTGAACCTGCACTGGTGAATCGGTATTTAATACTGGTCTCCCAGGAGCCGCTCAAACCACAAAGTCTTAGAAGATTCAATCTTCTTGTACTTACGTTGGCATTGTGACTTTTGTATTCAATACAGATGCAATTGCTGTGTTTAATCGTCAATGTGAAGGTCCAAGGGATAGAGTAAACCTGCACTGGTGCATCGGAATCTAATACTGGTCTCCCAGGAGCCGCTCAAACGACAGACTCTTAGAAGATTCACTCTTCTTGTACTCAAGTCGGCATAGTGCATTTTGCATTCAATCCCGATCCGTTTTCTGTGTTTCATGGTCAATGCGAAGGGCCAATGGAAATAGTAAAGCTGCACTGCTGCATCCGAATCTAATAGTAGTCTCCCAAGAGCCGCTCAAACCACAAACTCTTAGAAGATTCGCTCTTCTTGTACTTCAGTCGTCATTGTCGCTTTTTCGTTCAATTCCGATGTAATTTCTGTGCTTCATGGTCAATGTGAAGGTCCAAGGGATACAGTAAACCTGCACTGATGAATCGGAATCTAATACTGGTCTCCCAGGAGCCGCTCAAATCTCAAACCCTTAGAAGATTCACTCCTCTTGTATTTAAGTCGGCATTGTCCCTTTTGTATCCAATTCATATACAATTTCCGTGTTTCATGGTCAATGTAATGGTCCAAGTGATACAGTAAACCTGCACTGGTGCATTGGAATCTAACACTGGTCTCGCAGGAGTTGCTCAAAGCACAAACTCATAGAAGATTCACTCTTCTTGTACTTAAGTCGGCATTGTCTCTTTTGTATTAAATTCCGATCTAATTTCTGTGTTTCATGGTCAATGTTAAGGTCCAAGGGCTACAGTAAACCTGCACTGGTGCATCGGAATGTAATACTGGTCTCCCAGGAGCCGCTCAAACCACAAACTCTTAGAAGACTCACTCTTTTTGTACTTAAGTCGGCATTTTCCCTTTTGTATTCAATCCCGATGCAAATTCTGTATTCATGGTCAATGTGACGGTCCATGTGATACAGTAAACCTGCACTGGTGCATCGGAATCAAATACTGGTGTCCCAGGAGCCGCTCAAACCACAAACTCTTAGAACCTTCACTCTTCTAGTACATAAGTTGGCATTGTACCGTTTGTATTCAATCCCGATGCGATTACTGTGTTTCATAGTCTATGTGAAGGTCCAAGGGATACAATAAACCTGCATTGGTGCATCGGAATCTAATACTGATCTACCCAGGAGCCGCTCCAATCACAAGCTCTTAGAAGATTCAGTCTGCTGGTACTTAAGTATGCATTAAGACTTTTGTATTCAATCCCGATTCAATTATGGTGTTTAATGGTCAATGTGAAGGTCCAAGGGATATACTAAAACTGCACTGGTGCATCGGAATCTAATGCTGGTCTCCCAGGAGCCGCTCAAACCACAAACTATTAGAATATTCACTCTTCTTGTACTTAAGTTGGCATAGTCGTTTTTTATTAAATCCCGACCTAATTTCTGTGTTTCATGGTCAATGTGAAGGTCCAAGGGATACAGTAAGCCAGCACTGGTGCATGGGTATGTAATACTGGTCTCCCAGGAGCCGCTCAAACTTAAAACTCTTAGAAGATTCACTCTTCTTGTACTTAAGTAGGCATTGTGCCTTTTGTACTTAATCCCGAACCGATTTCTGTGTTTCATGGTCAATGTGAAGGTCCAAAGGATACAGTAAACCTGCACTGGTGCATCGGAATCTAATACTGGTCTGCCAGGAGCCGCTCAAACCACAATATCGTAGAGATTCAATCTTCTTGAATTTAAGTCGGCATTGTCCCTTTTGTATTTAATCCCGATGCAATTTCTGTGTTTCATGGTCAATGTGAAGGTCCAAGAGATGCAGTACACCTGCACTGGTGCAATGGAATCTAATACTGGTCTCCCAGGAGCCGCTGAAACCACAAGCTCTTAGAAGATTCACTCTTCTTGTACTTAAGTCGTCATTGTCGCTTTTGTGTTCAATGCCGATGTAATTTCTGTGTTTCATGGTCAATGTGAAGGTCCGAGGGATACAGTAAACCTGCACTGGTGCATCCGAATCTAATACTGGTCTCCCAGGAGCCGCTCAAACCACAAACTCTTCGAAGATTGACTCTTCGTGTAGTTAAGTCGGCATTGTCACTTTTGTATTCACTTCCTATGCAATTTCGGTCTTTCATGATCACTGTGAAGGTCCAAGTAATACAGTAAACCTGCACTGGTGCATCGGAATCTAATACTGGTGTGCCATGAACCGCTCAAAGCACAAACTCTTAGTGGATTCACTCTTCTTGTACTTAAGGCGGCATTGTGCATTTTGTATTCTATCCCGATGCGATTTCTGTGTCTCACGATCATTGTGAAGGACCAAGGGATACAGTAAACCGGCACTGGTGCATCGGAATCTAATACTTGTCTCCCAGGAGCCGCTCAAACCACAAACTCTTAGAACTTTCACGCTTCTAGTACATAAATTGGCATTGTACCGTTTGTATTCAATTCCGATGCAATTGCTGTGCTTCATAGTCTATGTGAAGGTCCAAGGGATACAGTAAACCCACATTGGTGCATCGGAATCTAATACTGGTCTACCCAGGAGCCGCTCCAACCACAAACTCTTAGGAGATTCAGTCTGCTGGTACTTAAGTTTGCATTGTGACATTTGTATTCAACCCCAATGATATTGGTGTGTTTAATGGTCAATGTGAAGGTCCAAGGGATACAGTAAACCTGCACTGGTGCATCGGAATCTAATACTGGTCTGCCAGTCGCCGCTTAAAGCACAAACTCTTGGTAGATTCACTCTCCTTGTACTTAAGTCGGCATTGTGCATTTTGTATTCAATCCCGATGCGATTTCTGTGTCTCACTTTCAATGTGAAGTATCAAGGGATACAGTAAACGTGCACTGTTGCATCGGAATCTAATACCGGCCCCCAAATAGCCTCTCAAACCACAAAATCGTAGAAATTCATCTTCTTGACTTAATGTCGGCACTGTCCCATTTGTGTTTAACCCCGATGCAATTTCTGTGTTTCATGGTCTATGTGAAGGTCCAAGAGAGACAGTACACCTGCACTGGTGCAATGGAATCTAATACTGGTCTCCCAGGAGCCGCTCATACCACAAACTCTTAGAAGATTCACTCTTCGTGTACTTAAGTCGGCTATGTCCCTTTTGTATTCAATTGTTTTGCAATTTCTGTGTTTCATGGTCAATGTGTAGGTTCAAGTGATACAGTAAACCTGCACTGGTGCATCGGAATCTAATACTGGTCTCCCAGGAGCCGCTCAAACCACACACTCTTAGAATATTCACTCCTCTTGGACTTAAGTTGGCATTGTCCTTTTGTATGAAATCCCGACCTCATTTCTGTGTTTCATGGTCAATGTGAAGGACCAAGGGATACAGTAAACCTGCACTGGTGCATCGGAATCTAAAACTGGTCCCCAGGAGCCTTTCAAACCACAGACTCTTAGTGGATTCAATCTTCTTGTACTTAGATCGGCATTGTGCTTTTTGTATTCTATCCCGATCCGATATCTGTGTTTAATCGTCAAAGTGAAGGTCCAAGGGATACAGTAAACCTGCACTGGTGCATCGGAATCTAATAGTGGTCTGCCAGGAACTGCTCAAAGCAAAACTCTTAGTGGTATCACTCTTCCTGTGTTTGAGTCGGCATTGTGCATTTTGTATTCTATCCCGATGCGATTTCTGTGTCTCATGGTCAATGTGAAAGACCAAGGGATTCAGTAAACCTGCACTTGTGCATTGGAATCTAATACTGGTCTCCTAGCAGTCGCGCAAACCACAGACTCTTAGAAGATTCAATCTTCTTGTATTTAAGTCGGCATTGTCCCTTTTGTATTCAATTCATATGCAATTTCTGTGTTTCATGGTCAATGTGAAGGTCCAAGCGATACAGTAAACCTGCACTTGTGCTTCGGAATCTGATACTGGTCTCGCAGGAGCTGCTCAAAGCGCAAACTCATAGAAGATTCACTCTTCTTGTACTTAAGTCGGCATTGTCTCTTTTGTATTAAATTCCGATCTAATTTCTGTGTTTCATGGTCAATGTGAAGGTCCACGGGATACAGTAAACCTGCACTGGTGCATCGGAATCTAATACTGGTCTGCCATGAGCCGCTCGAAGCACAAACTCTTAGTGGATTCACTCTTCTTGTACTTAAGGCGGCATTGTGCATTTTCTATTCTATCCCGATGGGACTTCTGTGTCTCACGGTCAATGCGCAGGACCAAGGGATACAGTAAACCTGCACTGGTGCATCGGAATCTAACATTGGCCTCACAGGAGCCGCTCAAACAAACAGACTCTTAGAAGATTCATTCTTCTTGTACTTATGTCTGCATTTTGCTTTTGTATTAAATCCCGATTCGATTTCAGTGTTTCATGGTCAATGTGAAGGTCCAAGGTATATAGTAAAGCTGCACTGCTGCATCCGAATCTAATACTGGTCTCCCAAGAGCCGCTCAAACCACAAACTCTTAGAAGATTCACTCTTCTTGTACTTAAGTCGGCAATGTCCCTTTTGTATTCAATCCCGATGCAATTTATGTGTTTCATGAGCAATGTGAACGTCCAAGGGATACAGTAAACCTGCACTGGTGCATCGGAATCTAATACAGGTCTCCCAGGCGGCGCTTAAAAGCCAAATTCTGAGAAGATTTACTCTTCTTGTACTTAAGTCGGCATTGTCCCTTTTGTATTCAATTCATATGCTATATCTGTGTTGCATGGTGAATCTGAAGGTCAAAGACTTTTGTATTCAATCACGATTCAATTGCTGTGTTTAAACATAAATGTCAAGGTCCAAGGGATACAGTAAACCTGCACTGGTGCATCGGAATCTAATACTGGTCTGCCAGGAGCCGCTCAAAGCAAAATCTCTTAGTGGATTCACTCTTCTTGTACTTAAGTCAGCATTGTGCATTTTGTATTCAATCCCGATGCGACTTCTGTGTCTCACGGTCAATGTGAAGGACCAAGGGATACAGTAACCCTGCACTGGTGCATCGGAATCTAATATTGGTCTCACAGGAGCCGCTGAAACCACAGACCGTTAGTAGATTCACCATTCTTGTACTTAAGTCGGCATAGTGCTTTTTGTATTCAATACCGATTCGATTTCTGTGTTTCAAGGTCAAAGTGAAGATCCAAGGTATATAGTAAAGCTGCACTGCTGCATCCGAATCTAATACTGGTCTCCCAAGAGCCGCTCAAACCACAAACTCTTAGAAGATTCACTCTTCTTGTACTTAAGTCGGCAATGTCCCTTTTGTATTCAATCCCGATGCAATTTATGTGTTTCATGAGCAATGTGAACGTCCAAGGGATACAGTAAACCTGCACTGGTGCATCGGAATCTAATACAGGTCTCCCAGGCGGCGCTTAAAAGCCAAATTCTGAGAAGATTCACTCTTCTTGTACTTAAGTCGACATTGTCCCTTTTGTATTCAATCCCGATGCAATGTCTGTGTTTCATGGTCAATATGAAGGTCCAAGGGATACAGTAAACCTGCACTGCTGCATCGGAATCTAATACAGGTCTCCTAGTAGCCGCTCAAAGCATAAACGCTTAGAAGATTCACTCATCTTGTACTTAAGTCGGCATTGTCCCATTTGTATTCAAACCCTATGCAATGTTTGTGTTTCATAGTCAATGTGAAGGTCCAAATGATACATTAAACCTGCACTGGTGCATCGGAATCTAATACTGGTCTTGCAGGAGCTGCTCAAAGCACAAACTCATTGAAGATTCACTCTTCTTGTACTTAAGTCGGCATTGTCTCTCTTGTATTAAATTCCGATCTAATTTCTGTTTTTCATGGTCAATGTGAAGGTCCAAGGGATACAGTAAACCTGCACTGGTGCATCGGAATGTAATACTGGTCTCCCATGAGCCGCTCAAACCATAATCTCCTAGAAGATTCACTCTTCTTGTACTTAAGTCGACATTGTCCCTTTAGTGTTTAAACCCGATGCAGTTTCTGTATTCATGGTCAATGTGACGGTCCATGTGATACAGTAAACCTGCACTGGTGCATCGGAATCTAATACTGGTCTCCCAGGAGCTGCTCAAACCACAAACACTTAGAACTTTCACTCTTCTAGTACATAAATTGGCATTCTACCGTTTGTATTCAATTCCGATGCAATTGCTGTGTTTCATAGTCTATGTGAAGGTCCAGGGGATAGAGTAAACCTGCACTCGTGCATCGGAATCTAGTACTGGACTACCCAGGAGCCGCTCCAACGTCAAGAACTGCGAATCCTCTAAGAGTTTGTGGTTTGAGCGGCTCCTGGGAGACCAGTATTAGTTCCGGTGTACCAGTGCTGGTTTACTGTATCCCTTGGTCTTTCACAATGACCGTGAGTCACAGAAATCGCATCGGGATTGAATACAAAACGCACAATGCCGACTTAAGTAAAAGAAGAGTGGATCTACTAATAGTTTGTTCTTTAAGCGGCTCCTGGCAGACCAGTATTAGATTCCGATGCACCAGTGCAGGTTTACTGTATCTCTTGGACCTTCACATAGACTATGAAACACAGCAATTGCATCGGGATTGAATACAAACGGTAAAATGCCAACCTATGTACTAGAAGAGTGAAAGTTCTAAGAGTTTGTGGTTTGAGCGTCTCCTGGGAGACCAGTATTGCATTCCGATGCACCAGTGCAGGTTTACTGTATCCCTTGGACCTTGACATTGACCATGAAACACAGAAATTAGATCGGAATTTAATACAAAAGAGACAATGACGACTTAAGTACAAGAAGAGTGAATCTTCTATGAGTTTGTGCTAGGAGCAGCTCCTGCGAGACCAGTATTACATTCCGATGCACTAGTGCAGGTTTACTGTATCCCTTGGACCTTCACATAGTCTACGAAACACAGCAATTGCATCGGAATTGAATTCAAACGGAAGAATGCCAACTTATGTACTATAGGAGTGAAAGTTCTAAGTGTTTGTGGTTTTAGCGGCTCCTGGGAGACCAGTATTAGATTCCGATGCACCAGTGCAGGTTTACTGTATCCCTTGGACCTTCACATTGATGATTAAACACAGCAATTGCATCGGGATTGAATACAAAAGTCACAATGCCAACTTAAGTACAATAAGACGGAATCTAATATTGGTCTGCCAGGAGCCGCTTAAAGCACAAACTCTTAGTAGATACACTCTTCTTGTAGTTTAGTCGGCATTTTGCGTTTTGTATTCAGTCCCGATGCGATTTCTGTGTCTCACGGTCAATGTGAAGGACCAAGGTATAGAGTAAACCAGCACTGGTACATCGGAATCTAATACTGGTCTCCCAGGAGCCGCTCAAACCACAAACTCTTAGAACATTCGCACTTCTTGTACTTAAGTCGTCATTGTCGCTTCTGTGTTCAATCCCGATGTATTTTGTGTGCTTCATGGTCAATGTGAAGGTCCAAGGGATACAGTAAACCTGCACTGTTGCATCGGAAACTAATATTGATCTCACAGGAGCCGCTCAAACCACAGGCCCTTAATAGATTCACTCTTCTTGTACTTAAGTCGGCATTGTTCTTTTTGAAATCAATCCCGATTTGATTTCTGTGTTTCATGGTCAATGTAAAGGTCCAAGGGATATAGTAAAGCTGCACTGCTGCATCCGAATCTAATACTGGTCTCCCAAGAGCTGCTCAAACCACAAACTCTTAGATGATTCACTCTTCTTGTACTTAGGTCGGCATTGTCCCTTTCGTAATCAATCCCGATGCAATTTATGTGTTTCATGGGCAATGTGAACGTCCAAGGGATACAGTAAACCTGCACTGGTGCATCGGAATCTAATACAGGTCTCCCAGGCGGCGCTTAAAAGCCAAATTCTGAGAAGATTCACTCTTCTTGTACTTAAGTTGGCATTGTCCCTTTTGTATTCAATCCCGACGCAATGTCTGTGTTTCATGGTCAATATGAATGTCCAAGGGATACAGCAAATCTGCACTGTTGCATCGGAATGTAATACAGGTCTCCTAGGAGCCGCAAAAAGCATAAACGTTTAGAAGAATCACTCTTCTTGTACTTAAGTTGGCATTGTCCCCTTTGTATTCAATCCCTATGCAATGTCTGTGTTTCATAGTCAATGTGAAGGTCCACAGCATACAGTAAACCTGCTCTGGAGCATCGGAATCTAATTCTGGTGTCCCAGGAGCCGCTCAAACCACAAACTCTTAGGAGATTCGCTCTTCTTGTACTTAAATCGTCATTGTCCCTTTTGTGTTCAATCCCGATGTAATTTCTGTGCTTCATGGTCAATGTGAAGGTCCAAGGGATACAGTAAACCTGCACTGATGCATCGAAATCTAATACTGGTCTCCCAGGAGCCGCTCAAAGCACAAACTCTTAGAAGATTCACTCTTCTTGTATTTAAGTCGGCATTGTCCCTTTTGTATTCAATTCATATGCAATATCTGTGTTTCATGGTCAATGTGAAGGTCCAAGTGATACAGTAAACCTGCACTGGTGCATCGGAATCTAATACAGGTCTCGCAGGAGCTGCTCAAAAAACAAACTCATGGAAGATTCACTCTTCTTGTACTTAAGTCGGCATTGTCTCTTTTGTATTAAATTCCGATCTAATTTCTGTGTTTCATGGTCAATGTGAAGGTCCAAGGGATACAGTAAAACTGCACTGGTGCATCGGAATGCAATATTGGTCACCCAGGAGCCGCTCCAACCACAAACTCTTAGAAGATTCAGTCTGCTGGTACTTAAGTTGGCATTGTGACTTTTTTATTCAATCCCGATGCAACCGGTGTCTTTAATGGTCAATGTGAAGGTCCAAGGGATACAGTAACCCTACACTGGTGCATCGGAATCAAATATTGGTCTGCCAGGAGCCGCAAAAGCACAAACTCTTAGTAAATCCACTCTTCTTGTACTTTAGTCGGCATTGTGCGTTTTGTATTCAATCCCGATGCGATTTCTGTGTCTCACGGTCAATGTGAAGGACCAAGGGATGCAGTAAAGCAGCACTGGTACATCGGAATCTAATACTGGTCTCCCAGGAGCCGCTTAAACCACAAACTCTTAGAACTTTCACTCTTCTAGTACATAGGTTGGCATTGTACTGTTTGTATTCAATCCCGATGCAATTGCTGTGTTTCATAGTCTTTGTGAAGGTCCAAGAGATACAGTAAACCTGCATTGGTGCTCGGAATCTAATACTGGTCTACCGAGTAGCCGCTCCAACCACAAACTCTTAGATGCTTCAGTCTGCTGGTACTTGAGTTGGCATTGTGACTTATTAATTCAATCCCGATGCAATTTTTGTGTTTAATGGACAATGTGAAAGTCCAAGGGATACAGTAAACCTACACTGGTGCATCGGAATCTAATACTGGTCTGCCAGGAGCCGCTCAAACCACAAACTCTTAGAAGATTCCCACTTCTTGTTCTTAAGTCGGCATTGTCCCTTTTGTATTCAAACCCGATGCAATTTCTGTATTCATGGTCAATGTGACGGTCCATGTGATACAGTAAACCTGCACTGGTGCATCGGAATCTTATACTGGTCTCCCAGGAGCCGCTTAAACCACAAACTCTTAGAACTTTCACTCTTCTAGTAAATAGGTTGGCATTGTACCGTTTGTATTCAATCCCGATGCAATTGCTGTGTTTCATAGTCTTTGTGAAGGTCCAAGAGATACAGTAAACCTGCATTGGTGCTCGGAATCTAATCCTGGTCTACCGAGTAGCCGCTCCAACCACAAACTCTTAGATGATTCAGTCTTCTTGTACTTAAGTTGGCATTGTGACTTTTGTATTCAATCCCGATGCAATTTCTGTTTTTAATCATCAATGTGAATGTCCGAGGGATACAGTAAACCTGCACTGGTGCATCGGAATCTAATATTGGTCTGCCAGGAGCCGCTCAAGGCAAAAACTCTTAGTGGATTCACATTCTTGTACTTAAGTCAGCATTGTGCATATTGTATTCAATCCCGATTCGATTTCTGTGTTTCATGGTCAATGTGAAGTTCCAAGGGATACAGTAAAACTGCACTGGTGCGTCGGAATCTAATACAGGTCTCCCAGGCGGCGCTTAAAAGCCAAATTCTGAGAAGATTCACTCTTCTTGTACTTAAGTCGGCATTGTCCCTTTTGTATTCAATCCCGATGCAATGTCTGTGTTTCATGGTCAATATGAATGTGCAAGCGATACAGCAAATCTGCACTGCTGCATCGGAATCTAATACAGGTTTCCTAGGAGCCGCAAAAAGCATAAACTTTTAGAAGAATCACTCTTCTTGTACTTACGTTGGCATTGTCCCCTTTGTATTCAATCCCTATGCAATGTCTGTGTTTCATGGTCAATGTGAAGGTCCACGGCATACAGTAAACCTGCTCTGGAGCATCGGAATCTAATTCTGGTGTCCCAGGAGCCACTCAAAACAGAAACTCTTACGAGATTCGCTCTTCTTGTACTTAAATCGTCATTGTCGCTTTTGTGTTCAATACCGATGTAATTTCTGTGCTTCATGGTCAATGTGAAGTCCAAGGGATACAGTAAACCTGCACTGATGCATCGAAATCTAATACTGGTCTCCCAGGAGCCGCTCAAAGCACAAACTCTTAGAAGATTCACTCTTCTTGTATTTAAGTCGGCATTGTCCCTTTTGTATTTAATTCATATGCAATTTCTGTGTTTCATGGTCAATGTGAAGGTCCAAGTGATACAGTAAACCTGCACTGGTGCATCGGAATCTAATACTGGTCTCGCAGGAGCTGCTCAAAGCACAAACTCATAGAAGATTCACTCTTCTTGTACTTAAGTCGGCATTGTCTCTTTTGTATTAAATTCCGAATTAATTTCTGTGTTTCATGGTCAATGTGAAGGTCCAAGGGATACAGTAAAACTGCACTGGTGCATCGGAATGCAATACTGGTCTCCAAGGAGCCGCTCCAACCACAAACTCTTAGAAGATTCAGTCTGCTGGTACTTAAGTTGGCATTGTGACTTTTTTATTCAATCCCGATGCAACCGGTGTCTTTAATGGTCAATGTGAAGGTCAAAGGGATACAGTAAACCTACACTGGTGCATCGGAATCTAATATTGGTCTGCCAGGAGCCGCTTAAAGCACAAACTCTTAGTAGATCCACTCTTCTTGTACTTTAGTCGGCATTGTGCGTTTTGTATTCAATCCCGATGAGATTTCTGTGTCTCACGGTCAATGTGAAGGACCAAGGGATGCAGTAAACCAGCACTGGTACATCGGAATCTAATACTGGTCCCCCAGGAGCCGCTCAAATCACAAACTGTTAGAAGATTCACTCTTCTTGTACTTAAGTCGGCTTTGTCCCTTTTGTGTTCAATACCGAAGCAATTTCTGTGTTTCATGGGCAATGTGACGGTCCAAGGGATACAGTAAACCTGCGCTGGTGCATCGGAATCTAATACTGGTCTGCCAGTAGCCGCTCAAAGCACAAACTCTTAGTAGATTCACTCTTATTGTACATAAGTTGGCGTTTGCCTTTAGTATTCGATCCCGATGCTAATTCTGTATTTCATAGTCAATGCGAAGGCCCAAGAGATACAGTAAACCTGCACTGGTGCATCGGAATCTAATACTGGTCTCTCAGGAGCCGCTCAAACCACAAACTCTTAGAAGATTACCTCTTCTTGTACTTAAGTCGTCATTGTCGCTTTTGTATTGAATCCCTATGTAATTTCTGTGCTTCATGGTCAATGTGAAGGTCCAAGTGATACAGTAAACCTGCACTGATGCTTCGGAATCTAATACTGGTCTCGCAGGAGCTGCTCAAAGCACAAACTCGTAGAAGATTCACTCTTCTGGTAATTAAATCGGCATTGTCTCTTTTGTATTAAATTCCGATCTAATTTCTGTGTTTCATGGTCAATGTGAAGGTCCTAGGGATACAGTAAACCTGCACTGGTGCATCGGAATGTAATACTGGTTTCCCAGGAGCCGCTCAAACCACAAACTCTTAGAAGATTCACTCTTCTTGTACATAAGTCGGCATTGTCCCTTTTGTAATCAAACCCGATGCAATTTCGGTATTCATGGACAATGTGACGGTCCATGTGATACAGTAAACCTGCACTGGTGCATCGGAATCTTATACTGGTCTCCCAGGAGCCGCTCAAACCACAAACTCTTAAAACTTTCACTCGTCTAGTACATAGGTTGGCATTGCACCGTTTGTATTCAATCCCGATGCAATTGCTGTGTTTCATAGTCTATGTGAAGGTCCAAGAGATACAGTAAACCTGCATTGGTGCATCGGAATCTAATACTGGTCAACCCAGTAGCCGCTCCAACACACAAACTCTTAGAAGGTTCAGTCTGCTGGTACATAAGTTGGCATTGAGACTTTTTTATTCTATCCCGATGCAATTGGTGTGTTTAATGGTCAATGTGAAGATCCAAGGGATACAGTAAACTTGCACTGGTGCATCGGAATCTAATACTGGTCTCGCAGGAGCTGCTCAAAGCACAAACTCTTAGAAGATTCGCTCTTCTTGTATTTAAGTCGGCATTTTCCCTTTTGTATTCAATTCATATGCTATTTCTTTGTTTCATGGTCAATCTGAAGGTCCAAGTGATACAGTAAACCTGCACTGGTGCATCGGAATCTAATACTGGTCTCGCAGGAGCTGCTCAAAGCACAAACTCATGGAAGATTCACTCTTCTTATACTTATGTTGGCTTGTCTCTTTTGTACTAAATTCCGATCTAATTTCTGTGTTTCATGGTCAATGTGAAGGTCCAAGGGATACAGTAAACCTGCACTGGTGCATCGGAATGTAATACTGGTCTCCCAGGAGCCGCTCGAACCATAAACTCTTAGAAGATTCACTCTTCTTGTACTTAAGTCGGCATTTTCGCTTTTGTATTCAAACCCGATGCAATTTCTGAATTCATGGTCAATGTGACGGTCCATGTGATACAGTAAACCTGCACTGGTGCATCGGAATCTAATACTGGTCTTCCAGAAGCCGCTAAAACCACAAACTCTTTGAAGGTTCACTCTTCTTGTACTTAAGTCGGCATTGTGCCTGTTGTATTTAATCCCGAACCCATTTCTGTGTTTCATGGCTGTGTGAAGGTCCAAAGGATACAGTAAACCTACACTGGAGCATGGGAATGTAATACTGGTCTCCCAGGAGCCGCTCAAACTTCTAACTCTTAGAAGATTCACTTTTCTTGTACTTAAGTCAGCTTTGTCCCTTTTGTGTTTAATCCCGAAGCAATTTCTGTGTTTCATGGTCAATGTGACGGACCAAGGGATACAGTAAACCTGCACTGGTGCATCGGAATCTAAAACAGGTCGCCCAGGAGCCGCTCAAACCACAAACTCCTAGAAGACTCACTCATCATGTACTTAAGTCGGCATTGTCCCTTATGTATTCAATCCCGATGATATTTTTGTTTTTAATGGTCAATTTGAAGGTGCAAGGGATACAGTAAACCTGCGCTGGTGCATCGGATTCTAATAGTGGTCTCCCAGGAGCCGCTCAAACCACAAACATTTAGAAAATTCACTCTTCTATTACTTAATTTGATATTGTGATGTTTGTATTCGATCCATATTCAATTGCTGTGTTTCATAGTCTCTGTGAAGGTTCAAGTGATACAGTGAAGCAGCACTGGTGCATCGGAATCTAATACTGGTCTCCCAGCAGCCGCTCAAACCACAAACTCTTAGAAGATTCAGTCTTCTTGTACTTATGTTGGCAATGTCCCTATTGTATTCAATCCCAATGCTATTTCTGTGCTTCATGGTGAATGTGAAGCTCCAAGGGATACAGGGAAAATGTACTGGTGCATCGGAATGTAATACTGGTCTCCCAGGAGCCGCTCAAACAACAAAATCTTACAAGATTCATTCTCCTTGTACTTAAGTCGGCATTGTCCCTTTTGTACTCAATCCTGATCAGACGTCTGTGTTTCCTGGTCAATGAGAAAGTCCAAGGCATACAGTAAACCTGCACTGGTGCATCGGAATCTAAAACAGGTCGCCCAGGAGCCGCTCAAACCACAAACTCCTAGAAGACTCACTCATCATGTACTTAAGTGGGCATTGTCCCTTATGTATTCAATCCCGATGATATTTTTGTTTTTAATGGTCAATTTGAAGGTGCAAGGGATACAGTAAACCTGCACTGGTGCATCGGAATCTAATACTGGTCTGCCAGCAGCCGCTTAAACTACAAACTCTTAGTAGATTCACTCTTCTTGTACTTATGTCGGCATTGTGTATGTTGTATTCAATCCCGATGCAATTTCTGTGTTTCATCGTCAATTAGAATGTCCAAGTGATACAGAAAACCCACACTGGTGCAACGGAATCTAGTACTGATCTCCCAGGAGCCGCTCAAACCACAATCTTATAGAAGATTCACTGTTCTAGTACTTAAGTTGGCATTGTGCCGTTTGTATTTAATTCCGATGCAATTGCTGTGTTTCATGGTCAATGGGAAAGTCCAAGGGATACAGTAAACCTGCACTGGTGCAGTGGAATCTAATACGGGTCTCCCAGGAGGTGCTCAAACCACAAAGTCTTAGTAGATTCACTATTCTTGTACTTATCTCGGCATTGTGCATGTTCTATTCAATTCCGATGCGATTTCTGTCATTCACGGTCAATGTGAAGGTCCAAGGGATACAGTAAACCTGCACTGGTGCATCGGAATGTAATTCTGGTCTCCAAGGTGCCGTTCAAACCAAAAAATCTTAGAAGAATCATTCTTCTTGAATTTAAGTCGGCATTGTGACTTTTGTAATCGATCCCGATGCAATTGATGTGTTTAATGGTCAATGTGAAGGTACAAAGGGATACAGTAAACCGGCACTGGTGCATCGGAATCTAGTACTAGTCTGCCAGGAGCCGCATAAAGCAGAACTCTTAGTAGATTTACTCTTCTGGTACTTAAGTCGGCATTGTGCATTTTGTACCGCATCCCAATGCGATTTCTGCGTCTCACGGTCAATGTGAAGGTCCAACGGATACAGTACACCTTCACTGGTGCATCGGAATCTAATACTAGTCTCCCAGGAGAATCTCAAACAACCAAATTTTAGAGGATTCATAATACTTGAATTTAAGTCGGCATCGTCCCTTTTGTATTTAATCCCGATGCAATTTCTGTGTTTCATGGTCAATATGAAGGTCCAAGGGATACAGCAAACCTGCATTGGTGCATCGGAATCTAATACTGGTCTCCCAGACGCCGCTCAAACCACAAACTCTTTAAAGATTCAATCTTTTTGTACATAAGTCGGCTTTGCCTTTTGTATTCAATCCCGATCTAATTCTGTTTTTCATGGTCAATGCGAAGGCCCAAGGGATACAGTAAACCTGCACTGGTCCATCGGAATCTAATACTGGTCTCCCAGGAGCCTCTCAAACCACAAACTCTTAGGAGATTCGCTCTTCTTGTACTTAAATCGTCATTGTCGCTTTTGAATTCAATCCCGATGTAATTTCTGTGCTTCATGGTCAATGTGAAGGTCCAAGGGATACAGTAAACCTGCACTGATGCATCGAAATCTAATACTGGTATCCCAGGAGCCGTTCAAACCTCAAAATCTTAGAGGATTCATTCTTCTTGAATTTAAGTCGGCATTGTCCCCTTTGTATTTAATCCCGATGCAATTTCAGTGTTTCATGGTCAATGTGATAGTCCAAGGAAAACACTACACCTGCTCTGGTGCATCGGAATCTAATACTGGTCCCCCAGGAGCCGCTCAAACCACAAACTCTTATAAGATTCACTCTTCTAGTACTTAAGTTGGCATTGTGCCCTTTGTATTCAATCCCGATGCAATTGCTGTGTATCATGGTCAATGTGAAAGTCCAAGAGATACAGAAAACCTGCACTGGTGCATCAGAATCTAATACTGGTCTGCCAGGAGCCGCTCAAAACACAAACTCTTAGTAGAATCACTCTTCTTGTACTTATCTCGGCATTGTGCATGTTCTATTCAATCCCGATGCGATTTCTGTCATTCACGGTCAATGTGAAGGTCCAAGGGATACAGTAAACCTGCACTGGTGCATCGGAATGTAATTCTGGTCTCCAAGGTGCCGCTCAAACCAAAAAATCTTAGAAGAATCATTCTTCTTGAATTTAAGTCGGCATTGTCCCTTTTGTATCAATCCCAATGGAATTTCTGTGTTTCATGGTCAATGTGACGGTCTAAGGGATACAGTAAAACTGGACTTGTGCATCGGAATAAAATACTGGTCTCCCAAGAGCCGCTCAAAGTACAAATACTTAGAAGATTCACTCTTATTGTATTTAAGTCGGTATTGTCGCTTTTTATTCAATCCCAATGCAATTTCTGTGTTTCATGGTCAATGTGAAGGTCCAAGTGATACAGAAAATCTGCACTGTTGCATCGGAATCTAGTACTGGTCTCCCAGAGGCCGCTCAAACCACAAACTCTTAGAGGATTCACTCTTCTTGAACCTAAGTCGGCATTGTCCCTTTTTGTACTCAATCCCGACGCAATTTCTGTTTTCATGGTCAATGTGAATGTCCAAGTGATACAGAAAACCTGTACTGTTGCATCGGAATCTCGTACTGGTCTCCCAGCGGCCGCTCAAACCACAAACTCTTAGAGGATTCACTCTTCTTGAACCTAAGTCGGCATTGTCCCTTTTGTATTCAATCCCGACGCAATTCCTGTTTTCATGGTCAATGTGAAGATCCAAGGGATACAGTGAACCTGCACTGGCGCATCGAAACTAATACTGGTCTCCCAGGAGCGTCTCTAACCACAAACTCTTAGGAGATTCAGTCTTCATGTGCTTAAGTCGGCATTGTGGATTTTTTATTCAATCCCGATGCAATTTCTCTGATTCATGGTCAATTTGAAGGTCACAGCGATACACTTAACCTGCACTGGTGCATCGGAAACTAGTACTGGTCTCCCAGGAGCCGCTCAAACCACAAACACTTAGAAGATTCTTTCTTCTTGTACTTAAGTCGGCATTGTCAATTTTGTATACAATTCGGATGATATTTTTGTTTTTAATGGTCAATGTTAAGGTCCAAGGGATGCAGTGTACCGGCACTGGTGCATCGGAATCTAATACTGGTCTGCGAGGAGCCGCTCAAGCCACAAACTCTTAGTAGAATCACTCTTCTTGAACTTATGTCGGCATTGTGCATGTTGTATTCAATCCCGATGCGATTTCTGTCATTCACGGTCAATGTGAAGGTCCAAGGGATACAGTAAACCTGCACTGGTTAATCGGATTGTAATACTGGTCTCCCAGGTGCCGCTCAAACAACAAAATCTTAGAAGAATCAACCTTCTTGAATTTAAGTCTGCATTGTCCCTTTTGTATTCAATCCCGGTGGAATATCTGTGTTTCATGGTTAATGTGAAGGTCTAAGGGATACAGTATACCTGGACTGGTGCATCGGAATAAAATACTGGTCTCCCAGGAGCCGCTCAATGTACAAATACTTAGAAGATTCACTGTTATTGTACTTAAGTCGGCATTGTCCTTTTTTTATTCAATCCCGATGCAATTGCTGTGTTTAATCGTCAATGTGAAGGTCCAAGGGATACAGTAAACTGGCACTGTAGCATCGGAATCTAATACTGGCCTGCGAGGAGCCGTTCAAAGCACATACTTTTAGTAGATTTACTCTTCTGGTACTTAAGTCGGCATTTTGCATTTTGTACCCAATCCCGATGCGATTTCTCGGCCTCACGGTCAATGTGAAAGTCCAACGGATACAGTAAACTTGCACTGATACATCGGAATCTAATACAGGTCTCCCAGACGCCGCTCAAACCACAAACTCTTGGAAGATTCACTCTTCTTGTACTTAAGTTGGCATTGTGCCTTTTGTATTCAATCCCGATGCTAATTCTGTATTTCATGGTCAATGCGAATGCTCAAGGGATACAGTAAACCTGCACTGGAGCAACGGAATTTAAAACTGGTCTTCCGGGAGCCGCTCAAACCACACACTCAAAGAATATCAACTCTTCTTGTACTTAAGTTGTCATTGTCGCTTTTATATTCAATCCCGTTGTAATTTATGTGTTTCATGGTCATTTTGAAAGTCCAAGGGATACAATAAACCTGCACTGGTGCATCGGAATCTAATACTGGTCTCCGAGGGTCCGATCCTGAACAAATTCATAGAAGATTCAATCTTCTTGTACTTAAGTCGACATTGTCCCTATTGTATTTAATCCCGATGCAATTTCTGTGTTTCATGGTCAATGTGAAGGTCCAAGGGATACAGTAAACCTGCACTGATGCATTGGAATCTAATACTGGTCTGCCAGGAGTCGCTCAAAGCACAAACTCTTAGTAGATTTACTCTTCTTGTACTTAAGTCGTCATTGTGCATTTTGTACCCTATCCCGATGCGATTTCTGTGTCTCACGGTCAATGTGAAGGTCCAGGGGATACAGAAAACCTGCACTGGTGCATCGGAATCTAATACTGGTCTCCCAGGAGCCGCTCATAAAACAAACTCTTAGAAGATTCACTCTTCTTGAACTCAAGTCGGCATTGTCCCTTTGTATTAAATCCCGATCTAATTTCTGTGTTTCATGGTCATTGTGAAGGTCCAAGTGATACAGAAAACCTGCACTGGTGCATCGGAACTAGTACTGGTCTCCCAGGAGCCGTTGAAACCACTAACTCTTAGAAGATTCGCTCTTCCTGTACTTAAGTTGGCATTGTGACTTTTGTATTCGACCCCGATGCAATTTCTGTGTTTCATGGTCAATGTGAAGGTCCAAGTGATACAGAAAACCTGCACTGGTGCATCGGAATCTAATACTGGTCTCCCAGGAGCCGCACAAACCACAAACTCTTAGAAGATTCACTCTTCTTGTACTTAGGTCGGCATTGTCCGTTTTCTATTCAATCCCGATTCAATTTCTGTGTTTCATGGTCAATTTGAAGGTCCAAGGGATACAGTAAACCTGCACTGGTGCATCGGAATCTAATACTGGTCTCCAGCGCCCTCTGAAACCACAATCTCTTAGAGGTTTCACTCTTCTTGTACTTAAGTCGGCATTGTCCCTATTGTATTTAATCCCGATGCAATATCTGTTTTCGTGGTCAATGTGAAGGTCGAAGGGATACACTACACCTGCACTGGTGCATCGGAATCTATTACTGTTCCCCCAGGAGCCGCTCAAACCACTGACTCTTAGAAGATTCAATCTTCTTGTACTTAAGTCGGCATTGACCCTTTTGTATTCAATCCCGATGAAATTTCTGTGTTTCATGGTCAATGTGAAGGTCCAAGGGACACAGTAAACCTGCACTGGTGCATCGGTATCTAATACTGGTCTCCCAGGAGCCGCTCAAAGTACAAACTGTTAGTAGATTCACTTTTCTTGTACTTAAGTTTGCATTGTGCGTTTTGTATTGAATCCCTATGAGATTTCTGTGTTTCACGGTCGAAGGGGAGGTCCTAGAATTACAGTAAACCTGCACTGGTGCATCGGAATCTAATACTGGTCTCCCAGGAGCCGCTCAAACCACAAACTCTTAGAAGATTCACTCTTCTTGTACTGAAGTCGGCTTGTCCCTTTTGTATCCAATCCCGATGCAATTTCTGTGTTTCTTGGTCAATGTGAAGGTCCAAGGGATACAGTAAACCTGCACTGGTGCATCGGAATCTAATACTGGTCTTCCAGGAGCCGCTCAAACCACAAACTCTTAGAAGATTCACTCTTTTTGTACTTAAGTCGGCATTGTCCCTTTTGTATTCAATCCCGATGCAATATCTGTGTTTCAAGGTCAATGTGAAGGTCTAAGGGATACAGTAAACCCGCACTGGTGTACTGGAATCTAATACTGGGCTTCCAAGGGCCGCTCAAACCACAAACTCTTAGAAGGTCCATTCTTCTTGTACTTGAGTCGGCATTGTCACTTTTGTATTCAATCCTGATGCAATTTCTTTGTTTCATGGTCAATTTGAAGGTCCAAGGGATACAGTAAACCTGCACTGGTGCATCGGAAACTAATACTGGTCTCCCAGGAGACTCTCAAATCACAATCTCTTAGAAGATTCACTCTTCTAGTACTTAAGTTTGCATTCTGCCGTTTGTATTTAATCCCGATGCAATTGCTGTGTTTCATCTTCAATAATGAGGTCCAAGGGATACAGTAAACCTGCACTGGTGCATCGGAATCTAATACTGGTCTCCCAGCAGGCGCTCAAACCACTAATTCTTAGCAGATTCACTCTTCTTGTACTTAAGTTGGCATTGTGACTTTTGTATTCAGTCCCAATGCAATTGCTGTGTTTAATGGTCAATGTGAAGGTCCAAAAGATACAGTAAACCTGCACTGGTGCATCGGAATCTAATACTGGTCTCCAGGGGCCGATCAAACCACAATCTCTAAGTAGTTTCTTCTTCTTGTACTTAAGTCGGCATTGTGCTCTTTTTATCCAATCCTGATGTGTTTTCTGTGTCTCACGGTCACTGTGAAGGTATAAGGGATACAGTAAACCTGCACTGGTGCTTCGGAATCTAATACTGGTATGCCAGGAGCCGCTCAAACCGCAAACTCTTTGAAGATTCTCTCTTCTTGTACTTAGGTCGGCATTGTGCCATTTGTTTTTAATCCCGATCCGATTTCCGTGTTTCATGGTCAATGTGAATGACCAAGGGATCAAGGGATATAGTAACCCTGCACTGGTGCATCGGAATCTAATACTGGTCTCCCAGGTACCGCTCAAAGCACAAACTCTTAGAAGATTCACTCTTGTTGTACTAAAGTTGGCATTGTGCCTTTTGTATTCAATCCCGATGCAATACCTGTGCTTCATGGTCAATGAGAAGGTCCAAGGGATACAGTAAACCTGCACTGGTGAATCGGAATTTAATACTGGTCCCCAGGGGCCGCTCAAACCACAATCTCTTAGAAGAATCACTCTTCTAGTAATTAAGTTGTTATTGTGCAGTTTGGAATCAATCCCGATGCAATTGCTGTGTTTCATGGTCAATGTGAAGGTCTAAGGGATACACTAAACCAGCACTGGTTCAACAGAATCTAATAGTGGTCTCCCAGGAGCCGCTCAAGCCACAAACCCTTAGAAGATTCACTCTTCTTGTACTTAATTAGGCATTGTGCAACTTGTATTCAATCCCGAACCAATTGCTGTGTTTCATGGTCAATGTGAAGGTCCAAGGGATACAGTAAACCTGCACTGGTGCATCGGAATCTAATACTGGTTTCCCAGGAGCCGCTCAAAGCACAAACTCTTAGGAGATTCACTCTTCTTTTACTTATTTCGGCATTGTCTCTTTTGTATTCAATCCCGATGCAATTTCTGTATTTCATGGTCAATGTGAAGGTCCAAGAGATACAGTAAACCTGCCCTGGTGCATCGGAATCTAATACTGGTCTCCAAGGAGCCTATCAAAGCACAAACTCTTAGTAGATTCACTTTTCTTTTACTTAAGTCGGCATTGCGCCTTTTGTGTTCAATCCCGATGAGATTTCTGTGTTTCACGGTCAATGGGATCGACGAAGTGATACAGTAAACCAGCACTGGTGCATCGGAATCTAATACTAGTCTCCCAGGAATCGCTCAAGGCACAAACTCTTAGAAGATTCACTCTTCTTGAATATAAGTCTGCATTGTCTTTTTAGTAATCAATTCCGATGCAATTTCTGTGTTTCATGGTCAATGTGAAGGTGCAAGGGATACAGTAGACATGCACTGGTGCATCGGAATCTAATAATGGCATACCAGGAGCTGCTGAAACCACAAACTCTTAGAAGATTCACTCTTCTTGTATTTGAATCGGCATCGTCCCTTTCCTATTCAATCCCGATGCAATTTCTGTATTTCATGGTCAATGTGAAGGTCCAAGGGGTACAGTAAACCTGCACTGGTGCATCGGAATCTAATACTGGTCACCCAGGAGCCGCTCATAGTACAAATCCTTAGGGGATTCACTCTTCTTGTACTTATGACTGCATTGTCACTTTTGTATTCAATCCCAATGCAATTTCTGTATTTCATGGTCAATGTGAAGGTCCAAGGGACACAGTAAACCTGCACTGGTGCATCGGAAACTATTACTGGTCTCCCAGGTGCCGCTCAATCCACAAGCTCTTAGAAGATTCCCTCTTCTAGTACTTAAGTTGGCATTGTGCCGTTTGTACACAACACCGATGCAAGTTCTGTTTTTCATGGTCAATGTGAAGGTCCAAAGGATACAGTATACCTGCACTGGTTCATCAGAATCTAATACTGGTCTCCCAGGAGGCGCTCAAAGCACAAACTATTAGAAGATTCGTACTTCATGTACTTAAGTCGGCATTGTCTCTTTTGTATGGAACCCCGATGCAATTGCTGTGTTTCAGGGTCAATGTGAAGGTCCAACGGATACAGTTAACCTGCACTGGTGCATCGGAATCTAATACTGGTCTCCCAGGGTCCGCTCAAAGCACAAACTTTTAGTAGATTCACTTTTCTTATACTTAAGTCGGCATTGCGCCTTTTGTGTTCAATCCCGATGCAATTTCTGTGTTTCATGGTCAATGTGAAGGTGCAAGGGATACAGTAGACCTGCACTGGTGCATTGGAATCTAATACTGGTATACCAGGAGCCGCTCAAACCACAAACTCTTATAAGATATACTCTTCTTGTACTTTAGATGGCACTGCGCCTTTTGTATTCAATCCCGATGCGATTTCTGTGTTTCGTGGTCAATGTGAAGGTCCAAGGGATATACTGAACCTGCACTGGTTCAGCGGAATCTAATACTGAACTCCCAGGAACCGGTCAAAGCACAAACTATTAGAAGATTCTTACTTCTAGAACTTAAGTCTGCATTGTCTCTTTTGGATGCAATCCAGATGCAACTTCTGTGTTTCATGGTCAATGTGAAGGTCCAAGGGATACAGTAAACCTGCACTGGTGCATCGGAATGTAATACTAGTCCCCAGGAGCCGCTCAAACCACAAACTCTTAGAAGATTGACTCTTCTTGTTCTTAAGTTGGCATTGTCCCTTTAGTATTCAATATCCGATGCAATTTCTGTGTTTCATGGTCAATGTGAAAGTCCAAGGGATACAGTAAATCTGCACTGGTGCATCGGAATCTAATGCTGGTCTCCCAGGGACCGCTCAAAGGACAAATTGTTAGAAGAATCACTCTACTTGTACTTAAGTCGGCATTGTCCCTTTTGTACGCAATCCAGATGCAATTTCTGTGTTTCATGGTCAATGTGAAGGTCCAAGGGATACAGTAAACCTGCACTGGTGCATCGGAATCAAATACTGGTCCCCAGGAGCCGCTCAAAACACAAACTCTTAGAGGATTCATTCTTCTTGTACTTTAGTCTGCATTGTCCCTTTTGTATTCAAACCCGATACAATATCTGTCTTCATGAATAATGTGAAGGTCCAAGGGATACAGTTAACCTGCACTGGTGCATCGGAATCTAATACTGGTCTCCCAGCAGCCGCTCTAACCACAAACTCTTAAGAGATTCACTCTTCTTGTACTTAAGTCGTAATTATCCCTTTTGTATTCAATCCCGATGCGATTTCTGTGTTTAATGGTCAATGCGTAGGTCCAAAGAATTAAGTAAGCCAGCACTGGTGCATCGGAATCTAATACTGGTCTCCGAGGAGCGGCTCAAATGACAAATTCTTAGAAGGTTCACTCTTCTATACTTAAGTCTGCATTGTCCCTTTTGTATTCAATCAAGATCCAATTTCTGTATTTCATGGTCAATGTGAAGGTCCAAGGAATACAGTAAACCTACACTGGTGCAACGGAATCTAATACTGGTCTCCTTGGAGCCGCTCAATGTTCAACCTCTTAGAAGATTCACTCTTCTTGTACTTAAGTTGGCATTGTACCTTTGTTATTGAATCCCGATGCGATTTCTGTGTGTCATGGTCAATGTGAAGGTCCAAGGGATACAGTAAACCTGCACTGGTGCATTGGAATCTAACACTGGTCTCCCAGGAACCGCCCAAACCACAAACTCTTAGAGGATTCACTCTTCTTGTACTTAAGTCGGCATTGTCCCATTTGTATTCAATCCCGATGCACTAACTGTGTTTCCTGATCAATGTGAAGGTCCAAGTGATACAGTAAGCTTGCTCTGGTTCATCGGAATCTAATACTGGTCTGCCAGGGGCCGCCCAAACCACAAACTCTTAGAAGATTCACTCTTCTTGTACTTAAGTCGGCATTTTCCCTTTTGTATTAAATCCAAATTCAATTTCTGTGTTTCATGGTCAATATGAAGGTCCAAGGGATACAGTAAACCTCCACTGGTGCCCCGGATTTTAATACTGGTCCCCCAGGAGCCGCTCAAACTACAAACTCTTAGATATTGAACTCTTCTTGCACTTAAGTTGGCATTGTGCCTTTGTATTCAATCCTGATGCAATTTCTGTGTTTGATAGTCAATGTGAAGGTCCAAGGGATTCAGTAAACCTGCACTGGTGCATCGGATTCTAATACTGGTCTCCCAGGAGCCGCTCAAAGAACAAACTCTTAGTCGATTCACTTTTCTTGCACCTAAGTCGGCATTGTCCCTTTTGTCTTCAATCCCGAAGCGATTACTGTGTTTCACGGTCAATGGGAAGGTCCAAGGGATACAGTAAACCTGCACTGGTGCATCGGAATTTAATACTGGTGTCCAAGGAGACGCTCAAACCACCAACTCTTAGAAGATTCACTCCTCCTGTACTTAAGTTGGCATTATGCATTTTGTATTACATCCCGATGCAATTGCAGTGTTTCATGCTCAATGTGAAGGTCCAAGGAATACAGTATACCTGCACTGGTGCACCGGAATCGTATACTGGTCTCCCAGGTGCCGCTTAAAGCAAATACTCTTAAAGGATTAACTCTTTTTGTACTTTATTCGGCATTGTGCATTTTGTATTCAATCGCGATCCGATTTCTGTGTTTCATGGACAATGTGAAGGTCCAATGGAGACAGTAAACCGGCACTGTTGCATCGGAAACTAATACTGGTCTCCCAGGAGCCGCTCAAATCACAAATTCTTAGAAGATTCACTCTTCTTGTACTTTATTCGGCATTGTACATTTTAATATTCAATCCTGATGCGATTTCTCTGTTTCATGCACAATGTGAAGTTCCAAGGGATACAGTAAAGCTGCACTGGTGCATCGGAATCTAATACTGGTCTCCCAGGGTCCGCTCAAAGCACAAACTTTTAGTAGTTTCACTTTTCTTATACTTAAGTCGGCATTGCGCCTTTTGTGTTCAATCCCGATGCAATTTCTGTGTTTCATGGTCAATGTGAAGGTGCAAGGGATACAGTAGACCTGCACTGGTGCATCGGATTCTAATACTGGTATACCAGGAGCCGCTCAAACCACAAACTCTTATAAGATATATTCTTCTTGTACTTTAGTTGGCACTGCGCCTTTTGTATTCAATCCCGATGCGATTTCTGTGTTTCGTGGTCAATGTGAAGGTCCAAGGGATATACTAAACCTGCACTGGTTCAGCGGAATCTAATACTGAACTCCCAGGAATCGGTCAAAGCACAAACTATTAGAAGATTCTTACTTCTAGAACTTAAGTCTGCATTGTCTCTTTTGTATGCAATCCAGATGCAATTTCTGTGTTTCATGGTCAATGTGAAGGTCCAAGGGATACAGTAAACCTGCACTGGTGCATCGGAATCTAATACTGGTCCCCAGGAGCCGCTCAAAACACAAACTCTTAGAGGATTCATTCTTCTTGTACTTAAGTCGGCATTGTCCCTTTAGTATTCAATATCCGATGCAATTTCTGTGTTTCATGGTCAATGTGAATGTCCAAGGGATACAGTAAATCTGCACTGGTGCATCGGAATCTAATGCTGGTCTCCCAGGGGCCGCTCAAAGGACAAATTGTTAGAAGAATCACTCTACTTGTACTTAAGTCGGCATTGTCCCTTTTGTACGCAATCCAGATGCAATTTCTGTGTTTCATGGTCAATGTGAAGGTCCAAGGGATACAGTATACCTGCACTGGTGCATCGGAATCTAATACTGGACCCCAGGAGCCGCTCAAAACACAAACTCTTAGAGGATTCATTCTTCTTGTACTTTAGTCTGCATTGTCCCTTTTGAATTCAAACCCGATGCATATATCTGTCTTCATGAGTAATGTGAAGGTCCAAGGGATACAGTTAACCTGCACTGGTGCATCGGAATCTAATACAGGTCTCCCAGGAGCCGCTCTAACCACAAACTCTTAAGAGATTCACTCTTCTTGTACTTAAGTCGTAATTATCCCTTTTGTATTCAATCCCGATGCGATTTCTGTGTTTAATGGTCAATGCGAAGGTCCAAAGGATTAAGTAAGCCAGCACTGGTGCATCGGAATCTAATACTGGTCTCCGAGGAGCGGCTCAAATGACAAATTCTTAGAAGGTTCACTCTTCTATACTTAAGTCTGCATTGTCCCTTTTGTATTCCATCAAGATGCAATTTCTGTATTTCATGGTCAATGTGAAGTTCCAAGGAATACAGTAAACCTACACTGGTGCAACGGAATCTATTACTGGTCTCCTTGGAGCCGCTCAATGCTCAACCTTTTAGAAGATTCACTCTTCTTGTACTTAAGTCGGCATTGTCCCTTTGTTATTGAATCCCGATGCGATTTCTGTGTGTCATGGTCAATGTGAAGGTCCAAGGGATACAGTAAACCTGCACTGGTGCTTTGGAATCTAACACTGGTCTCCCAGGAGCCGCCCAAACCACAAACTCTTAGAGGATGCACTCTTCTTGTACTTAAGTCGGCATTGTCCCTTTTGTATTCAATCCCGATGCACTAACTGTGTTTCCTGATCAATGTGAAGGTCCAAGTGATACAGTAAGCTTGCTCTGGTTCATCGGAATCTAATACTGGTCTGCCAGGGGCCGCCCAAACCACAAACACTTAGAAGATTCACTCTTCTTGTACTTAAGTCGGCATTGTCCCTTTTGTATTCAATCCTGATGCAATTTCTGTGTTTCATGGTCAATGTGAAGGTCCAAGGGATACAGTAGAGCTGCACTGGTGCATCGGAATCTAATACTGGTCTCCCAGGAGCCGCTCAAATCACAAATTCTTAGAAGATTCACTCTTCTTGTACTTTATTCGGCATTGTACATTTTGTATTCAATCCTGATGCGATTTCTGTGTTTCATGCACAATGTGAAGGTCCAAGGGATACAGTAAAGCTGCACTGGTGCATCGGAACCTAACACTAGTCTCCCAGGAGCCGCTTAAACGACAAACTCTTAGAAGATTCACTCTTCTTGTACTTAAGTCCTCATTGTCCCTTTTGTTTTCAATCCCGATGCAATTTCTGTGTTTCATGGTCAATGTGAAGGTCCAAGGGATACAGTAAACCTGCACTGGTGCATTGGAATCAATTACTGGACTCCCAGGAGCCGCTCAAAGCACAAACTCTTAGAAAATTCACTCTTCTAGTACTTAATTTGGCATTGTGCATTTTGCATTCAATCCCGATGCATTTGCTGTAATTCATGGTCAATGTGAAGGTCCAAGTGATACCGTCAACCTGCACTGGTGCATCGGAATCTAATAGGGTCTCCCAGGAGCCGTTCAAAGCACAAACTCTTAGAAAATTCACTGTGCTTGCACTTAAGCCGGCATATTCCCTTTTGTATTCAATCCCGATGCATTTTCTGTGTTTCATGGTCAATGTGAAGGTCCAAGGGATACAGTAAACCCGCACTGGTGTATCGGAATATAATACTGGTGTCCCAGGAGCCGCTTGAATTACGAGCTCCGAGAAGATTCACTCTTCTTGTACTGAAGTCGTCATTGTCCCTTTTGTATTCAATCCCGATGTAATTTCTGTGTTTCATTGTCAATGTGAAGGTCCAAGGGACACAGTAAATCTGCACTGGTGCGTCGGAATATAATACTGGGCCCCAAGGAGCCGCTCAAAGCACAATCCCTTAGAAGATACACTCTTCTTGCAAGCAAGTCGGCATTGTCAATTTAGTATTCAATCCCGACGCAATTTCTGTGTTTCATGGTAAATGTGAAGGTCCAAGGGATACATAACAATTGCACTGGTGCATCGGAATCTAATACTCGTCTCCCAGGAGCCGCTCAAACCACAAACTCTTAGAAGATTCACTCGTCTTGTACTTAAATCAGCAGTGTCCCTTTTGTATTCAATCCCGATGCAATTTCTGTGTTTCATGGTCAATGTGAAGGTCCAAGGGATACAGTAAACCTGCACTGGTGCATTGGAATCAAATACTGGACTCCCAGTAGCCGCACGAACCACAAACTCTTAGAAGATTCACTCTTCTTGCACTTAAGACCAAATTGTCCCTTTTGTATTCAATCACGATAGTATTTCTGTATTTCATGGTCAATGTGATGGTACAAGTGATACAGTAAACTTGCACTGGTGCAACGGAATCAATACTCGGCTCCTAGGAGCCGATCAAAGCACAGACTCTAAGAAGATACACTCATCTTGTACTTAAGTCGGCATTAACCGTTTTGTGTTCAATCCCGATGCAATTTCTGTGTTTCATGGTCAATGTAGAGTTATAAGGGATACAGTAAACCTGCACAGGTGCATCGGAATCTAATACTGGTCCCCCAGGAGCCACTCAAACCACAACCTCTTAGAAGATTCACTCTTCTTGCACTTAAGTTGGCATTATGCTTTTGTATTCAATCCCGATGCAATTGCTGTGTTTCATGGTCAATGTGAAGGTCCAAGGGATACAGTAAACCTTCACTGGTGCACCGCAATCTAATAATGGTCTCCCAGGAGCCGCTCAATGCACAAACTCTTAGATGATTCACTCGTCTTGTACTTAAGGCGGCATTGTCCCTTTTGTATTCCATACCGATGCAATTTCTGTGTTTCATGGTCAATGTGAAGGTACAACTGATACAGTAAACTTGCACTGGTGCAACGGAATCTAATATTGGTGTCCCAGGAGCCGCTCTAACCACAAACACTTAGAAGAGTCACTCTTCTTGTACCTAAGTTGGCATTGTCCCTTTTGTATTAAATACAAATTCAAATTCTGTGTTTCATAGTCAATATGAAGGATCAAGGGATACAGTAAACCTTCACTGGTGCACCGGAATCTAATACTGGTCCCCCAGGAGCCGCTCAAACTACAAACTCTTAGATATTGAACTCTTCTTGCACTTAAGTTGGCATTGTGCCTTTGTATTCAATCCCGATGCAATTTCTGTGTTTGACAGTCAATGTGAAGGTCCAAGGGATTCAGTAAACCTGCACTGGTGCATCGGATTCTAATACTGGTCTCCCAAGAGCCGCTCAAAGAACAAACTCTTAGTCGATTCACTTTTCTTGTACATAAGTCGGCATTGTCCCTTTTGTCTTCAATCCCGAAGCGATTACTGTGTTTCATGGTCAATGGGAAGGTGCAAGGGATACATTAAACCTGCACTGGTGCATCGGAATTTAATACTGGTGTCCCAGGAGCCGTTCAAACCACCAACTCATAGAAGATTCACTCCTCCTGTACCTAAGTTGGCATTATGCATTTTGTATTACATCCCGATGCAATTGCAGTGTTTCATGCTCAATGTGAAGGTCCAAGGGATACAGTATACCTGCACTGGTGCACCGGAATCGTATACTGGTCTCCCAGGTGCCGCTTAAAGCAAATACTCTTAAAGGATTAACTCTTCTTGTACTTTATTCGGCATTGTGCATTTTGTATTCAATCGCGATGCGATTTCTGTGTTTCATGGACAATGTGAAGGTCCAATGGAGACAGTAAAACGACACTGGTGCATCGGAATCTAATACTGGTCTCCCAGGAGCCGCTCAAATCACAAATTCTTAGAAGATTCACTCTTCTTGTACTTTATTCGGCATTGTACATTTTGTATTCAATCCTGATGCGATTTCTGTGTTCCATGCACGATGTGAAGGTCCAAGGGATACAGTAAAGCTGCACTGGTGCATCGGAACCTAACACTAGTCTCCCAGGAGCCGCTTCAATGACATACTCTTAGAAGATTCACTCTTCTTGTACTTAAGTCCTCATTGTCCCTTTTGTATTCAATCCCGATGCAATTTCTGTGTTTCATGGTCAATGTGAAGGTCCAAGGGATACAGTAAACCTGCACTGGTGCATTGGAATCAAATACTGGACTCCCAGGAGCCGCTCAAAGCACAAACTCTTAGAAAATTCACTCTTCTAGTACTTAATTTGGCATTGTGCATTTTGCATTCAATCCCGATGCATTTGCTGTAATTCATGGTCTATGTGAAGGTCCAAATGATACCGTCAACCTGCGCTGGTGCATCGGAATCTAATAGGGTCTCCCAGGAGCCGTTCAAAGCACAAACTCTTAGAAAATTCACTGTGCTTGCACTTAAGCCGGCATGTTCCCTTTTGTATTCAATCCCGACGCAATTTCTGTGTTTCATGGTAAATGTGAAGTTCCAAGGGATACATATCAATTGCACTGGTGCATCGGAATCTAATACTCGTCTCCCAGGACCCGCTCAAACCACAAACTCTTAGAAGATTCACTCGTCTTGTACTTAAGTCAGCAGTGTCCCTATTGTATTCAATCCCGATGCAATTTCTGTGTTTCATGGTCAATGTGAAGGTCCAAGGGATACAGTAAACCTGCACTGACGCATTGGAATCTAATACTGGACTTCCAGGAGCCGCACAAACCACAAACTCTTAGAAGATTCACTCTTCTTGCACTTAAGACCAAATTGTCCCTTTTGTATTCAATCACGATACTATTTCTGTGTTTCATGGTCAATGTGAAGGTACAAGTGATACAGTAAACTTGCACTGGTGCAACGGAATCTAATACTTGGCTCCCAGGAGCCGCTCAAGGCACAAACTCTAAGAAGATACACTCTTCTTGTACTTAAGTCGGCATTGTCCATTTTGTGTTCAATCCCGATGCAATTTCTGTGTTTCATGGTCAATGTAGAGTTATAAGGGATACAGTAAACCTGCACGTTTGCATCGGAATCTAATACTGGTCTCCCAGGAGCCGCTCAAACCACAAATTTTTAGAAGATTCATCCATCTTGTACGTATGTCGGCATTGTCCATTTTGTATTCAATCCCGATCTAATTTCTGTGTTTCATGGTCAATGTGAAGGTCCAAGGGACACAGTAAACGTGCACTGGTGCATCGTAACCTAATACTGGTCTCCCAGGAGCCGCTCAAACCACAAACTCTTACAACATTCACTCTTCTTGTACTTAAGTCGGCCATGTCCATTTCGTAATGAATGCCGATGCCATTTCAGTGTTTCATGGTCAATGTGAATGACCAAGTGATACAGTAAACCTGCACCGGTTCATCGAAAGCTAATACTGGTCTCCCAGGTGCCGATCAAAGCACAAACTCTTAGAAGATTCAATCTTCTTGTACTTCAGCCAGTATTGTGCCTTTGGTATTCAATCCCGATGCGATTTCTGTGTTTCATGGTCAATGTGAAGGTCCAAGGGATACAGCAAACCTGCACTGGTGCATCGCAAACTTATCCTGGCCTTCCAGGAGCACATCAAACCACAAACTCTTAGAAGATTCACTCTTCTTGTATTTAAGTCGGCATTATCCCCTTTGTATTCAATCTCGATACAATTTCTGTGTTTCATGGTCAATGTGAAGGTCCAAGGGATACAGTAAACCTGCACCGGTGCATCGTAATCTAATACTGGTCACCCCGGAGCCGCTCAAACCACAAACACATTGAAGATTCAGTCTTCTTGTACGTAAGTCGGCATTGTCCCCTTCGTAATCAATTCCGATGCGAATTTCGTGTTTCATGGTCAATGTGAAGGTCCAAGGATACAGTAAACCCGCACCGGTGCATCGGAATCTAATACTGGTCACCCAGGAGCCGCTCATACCAAAAACTCTTAGAAGATTCACTCTTCTTGTACTTCAGCCATTATTGTGCCTTTTGTATCCAATCCCGATGCGATTTCTGTGTTTCATGGTCAATGTGTAGGTCCACGGTATACAGTAAACTAGCACTGGTGCATCGGAATCAAATACAAGTCTCCCAGGAGCCGCTCAAACCACATACACTTAGAAGATTCACTCTTCTTGAATCTAAGTCGGCATTGTCCCTTTTGTATTCCGTCCCAAGCAATATCTGTATTTCATGGTCAATGGCAATGTCCAAGGGATACAGTAAACCTGCACTGGTGCATCGGAATCTAATACTGGTCTAAAAGGAGCGGCTCAATGAAAAATGTCTTTGAAGATTCACTCTTCTTGTACTTAAGTTGGTATTGTCCCTTTTGTATTCAATTCCGATGCGATATCTGTGTTTCATGGTCAATATGAAGGTCCAAGGGATACAGTAAACCTGCACTTTTGCATCGGAATCTAATACTGGTCTCCCAGGAGCCGCTCAAACACACACACACTTAAAAGATTCAATCTTCTTTTACTTAAGTTGGCATTGTGCCTTTTGTATTCAGTCCCGATCTAATTTCTGTGTTTCATGGTCAATGCGAATGTCCAAGGGATATAGTAAACCTGCACTGGTGCATCGGAATCTAATACTGGTCTCCCAGAAGCCGCTCAAATCACAAACTCTTAGAAGATTCACTCATCTTGTACTTAAGTCGGCATTGCGCCTTTTGTGTACAATCCCGATGCGATATCTGTATTTCATGGATATTGTGACGGTACGAGAGATACAATAAATGTGCACTGGTGCATCGGAACTTAATTCTTGACTCCCAAGAGCCGCTCAAACTACAAAATCTTAGAAGATTCACTCTTCTTGTACTTAAGTCGGCATTGTCCCCTTTATATTCAATCCCGATACAATTTCTGTGTTTCATGGTAAATGTGTATGTCCAAGGGATACAGTAAACATACACCGGTGCATCGGAATCTATTACTGTTCTCCCAGGAGCCGCTCAAAGCACAAACTCTTAGAAGATTCACTCTTCTTGTACTTAAGTTGTCATTGTGCCATTTGTACTCAATACCGATGCGATATCTGTGTTTCATGGACAATGTGAAGTACCAATGGATACAGTAAACCTGCACTGGTGCATCGGAGTCTAATACTGGTCTCTCAGGAGCAGTTCAAACCACAAAATCTTATAAGATTCACACTTCTTGTACTTCAGATGGCATTGTGCATTTTATATATAATCCCGTTGCGATTTCTGTGCTTCGTGGTCAATGTGAAGGTCCAAGGGATACAGTAAACCTGCACTTGTGCATCGGAATCTAATACTGGTCTCCCAGGAGCCGCTCTAAGCGCAAACTCTTAGAAGATACACTCATCTTGTACTTAAGTAGCTATTGTGCCTTTTGTATTCTATCCCGATTCAATTGCTGTGTTCATTGTCAATGTGAACGTCCAAGGGATACAGTTAACCTGCACTGGTGCACCGGAATTTAATCGTAGTCTCCCAGGAACCGTCCAAAGCACAATCTCTTAGAAGATTCAATCTTCTTGTACTTAAGTAGGCATTGTGCCTTGGGTATTCAATCCCGATGCGATTTCTATGTTTCAAAGTCAATGTCGAGGTCCAAGACATACTATTAACCTGCACTGGTGCATCGGAATATAATACTGGTCTCCCAGGAGCCGCTCAAAGCACAAACTCTTAAAAGATTCACTCTTCTTGTACTTAAGTTGGCACTGTGCCTTTTGTATTAAATCCCGATGCAACTGCTGTGTTTCATGGCCAATGTGGAGGGCCATGGGATACAGTAAACCTGCACTGGTGCAACGGAATCTAATACTGGTTATCCAGGAGCCACTCAAACCACAAGCTCTTAGAAGATCCACTCTTCTTGTACTTCTGCTGGCATTGTGCCTTTTCCATTGAATCACGATGCGAATTCTGTGTTTCGTGGTCAATGCCAGGTCCAAGGGATACAGTAAACCGTCACTGGTGCATCGGAATCTAATACTGGTCTCCCAGGAGCCGCTCAGAGCACAAAATCTTAGATGATTCACTCTTCTTGTACTTAAGTCGGCGTTGTCCCCTTTGCATTAAATCCCGATTCAATTTCTGAGTTTCATGGCCAATGTGACGGTCCAAGGGATACAGTAACCCTGCAGTGGCACATCGAAATCTAATACTGGCCTCCCAGGAGCCTCTCATACCACAATCACTTAGAAGATTCACTCTTCTTGTAATTATGTCTGTATTGTCCCTTTTGCATTCAATCCGATGCAATTGCTGTGCTTCATGGTCCATGCGAAGGTCCAAAGGGTACAGTAAACCTCCACTTTTGCATCGGAATCTAATACTGGTATCCCAGAAGCCGCACAAACCTCAAACTCCTACACGATTCACTCCTCTTGTACTTAAGTCGGCATTGTCCCTTTTGTGATCAGTCCCGATGCAATTTCGGTGTATCATTGTCAATGTGGTAGTCCAAGGAATACAGTAAACCTGCACTCGTGCATCGGAATCTAATACTGCTCTCCCAATAGCCGCTCAAAGCTCAAACACTTAGAAGATTCACTCTTCTTGTACTTAGTTGGCATTGTGCCTTTTGTATTCAATCCCGATGCATTTGCTGTGCTTCATGGTCAATGCGAACGTCCAAAGGATACAGTAAACCTGTACTTTTGCATCGGAATCTAATACTGGTTTCCCAGGAGTCGCTCAAACCACAAAGTCTTAGAAGATTCACTCTTCTTGTACTTCAGCCGGCGTTGAGCCCTTTGTAATCAATTCCGATGCAATATCTCTTTCATGGACAATGCGAAGGTCCATGTGATACAGTTAAAAAGCACTGGTGCATCGGAATCTAATACTGGTCTCCCAGGAGCCGCTCAAAACACAAACCCTTAGAAGATTCACTCTTCTTGTACTTAAGTCGACATTATGGCTTTTGTATTCAATCCCGATGCGATATCTGTGCTTCATGGACAATGTGAAGGTCCAAGGGATACAGTAAACCTGCACTGTTGCATCGGAATCTAGTACTGGCCTCCCAGGAGCCGATTAAACCACAAAATCTTAGAAGATTCACTCTTCATGTACTTAAGTCGGCATTGTGCCAGTTGTATTCAATCCCGATGCGATATCTGTGTTTCATGGAAAATGTGAAGGTTCAGCGGTTACAGTAAACCTACACTGATGCATCGGAATCTAATACTGATCTCCCAGGAGGTGATCAAACCACAAACTCTTAGAAGATTCACTCTTCTTGTACTTAAGTCGGCAATGTCCACTTTGTATTCAATACCGATGCAATTTCTGTATTTCATGATAAATGTGAAGGTCCAAGGGATACAGTAATCCTGCGCTGGTGCATCGGAATCTAATAATGGTCTCCCAGGAGCTGCTCAAAGCACAAATTCTTAGAAGATTCAGTCTTCTAGTACTTAAGTTGGCATTCAGCCTTTTGTATTCAATCCCGATGCAATTGCTGTGTTTTATGGTCAATGTCAAGGCCCAAGGGATACAGTAAAACTTCACTGGTGCATCGGAATCTAATACTGGTTAATCAGGACCCGCTCAAACCAGAAAGTCTTCTAAGATTCCCACTTCTTGTACTTTAGCCGGCATTTTGTATTCAATCCCGATGCGTTTTTTGTGCTTTGTGTTCAATGTCATGGTCCAAGGAATACTGTAAACTTGCACTGGTGCATCGGAATCTGATACTGGTCTCCCAGGTGCCGCTCCAGGCATAAACTCCTAGAAGATTCTTTCATCTTGTACTTAAGTTGGCATAGTGCCTTTTGTATTCAATCCCGATGTGATTTCTGTGTTTCATGGTGAATGTCATGGTCCAAGGGATACAGTAAACTTGCACTGGTGCATCGGAGTCTAATACTGGTCTCCCAGGAGCCGCTCAAAGCACAAAATATTAGAAGATTCACTCTTCTTGTACTTATGTCGGCATTGTCTCTTATGTAATCAGTCCCGATGCAATATCTGTGTTTCATTGTTAATGTGAAAGTGAAAGGAGTATAGTGAACCTGCACTGGTGCATTGGAATTTAAAACTGGTCTCCCAGGAGCCGCTCAAAACTCAAACTCATAGAAAATTCACTCGTCTTGTACTTCAGCATTCATTGTGCCTTTTGTATTCAATCCCAATGCAATTGCTGTGTTTCATGGTCAATGTGAAGGTCCCAAGGATACAGTAAACCTGCACTGGTGCATCGGAATCTAATACTGGTTTCCCAGGAGCCGCTCAAACCTCAAACTCTTAGAAGATTCCTCCTATTGTACATAAGTCGGCATTGTCAATTTTGTATTCAATCCTGATGCAATTTCTCTGTTTCATGGTCAATGTGAAGGTCCAAGTGATACAGTAAACCAGCACTGGTGCATCGGAATCTAATACTGGTCTGCCAGGAGCCCCTCAAAGCACAAACTCTTAGAGGATTCACTCTTCTTGTACTTAAGTCGGCATTGTCCACTTTGTATTCAATCCCGATCCAATTTCTGTGTTTCATGTTCAATGTGAAGGTCCAACGGATACAGTAAACCTGCACTCGTACATCGGAATCTAATACTCATCTCCCAGGAGCCGCTTAAACCACAAACTCTTAGGAGATTCACTCTTCTTGTACTTAAGTCGGCATTGTCCCTTTTGTATTCAATCCCGATGCGATTTCTGTCTTTCATGGTCAATTTGAAGGTCCAAGGGATACAGTAAACCTGCACTGGTGCATCGGACTCTAATACTGGTCCCCCAGGAGCCGCTCAAACGACAAACTCTTAAAAGATTCACTCTTCTTGAATTTAAGTCGGTATTGCCCCTTTGCATTAAATCCCGATTCAATTTCTGTGTTTCATGGCCAATGTGAAGGTCCAAGGGATACAGTAACCCTGCAGTGGTACATCGAAATCTAATACTGGCCTCCCAGGAGCCTCTCATACCACAATCACTTAGAAGATTCACTCTTCTTGTAATTATGTCTGTATTGTCCCTTTTGCATTCAATCCGATGCAATTGCTGTGCTTCATGTTCAATGCGAAGGTCCAAAGGGTACAGTAAACCTGCACTTTTGCATCGGAATCTAATACTGGTATCCCAGAAGCCGCTCAAACCTCAAACTCTTACACGATTCACTCCTCTTGTACTTAAGTCAGCATTATCCCTTTTGTGATCAGTCCCGATGCAATTTCGGTGTATCATTGTCAATGTGGTGGTCCAAGGAATACAGTAAACCTGCACTCGTGCATCGGAATCTAATACTGCTCTCCCAATAGCCGCTCAAAGCTCAAACTCTTAGAAGATTCACCCTTCTTGGACTTAAGTTGGCATTGTGCCTTTTGTATTCAATCCCGATGCATTTGCTGTGCTTCATGGTCAATGCGAACGTCCAAAGGATACAGTAAACCTGCACTTTTGCATCGGAATCTAATACTGGTTTCCCAGGAGTCGCTCAAACCACAAACTCTTAGAAGTCGCAATCCTCTTGTTTTTAAGTCGGCATTGTCCCTTTTGTATTCAATTCCGATGCAATTTCTCTAATTCATGGTCAATGTGAAGGTCAAAGGGATACAGTAATCCAGCACTGGTGCATCGGAATCTAATACTGGTTTCTCAGGAACCGCTCAAACCACAAAGTCTTAGAAGATTCACTCTTCTTGTACTTCAGCCGGCATTGTGCCCTTTGTAATCAATTCCGATGCAATATCTCTTTCATGGACAATGCGAAGGTCCATGTGATACAGTTAAAAAGCACTGGTGCATCGGAATCTAATACTGGTCTCCCAGGAGCCGCTCAAAACACAAACCCTTAGAAGATTCACTCTTCTTGTACTTAAGTCGACGTTATGGTTTTGTATTCAATACCGATGCGATATCTGTGATTCATGGACAATGTGAAGGTGCAAGGGGTACAGTAAACCTGCACTGTTGCATCGGAATCTAGTACTGGCTTCCCAGGAGCCGATCAAACCACAAAATCTTAGAAGATTCACTCTTCATGTACTTAAGTCGGCATTGTGCCAGTTGTATTCAATCCCGATGCGATATCTGTGTTTCATGGAAAATGTGAAGGTTCAGCGGTTACAGTAAACCTACACTGATGCATCGGAATCTAATACTGATCTCCCAGGAGGTGAACAAACCACAAACTCTTAGAAGATTCACTCTTCTTGTACTTAAGTCGGCAATGTCCACTTTGTATTCAATACCGATGCAATTTCAGTATTTCATGATCAATGTGAAGGTCCAAGGGATACAGTAATCCTGCGCTGGTGCATCGGAATCTAATACTGGTCTCCCAGGAGCTGCTCAAAGCACAAATTCTTAGAAGATTCAGTCTTCTAGTACTTAAGTTGGCATTCAGCCTTTTGTATTCAATCCCGATGCAATTGCTGTGTTTTATGGTCAATGTCAAGGTCCAAGGGATACAGTAAAACTTCACTGGTGCATCGGAATCTAATACTGGTTAATCAGGAGCCGCTCAAACCACAAAGTCTTAAAAGATTCACACTTCTCGTACTTTAGCCGGCATTTTGTATTCAATTCCGATGCGTTTTTTGTGCTTTGTGGTCAATGTCATGGTCCAAGGAATACTGTAAACTTGCACTAGTGCATCGGAATCTGATACTGGTCTCCCAGGAGCCGCTCCAGGCATAAACTCTTCGAAGATTCTTTCTTCTTGTACTTAAGTTGGCATTGTGCCTTTTGTATTCAATCCCGATGTGATTTCTGTGTTTCATGGTGAATGTCATGGTCCAAGGGATACAGTAAACTTGCACTGGTGCATCGGAGTCTAATACAGGTCTCCCAGGAGCCGCTCAAAGCACAAAATCTTAGAAGATTCACTCTTCTTGTACTTATGTCGGCATTGTCTCCTTTGTAATCAGTCCCGATGCAATATCTGTGTTTCATTGTTAATGTGAAAGTAAAAGGAGTACAGTGAACCTGCACTGGTGCATTGGAATTTAAAACTGGTCTCCCAGGAGCCGCTCAAAACTCAAACTCATAGAAAATTCACTCGTCTTGTACTTCAGCATTCATTGTGCCTTTTGTATTCAATCCCAATGCAATTGCTGTGTTTCATGGTCAATGTGAAGGTCCCAAGGATACAGTAAACCTGCACTGGTGCATCGGAATCTAATACTGGTTTCCCAGGAGCCGCTCAAACCTCAAACTCTTAGAAGATTCCTCCTATTGTACATAAGTCGGCATTGTCAATTTTGTATTCAATCCTGATGCAATTTCTCTGTTTCATGGTCAATGTGAAGGTCCAAGTGATACAGTAAACCAGCACTGGTGCATCAGAATCTAATACTGGTCTGCCAGGAGCCCCTCAAAGCACAAACTCTTAGAGGATTCACTCTTCTTGTACTTAAGTCGGCATTGTCCATTTTGTATTCAGTCCCGATCCAATTTCTGTGTTTCATGTTCAATGTGAAGGTCCAACGGATACAGTAAACCTGCACTCGTGCATCGGAATCTAATACTCATCTCCCAGGAGCCGCTTAAACCACAAACTCTTAGGAGATTCACTCTTCTTGTACTTAAGTCGACATTGTCCCTTTTGTATTCAATCCCGATGCGATTTCTGTCTTTCATGGTCAATTTGAAGGTCCAAGGGATACAGTAAACCTGCACTTTTGCATCGGAATCTAATACTGGTTTCCCAGGAACCGCTAAAACCACAAAGTCTTAGAAGTTTTACTCTTCTTGCAGTTCAGCCGGCATTGTGCCCTTTGTAATCAATTCCGATGCAATTTCTCTTTCATGGTCAATGCGAAGGTCCATGTGATACAGTTAACCAGCACTGGTGCATCGGAATCTAACACTGGTCTTCCAGGAGCCGCTCAAACCCTTGAAGATTCACTCTTCTTGTACTTAAGTCGACATTATGGCTTTTGTATACAATCCCGAAGCGATATCTGTGATTCATGGACAATGTGATGGTCCAAGGGATACAGTAAACCTGCACTGGTGCTTCGGAATCTAATACTGGCCTCCCAGGAGCTGATCAAACCACAAAATCATAGAAGATTCACTCTTCATGTACTTAAGTCGGCATTGTGCCAGTTTTATTCAATCCCGATGCGATATCTGTGTTTCATGGAAATTGTGAAGGTTCATCGGATACAGTAAACCTGCACAGATGAATCGGAATCTAATACTGATCTCCCAGGAGGAGATCAAACCACAAACTCTTAGTAGATTCACTCTTCTTGTACTTAAGTCGGAAATGTCCACTTTGTATTCAATCCCGATACAATTTCTGTATTTCATGATCAATGTGAAGGTCCAAGGGATACAGTAAACCTGCGCTGGTACATCGGAATCTAATACCGGTCTCCCAGGAGCCGCTCAAAGCACAAATTCTTAGAAGATTCAGTATTCTAGTACTTAAGATGGTATTCAGCCTTTTGTATTCAATCCCGATGCAATTGCTGTGTTTTATAGCCAATGTCAAGGTCCAAGTGATACAGTAAAACTTCACTGGTGCATCGGAATCTAATACTGGGTAATCAGGAGCCGCTCAAACCACAAAGTCTTATAAGATTCACACTTCTTGTACTTTAGCCGGCATTTTGCATTTTGTATTCAATCCCGATGCGTTTTTTGTGCTTTGTGGTCAATGTCATGGTCCAAGGAATACTGTAAACCTGCACTGGTGCATCGGAATCTAATACAGGTCTCCCAGGAGCCGCTCCAGGCATAAACTCTTAGAAGATTCTTTCTTCTTAAACTTAAGTTGACATTCTGCCTTTTGTATTCAATCCCGATGTGATTTCTGTGTTTCATGGTGAATGTCATGGTCTAAGGGGTACAGTAAACCTGCACTGGTGCATCGAAATCTAATACTGGTCTCCCAGGAGCCGCTCAAAACACAAAATCTTAGAAGATTCACTCATCTTGTACTTATGTCGGCATTGTCTCTTTTGTAATCAGTCCCGATGCAATATCTGTGTTTCATTGTTAATGTGAAACTAAAAGGAGTACAGTGAACTGGCACTGGTGCATTGGAATTTAAAACTGGTCTCCCAGGAACCGCTCAAAGCTCAAACTCATAGAAAATTCACTCGTCTTGTACTTCAGTTTTCCATTCTGCCTTTTGTATTCAATCCCGATGCAATTGCTGTGTTTCATGGTCATTGTGAAGGTCCCAAGGATACAGTAAACCTGCACTGGTGCATCGGAATCTAATACTGGTTTCCCAGGGGCCGCTCATACCACAAACTCTTAGAAGATTCACTCTTATTGTACATAAGTCGGCATTGTCCCTTTTGTATTCAATCCTGATGCAATTTCTCTGTTTCATGGTCAATGTGAAGGTCCAAGTGATACAGTAAACCTGCACTGATGCATCGGAATCTAATACTGGTCTCCCAGGATCCGCTCAATCGACAAACTCATAGAAGATTCACTCTTCTTGAACTTATGTCGACATTCTCCTTTTGTATTCATTCCCGATCTAATCTCTAATTTTCATGGTCAATGTGAAGGTCCAAGGGATATAGTTAACCCGCACAGCTGCTTCGGAATCTAATACTGGTCTGCCAGGAGCCGCTCAAACCACAAACTCTTAGGAGATTCACTCTTCTTGTACTTAAGTCGGCATTGTCCCTTTTGTATTCAATCCGATGCAATTTCTGTTTTTCATGGTCAATGTGAAGGCCCAAGGGATACAGTAAACATGCACTGGTTCATCGGAATCCAATACTGGTCACCCAGAAGCCGCTCAAACCTCAAACTCTGAGACGATTCACTTCTCTTGTACTTATGTCGGCATTGTCCCTTTTGTGATCAGCCCCGATGCAATTTCGGTGTTTCATTGTCAATGTGGTGGTCCAAGGAATAAAGTAAACCTGCACTCGTGCTTCGAAATCTGATACTGGTCTCCCAGGAGACGCTCAAAGCTCAAACTCTTAGAAGAATCAGTATTCTTGTACTTAAGTTGGCATTGTGCCTTTTGTATTCAATCCCGATGCAATTGCTGTGCTTCATGGTCAATGCGAAGGTCCAAGGGATACAGTAAACCTACACTTTTGCATCGGAATCTAATATTGGTTTCCCAGGAGCCGCTCAAACCACAGACACTTAGAAGATTCACTCTTCTTGTACTTATATCGGCATTGTCTATTTTGTAATCGGTCCCGATGCAATATCTGTGTGTCATTGTTAATGTGAAAGTAAAAGGAATACAGTGAACCTGCACTGGTGCATTGGAATTTAAAACTGGTCTCCCAGGAGCCGCTCAAAGCTCAAACTCATAGAAAATTCACTCGTCTTGTACTTCAGTTTTCATTGTGCCTTTTGTATTCAATCTCGATGCAATTGCTGTGTTTCATGGTCAATGTGAAGGTCCCAAGGATACAGTAAACCTGCACCGGTGCATCGGAATCTAATACTGGTTTCCCAGGAGCCGCTCAAACCACAAACTCTTAGAAGATTCACTCTTATTGTGCATAAGTCGGCATTGTCTCTTTTGTATTCAATCCTGAGGCAATTTCTCTTTTTCATGGTCAATGTGAAGGTCCAAGTGATACAGTAAACCTGCACTGGTGCATCGGAATCTAATACTGGTCTCCCAGGATCTGCTCAAACGACAAACACATAGAAGATTCACTCTTCTTGTACTTATGTCGGCATTCTCCTTTTGTATTCATTCCCGATCTAATCTCTGCGTTTCATGGTCAATGTGAAGGTCCAAGGGATATAGTAAACCCGCACTGCTGCATCGGAATCTAATTCTGGTCTGCCAGGAGCCCCTCAAAGCACAAACTCTTAGAGGATTCACACTTCTTGTACTTAAGTCAGCATTGTCCATTTTGTATTCAATCCTGATCCAATTTCTGTGTTTCATGGTCAATGTGTAGGTCCAACGGATATAGTAAACCTGCATTCGTTCATCGGAATCTAATACTGGTTTCCCAGGAGCCGCTCAAACCACAAACTCTTAGTAGATTCACTCTTATTGTACATAAGTCGGCTTTGTCCCTTTTGTATTCAATCCTGATGCAATTTCTCTGTTTCATGGTCAATGTGAAGGTCCAAGTGGTACAGTAAACCTGCACTGGTGCATCGGAATCTAATACTGGTCTCCCAGGATCCGCTCAATCGACAAACTCATAGAAGATTCACTCTTCTTGAACTTATGTCGGCATTTTCCTTTTGCATTCATTCCCGATCTAATCTCTAATTTTCATGGTCAATGTGAAGGTCCAAGGGATATAGTTAACCCGCACTGCTGCTTCGGAATCTAATACTGGTCTGCCAGGAGCCGCTCAAACCACAAACTCTTAGGAGATTCACTCTTCTTGTACTTAAGTCGGCATTGTCCCTTTTGTATTCAATCACGATGCGATTTCTGTCTTTCATGGTCAATGTAAAGGTCCAAGGGATACAGTAAACATGCACTGGTTCATCGGAATCCAATACTGGTCACCCAGAAGCCGCTCAAACCTCAAACTCTGAGACGATTCACTTCTCTTGTACTTAAGTCGGCATTGTCCCTTTTGTGATCAGCCCCGATGCAATTTCGGTGTTTCATTGTCAATGTGGTGGTCCAAGGAATAAAGTAAACTTGCACTCGTGCTTCGAAATCTGATACTGGTCTCCCAGGAGACGCTCAAAGCTCAAACTCTTAGAAGAATCAGTCTTCTTGTACTTAAGTTGGCATTGTGCCTTTTGTATTCAATCCCGATGCAATTGCTGTGCTTCATGGTCAATGCGAAGGTCCAAGGGATACAGTAAACCTACACTTTTGCATTGGAATCTAATATTGGTTTCCCAGGAGCCGCTCAAACCACAGACACTTAGAAGATTCACATTTCTTGTACTTATATCGGCATTGTCTCTTTTGTAATCAGTCCCGATGCAATATCTGTGTGTCATTGTTAATGTGAAAGTAAAAGGAATACAGTGAACCTGCACTGGTGCATTGGAATTTAAAACTGGTCTCCCAGGAGCCGCTCGAAACTCAAACTCATAGAAAATTCACTCGTCTTGTACTTCAGTTTTCATTGTGCCTTTTGTATTCAATCTCGATGCAATTGCTGTGTTTCATGGTCAATGTGAAGGTCCCAAGGATACAGTAAACCTGCACTGGTGCATCGGAATCTAATACTGGTTTCCCAGGAGCCGCTCAAACCACAAACTCTTAGAAGATTCACTCTTATTGTACATAAGTCGGCATTGTCCCTTTTGTATTCAATCCTGAGGCAATTTCTCTTTTTCATGGTCAATGTGAAGGTCCAAGTGATACAGTAAACCTGCACTGGTGCATCGGAATCTAATACTGGTCTCCCAGGATCTGCTCAAATGACAAACTCATAGAAGATTCACTCTTCTTGCACATATGTCGGCATTCTCCTTTTGTATTCATTCCCGATCAAATCTCTGCATTTCATGGTCAATGTGAAGGTCCAAGGGATATAGTAAACCCGCACTGCTGCATCGGAATCTAATTCTGGTCTGCCAGGAGCCCCTCAAAGCACAAACTCTTAGAGGATTCACACTTCTTGTACTTAAGTCAGCATTGTCCATTTTGTATTCAATCCTGATCCAATTTCTGTGTTTCATGGTCAATGTGTAGCTCCAACGGATATAGTAAACCTGCACTCGTGCATCGGAATCTAATACTCATCTCCCAGGAGCCGCTTAAACCACAAACTCTTAGGAGATTCACTCTTCTTGTACTTAAGTCGGCATTGTCCATTTTGTACTCATTCCCGATGCGATTTCTGTCTTTCATGGTCAATTTGAACGTCTAAGGGATACAGTAAACCTGCACTGGTGCATCGGAATCTAATACTGGTCCCCCAGGAGCCGCTCAAACGACAAACTCTTAAAAGATTCACTCGTCCTGAATGTAAGTCGGCATTGTCCCTTTTGTATACAATCCCGATGCAATTGCTGTTTTTCATGGTCAATGTGAAGGTCCATGGGATATAGTAAAGCTGGACTGGTGTATCGGAATCTAATACTGGTCTCCCAGAAGCCGCTCAAACCTCAAACTCTGAGACGATTCACTCCTCTTGTACTTACGTCGTCATTGTCCCATTTGTGATCAGTCCCGATGCAGTTTCGGTGTTTCATTGTCAATGTGGTGGTCCAAGAATATAGTAAACCTGCACTCGTGCATCGAAATCTAATACTGGTCTCCCAGGAGCCGCTCAAAGCTCAAACTCTTAGAAGATTCACTCTTCTTGTACTTAAGTCGGCATGGACCACTTTGTATTCAATCCCGATGCAATTTCTGTATTTCATGGTCAATGTGAAGGTCCAAGGGATACAATAAACCAGCAATGGTGCATCGGAATCTACTACTTGTCTCCCAGGAGCCGATCAAACCACAAACTCTTCGAAGACTGAATCCTCTTGTACTTATGTCGGCATTGTCCCTTTTGTATTCAATTCCGATGGAATTTCTCTAATTCATGGTCAATGTGAAGGTCCAAGGGATACAGTAATCCTGCACTGGTGCATCGGAATCTAATACTGGTTTCCCAGGAACCGCTCAAACCACAATGTCTTTGAAGATTCACTCTTCTTGTACTTCAGCCGGCATTGTGCCCTTTGTAATCTAATCCGATGCAATTTCTCTTTCATGGTCAATGCGAAGTTCCATGTGTTACAGTTAACCAGCACTGGTGCATCGGAATCTAATACTGGTCTCCCAGGAGCCGCTCAAAGCACAAACCCTTAGAAAATTCACTCTTCTTGTACTTAAGTCGCCATAGTGCCTTTTGTATTCAATCCCGATGCGATACCTGTGATTCATGGACAATGTGAAGGTCCAAGGGATACACTAAACCTGCACTGGTGCATCGGAATCTAGTACTGGCCTCCCAGGAGCCGATCAAACCACAAAATCTTAGAAGATTCACTCTTCATGTACTTAAGTCGGCATTGTGCCAGTTGTATTCAATCCCGATGCGATATCTGTGTTTCATGGAAAATGTGAAGGTTCAGCGGTTACAGTAAACCTACACTGATGCATCGGAATCTAATACTGATCTCCCAGGAGGTGATCAAACCACAAACTCTTAGAAGATTCACTCTTCTTGTACTTAAGTCGGCAATGTCCACTTTGTATTCAATACCGATGCAATTTCTGTATTTCATGATCAATGTGAAGGTCCAAGGGATACAGTAATCCTGCGCTGGTACATCGGAATCTAATACTGGTCTCCCAGGAGCTGCTCAAAGCACAAATTCATAGAAGATTCAGTCTTCTAGTACTTAAGTTGGCATTCAGCCTTTTGTATTCAATCCCGATGCAATTGCTGTGTTTTATGGTCAATGTCAAGGTCCAAGGGATACAGTAAAACTTCACTGGTGCATCGGAATCTTATACTGGTTAATCAGGAGCCGCTCAAACCACAAAGTCTTAAAAGATTCACACTTCTCGTACTTTAGCCGGCATTTTGTATTCAATTCCGATGCGTTTTTTGTGCTTTGTGGTCAACGTCATGGTCCAAGGAATACTGTAAACTTGCACTAGTGCATCGGAATCTGATACTGGTCTCCCAGGAGCCGCTCCAGGCATAAACTCTTAGAAGATTCTTTCTTCTTGTACTTAAGTTGGCATTGTGCCTTTTGTATTCAATCCCGATGTGTTTTCTGTGTTTCATGGTGAATGTCATGGTCCAAGGGATACAGTAAACTTGCACTGGTGCATCGGAGTCTAATACAGGTCTCCCAGGAGCCGCTCAAAGCACAAAATCTTAGAAGATTCACTCTTCTTGTACTTATGTCGGCATTGTCTCCTTTGTAATCAGTCCCGATGCAATATCTGTGTTTCATTGTTAATGCGAAAGTAAAAGGAGTACAGTGAACCTGCACTGGTGCATTGGAATTTAAAACTGGTCTCCCAGGAGCCGCTCAAAACTCAAACTCATAGAAAATTCACTCGTCTTGTACTTCAGCATTCATTGTGCCTTTTGTATTCAATCCCAATGCAATTGCTGTGTTTCATGGTCAATGTGAAGGTCCCAAGGATACAGTAAACCTGCACTGGTGCATCGGAATCTAATACTGGTTTCCCAGGAGCCGCTCAAACCTCAAACTCTTAGAAGATTCCTCCTATTGTACATAAGTCGGCATTGTCAATTTTGTATTCAATCCTGATGCAATTTCTCTGTTTCATGGTCAATGTGAAGGTCCAAGTGATACAGTAAACCAGCACTGGTGCATCAGAATCTAATACTGGTCTGCCAGGAGCCCCTCAAAGCACAAACTCTTAGAGGATTCACTCTTCTTGTACTTAAGTCGTCATTGTCCATTTTGTATTCAATCCCGATCCAATTTCTGTGTTTCATGTTCAATGTGAAGGTCCAACGGATACAGTAAACCTGCACTCGTGCATCGGAATCTAATACTCATCTCCCAGGAGCCGCTTAAACCACAAACTCTTAGGAGATTCACTCTTCTTGTACTTAAGTCGACATTGTCCCTTTTGTATTCAATCCCGATGCGATTTCGGACTTTCATGGTCAATTTGAAGGTCCAAGGGATACAGTAAACCTGCACTGGTGCATCGGACTCTAATACTGGTCCCCCAGGAGCCGCTCAAACGACAAACTCTTAAAAGATTCACTCTTCTTGAATTTAAGTCGGTATTGTCCCTTTTCCATTCAATCCGATGCAATTTCTGTTTTTCATCGTCAATGTGAAGGCCCAAGGGTTACAGTAAACCTGCACTGGTTCATCGGAATCTAATACTGGTCTCCCAGAAGCCGTTCAAACCTCAAACTCTGAGACGATTCACTCCTCTTGTACTTAAGTCGGCATTGTCCCTTTTGTGATCAGTCCCGATGCAATTTCGGTGTTTCATTGTCAATGTGGTGGTCCAAGGAATACAGTAAACCTGAACTCGTTCTTCGACATCTAATACTGGGCTCCCAGGAGCCGCTCAAAGCTCAAACTCTTAGAAGATTCACTCTTCTTGGACTTAAGTTTGCATTGTGCCTTTTGTATTCAATCCCGATGCAATTGCTGTGCTTCATGGTCAATGCGAAGGTCCAAAGGATACAGTAAACCTGCACTTTTGCATCGGAATCTAATACTGGTTTCCCAGGAACCGCTAAAACCACAAAGTCTTAGAAGTTTTACTCTTCTTGCAGTTCAGCCGGCATTGTGCCCTTTGTAATCAATTCCGATGCAATTTCTCTTTCATGGTCAATGCGAAGGTCCATGTGATACAGTTAACCAGCACTGGTGCATCGGAATCTAACACTGGTCTTCCAGGAGCCGCTCAAACCCTTGAAGATTCACTCTTCTTGTACGTAAGTCGACATTATGGCTTTTGTATACAATCCCGAAGCGATATCTGTGATTCATGGACAATGTGATGGTCCAAGGGATACAGTAAACCTGCACTGGTGCTTCGGAATCTAATACTGGCCTCCCAGGAGCTGATCAAACCACAAAATCATAGAAGATTCACTCTTCATGTACTTAAGTCGGCATTGTGCCAGTTTTATTCAATCCCGATGCGATATCTGTGTTTCATGGAAATTGTGAAGGTTCATCGGATACAGTAAACCTGCACAGATGAATCGGAATCTAATACTGATCTCCCAGGAGGAGATCAAACCACAAACTCTTAGTAGATCCACTCTTCTTGTACTTAAGTCGGAAATGTCCACTTTGTATTCAATCCCGATACAATTTCTGTATTTCATGATCAATGTGAAGGTCCAAGGGATACAGTAAACCTGCGCTGGTGCATCGGAATCTAATACCGGTCTCCCAGGAGCCGCTCAAAGCACAAATTCTTAGAAGATTCAGTATTCTAGTACTTAAGATGGTATTCAGCCTTTTGTATTCAATCCCGATGCAATTGCTGTGTTTTATAGCCAATGTCAAGGTCCAAGTGATACAGTAAAACTTCACTGGTGCATCGGAATCTAATACTGGGTAATCAGGAGCCGCTCAAACCACAAAGTCTTATAAGATTCACACTTCTTGTACTTTAGCCGGCATTTTGCATTTTGTATTCAATCCCGATGCGTTTTTTGTGCTTTGTGGTCAATGTCATGGTCCAAGGAATACTGTAAACCTGCACTGGTGCATCGGAATCTAATACAGGTCTCCCAGGAGCCGCTCCAGGCATAAACTCTTAGAAGATTCTTTCTTCTTAAACTTAAGTTGACATTCTGCCTTTTGTATTCAATCCCGATGTGATTTCTGTGTTTCATGGTGAATGTCATGGTCTAAGGGGTACAGTAAACCTGCACTGGTGCATCGAAGTCTAATACTGGTCTCCCAGGAGCCGCTCAAAACACAAAATCTTAGAAGATTCACTCATCTTGTACTTATGTCGGCATTGTCTCTTTTGTAATCAGTCCCGATGCAATATCTGTGTTTCATTGTTAATGTGAAACTAAAAGGAGTACAGTGAACCGGCACTGGTGCATTGGAATCTAAAACTGGTCTCCCAGGAACCGCTCAAAGCTCAAACTCATAGAAAATTCACTCGTCTTGTACTTCAGTTTTCCTTTCTGCCTTTTGTATTCAATCCCGATGCAATTGCTGTGTTTCATGGTCATTGTGAAGGTCCCAAGGATACAGTAAACTTGCACTGGTGCATCGGAATCTAATACTGGTTTCCCAGGGGCCGCTCATACCACAAACTCTTAGAAGATTCACTCTTATTGTACATAAGTCGGCATTGTCCCTTTTGTATTCAATCCTGATGCAATTTCTCTGTTTCATGGTCAATGTGAAGGTCCAAGTGATACAGTAAACCTGCACTGATGCATCGGAATCTAATACTGGTCTCCCAGGATCCGCTCAATCGACAAACTCATAGAAGATTCACTCTTCTTGAACTTATGTCGACATTCTCCTTTTGTATTCATTCCCGATCTAATCTCTAATTTTCATGGTCAATATGAAGGTCCAAGGGATATAGTTAACCCGCACTGCTGCTTCGGAATCTAATACTGGTCTGCCAGGAGCCGCTCAAACCACAAACTCTTAGGAGATTCACTCTTCTTGTACTTAAGTCGGCATTGTCCCTTTTGTATTCAATCATGATGCGATTTCTGTCTTTCATGGTCAATTTAAAGGTCCAAGGTATACAGTAAACTTGCACTGGTGCATCGGAATCTAATAATAGTCCCCCAGGGGGCGTGCAAACGACAAACTCTTAAAATATTCACTCCTGTTGAATTTAAGTCGGCATTGTCCCTATTGTATACAATCCCGATTCAATTGCTGTGTTTCATGGTCAATGTGAAGGTCCACGGGATATAGTAAAGCTGCACTGGTATATCGGAATCTAATACTGGTCTCCCAGGAGCCGATCAAACCACAAACTGTTAGCACATTCACTCTTCTTGTACTTATGTCGGTATTGTCCCTTTTGCATTCAATCCGATGCAATTTCTGTTTTTCATGGTCAATGTGAAGGCCCAAGGGATACAGTAAACATGCACTGGTTCATCGGAATCCAATACTGGTCACCCAGAAGCCGCTCAAACCTCAAACTCTGAGACGATTCACTTCTCTTGTACTTAAGTCGGCATTGTCCCTTTTGTGATCAGCCCCGATGCAATTTCGGTGTTTCATTGTCAATGTGGTGGTCCAAGGAATAAAGTAAACCTGCACTCGTGCTTCGAAATCTGATACTGGTCTCCCAGGAGACGCTCAAAGCTCAAACTCTTAGAAGAATCTGTCTTCTTGTACTTAAGTTGGCATTGTGCCTTTTGTATTCAATCCCGATGCAATTGCTGTGCTTCATGGTCAATGCGAAGGTCCAAGGGATACAGTAAACCTACACTTTTGCATCGGAATCTAATATTGGTTTCCCAGGAGCCGCTCAAACCACAGACACTTAGAAGATTCACTCTTCTTGTACTTATATCGGCATTGTCTCTTTTGTAATCAGTCCCGATGCAATATCTGTGTGTCATTGTTAATGTGAAAGTAAAAGGAATACAGTGAACCTGCACTGGTGCATTGGAATTTAAAACTGGTCTCCCAGGAGCCGCTCAAAGCTCAAACTCATAGAAAATTCACTCGTCTTGTACTTCAGTTTTCATTGTGCCTTTTGTATTCAATCTCGATGCAATTGCTGTGTTTCATGGTCAATGTGAAGGGCCCAAGGATACAGTAAACCTGCACCGGTGCATCGGAATCTAATACTGGTTTCCCAGGAGCCGCTCAAACCACAAACTCTTAGAAGATTCACTCTTATTGTGCATAAGTCGGCATTGTCCCTTTTGTATTCAATCCTGAGGCAATTTCTCTTTTTCATGGTCAATGTGAAGGTCCAAGTGATACAGTAAACCTGCACTGGTGCATCGGAATCTAATACTGGTCTCCCAGGATCTGCTCAAACGACAAACACATAGAAGATTCACTCTTCTTGTACTTATGTCGGCATTCTCCTTTTGTATTCATTCCCGATCTAATCTCTGCGTTTCATGGTCAATGTGAAGGTCCAAGGGATATAGTAAACCCGCACTGCTGCATCGGAATCTAATTCTGGTCTGCCAGGAGAACCTCAAAGCACAAACTCTTAGAGGATTCACACTTCTTGTACTTAAGTCAGCATTGTCCATTTTGTATTCAATCCTGATCCAATTTCTGTGTTTCATGGTCAATGTGTAGGTCCAACGGATATAGTAAACCTGCATTCGTTCATCGGAATCTAATACTGGTTTCCCAGGAGCCGCTCAAACCACAAACTCTTAGTAGATTCACTCTTATTGTACATAAGTCGGCATTGTCCCTTTTGTATTCAATCCTGATGCAATTTCTCTGTTTCATGGTCAATGTGAAGGTCCAAGTGGTACAGTAAACCTGCACTGGTGCATCGGAATCTAATACTGGTCTCCCAGGATCCGCTCAATCGACAAACTCATAGAAGATTCACTCTTCTTGAACTTATGTCGGCATTCTCCTTTTGCATTCATTCCCGATCTAATCTCTAATTTTCATGGTCAATGTGAAGGTCCAAGGGATATAGTTAACCCGCACTGCTGCTTCGGAATCTAATACTGGTCTGCCAGGAGCCGCTCAAACCACAAACTCTTAGGAGAATCACTCTTCTTGTACTTAAGTCGGCATTGTCCCTTTTGTATTAAATCACGATGCGATTTCTGTCTTTCATGGTCAATGTAAAGGTCCAAGGTATGCAGTAAACCTGCACTGGTGCATCGGAATCTAATACTGGTCCCCCAGGGGGCGCGCAAACGACAAACTCTTAAAAGATTCACTCCTGTTGAATTTAAGTCGGCATTGTCCCTATTGTATACAATCCCGATTCAATTGCTGTGTTTCATGGTCAATGTGAAGGTCCATGGGATATAGTGAAGCTGCACTGGTATATCGGAATCTAATACTGGTCTCCCAGGAGCCGACCAAACCACAAACTGTTAGCACATTCACTCTTCTTGTACTTATGTCGGTATTGTCCCTTTTGCATTCAATCCGATGCAATTTCTGTTTTTCATGGTCAATGTGAAGGCCCAAGGGATACAGTAAACATGCACTGGTTCATCGGAATCCAATACTGGTCACCCAGAAGCCGCTCAAACCTCAAACTCTGAGACGATTCACTTCTCTTGTACTTAAGTCGACATTGTCCCTTTTGTGATCAGCCCCGATGCAATTTCGGTGTTTCATTGTCAATGTGGTGGTCCAAGGAATAAAGTAAACCTGCACTCGTGCTTCGAAATCTGATACTGGTCTCCCAGGAGACGCTCAAAGCTCAAACTCTTAGAAGAATCAGTCTTCTTGTACTTAAGTTGGCATTGTGCCTTTTGTATTCAATCCCGATGCAATTGCTGTGCTTCATGGTCAATGCGTAGGTCCAAGGGATACAGTAAACCTACACTTTTGCATTGGAATCTAATATTGGTTTCCCAGGAGCCGCTCAAACCACAGACACTTAGAAGATTCACATTTCTTGTACTTATATCGGCATTGTCTCTTTTGTAATCAGTCCCGATGCAATATCTGTGTGTCATTGTTAATGTGAAAGTAAAAGGAATACAGTGAACCTGCACTGGTGCATTGGAATTTAAAACTGGTCTCCCAGGAGCCGCTCAAAACTCAAACTCATAGAAAATTCACTCGTCTTGTACTTCAGTTTTCATTGTGCCTTTTGTAATCAATCTCGATGCAATTGCTGTGTTTCATGGTCAATGTGAAGGTCCCAAGGATACAGTAAACCTGCACTGGTGCATCGGAATCTAATACTGGTTTCCCAGGAGCCGCTCAAACCACAAACTCTTAGAAGATTCACTCTTATTGTACATAAGTCGGCATTGTCCCTTTTGTATTCAATCCTGAGGCAATTTCTCTTTTTCATGGTCAATGTGAAGGTCCAAGTGATACAGTAAACCTGCACTGGTGCATCGGAATCTAATACTGGTCTCCCAGGATCTGCTCAAATGACAAACTCATAGAAGATTCACTCTTCTTGTACATATGTCGGCATTCTCCTTTTGTATTCATTCCCGATCTAATCTCTGCGTTTCATGGTCAATGTGAAGGTCCAAGGGATATAGTAAACCCGCACTGCTGCATCGGAATCTAATTCTGGTCTGCCAGGAGCCCCTCAAAGCACAAACTCTTAGAGGATTCACACTTCTTGTACTTAAGTCAGCATTGTCCATTTTGTATTCAATCCTGATCCAATTTCTGTGTTTCATGGTCAATGTGTAGCTCCAACGGATATAGTAAACCTGCACTCGTGCATCGGAATCTAATACTCATCTCCCAGGAGCCGCTTAAACCACAAACTCTTAGGAGATTCACTCTTCTTGTACTTAAGTCGGCATTGTCCATTTTGTACTCATTCCCGATGCGATTTCTTTCTTTCATGGTCAATTTGAAGGTCTAAGGGATACAGTAAACCTGCACTGGTGCATCGGAATCTAATACTGGTCCCCCAGGAGCCGCTTAAACGACAAACTCTTAAAAGATTCACTCTTCCTGAATGTAAGTCGGCATTGTCCCTTTTGTATACAATCCCGATGCAATTGCTGTTTTTCATGGTCAATGTGAAGGTCCATGGGATATAGTAAAGCTGGACTGGTGTATCGGAATCTAATACTGGTCTCCCAGAAGCCGCTCAAACCTCAAACTCTGAGACGATTCACTCCTCTTGTACTTAAGTCGTCATTGTCCCATTTGTGATCAGTCCCGATGCAGTTTCGGTGTTTCATTGTCAATGTGGTGGTCCAAGAATATAGTAAACCTGCACTCGTGCATCGAAATCTAATACTGGTCTCCCAGGAGCCGCTCAAAGCTCAAACTCTTAGAAGATTCACTCTTCTTGTACTTAAGTCGGCATGGACCACTTTGTATTCAATCCCGATGCAATTTCTGTATTTCATGGTCAATGTGAAGGTCCAAGGGATACAATAAACCTGCAATGGTGCATCGGAATCTACTACTTGTCTCCCAGGAGCCGATGAAACCACAAACTCTTCGAAGACTGAATCCTCTTGTACTTATGTCGGCATTGTCCCTTTTGTATTCAATTCCGATGGAATTTCTCTAATTCATGGTCAATGTGAAGGTCCAAGAGATACAGTAATCCTGCACTGGTGCATCGGAATCTAATACTGGTTTCCCAGGAACCGCTCAAACCACAATGTCTTAGAAGATTCACTCTTCTTGTACTTCAGCCGGCATTGTGCCCTTTGTAATCTATTCCGATGCAATTTCTCTTTCATGGTCAATGCGAAGTTCCATGTGTTACAGTTAACCAGCACTGGTGCATCGGAATCTAATACTGGTCTCCCAGGAGCCGCTCAAAGCACAAACCCTTAGAAAATTCACTCTTCTTGTACTTAAGTCGACATTGTGCCTTTTGTATTCAATCCCGATGCGATACCTGTGATTCATGGACAATGTGAAGGTCCAAGGGATACAGTAAACCTGCACTGGTGCATCGGAATCTAATACTGGCCTCCCAGGAGCCGATCAAACCACAAACTCTTAGAAGATTCACTCTTCTTGTACTTAAGTCGGCATGGACCACTTTGTATTCAATCCCGATGCAATTTCTGTATTTCATGGTCAATGTGAAGGTCCAAGGGATACAGTAAACCTGCGCTGGTGCATCGGAATCTAATACTGGTCTCCCAGGAGCCGCTCAAAGCACAAATTCTTAGAAGATTCAGTCTTCTAGAAGTTAAGTTGGCAGTCAGCCCTTTGTATTCAATCCCGATGCAATTGCTGTGTTTCATGGTCAATGTCAAGGACCAAGGGATACAGTAAAACAGCACTGGTGCATCGGAATCTAATACTGGTTAATCAGGAGCCGCTCAAACCACAAAGTCTTATAACATTCACACTTCTTGTACTTTAGCCGGCATTTTGCATTTTGTATTCAGTCCCGATGCGTTTTTTGTGCTTTGTGGTCAATGTCAAGGTCCAAGGAATACTGTAAACCTGCACTGGTGCATCGGAATCTAATACTGGTCTACCAGGAGCGGCTCCAGGCACAAACTCTTAGAGGATTCTTTCTTCTTGTAGTCAAGTTGGCATTGTGCCTTTTGTATTCAATCCCGATGTGATTTCTGTGTTTCATGGTGAATGTCATGGTCCAAGGGATGCAGTAAACCTGCACTGGTGCATCGGAGTCTAATACTGGTCTCCCAGGAGCCGCTCATAGCACAAACTCTTAGAAGATTCACTTTTCTTGTACTTAAGTTGTCACTGTGCCTTTTGTTTTCAATCCCGTTGCAATTGCTATGTTTCCTGGTCAATGTGAGGGCTCCAAGGGATTCAGTAAACTTGCACTGGTGCATCGGAATCTGATACTGGTATCCCAGGAGCCGCTCAAACCACAAACTCTTGGAGGATTCACTGTTCTTGTACTTCAGCCGGTATTGTGCTTTTTCTATTCAATCCCGATTCGATGTCTGTGTTTCGTGGTCAATGCGAGGTCCAAGGGATACAGTAAACCTGCACTGGTGCATCAGAATCTAATACTGGTATCCCAGGAGCCGCTCAAACACAAAATCTTAGAAGATTCACCCTTCTTGTACGTAAGTGGGCATTGTGACTCTTGAATTCAATCCCGATGCGATATCTGTTCGTCATGGACAATGTGAGAGTCCAAGGGATACAGTAGACCTGCACTGGTGCATCGGAATCTAATACTCGTCTCCCAGGATCCGCTCAAACGACAAACTCATAGAAGATTCACTCTTCTTGTACTTATGTCGGCATTCTCCTTTTTTTTACATTCCCAATATAATCTCTGTGATTCATGGTCAATGTGAAGGTCCAAGGGATACAGCAAAACCCGCACTGCTGCATCGGAATCTAATACTGGTCTGCCAGGAGCCGCTCAAACCACAAACTCTTAGCACATTCACTCTTCTTGTACCTAAGTCGGCATTGGGCCTCTTGTATTCAATCCCGGTGCGATTTCTGCGTTTCATGGTCAATGTGTAGGTCCAAGGGATACAGTAAACCTGCACTGGTGCATCGAGATTTAATACTTGCCTCCCAGGAGCCGCTCAAAGCACAAACTCTTAGAAGATTCAGTCTTCTTGTACTTCAGTAGGCATTGTGAATTTTAAATTCAATCCCGATGTGATATCTGTGCGTCATGGACAATGTGAGAGTCCAAGGGATACGGTAGACCTGCACTGGTGCAACGGAATCTAAAACTGGACTCCCAGGAGCCGATCAAACCGCAAAATCTTAGAAGAATCACTCTTTTTGTACTTAAGTCGGCATTCTCCATTTTCTATTCAATCCCGATCTAATTTCTGTGTTTCATGGTCAATGTGAAGGTCCAATTGACAAAAAAAACCTGCACTGGTGTATCGGAATCTAATACTGGTCTCCCAGGAGCCGCTCAAGCTACAACCTCTTAGAAGATTCACACATCTTGTACTTAATTAGTCATTGTCCCTTTTGTATTCATCCCGATGTAATTTCTGTGTTTCATGGTCAATGTGAAGGTCCAAGGGATACAGTAAACCTGGACTGGTGCTTCGGAATCTAATACTGGGCTTCCTGGATCCGCTCAAAGCACAAACTCTTGAAAGATTCACTCTTCATGTACTTAAGTCAGCATTGTCCCTTTTGTATTTAATCCCGATCTTATTTCTGTGTTTCATGGTCAATGTGAAGGTCGAAAGGGCACAGTAAACCTACACTAGTGCATCGGAAACTGTTACTGGACTCCCAGGAGCCGCTCAAACCACACTCTCTTAGAAGATCCACTCTTCTTGTACTTAGGTCCGCAAATTCCCCTTTGTATTCAATCCCGATGCAATTTCTCTGTTTCATGGTCAATGTGAAGGTCCACGAAATACAGTAAAACTGCACTGGTGCTTCAGAATCTAATACTAGCCTCCCAGGAGCCGCTCAATCTCCAATCTCTTAGAAGATTCCCTCTTCCTGTACTTAATTGGCATTGTCCCTTTTGATTTCAATCACGATGCGATTTCTGTCTTTCATGGTCAATTTGAAGGTCCAAGGAATACAGTAAACCTGCACTGGTGCATCGGAAACTATACTGGTCCCCCAGGAGCTGCTCAAACGACAAACTCTTAAAAGATTCACTCTTCTTGAATTTAAGTCGGCATTGTCTCTTTTGTTTACAATCCCTATGCAATTGCAGTGCTTCATGGTCAATGTGAAGGTCCGCGGGATATAGTAAAGCTGCACTGGTGTATCGGAATCTAATACTGGTCTCCCAGGAGCCGCACAAACCACAAACTCTTAGCATATTCATTCTTCTTGTACTTAAGTCGGCATTGTCCCTTTTGTATTCAATCCCGATCTAATTTCTGTGTTTCATGGTCAATGTGAAGCTCCAAGGGGCACAGAAAACCTACACTGGTGCATCGGAAGTTAATACTGGTCTCCCAGGAGCCGCTCAAACCACACTCTCTTAGAAGATTCACTCTTCTTGTACTTAAGTTCGCATTATGCGTTTTGTATTATATCCCGATCCAAATGCTGTGTTTCATTGTCATTGTGAAGGTCCAAGGGATACAGTTAACCTGCACTGGTGCATCGGAATCTGATACTTGTCTCCCAGGTGCCGCTCAAACCACAACCTCTTAGAAGATTCACTCTTCTTGTACTTAAGTCGGCATTATCCCCTTTGTATTCAATCCCGATGCAATATCTGTGTTTCATGGTAAATGTGAGAGTCCAAGGGATACAGTAAACGTGCACTGGTGCATCGGAATCCAATATGGTCTCCCAGGAGCCGCTCAAAGCACAAATTCTTAGAAGATTCACTCTTCCTGTACTTACGTAGGCATTGTGCCTTTTGTATTCAATCCCGATGCGATATCTGTGTTTCATGGACAATGTGAAGGTCCAAGGGATACAGTAAAGCTGCACTGGTGCATCGGAATCCAATATTGGTCTCCCAGGAGCCGATCAAACCACAAAATCTTAGAAGATTAACTGTTCATGTACTTAAGTCGGCATTGTGCCAGTTGTATTCAATCCCGATGCGATATTTGTGTGTCATGGAAAATGTGAAAGTTCAAGGGATACAGTAAACATGCACTGATGCATCGGAATGTAATACTGGTCTCCCAGGAGGAGATCAAAGCACAAACTCTTAGGAGATTCACTCTTCTTGTACTTAGGTCGGCATTGTCCACATTGTAATCAATCCCGATGCAATTTCTGTGTTTCATAGTCAATGTGAAGGTTAAAGGGATACAGTTAACCTGCACTGGTGCATCGGAATTTAATACTGGTCTCCCAGGAGCCGCTCAAAGCACAAATTCTTAGAAGATTCAGTATTCTCGTACTTAAGTTGGTATTGAGCCTTTTGTATGCAATCCCGATGCAATTGCTGTGTTTCATGGTCATTGTCATGGTGTAAGGGATGCAGTATAACTGCACTGGTGCATCGGAATCTAATGCTGGTTAATCAGGAGCCGCCGAAACCACAATTTCTTATCAGATACACACTTCTTGTACTTTAGCCGGCATTTTGCTGTTTGTATTCAATCCCGACGCGATTTCTGTGCTTCGTGGTCAATGTGGAGGACCATGGGATACAGTAAACCTGCTCTGGTGCCTCAGAATCTAATACTGCTGTCCCAGGAGCGGCTCAAAGCACAAACTCTTAGAAGATTCAGTCTTCTTGTACTTAAGTCGGCATTGTGCCTTTTGAAATTCAATCCCGATGCGATATCTGTGCGTCATGGACAATGTGAGAGTCCAAGGGATAGAGTAGACCAGCACTGGTGGAACGGAATCTAAAACTGGACTCCCAGGAGCCGATCAAACATCAAACTCTTAGAAGATTCACTCATCTTGTACTTAAGTTTGCATTCTCCCCTTTGTATTCAATCCCAATGCAATTTCTGTGTTTCATGGTCAATGTGAAGGTCCGAGGGATACAGTAAACCTGCACTGGTGCATCGGAATCTAATACTGGTCCCCCAGGAGCCGCTCAAAACTCAAACTCTTAGAAGATTCACTCTTCTTGTACATAAGTTGGCATTGTGCCTTTTGTATTAAATCCCGATGCAATTGCTGTGTTTCCTGGTCAATGTGAAGGACCCAAGGATACTGTAAACCGGCACTGGTGCATCGGAATCTAATACTGGTTTCCCAGGAGCCGCTCAAACTACAAACTCTTAGAAGATTCACTCTTATTGTACTTATGTCGGCATTGTCCCTTTTGTATTCAATCCCGATGCAATTTCTCTGTTTCATGGTCAATGTGAAGGTCCAAGTGATACAGTAAATCTGCACTGGTGCATCGGAATCAAATACTAGTCTCCCAGGACCCGCTCAAACGACAAACTCATAGAAGATTCACTCTACTTGTACTTATGTCGGCATCATCCATTTTGTATTCAATCCCGATCTAATTTCTGTGTTTCATGGTCAATGTGAAGGTCCAATTGATAAAAAAAACCTTCACTGGTGTATCGAAATCTAATACTGGTCTCCCAGGAGCCGCTCAAGCTAGAACCTCTTAGAAGATTCACACTTCTTGTACTTAATTAGTCATTGTCCCTTTTGTATTCAATCCCGATGTAATTTCTGTGATTCATGGTCAATGTGAAGGTCCAAGGGATACAGTAAACCAGCATTGGTGCTTCGGAATCTAATACTGGTCTCCCAGGATCCGCTCAAAGCGGAAACTCTTAGAAGATTCACTCCTCTTGTACTTAAGTCAGCATTGTCACTTTTGTATTCAATCCCGATGCAATTTCTGTGTTTCATGGTCGATGTGAAGAACCAAGGGATACAGTGAACATGCACTGGTGCATCGGAATCTAATACTGGTCTCCCAGGAGCCGCTCAAAGCACTAATTCCTAGAAGATTCACTCTTCATGTACTTAAGTCGGCATTATCCATTTTGTATTCAATCCCGATGCAATTTCTATGTTTCATGGTCAATGTGAAGGTCCAAAGGGTACAGTAAACCTACAATGGTGCATCAGAAAATATACTGAACTCCCAGGAGCCGCTCAAACCACAATCTCATTGAAGATTTACTCTTCTCGTACTTAAGGCGGCATTCTTACTTTTGTATTCAATCGCGATTCTATTTATCTTTTTCATGGTTATTGTGAACGTCCAACGGATACAGTAACCTGCACTGGTGCATTGGAATCTAATACTGGCCTCCCAGGAGCCGCTCAAACCACAAACTCTTAGAAGATTCACTCTTCTTATACTTAAGTTGGCATTATGCCTTTTGAATTCAATCCCGATCCAAATGCAGAGATTTATGGTCAATGTGAAGGTATAAGGGATGCAGTAAACCTGCACTAGTGCATCATAATGTAATACTGGTTTCCCAGGAGCCGCCCAAAAGACAAACTCTTAGAAGATTCACTCTTCCTGTACTTAAGTTGGCATTGTGCAATTTGTATTCAATCCCGATGCAATTGCTGTGTGTCATATTCAATGTGAAGGTCCAAGGGATACAGTAAACCTGCACTGGTGCATCGGAATCTAATACTGGTCTCCCAGGAGCCGCTCAAACACAAACTCTTAGAAGATTCACTCTTCTAGTACTTAAGTCGGCATTGTCCATTTTGTATTCAATCGCGATGCGATTTCTGTGTTTCATTGACAATGTGAAGGTCCATGGGATACAGTGAACCTGCACTGGTGCATCGGAATCTAATACTGGTCTCCCAGGAGCCGCTCAAACACAAACTCTTAGAAGATTCACTCTTCTTGTACTTAAGTCGGCCATGCCCCTTTTGTATTCAATCCCGATGCAATTTCTTTGTTTCATGGTCAATGTGAAGGTCCGAGGGATACAGTAAACATGCACTGGTGCTTCGGAATCTAATACTGGTCTCCCAGGAGCCGCTCAAAGCACAATTTCTTAAAAGATTCACTCTTCATGTTCTTAAGTCTGCATTATCCCTGTTGTATTCAATCCCGATGCAATTTCTGTGTTTCATGGTCAATGTGAAGGTCCAAGGGGTGCAGTAAACCTACACTGGTGCATCAGAATCTACTACTGGTCTCCCAGGAGCCGCTCAAACCACAATCTCATTGAAGATTCACTCTTCTTGTACTTAAGTCGGCATTGTCCCTTTTGTATTCAATCACGATGCACTTTTCTCTTTTTTATGGTCATTGTGAACGTCCAACGTATACAGTAACCCTGCACTGGAGCATCGGAATGTAATACTGTTCTCCCAAGAGTCGCTCAAACAACAAACACATAGAAGATTCACTCTTCCAGTACTTAAGTCGGCATTGTCCCTTTTGTATTCAATTCGATGCATTCTCTGTTTTTCATGGTCAATGTGAAGGTCCAAGGGATACAGTAAACCTACACTGGTTCATCGGAACCTAATACTGGTCTCCCAGTAGCCGCTCAAACCAGAAACTCTTAGAATATTCACTCTTCTTGTACTTCAGCCGTTAATGTGCCTTTCGTATTCAATCCCAATGCGATTTCTGTGGTTTATTGTCAATGTGAAGGTCCAAGAGCTACAGTAAACCTGCACTGGTGCATCGGAATCTAATAATGGTCCCCGAGGAGTCGCTCAAAGCACTCTCTCCTAGATTATTCACTCTTCTTGTACTTAAGTTGGCATTGTGCCTCTTGCATTCAATCCCGATGCAATTGCTGTGTTTGATGGACAATGTAAAAGCTAAAGGTATACAGTAAACCAGCACTGATGCATCGGAATCTAATACTCGTCTCCCAGGAACCGATGAAACCACAAATTCTTAGAAGATTCACTCTTCATGTACTTAAGTCGGCATTGTTCCCTTTGTATTCAATCTCGATGCAATTTCTGTGTTTCTTGGTCAATGTGAAGGTCCAAGGGGTACAGTAAACCTGCACTGGTGCATCGGAAACTAATACTGGTCTGCCAGGAGCCGCTCAAATCACAACTGTTAGAAGATTCAATGTTCTTGTACTTAAGTCGGCAATGTCCCTTTTGTATTCCGTCCCAATGCCATTTCTGTGTTTCATCGTCAATGGTAAGGTCCAAGGACACAGTATACCTGCACTGGTGCATCGGAATCTAATACTACTCTCCTAAGAGCCGCTCAAAGTACAAACTCTTAGAAGATCCACTCTTCTTACACTTAAGTCGGCATTATGCATTTTGTATTCAATCCCGATGCAATTGCTGTGTTTCATGGTCAATGTGAAGGTCCATGGGATACAGTTAGCCCTTCACTGGTGCATCGTAATCCAAAACTGGTCTCCCGGAATCCGCTCAAAACACAAGCTGTTGGGAGATTCACTCATCTTGTACTTAAGTTGGCATTGTGCATTTAGTATTCAATCCCGATGCAATTGCCGTGTTTCATGGTCAATGGGATGGTCCAAGGGATACAGTAAACTTGTACTGGTGCATCGGAATCTAATACTGGTCTAAAAGGAGCGGCTCAATGCAAAAGGTCTTTGAAGATTCACTCTCCTTGTACTTAAGTTGGTATTGTGCCTTTTGTATTCAATCCCGATGCGATATCTGTGTCTCATGGTCAATGTGAAGGTCCGAGGGATACAGTAAACCCGCACCGGTGCATCGGAATCTAATACTGATCACCCAGGAGCCGCTCAAACCACAAAAACATCGAAGATTCACTCTTCTTGTACTTAAGTTGGCCATGCCCCTTTTGTATTCAATCCCGATGCAATTTCTTTGTTTCATGGTCAATGTGAAGGTCCGAGGGATACAGTAAACATGCTCTGGTGCTTCGGAATCTAATACTGGTCCCCCAGGAGCCGCTCAAAGCACAATTTCTTAAAAGATTCACTCTTCATGTTCTTAAGTCTGCATTATCCCTTTTGTATTCAATCCCGATGCAATTTCTGTGTTTCATGGTCAATGTGAAGGTCCAAGAGGTACAGTAAACCTACACTGGTGCATCAGAATCTACTACTGGTCTCCCAGGAGCCGCTCAAACCACAATCTCATTGAAGATTCACTCTTCTTGTACTTAAGTCGGCATTGTCTCTTTTGTATTCAATCACGATGCACTTTTCTCTTTTTTATGGTCATTGTGAACGTCCAACGAATACAGTAACCCTGCACTGTTGCATCGGAATGTAATACTGTTCTCCCAAGAGTCGCTCATACCACAAACACATAGAAGATTCACTCTTCCAGTACTTAAGTCGGCATTGTCCCTTTTGTATTCAATCCGATGCATTCTCTGTTTCTCATGGTCAATGTGATGGTCCAAGGGATACAGTAAACCTACACTGGTTCATCGGAACCTAATACTGGTCTCCCAGTAGCCGCTCAAACCAGAAATTCTTAGAATATTCACTCTTCTTGTACTTCAGCCGTTATTGTGCCTTTCGTATTCAATCCCAATGCGATTTCTGTGGTTTATGGTCAATGTGAAGGTCCAAGGGCTATAGTAAACCTGCACTGGTGCATCGAAATCTAATAAGGGTCCCCGAGGAGTCGCTCAAAGCACTCTCTCCTAGATTATTCACCCTTCTTGTATTTATGTTGGCATTGTGCCTCTTGCATTCAATCCCGATGCAATTGCTGTGTTCGATGGACAATGTAAAAGCTCAAGGCATACAGTAAACCTGCACTGATGAATCGGAATCTAATACTCGTCTCCCAGGAACAGATGAAACCACAAATTCTTAGAAGATTCACTCTTCATGTACTTAAGTCGGCATTGATCCCTTTGTATTCAATCTCGATGCAATTTCTGTGTTTCTTGGTCAATGTGAAGGTCCAAGGGGTACAGTAAACCTGCACTGGTGCATCGGAATCTAATACTGGTCTGCCAGGAGCTGCTCAAATCACAACTCTTAGAAGATTCAATGTTCTTGTACTTACGTCGGCAATGTCCCTTTTGTATTCCATCCCAATGCAATTTCTGTGTTTCATGGTCAATGGTAAGGTCCAAGGACACAGTATACCTGCACTGGTGCATCGGAATCTAATACTACTCTACTAAGAGCCGCTCAAAGCACAAACTCTTAGAAGATCCACTCTTCTTACACTTAAGTCGGCATTATGCCTTTTGTATTCAATCCCGATGCAATTGCTGTGTTTGATGGTCAATGTGAAGGTCCATGGGATACAGTTAGCCCTTCACTGGTGCATCGTAATCCAAAACTGGTCTCCCAGAATCCGCTCAAAACACAAGCTGTTAGGAGATTCACTCATCTTGTACTTAAGTTGGCATTGTGCATTTAGTATTCAATCCCGATGCAATTGCCGTGTTTCATGGTCAATGGGAAGGTCCAAGGGATACAGTAAACTTGTACTGGTGCATCGGAATCTAATACTGGTCTAAAAGGAGCGGCTCAATGCATAAGGTCTTTGAAGATTCACTCTCCTTGTACTTAAGTTGGTATTGTGCCTTTTGTATTCAATCCCGATGCGATATCTGTGTTTCATGGTCAATGTGAAGGTCCGAGGGATACAGTAAACCCGCACCGGAGCATCGGAATCTAATACTGATCACCCAGGAGCGGCTCAAACCACAAAAACATCGAAGATTCACTCTTCTTGTACTTAAGTTGGCAATGCTCCTTTTGTATTCAATCCCGATGCAATTTCTTTGTTTTATGTTCAATGTGAAGGTCCGAGGGATACAGTAAACATGCACTGGTGCTTCGGAATCTAATACTGGTTCCCCAGGAGCCGCTCAAAGCACAATTTCTTAAAAGATTCATTCTTCATGTTCTTAAGTCTGCATTATCCCTTTTGTATTCAATCCCGATGCAATTTCTGTGTTTCATGGTCAATGTGAAGGTCCAAGAGGTACAGTAAACCTACACTGGTGCATTAGAATCTACTACTGGTCTCCCAGGAGCCTCTCAAACCACAATCTCATTGAAGATTCACTCTTCTTGTGCTTAAGTCGGCATTGTCTCTTTTGTATTCAATCACGATGCACTTTTCTCTTTTTTATGGTCATTGTGAACGTCCAACGAATACAGTAACCCTGCACTGTTGCATCGGAATGTAATACTGTTCTCCCAAGAGTCGGTCAAACCACAAACACATAGAAGATTCACTCTTCCAGTACTTAAGTCCTCATTGTCCCTTTTGTATTCAATCCGATGCATTCTCTGTTTCTCATGGTCAATGTGAAGGTCCAAGGGATACAGTAAACCTACACTGGTTCATCGGAACCTAATACTGGTCACCCAGTAGCCGCTCAAACCAGAAACTCTTAGAATATTCACTCTTCTTGTACTTAAGTCGCCAGTGTCCATTTTGTATTCAATCCTGATGCGATTTCTGTGTTTCATGGTCAATGAGAAGGTCCAAGGGATACAGTGAACCTGCACTGGTGAGTCGGAATCTAATACTGGTCTCCCAGGAGCCGCTTGAAATGCAAACTGTTAGAAGATTCACTATTCTTGTACTTAAGTTGGCCATGCCCCTTTTGTATTCAATCCCGATGCAATTTCTTTGTTTCATGGTCAATGTGAAGGTCCGAGGGATACAGTAAACATGCACTGGTGCTTCGGAATCTAATACTGGTCTCCCAGGAGCCTCTCAAAGCACAATTTCTTAAAAGATTCACTCTTCATGCACTTAAGTCGGCATTATTCCTTTTGAATTCAATTCCGATCCAAATGCAGAGATTTATGGGCAATGTGAAGGTATAAGGAATGCAGTAAAAATGCACTGGTGCATCGGAATGTAATACTGGTTTCCCAGGAGCGGCCCAAAAGACAAACTCTTAGAAGATTCACTCTTCTTGTACTTTAGTTGGCATTGTGCGATTTGTATTCAATCCCAATGCAGTTGCTGTTTTTCATATTCAATGTGAAGGTCCAAGGGATGCAGTAAACCTGCACTGGTGCATCGGAATCTGATACTGGTCTCCCAGGAGCCGCTCGAAGCACAAACTGTTAGAAGATTCACTATTCTTGTACTTAAGTCGGCATTGTGCCTTTTGTATTCAATCCCGATGCGATATCTGTGTTTCATGGACAATGTGAAGGTCCAAGGGATACACTAACCATGCACTGGTGCATCGGAATCTGACTCTGGTCTCCCAGGAGCCGCTCAAACGCAAACTCTTAGAATATTCTCTCTTCTAGTACTTAAGTCGGCATTGTCCATTTTGTATTCAATCCCGATGCGATTTCTGTGTTTCATGGTCAATGTGAAGGTCCAAGAGGCACAGTAAACCTACACTGGTGCATCAGAATCTACTACTGGTCTCCCAGGAGCCGCTCAAACCACAATCTCATTGAAGATTCACTCTTCTTGTACTTAAGTCGGCATTGTCTCTTTTGTATTCAATCACGATGCACTTTTCTCTTTTTTATGGTTATTGTGAACGTCCAACGAATACAGTAACCCTGCACTGTTGCATCGGAATGTAATACTGTTCTCCCAAGAGTCGCTCAAACCACAAACACATAGAAGATTCACTCTTCCAGTACTTAAGTCGGCATTGTCCCTTTTGTATTCAATCCGATGCAATCTCTGTTTCTCATGGTCAATGTGAAGGTCCAAGGGATACAGTAAACCTACACTGGTTCATCGGAACCTAATACTGGTCTCCCAGTAGCCGCTCAAACCAGAAACTCTTAGAACATTCACTCTTCTTGTACTTCAGCCGTTATTGTGCCTTTCGTATTCAATCCCAATGCAATTTCTGTGTTTCTTGGTCAATGTGAAGGTCCAAGGGGTACAGTAAACCTGCACTGGTGCATCGGAATCTAATACTGGTCTGCCAGGAGCCGCTCAAATCACAACTCTTAGAAGATTCAATGTTCTTGTACTTACGTCGGCAATGTCCCTTTTGTATTCCGTCCCAATGCAATTTCTGTGTTTCATGGTCAATGGTAAGGTCCAAGGACACAGTATACCTGCACTGGTGCATCGGAATCTAATACTACTCTACTAAGAGCCGCTCAAAGCACAAACTCTTAGAAGATCCACTCTTCTTACACTTAAGTCGGCATTATGCCTTTTGTATTCAATCCCGATGCAATTGCTGTGTTTGATGGTCAATGTGAAGGTCCATGGGATACAGTTAGCCCTTCACTGGTGCATCGTAATCCAAACTGGTCTCCCAGAATCCGCTCAAAACACAAGCTGTTAGGAGATTCACTCATCTTGTACTTAAGTTGGCATTGTGCATTTAGTATTCAATCCCGATGCAATTGCCGTGTTTCATGGTCAATGGGAAGGTCCAAGGGATACAGTAAACTTGCACTGGTGCATCGGAATCTAATACTGGTCTAAAAGGAGCGGCTCAATGCAAAAGTTCTTTGAAGATTCACTCTCCTTGTACTTAAGTTGGTATTGTGCCTTTTGTATTCAATCCTGATGCGATATCTGTGTTTCATGGTCAATGTGAAGGTCCGAGGGATACAGTAAACCCGCACCGGAGCATCGGAATCTAATACTGATCACCCAGGAGCCGCTCAAACCACAAAAACATCGAAGATTCACTCTTCTTGTACTTAAGTTGGCAATGCCCCTTTTGTATTCAATCCCGATGCAATTTCTTTGTTTTATGTTCAATGTGAAGGTCCGAGGGATACAGTAAACATGCACTGGTGCTTCGGAATCTAATACTGGTCCCCCAGGAGCCGCTCAAAGCACAATTTCTTAAAAGATTCACTCTTCATGTTCTTAAGTCTGCATTATCCCTTTTGTATTCAATCCCGATGCAATTTCTGTGTTTCATGGTCAATGTGAAGGTCCAAGAGGTACAGTAAACCTACACTGGTGCATCAGAATCTACTACTGGTCTCCCAGGAGCCTCTCAAACCACAATCTCATTGAAGATTCACTCTTCTTGTGCTTAAGTCGGCATTTTCTCTTTTGTATTCAATCACGATGCACTTTTCTCTTTTTTATGGTCATTGTGAACGTCCAACGAATACAGTAACCCTGCACTGTTGCATCGGAATGTAATACTGTTCTCCCAAGAGTCGGTCAAACCACAAACACATAGAAGATTCACTCTTCCAGTACTTAAGTCCTCTTTGTCCCTTTTGTATTCAATCCGATGCATTCTCTGTTTCTCATGGTCAATGTGAAGGTCCAAGGGATACAGTAAACCTACACTGGTTCATCGGAACCTAATACTGGTCACCCAGTAGCCGCTCAAACCAGAAACTCTTAGAATATTCACTCTTCTTGTACTTAAGTCGCCAGTGTCCATTTTGTATTCAATCCTGATGCGATTTCTGTGTTTCATGGTCAATGAGAAGGTCCAAGGGATACAGTGAACCTGCACTGGTGAGTCGGAATCTAATACTGGTCTCCCAGGAGCCGCTTGAAATGCAAACTGTTAGAAGATTCACTATTCTTGTACTTAAGTTGGCCATGCCCCTTTTGTATTCAATCCCGATGCAATTTCTTTGTTTCATGGTCAATGTGAAGGTCCGAGGGATACAGTAAACATGCACTGGTGCTTCGGAATCTAATACTGGTCTCCCAGGAGCCTCTCAAAGCACAATTTCTTAAAAGATTCACTCTTCATGCACTTAAGTCGGCATTATTCCTTTTGAATTCAATTCCGATCCAAATGCAGAGATTTATGGTCAATGTGAAGGTATAAGGAATGCAGTAAAAATGCACTGGTGCATCGGAATGTAATACTGGTTTCCCAGGAGCCGCCCAAAAGACAAACTCTTTGAAGATTCACTCTTCTTGTACTTTAGTTGGCATTGTGCGATTTGTATTCAATCCCAATGCAGTTGCTGTTTTTCATATTCAATGTGAAGGTCCAAGGGATGCAGTAAACCTGCACTGGTGCATCGGAATCTGATACTGGTCTCCCAGGAGCCGCTCGAAGCACAAACTGTTAGAAGATTCACTATTCTTGTACTTAAGTCGGCATTGTGCCTTTTGTATTCAATCCCGATGCGATATCTGTGTTTCATGGACAATGTGAAGGTCCAAGGGATACACTAACCATGCACTGGTGCATCGGAATCTGACTCTGGTCTCCCAGGAGCCGCTCAAACGCAAACTCTTAGAATATTCTCTCTTCTAGTACTTAAGTCGGCATTGTCCATTATGTATTCAATCCCGATGCGATTTCTGTGTTTCATGGTCAATGTGAAGGTCCAAGGGATACAGTGAACCTGCAGTGGTGCAACGGAATCTAATACTGGTCTCCCAGGAACCGCTCAAACATAAACTCTTAGAAGATTCAATCTTATTGTACTTAAGTCGGCGATGCCCCTTTTGTATTTAATCCCGATGCAATATCTGTGTTTCATGGTCAATTGAAGGTCCAAGGGATACAATAAACTGCAATGGTGCATCGGAATCTAATACTTGTCTCCCAGGAGCAGATCAAACCACAAACTCTTAGAAAATTCGCTCCTCGTGTACTCTTGTCGGCACAGACCCCTTTGTATTCAATCCCAATGCAATTTCTGTGTATCATGGTCAATGTGAAGGTCCAAGGGATACAGAAACGTGCACCGGTGCATCGGAATGTAATACTGGTCTCCCAAGAGTCGCTCAAACCACAAACACATAGAAGATTTACTCTTCCAGTACTTAATTCGGCATTGTCCCTTTTTTTATTCAATCCGATGCATTCTCTGTTTTTCATGGTCAATGTGAAGGTCCAAAGGATACAGTAAACCTACACTGGTTCATCGGAACCTAATTCTGGTCTCACAGCAGCCGCTCAAACCACAAACCCTTAGAAGATTCACTCTTCTTGTACTTCAGCCGTTATTGTGCCTTTCGTATTTAATCCCAATGCGATTTCTGTGTTTCTTGGTTAATGGAAGGTCCAAGGGATACAGTAAAACTGCACTGGTGCATCGGAATCTAATACTGGTCTCACAGGAACCGATGAAACCACAAATTCTTAGGAGATTCATTCTTCATGTACATAAGTCGGCAATGTACACTTTGTGTTCAATCCCGATACAATTTCTGGGTTTCATGGTCAATGTGAAGGTCCAAGGGATACAGTAAACCTGCGCTGGTGCATCGGTATCTAATACTGGTATCATAGAAGCCGCTCGAAGCACAAACTCTTGGAAGATTCACTATTCTTGTACTTTAGTCGGCATTCAGGCTTTTGTATTCAATCCCGATGCAATTGCTGTGTTTCATGGTCAATGTCAAGGTCCAAGGGATACAGTAAAACTGCACTGGTGCATCGGAATCTAATACTGGTTAAACAGGAGCCGCTCAAAGCACAAACTCTTCGTCAACGTGAAGGTCCAACGGATAGAGTAATACTGCAGTAGTGCATCGGAATCTAATACTGATCACCCAGAAAACGCTCAAAGCAAACCAGAAACAATGTGAAATATTACTCTTCTTGTACTTAAGTCGGCATTGTGCCTTTGGTATTAAATCCCGACGCAATTCCTGTGTTTCATCGTCAATGTGTAGGTCCAAGGGATAGAGTAAAGCTGCAGTAGAGCATCGGATTCTAATACTGATCTCCCAGGACACGCTCAAATCAAACAACAAACAATGAGAAGATTTACTCTTCTTGTACTCAAGTTGGCATTGTGCCTTTTGTATTAAATTCCGACCCAATTTGTGTGTTTCATCGTCAATGTGAAGGTCCAAGGGGTAGTGTAAAGCTGCAGTAGTGCATCGGAATCTAATATGATCTCACAGGAAACGCTCAAAAGCAATCCACAAACTATGAGAAGATTTACTCATCTTGTACTTAAGTCGTCATTGTGCCGTTTTTATTAAATCCCTACGCAATTTCTGTGTTTTATCGTCAATGTGAAGGTCCAAGGGATAGAGTAAAGCTGCAGTAGTGCATCGGAATATAATACTGATCTCCCAGGAACGCTCAAACAAACCAGAAACAATGGGACGATTTACTCTTCTTGTACTTAAGTCGGCATTGTGCCTTTTGTATTAAATCCCGACGCAATTTCAGTGTTTCATCGTCAATCGGAAGGTCCAAGGAATTGAGTGAAGCTGCAGTAGTGCATCGGAATGTAATACTGATCTCCCAGGAAACGCTCAAATCCAACCACAAACAAACAGGAGATTTACTTACTCTTGTACTTAAGTCGGCATTGTGCCTTATGTATTAAATCCGGACGCAATTTCTGTGTTTCATCGTCAATGTGAAGGTCCAAGTGATAAAGTTCCAGTAGTTCATCAGAATCTATTACTGATCTCCAGGAAACGCACAAAGCTAGTCAGAGACAATGAAAAGATTTAATCTTCTTGTACTCAACTCGTCATTGTTCCTTTTGTATTAAATCCCGACGCAATATCTGTGTTTCATCGTCAATGTGACGGTCCAAGGGATAGAGTAAAGCTGCAGTAGTGCATCGGAATCTATTACTGATCGCCCAAGAAACCCTCAAAACAAACAATAGACAATGAAAGATTTAGTCTTCTTCTACTCAAGTCGTCATTGTGCCTTTTGTATTTAATCCCGACTTAATATCTCTGTTTCATCGGCAATGCGAAGGTCCAAGGGATAGAAAAAAGGTGCAGTAGTTCATCGGAATCTAATACTGATCTCCCAGGAAACGCTCAAACCACAAACTCTTAGAAGATTCACTCTTCTTATACTTAAGTTGGCATTATGCCTTTTGAATTCAATCCCGATCCAAATGCAGAGATTTATGGTCAATGTGAAGGTATAAGGGATGCAGTAAACCTGCACTGGTGCATCATAATGTAATACTGGTTTCCCAGGAGCCGCTCAAAAGACAAACTCTTAGAAGATTCACTCTTCTTGTACTTAAGTTGGCATTGTGCAATTTGTATTCAATCCCGATGCAATTGCTGTGTTTCATATTCAATGTGAAGGTCCAAGGGATACAGTAAACCTGCTCTGGTGCATCGGAATCTGATACTGATCTCCCAGGAGCCGCTCAAAGCACAAACTCTTAGAAGATTCACTATTCTTGTACTTAAGTCGGCATTGTGCCTTTTGTATTCAATCCCGATGCGATACCTGTGTTTCATGGACAATGTGAAGTTCCAAGGGATACAGTAACCATCCACTGGTGCATCGGAATCTGATCTGGTCTCGCAGGAGCCGCTCAAACACAAACTTTTAGAAAATTCACTCTTCTAGTACTTAAGTCGGCCATGCCCCTTTTGTACTCAATCCCGATGCAATTTCCTTGTTTCATGGTCAATGTGAAGGTCCGAGGGATACAGTAAACATGCACTGGTGCTTCGGAATCTAATACTGGTCTCCCAGGAGCCGCTCAAAGCACAATTTCTTAAAAGATTCACTCTTCATGTACTTAAGTCTGCATTATCCGTTTTGTATTCAATCCCGATGCAATTTCTGTGTTTCATGGTCAATGTGAAGGTCCAAGGGGTGCAGTAAACCTACACTGGTGCATCAGAATCTACTACTGGTCTCCCAGGAGCCGCTCAAACCACAATCTCATTGAAGATTCACTCTACTTGTACTTATGTCGGCATTGTCCCTTTTGTATTCAATCACGATGCACTTTTCTCTTTTTTATGGTCATTGTGAACGTCCAACGTATACAGTAACCCTGCACTGGTGCATCGGAATGTAATACTGTTCTCCCAAGAGTCGCTCAAACCACAAACACATAGAAGATTCGCTCTTCCAGTACTTAAGTCGGCATTATCCCTTTTCTATTCAATTCGATGCATTCTCTGTTTTTCATGGTCAATGTGAAGGTCCAAGGGATACAGTAAACCTACACTGGTTCATCGGAATCTAATACTGGTCTCCCAGTAGCCGCTCAAACCAGAAACTCTTAGAATATTCACTCTTCTTGTACTTCAGCCGTTATTGTGCCCTTCGTATTCAATCCCAATGCGATTTCTGTGGTTTATGGTCAATGTGAAGGTCCAAGAGCTACAGTAAACCTGCACTGGTGCATCGGAATCTAATAATGGTCCCCAAGGAGTCGCTCAAAGCACTCTCTCCTAGATTATTCACTCTTCTTGTACTTAAGTTGGCATTGTGCCTCTTGCATTCAATCCCGATGCAATTGCTGTGTTTGATGGACTATGTAAAAGCTCAAGGTATACAGTAAACCTGCACTGATGCATCGGAATCTAATACTCGTCTCCCAGGAACCAATGAAACCACAATTTCTTAGAAGATTCACTCTTCATGTACTTAAGTCGACATTGTTCCCTTTGTATTCAATCTCGATGCAATTTCTGTGTTTCTTGGTCAATGTGAAGGTCCAAGGGGTACAGTAAACCTGCACTGGTGCATCGGAATCTAATACTGGTCTGCCAGGAGCAGCTCAAATCACAACTCTTAGAAGATTCAATGTTCTTGTACTTAAGTCGGCAATGTCCCTTTTGTATTCCGTCCCAATGCAATTTCTGTGTTTCATGGTCAATGGTAAGGTCCAAGGACACAGTATACCTGCACTGGTGCATCGGAATCTAATACTACTCTCCTAAGAGCCGCTCAAAGCACAAACTCTTAGAAGATCCACTCTTCTTACACTTAAGTCGGCATTATGCCTTTTGTATTCAATCCCGATGCAATTGCTGTGTTTCATGGTCAATGTGAAGGTCCATGGGATACAGTTAGCCCTTCACTGGTGCATCGTAATCCAAAACTGGTCTCCCAGAATCCGCTCAAAACACAAGCTGTTAGGAGATTCACTCATCTTGTACTTAAGTTGGCATTGTGCATTTTGTATTCAATCCCGATGCAATTGCCGTGTTTCATGGTCAATGGGAAGGTCCAAGGGATACAGTAAACTTGTACTGGTGCATCGGAATCTAATACTGGTCTAAAAGGAGCGGCTCAATGCAAAAGGTCTTTGAAGATTCACTCTCCTTGTACTTAAGTTGGTATTGTGCCTTTTGAATTCAATCCCGATGCGATATCTGTGTTTCATGGTCAATGTGAAGGTCCGAGGGATACAGTAAACCCGCACTGGTGCATCGGAATCTAATACTGATCACCCAGGAGCCGCTCAAACCACAAAAACATCGAAGATTCACTCTTCTTGTACTTAAGTTGGCCATGCCCCTTTTGTATTCAATCCCGATGCAATTTCTTTGTTTCATGGTCAATGTGAAGGTCCGAGGGATACAGTAAACATGCACTGGTGCTTCGGAATCTAATACTGGTCCCCCAGGAGCCGCTCAAAGCACAATTTCTTAAAAGATTCACTCTTCATGTTCTTAAGTCTGCATTATCCCTTTTGTATTCAATCCCGATGCAATTTCTGTGTTTCATGGTCAATGTGAAGGTCCAAGAGGTACAGTAAACCTACACTGGTGCATCAGAATCTACTACTGGTCTCCCAGGAGCCTCTCAAACCACAATCTCATTGAAGATTCACTCTTCTTGTACTTAAGTCGGCATTGTCTCTTTTGTATTCAATCACGATGCACTTTTCTCTTTTTTATGGTCATTGTGAACGTCCAACGAATACAGTAACCCTGCACTGGTGCATCGGAATGTAATACTGTTCTCCCAAGAGTCGCTCAAACCACAAACACATAGAAGATTCACTCTTCCAGTACTTAAGTCGGCATTGTCCCTTTTGTATTCAATCCGATGCATTCTCTGTTTCTCATGGTCAATGTGAAGGTCCAAGGGATACAGTAAACCTACACTGGTTCATCGGAACCTAATACTGGTCTCCCAGTAGCCGCTCAAACCAGAAACTCTTAGAATATTCACTCTTCTTGTACTTAAGTCGGCAGTGTCCATTTTGTATTCAATACTGATGCGATTTCTGTGTTTCATGGTCAATGTGAAGGTCCAAGGGATACAGTGAACCTGCACTGGTGAGTCGGAATCTAATACTGGTCTCGCAGGAGCCGCTTGAAACACAAACCCTTAGAGGTTTCACTATTCTTGCACCTAAGTCGGCATTGTGCCTTTTGTATTCAATCCCGATGCGATATCTGTGTTTCATGGACTATGTGAAAGTCCAAGGGATACAGTAACCATGCACTGCTGCATCGGAATCTGATTCTGGTCTCCCAGGAGCCGCTCAAACACAAACTCTTAGAATATTCTCTCTTCTAGTACTTAAGTCAGCATTGTCCATTTTGTATATAATCCTGATGCGATTTCTGTCTTTCATGGTCAATGTGAAGGTCCAAGGGATACAGTGAACCTGCACTGGTGAATCGGAATCTAATACTGGTCTCCCAGGAGCCGCTCAAACACAAACTCTTAGAAGAATCACTCTTCTTGTACTTAAGTCGGCCATACCCCTTTTGTATTCAATCCCGATGCAATTTCTGTGTTTCATGGTCAATGTGAAGGTCCGAGGGATACAGTAAACATGCACTGGTGCTTCGGAATCTAATACTGGTCTCCCAGGAGCCTCTCAAAGCACAATTTCTTAAAAGATTCACTCTTCATGCACTTAAGTCGGCATTATTCCTTTTGAATTCAATTTCGATCCAAATGCAGAGATTTATGGTCAATGTGAAGGTAAAAGGAATGCAGTAAAAATGCACTGGTGCATTGGAATGTAATACTGGTTTCCCAGGAGCCGCCCAAAAGACAAACACTTAGAAGATTCACTCTTCTTGTACTTTAGTTGGCATTGTGCGATTTGTATTCAATCCCAATGCAGTTGCTGTTTTTCATATTCAATGTGAAGGTCCAAGGGATGCAGTAAACCTGCACTGGTGCATCGGAATCTGATACTGGTCTCCCAGGAGCCGCTCGAAGCACAAACTGTTAGAAGATTCACTATTCTTGTACTTAAGTCGGCATTGTGCCTTTTGTATTCAATCCCGATGCGATATCTGTGTTTCATGGACAATGTGAAGGTCCAAGGGATACACTAACCATGCACTGGTGCATCGGAATCTGGTCTCCCAGGAGCCGCTCAAACGCAAACTCTTAGAATATTCTCTCTTCTAGTACTTAAGTCGGCATTGTCCATTTTGTATTCAATCCCGATGCGATTTCTGTGTTTCATGGTCAATGTGAAGGTCCAAGGGATACAGTGAACTTACAGTGGTGCATCGGAATCTAATACTGGTCTCCCAGGAGCCGCTCGAAGCACAAACTCTTAGAAGATTCACTATTCTTGTACTTAAGTCGGTTTTGTGCCTTTTGTAATCAATACCGATGCGATATCTGTGTTTCATGGACAATTGAAGGTCCAAGGGATACAATAAACCTGCAATGGTGCATCGGAATCTAATACTGGTTAATCAGGAGCCGCTCAAACCACAAAGTCTTATAAGATTCACACTTCTTGTATTTTAGCCGGCATTTTGCATTTTGTATTCAATCCCGATGCGTTTTTTGTGCTTTGTGGTCAATGTCAAGGTCCAAGGGATACAGTAAACCTGCAGTGGTGCATCGGAGTCTAATACTGCTCTCCCAGGAGCCGCTCAAAGCACAAACTCTTCGTCAACGTGAAGGTCCAACGGATAGAGTAATACTGCAGTAGTGCATCGGAATCTAATACTGATCACCCAGAAAACGCTCAAAGCAAACCAGAAACAATGTGAATTATTACTCTTCTTGTACTTAAGTCGGCATTGTGCCTTTGGTATCAAATCCCGACGCAATTTCTGTGTTTTATCGTCAATGTGTAGGTCCAAGGGATAGAGTAAAGCTGCAGTAGAGCATCGGATTCTAATACTGATCTCACAGGACACGCTCAAATCAAACAACAAACAATGAGAAGATTTACTCTTCTTGTACTCAAGTTGGCATTGTGCCTTTTGTATTAAATTCCGACCCAATTTGTGTGTTTCATCGTCAACGTGAAGGTCCAAGGGGTAGTGTAACGCTGCAGTAGTGCATCGGAATCTAATATTGACCTCCCAGAAAACGATCAAAGCAAACCACAAACAATGAGAAGATTTACTCCGCTTGTACTTGTGTCGGCATTGTGCCTTTAGTACTAAATCCCGACACAATTTCTGTGTATCATCGTCAATGTGAAGCTCCAAGGGATAGAGATAAGCTGCAGTAGTGCATCGGAATCTAATATGATCTCACAGGAAACGCTCAAAAGCAATCCACAAACTATGAGAAGATTTACTCATCTTGTACTTAAGTCGTCATTGTGCCGTTTTTATTAAATCCCTACGCAATTTCTGTGTTTTATCGTCAATGTGAAGGTCCAAGGGATAGAGTAAAGCTGCAGTAGTGCATCGGAATATAATACTGATCTCCCAGGAACGCTCAAACAAACCAGAAACAATGGGACGATATACTCTTCTTGTACTTAAGTCGGCATTGTGCCTTTTGTATTAAATCCCGATGCAATTTCAGTATTTCATCGCCAATTGGAAGGTCCAAGGAATTGAGTGAAGCTGCAGTAGTGCATCGGAATGTAATACTGATCTCCCAGGAAACGCTCAAATCCAACCACAAACAAACAGGAGATTTACTTACTCTTGTACTTAAGTCGGCATTGTGCCTTATGTATTAAATCCGGACGCAATTTCTGTGTTTCATCGTCAATGTGAAGGTCCAAGTGATAAAGTTGCAGTAGTTCATCGGAATCTATTACTGATCTCCAGGAAACGCACAAAGCTAGTCAGAGACTATTCACTCTTCTTGTACTTCAGCCGTTATTGTGCCTTTCGTATTCAATCCCAATGCGATTTCTGTGGTTTATGGTCAATGTGAAGGTCCAAGAGCTACAGTAAACCTGCACTGGTGCATCGGAATCTAATAATGGTCCCCGAGGAGTCGCTCATAGCACTCTCTCCTAGATTATTCACTCTTCTTGTACTTAAGTTGGCATTGTGCCTCTTGCATTCAATCCCGATGCAATTGCTGTGTTTGATGGACAATGTAAAAGCTAAAGGTATACAGTAAACCTGCACTGATGCATCGGAATCTAATACTCATCTCCCAGGAACCGATGAAACCACAAATTCTTAGAAGATTCACTCTTCATGTACTTAAGTCGGCATTGTTCCCTTTGTATTCAATCTCGATGCAATTTCTGTGTTTCTTGGTCAATATGAAGGTCCAAGGGGTACAGTAAACCTGCACTGGTGCATCGGAATCTAATACTGGTCTGCCAGGAGCCGCTCAAATCACAACTCTTAGAAGATTCAATGTTCTTGTACTTAAGTCGGCAATGTCCCTTTTGTATTCCGTCCCAATGCAATTTCTGTGTTTCATGGTCAATGGTAAGGTCCAAGGACACAGTATACCTGCACTGGTGCATCGGAATCTAATACTACTCTCCTAAGAGCCGCTCAAAGCACAAACTCTTAGAAGATCCACTCTTCTTACACTTAAGTCGGCATTATGCCTTTTGTATTCAATCCCGATGCAATTGCTGTGTTTCATGGTCAATGTGAAGGTCCATGGGATACAGTTAGCCCTTCACTGGTGCATCGTAATCCAAAACTGGTCTCCCAGAATCCGCTCAAAACACAAGCTGTTAGGAGATTCACTCATCTTGTACTTAAGTTGGCATTGTGCATTTTGTATTCAATCCCGATGCAATTGCCGTGTTTCATGGTCAATGGGAAGGTCCAAGGGATACAGTAAACTTGTACTGGTGCATCGGAATCTAATACTGGTCTCCCAGGAGCCGCTCAAACACAAACTCTTAGAAGATTCAGTCTTCTTGTACTTAAGTCGGCCATGCCCCTTTTGTATTCAATCCCGATGCAATTTCTTTGTTTCATGGTCAATGTGAAGGTCCGAGGGATACAGTAAACATGCACTCGTGCTTCGGAATCTAATACTGGTCTCCCAGGAGCCGCTCAAAGCACAATTTCTTAAAAGATTCACTCTTCATGTTCTTAAGTCTGCATTATCCGTTTTGTATTCAATCCCGATGCAATTTCTGTGTTTCATGGTCAATGTGAAGGTCCAAGGGGTGCAGTAAACCTACACTGGTGCATCAGAATCTACTACTGGTCTCCCAGGAGCCGCTCAAACCACAATCTCATTGAAGATTCACTCTTCTTGTACTTAAGTCGGCATTGTCCCTTTTGTATTCAATCATGATGCACTTTCCTCTTTTTTATGGTCATTGTGAACGTCCAACATATACAGTAACCCTGCACTGGTGCATCGGAATGTAATACTGTTCTCCCAAGAGTCGCTCAAACCACAAACACATAGAAGATTCGCTTTTCCAGTACTTAAGTCGGCATTGTCCCTTTTGTATTCAATTCGATGCATTCTCTGTTTTTCATGGTCAATGTGAAGGTCCAAGGGATACAGTAAACCTACACTGGATCATCGAAACCTAATACTGGTCTCCCAGTAGCCGCTCAAACCAGAAACTCTTAGAATATTCACTCTTCTTGTACTTCAGCCGTTATTGTGCCTTTCGTATTCAATCCCAATGCGATTTCTGTGGTTTATGGTCAATGTGAAGGTCCAAGAGCTACAGTAAACCTGCACTGGTGCATCGGAATCTAATAATGGTCCCCGAGGAGTCGCTCATAGCACTCTCTCCTAGATTATTCACTCTTCTTGCACTTAAGTTGGCATTGTGCCTCTTGCATTCAATCCCGATGCAATTGCTGTGTTTGATGGACAATGTAAAAGTTAAAGGTATACAGTAAACCTGCACTGATGCATCGGAATCTAATACTCGTCTCCCAGGAACCGATGAAACCACAAATTCTTAGAAGATTCACTCTTCATGTACTTAAGTCGGCATTGTTCCCTTTGTATTCAATCTCGATGCAATTTCTGTGTTTCTTGGTCAATATGAAGGTCCAAGGGGTACAGTAAACCTGCACTGGTGCATCGGAATCTAATACTGGTCTGCCAGGAGCCGCTCAAATCACAACTCTTTGGAGATTCAATGTTCTTGTACTTACGTCGGCAATGTCCCTTTTGTATTCCGTCCCAATGCAATTTCTGTGTTTCATGGTCAATGGTAAGGTCCAAGGACACAGTATACCTGCACTGGTGCATCGGAATCTAATACTACTCTCCTAAGAGCCGCTCAAAGCACAAACTCTTAGAAGATCCACTCTTCTTACACTTAAGTCGGCATTATGCCTTTTGTATTCAATCCCGATGCAATTGCTGTGTTTCATGGTCAATGTGAAGGTCCATGGGATACAGTTAGCCCTTCACTGGTGCATCGTAATCCAAAACTGGTCTCCCAGAATCCGCTCAAAACACAAGCTGTTAGGAGATTCACTCATCTTGTACTTAAGTTGGCATTGTGCATTTTGTATTCAATCCCGATGCAATTGCCGTGTTTCATGGTCAATGGGAAGGTCCAAGGGATACAGTAAACTTGTACTGGTGCATCGGAATCTAATACTGGTCTAAAAGGAGCGGCTCAATGCAAAAGGTCTTTGTAGATTCACTCTCCTTGTACTTAAGTCGGCATTATGCCTTTTGTATTCAATCCCGATGCAATTGCTGTGCTTCATCGTCAATGTTAAGGTCCAAGTGATAAAGTTGCAGTAGTTCATCGGAATCTATTACTGATCTCCAGGAAACGCACAAATCTAGTCAGAGACAATGAGAAGATTTAATCTTCTTGTACTCAAGTCGTCATTGTTCCTTTTGTATTAAATCCCGACGCAATATCTGTGTTTCATCGTCAATGTGACGGTCCAAGGGATAGAGTAAAGATGCAGTAGTGCATCGGAGTCTAATACTGATCTCCCAAGAAACCCTCAAAACAAACCATAGACAATGAAAGATTTAGTCTTCTTCTACTCAAGTCGTGATTGTGCCTTTTGTATTAAATCCCGACTTAATATCTCTGTTTCATCGTCAATGCGAAGGTCCAAGGGATAGAGTAAAACTGCAGTAGTGCATCGGAATCTAATACTGATCTCCCAGGAAACGCTCAAAACAAACCACAGACAATGAAATGATTTACTCTTCATGTACATAAGTCGGTATTGTGTATTTTGTATTAAATCCCGGCGCAATATCTGTGCTTCATGGTCAATGTGAAGGTCCAAGGGATACAGTAAACCTGCACTGGTGCTTCGGAATCTAATACTGGTCTCCCAGGATCCGCTCAAAGCACAAACTCTTAGAAGATTCTCTCTTCTTGTACTTAAGTCAGCATTGTCACTTTTGTATTCAATTCCGATGCAATTTCTGTGTTTCATGGAGAATTCGAAGGTCGGAGGGATACAGTAAACATGCATTGGTGCTTCCGAATCTAATACTGGTCTCCCAGGAGCCGCTCAAAGCACTAATTCTTTGAAGATTAACTCTTCATGTACTTAAGTCGGCATTAGCCCTTATGTATTCAATTCCGATGCAATTTCTGTGTTTCATGGTCATTGTGAAGGTCCAAAGGGTACAGTAAACCTACAGTGGTGCATCAGAATATATACTGGTCTCCCACGAGCTGCTCAAACCACAATCTCATTGAAGATTTCCTCTTCTCGTACTTAAGGCGGCATTGTCACTTTTGTATTCAATCGCGATTCTATTTATCTTTCTCATGGTTATTGTGAACGTCCAACGGATACAGTAACCTGCACTGGTGCATTGGAATCTAATACTGGCCTCCCAGGAGCCGCTCAAACCACAATCTCTTAGAAGATTCACTCTTCTTGTACTTAAGTTGGCATTGTGCAATTTGTATTCAATCCCGATGCAATTGCTGTGTTTCATATTCAATGTGAAGGTCCAAGGGATACAGTAAACCTGCACTGGTTCATCGGAATCTGATACTGAGCTCCCAGGAGCCGCTCAAAGCACAAACTCTTAGAAGTTTCACTATTCTTGTACTTAAGTCGGCCATGCCCCTTTTGTATTCAATCCCGATGCAATTTCTTTGTTTCATGGTCAATGTGAAGGTCCGAGGGATACAGTAACCATGCACTGGTGCATCGGAATCTGATCTGGTCTCGCAGGAGCCGCTCAAACACAAACTTTTAGAATATTCACTCTTCTAGTACTTAAGTCGGCATTGTCCATTTTGTATTCAATCGCGATGCGATTTCTGTGTTTCATTGACAATGTGTAGGTCCATGGGATACAGTGAACCTGCACTGGTGCATCGGAATCTAATACTGGTCTCCCAGGAGCCGCTCAAACACAAACTCTTAGAAGATTCACTCTTCTTGTACTTAAGTCGGCCATGCCCCTTTTGTATTCAATCCCGATGCAATTTCTTTGTTTCATGGTCAATGTGAAGGTCCGAGGGATACAGTAAACATGCACTGGTGCTTCGGAATCTAATACTGGTCTCCCAGGAGCCGCTCAAAGCACAATTTCTTAAAAGATTCACTCTTCATGTTCTTAAGTCTGCATTATCCGTTTTGTATTCAATCCCGATGCAATTTCTGTGTTTCATGGTCAACGTGAAGGTCCAAGGGGTGCAGTAAACCTACACTGGTGCATCAGAATCTACTACTGGTCTCCCAGGAGCCGCTCAAACCACAATCTCATTGAAGATTCACTCTTCTTGTACTTAAGTCGGTATTGTCCCTTTTGTATTCAATCATGATGCACTTTCCTCTTTTTTATGGTCATTGTGAACGTCCAAAGTATACAGTAACCCTGCACTGGTGCATCGGAATGTAATACTGTTCTCCCAAGAGTCGCTCAAACCACAAACACATAGAAGATTCGCTTTTCCAGTACTTAAGTCGGCATTGTCCCTTTTGTATTCAATTCGATGCATTCTCTGTTTTTCATGGTCAATGTGAAGGTCCAAGGGATACAGTAAACCTACACTGGTTCATCGGAACCTAATACTGGTCTCCCAGTAGCCGCTCAAACCAGAAACTCTTAGAATATTCACTCTTCTTGTACTTCAGCCGTTATTGTGCCTTTCGTATTCAATCCCAATGCGATTTCTGTGGTTTATGGTCAATGTGAAGGTGCAAGAGCTACAGTAAACCTGCACTGGTGCATCGGAATCTAATAATGGTCCCCGAGGAGTCGCTCATAGCACTCTCTCCTAGATTATTCACTCTTCTTGCACTTAAGTTGGCATTGTGCCTCTTGCATTCAATCCCGATGCAATTGCTGTGTTTGATGGACAATGTAAAAGCTAAAGGTATACAGTAAACCTGCACTGATGCATCAGAATCTAATACTCGTCTCCCAGGAACCGATGAAACCACAAATTCTTAGAAGATTCACTCTTCATGTACTTAAGTCGGCATTGTTCCCTTTGTATTCAATCTCGATGCAATTTCTGTGTTTCTTGGTCAATATGAAGGTCCAAGGGGTACAGTAAACCTGCACTGGTGCATCGGAATCTAATACTGGTCTGCCAGGAGCCGCTCAAATCACAACTCTTTGGAGATTCAATGTTCTTGTACTTACGTCGGCAATGTCCCTTTTGTATTCCGTCCCAATGCAATTTCTGTGTTTCATGGTCAATGGTAAGGTCCAAGGACACAGTATACCTGCACTGGTGCATCGGAATCTAATACTACTCTCCTAAGAGCCGCTCAAAGCACAAACTCTTAGAAGATCCACTCTTCTTACACTTAAGTCGGCATTATGCCTTTTGTATTCAATCCCGATGCAATTGCTGTGTTTCATGGTCAATGTGAAGGTCCATGGGATACAGTTAGCCCTTCACTGGTGCATCGTAATCCAAAACTGGTCTCCCAGAATCCGCTCAAAACACAAGCTGTTAGGAGATTCACTCATCTTGTACTTAAGTTGGCATTGTGCATTTTGTATTCAATCCCGATGCAATTGCCGTGTTTCATGGTCAATGGGAAGGTCCAAGGGATACAGTAAACTTGTACTGGTGCATCGGAATCTAATACTGGTCTAAAAGGAGCGGCTCAATGCAAAAGGTCTTTGTAGATTCACTCTCCTTGTACTTAAGTCGGCATTATGCCTTTTGTATTCAATCCCGATGCAATTGCTGTGCTTCATCGTCAATGTGAAGGTCCAAGTGATAAAGTTGCAGTAGTTCATCGGAATCTATTACTGATCTCCAGGAAACGCACAAATCTAGTCAGAGACAATGAGAAGATTTAATCTTCTTGTACTCAAGTCGTCATTGTTCCTTTTGTATTAAATCCCGACGCAATATCTTTGTTTCATCGTCAATGTGACGGTCCAAGGGATAGAGTAAAGATGCAGTAGTGCATCGGAGTCTAATACTGATCTCCCAAGAAACCCTCAAAACAAACCATAGACAATGAAAGATTTAGTCTTCTTCTACTCAAGTCGTGATTGTGCCTTTTGTATTAAATCCCGACTTAATATCTCTGTTTCATCGTCAATGCGAAGGTCCAAGGGATAGAGTAAAGCTGCAGTAGTGCATCGGAATCTAATACTGATCTCCCAGGAAACGCTCAAAACAAACCACAGACAATGAAATGATTTACTCTTCATGTACATAAGTCGGTATTGTGTATTTTGTATTAAATCCCGGCGCAATATCTGTGCTTCATGGTCAATGTGACGGTCCAAGGGATACAGTAAACCTGAACTGGTGCTTCGGAATCTAATACTGGTCTCCCAGGATCCGCTCAAAGCACAAACTCTTAGAAGATTCTCTCTTCTTGTACTTAAGTCAGCATTGTCACTTTTGTATTCAATTCCGATGCAATTTCTGTGTTTCATGGAGAATTCGAAGGTCGGAGGGATACAGTAAACATGCATTGGTGCTTCCGAATCTAATACTGGTCTCCCAGGAGCCGCTCAAAGCACTAATTCTTTGAAGATGAACTCTTCATGTACTTAAGTCGGCATTAGCCCTTATGTATTCAATTCCGATGCAATTTCTGTGTTTCATGGTCATTGTGAAGGTCCAAAGGGTACAGTAAACCTACAGTGGTGCATCGGAGTCTAATACTGCTCTCCCAGGAGCCGCTCAAAGCACAAACTCTTCGTCAACGTGAAGGTCCAACGGATAGAGTAATACTGCAGTAGTGCATCGGAATCTAATACTGATCACCCAGAAAACGCTCAAAGCAAACCAGAAACAATGTGAATTATTACTCTTCTTGTACTTAAGTCGGCATTGTGCCTTTGGTATCAAATCCCGACGCAATTTCTGTGTTTTATCGTCAATGTGTAGGTCCAAGGGATAGAGTAAAGCTGCAGTAGAGCATCGGATTCTAATACTGATCTCACAGGACACGCTCAAATCAAACAACAAACAATGAGAAGATTTACTCTTCTTGTACTCAAGTTGGCATTGTGCCTTTTGTATTAAATTCCGACCCAATTTGTGTGTTTCATCGTCAACGTGAAGGTCCAAGGGGTAGTGTAACGCTGCAGTAGTGCATCGGAATCTAATATTGACCTCCCAGAAAACGATCAAAGCAAACCACAAACAATGAGAAGATTTACTCCGCTTGTACTTGTGTCGGCATTGTGCCTTTAGTACTAAATCCCGACACAATTTCTGTGTATCATCGTCAATGTGAAGCTCCAAGGGATAGAGATAAGCTGCAGTAGTGCATCGGAATCTAATATGATCTCACAGGAAACGCTCAAAAGCAATCCACAAACTATGAGAAGATTTACTCATCTTGTACTTAAGTCGTCATTGTGCCGTTTTTATTAAATCCCTACGCAATTTCTGTGTTTTATCGTCAATGTGAAGGTCCAAGGGATAGAGTAAAGCTGCAGTAGTGCATCGGAATATAATACTGATCTCCCAGGAACGCTCAAACAAACCAGAAACAATGGGACGATATACTCTTCTTGTACTTAAGTCGGCATTGTGCCTTTTGTATTAAATCCCGATGCAATTTCAGTATTTCATCGCCAATTGGAAGGTCCAAGGAATTGAGTGAAGCTGCAGTAGTGCATCGGAATGTAATACTGATCTCCCAGGAAACGCTCAAATCCAACCACAAACAAACAGGAGATTTACTTACTCTTGTACTTAAGTCGGCATTGTGCCTTATGTATTAAATCCGGACGCAATTTCTGTGTTTCATCGTCAATGTGAAGGTCCAAGTGATAAAGTTGCAGTAGTTCATCGGAATCTATTACTGATCTCCAGGAAACGCACAAAGCTAGTCAGAGACTATTCACTCTTCTTGTACTTCAGCCGTTATTGTGCCTTTCGTATTCAATCCCAATGCGATTTCTGTGGTTTATGGTCAATGTGAAGGTCCAAGAGCTACAGTAAACCTGCACTGGTGCATCGGAATCTAATAATGGTCCCCGAGGAGTCGCTCATAGCACTCTCTCCTAGATTATTCACTCTTCTTGTACTTAAGTTGGCATTGTGCCTCTTGCATTCAATCCCGATGCAATTGCTGTGTTTGATGGACAATGTAAAAGCTAAAGGTATACAGTAAACCTGCACTGATGCATCGGAATCTAATACTCATCTCCCAGGAACCGATGAAACCACAAATTCTTAGAAGATTCACTCTTCATGTACTTAAGTCGGCATTGTTCCCTTTGTATTCAATCTCGATGCAATTTCTGTGTTTCTTGGTCAATATGAAGGTCCAAGGGGTACAGTAAACCTGCACTGGTGCATCGGAATCTAATACTGGTCTGCCAGGAGCCGCTCAAATCACAACTCTTAGAAGATTCAATGTTCTTGTACTTAAGTCGGCAATGTCCCTTTTGTATTCCGTCCCAATGCAATTTCTGTGTTTCATGGTCAATGGTAAGGTCCAAGGACACAGTATACCTGCACTGGTGCATCGGAATCTAATACTACTCTCCTAAGAGCCGCTCAAAGCACAAACTCTTAGAAGATCCACTCTTCTTACACTTAAGTCGGCATTATGCCTTTTGTATTCAATCCCGATGCAATTGCTGTGTTTCATGGTCAATGTGAAGGTCCATGGGATACAGTTAGCCCTTCACTGGTGCATCGTAATCCAAAACTGGTCTCCCAGAATCCGCTCAAAACACAAGCTGTTAGGAGATTCACTCATCTTGTACTTAAGTTGGCATTGTGCATTTTGTATTCAATCCCGATGCAATTGCCGTGTTTCATGGTCAATGGGAAGGTCCAAGGGATACAGTAAACTTGTACTGGTGCATCGGAATCTAATACTGGTCTCCCAGGAGCCGCTCAAACACAAACTCTTAGAAGATTCAGTCTTCTTGTACTTAAGTCGGCCATGCCCCTTTTGTATTCAATCCCGATGCAATTTCTTTGTTTCATGGTCAATGTGAAGGTCCGAGGGATACAGTAAACATGCACTCGTGCTTCGGAATCTAATACTGGTCTCCCAGGAGCCGCTCAAAGCACAATTTCTTAAAAGATTCACTCTTCATGTTCTTAAGTCTGCATTATCCGTTTTGTATTCAATCCCGATGCAATTTCTGTGTTTCATGGTCAATGTGAAGGTCCAAGGGGTGCAGTAAACCTACACTGGTGCATCAGAATCTACTACTGGTCTCCCAGGAGCCGCTCAAACCACAATCTCATTGAAGATTCACTCTTCTTGTACTTAAGTCGGCATTGTCCCTTTTGTATTCAATCATGATGCACTTTCCTCTTTTTTATGGTCATTGTGAACGTCCAACATATACAGTAACCCTGCACTGGTGCATCGGAATGTAATACTGTTCTCCCAAGAGTCGCTCAAACCACAAACACATAGAAGATTCGCTTTTCCAGTACTTAAGTCGGCATTGTCCCTTTTGTATTCAATTCGATGCATTCTCTGTTTTTCATGGTCAATGTGAAGGTCCAAGGGATACAGTAAACCTACACTGGATCATCGAAACCTAATACTGGTCTCCCAGTAGCCGCTCAAACCAGAAACTCTTAGAATATTCACTCTTCTTGTACTTCAGCCGTTATTGTGCCTTTCGTATTCAATCCCAATGCGATTTCTGTGGTTTATGGTCAATGTGAAGGTCCAAGAGCTACAGTAAACCTGCACTGGTGCATCGGAATCTAATAATGGTCCCCGAGGAGTCGCTCATAGCACTCTCTCCTAGATTATTCACTCTTCTTGCACTTAAGTTGGCATTGTGCCTCTTGCATTCAATCCCGATGCAATTGCTGTGTTTGATGGACAATGTAAAAGTTAAAGGTATACAGTAAACCTGCACTGATGCATCGGAATCTAATACTCGTCTCCCAGGAACCGATGAAACCACAAATTCTTAGAAGATTCACTCTTCATGTACTTAAGTCGGCATTGTTCCCATTGTATTCAATCTCGATGCAATTTCTGTGTTTCTTGGTCAATATGAAGGTCCAAGGGGTACAGTAAACCTGCACTGGTGCATCGGAATCTAATACTGGTCTGCCAGGAGCCGCTCAAATCACAACTCTTTGGAGATTCAATGTTCTTGTACTTACGTCGGCAATGTCCCTTTTGTATTCCGTCCCAATGCAATTTCTGTGTTTCATGGTCAATGGTAAGGTCCAAGGACACAGTATACCTGCACTGGTGCATCGGAATCTAATACTACTCTCCTAAGAGCCGCTCAAAGCACAAACTCTTAGAAGATCCACTCTTCTTACACTTAAGTCGGCATTATGCCTTTTGTATTCAATCCCGATGCAATTGCTGTGTTTCATGGTCAATGTGAAGGTCCATGGGATACAGTTAGCCCTTCACTGGTGCATCGTAATCCAAAACTGGTCTCCCAGAATCCGCTCAAAACACAAGCTGTTAGGAGATTCACTCATCTTGTACTTAAGTTGGCATTGTGCATTTTGTATTCAATCCCGATGCAATTGCCGTGTTTCATGGTCAATGGGAAGGTCCAAGGGATACAGTAAACTTGTACTGGTGCATCGGAATCTAATACTGGTCTAAAAGGAGCGGCTCAATGCATAAGGTCTTTGTAGATTCACTCTCCTTGTACTTAAGTCGGCATTATGCCTTTTGTATTCAATCCCGATGCAATTGCTGTGCTTCATCGTCAATGTTAAGGTCCAAGTGATAAAGTTGCAGTAGTTCATCGGAATCTATTACTGATCTCCAGGAAACGCACAAATCTAGTCAGAGACAATGAGAAGATTTAATCTTCTTGTACTCAAGTCGTCATTGTTCCTTTTGTATTAAATCCCGACGCAATATCTGTGTTTCATCGTCAATGTGACGGTCCAAGGGATAGAGTAAAGATGCAGTAGTGCATCGGAGTCTAATACTGATCTCCCAAGAAACCCTCAAAACAAACCATAGACAATGAAAGATTTAGTCTTCTTCTACTCAAGTCGTGATTGTGCCTTTTGTATTAAATCCCGACTTAATATCTCTGTTTCATCGTCAATGCGAAGGTCCAAGGGATAGAGTAAAACTGCAGTAGTGCATCGGAATCTAATACTGATCTCCCAGGAAACGCTCAAAACAAACCACAGACAATGAAATGATTTACTCTTCATGTACATAAGTCGGTATTGTGTATTTTGTATTAAATCCCGGCGCAATATCTGTGCTTCATGGTCAATGTGAAGGTCCAAGGGATACAGTAAACCTGCACTGGTGCTTCGGAATCTAATACTGGTCTCCCAGGATCCGCTCAAAGCACAAACTCTTAGAAGATTCTCTCTTCTTGTACTTAAGTCAGCATTGTCACTTTTGTATTCAATTCCGATGCAATTTCTGTGTTTCATGGAGAATTCGAAGGTCGGAGGGATACAGTAAACATGCATTGGTGCTTCCGAATCTAATACTGGTCTCCCAGGAGCCGCTCAAAGCACTAATTCTTTGAAGATGAACTCTTCATGTACTTAAGTCGGCATTAGCCCTTATGTATTCAATTCCGATGCAATTTCTGTGTTTCATGGTCATTGTGAAGGTCCAAAGGGTACAGTAAACCTACAGTGGTGCATCAGAATATATACTGGTCTCCCACGAGCTGCTCAAACCACAATCTCATTGAAGATTTCCTCTTCTCGTACTTAAGGCGGCATTGTCACTTTTGTATTCAATCGCGATTCTATTTATCTTTCTCATGGTTATTGTGAACGTCCAACGGATACAGTAACCTGCACTGGTGCATTGGAATCTAATACTGGCCTCCCAGGAGCCGCTCAAACCACAATCTCTTAGAAGATTCACTCTTCTTGTACTTAAGTTGGCATTGTGCAATTTGTATTCAATCCCGATGCAATTGCTGTGTTTCATATTCAATGTGAAGGTCCAAGGGATACAGTAAACCTGCACTGGTTCATCGGAATCTGATACTGAGCTCCCAGGAGCCGCTCAAAGCACAAACTCTTAGAAGTTTCACTATTCTTGTACTTAAGTCGGCCATGCCCCTTTTGTATTCAATCCCGATGCAATTTCTTTGTTTCATGGTCAATGTGAAGGTCCGAGGGATACAGTAACCATGCACTGGTGCATCGGAATCTGATCTGGTCTCGCAGGAGCCGCTCAAACACAAACTTTTAGAATATTCACTCTTCTAGTACATAAGTCGGCATTGTCCATTTTGTATTCAATCGCGATGCGATTTCTGTGTTTCATTGACAATGTGTAGGTCCATGGGATACAGTGAACCTGCACTGGTGCATCGGAATCTAATACTGGTCTCCCAGGAGCCGCTCAAACACAAACTCTTAGAAGATTCACTCTTCTTGTACTTAAGTCGGCCATGCCCCTTTTGTATTCAATCCCGATGCAATTTCTTTGTTTCATGGTCAATGTGAAGGTCCGAGGGATACAGTAAACATGCACTGGTGCTTCGGAATCTAATACTGGTCTCCCAGGAGCCGCTCAAAGCACAATTTCTTAAAAGATTCACTCTTCATGTTCTTAAGTCTGCATTATCCGTTTTGTATTCAATCCCGATGCAATTTCTGTGTTTCATGGTCAACGTGAAGGTCCAAGGGGTGCAGTAAACCTACACTGGTGCATCAGAATCTACTACTGGTCTCCCAGGAGCCGCTCAAACCACAATCTCGTTGAAGATTCACTCTTCTTGTACTTAAGTCGGTATTGTCCCTTTTGTATTCAATCATGATGCACTTTCCTCTTTTTTATGGTCATTGTGAACGTCCAAAGTATACAGTAACCCTGCACTGGTGCATCGGAATGTAATACTGTTCTCCCAAGAGTCGCTCAAACCACAAACACATAGAAGATTCGCTTTTCCAGTACTTAAGTCGGCATTGTCCCTTTTGTATTCAATTCGATGCATTCTCTGTTTTTCATGGTCAATGTGAAGGTCCAAGGGATACAGTAAACCTACACTGGTTCATCGGAACCTAATACTGGTCTCCCAGTAGCCGCTCAACCCAGAAACTCTTAGAATATTCACTCTTCTTGTACTTCAGCCGTTATTGTGCCTTTCGTATTCAATCCCAATGCGATTTCTGTGGTTTATGGTCAATGTGAAGGTGCAAGAGCTACAGTAAACCTGCACTGGTGCATCGGAATCTAATAATGGTCCCCGAGGAGTCGCTCATAGCACTCTCTCCTAGATTATTCACTCTTCTTGCACTTAAGTTGGCATTGTGCCTCTTGCATTCAATCCCGATGCAATTGCTGTGTTTGATGGACAATGTAAAAGCTAAAGGTATACAGTAAACCTGCACTGATGCATCAGAATCTAATACTCGTCTCCCAGGAACCGATGAAACCACAAATTCTTAGAAGATTCACTCTTCATGTACTTAAGTCGGCATTGTTCCCTTTGTATTCAATCTCGATGCAATTTCTGTGTTTCTTGGTCAATATGAAGGTCCAAGGGGTACAGTAAACCTGCACTGGTGCATCGGAATCTAATACTGGTCTGCCAGGAGCCGCTCAAATCACAACTCTTTGGAGATTCAATGTTCTTGTACTTACGTCGGCAATGTCCCTTTTGTATTCCGTCCCAATGCAATTTCTGTGTTTCATGGTCAATGGTAAGGTCCAAGGACACAGTATACCTGCACTGGTGCATCGGAATCTAATACTACTCTCCTAAGAGCCGCTCAAAGCACAAACTCTTAGAAGATCCACTCTTCTTACACTTAAGTCGGCATTATGCCTTTTGTATTCAATCCCGATGCAATTGCTGTGTTTCATGGTCAATGTGAAGGTCCATGGGATACAGTTAGCCCTTCACTGGTGCATCGTAATCCAAAACTGGTCTCCCAGAATCCGCTCAAAACACAAGCTGTTAGGAGATTCACTCATCTTGTACTTAAGTTGGCATTGTGCATTTTGTATTCAATCCCGATGCAATTGCCGTGTTTCATGGTCAATGGGAAGGTCCAAGGGATACAGTAAACTTGTACTGGTGCATCGGAATCTAATACTGGTCTAAAAGGAGCGGCTCAATGCAAAAGGTCTTTGTAGATTCACTCTCCTTGTACTTAAGTCGGCATTATGCCTTTTGTATTCAATCCCGATGCAATTGCTGTGCTTCATCGTCAATGTGAAGGTCCAAGTGATAAAGTTGCAGTAGTTCATCGGAATCTATTACTGATCTCCAGGAAACGCACAAATCTAGTCAGAGACAATGAGAAGATTTAATCTTCTTGTACTCAAGTCGTCATTGTTCCTTTTGTATTAAATCCCGACGCAATATCTTTGTTTCATCGTCAATGTGACGGTCCAAGGGATAGAGTAAAGATGCAGTAGTGCATCGGAGTCTAATACTGATCTCCCAAGAAACCCTCAAAACAAACCATAGACAATGAAAGATTTAGTCTTCTTCTACTCAAGTCGTGATTGTGCCTTTTGTATTAAATCCCGACTTAATATCTCTGTTTCATCGTCAATGCGAAGGTCCAAGGGATAGAGTAAAGCTGCAGTAGTGCATCGGAATCTAATACTGATCTCCCAGGAAACGCTCAAAACAAACCACAGACAATGAAATGATTTACTCTTCATGTACATAAGTCGGTATTGTGTATTTTGTATTAAATCCCGGCGCAATATCTGTGCTTCATGGTCAATGTGACGGTCCAAGGGATACAGTAAACCTGAACTGGTGCTTCGGAATCTAATACTGGTCTCCCAGGATCCGCTCAAAGCACAAACTCTTAGAAGATTCTCTCTTCTTGTACTTAAGTCAGCATTGTCACTTTTGTATTCAATTCCGATGCAATTTCTGTGTTTCATGGAGAATTCGAAGGTCGGAGGGATACAGTAAACATGCATTGGTGCTTCCGAATCTAATACTGGTCTCCCAGGAGCCGCTCAAAGCACTAATTCTTTGAAGATGAACTCTTCATGTACTTAAGTCGGCATTAGCCCTTATGTATTCAATTCCGATGCAATTTCTGTGTTTCATGGTCATTGTGAAGGTCCAAAGGGTACAGTAAACCTACAGTGGTGCATCAGAATATATACTGGTCTCCCACGAGCTGCTCAAACCACAATCTCATTGAAGATTTCCTCTTCTCGTACTTAAGGCGGCATTGTCACTTTTGTATTCAATCGCGATTCTATTTATCTTTCTCATGGTTATTGTGAACGTCCAACGGATACAGTAACCTGCACTGGTGCATTGGAATCTAATACTGGCCTCCCAGGAGCCGCTCAAACCACAAACTCTTAGAAGATTCACTCTTCTTGTACTTAAGTTGGCATTGTGCAATTTGTATTCAATCCCGATGCAATTGCTGTGTTTCATATTCAATGTGAAGGTCCAAGGGATACAGTAAACCTGCACTGGTTCATCGGAATCTGATACTGAGCTCCCAGGAGCCGCTCAAAGCACAAACTCTTAGAAGTTTCACTATTCTTGTACTTAAGTCGGCCATGCCCCTTTTGTATTCAATCCCGATGCAATTTCTTTGTTTCATGGTCAATGTGAAGGTCCGAGGGATACAGTAACCATGCACTGGTGCATCGGAATCTGATCTGGTCTCGCAGGAGCCGCTCAAACACAAACTTTTAGAATATTCACTCTTCTAGTACTTAAGTCGGCATTGTCCATTTTGTATTCAATCGCGATGCGATTTCTGTGTTTCATTGACAATGTGTAGGTCCATGGGATACAGTGAACCAGCACTGGTGCATCGGAATCTAATACTGGTCTCCCAGGAGCCGCTCAAAGCACAATTTCTTAAAAGATTCACTCTTCATGTTCTTAAGTCTGCATTATCCGTTTTGTATTCAATCCCGATGCAATTTCTGTGTTTCATGGTCAATGTGAAGGTCCAAGGGGTGCAGTAAACCTACACTGGTGCATCAGAATCTACTACTGGTCTCCCAGGAGCCGCTCAAACCACAATCTCATTGAAGATTCACTCTTCTTGTACTTAAGTCGGTATTGTCCCTTTTGTATTCAATCATGATGCACTTTCCTCTTTTTTATGGTCATTGTGAACGTCCAAAGTATACAGTAACCCTGCACTGGTGCATCGGAATGTAATACTGTTCTCCCAAGAGTCGCTCAAACCACAAACACATAGAAGATTCGCTTTTCCAGTACTTAAGTCGGCATTGTCCCTTTTGTATTCAATTCGATGCATTCTCTGTTTTTCATGGTCAATGTGAAGGTCCAAGGGATACAGTAAACCTACACTGGTTCATCGGAACCTAATACTGGTCTCCCAGTAGCCGCTCAACCCAGAAACTCTTAGAATATTCACTCTTCTTGTACTTCAGCCGTTATTGTGCCTTTCGTATTCAATCCCAATGCGATTTCTGTGGTTTATGGTCAATGTGAAGGTCCAAGTGCAACAGTAAACCTGCACTGGTGCATCGGAATCTAATAATGGTCCCCGAGGAGTCGCTCATAGCACTCTCTCCTAGATTATTCACTCTTCTTGTACTTAAGTTGGCATTGTGCCCCTTGCATTCAATCCCGGTGCAATTGCTGTGTTTGATGGACAATGTAAAAGCTAAAGGTATACAGTAAACCGGCACTGATGCATCGGAATCTAATACTCGTCTCCCAGGAACCGATGAAACCACAAATTCTTAGAAGATTCACTCTTCATGTACTTAAGTCGGCATTGTTCCCTTTGTATTCAATCTCGATGCAATTTCTGTGTTTCTTGGTCAATATGAAGGTCCAAGGGATACAGTAAACCCGCATCGGTGCATCGGAATCTAATACTGATCACCCAGGAGCCGCTCAAACCACAAAAACATCGAAGATTCACTCTTCTTGTACTTAGGCCGGCATTGTCTCTTTTGTATTCAATCACGATGCACTTTTCTCTTTTTTATGGTCATTGTGAACGTCCAACGAATACAGTAACCCTGCACTGGTGCATCGGAATGTAATACTGTTCTCCCAAGAGTCGCTCAAACCACAAACACATAGAAGATTCACTCTTCCAGTACTTAAGTCGACATTGTCCCTTTTGTATTCAATCCGATGCATTCTCTGTTTCTCATGGTCAATGTGAAGGTCCAAGGGATACAGTAAACCTACACTGGTTCATCGGAACCGAATACTGGTCTCCCAGTAGCCGCTCAAACCAGAAACTCATAGAATATTCACTCTTCTTGTACTTCAGCCGTTATTGTGCCTTTCGTATTCAATCCCAATGCGATTTCTGTGGTTTATGGTCAATGTGAAGGTCCAAGGGATATAGTAAACCTGCACTGGTGCATCGAAATCTAATAATGGTCCCCGAGGAGTCGCTCAAAGCACTCTCTCCTAGATTATTCACCCTTCTCTTACTTAAGTTGGCATTGTGCCTCTTGCATTCAATCCCGATGCAATTGCTGTGTTTGATGGACAATGTAAAAGCTCAAGGCATACAGAAAACCTGCACTGATGAATCGGAATCTAATACTGGTCTCCCAGGAACCGATGAAACCACAAATTCTTAGAAGATTCACTCTTCATGTACTTAAGTCGGCATTGATCCCTTTGTATTCAATCTCGATGCAATTTCTGTGATTCTTGGTCAATGTGAAGGTCCAAGGGGTACAGTAAACCTGCACTGGTGCATCGGAATCTAATACTAGTCTGCCAGGAGCCGCTCAAATCACAATTCTTAGAAGATTCAATGTTCTTGTACTTAAGTCGGCAATGTCCCTTTTGTATTCCGTCCCAATGCAATTTCTGTGTTTCATGGTCAATGGTAAGGTCCAAGGACACAGTATACCTGCACTGGTGCATCGGAATCTAATACTACTCTCCTAAGAGCCGCTCAAAGCACAAACTCTTAGAAGATCCACTCTTCTTACACTTAAGTCGGCATTATGCCTTTTGTATTCAATCCCGATGCAATTGCTGTGTTTCATGGTCAATGTGAAGGTCCATGGGATACAGTTAGCCCTTCACTGGTGCATCGTAATCCAAAACTGGTCTCCCAGAATCCGCTCAAAGCACAAGCTGTTAGGAGATTCACTCATCTTGTACTTAAGTTGGCATTGTGCATTTTGTATTCAATCCCGATGCAATTGCCGTGTTTCATGGTCAATGGGAAGGTCCAAGGGATACAGTAAACTTGTACTGGTGCATCGGAATCTAATACTGGTCTAAAAGGAGCGGCTCAATGCAAAAGGTCTTTGAAGATTCACTCTCCTTGTACTTAAGTTGGTATTGTGCCTTTTGTATCCAATCCCGATGCGATATCTGTGTTTCATGGTCAATGTGAAGGTCCGAGGGATACAGTAAACCCCCACCGGTGCATCGGAATCTAATACTGATCACACAGGAGCCGCTCAAACCACAAAAACATAGAAGATTCACTCATCTTGTACTTAAGTTGGCCATGCCCCTTTTGTATTCAATCGCGATGCAATTTCTTTGTTTCATGGTCAATGTGAAGGTCCGAGGGATACAGTAAACATGCACTGGTGCTTCGGAATCTAATACTGGTCCCCCAGGAGCCGCTCAAAGCACAATTTCTTAAAAGATTCACTCTTCATGTTCTTAAGTCTGCATTATCCCTTTTGTATTCAATCCCGATGCAATTTCTGTGTGTCATGGTCAATGTGAAGGTCCAAGAGGTACAGTAAACTTACACTGGTACATCAGAATCTACTACTGGTCTCCCAGGAGCCTCTCAAACCACAATCTCATTGAAGATTCACTCTTCTTGTACTTAAGGCGGCATTGTCTCTTTTGTATTCAATCACGATGCACTTTTCTCTCTTTTATGGTCATTGTGAACGTCCAACGAATACAGTAACCCTGCACTGGTGCATCGGAATGTAATACTGTTCTCCCAAGAATCGCTCCAACCACAAACACATAGAAGATTCACTCTTCCAGTACTTAAGTCGGCATTGTCCCTTTTGTATTCAATCCGATGCATTCTCTGTTTCTCATGGTCAATGTGAACGTCCAAGGGATACAGTAAACCTACACTGGTTCATCAGAACCTAATACTGGTCTCCCAGTAGCCGCTCAAACCAGAAACTCTTAGAATATTCACTCTTCTTGTACTTAAGTCGGCAGTGTCCATTTTGTATTCAATCCTGATGCGATTTCTGTGTTTCATGGTCAATGTGAAGGTCCAAGGGATACAGTGAACCTGCACTGGTGAGTCGGAATCTAATACTGGTCTCACAGGAGCCGCTTGAAACACAAACCCTTAGAAGATTCACTATTCTTGTACCTAAGTCGGCATTGTGCCTTTTGTATTCAATCCCGATGCGATATCTGTGTTTCATGGACAATGTGAAAGTCCAAGGGATACAGTAACCATGCACTGCTGCATCGGAATCTGATTCTGGTCTCCCAGGAGCCGCTCAAACACAAACTCTTAGAATATTCTCTCTTCTAGTACTTAAGTCAGCATTGTCCATTTTGTATTCAATCCTGATGCGATTTCTGTGTTTGATGGTCAATGTGAAGGTCCAAGGGATACAGTGAGCCTGCACTGGTGAATCGGAATCTAATACTGGTCTCCCAGGAGCCGCTCAAACACAAACTCTTAGAAGAATCACTCTTCTTGTACTTAAGTCGGCCATACCCCTTTTGTATTCAATCCCGATGCAATTTCTGTGGTTCATGGTCAATGTGAAGGTCCGAGGGATACAGTAAACATGCACTGGTGCTTCGGAATGTAATACTGGTTTCCCAGGAGCCGCCCAAAGACAAACTCTTAGAAGATTCACTCTTCTTGTACTTTAGTTGGCATTGTGCGATTTGTATTTAACCCCAATGCAGTTGCTGTTTTTCATATTCAATGTGAAGGTCCAAGGGATGCAGTAAACCTGCACTCGTGCATCGAAATCTAATAATGGTCCCCGAGGAGTCGCTCAAAGCACCTTCTCCTAGATTATTCACCCTTCTTTTACTTAAGTTGGCATTGTGCCTCTTGCATTCAATCCCGATGCAATTGCTGTGTTTGATGGACATTGAAAAAGCCCAAGGCATACAGTGAACCTGCAGTGGTGCATCGGAATCTAATACTGGTCTCCCAGGAACCGCTCAAACACAAACTCTTAGAAGATTCAATCTTCTTGTACTTAAGTCGGCCATGCCCCTTTTGTATTCAATCCCGACGCAATATCTGTGTTTCATGGTCAATGTGAAGGTCCGAGGGATATAGTAAACAAGCACTGGTGCTACGGAAACTAATACTGGTCTCCCAGGAACCGCTCAAAGCACAAATTCTTAGATGATTCATTCTTCATGTACTTAAGTCGGCATTATCCCTCTAGCATTCAATCCCGAAGCAATTTCTGTGTTTCATGGTCAATGTGAAGGTCCAAAGGGTACAGTAAACCTGCACTGGTGCAGCAGAATATATACTGGTCTCCCAGGAGCGCTAAAAACCACAATCTCAAAGAAGATTCACTCTTTTTGTACTTAAGCCGGCATTGTCACTTTTGTATTCAATCACGATTCCATTTCTCTTTTTCATGGTCATTGTGAATGTCCAATGGATACACTAACCTGCACTGGTCCATTGGAATCTAATACTGGCCTCCCAGGAGCCGCTCAAACCACAAACTCTTAGAAGATTGACTCTTCTTATACTTAAGTTGGCATTATGCCTTTTGAATTCAATCCGGATCCAAATGCAGAGATTTATGGTCAATGTGAAGGTATAAGGGATGCAGTAAACCTGCACTGGTGCATCGGAATGTAATACTGGTCTCCCAGGAGCCCCCCAAAAGACAAACTCTTAGAAGATTCACTCTTCTTGTACTTAAGTTGGAATTGTGAAATTTGTATTCAATGCAAATGCAATTGCTGTGTTTCATATTCAATGTGAAGGTCCGAGGGATACAGTAAACATGCACTGGTGCTTCGTAATCTATTACTGGTCTTCCAGGAGCCGCTCAAAGCACAATTTCTTAAAAGATTCACTCTTCATGTACTTAAGTCGGCATTATTCTTTTGTATTCAATCCCGATGCAATTTCTGTGTTTCATGGTCAATGTGAAGGTCCAAGGGGTACAGTAAACCTACACTGGTGTATCGGAATCTACTACTGGTCTCCCAGGAGCCGCTCAAACCACGATGTCATTGAAGATTCACTCTTCTTGTACTTAAGTCGGCATTGTCCCTTTTGTATTCAATCACGATGCACTTTCCTCTTTTTCATGGTCATTGTGAACGTCCATCGGATACAGTAACCTTGCACTGCTGCATCGCAATCTAATACTGGCCTCCCAGGAGCCGCTCAAACCACAAACTCTTAGAAGATTCATTCTTTTTATACTTAAGCTGGCATTATGCCTTTTGAATTCAATCCCGATCCAAATGCACAGTTTCATGGTCAATGTGAAGGTACAAGTGATACAGTAAACCTCCACTGGTGCATCGGAATGTAATACTGGCTTCCCAGGAGCCGCCAAAACCACAAACTCTTAGAAGATTCACTCTTCTTGTAATTAAGTTGGCATTGTGCAATTTGTATTCAATCACGATGCAATTGCTGTGTTTCATGGTCAATGTGAAGGTCCAAGGGATACAGAAAACCTGCACTGGTGCATCGGAATCTGATACTGGTCTCCCAGAAGCCGCTCGAAGCACAAACTCTTAGAAGATTCATTATTTTTGTACTTAAGTCGGCATTGTGCCTTTTGTATTCAATCCCGATGCGATATTTGTGTTTCATGGACAATGTGAAGGTCCAAGGGATACAATAAACCTGCACTGGTGCATCGGAATCTAATACTTGTCACCCACGAGCCGATCAAACCACAAAGTCTTAGAAAATTTGCTCTTCGTGTACTCTTGTTGGCACTGCCCCCTTTGCATTCAATCCCAATGCAATTTCTGTGTTTCATGGTCAATTTGAAGGTCCAAGGGATACAGAAACGTGCACTGGTGCATCGGAATGTAATACTGGTCTCCCAAGAGTCGCTCAAACCCCAAACACATAGAAGATTCACTCTTCCAGTACTTAAGTCGGCATTGTCCCTTTTGTATTCAATCCAATGCATTCTCCGTTTTTCATGGTCAATGTGAATGTCCAAGGGATGCAGTAAACCTACACTGGTTCTTCGGAACCTAATACTGGTCTCCCAGCAGCCGCTCAAACCACAAACTCTTAGAAGATTCACTCTTCTTGTACTTCAGCCGTTATTGTGCCTTTCGTATTCAACCCCATTGCGATTTCTGTATTTCATGGTCAATGTGAAGGTCCAAGGGATACAGTAAAACTGCACTGGTGCGTCGGAATCTAAGACTCGTCTCCGAGGAGTCGCTCAAAGCACTCTCACCTAGATTATTCACACTTCTTGTACTTTAGTTGGCATTGTGCCTCTTGTATTCAATCCCGATGCAATTGCTGTGTTTGATGGACAATGTAAATGCTCAAGGTATACAGTAAACCTGCACTGATGCATCGGAATCTAATACTCGTCTCCCAGGAACCGAAGAAATCACAAATTCTTAGAAGATTCACTCTTCATGTACTTAAGTCTGCATTGTCCCTTTTGTATTCCGTCCCAATGCAATTTCTGTGTTTCATGGGAAATGTGAAGGTTCAGGGGATACAGTAAACCTGCACAGATGAATTGGAATCTAATACTGGTCTCCCAGGATGTCAAACCACAAACTCTTAGAAGATTCACTCTTCTTGTACTTAAGTCGGCTATGTCCACTCTGTATTCAATCCCGATGCAATTTCTGGGATACATGGTCAATGTGAAGGTCCAAGGGATACAGTAAACCTGCGCTGGTGCATCGGTATCTAATACTGGTATCCCATAAGCCCCTCAAAGCACAAATTATTAAAAGATTCAGTCGTCTAGTACTTAAGTCGGCATTCAGCCTTTTGTATTCAATCCCGATGCAATAGCTGTGTTTCATGGTCAATGTCAAGGTCCAAGGGATACAGTAAAACTGCACTGGTGCATCGGAGTCTAATACTGGTCTCCCAGAAGCCGCTCAAAGCACAAACTCTTCGTCAACGTGAAGGTCCAATGGATAGAGTAATACTGAAGTAGTGCATCGGAATCTAATACTGATCTCCCAGAAAACGCTCAAAGCAAACCAGAAACAATGTGAATTATTACTCTTCTTGTACTTAAGTCGGCATTGTGCCTTTTGTAATAAATCCTGACGCAATTTATGTGTTTCATCATCAATGTGAAGATCCTAGGGATAGAGTAAAGCTGCAGTAGTGCATAGAAATCTAATAATAATCTCCCAGGAAACGCTCAAATCAATCCACAAACAATGAGTAGATTTACTCTTCTTGTACTTAAGTCGGCAATGTGCCTTTGGTATTAAATCCCGACGCTATTTCTGTGTTTCGTCGTCATTGTGTAGGTCCAAGGGAGAGAGTAAAGCTGCAGTAGTGCATCGGATTCTAATACTGATCTCCCAGGACACGCTCAAATCAAACAACAAACAATGAGAAGATTTACTCTTCTTGCACTGTAGTTGGCATTGTGCCTTTTGTATTAAATCTCGACGCATTATCTGTGTTTCATCGTCAATGTGACGGTCCAAGGGATAGAGTAAAGTTGCAGTAGTGCATCGGAATCTAATACTCATCTCCCAGGAAACGCTCAAAACAAACCACAGACATTGAAAAGATTTACTCTTCTTGTACTTAAGTCGGAATTGTGCCTTTTGTATTAAATCCAGACGCAATTTCTGTGTTACATCGTCAATGTGAAGGTATAAGGGATAGAGTAAGGCTGCAGTAGTGCATTGGAATCTAATACTGATCTCCCAGGAAACGCTCATAGCATATCACAAACAGTGAGAGGATTTACTCTTCTTGTACTTAAGTCGGCATGTTGCCTGTTGTATTAAGTCCCGACGCAATTTCTGTGTTTCATCGTCAATGTGAAGGTCCAAGGGATAACGTAAAGCTGCAGTAGTGCATCGGAATCTAATACCGAACTCCCAGGAAACGCTCAAAGCAAACCACAAACAATAAGAAGATTTAATCTTGTTGTACTTAAGCTCGCATTATGCCTCTTGTAATAAATCCCGACGCAATTTCTGTGTTTCATCGTCAATGTGAAGGTCCAAGGGATAGAGTAAAGCTGCAGTAGTGAATTGAAATCTAATAGGGATCTCCAAGGAAACGCTCAAAACAAACCGCAAACAAAGATAAGATTTACTCTTCTTGTACTTAAATCGGCATTTACCTTTTGTATTAAATCCCGACGCAATTTCTGTGTTTCATCGACAATACGAAGTTCCAAGGGATAGAGTAAGGCTGCAGTAGTGCATCGTAATCTAATACTGATCTCCCAGGAAACGCTCATAGCATATCACAAACGGTGAGAGGATTTACTCTTCTTGTACTTTAGTCAGCATGGTGCCTTTTGCATTAAATCACGACGGAATTTCTGTGTTTCATCGTCAATGTGAAGGTCCAAGGGATAACGTAAAGCTGCAGTAGTGCATAGGAATCTATTACCGAACGCCCAGGAAACGCCCAAAGCAAATCACAAACCATGAGAAGATTTACTCTTCTTGTACTTAAGTCGGCATTGTGCATTTTGTATTAAATCCAGACGCAATTTATGTGTTTCATTGTCAATTTGAAGGTCCAAGGGATGGAGTATATCTGTAGTATTGCATTGGAATCTAATACTGATCTACCAGGAAACGCTCAAAGCAAACCACAAACTATGAGAAGATGTACTCAACTTGTACTTAAGTCGGCATTGTGCCTTTTGTAATTAATCCCGACGCGATTTCTGTGTTTCATCGTCAATGTTAGGGTCCAAGGGATAGAGTAAAGCAGCAGTAGTGCATTGAAATCTAATAGGGATCTCCAAGGAAATGATTAAAACAAACCACAAACAATGAGATTATTTACTCTTCTTGTACTTAAGTCGGCATTGTGCTTTTTGTATTAAATCCAGACGCAATATCAGTGTTTGATCGTCAATTTGAAGGTCCATGGAAATGAGTGAAGCTGCAGTAGTACATCGGAATGTAATACTGATCTCCCAAGAAACGCTCAAATCCAACCACAAACAATCAGAAGATTTACTCACTCTTGTACTTAAGTCGGCATTGTGCCTTTTGTATTAAATCCGGACGCAATTTCTGTGTTTCATCGTCAATGTGAAGGTCCAAGGGATAGAGTAAAGCTGCAGTAGTGGTTCGGAATCTAATACTGTTACCCTAGGAAACGCTCAAAGCAAACCACGAACAATGAGAACATTTACTATTCTTGTACTTATGTCAGCATTGTGCATTTTGTATTAAATCCCAAAGCAATTTCTGTTTTTTATCGTCAATGTGAAGGTCCAAGGGATGTAGTAAAGCTGCATTAGTACATCGGAATCTAATACTGATCTCCCAGAAACGCTCAAATCAAACCACAAACAATGTGAAGAATTACTCTTCTTGTACTTAAGTCGGCATTGTGCCTTTTGTATTAAATCCCGACACAATTTCTGTGTTTCATCGTCAATGTGATGCTCCAAGGGATAGAGTGAAGCTGCAGTAGTGCATCGGAATCTAATTTGATTTCCCAGGAAACGCTCAGAAACAAACCACAAACAAAGAGAAGACTTACTCTTCTTATTCTTATTTCGGCATTGCGCCTTTTGTATTAAATCCCGAAGCAATTTCTGTGTTTTATCGTGAATGTGAAGGTCCAAGGGATAGAGTAGAGCTGCAGTAGTGCTTCGGAATGTAATACTGATCTCCCAGGAAACGCTCAACGCCAACCACAAAAAACAATGAGAAGATTTACTCACTCTTGTACTTAAGTCGACATTGTGCCTCTTCTATTAAATACCGACGGAATTTCTGTGTTTCATCGTCAATGTGAAGGTCCAAGGGATAGAGTAAGGCTGCCGTAGTGCATCGGAATGCAATACTGATCTCCCAGGAAACGCTCAAACGAAACCACAAACGGTGAGAAGACTTCTTGTACTTAAGTCGGCATTGTGCTTTTTGTATTAAATTCCGACGCAATTTCTGTGTTTCATCGTCAATGTGAAGCTCCAAGAGATAGACTAAAGCTGCAGTAGTGCATAGGAATGTAATACTTAACTCCTAGGAAACGCTCAAAGCAAACCACAAACAATGAGAAGATTTACTCACTCTTGTACTTAAGTTGGCATTGTGCCTTTTGTATTAAATCCCGACGAAATTTCTGTGTTTCATCGTCAATGTGAAGGTCCAAGGGATAGAGTAAAGCTGCAGTAGTGCATCGGAATCTAATACTGTTCTCCCAGAAAACCCTCAAAGCAAACCACAAACAAGGAGAAGATTTACTCTTCTTGTACTCAAGTCGGCATTGTGCCTTTTGTATTAAATCCCGACGCAATATCTGTGTTTCAAAGTCAATGTGAAGGTCCAAGGGATAGAGAAAAGCTGCAGTGGTGCATCGGAATCTAATAATGTTCTCCCAGGAAACGCTCAAAGAACCATAAACTATGAAAAGATTTACTCTTCTTGTACTTAAGTCGGCATTATGCCTTTTGTATGAAATCCCGACGGAATTTCAGTGTTTCATCGTCAATGCGAAGTTCCAAGGAATTGAGTATAACTGCAATAGTGCATCGGACTGTAATACTGATCTCCTAGGAAACGCTCAAAGCAAACTATAAACAATGAGAAGATTTACTCACGCTTGTACTTATGTCGGCATTGTGCCTTTTGTATTAAATACCGACGCTATTTCTGTGTTTCATTGTCAACGTGAAGCTCCAAGGGATAGAGTAAAGCTGCAGTAGTACATCTGAATCTAATACTGATCTCCCAGGAAACACTCAAAGCAAACCACAGACAATGAGAAAATTTACTCCTCTTGTACTCAAGTCGGTATTGTGCCTTTGTATTAAATCCCGACATAATTTCTGTGTTTCATCGTCGATGTGAAGGTCCAAGGGATGGAGTTAAGGTGCAGTAGTGCATCGGAATGTAATACTGATCTCGCAGGAAACGCTTAAAGCCAACCACAAACTATGAGAAGATTTACTTACTCTTGTACTTAAGTCGGCATTTGCCTTTTGTATTAAATCTCAACGCAATTTCTGTGTTTCATCGTCGATGTGAAGGTCCAAGGGATGGAGTTAAGGTGCAGTAGTGCATCGGAATTTAATACTCATCTCCCAGGAAACGCTCAAAGCAAACCACAGACAATGAGAAGATTTACTCTTCTTGTACTGATGTTGTCATTGTGCATTTTGTATTAAGTCTCGACGCATTATCTGTGTTTCATCGTCAATGTGAAGGTCCAAGGGATAGAGTAAAGCTGCAGTAGAGATTCGGAATCTAATACTGATCTACCAGGAAACGCTCAAAATTAACCACAGACAGTGAGAAGATTTACTCTTCCTGTACTTAAGTCGGTATTCTGCCTATTGTATTAAATCCCTACGCAATTTCTGTGTTTCATCGTCAATGTGAAGGTCCAAGGGATAACGTAAAGCTGCAGTAGTGCATCGGAATCTAATACCGAACTCCCAGGAAACGCTCAAAGCAAACCACAAACAATGATAAGATTTACTCTTCTTGTACTTAAGCACGCAGTGTGCCTCTTGTAATAAATCCGGACGCAATTTCTGAGTTTCATCGTCAATGTGAAGGTCGAAGGAATAGAGTAATGCTGCAGTAGTGCATTGAAATCTAATAGTGATCTCCCAGGAAACGCTCAAAACAAACCACAAACAATGAGAAGATTCAATCTTGTTGTACTTAAGTCGGCTTTTGCCTATTGTATTATTTCCCGACGCAATTTCTGTGTTTCACCTTCAATGTGTAGGTAGAAGGGATAGGGTAAAGCTGCAGTAGTGCATCGGACACTAATACTGAACTCCCAGAAAACGCTCAAAGCAAACCACAAACAATGAGAAGATTTACTCATCTTGTACTTAAGTCGGCATTGTGCCTTTTGTAATAAATACCGACGCTTTTTCTGTGTTTCATCGTCAATGTGAGGGTCCAAGGGATAGAGTAAAGCTGCAGTAGTGAATTGAAATCTAATAGGGATCTCCAAGGAAACGCTCAAAACAAACCACAAACAATGAGAAGATTTAGTCACTCTTGTACTTAAGTCGACATCGTGCCTTTTGTATTAAATCCCGACGGAATTTCTGTGTTTCATCGTCAATGTGAAGGTCCAAGGGATAGAGTAAGGCTGCCATAGTGCACCGGAATGTAATACTGATCTAACAGGAAACGCTCAAATGAAACCACAAACAGTGAGAAGATTTACTCTTCTTGTACTTAAGTCGGCATTGTGCCTTTTGTATTAAATTCCGACGCAATTTCTGTGTTTCATCGTCAATGTGAAAATCCAAGAGATAGACTAAAGCTGCAGTAGTGCATAGGAATGTAATACTGAACTCCTAGGAAACGCTCAAAGCAAACCACAAACAATGAGGTGACTTCTCACTCTTGTACTTAAGTCGGCATTGTGCCCTTTGTATTAAATTCCCGACGCAATTTCTGTGTTTCATCGTTAATGTGAAGGTCCAAGAGATAGAGTAAAGCTGCAGTAGTGCAACGGAATCTAATACTGTTCTCCCAGAAAACCCTCAAAGCAAACCACAAACAAGGAGAAGATTTACTCTTCTTGTACTCAAGTCGGCATTGTGCCTTTTGTGTTAAATCCCGACGCAATATCTGTGTTTCAAAGTCAATGTGAAGGTCCAAGGGATAGAGAATAGCTGCAGTGGTGCATCGGAATCTAATAATGTTCTCCCAGGAAACGCTCAAAGCAAACCATAAAAATGAAAAGATTTACTCTTCTTGTACTTAAGTCGGCATTGTGCCTTTTCTATGAAATCCCGACGCAATTTTAGTGTTTCATCGTCAATGTGAAGTTCCAAGGAATTGAGTATAACTGCAATAGTGCATCGGAATGTAATACTGATCTCCTAGGACACGCTCAAAGCAAACCATAAACAACGAGAAGATTTACTCACGCTTGTACTTATGTCGGCATTGTGCCTTTTGTATTAAATACCGACGCTATTTCTGTGTTTCATTGTCAACGTGAAGGTCCAAGGGATAGAGTAGAGGTGCAGTAGTACATCTGAATCTAATACTGATCTCCCAGGAAACACTCAAAGCATACCACAGACATGGAGAAAATTTACTCTTCTTGTACTCAAGTCGGTATTGTGCCTTATGTATTAAATCCCGACGTAATTTCTGTGTTTCATCGTCAATGTGAAAGTCCAAGGTGTAGAGTAAGGCTTTAGTGGTGCATCGGAATGTAATACTGATCTCGCAGAAAACGCTTAAAGCCAACCACAAACTATGAGAAGTTTTACTTACTCTTGTACTTATGTCGGCATTTGCCTTTTGTATTAAATCCCAACGCAATTTCTATTTTTCATCGTCGATGTGAAGGTCCAAGGGATAGAGTAATGCTGCAGTAGTGCATCGGAATCTAATACTGATCTCCCCGGAAACGCCCATGGCAAATCACAAACAGTGAGAATATTTACTATTCTTGTACTTATGTCGGCATTGTGCTTTTTGTATTAAATCCCGACGTAATTTTTGTGTTTCATCGTCAATTTGAAGGTCCAAGGGGTATAGTGAAGCTGCAGTAGTGCATCGGAATCAAACACTGAACTCCCAGGAAACGCTCAAAGCAAACCACAAATCATGCGAAGATTTACTCTTCTTGTACTTAAGTCGGCATTGTAAATTTTGTATTAAATCCCGACGCAATTTCTGTGTTTCATTGTCAATGTGAAAGTCCAAGGGATGGACTGAATCTGTAGTATTGCATTGGAATTTAATACTGATCTACCAGGAAACGCTCAAAGCAAACCACAATCTATGAGAAGATTTACTATTCTTGTACTTAAATCGGCATTGTGCCTCTTGTAATAAATCCCGACGCAATTTCTGTGTTTCATCGTCAATGTGAAGGTCCAAGGGATAGAGTAAAGTTGCAGTAGTGCATCGGAATCTAATACTGATCTCCCAGAAAACGATCAAAGCAAACCACAAACAAGGAGAAGTTTTACTCATCTTGTACTTAAGTCGGCATTGTGCCTTTTGTATCAAATCCCAACACACTTTCTGTGTTTCATCCTCAATGTGATGGTCCAAGGGATAGAGGAAAGCTGCAGTCGGGCATCGAAGTCTAATACTGATCGCCCAGAAAACGCTCAAAGCAAACCACAAACTATGAGAAGATTTACTCTTCTTGTACTTAAGTCGGCACTGTGCCTTTTGTACTAAATCCCGAAGCAATTTCTGTGTTTCATTGTCAATGTGAAGGTCCAAGGGATGGAGTTAATCTGTAGTATTGCATTGGAATTTAATACTGATCTACCAGGAAACGCTCAAAGCAAACCACAATCTATGAGAAGATTTACTATTCTTGTACTTAAATCGGCATTGTGCCTCTTGTAATAAATCCCGACGCAATTTCTGTGTTTCATCGTCAATGTGAAGGTCCAAGGGATAGAGTAAAGTTGCAGTAGTGCATCGGAATCTAATACTGATCTCCCAGAAAACGATCAAAGCAAACCACAAACAAGGAGAAGTTTTACTCATCTTGTACTTAAGTCGGCATTGTGCCTTTTGTATCAAATCCCAACACACTTTCTGTGTTTCATCCTCAATGTGATGGTCCAAGGGATAGAGGAAAGCTGCAGTCGGGCATCGAAGTCTAATACTGATCGCCCAGAAAACGCTCAAAGCAAACCACAAACTATGAGAAGATTTACTCTTCTTGTACTTAAGTCGGCACTGTGCCTTTTGTACTAAATCCCGAAGCAATTTCTGTGTTTCATTGTCAATGTGAAGGTCCAAGGGATGGAGTTAATCTGTAGTATTGCATTGGAATCTAATACTGATCTACCACGAAACGCTCAAAGCAAACCACATACTAGGAGAAGATTTACTCTTCAGTACTTAAGTCGGCATTGTGCCTCTTAAAATAACTCCCGACGCAATTTCTGTATTTCATCGTCTATTTGAAGGTCCAAGGGATAGAGTAACGCTGCAGTAGTGCAATGAAATCTAATAGTGATCTCCCAGGAAACGCTCAAAACAAACCACAGACAATCAGAAGATTTACTCTTCTTATACTTAAATCAGGATTTTGCCTTTTGTATTAAATCCCGGCGCAATTTCTGTGTTTCATCGTCAATGTGAAGGTCCAAGGGATAACGTAAAGCTGCAGTAGTGCATCGGAATCTAATACCGAACTCCCAGGAAACGCTCAAAGCAAACCACAAACCATGAGAAGATTTACTCTTCCTGTACTTAAGTCGGCATTGTGCCTTTTGTACTAAATCCAGACGCAATATCTGTGTTTCAAAGTCAATGTGAAGGTCCAAGGGATAGAGAAAAGCTCCAGTGGTGGATCGGAATCTAATAATGTTCTCCCAGGAAACGCTCAAAGCAAACCATAATCTATGAAAAGATTTACTCTTCTTGTACTTAAGCCGTCATTGTGCCTTGTCTATGAAATCCCGACGCAATTTTAGTGTTTCATCGTCAATGTGAAGTTCCAAGGAATTGAGTATAACTGCAATAGTCCATCGAAATGTAATACTGATCTCCTAGGAAACGCTCAAAGCAAACCATAAACAATGAGAAGATTTACTCACGCTTGTACTTATGTCGGCATTGTGCCTTTTGAATTAAATACCGACGCTATTTCTGTGTTACATCGTCAATGTGAAGCTCCACGGTCTAGAGTAAAGCTGCAGTAGTGCATTGGAATCTAATTGCTAACTCCCAGGAAACGCTCAAAGCAAACCACAAACCATGAGAAGATTTACTCATCTTGTACTTAAGTCGGCATTGTGCCTTTTGTATTAAATCCAGACGCATTTTATGAGTTTCATTGTCAATGTGATGGTCCAAGGGATGGAGTATATCTGTAGTATTGCATTGGAATCTAATACTGATCTACCAGGAAACGCTCAAAGCTAACCACAAACTATGAGAAGATTTACTCTTCTTCTACTTAAGTGGGCATTGTGCCTCTTATATTAAATCCCGACGCACTTTCTGTGCTTCATCGTCAATGTGAAGGTCCAAGGGATAGAGTAAAGCTGCAGTAGTCCATTGAAATCTAATAGTAATCTCCCAGGAAACGCTCAAAACAAACCACTAACAATGAGAAGATTTACTCTTCTAGTACTTAAGTCGGCATTTGCCTTTTGTATTAATTCCCGACGCAATTTCTGTGTTTCACCGTCAACGTGAAGGTACAAAGGATAGGGTAAAGCTGCAGTAGTGCATCGGACTCTAAAACAAAACTCCCAGGAAACGCTCAATGCAAACTCAAACAATGAGAAGATTTACTCTTCTTGTACTTAAGTCAGCATTGTGCCTTTTGTATTAAATCCCGACGGAATTTCTGTGTTTCATCGTCAATGTGAAGGTCCAAGGGATAGATTAAAGCTGCAGTAGTGCATCGGAATCTAATACTGATCTCCCAGAAAACGCTCAAAGCAAACCACAAATCCCGGGTTCCTTTGTTCGATTCCCGGCGGGGTCAGGGATTTTCTCTGCCTCGTGATGGCTGGGTGTTGTGTGCTGTCCTTACGTTAGTTAGCTTTAAGTAGTTCTAAGTTCTAGGGGACTTATGACCACAGCAGTTGAGTCCCATAGTGCTCAGAGCCATTTCAACCATTTTTTTCAAACCACAAACAAGGAGGAGTTTGACTCATCTTGTACTTAAGTCGGCATTGTGCCTCATGTATTAAATCCCGACGCACTTTCTGTGTTTCATCGTCGATGTAAAGGTCCATGAGATAGATTAAAGCTGCAGTAGTGCATCGAAATTTAATACTGATCTCCCAGGTAACCCTCAAATCAAACCACACACAATGAGAAGATTTACTCTTCTTGTACTCAAGTCGTCATTGTGCCTTTTGTATTAAATCTCGACGCATTATCTGTGTTTCATCGTCAATGTGAAGGTCCAAGGGATAGAGCAAAGCTGCAGTAGTGCATCGGGATCTAATACTGATCTCCCAGGAAACGCTCAAAACAAACCACAGACAATGAGAAGATTTACTCTTCTTATACTTAAGTGAGTATTGTGCCTTTTGTATTAAATCCCGACGCAATATCTGTGTTTCATAGTCAATGTGAAGGTCCAAGTAATAGAGTAAAGCTGCAGTAGTGCATCGGGATCTAATACTGATCCCCCCAGGAAACGATCAAAGCAGACCACAAACAATGAGGTGAATTACACTTCTTGTACTTAAGTCGGCATTGTGCTTTTGTACTAAATTCCGACGCAATATCTGTGTTTCATCGTCAATGTGAAGCTCCAAGGGATAGAGTAAAGCTGCAGTAGTGCATCGGAATCTCATACTGATCTCGCACGAAACGCTCAAAGCAAACAAGAGACAATGAGACGATTTACTCTTCTTGTACTTAAGTCAGCATTGTGCCTTTTGTATTAAATCCCGACCCAATTTCAGTAATTCATCGTCAATTTGAAGGTCCAAGGAATTGAGTAAAGCTGCAGTAGTGAATCGGAATGTAATACTGATCTCGCAGGAAACGCTCAAAGCCAACCACAAACAATGAGAAGTTTTACTCTTCATGTACTTAAGTCGGCATGATGCCTTTTGAATTAAATCTCGACGCATTATCTGTGATTCATCGTCAGTGTGAAGGTCCAAGGGATAGAGTAAAGCTGCAGTAGTGCATCGGAATCTCATACTGACCTCCCAAGAAACGCTCAAAGCAAACCAGAAACAATGAGACGATTTACTCTTCTTGTACTTACGTCAGCATTGTGCCTTTTGTATTAAATCTCGACACAATTTCAGTAATTCATCGCCAATTTGAAGGTCCAAGGAATTGAGTAAAGCAGCAGTAGTGAATCGGAATGTAATACTGAACTCCCAGGAAACGCTCAAAGCCAACCACAAACAATGATAAGTTTTACTCACTCTTGTTCTTAAGTCGGCATTGTGCCTTTTGTATTATATCCCGACGAAATTTTTGTGTTTCCTCGTCAATGTGAAGGTCCAAGGGATAGAGTAAGGCGGCAGTAGTGCGTCGGAATCTAATACCGATCTCCCAGGAAACGCTCAAAACAAACCACAAACAATGAGAAGTTTTACTCATCTTGTACTTCAGTCGGCATTGTGCCTTTTGTATCAAATCCCAACACACTTTCTGTGTTTCATCCTCAATGTGAAGGTCCAAGGGATAGAGGAAAGCTGCAGTCGGATCTCCCAGAAAACGCTCAAAGCAAACCACAAACTATGAGAAGGTTTACTCTTCTTGTACCTAAGTCGGCATTTGCCTTTTGTATTAATTGCCGACGCAATTTTTTGGTTTCATCGTCGATGTGAAGGTCCAATGGATAGACTAAAGCTGCAGTAGTGCATCGAAATTTAATATTGATCTCCTAGGTAACGCTCAAAGCAAACCACAGAGAATGAGAAGATTTACTCTTCTTGTACTCAAGGCGTCATTGTGCCTTTTGAATTAAATCTCGACGCATTATCTGTGATTCATCGTCAGTGTGAAGGTGCAAGGTATACAGTAAAGCTGCAGTAGTGCTTCGGAATCTAATACTGATCTCCCAGGAAACGCTCAAAACCATCCACAGACGGTGAGAGGATTTACTCTTCTTGTACGTAAGTAGGTATTGTGCCTTTTGTATTAAATCCAGACGCAATTTCTGTGTTTCCACGTCAATGTGAAGGTCCAAGGGATAGAGCATGGCTGCAGTAGTGCATTTGAATCTAATATTGATCTCCAAGGAAAGGCTTATAGCAAATCACAAACAGTGGAAAGATTTACTCTTCTTGTACTTAAGTCGGCATGGTGCGTTTTGTATTAAATCCAGACGCAATTTCTGTGTTTCATTGCCAATGTGAAGGTCCAAGGGATGGAGTAAATCTGTAGTATTGCATTGGAGTCTAATACTGATCTACCAGGAAACGCTCAAAACAAACCACAAACTATGAGACCATTTACTCTTCTTGTACTTAAGTCAGCATTGTGCCTCTTATAATAACTCCCGACGCAATTTCTGTGTTTCATCGTCAGTGTGAAGGTTCAAGGGATAGAGAAAAGCTGCAGTAGTGCATCGGAATCTCATACTGATCTCCCAGGAAACGCTCAAAGCAAACCAGAAACAATGAGAAGATTTACACTTCTTGTACTTAAGTGAGCATTGTGTCTTTTGTATTATATCCCGACGTAATTTCTGTGTTTCATCGTCAATGTGAAAGTCAAAGGGATTGAGTTAATCTGCAGTGGTGTATCGGTATCTCAATACTGATCTACCAGGAAACGCTGAAAGCATACCACGAACAATGAGAAGATTTACTCTTCTTGTACTTAAGTTAACATTGTGCCTATTGTATTAGATCCCGGCCCAATTTCAGTGTTTCATCGTCAATTTGAAGGTCCAAGGGATAACGCTGAAATAGTGCATCGGAATCTAATACTGATCTACCAGGAAACGCTCAAAGCAAATCATAAACAATGAGAAGATTTACACTTCTTGTACTTAAGTCTGAATTCTGCTTTTTGTATTAAATCACGACGCATTTTCTGTGTTTCATCGTCAATGTGATTGTCCAAGAGATAGAGTAAAGCTGCAGTAGTGCATCGGAACCCAATACTTATTTCGCAGGAAACGCTCAAACCAAACCACAAACATTCAGGAGAGTTACTCTAAATGTATTTAAGTCGGCATTGTGCCTTTTGTATTAAATCCCGACGCTATATCTGTGTTACATCGTCAATGTGAAGGTCCAAGCGATTGAGTAAAGCTGCATTAGTACATCGGAATCTATTACTGATGCCCCAGGAGACGCTAAAAGCAAACCAGAAACAATGAGAAGATTTACTCTTGTTGTACTTAAGTTGGCATTGTGCCTTTTGTATTAAATCACGACGCAATTTCTGTGTTTCACCGTCAATGTGAAGGTCCAAGGGATAGAGTAAAGCTGCAGTAGTGCATCGGAATGTAATACTGATCTCCTAGGATACGCTCAAAGCAAACCACAAACAATGAGAAGATTTACTCTTATTGTACTTAAGTCGGCATTCTGCTTTTTGTATTAAATCACGACGCATTTTCTGTGTTTCATCGTCAATGTGATTGTCCAAGGGATAGAGTAAAGCTGCAGTAGTGCATCGGAAACCAATACTTATTTCGCAGGAAACGCTCAAACCAAACCACAAACATTGAGGAGAGTTACTCTTCTTGTACTTAAGTAGGCATTGGGCCTTTTGTATTAGATCCCGACCCAATTTCTGTGTTTCATCGTCAATGTGAAGGTCCAAGGAATAACGCTGCAGTAGTGCATCGGAATGTAATACTGATCTACCAGGAAACGCTCAAACCAAACCACAAACAATGAGAAGATCTACTCTTCATGTTTTTAAGTTGGCATTGTGCCTTTTGTATTAAATCCCGACGCAATTTCTGTGTTACATCGTCAATGTAAAGGTCCAAGCGATTGAGTAAAGCTGCAGTAGTACATCGGAATCTAATACTGATCCACCAGGAGACGCTAAAAGCAACCAGAAACAATGAGAAGATTTACTCTTGTTGTACTTAAGTTGGCATTGTGCCTTTTGTGTTAACTCCCGACACAATTTCTGTGATTCACCGTCAATGTGAAGGTCCAAGGGATAGAGTAGAGCTGAAGTAGTGTATCGGAATCTAATGCTTATCGCGCAGGAGACGCTCAAAGCAAACCACGAACAATCAGAAGGTTTACTCTTCATGTACTTAAGTCAGCATTGTGCTTTTTGTATTAAATCCCGACGCCATTTCTGTGTGTCATCGTCCATGTGAAGGTCCAAGGGGTAGAGTAAAGCTGCAATAGTGCATCGGAATCCAATACTTATCTCCCAGGAATAGCTCAAAGGAAACCACAAACATTGAGAACAGTTACTCTTCTTGTACTTAAGTCGGCATTGAGCCTTTTGTATTGAATCCCGACGCAATTTCTGTGTTTCATCGACAATGGGAAGGACCAAGGGATAGGGTAAAGCTGCAGTAGTGCATCGGAATCTAATAGTGATCCCCCAATAATCGCTCAAAGCGAACCACAAAAAATGAGATGATTTACTCATCTTGTACTTAAGTCGGCATTATGCCTTTTGTATTGAATCCCGACGCTATTTTTGTGTTTCATCGCCAATGTGAAGGTCCAAGAGATAGAGTAAAGCTGCAGTAGTGCATCGGAATCTAATACTGATCCCCCAGGAAACGCTCAAAGCAAAGCACAAACAAAGAGAAGATTTACTCTTCTTGTACTTAAGTTTCCACTGTGCTTCTCGTGGTATATTCCGACGCAATTTCCGTGCTTCATCGGCAATGTGAAGGTCCAAGGGATAGAGTAAAGCTGCAGTAGATATTCGGAAACTAATACTGATCTCCCAGAAAACGCTCAAAGCAAACCAGAATCAATGAGAAGATCAACACTTCTTGTACTTAAGTCGGCATTGTGCCTTTTACATTAAATCCCGACGGAATTTCTGTGTTTCATCGCACAATGAAGGTCCAAGGGATAGAGTAAAGCTACAGTAGTGCATCGGAATCTAATACTGATCTCCCAGGAAACGCTCAAACCAAACCACAGACAATGAGAAGATTTACTCTTCATGTATTTAAGTCGTCATTGTGCCTTTTGTATTAAATCCCGACGCAGTATCTGTGTGTTACATCGTCAATGTGAAGGTCCAAGCGATAGAGTAAAGCTGCAGTAGTACATCGGAATCTAATACTAATCCCCCAGGAGACGCTAAAAGCAAACCAGAAACCATGAGAAGATTTACTCTTGTTGTACTTAAGTTGGCATTGTGCCTTTTGTATTAAATCACGACGCAATATCTGTGTTTCACCGTCAATGTGAAGGTCCAAGGGATACAGTGTAGCTGCAGTAGTGCATCGGAATGCAATACTGATCTCCTAGGATACGCTCAAAGCAAACCACAAACAATGAGAAGATTTACTCTTCTTGTACTTAAGTTGGCATTCTGCTTTTTGTATTAAATCACGACGCAATTTCTGTGTTTCATCGTCAATGTGACGGTCCAATGGATAGAGTAAAGCTGCAGTAGTGCATCGGAATCTAATACTGATCTCCCAGGAAACGCTCAAACCAAACCACAAACAATGAGAAGATTTACTCTTCTTGTACTTAAGTCGGCAATGTGCCTTTTGTATTAATTCCCGACGCAATTTCTGTGTTTCATCGTCAATGCGAAGGTCCAGCGGATAGCATAAAGCTGCATTAGTGCATCGGAATCTAATACTGATCAAGCATGAAACGCTCAAAGCAAACCACAAACACTGAGAAGATTGAATCTTCTTCTACTTAAGTCGGCATTATGACTATTGTATTAAGTCCCGCCACAATTTCTGTGCATCATCGCAATGTGAAGCTCCAAGGGATAGGGTAAAACTGCAGTAGTGAATCGGAATCTAATACTGATCACCCAGGAAAAGCTCCAAGAAGACCACGAACAATGAGAAGATTTTCTCATCTTGTACCTTACTCGGCATTGTGCCTTTAGTATTAAATCCCGACGCAATATCTGTGTTTCATCGTCAATGTGAAGGTCCAAGGGATAGAGTAAAGCTGCAGTACTGCATCGGAATCCAATACTTGTCTCCCAGGGAACGCTCAAACAAAACCACAAAAATGAGAAGATTTACTCATCTCGTTTTTAAGACGGCATTGTGCCTTTTGTTTTAAAACCCGACGCAATTTCTGTGTTTCGTCGTCAATGTGAAGGTCCAAGGGATAGTGTAAAGTTGCAGTAGTGCATCGGAATCCAATACTTATCTACCAGGAAACGCTCAAACCAAACCTCAATCATTGAGAAGAGTTACTCTTCTTGTACTTAAGTCGCCATTGTGCCTTTTGTGTAAGATCCCGACCCAATTTCTGTGTTTCATCGTCAATTTGAAGGTCCAAGGAATAAAGCCGAAGTAGTGCATCGGAATCTAATACTGATCTACCAGGAAACGCTCAAAGCAAATCACAAACGATGAGAAGATTTACACTTCTTGTACTTATGTCAGTATTGTGCCTCTTGTATTAAATCCCGACGCCATTCCTGTGATTCATCGTGAATGTGAAGGTCCAAGGGATAGAGTAAAGCTCCAGTAGTGCATCGGAATCCAATACTTATTTCCCAGGAAACGCTCAAACCAAACCACAAACAATGAGAAGGTTTACTCTTCATGTTTTTACGTTGGCATTGTGGCTTTTTTATTAAATTCCGACGCAATTTCTGTGTTACATCGTCAATGTGAAGGTCCAAGCGATAGAGTAAAGCTGCAGTAGTACATACGAATCTAATACTGGTCCACCAGGAGACTGTAAAAGCAAACCAGAAACAATGAGAAGATTTACTCTTGTTGTACTTAAGTTGGCATTGTGCCTTTTGTATTAAATCCCGACACAATTTCTGTGTTTCACCGTCAATGTGAAGGTCCAAAATATTGAGCAGAGCTGCAGTAGTGTTTCGGAAACTAATGCTTATCGCGCAGGAGACGCTCAAAACAAACCACGAACAATCCGAAGGTTTACTCTTCTTGTACTTAAGTCAGCATTGTGCTTTTTCTATTAAATACCGACGCAATTTCTGTGTTTCATCGACAATGGGAAGGTCCAAGGGATAGGGTAAAGCTGCAGTAGTGCATCGGAATCTAATATTGATCCCCCAGGGATCGCTCAAAGCGAACCACAAAAAAAGAGATGATTTACTCATCTTGTACTTAAGTCGGCATTATGCCTTTTGTATTAAATCCCGACGCTATTTCTGTGTTTCATCGTCAATGTGAAGGTCCAAGCAATAGAGTAAACCTTCAGTAGTGCACCGGAATCTACTACTGATCTCGCAGGAAACGCTCAAAGCAAACCACAAACAATGAGAAGATTTACACCTCTTGTACTTAAGTCGGCAATGTGCCTTTTGTTATAAATCCAGACGCAATTTCTGTGTTTCATCGCCAATGTGAAGGTCCAAGAGATACAGTAAAGCTGCAGTAGTGCATCATAATCTAATACAGATCCCACAGGAAACGCTCAAAGCAAACCACAAACAATGAGAAGATTTACTCTCCTTGAACTTAAGTTTGCATTGTGCCTTTTGTGGTAAATCCCGACGCAATTTCTGTGCTTCATCGTCAATGTTAAGGTCCAAAGGATAGAGTAAAGCTGCAGTAGATATTCGGAAACTAATACTGATCTCACAGAAAACGCTCAAAGCAAACCAGAATCAATGAGAAGATCAACACTTCTTGTATTTAAGTCGGCATTGTGCTTTTTATATTAAATCCCGATGCAATTTCTGTGTTACATCGTCAATGTGAAGGTCCAAGCAATAGAGTAAAGCTGCAGTAGTACATTGGAATCTAATACTGATCTCCCGGGAAGCGCTCAAAGCAAACCAGAAACAATGGGAAGATTTACTCTTCTTGTACTTAAGTCGGCATTGTGCCTTTTGTATTAAATCCGGAAGCAATTTCTGTGTTTCATAGTCAATGTGAAGGTCCAAGGGATAGAGTAAAGCTGCAGTAGTGCATCGGAATCCAATACTGATCTCCCAGGAAACGCTCAAACCAACCCACAAACATTGAGAAGAGTTACTCTTCTTGTACTTAAGTCGCCATTGCGCCTTTTGTATTAAATCCCGACGCCATTTCTGTGTTTCATCGTCAATGTGAAGGTTCAAGGGATAGAGTAAAGCTGTAGTAGTGCATCGGAATCCAATACTTATTTAACAGGAAACGCTGAAACCAAACCACAAACATTGAGAAGAGTTACTTTTCTTGTACTTAAGTCGGCGTTGTGCCTTTTGTATAACATCCCGACCCAATTTCTGTGTTTCATCGTCAATGTGAAGGTCCAAGGAATAACGCTGCATAATGCATCCGAATGTAATACTGATCTCCCAGGAAACGCTCAAACCAAACCACAAACAATGAGAAGATTTACTCTTCATGTATTTAAGTCGGCATTGTGCCTTTTGTATTAAATCCCGATGCAATTTCTGTGTTACATCGTCAATGTGAAGGTCCAAGCAATAGAGTAAAGCTGCAGTAGTACATCGGAATCTAATACTGATCTCCCGGGAAGCGCTCAAAGCAAACCAGAAACAATGGGAAGATTTACTCTTCTTGTACTTAAGTCGGCATTGTGCCTTTTGTATTAAATCCGGAAGCAATTTCTGTGTTTCATAGTCAATGTGAAGGTCCAAGGGATAGAGTGAAGCTGCAAGAGTGCGTCGGAATCTAATACTGATCTGCCAGGAAACGCTCAAAGCAAACCACAAAGAATGAGAAGATTAACTCTTCTTGCACTTAAGTCGGCATTGTGACTTTTGAATGAAATCCTGCCGCAATTTCTGTGTTTCCTCGCCAATTAGAAGGTCCAAGGGATAACGCTGCAGTAGTGCATCGGAATCTAATACTGATCTCCCAGGGAACGCTCAAAGCAAACTATAAATAATGACAATATTTACTCTTCTTATACTTAAGTCGGCATTGTGCCTTATGAACTAAACCCCGACGCGATTTCTGTGTTTCATCGTCAATGTGAAGGCCAAGGGAAAGAGTCAAGCTGCAGTACCGCATCGGAATCTAATACATGTCACACAGGAAACGCTCAAACCAAACCACAAACAATGAGAAGACTTACTCTTCGTGTATTGAGGCGGCATTGTGCGTTTTGCATTATATCCCAATGCAATTTCTGTGCTTCATCGTCAATGTGAAGGTCCAACAGATAGAGTAAAGCTGCAGTAGAGAATCGGAATCTGATACTGATCTGCCAGAAAACGCTCAAAGCAAACCAAAAACAATGAGAAGATTACCTCTTCTTGTACATACGTTGGCATTGTGCTTTTGTATTAAATCCGACGCAATTTCTGTGTTTCACCGTCAATGTGAAGGTCCAAGGGATAGAGTAAAGCTGCAGTAGTGCATCGGAATCCAAGACTTATTTCCCAGGAAACGCTCGAACCAAACCACAAACAATCTGAAGATTTACTCTTCTTGTTTTTAAGTCGGCATTGTGCCTTTTGTAATAAATGAGGACACGATTTCTGTGTTTCATCGTCAATGTGAAGGTCCAAGGGATAGAGTAAAGCAGCAGTAGTGCAACGTAATCTAATACTGATCCCCAGGAAACACTCAAAGCAAACCACAAACAATGAGAAGATATACTTTTCTTGTACTTAAGTTGACATTGTGCCTTATGTATTAAATCCCGACGCCATTTCTGTCTTTCACCGTCAATGTGAAGGTCCAAGGGATAGAGTAAAGCTGTAGTAGTGCATCGGAATCCAATACTTATTTCCCAGGAAACGCTCAAACCAAACCACAAACATTGAGAAGAGTTACTCTTCTTGTTCTTAAGTCGGCGTTGTGCCTTTTGTATTAAATCCCGACGCAATTTCTGTGTTTCATCGTCAATGTGAAGGTCCAAGGGATAGAGTAAAGCTGCAGTAGGCATCGGAATCCAATTCTTATCTCCCAGGAGACGCTCAAACCAAACCACAAACATTGAGAAGTGTTACTCTTCTTGTACATATGTCGGCATTGAGCCTTTTCTATTGAATCCCGAAGCAATTTCTGTCATTCTACCTCAATGTGAAGGTCCAAGGGATACAGTAAAGATGCAGAAGTGCATTGGAATCTAATATTGATCCCCAGGAGACGCTTAAAGCAAACCACAAACAATGTGAAAATTTACTCTTCTTGTACTTAAGTCTGCATTGTGCGATCTGTATTAAATCACGACGCAATTTGTGTGTTTCATCGTCAATGTGAAGGTCTAAGGGATGGAGTAAAGCTGCAATAGTGCATCGGAAACTAATACTGATCTCCCAGGAAACGCACAAAGCAGACCACAAACAATGAGAAGATTGACTCTTCTGATACTTAGGTCGGCAGTGTGCCTTTTGTATTACATCCCGATGCAGTTTCTGTGTTCATCGTCAATGTGAAGGTCGAAGGGATAGATTAAATCTGCAGTGGTGCAACGTAATATCAATACTGATCACCCAGGAAACGCTCAAAGCGAACCACAAAAAATGAGATGATTTACTCTTTTTGTACTTAAGTCGGCATTGTGCCTTTTGTATTAAATCCCGACACAATTTCTGTGTTTCATCGTCAATGTGAAACTTCAAGGGATAGAGTAAAGCTGCAATAGTGCATCGGAATCTAATACTGATCTCCCGGGAAGCGCTCAAAGCAAACCAGAAACAATGGGAAGATTCACTCTTCTTGTACTTAAGTCGGCATTGTGCCTTTTGTATTAAATCCGGAAGCAATTTCTGTGTTTCATCGTCAATGTGATGGTCCAAGGGATAGAGTGAAGCTGCAAGAGTGCGTCGGAATCTAATACTGATCTCCCAGGAAACGCTCAAAGCAAACCACAAAGAATGAGAAGATTAACTCTTCTTGCACTTAAGTCGGCATTGTGACTTTTGAATGAAATCCTGCCGCAATTTCTGTGTTTCCTCGCCAATTAGAAGGTCCAAGGGATAACGCTGCAGTAGTGCATCGGAATCTAATACTGATATCCCAGGAAACGCTCAAAGCAAACTATAAATAATGACAATATTTACTCTTCTTGTACCTCAGTCGGCATTGTGCCTTATGAACTAAATCCCGACGCGATTTCTGTGTTTGATCGTCAATGTGAAGGCCAAGGGAAAGAGTAAAGCTGCAGTACCGCTTTGGAATCTAATACATGTCACACAGGAAACGCTCAAACCAAACCACAAACACTGAGAAGACTTACTCTTCGTGTATTTAGGCGGCATTGTGCCTTTTGCATTAAATCCCGACGCAATTTCTGTACTTCATCGTCAATGTGAAGGTCCAAGGGATAGAGTAAAGCCGCAGTAGAGAATCGGAATCTGATACTGATCTCCCTGAAAACGCTCAAAGCAAACCAAAAACAATGAGAAGATTACCTCTTCTTGTACGTAAGTCGGCATTGTGCATTTGTATTAAATCCGACGCAATTTCTGTGTTTCATCGTCAATGTGAAGGTACAAGTGATAGAGTAAAGCTGCAGTAGTGCATCGGAATCCAAACCTGATCTCCCAGGAAACGCTCAAAGTTAACCACAAACAATGAGAAGATTTACTCTTGTTGTACTTAAGTCGGCATTGTGCCTTTTGTATTAAATGCCGACGCAATTTCTGTGTTTCATCGTCAATGTGAAGGTCCAAGGGATAGAGTAAAGCTGCAGTAGTGCATCGGAATAAAATACTCATTTCCCAGGAAACGCTCGAACCAAACCACAAACAATCTTAAGATTTACTCTTTTTGTTTTTATGTCGGCATTGTGCCTTTTTTAATAAATGCCGACACGATTTCTGTGTTTCATCGTCAATGTGAAGGTCCAAGGGATAGAGTAAAGCAGCAGTAGTGCATCGGAATCTAATACTGATCCCCCAGGAAACACTCAAAGCCAACCACAAACAATGAGTAGATATAATTTTCTTGTACTTAAATTGACATTGTACCTTATGTATTAAATCCCGACGCCATTTCTGTGTTTCACCGTCAATGTGAAAGTCCAAGGGATAGAGTAAAGCTGCAGTAGTGCAACGGAATCTAATGCCTATCTCGCAGAAAACGCTCAAAGTAAACCACGAACAATGAGAGGATTTACTCTTCTTGTACTTAAGTCGGCATTGTGCCTTTTGTAGTAAATCCCGACGCAATTTCTGTGTTTCATCGTCAATGTGAAGGTCCAAGGGATAGAGTAAAGCTGCAGTAGGCATCGGAATCCAATTCTAATCTCCCAGGAAACGCCCAAAGGAAACCACAAACATTGAGAAGAGTTATTCTTTTTCTACATAAGTCGGCATTGAGCATTTTCTATTGAATCCCGAAGCAATTTCTGTCATTCATCGTCAATGTGAAGGTCCAAGGGATAGAGTAGAGATGCAGAAGTGCATTGGAATCTAATATTGATCCCCAGGAAATGCTCAAAGCAAACCACAAACAATGTGAAAATTTATTCTTCTTGTACTTAAGTCGGCATTGTGCGTTCTGTATTAAATCCCGACGCAATATCTGTGGTTCATCGTCAATGTGAAGGTCTAAGGGATAGAGTAAAGCTGAAGTAGTGCATCGGAATCTAATACTGATCTCCCAGAAAACGCTCAAAGCAAACCAAAAACAATGAGAAGATTACCTCTTCTTGTATTTAAGTCGGCATTGTGCTTTTGTATTAAATCCCGTGGCAATATCTGTGTTTCATCGTCGATGTGAAGGTCCAAGGGATAGAGTGAAGCTGCAAGAGTGCATTGAAATCTAATACAGATCTCCCAGGAAACGCTTAAATCAAATCACAAACAATGAGAAGATTTACTCTTCTTGTACTTAAGTCGGCATTGTGCCTTTTATATTAAATCCCGACGCAATTTCTGTGTTTCATCGTCAATGTGAAGCTCCAAGGGATAGAGTAAAGCTGCAGTAGTGCATTGGAATCCAAACCTGAACTCCCAGGAAGCGCTCAAAGTAAATCACAAACAATGAGAAGATTTACTCTTCTTTAACTTAAGTCTGCATATTGCCTTTTGTATTAAATGCCGACGCAATTTCTGTGTTTCATCGTCAATGTGATGGCCCAAGGGATAGAGTAAAGCTGCAGTAGTGCATCGGAATCCAATACATACATCCCAGGAAACGCTCAAAGCAAACCACAAACAATGAGAAGATTTCCTCTTCTTGTACTTAAGTCGGCATTGTGCCTTCTGTATTAAATCCCGACGCGATTTCTGTGCTTCATCGTCAATGTGAAGCCCAAGGGAAAGAGTAACCTAAAACATGTCACACAGGAAACGCTCAAACCAAACCACAAACAATGAAAAGATTTACTCTTCGCGTATTTTGGCGACATTGTGCCTTTTGCATTAAATCCCGACGCAATTTATGTGCTTCATCGTCAATGTGAAGGTCCAAGGGATAGAGTAAAGCTGCAGTTGAGAATAGGAATCTGATACTGATCTCCCAGAAAACGCTCAAAGCAAACCAAAAACAATGAGAAGATTACCCCTTCTTGTACATAAGTCGGCATTGTGACATTTGTATTAAATCCCGACGCAATTTCTGTGCTTCATCGCAATGTGAAGATCCAAGGAATAGGGCAAAGATGCAGTAGTGCATCGGAATTCAATACTGATCTCCCAGGAAACGCTCAAAGCAAACCACAAACAATGAGAAGATTTACTCATCTTGTACTTACGTCGGCATTGTGCCTTTTGTATTAAATCCTGACGCAATTTCTGTGTTTCATCGTCAATATGAAGGTTTAATGGATAGATTAAAGCTGCAGTAGTGCATCGGAACCCAATACTTATCTCCCAGGAAATGCTCCAACCAAACCACAAACAATCAGAAGATTTTCTCTTCTTGTTTTTAAGTTGGTATTGTGCCTTTTGTATTAAATCGAGACGCGATTTCTGTGTTTCATTGTCAATGCAAAGGTCCATGAGATGCAGTAAAGCTGCAGTAGTGCATCGGAATCTAATACTGATCCCCCAGGAAACGCTCAAAGCAAACCACAAACAATGACAAGATTTGCTCTTCTTGTCCTTAAGTTGACATTGTGCTTTTTGTATTAAATCCCGACGCCATTTCTGTGTTTCACCGTCAATGTGAAGGTCCAAGGGATAGAGTAAAGGTGCAGTGGTGCAACGGAATCCAATACTTATTTCCCAGGAAGCGCTCAAACCAAACCACAAACATTGAGAAGAGTTACTCTTCTCGTACTTGATCGGCATTGTGCATTTTGCATTAGATCCCGACCCAATATCTGTGTTTTATCGTCAATTTGAAGATCCAAGGGATAACGCTGCAGTAGTACATCGCAATCTAATACTGATCTCCCAGGTAACGCTCAGAGCAAACCACAAACAATGAGAAGATTTACTCTTCTTGTCTTTAAGTCAGCATTGTGCACTTTGTATTAATTCGGGACGCAATTTCTGTGTTTCATCGTCAATGTGAAGGTCCAAGAGATAGAGTTAAGCTGCAGTAGTGCATCGACATCTAATACTGATCAAACATGAAACGCTCAAGGCAAACCACAAACAACGAGAAGATTTAATCTTCTTGTACATAAGTCGGCATTGTGACTTTGTATTAAATCCCGACGCAATTTCAGTGCTTCATCGCAATGTGAAGGTCCAAGGGATAGAGTAAAGCTGCAGTAGTGCATCGGAATCTAATACTGTTCTCCCAGGAAACGCTCAAAGCAAACCACAAACAATGAGAGGATTTACTGTTCTAGTACTTAAGTCGGCAACGAGCCTTTTGTATTAAATCCCGACGCTATATCTGTGCTTCATCGTCAATGTGGAGGTCCAAGATATACTGTAAAGCTTTAGTAGTGCATCGCAATCTAATACTGATCTACCAGGAAACAATCATACCAAACCACAAACAATGCGATGATGTACCCTTCTTGTATTTAAGTCGGCATTATGCCTTTTGTATTAAATCCCGACGCAATTTCTGTCTTTCATCGTCAATGTGAAGGTCCAAGGGATAGAGTAAAGCTGCAGTAGTGCATCGGAATCTAATATTGATCCCCCTTTAAACGCTCAAAGCAAACCACAAACAATGTGAAGATTTTTTCTTCTTGTACTTAAGTTGGCATTGTGCCTTTTGTATTATATCCCGACACAATTTCTGTGTTTCACCGTCAATGTGAAGGTCCAAGGGATAGAGTAAAGCTGCAGTAGTGCATCGGAATCTAATACTGATCTCCCAGGAAACGCTCAAAGCGAACCACAAAAAATGAGATGAATTACTCCTCTTGTACATAAGTCGGCTTTGTGCCTTTTGTATTAAATCCCGACGCAATTTCTGTGTTTCATCGTCAATGTGAAGGTCCAAGGGTTAGAGTCAAGCTGCAGTAGTGCATCGGAATCTGTTACTGATCTCCCAGGAAACGCTCAAAGTAAACCTCAAACAATGAGAAGATTTACTCTTCTTGTACTTAAGTCGGCATTGTGCATTTTGTATTAAATCCCGACGCAATTTCTGTGTCTCATCGTCAATGTAAAAGTCCAAGGGATAGAGTAAAGCTTCTGTAGTGCATCGGAATCTAATACTGATCTCCCAGGAAGCGCTCAGAGCAAACCAGAAACAATGAGAAGATGTACTCCTCTTGTACTTAAGTCGGCATTGTGCAATTTGTATTAGTTCGGGACGCAATTTCTGTGTTACATCGTCAATGCGAAGGTCCAAGAGATAGAGCTAAGCTGCAGTAGTGCATCGGAATCTAATACTAATCAAACATGAAACGCTCAAAGCAAACCACAAACAACGAGAAGATTTAATCTTCTTGTACATAAGTCGGCATTGTGACTTTTGTATTAAATCCCGACGCAAATTCAGTGCTTTATCGCAATGTGAAGGTCCAAGGGATAGAGTAAAGCTGCAGTAGTGCAATGGAATCTAATACTGATCGCCCAGGAAACGCACAAAGCAAACCACAAAAAATGAAAGGATTGACTCTTCTGATATCTTGGTCGGCAGTGTGCCTTTTGTATTACATCCCGACGCAGTTTCTGTGTCTCATCGTGAATGTGAAAGTCTAAGGGATAGAGTAAAGCTTCTGTAGTGCATCGGAATCTAATACTGATCTCCCAGGAAGCGCTCAAAGCGAACCACAAAAAATGAGATGAATTACTCTTCTTGTACTTAAGTCGGCATTGTGCCTTTTGTATTAAATCCCGACGCAATATCTGTGTTTCACTGTCAATGTGAAAGTCCAAGAGATAGAGTAAAACTACATTAGTGCATCGGAATCCAAACCTAATCTCCCAGGAAATGCTCAAAGCAAACCAGAAACAATGAGAAGATTTACTCTTCTTGTACTTATGTCGGCATTGTCTCATTTGTATTAAATACCGACGCAATTTCAGTGTTTCATCGTTAATGTGAAAGTGCAAGGGATTGGTAAAGCTGCAGTAGTGCATCGGAATCTGTTACTGATCTCCCAGGAAACGCTCAAAATAAACCTCAAACAATTAGAAGATTTACTCTTCTTGTACTTAAGTCGGCATTGTGCCTTTTGTGTTAAATCCCGACGGAATTTCTGTGTTTCATCGTCAATGTGAAGGTCCAAGGGATAGAGTGAAGAGGCAGTAGTGCGTCGCAATCTAATACTGATCTCCCAGGAAACGCTCAAAGCAAACCACAAACAATGAGTAGATTTACTCTTCTTGTACTTAAGACGGCATTGTGACCTTAAATGAAAACCTGACGCAATTTCCGTGTTTCAACGCCAATTTGAAGGTCCAAGGGATAAAGCTGCAGTAGTGCATCGGGATCTAAAACTGATCTCCCAGGAAACGCTTAAAGCAAATCACAAACAATGAGAAGATATACTCTTCTTGTACTTAAGTCGGCATTGTGCCTTTTGTATTAAATCCCGATGCAATTTCTGTGTTTCATCGTAAAGTTCAAGGTCCAAGGGATTGAGTAAAGCTGCAGTCGTGCATCGGAATCTAATACTCATCTCCCTCGACACGCTCATAGCAAACTGGAAACAATGAGAAGATTTACTCTTCTTGTACTTAAGTCGGCATTGTGCCTTTTGTATTAAATACCGACGAAATTTCTGTGTCTCACCGTCAATGTGAAGGTCCAAGGGATAGAGTAAAGCTTCTGTAGTGCATCGGAATCCAATACTTATTTCCCAGGAAACGCTGAACCCAAACCACAAACATTGAGAAGAGTTACTCTTCTTGTACTTGATCGGCATTGTGCCTTTTGCATTAAATCCCGACCCTATTTCTGAGTTTAATCGTCAATTTGAAGGTCCAAGGGATAACGCTGAAGTAGTGCATCGGAATCTAATACTGATCTCCCAGGAAACGATCAAAGCAAACCACAAACAATGAGAAGATTTACTCCGTTTGTTCTTATGTCGGCATTGTGCCTTTTGTATTAAATCCCGACGAAATTTTTTTGTTTCATCGTCAATGTGAACGTCCAAGGGACAGAAAAAGGCTGCAGTAGTTAATCGTAATCTGATACTGATATCCCAGAAAACGCTCAAAGCAAACCCGAAACAATGAGAAGATTACCTCTTCTTGTACTTACGTCGGCATTGAGCCTTTTGTATTATATCCCGTCGCAATTTCTGTGTTTCATCGTCAATTTGAAGGACCAAGGGATAGAGTAAAGCTGCAGTAGTGCATCGGAATCTTATACTCATCTCCTATGAAACGCTCCAAGCAAACCACAAACAATACGAAGATTTACTCCGCTTGTCCTTATGTCGGCATTGTGCCTTTTGTATTAAATCCCGACGCAATTTTTTTATTTCATCGTCAATGTGAAGGTCCAAGGGTTAGAGTAAAGCTGCAGTAGTAAATCGGAATCTGATACTGATCTCCCAGGAAACGCTCAAAGTAAAACCACAGACAATGAAAAGATTTAATCTTCTTATACTTAAGTCGCCATTGTGCCTTTTGTATTAAATCCCGACGCAATTTTTGTGTATCATCGTCAATGTGAAGGTCCAAGGGATTGAGTAAAGCTGCAGTAGTGCATCGGAATCTAATACTGATCTCCCAGGAAACGCTCAAAGCAAACCAGAAACAATGTGAAGTATTACTCTTCTTGTACTTAGGTCGGCATTGTGCTTTTTGTGTTAAATCACGACGCAATTTCTGTGTTTCATAGTCAATGTGAAGGTCCAAGGGACTGAGTAAACCTGCAGTACTGCATCGGAATCTAATACTGATCCCCCAGGAGACGCTCAAAGCAAACAACAAACAATGAGAAGATTTACTCTACTTCTACTTAAGTCGGCATTGAGCCTTTCGTATTAAATCCCGACGCAATTTCTGTGTTTCATCGTCAATGTGAAGGTCCAATGGATAGAGTAAGGCTCCAGGTTTGGATCGGAAACTAATACTTATCTCCCAGGAATCGCTTCAATCAAATCACAAACAATGAGAAGATTTACTCTTCTTGTACTTATGTCGGCATTGTGCATTTTGTATTAAATCCCGACGCAATTTCTGTGATTCATCGTCAATGTGAAGGTCCAAGGGGTAGAGTAAAGCTGCTGTAGTCAATCGGAATCTAATACTGATCTCACAGGAAACATACAAAGCAAACCACAAACAATGAAAAGATTTACTCTTCTTGTACTTAAGTCGGCATTGTGGCTTTTGTATTAAATCCCGACGCAATTTCTGTGTTTCATCGCCGATGTGAAGTTCCAAGGTATAGAGTAAAGCTGCAGTAGTGCAGCGGAATCTAATACTGATCTCTTACGAAACGCTCAAAGCAAACAACAAACAATGAGAATATTTACTCTTCTTGTACTTATGTCGGGATTGTGCCCTTTGTATTAAATTCCGACGCAATTTCTGTGTTTCATCGTCAATGTGAAGGTCCAAAGAATAGAGTAAGGCTCCAGGTTTGGATCGGAAACTAATACTTTTCTCCCAGGAATCGCTTCAATCAAATCACAAACAATGAGAAGATTTACTCTTCTTGTACTTATGTCGGCATTTGTGCATTTTGTATTAAATCCCGACGCAATTTCTGTGTTTCATCGTCAATGTGAAAGTCCAAGGGATAGAGTAAAGCTCCAGTAGTGCATCGGCATCTAATACTGATCTCCATGAAACGCTCAAAGCAAACCACAAACAATGAGAAGATTTACTCATCTTGTACTTACGTCGGCATTGTGCCTTTTGTACTAAATCCTGACGCAATTTCTGTGTTTCATCGTCAATGTGAAGGTCCAATGGATAGATTAAAGCTGCAGTAATGCATCGGAACCCAATACTTATCTCCCAGGAAACGCTCGAACCAAACCACAAACAATCTGAAGATTTACTCTTCTTGTTTCTAAGTCGGCATTGAGCCTTTTCTATTAAATCCCGACGCGATTTCTGTGTTTCATTGTCAGTTAAAGGTCCATTTGATGCAGTAGAGCTGCAGTAGTGCATCGGAATTAAAACTGATCCCCCAGGAAACGCTCAAAGCAAACCACAACCATTGAGAAGATTTACTCTTCTTGTACTTAAGTCGGCATTGTGCCTTTTGTATTAAATCCCGACGCAATTTCTGTGGTTCATCGTCAATGTGAAGGTCCAAGTGATAGAGTAAAGCTGCAGTAGTGCATCGGAATCTAATACTGTTCTCCTAGGAAATGCTCAAAGCAAACCACAAACAATTAGAAGATAGACTCTTTTTGTACTTAGGTCGGCAGTGTGCCATTTGTATTAAATGCCGACGCAATATCTGTGTTTCATCGTCAATGTGAAGGTATAAGGGATAGAGTAAATCTGCAGTGGTCCATCGGAATCTCAATTTAGATCTCCCAGGATACGCTCAAAACAAACCAAAAAAAATCAGAAGATTAACGGTTCTTTTACTTAAGTCGGCATTGTGTATTTTGTATTAAATCCCGACGCTATTTCTGTGTTTCATCGTCAATGTGAAGGTCCACGGGATAGAGTGAAGCTCCAGTAGTGCACCGGAATGTAATTATGATCTCCCAGGAGACTCTCAAACCAAACCACAAACAATGAGATGATTTACTCTTCTTGTATTTAAGTCGGCATTGTTCCTTTTGTATTAAATCCGAACGCAATATCTGTGTTTCATCGTCAATGTGAAGGTCCAAGGGATAGAGTGAAGCTGCAAGAGTGCGTCTTGATCTAATACTGATCTCCCAGGAAACGCTCAAAGCAAACTACAAACAATGAGAATATTTACTCTTCTTGCCCTTAAGGCCGCATTGTGACTTTTGAATGAAATCCTGACGCAATTACTGTGTTTCATCGCCAATTTGAAGGTCCAAGCGACAAAGCTGCAGTAGTGCATCGGAATCTAATACTGATCTGCCAGGAAACGTTTAAAGCAAATCACAAACAATGAGAAGATTTACTCTTCTTGTACTTTAGTCGGCATTGTGCCTTTTGTATTAAATATCGACGCAATTTCTGTGTTTCATTGTTAATGTGAAAGTCCAAGGGATTGAGTAATGCTGCAGTCGTGCATCGGAATCTAATACTGATCTCCCAGGAAACGCTCAAAGCAAACTAGAAACAATGAGAAGATTTACTCTTCTTGTTCTCAAGTCGGCATTGCGCCTTTTGTATTAAATCCTCACGCTATTTCTGTGTTTCATCGTCAATTTGTAGGTCAAAGCTATAGAGTAAGCTGCAGTAGTGCACCGAAATCTAATACTGATCTCCCAGGAAACGCTCAAAGCCAACCACAAACAATGAGATTGTTTACACTTCATGTACTTAAGTCGGCATTGTGACTTTTGTACTAAATCCCGACGCGATTTCTGTGTTTCATCGTCAATGTGAAGGCCAAGGGATAGAGTAAAGCTGCAGTACTGCATCGGAATCTAATACATGACACACAGGAAACGCTCAAATCAAACCACAAACAATGAGAAGACTTACTCTTCATTTATTTAAGGCGGCATTGTGCGTTTTGCATTAAACCCCGACGCAATTTCTGTGCTTCATCATCAATGTGAAGGTCCAAGGGATAGAGTAAAGCTGCAGTAGTGCAACGGAATCCAATACTTATTTCCCAGGAAACGCTCAAACCAAACCACAAACATTGAGAAGAGTTACTCTTCTTGTACCTGATCGGCATTGTGCCCTTTGCATTAGATCCCGACCCAATATCTGAGTTTTATCGTCAATTTGAAGATCCAAGGGATAACGCTGCAGTAGTACATCGGAATCTAATACTGATCTCCGAGGATACGCTCAAGGCAAATCACAAACAACGAGAAGATTTAATCTTCTTGTACATAAGTCGGAATTGTGACTTTTGTATTAAATCCCGACGCAATTTCAGTGCTTCATCGCAATGTGAAGGTCCAAGGGATAGAGTGAAACTGCAGTAGTGCATCGGAATCTAATACTGATCTCCCAGGAAACGCTCAAAGCAAACCACGAAGAATGAGAAGATTTACTCATCTTGTACTTACGTCGGCATTCTGCCTTTTCTATTAAATCCCGACGCAATTTCTGTGTTTCATCGTCAATGTGAAGGTTCAATGGATAGGGTAAAGCTGCAGTAGTGCATCGGAATCCAATACTTAACTCCCAGGAAACGCTCAAGCCAAACCACAAACAATGAGAAGATTTACTGTTCTTGTTTTTAAGTTGGCATTGTGCCTTTTGTATTAAATCCCGACGCGATTTCTGTGTTTCATTGTCAATGCAAAAGTCCATGGGATGCAGTAAAGCTGCAGTAGTGCATCGGAATCTAATACTGATCCCCCAGGAAACGCTCAAAGCAAACCACAAACAATGAGAAGATTTGCTCTTCTTATTCTTAAGTTGACATTGTGCTTTTGTATTAAATCCCGATGCCATTTCTGTGTTTCACCGTCAATGTAAAGGTCCAAGGGATAGAGTAAAGCTGCAGTACTGCATCGGAATCTAATACATGACACACAGGAAACGCTCAAATCAAACCACAAACAATGAGAAGACTTACTCTTCTTCTATTTAAGGCGGCATTGTGCGTTTTGCATTGAACCCCGACGCAATTTCTGTGCTTCATCGTCAGTGTGAAGGTCCAAGGGATAGAGTAAAGCTGCAGTAGTGCAACGGAATCCAATACTTATTTCCCAGGAAACGCTTAAAGCAGATCGCAAACACCGAGAAGATTTACTCTTCTTGTACATTAGTAGGCATTGTGGCTTTTGTATTAAATCTTGACGCAATTTCTGTGTTTCATCGTTAATGTGAAGGTCCAAGGGATTGAGTAAAGCTGCATTACTGCATCGGAATCTAATACATGACACACAGGAAACGCTCAAATCAAACCACAAACAATGAGAAGACTTACTCTTCTTGTATTTAAGGCGGCATTGTGCGTTTTGCATTAAACCCCGACGCAATTTCTGTGCTTCATCGTCAGTGTGAAGGTCCAAGGGATAGAGTAAAGCTGCAGTAGTGCAACGGAATCCAATACTTATTTCCCAGGAAACGCTCAAACCAAACCACAAACATTGAGAAGAGTAACTCTTCTTGTACTTGATCGGCATTGTGCCTTTTGCATTAGATCCCGAACCAAAATCTGTGTTTTATCGTCAATTTGAAGATCCAAGGGATAACACTGCAGTAGTACATCGCAATCTAATACTGATCTCCCGGGAAACGCTCAAAGCAAACCACAAACAATGAGAAGATTTACTCTTCTTGTCTTTAAGTCAGCATTGTGCATTTTGTATTAATTCGGGACGCAATTTCTGTGTTTCATCGTCAATGTGAAGGTCCAAGAGATAGAGTTAAGCTGCAGTAGTGCATCGGAATCTAATACTGATCAAACATGAAACGCTCAAAGCAAACCACAAACAACGAGAAGATTTAATCTTCTTGTACCTAAGTCGGCATTCTGCCTTTTGTACTAAATCCCGACGCGATTTCTGTGTTTCATCGTCAATGTGAAGGTCCAAGGGATAGAGTAAAACTGCAGTAGTGCATCGGAATCTAATACTGATCCCCCAGGAAACACTCTAAGCAAACCACAAACTATGAGAAGATTTACTCTTCTTGTACTTAAGTTGACATTGCGCCTTTTGTATTAAATCCCGACGCCATTTCTGTGTTTCACCGTTAATGTGAAGTTCCAAGGGATAGAGTAAAGCTGCAGTAGTGCTTCGGAATCTAATGCTTATCTCGCAGGAAACGCTCAAAGCAAACCACAAACAATGAGAAGATTTACCCTTCTTGTACTTAAGTCGGCATTGTGCCTTTTGTATTAAATCCCGACGAATATCTGTCTTTCATCGTCAATGTGAAAGTCCAAGGGATAGAGTAAAGCTGCAGTAGTACATCGGAATCTAATACTGATCTCCGAGGAAACGCTCAAGGCAAATCACAAACAACGAGAAGATTTAATCTTCTTGTACATAGGTCGGAATTGTGACTTTTGTATTAAATCCCGACGCAATTTCAGTGCTTCATCGCAATGTGAAGGTCCAAGGGATAGAGTGAAACTGCAGTAGTGCATCGAAATCTAATACTGATCTCCCAGGAAACGCTCAAAGCAAACCACGAAGAATGAGAAGATTTACTCATCTTGTACTTACGTCGGCATTCTGCCTTTTCTATTAAATCCCGACGCAATTTCTGTGTTTCATCGTCAATGTCAAGGTTCAATGGATAGGGTAAAGCTGCAGTAGTGCATCGGAATCCAATACTTAACTCCCAGGAAACGCTCAAGCCAAACCACAAACAATGAGAAGATTTACTGTTCTTGTTTTTAAGTTGGCATTGTGCCTTTTGTATTAAATCCCGACGCGATTTCTGTGTTTCATTGTCAATGCAAAAGTCCATGGGATGCAGTAAAGCTGCAGTAGTGCATCGGAATCTAATACTGATCCCCCAGGAAACGCTCAAAGCAAACCACAAACAATGAGAAGATTTGCTCTTCTTATTCATAAGTTGACATTGTGCTTTTGTATTAAATCCCGATGCCATTTCTGTGTTTCACCGTCAATGTAGAGGTCCAAGGGATAGAGTAAAGCTGCAGTACTGCATCGGAATCTAATACATGACACACAGGAAACGCTCAAATCAAACCACAAACAATGAGAAGACTTACTCTTCTTGTATTTAAGGCGGCATTGTGCGTTTTGAATTAAACCCCGACGCAATTTCTGTGCTTCATCGTCAGTGTGAAGGTCCAAGGGATAGAGTAAAGCTGCAGTAGTGCAACGGAATCCAATACTTATTTCCCAGGAAAGGCTTAATGCAGATCACAAACACTGAGAAGATTTACTCTTCTTGTACTTTAGTAGGCATTGTGGCTTTTGTATTTTATCTTGACGCAATTTCTGTGTTTCATCGTTAATGTGAAGGCCCAAGGGATTGAGTAAAGCTGCAGTACTGCATCGGAATCTAATACATGACACACAGGAAACGCTCAAATCAAACCCCAAACAATGAGAAGACTTACTCTTCTTGTATTTAAGGCGGCATTGTGCGTTTTGCATTAAACCCCGACGCAATTTCTGTGCTTCATCGTCAGTGTGAAGGTCCAAGGGATAGAGTAAAGCTGCAGTAGTGCAACGGAATCCAATACTTATTTCCCAGGAAACGCTCAAACCAAACCACAAACATTGAGAAGAGTAACTCTTCTTGTACTTGATCGGCATTGTGCCTTTTGCATTAGATCCCGACCCAAAATCTGTGTTTTATCGTCAATTTGAAGATCCAAGGGATAACACTGCAGTAGTACATCGCAATCTAATACTGATCTCCCGGGAAACGCTCAAAGCAAACCACAAACAATGAGAAGATTTACTCTTCTTGTCTTTAAGTCAGCATTGTGCATTTTGTATTAATTCGGGACGCAATTTCTGTGTTTCATTGTCAATGTGAAGGTCCAAGAGATAGAGTTAAGCTGCAGTAGTGCATCGGAATCTAATACTGATCAAACATGAAACGCTCAAAGCAAACCACAAACAACGAGAAGATTTAATCTTCTTGTACCTAAGTCGGCATTCTGTCTTTTGTACTAAATCCCGACGAGATTTCTGTGTTTCATCGTCAATGTGAAGGTCCAAGGGATAGAGTAAAACTGCAGTAGTGCATCGGAATCTAATACTGATCCCACAGGAAACACTCTAAGCAAACCACAAACTATGAGAAGATTTACTCTTCTTGTACTTAAGTTGACATTGCGCCTTTTGTATTAAATCCAGACGCCATTTCTGTGTTTCACCGTTAATGTGAAGTTCCAAGGGATAGAGTAAAGCTGCAGTAGTGCTTCGGAATCTAATGCTTATCTCGCAGGAAACGCTCAAAGCAAACCACAAACAATGAGAAGATTTACCCTTCTTGTACTTAAGTCGGCATTGTGCCTTTTGTATTAAATCCCGACGAATATCTGTCTTTCATCGTCAATGTGAAAGTCCAAGGGATAGAGTAAAGCTGCAGTAGTGCATCGGAATCTAATATTGATCCCCCTGGAAACGCTCAAAGCAAACCACAAACAATGTGAAGATTTTTTCTTCTTGTACTTAAGTTGGCATTGTGCCTTTGGTATTAAATCCCGACACAATTTCAGTGTTTCATCGTCAATGTGAAGGTCCAAGGTATTGGTAAAGCTGCAGTAGTGCATGGGAATCATATACTGATCTCCCAGGAAACGCCCTAAGCAAACCACAAACAATGAGAAGATTTACTCCTCTTGTACATAAGTCGGCTTTGTGCCTTTTGTGTTAAATCCCGACGCAATTTCTGTGTTTCATCGCCAATGTGAAGGTCCAAGGGTTAGAGTAAAGCTGCAGTAGTGCATCGGAATCAGTTACTGATCTCCCAGGAAACGCTTAAAGTAAACCTCAAACAATGAGAAGATTTACTCTTCTTGTACTTAAGTCGGCATTGTGCCTTTTGCAGTAAATCCAGACCCAATTTCTGTGTCTCATCGACAATGTTAAAGTCCAAGGGATAGAGTAAAGCTTCTGTAGTGCATCGGAATCTAATACTGATCTCCCAGGAAGAGCTCAAAGCAAACCAGAAACAATGAGAATATTTACTCCTCTTGTACTGAAGTCGGCGTTGTGCCTTTTGTATTAAATCCCGACGCAATTTCTGTGTCTCATCGTCAATGTGAAGGTCCAAGGGATAGAGTAAAGCTTCTGTAGTGCATCGGAATCCAATATTTATTTCCCAGGAAACGCTGAACCCAAACCACAAACATTGAGAAGAGTTACTCTTCTTGTACTTGATCGGCATTGTGCCTTTTGCATTAGATTCCGACCCTAATTCTGTGTTTCATCGTCAATTTGAAGGTCCAAGGGATGACGCTGCAGTAGTGCATCGGAATCTAATACTGATCTACCAGGAAACGATCAAGGCATACCACAAACAATGAGAAGATTTAATCCGCTTGTTCTTATGTCGAGATTGTGCCTTTTGTATTAAATCCCGACGAAATATTTTTGTTTCATCGTCAATGTGAAGGTCCAAGGGATAGAAAAAGGCTGCAGTAGTTAATCGTAATCTGATACTGATCTCCCAGAAAACGCTCAAAGCAAACCACAAACACTCGGATGAGTTACTCTTCTTGTACTTAAGTCGGCATTGTGCCGTTTGTATTAAATCTAGACGCAATTTCTGTGCTTCTTCGTCAATGTGAAGGTCGAAGGGATAGAATAAAGCTGCAGTAGTCCATCGGAATCTAATACTGATCTCCCACGAAACGCTCAAAGCAAACCACGAAAAATGAAAAGTCTTTCTCATCTTCTACTTAAGTCGGCAATGTGCCTTTTGTGTTAAATCCCGACGCAATTTCTGTGTTTCAACTTCAATGTGAAGGTCCAAGGGATAGAGTAAAGCGGCAGTAGTGCATCGGAATCTAAAACTGGTCCCCCAGGAAACGCTCAAAGCAAACCACAAACAATGAGAAGATTTACTCTTCTGGTCCTTAAGTCAGCATTGTGCGTTTTGTATTAAATCCCGACGCAATTTCTGGGTTTCGTCGTCCATGTGAAGGTCCCAGGGATAGAGTAAAGCTGCAGTAGTGCATCGGAATCTAATACTCATCTCCCAGGACTCGTACAAAGGAAACCACAAGCAATGATGTGATTTACTTTTCTTGTACTTAGGTAGACATTGTGCCTTTTGTATTAAATCCCGACGCAATTTCGGTGTTTCATCGTCAATGTGAAGGTACAAGGGATAGAGTAAAGCTACAGTAGTGCATCGGAACCTAATACTTATCTCGCCGGAAACGCTCAAAGCAAACCACGAACAATGAGAAGATTTACTCTTCTCGTACCTAAGTATGCATCGTGCATTTTGTATTAAATCCCGACGCAATTTCTATGTTTCATCGTCAATGTGAAGGTCCAGGAGATAGAGTAAGGCTGCAGTAGTGTATCGGAATCCAATACGTATCTCCCAGGAAACGCTCAAACCAAACCACAAACACTGGGAAGAGTTACTCTTCTTGTACTTAAGTCGGCATTGAGGCTTTTGTATTAAGTCCCGACGCAATTTCTGTGCTTCTTCGTCAATGTGAAGGTCCAAGAAATAGAGTAAAGCTACAGTAGTGCATCGGAATCTTATACTGATCCCCCAGGAAACGCTCATATCAAACCACAAACAATGAGGAGAATTACTCTTCTTCTACTTAAGTCAGCATTGCGCCTTTTGTATTAATCCCGACGCAATTTCTGTGTTTCATCGTCAATGTGAAGGTCCAAGGGATACAGTAAAGCTGCAATAGTGCATCGAAATCTAATTCTGATCTCCCAGAAAACGCTCAAAGCAAGACACAAACAATGAGAAGATTTACTCTTCTTGTTCTTAAGTCGAGAAAATTTACTCTTCTTGTTCTTAAGTCGGCATTGTGCCTTTTGTATTAATCCCGACGCTATTTCTGAGTTTCATTCTCAATGTGAAGGTCCAGGAGATAGAGTAAAGCTGCAGTAGTGCATCGGAACCTAATACTGATCCCCCAGGAAACGCTCATATCAAACCGCAAACAATATGAAGATTTACTCTTCTTGTACTTAAGTTGGCATTGTTCCTTTTGTATTAAATCCCAACGCAATTTATGTGTTTCACCGTCAACGTGAAGGTCCAAGGGATAGATTAAAGCTGCAGTAATGCATCGAAATCTAATACTGATCTCCCAGAAAACGCTCAAAGCAAAACAGAAATAATGAGAAGATTAACTCATCTTGTACTTAAGTCGGCATTGTGCTTTTTGTATTAATTCCCGACGCAATTTCTGTGTTTCATCGTCAATATGAAGTTCCAAGGGATAGAGTAAATCAGCAGCAGTGCATCGTAATCCAAACCTGATCTCCCAGGAAGCGATCAAAGCAAACCACAAACAATGAGAAGATTTACTCTCCTTTCACTTAAGTCAGCATTGTGCCTTTTGTATTAAATCCCAACGCAATTTCTGTGTTTCATCGTCAATGTGAAGGTCCAAGGGATACAGTAAAGCTGCAGTAGTGTATCGAAATCTAATACTGATCTCCCAAAAAACGCTCAAAGCAAAACAGAAACAATGTGAAGATTAACTCTTCTTGTACTTATGTCGGCATTGTACCTCTTGTATTAAATCCCGACGCAATTTCTGTGTTTCATCGTCAATGTGAACTTCCATGGGTTTGAGTATAGCCGCAGTAGTGCATCGGAATCTAATGCTGATCTCCCAGGAAACGCTCAAAGAAAACCACAAACAATGAGATGATTTAGTCTTCTTGTATTTAAGTCGGCATTGTGGCTTTTGTATTAAATCCCGACCAAATTTCTGTGTTTCATCGTGAATGTTAAGGTCCAAGAGATAGAGTAACGCTGCAGTAGTGCATCGTAATCGGATACTGATCACCCAGGAAACGCTCAAAGCAAACCACAAGCAAGAAGAAAATTTACTTTTCTTGTACTTAAGACGGCATTGTACCGTTTGTTTTAAATCCCGACGCAATTTCGTTGCCTCATCGTCAATGTGCAGGTCCAAGGGTTAGAGTAAAGCTGCAGTAGTGCATCGCAATCCATTACTGATCCCCCACGAAACGCTCAAAGCAAACCAGAAACTTTGAGAAGATTTACTCTTCCTGTACTTAAGTCGGAATTGTGCAATTTGCATTAAATCCCGACGCTATTTCTGTGATTCATCGTCAATGTGAAGTTCGAAGGGTTAGAGTGCATCGGAATCTAATACTGATCTCCCAGGAAACGCTCATAGCAAACCTGGAAGAATAAGAAGATTTACTCTTCTTGTACTTAAGTCGGCATTGTGCCTTTTGTATTAGATCCCGACGCAGTTTATTTGTTTCATCGTCAATGTGAAGGTCCAAGGGATAGTGTAAAGCTGCAGAATTTCATAGGAATCTAATACTGATCTGTCAGGAAACGATCATCTCAAACCACAAACAATGAAAAGTTTTACTCTTCTTATACTTATGTCAGCATTTTTCCTCTTGTATTAAATCCCGAATCAATTACAGTGTTTAATCGTCAATGTGAAGGTCCAAAGGTTAGAGTGCATCGGAATCTAATACTGATCTCTCAGGAGACGCTTAAAGCAACCACAAACAATGCGATCATTTACTCTACTTCTACTTAAGTCTGCATTGTGCCTTTCGTATTAAATCCCGACGCAATTTCTGTGTTTCATCGTCAATGTGAAGATCCAAAGGTTAAAGTGCATCGGAATCTATTGCTGATCTCCGAGGAAACGCTCAAAGCAAACCAGAAACAATGAGAAGATTTACTCTTCTTGTACTTCAGTGGGCATTGTGCCTTTTGTCTTAAATCACGACGCAATTTCTGTGTTTCATCGTCAATGTGAAGGTCCAAGGGATAGAGTAAAGCTGCAGTATTGCATCGGATTCTAATTCTGATCTCCCGAGAAACGCTCAAAGCAAACCTCAAACAATGAGAAGATTTACCCTTCTTGTACTTGAGTCTGCATTGTGCGATTTGTATTAAATCCCGACGCAATTTCTGTGTTTCATCATCAATGTGAAAGTCCAATGGATAGAGTAAAGCTGCAGTAGTGCATCGGAATCTAATACTGATCTCCAAGGAAACGCTCGAAGCAAACCAGACACAATGGGAAAATTACTCGTCTTATACTCAAGTCGGCATTGTGCATTTTGTATTAAATCCCGACGCAATTTTTTTGTTTCATCGTCAATTAGAAGGACCAAGGGATAACGCAGCAGTAGTGCATCGGAATCTAATACTGATCTCCCAAAAACGCTCAAAGCAATCCACAAACAATGAGAAGATTTTCTCTTCTTGTACTTAAGTCAGCATTGTGCGTATTGTATTAAATCACGACGCCATTTCTCTGTTTCATCGTCAATGTTAAGTTCCAAGGGATAGAGTAAAGCTGCAGTAGTGCACCGGAAACTAATACTTATCTCCCAGGAGTCGCTCAAACGAAATCACAAACAATGAGAAGATTTACTCTTCTTGTACTTATCTCGGCATTGCGCATTTTGTATTAAATCCCGACGCAATTTCTGTGTTTCATCGTCAATATGAAAGTCCAAGGGATAGAGTAAAGCTGCAGTAGTGCATCGGAATCTAATACTGATCTCCATGAAACGCTCAAAGCAAACCACAAACAATGAGAAGATTTACACCTCTTGTACTTAAGTCGGCATTGTGACCTTTGTATTAAATCCCGACGCAATTTCTGTGTTTCATCGCAACGTGAAGGTCCAAAGGATAGAGTAAAGCAGCAGTAGTGCATCGGAATCCAACATGTATCTCCCAGGAAACGCTCAAACCAAACCACAAACACTGGGAAGAGTTACTCTTCTTGTACTTAAGTCGGCATTGAGCCTTCTGTATTAAAACCCGACGCAATTTCTGTGCTTCTTCGTCAATGTGAAGCTCCAAGGGATAGAATAAAGCTGCAGTAGTCAATCCGAATCTAATACTGATCTCCCAGGAAACGCTCAAAGCGAACCACAAACAATGAGAAGATTTACTCTTCTTGTACTTAAGTCGGCATTGTGTCTTTTGTGTTAAATCCCGACGCTATTTCTGTGCTTCGTCGTCAATGTGAAGGTCCCAGGGATAGAGTAAAGCTGCAGTAGTGCATCGGAATCTAATACTCATCTCCCAGGACTCGCTCAAAGGAAACCACAAGCAATGAGATGATAAACTCTTCTTGAACTTAGGTAGGCATTGTGCCTTTTGTATTAAATCCGTACGCAATTTCGGTGTTTCATCGTCAATGTGAAGGTACAAGGGATAGAGTAAAGCTACAGTAGTGCATCGGAATTTAATAATTATCTCGCAGGAAACGCTGAAAGCAAACCACGAACAATGAGAAGATTTACTCTTCTCGTACTTAAGTTCGCATCGTGCATTTTGGATTAAATACCGACGCAATTTCTGTGTTTCATCGTAAATGTCAAGGTCCAAGGGATTGAGTAAAGCTGCAGTCGTGCATCGGAATCTAATACTGATCCCTCAGGAAAAGCTCACATCAAACCACGAACAATGAGAAGATTTACTCCTCTTGTACTTAAGTCCGCATCGTGCATTTTGTATTAAATCCAGACGCAATTTCTGTATTTCATCGTCAACGTGAAGGTCCAAGGGATAGATTGAAGCTACAGTAATGCATCGATATCTAAAACTGATCTCCCAGAAAACGGTCAAACCAAAACAGAAATAATGAGAAGATTAACTCTTCTTCTACTTAAGTCGGCATTGTGCCTTTTGTATTAATTCCCGACACAATTTCTGTGTTTCATCGTCAATGTGAAGTTCCAAGGGACAGAGTAAAACAGCAGCAGTGCATCGGAATCCAAACCTGATCTCTCAGGAAGCGCTCAAAGCAAACCACAAACAATGAGAAGATTTACTCTTCTTCCACTTAAGTCAGCATTGTGCCTTTTGTATTAAATCCCGACGCAATTTCTGTGATTCTTTGTCAATGTGAAGTTCGAAGGGCTAGAGTGCATCGGAATCTAATACTGATCTCCCAGGAAACGCTCATAGCAAACCAGGAAGAATAAGAAGATTTACTCTTCTTGTACTTAAGTTGGTATTGTGCCTTTTGGATTAGATCCCGACGCAGTTTATTTGTTTCATCGTCAGTGTGAAGGTCCAAGGAATAGTGTATAGCTGCAGAATTTCATCGGAATCTAATACAGATCTGTCAGGAAACGATTATCTCAAACCACAAACAATGCAAAGATTTACTCTTCTTATACTTATGACAGCATTTTTCCTTTTGTATTAATCCCGAATCAATTTCAGTGTTTAATCGTCAATGTGAAGATCCAAAGGTTAGAGTGCATCGGAATCTAATACTGATCTCTCAGGAGACGCTTAAAGCAACCACAAACAATGAGATCATTTACTCTACTTCTACTTAAGTCTGCATTATGCCTATCGTATTAAATCCCGAAGCAATTTCTGTGTTTCATCGTCAATGTGAAGATCCAAAGGTTAGAGTGCATCGGAATCTATTACTGATCTCCCAGGAAACGCTCAAAGCAAATCAGAAACAATGCGAAGTTTTACTCTTCTTGTACTTCAGTGGGCATTATGCCTTTTGTCTTATATCACGACGCAATTTCTGTGTTTCATCGTCAATGTGAAGGTCCAAGGGATAGAGTAAATCTGCAGTATTGCATCGGATTCTAATTCTGATCTCCCGAGAAACGTTCAAAGCAAACCTCAAACAATGAGAAGATTTACTCTTCTTGTACTTGAGTCTGCATTGTGCGATTTGTATTAAATCCCGACGCAATCTCTGTGTTTCATCATCAATGTGAAATCCCAATGGATAGAGTAAAGCTGCAGTAGTGCATCGGAATCTAATACTGATCTCCAAGGAAACGCTCAAAGCAAACCAGACACAATGGGAGCATTACTCGTCTTACACTCAAGTCGGCATTGTGCCTTTTGTATTAAATCCCGACGCAATTTCTTTGTTTCATCGTCAATTAGAAGGTCAGAGGGATAACGCAGCAGTAGTGCATCGGAATCTAATACTGATCTCCCAAAAACGCTCAAAGCAATCCACAAACAATGAGAAGATTTTCTCTTCTTGTACTTAAGTCAGCATTGTGCGTATTGTATTAAATCACGACGCCATTTCTCTGTTTCATCGTCAATGTTAAGTTCCAAGGGATAGAGTAAAGCTGCAGTAGTGCACCGGAAACTAATACTTATCTCCCAGGAGTCGCTCAAACGAAATCACAAACAATGAGAAGATTTACTCTTCTTGTACTTATCTCGGCATTGCGCATTTTGTATTAAATCCCGACGCAATTTCTGTGTTTCATCGTCAATATGAAAGTCCAAGGGATAGAGTAAAGCTGCAGTAGTGCATCGGAATCTAATACTGATCTCCATGAAACGCTCAAAGCAAACCACAAACAATGAGAAGATTTACACCTCTTGTACTTAAGTCGGCATTGTGACCTTTGTATTAAATCCCGACGCAATTTCTGTGTTTCATCGCGACGTGAAGGTCCAAAGGATAGAGTAAAGCAGCAGTAGTGCATCGGAATCCAACACGTATCTCCCAGGAAACGCTCAAACCAAACCACAAACACTGGGAAGAGTTACTCTTCTTGTACTTAAGTCGGCATTGAGCCTTCTGTATTAAAACCCGACGCAATTTCTGTGCTTCTTCGTCAATGTGAAGCTCCAAGGGATAGAATAAAGCTGCAGTAGTCAATCCGAATCTAATACTGATCTCCCAGGAAACGCTCAAAGCGAACCACAAACAATGAGAAGATTTACTCTTCTTGTACTTAAGTCGGCATTGTGTCTTTTGTGTTAAATCCCGACGCTATTTCTGTGCTTCGTCGTCAATGTGAAGGTCCCAGGGATAGAGTAAAGCTGCAGTAGTGCATCGGAATCTAATACTCATCTCCCAGGACTCGCTCAAAGGAAACCACAAGCAATGAGATGATAAACTCTTCTTGAACTTAGGTAGGCATTGTGCCTTTTGTATTAAATCCGTACGCAATTTCGGTGTTTCATCGTCAATGTGAAGGTACAAGGGATAGAGTAAAGCTACAGTAGTGCATCGGAATTTAATAATTATCTCGCAGGAAACGCTGAAAGCAAACCACGAACAATGAGAAGATTTACTCTTCTCGTACTTAAGTCCGCATCGTGCATTTTGGATTAAATACCGACGCAATTTCTGTGTTTCATCGTAAATGTCAAGGTCCAAGGGATTGAGTAAAGCTGCAGTCGTGCATCGGAATCTAATACTGATCCCTCAGGAAAAGCTCACATCAAACCACGAACAATGAGAAGATTTACTCCTCTTGTACTTAAGTCCGCATCGTGCATTTTGTATTAAATCCCGACGCAATTTCTATGTTTCATCGTCAATGTGAAGGTCCCTGAGATAGAGTAAAGCTGCAGTAGTGTATCGGAATCCAATACGTATCTCCCAGGAAACGCTCAAACCAAACCACAAACACTGGGAAGAGTTACTCTTCTTGTACATAAGTCGGCATTGAGGCTTTTGTATTAAATCCCGACGCAATTTCTGTGCTTCTTCGTCAATGTGAAGGTACAACAAATAGAGTAAAGCTGCAGTAGTGCATCGGAATCTAATACTGATCCCACAGGAAACGCTCATATCAAACCACAAACAATGAGAAGAATTACTCTTCTTCTACTTAAGTCAGCATTGTGCCTTTTGTATTAAATCCAGACGCAATTTCTGTATTTCATCGTCAACGTGAAGGTCCAAGGGATAGATTAAAGCTGCAGTAATGCATCGATATCTAAAACTGATCTCCCAGAAAACGGTCAAACCAAAACAGAAATAATGAGAAGATTAAATCTTCTTCTACTTAAGTCGGCATTGTGCCTTTTGTATTAATTCCCGACGCAATTTCTGTGTTTCATCGTCAATGTGAAGTTCCAAGGGACAGAGTAAAACAGCAGCAGTGCATCGGAATCCAAACCTGATCTCTCAGGAAGCGCTCAAAGCAAACCACAAACAATGAGAAGATTTACTCTTCTTGTACTTCAGTGGGCATTGTGCCTTTTGTCTTAAATCACGACGCAATTTCTGTGTTTCATCGTCAATGTGAAGGTCCAAGGGATAGAGTAAATCTGCAGTATTGCAGCGGATTCTAATTCTGATCTCCCGAGAAACGTTCAAAGCAAACCTCAAACAATGAGAAGATTTACTCTTCTTGTACTTGAGTCTGCATTGTGCGATTTGTATTAAATCCCGACGCAATTTCTGTGTTTCATCATCAATGTGAAATCCCAATGGATAGAGTAAAGCTGCAGTAGTGCATCGGAATCTAATACTGATCTCCAAGGAAACGCTCAAAGCAAACCAGACACAATGGGAGCATTACTCGTCTTACACTCAAGTCGGCATTGTGCCTTTTGTATTAAATCCCGACGCAATTTCTTTGTTTCATCGTCAATTAGAAGGTCAAAGGGATAACACAGCAGTAGTGCATCGGAATCTAATACTGATCTCCCAAAAACGTTGAAAGTAATCCACAAACAATGAGAAGATTTTCTCTTCTTGTACTTAAGTCAGCAATGTGCGTATTGTATTAAATCACGACGCCAATTCTCTGTTTCATCGTCAATGTTAAGGTCCAAGGGATAGAGTAAAGCTGCAGTAGTGCACCGGAAACTAATACTTATCTCCCAGGAGTCGCTCAAACCAAATCACCAACAAGGAGAAAATTTACTCTTCTTGTACTTATCTCGGCATTGTGCATTTTGTATTAAATCCCGACGCAATTTCTGTGTTTCATCGTCAATATGAAAGTCCAAGGGATAGAGTAAAGCTGCAGTAGTGCATCGGAATCTAATACTGATCTCCATGAAACGCTCAAAGCAAACCACAAACAATGAGAAGATTTACTCCTCTTGTACTTAAGTCGGCATTGTGACCTTTGTATTAAATCCCGACGCAATTTCTGTGTTTCATCGCAACGTGAAGGTCCAAAGGATAGAGTAAAGCAGCAGTAGTGCATCGGAATCCAACACGTATCTCCCAGGAAACGCTCAAACCAAACCACAAACACTGGGAAGAGTTACTCTTCTTGTACTTAAGTCGGTATTGAGCCTTCTGTATTAAAACCCGACGCAATTTCTGTGCTTGTTCGTCAATGTGAAGCTCCAAGGGATAGAATAAAGCTGCAGTAGTCAATCCGAATCTAATACTGATCTCCCCGGAAACGCTCAAAGCGAACCACAAACAATGAGAAGATTTACTCTTCTTGTACTTAAGTCGGCATTGTGTCTTTTGTGTTAAATCCCGACGCTATTTCTGTGTTTCGTCGTCAATGTGAAGGTCCCAGGGATAGAGTAAATCTGCAGTAGTACATCGGAATCTAATACTCATCTCCCAGGACTGGCTCAAAGGAAACCACAAGCAATGAGATGATAAACTCTTCTTGAACTTAGGTAGGCATTGTGCCCTTTGTATTAAATCCGTACGCAATTTCGGTGTTTCATCGTCAATGTGAAGGTACAAGGGATAGAGTAAAGCTACAGTAGTGCATCGGAATTAAATAATTATCTCGTAGGAAACGCTGAAAGCAAACCACGAACAATGAGAAGATTTACTCTTCTCGTACTTAAGTCCGCATCGTGCATTTTGTATTAAATCCCGACGCAATTTCAGTGTTTCATCGTAAATTTCAAAGTCCAAGGGATTGAGTAAAGCTGCAGTCGTGCATCGGAATCTAATACTGATCCCCCAGGAAAAGCTCACATCAAACCACGAACAATGAGAAGATTTACTCCTCTCGTACTTAAGTCCGCATCGTGCATATTGTATTAAATCCCGACGCAATTTCTATGTTTCATCGTCAATGTGAAGGTCCCTGAGATAGAGTAAAGCTGCAGTAGTGTATCGGAATCCAATACGTATCTCCCAGGAAACGCTCAAAACAAACCACAAACACTGGGAAGAGTTACTCTTCTTGTACATAAGTCGGCATTGAGACCTTTGTATTAAATCCCGACGCAATTTCTGTGCTTCTTCGTCAATGTGAAGGTCCAAGAAATAGAGTAAAGCTGCAGTAGTGCATCGGAATCTAATACTGATCCCCCAGGAAACGCTCATATCAAACCACAAACAATGAGAAGAATTACTCTTCTTCTACTTAAGTCAGCATTGTGCCTTTTGTATTAAATCCCGATGCAATTTCTGTATTTCATCGTCAACGTGAAGGTCCAAGGGATACAGTAAAGCTGCAGTAGTGCATCGAAATCTATTTCTGATCTCCTAGAAAACGCTCAAAGCAAAACAGAAACAATGAGAAGATTTACTCTTCTTGTTCTTAAGTCGGCATTGTGCCTTTTGTATTAATCCCGACGCAATTTCTGTGTTTCATTCTCAATGTGAAGGTCCAAGAGATAGATTTAAGCTGCAGTAATGCATCGAAATCTAATACTGATCTCCCAGAAAATGCTCAAAGCAAAACAGAAATAATGAGAAGATTAACTCTTCTTGTACTTAAGTCGGCATTGTGCCTTTTGTATTAATTCCCGACGCAATTTCTGTGTTTCATCGTCAATGTGAAGTTCCAAGGGATAGAGTAAATCAGCAGCAGTGCATCGGAATCCAAACCTGATCTCCCAGGAAGCGCTCAGAGCAAACCACAAACAATGAGAAGATTTACTCTTCTGCCACTTAAGTCAGCATTGTGCCTTTTGTATTAAATCCCGACGCAATTTCTGTGTTTCATCGTCAATGTGAAGGTCCAAGGGATACAGTAAAGCTGCAGTAGTGCATCGAAATCTAATACTGATCTCCCGGAAAACGCTCAAAGCAAAACAGAAACAAGGAGAAGAATAACTCTTCTTGTACTTAAGTCGGCATTGTGCCTTTTGTATTAAATCCCGACGCAATTTCTGTGTTTCATCGTCAATGTGAACTTCCATGGGTTTGAGTATAGCCGCAGTAGTGCATCGTAATCTAATACTGATCTCCAAGGAAATGCTCAAAGCAAACCACAAACAATGAGATGATTTAGTCTTCTTGTGCTTAAGTCGGCATTGTGCTTTTTGTATTAAATCCCGACGAAATTTCTGTGTTTCATCGTGAATGTTAAGGTCCAAGAGATAGAGTAACGCTGCAGTAGTGAATCGGAATTAGATACCGATCCCCCAGGAAACGCTCAAAGACAAACCACAAACAATGAGAATATTTACCCTTCTTGTACTTAAGTTTGCATTATGAACTTTGTATTAAATCCCGACACAATCTCTGTGTTTCATCGTCAAAGTGAAGTTCCAAGGGTTAGAGTGCATCGGAATCTAATACTGATCTCCCAGGAAACGCTCACAGCAAACCACGAAGAATGAGAAGATTTACTCTTCTTGTACTTAAGTCGGCATTGTGCCTTTTGTATTAGATCCCGACGCAGTTTATTTGTTTCATCGTCAATGTGAAGGTCCAAGGGATAGAGTGAAGCTGCAGTACTGCATCGGAATCTAATACTGGTCCCGCAGGAAACGCTCCAAGCAAACCACAAACAATGAGAAGATTTACTTGTTTTGTACTTAAGTTGGCATAGTGCTTTTGTAATAAATCCCGACGCAATTTCTGTGTTTCATCGTCAATGTGAAGGTCCAGGAGATAGAGTAAGGCTGCAGTAGTGCATAGGAAACTAATACTTATCTCCCAGGAATTGCTTATACGAAATTACAAAGAATGAGAAGATTTACTCTTCTTGTACTTATGTCGGCATTGTGCATTTTGTATTAAATCCCGACGCAATTTCTGTGGTTCATCGTCAATGCCAAAGTCCAAGGGATAGTGTAAAGCTGCAGTAGTGCATCGGAATCTAATACTGAAATCCATGAAACGCTCAAAGCAAACCACAAACAATGAGAAGATTTACGCCTCTTGTACTTAAGTCGGCATTGTGACCTTTGAATTAAATCCCGACGCAATTTCTGTGTTTCATCGTCGATGTGAAGTTCCAAGGGATAGAGTAAAGCTGCAGTAATGCATCGGAATCTAATACTGATTTCCCACGAAACGCTCAAAGCAAACCACAAACAACAAGAGGATTTACTCATCTTGTACTTAAGTCGGAATTGTGCCTTTTGTGTTAAATTCCGACGCAATTTCTGTGTTTCAACGTAAATGTGAAGGTCCAAGGGATAAAGTAAAGCTGCAGTAGTGCATCGGAATCCAACACTTATCTTCCGGAAAACGCTAAAACAAAAGCACAAACAATGAGAAGATTTACTCTTCTTGCTTATAAGTCGGCATTGTGCCTTTTGTAATCATTCCCAACACGATTTCTGTGTTTCATCGTAAATGTGAAAGTCCAAGGGATTTAGTAAAGTTGCAGTAGTGCATCGGAATATAATACCTATCTCGCAGGAATCGCTCAAAGCAAACCACGAACAATGAGAAGATTTACTCCTCTTGTACTTAAGTCGGCATTGTGCCTTTTGTATTAAATCCTGACGCAATTTCTGTGTTTCATCGTCAATGTGAACGTCAAAGGGTTAGAGTAAAGCTCCAAAAGTGCATCGGAATCTAATACTGATCTCCCAGGAAACGCTCAAAGCAAACCACAAACAATGAAAAGATATACTCTTCTTGTGTTTAAGTCGGCATTGCGCGTTTTGTATCAAATCCCGACGTAGATTCTGTGTTTCATCGTCAATGTGAAAGTCCAATGGATAGAGTAAAGCTGCTGTAGTGCATCGGAATCTAATACTGATCTCCCAGGAAACGCTCAAAGCAAACCACACAATGGGAAGATTTACTCTTCTTACACTCAAGTCGGCATAGTGCCTTTTGTATTATATCCCGCCGCAATTTCTTTGTTTCATCGTCAATTTGAAGATCCAAGGGATAACGCAGCAGTAGTGAATCGGAATCTAATACTGATCTCCATGAAACGCTCAAAGCAAACCACAAACAATGAGAAGATTTACTCCTCTTGTACGTAAGTCGGCATTGTGACCTTTGAATTAAATCCTGACGCAATTTCTGTGTTTCATCGTCAATGTGAATGACCAAGGGTTAGAGTAAAGCTCCAAAAGTGCATCGGAATCTAATACTGATCTCCCAAGAAACGCTCAAAGCAAACCGCAAACAATGAAAAGAGATACTCTTCTTGTGCTTAAGTCGGCATTGCGCGTTTTGTATTAAATCCTGACGCAATTTCTGTGTTTCATCGTCAATGTGAAGGTCCAACGGGGAGAGTAAAGCTGCAGTAGCGCATCGGATTCTAATTCTGATCTCCCGAGAAACGCTCAAAGCAAACCTCAAACAATGAGAAGATTTGCCCTTCTTGTACTTAAGTCAGCATTGTGGGTTTTGTATCAAATCCCGAAGTAATTTCTGTGTTTCATCGTCAATGTGAAAGTCCAATGGATAGAGTAAAGCTGCAGTAGTGCATCGTAATCTAATACTGATCTCCTAGAAAACGCTCAAAGCAAGCCACACAATGGGAAGATTTACTCTTCTTACACTCAAGTCGGCATTGTGCCTTTTGTATTAAATCCCGACGCAATTTCTTTGTTTCATCGTCAATTGGAAGGTCCAAGGGATAACGCAGCAGTAGTGAATCGGAATATAATACTGATCTCCCAGGAAACGCTCAAAGCAATCCACAAACAATGGGAAGATTTTCTCTTCTTGTACTTAAGTCAGCATTGTGCCTTTTGTATTAAATCACGACGCGATTTCTGTGTTTCATCGTCAATGTGAAGGTCCAAGGGATAGAGTAAAGCTGCAGTAGTGCTTCGGAAACTAACACTTATCTCCCAGGAGTTGCTCAAACCAAATCACAAACAATGAGAAGATTTACTCTTCTTGTACTTATGTCGGCATTGTGCATTTTGTCTTAAATCCCGACGTAATTTCTGTGTTTCATCGTCAATGTGAAAGTCCAAGGGATTGAGTAAAGCTGCATTAGTGCATCGTAATCTAATATTGATCTCCATGAAACGCTCAAAGCAAACCACAAACAATGAGAAGATTTACTTGTTTTGTACTTAAGTTGGCATAGTGCTTTTGTATTAAATCCCGACGCAATTTCTGTGTTTCATCGTCAATGTGTAGGTCCAGGGGATAGAGTAAGGCTGCAGTAGTGCATCGGAAACTAATACTTATCTCCCAGGAATCGCTTATACCAAATCACAAAGAATGAGGAGATTTACTCTTCTTGAACTTATGTCGGCATTGTGCATTTTGTATTAAATCCCGACGCAATTTCTGTGGTTCATCGTCAAGGCGAAAGTCCAAGGGATAGTGTAAAGCTGCAGTAGTGCATCGGAATCTAATACTGATTTCCATGAAACGCTCAAAGCAAACCACAAACAATGAGAAGATTTACTCCTCTTGTACTTAAGTCGGCATTGTGCCTTTTGTGTTCAATCCCGACGCTATTTCTGTGCTTCTTCGTCAATGTGAGGGTCCAAGGGATAGAATAAAGCTGCAGTAGTCCATCGGAATCTATTACTGATCCCCCAGGAAACGCTCAAAGCGAACCGCAAGCAATGAGAAAAGTTACTCTTCTTGCCCTTAAGTCGGCATTGTGCGTTTTGTATTAAATCCAGACGCAATTTCTGTGTTTCATCGTCGTTGTGACGTTGCAAGGGATAGAGTAAAGCTGCAGTAATGCATCGGAATCTAATACTGATCTCCCACGAAACGCTCAAAGCAAACCACGAACAATCAAAAGATTTTCTCATCTTGTTCATAAGTCGGCATTGTGCCTTTTGTGTTAAATCCCGACCCAATTTCTGTGTTTCAACGTCAATGTGAAGGACCAAGGGATAGAGTAAAGCTGCAGTACTGCATCGGAATCCAACACTGATCTCCCACGAAACGCTCAAAGCAAACCACAAACAATGGGAAGATTTACTCTTCTGGTACATAAGTCAGCATTGTGCGTTTTGTATTAAATCCCACCGCAATTTCTGTGTTTCATCGTCAATGTGAATGTCCGAGGGATAGAGAAAAGCTGCAGAAGTGCATCGGAATCTGATACTCATGTCCCAGGACTCGCTCAAAGGAAACCACAAACAATGAGATGAATTACTCTTCTTGTACTAAGGTAGGCATTGTGCCTTTTGTATTTAGTCCCGACGCAATTTCGGTATTTCATCGTCAATGTGAAGGTGCAAGGGATAGAGTAAAGCTACAGTAGTGCATCGGAATCTAATACTGATCTCCCAGGAAGCGCTCAAAGCAAACCACGAACAATGAGAAGATTTACTCTTCTTGTACTTATGTCGGAATTGTGCCATTTGCATTAAATCCCGACGCTATTTCTGTGATTGATCGTAAATGTGAAGTTCCAAGGGTTAGAGGGCATCGGAATTTAATACTGATCTCCATGGAAACGCTTATAGCAAACCACGAAGAATGAGAAGATTTACTCTTCTTGTACTTAAGTCGGCATTGTGCCTTTTGTATTAGATCCCGACGCAATTTATGTGTTTCATCGTCAATGTTAAGGTCGAAGGGATAGTGTAAAGGTGCAGAAGTGCATCGGAATCTAATACTGATCTCCCAGGAAACGCTAAAAGTAAACCATAAACAATGAGAAGATTTACTCTTCTTGTACTTAAGTAGACATTGTGCCGTTTGTATTGAATCCCGACGTAAAATCTGTGTTTCATCTTCATTGTGAAGGTCCAAAGGACAGAGTAAAGCTGCAGAAGTGCATCTGAATCAAATACTGATCCCTCATTAAACGCTCAAAGCAAACCACAAACAATGAGAAGATTTATTCTTCTTGTACTTAGGTCGGCATTGTGCCTTTTGTATTAAATCCCGACGCTATTTCTGTGTTTCATCGTCAATGTGAAGGTATAACGGACAGAGTAAAGCTGCCGTAGTGTATCGGAATCTAATACTGACCTCCCAACAAACGCTCAAAGCAAACCACAGACAGTAAGTAGATTGACTATTCTTGTACTTAAGTCGGCATTATGCTTTTGTATTAAATCCCGACGCAAAATCTGTGTTTCATCGTCAATGTGAAAGTGCAAGGGATAGAGTAAAGCTGCAGTAGTGCATCGGAATCTAATACTGATCTCCCAGGAAACGCACAAAGCAAACCACAATCAATGAGAAGATTTAATCTTCTTGTACTTTAGTCGGCATTGTGCCTTTTGTATTAAATCCCGACGAAAAAATCTGTGTTTCATCGTCAATGTGAAGGTCCAAGAGATAGAGTATAGCTGCAGTACTGCATCGGAATCTAATATTGATCCCGCAGGAAAAGCTCAAAGCAAACCACAAACAATGAGAAGTTTAACTCTTCTTGTACTTAAGTCAGCATTGTACCTTTTGTATTAAACCCAGACGCAAAAACTGTGTTTCATCCTCAATGTGAAGGTGCAAGGGATAGAGTAAAGCTGCAGTAGTGCATTGGAATCTAATACTGATCTCCCAGGAAACGCTCAACGCAAACCATAAACAATGAGAAGATTTACTCTTCTTGTACTTCAGTCGGCATTGTGCCTTTTGTCTTAAATCCCGACGCAATTTCTGTGTTTCATCGTCAATGTGAAGGTCCAAGGGATAGAGTAAAGCTGCAGTAGTGCATCGGACTCTAATACTGATCCCCCAGGAGACGCTCATAGCAAACCAGAAAACAATGAGAAGATTTACTCTTCTTGTACTTAAGTCGGCCTTATGCCTTTTGTCTTAAATCCCGACGCAATTTCTGTGTTTCAAGGTCAATGTGAAGGTCCAAGGGATAGAGTAAAGCTGCAGTAGTGCATCGGAATCCAATACTTATCTCCCAGAAAACGCTAAAACCTAACCACACACAATGAGAAGATTTACTCTTCTTGTTTATAAGTCGGCATTGTGCATTTTGTATTATATCCCGACGCTATTTCTGTGCTTCATCGTCAATGTGAAGGTCCAAGGGATAGAGTAAAGCTGCAGTAGTGCATCGGAATCTAAAACTTATCTCGCAGGAAACGTTCAAAGCAAACCACGAACAATGAGAAGATTTACTCCTCTTGTACTTAAGTCGGCATTGTGCCTTTTGTATTAAATCCTGACGCAATTTCTGCGTTTCATCGTCAATGTGAACGTCCAAGGGTTAGAGTAAGGCTGCAAAAGTGCATCGGAATCAAATACTGATCTCCCAGGAAACGCTCAAAGCAAACCGCAAACAATGAAAAGATTTACTCTTCTTGTACGTAAGTCGGCATTGCACGATTTGTACTAAATCCCTACGCAATTTCTTTGTTTCATCGTCAATTTGAAGGTCCAAGGGATAACACAGCTGTAGTGAATCGGAATCTACTTCTGATCTCCCAGGAAACGCTCAAAGCAAACCACGAACAAAGAGCAGATTTACTCCTCTTGTACTTAAGTCTACATTGAGCCTTTTGTATTAAATCCCGACGCGATTTCTGTGTTTCATCGTCAATGTGAAGGTCCAAGGGATAGAGTAAAGCTGCAGTATTGCATCGGAATCTAATACTTATCTCGCAGGAAACGTTCAAAGCAAACCACGAACAATGAGAAGATTTAATCCTCTTGTACCTAAGTAGGCATTGTGACCTTTGAATTAAATCCCGACGCAATTTCTGTGTTTCATCGTCGATGTGAAGTTTCAAGGGATAGAGTAAAGCTGCAGTAATGCATCGGAATCTAATACTGGTCTCCCACGAAACGCTCAAAGCAAACCACAAACAATGAGAAGATTTACTCTTCTTGTACTTAAGTCAGCATTGTGCGTTTTGTATTAAATCCCGACGCAATTTCTGTGTTTCGTCGTCAATGTGAAGGTCCCAGGGATAGAGTAATGTTGCAGTAGTGCATCGGAATCTAATTCTGATCTCCCGAGAAACGCTCAAAGCAACCCTCAAACAATGAGAAGCTTTACTCTTCTTGTACTTAAGTCAGCATTGTGCGTTTTGTATTAAATCCCGACGCAATTTCTGTGTTTCGTCGTCAATGTGAAGGTCCCAGGGATAGAGTAAAGTTGCAGTAGTGCATCGGAATCTAATACTCATCTCCCAGGACTCGCTCAAAGGAAACCACAAGCAATGAGATGATTTACTCTTCTTGTACTTAGGTAGGCATAGTGCCTTTTGTATTAAATCCCGACCCAATTTCTATGTTTCATCGTCAATGTGAAAGTCCAAGGGATAGAGTAAAGCTGCAGTAGTGCATCGGAATCGAATACTGATCTCCATGAAACGCTCAAAGCAAACCACAAACAATGAGAAGATTTATTCCTCTTGGACTTAAGTCGGCATTGTGACCTTTGAATTAAATCTCGACGCAATTTCTGTGTTTCATCGTCGATGTGAAGTTTCAAGGGATAGAGTAAAGCTGCAGTAATGCATCGGAATCTAATACTGATCTCCCACGAAACGCTCAAAGCAAGACACAAACAATGAGAAGATTTTCTCTTCTGGTACTTAAGTCAGCATTGTGCGTTTTTTATTAAATCCCGACGCAATTTCTGTGCTTCTTCGTCAATGTGAAGGTCCAAGGGATAGAATAAAGCTGCAGTAGTGCATCGGAATCCAATACAGATCCCCCAGGAAACGCTCCTGGCAAACCACAAACAATGAGAAAATTTACTCCTCTAGTACTTAAGTCGGCATTGTGCCCTTTGTATTAAATCCAGACGCATTTTCTGTGTTTCATCGTCTATGTGAAGTTCCAAGGGATAGAGTAAAGCTGCAGTAATGCATCGGAATCTAATACTGATCTCCCACGAAACGCTCAAAGCAAACCACGAACAATGAATAGATTTTCTCATCTTGTACTTAAGTCGGCATTGTGCCTTTTGTGTTAAATCCCGACGCAATTTCTGTGTTTCAACGTCAATGTGAAGGTCCAAGGGATAGAGTAAAGCTGCAGTAGTTCATCGGAATGCAATACTTATCTCCCAGGAAACGCTCTAACCAAACCACAAACAATGAGAAGATTTACTCTTCTGGTTAATAAGTCGGCATTGTGCCTTCTGTATTAAATCCCGACGCGATTTCTATGTTTCAACGTCAATGTGGAGGTGCAAGGGATCGAGTGAAGCTGCAGTACTGCATCGGAGTCTAATACTGGTCCCCCAGGATACGCTCCAAGCAAACCACAAACAATGAGAAGATATTCTCTTCTTGTACTTAAGTTGGCATAGTGAATTTTGTATTAAATCCCGACGCAATTTCTGTGTTTCATCGTCAATGTGAAGGTCCAAGGGATAGGGTAAAGCTTCAGTAGTGCATCGGATTCTAATTCTGATCTCCCGAGAAACGCTCAAAATAAACCTCAAACAATGAGAAGATTTACTCTTCTTGTACTTAAGTCAGCATTGTGCGTTTTGTATTAAATCCCGACGCAATTTCAGTGTTTCGTCGTAAATGTGAAGGTCCCAGGGATAGAGTAAAGCTGCAGTAGTGCATCGGAATCTAATACTTATCTCGCAGGTAACGCTCAAAGCAAACCACGAACATTGAGCAGATTTACTCCTCTTGTACTTAAGTCTACATTGAGCCTTTTGTATTAAATCCTGACGCAATTTCTGTGTTTCATCGTCAATTTGAAGATCCAAGTGTTAGAGTAAAGCTGCAGAAGTGCATCGGAATCTAATACTGATCTTCCAGGAAACGCTCAAAGCAAACCGCAAACAATGAGAAGATTTACTCTTCTTGTACTTAAGTCGGCGTTGCGCGTTTTGTATTAAATCCCGACGCCATTTCGGTGTTTCATCGTCAATGTGAAGGTCCAAGGGATAGGGTAGAGCTTCAGTAGTGCATCGGATTCTAATTCTGATCTCCCGAGAAACGCTCAAAGCAAACCTCAAACAATGAGAAGATTTACTCTTCTTGTACTTAAGTCAGCATTGTGCGTTTTGTATTAAATCCCGACGCAATTTCAGTGTTTCATCGTCAAAGTGAAAGTCCAAGGGATAGAGTAAAGCTGCAGTAGTGCATCGGAATCCAATACTGATCGCCATGAAACGCTCAAAGCAAACCACAAACAATGAGAAGATTTATTCCTCTTGGACTTAAGTCGGCATTGTGACCTTTGAATTAAATCCCGACGCAATATCTGTGTTTCATCGTCGATGTGAAGTTTCAAGGGATAGAGTGAAGCTGCAGTAATGCATCGGAATCTAATACTGGTCTCCCACGAAACGCTCAAAGCAAACCACAAACAATGAGAAGATTTACTCTTCTGGTACTTAAGTCAGCATTGTGCGTTTTGTATTAAATCCCGACGCAATTTCTGTGCTTCTTCTCAAAGTGAAGGTCCAAGGGATAGAATAAAGCTGCAGTAGTGCATCGGAATCCAATACAGATCCCCCAGGAAACGTTCCTGGCAAACCACAAACAATGATGAAATTTACTCCTCTTGTCCTTATGTCGGCATTGTGCCTTTTGTATTAAATCCAGACGCAATTTCTGTGTTTCATCGTCTATGTGAAGTTCCAAGGGTTAGAGTAAAGCTGCAGTAATGCATCGGAATCTAATACTGATCCCCCACGAAACGCTCAAAGCAAAACCACGAACAATGAAAAGATTTTCTCATCTTGTATTTAAGTCGGCATTGTGCCTTTTGTGTTAAATCCCGACGCAATTTCTGTGTTTCAACGTCAATGTGAAGGTCCAAGGGATAGAGTAAAGCTGCAGCAGTGCATCGGAATCCAATACTTATCTCCCAGGAAACGCTCAAACCAAACCACAAACAATGAGAATATTTACTCTTCTGGTTAATAAGTCAGCATTGTGCGTTTTGTATTAAATCCCGACGCAGTTTCTGTGTTTCATCGTCAATGTGAAAGTCCAATGGATAGAGTAAAGCTGTCGTAGTGCATTGGAATGTAATACTGATCTCCCAGGAAACGCTCAAAGGAAACCAGACACAATGGGAAGATTTACTCTTCTTACACTCAAGTCGGCATTGCGACTTTTTTATTAAATCCCGACGCAATTTCTTTGTTTCATCGTCAATTTGAAGGTCCAAGGGATAACGCAGCTGTAGTGCTTCGGGATCAACTACTGATCTCCCCGGAAACGATCAAAGCAATCCACAAACACTGAGAAGATTTTCTCTTCTTGTACTTAGGTCAGCATTGTGCCTTTTGTATTAAATCACGACGCGATTTCTGTATTTCATCGTCAATGTGAAGGTCCAAGGGATAGAGTAATGCTGCAGTAGTGCATCGGAAACTAATACTTATCTCCTAGGAGACGCCCAAACCAAATCAAAAACAATGAGAAGATTTACTCTTCTTGTACTTATGTCGGCATGGTGAATTTTGTATTAAATCCCGACGCAATTTCTGTGTTTCATCGTCAATGTGAAAGTCCAAGGGATAGAGAAAAGCTGCAGTAGTGCATCGAAATCAAACACGTATCTCCCAGGAAACGCTCAAACCAAACCACAAACACTGGGAAGAGTTAATCTTCTTGTACTTAAGTCGGCATTGAGCCTTTTGTATTAAATCTGGACGCAATTTCTGTGCTTCTTCGTCAATGTGATGGTATAAGGGATAGAATAAAGCTGCAGTAGTTCATCGGAATCTAATACTGATCCCCAAGGAAACGCTCAAAGCGAACCACAAACAATGAGAAAATTTACTCTTCTTGTACTTAAGTCAGCATTGTGTCTTTTGTGTTACATCCCGACGCTGTTTCTGTGTTTCATCGTCAATTTGAAGGTCCAAGGGATAGAGTAAAGCTGCAATAGTGCATCGGAATCCAATACAGATCCCCCAGGAAACGCTCCTGGCATACTACAAACAATGAGAAAATTTACTCTTCTTGTCCTTAAGTCGGCATTATGCCTTTTGTATTAAATCCAGACGCAATTTCTTTGTTTCATCGTCTATGTGAAGTTCCAAGGGTTAGAGTAAGGTTGCAGTAATGCATCGGAATCTGATACTGATTTCCCACGAAACGCTCAAAGCAAACCACGAACAATGAAAAGATTTTCTCATCTTGTACTTAAGTCGGCATTGTGCATTTTGTATTAAATTCCGACGCGATTTCTGTGCTTCATCGTCAATGTGAAGGTCCAAGGGATAGAGTAAAGCTGCAGTAGTGCATCGGAATCTAATACTTATCTCGCAGGAAACGTCCAAAGCAAACCACGAGCAATGAGAAGATTTACTCCTCTTGTACTTAAGTCGGCATTGTGCCTTTTGTATTAAATCCTGACGCAATTTCTGTGTTTCATCGTCAATGTGAACGTCCAAGGTTTAGAGTAAAACTGCAAAAGTGCATCGGAATCTTATACTAATCTCCCAGGAAACGCTCAAATCAAACCGCAAACAATGAAAAGATTTACTCTTCTTGTACTTAAGTCAGCATTGTGCGTCTTGTATTAAATCCCGACGCAATTTCTGTGTTTCATCTTCAATGTGAAAGTCCAATGGATAGAGTAAAGCTGCAGTAGTGCATCGGAATCTAATACTGAACTCCCAGGAAACGCTCAAAGCAAACCAGACACAATGGGAAGATTTACTCTTCTTATACTCAAGTCAGCATTGTGCCTTTTGTATTAAATCCGGATCCAATTTCTGTGTTTCAACGCCAATGTGAAAGTCCAAGGGATAGAGTAAAGCTGCAGTAGTGCATCGGAATCTAATTCTGATTTCCATGAAACGCTCAAAGGCAACCACAAACAATGAGAAGATTTCCTCCTCTTGTACTTAAGTCGGCATTTTGACCTTTGTAATAAATCCCGACGCAATTTCTGTGTTTCATCGCAATGGGAAGGTCCAAGGGATAGAGTAAAGCAGCAGTAGTGCATCGGAATACAACACGTATCTCCCAGGAAACGGTCAAACCAAACCACAAACACTGGGAAGAGTTACTCTTCTTGTACTTAAGTCGGCATTGAGAATTTTGTATTAAATCCCGACGCAATTTCTGTGTGTCATTGTCAATGTGAAGGTGCAAGAGATAGAGTAAAGCTGCAGTAGTGCATCGGAATCCAAACCTGATCTCCCAGGAAGCACTCAAAGCAAACCACAAACAATGAGAAGATTTACTCTTCTTCTACTTAAGTCAGCATTGTGCCTTTTGTATTAAATCCCGACGCTATTTCTGTGATTCATCGTCAATGTGAAGTTCCAAGGGTTAGAGTGCATCGGAATCTAATACTGAACTCCCAGGAAACGCTCAAAGCAAACCATAAACAATGAGAAGATTTACTGTTCTTGTACTTAAGTCGGCATTGTGCCTTTTGTATTAGATCCCGACGTAATATATGTGTTTTACCGTCAATGTGAAGGACCAAGGGATAGTGTAAAGCTGCAGAAGTGCGTCGGAATCTAATACTTATCTCCCAGGAAACGATCATATCAAACCACAAACAATGAAAAGATTTACTCTTCTTATACTTATGTCAGCATTTTTCCTTTTGTATTAAATCCCGAATCAATTTCAGTGTTTTATCGTCAATGTAAAGATCCAAAGGTTAGAGTGCAATGGAATCAAATACTGATCCCTCAGGAGACGCTTAAAGCAAACCACAAACAATGAGATCATTTACTATACTTCTACTTAAGTCGGCATTGAGCCTTTCGTATTAAATCCCGATGTAATTTCTGTGTTTCATCGTCAATGTGAAGATCCAAAGGTTAGAGTGCTTCGGAATCTAATACTGATCTCCCAGGAAACGCTCAAAGCAAACCAGAAACAATGAGATGATTTACTCTTCTGGTGCTTAAGTCGTTATTGAGCCTTTTGTATTCAATCCCGACGCAATTTCCGTGTTTCATCGTCAATGTGAAGGTCCAAAGTGTAGAGTACAGCTGCAGTAGTCAATCGGAATTTACTACTGATCTCCCAGGAATCGCTTAAAACAAACCACAAACAACGAGAAGATTACACTCTTCTTGTACTTAAGTCGGCATTGTGTCTTTTGTATTAAATCCCAACGCAATTTCTGTGTTTCAACGTCAATGTGAAGGTACAAGGGTCTGAGTAAAGCTGCCATAGTGCATCGGAATCTGATACTGATCTCACAGGATACGCTCAAAGCAAACCACAGACAATAAGAAGATTGACTCTTCTTGAACTTAAGTCGGCATTGTGCATTTTGTATTAAATCCCGATGAAAAATCTGTGGTTCATCTTCACTGTGAAGGTCTTAGAGATAGAGTAAAACTGCAGTAATGCATCGGAATCTAATACTGATCTCCCAGGAAACGCTCAAAGCAAACCATAAACAATGAGAAGATTTACTCTCCTTGTACTTAAGTCGACATTGTGCCTTTTGTCTTAAATCCCGATGCAATTTCTGTGTTTCATCGTCAATGTAAAGGTCCAAGGGATAGAGTAAAGCTGCAGTAGTGCATCGGAATCTAATACTGATCTCCCAAGAAACGCTCAAAGCAAACCACAAACAATGAGAAGATTCACTCTTCTTGTACTTAAGTCGACATTGTGCCTTTTGTATTAAATCCCCTCGTAAAATCTGTGTTTCATCTTCATTGTGAAGGTCCACGGTATAGAGTAAAGCTGCAGAAGTGCATCGGAATCAAAAACTGATCCCCCATTAAACGCTCAAAGCAAAGCACAAACAATGAGAAGATTGACTCTTTTTGTACTTAAGTCGACATTGTGCATTTTGTATTAATTCCCGACGCAAAATCTTTGGTTCATCTTCAATGTGAAGGTCCAAGGGATGGAGTAAAGCTGCAGTAGTGCATCGGAATCTAATACTGATCTCCCAGGAATCGCTCAAAGCTAACCATATACTTTGAGAAGATTTACTCTTCTTGTTCTTAAGTCGGAATTGCCATTTTGTGTTAAGTCCCTATGCAATTTCTGTGTTTCATCGTCAATGTGAAGGTCCAAGGGATAGAGTAAAGTTGCAGAAGTGCATCGGAATCTAATACTGATCTCCCAGGAAACGTTCAAAGCAAACCATAAATAATGAAAAAATTTACTCCTCTTGTACTTAGGTCGGCATTGAGCCTTTTGTATTAAATCCGGACGCAATTTCTGTGCTTCTTCGTCAATGTGATGGTCCAAGGGATAGAATAAAGCTGCAGTAGTTCATCGAAATCTAATACTGATCCCCAAGGAAACGCTCAAAGCGAACCACAAACAATGAGAAAATTTACACTTCTTGTACTTAAGTCAGCATTGTGTCTTTTGTGTTACATCCCGACGCTGTTTCTGTGATTCATCGTCAATTTGAAGGTCCAAGGGATAGATTAAAGCTGCAATAGTGCATCGGAATCCAATACAGATCCCCCAGGAAACGCTCCTGGCATACCACAAACAATGAGAAAATTTACTCTTCTTGTCCTTAAGTCGGCATTATGCCCTTTGTATTAAATCCAGACGCAATTTCTGTGTTTCATCGTCTATCTGAAGTTCCAAGGGTTAGAGTAAGGTTGCAGTAATGCATCGGAATCTAATACTGATCTCCCACGAAACGCTCAAAGCAAACCACGAACAATGAAAAGATTTTCTCATCTTGTACTTAAGTCGGCATTGTGCCTATAGTATTAAATTCTGACGCGATTTCTGTGTTTCATCGTCAATGTGAAGGTCCAAGGGATAGAGTAAAGCTGCAGTAGTGCATCGGAATCTAATACTTATCTCGCAGGAAACGTTCAAAGCAAACCACGAACAATGAGAAGATTTACTCCTCTTTTACTTAAGTCGGCATTGTGCCTTTTGTTTTACATCCTGACGCAATTTCTGTGTTTCATCGTCAATGTGAACGTCCAAGGTTTAGAGTAAAACTGCAAAAGTGCATTGGGATCTTATACTGATCTCCCAGGAAACGCTCAAATCAAACCGCAAACAATGAAAAGATTTACTCTTCTTGTACTTAAGTCAGCATTGTGCGTTTTGTATTAAATCCCGACGCAATTTCTGTGTTTCATCGTCAATGTGAAGGTCCAATGGATAGAGTAAAGCTGCAGTAGTGCATCGGAATCTAATACTGAACTCCCAGGAAACGCTCAAAGCAAACCAGACACAATGGGAAGATTTACTCATCTTATACTCAAGTCGGCATTGTGCCTTTTGTATTAAATCCCGACGCAATTTCTTTGTTTCATCGTCAATGTGAAGGTCCAAGGGATAGAGTAAAGCCGCAGTAGTGCATCGGAAACTAATACTTATCTCCCAGGAGTCGCTCAAATCAAATCACAAACAATGAGAAGATTTACTCTTCTTGTACTTATGTCGGCATTGTGCATTTTGTATTAAATCCGGACCCAATTTCTGTGTTTCAACGTCAATGCGAAAGTCCAAGGGATAGAGTAAAGCTGCAGTTGTGCATCGGAATCTAATTGTGATCTCCATGAAACGCTCAAAGGCAACTACAAACAATGAGAAGATTTTCTCCTCTTGTACTTAAGTCGGCATTGTGACCGTTGTAATAAATCCCGACGCAATTTCTGTGTTTCATCGCAATGGGAAGGTCCAAGGGATAGAGTAAAGCAGCAGTAGTGCATCGGAATACAACACGTATCTCCCAGGAAACGGTCATACCAAACCACAAACACTGGAAGAGTTACTCTTCTTGTACTTAAGTCGGCATTGTGCCTTTTATGTTAAATCCCGACGCAATTTCTGTGTTTCAACGTCAATGTGAAGGTCCAAGGGACAGAGTAAAGCTGCAGTAGTCCATCGGAATCCAATACTTATCTCCCAAGAAACGCTCAAACCAAACCACAAACAATGAGAAGATTTACTCTTCTGGTTTATTCGTCGGCATTGTGCCTTTTGTATTAAATCCCGACGCGATATCTATGTTTCATCGTCAATGTGGAGGTGCAAGGGATAGAGTGAAGCTGCAGTACTGCATCGGAATCTAATACTGGTCCACCAGGAAACGCTCCAAGCAAACCACAAACAATGAGAAGATTTAATCTTCTTGTACTTAAGTTGGCATAGTGCCTTTTGTATTAAATTCCGACGCAATTTCTGTGTTTCATCGTCAATGTGAAGGTCCCAGGGATAGAGTAAAGCTGCAGTAGTGCATCGGAATCTAATACTTATCTCGCAGGAAACGCTCAAAGCTAACCACGAACAATGAGCAGATTTACTCCTCATGTACTTAAGATGGCATTGAGCCTTTTGTATTAAATCCTGACGCAATATCTGTGTTTCATCGTCAATTTGAAGATCCAAGTGTTAGAGTACAGCTGCAGAAGTGCATCGGAATCTAATACTGATCTCTCAGGAAACGCTCAAAGCAAACCGCAAACAATGAGAAGATTTACTCTTCTTGTACTTATGTCGGCATTGCGCGTTTTGTATTAAATCCTGACGCCATTTCTGTGTTTCTTCGTCAATTTTAAGTTCCAAGCTATAGAGTAAATCTTCAGTAGTGCACCGGAATCTAGTGCAGATCTTCCAGGAAACGCTCAAAGCAAGACACAAAATATGAGAAGATTTACTCTTCTTGTACTTAAGTCGGCATTGTGCCTTTTGTATTAAATACCGACGCAATTTCTGTGTGTCATTGTCAATGTGAAGGTCCAAGAGATAGAGTAAAGCTGCAGTAGTGCATCGGAATCTAATACTGATCCCCCAGGTAACGCTCATATCAAACCACAAACAATGAGAGGATCTACTCTTTTTGTACGTAAGTTGACATTGTGCCTTTTGTATTAAATCCCGACGCAATTTCTGTGTTTCATCGTCAATGTGAAGGTCCAAGGGATAGTGTAAAGCTGCAGAAGTGCTTCGGAATCTAATACTTATCTCCCAGGAGACGATCATATCAAACCACAAACAATGAAAAGATTTACTCTTCTTATACTTATGTCAGCATTTTTCCTTTTGTATTAAATCCCGAATCATTTTCAGTGTTTTATCGTCAATGTGAAGATCCAAAGGTTAGAGTGCAATGGAATCCAATACTGATCTCTCAGGAGACGCTTAAAGCAAACCACAAACAATGATATCATTTACTCTACTTCTACGTATGTCGGCATTGTGCCTTTCGTATTAAATCCCAATGCAATTTCTGTGTTTCATCGTCAATGTGAAGATCCAAAGGTTAGAGTGCATCGGAATCTAGTACTGATCTCCCAGGAAACGCTCAAAGCAAACCAGAATCAATGAGATGATTTACTCTTCTGGTGCTTAAGTCGTTATTGAGCCTTTTGTATTCAATCCCGACGCAATTTCCGTGTTTCATTGTCAATGTGAAGGTCCAAAGTGTAGAGTACAGCTGCAGTAGTCAATCGGAATTTACTACTGATCTCCCAGGAATCGCTTAAAACAAACCACAAACAACGAGAAGATTTACTCTTCTTGTACTGAAGTCGGGATTGTGTCTTTTGTATTAAATCCCAACGCAATTTCTGTGTTTCAACGTCAATGTGAAGGTACAAGGGTCAGAGTAAAGCTGCCATAGTGCATCGGAATCTGATACTGATCTCACAGGATGCGCTCAAAGCAAACCACAAACAATAAGAAGGTTGACTCTTCTTGAACTTAAATCGGCATTGTGCATGTTGTATTAAATCCCGACGCTAAATCTGTGGTTCATCTTCACTGTGAAGGTCTTAGAGATAGAGTAAAACTGCAGTAATTCATCGGAATCTAATACTGATCTCCCAGGAAACGCTCAAAGCAAACCATAAACTTTGAGAAGATTTACTCTTCTTGTTCTTAAGTCGGAATTGCCATTTTGTATTAAGTCCCTATGCAATTTCTGTGTTTCATCGTCAATGTGAAGGTCCAAGAGATAGAGTAAAGCTGCAGAAGTGCATCGGAATCTAATACTGATCTCCCAGGAAACGCTCAAAGCAAACCATAAATAATGAAAAGATTTACTCCTCTTGTACTTAGGTCAGAATTGTGCCTTTTGTATTAAATCCCGACGCAATTTCGGTGTTTCATCGTCAATGTGAAGGTACAAGGGACAGAGTAAAGCTGCCGTAGTGCATCGGAATCTAATACTGATCCCCCAGGAAACGCTCAAAGCAAACCATAAACAATTAGAAAATTTACTCTTCTTGTACTAATGTCGGCATTGTGCCTTTTGTCTTAAATCCCTACTCAATTTCTATGTTTCATTGTCAATGTGAAGGTACAAGGGATAGAGTAAATCTGCAGTAGTGCATCGGAATCTAATACAGATTCCCCAGGAAACGCACAAAGCAAACCACAAACAACGAGAAGATTTACTCTTCTTGTACTTAAATCGGCATTGTGCCTTTTGTATTAAATCCCGACGCAAAATCTGTGTTTCATCGTCAATGTGAAGGTCCAAGTGATATAGTAGAGCTGCAGTAGTGCATCGGAATCTAATACTGATCCCCCAGGAAACGCACAAAGCAAACCACAAACAATGAGAAGATTTACTTTTCTTGTACTTATGTCGGCTTTGTGCATTTTTTATTAAATCCCGACGCAAAATCTGATGGTCATCTTCAATGTGAAGGTCCTGGGGATAGAGTAAAGCTGCAGTAGTGCATCGGAATCTAAAACTGATCAGCCAGGAAACGCTCAAAGCAAACCAAATACAATGAGAAGATATACTCTTCTTGTACTTAACCTGGCATTGTGCCGTTTGTCTTAAATCCCGACGTAATTTCTGTGTTTCATAGTCAATGGGAAGGTCCTAGGGATAGCATAATTCTGCAGTAGTGCATCGCAATCTAATACTGATCTCCCAGGAATCGCTGAAAACAAACCACAAACAATGAGAAGATTTACTCTTCTTGTACTTATGTCGGCATTGTGCCCTTCGTATTTAATCCCGAAGGAATTTCTGTGTTTCATCGTCAATTTGAATGTACAAGGGTCAGAGTAAGGCTGCCATAGTGCATCGAAATCTAATACTGATCTGCCAGGAAACGCTCAAAGCAAACCTTAAACAATGAGAAGATTTACTCTTTCCGTACTTAAATCGGTACTGTGCCTTTTGTATTAAATGCCGTCACAATTTCTGTGTTTCATCGTCAATGTGAAGGTCCAAGGGGTAGAGTCAAGCTACAGTAATGCATCCAAATATAATACTGATCGCCCAGGAAACGCTCAAAGCGAACCTCAAGCAATGAGCTGATACACTCTTCATGTATATAAGTCGGCATTGTGACTTTTGTATTAAATCCCGAGGCAATATCTGTGTTTCATCGTCAATGTGAAGGTCGAAGGGGTTGAATAAAGCTACAGTAGTGCATCGGAATCTAATACTGATCTCCCAGGAATCGCTTAAAGGGAAACACATACAAAGAGAAGATTTACTCTTCTTGTACTTCAGAACGCATTGTGCATTTCGTATTAAATCCCGACGCAATATCTGTGTTTCATCGTCAATGCGAAGGTCCAAGCGATAGAGCAAAGCTGCAGTTGTGAATCGGAATGTAGTACTGATCCCCCAGGAAACGCTCAAAACAAACCACAAACAATGAGAAGATTTAATCTTCTTCTACTTAAGTCGGCTTGTGCCTTTTGTATTAAATACCGACGCTAAATCTGTGTTTCATCGTCAATGTGACGGTCCAAGGGATAGAGTAAAGCTGCAATAGTGCATCAGAATCTAATACTGATCTCCCAGGAAACGCTCAAAGCAAACCATAAACAATGATAAGATTTACTCTTCTTGTACTTTAGTCGGAATTGAGCCTTTAGTCATAAATCCTGACGCAATTTCTGTGTTTCATCGTCAATGTGAAGGTCCAAGGGATAGAGGATGGCTGCAATAGTGCTTCGGAATCTAATTCTGGTCTCCCAGGAAACGCTCAAAGCAAACCACAAACAATGTGAAGACTTACTCTTCTTGATCTTAAGTCGGCATTGTGCCTTTTGTATTAAATTCCGACGCAATTTCTGTGTTTCATCGTCATTGTAAATGTCCAAGGGATAGAGTAAAGCTGCAGTAGTGCATCGTAATCTAATACTGATCCCCCAGGAAACGCTCAAAGATAACTACAAATAATCCGAAGATTTACTCTTCTTGTACTTAGGTCGGCATTGTGCCATTTGTAATAAATCCCGACGCAATTTTTGTGGTGCATCGTCAATGTGAAGGGCCAAGGAATAGAGTAAAGCTGCAGTAGTGTGTCGGAATCTTATACTGATCCCCCAGGAAACACTCAAAGCAAACCACAAACAATGTGAAGACTTACTCTTCTTGTAATTAAGTCGGCATTGTGCCTATTGTATTAAAGCCCAACGCAATTTCTGTTTTTCATCGTCAATGTAAAGCCCCAAGGGGTAGAGTAAAGCCACAGTAGTTCATCGGAATCAAATACTGATCTTCAAAGGAAACGCTGAATAAAACCATATACAATGAGAAGATTTACTCTTCTTGTACTGAAGTCGGCATTGTGCCTTTTGTATCAAATCCCGACGCAATATCTGTGTTCCATCATCAATATGAAGGTCCAAGGGATAGAGTAAAGCTGCAGTAGTGCATCGGAATCCTATACATATCTCCCAGGAAACGCTCAAAGCAAACCAGAAACAATGAGACGATTTACTCTTCTTGTACTTAAATCGTCATTTTGCCTTTTTCCTTAAATCCCGATGCAATATCTGTGTTTCATCGCCGATGTGAAGATCCTAGGGATAGAGTAAACCTGCAGTAGTGCATCGGAATCTAATACTTATCTCCCAGGAGAGGAACTAAGCAAACCACAACCAATGAGAAGATTAACTCTTCTTGTACTGAAGTCGGCGTCGTGCCTTTTGTGTTAAATCCCGACGCAACTTTTGTGTTTCATCGTCAAAGGGAAGGTCCAAGGGTTAGAGAAAAGCTGCAGTAGTGCATCGGAATCTAATACTGATTTCCCAGGAGACGCTCAAAACAAACGACAAACAATGAGAAGACTTACTCATCTTGTACTTAGGTCGGCATTGTGCCTTTTGTGTTAAATCCCGACGCAATATCTGTCTTTCATCGTCAATGTGAAGCTCCAAGGGATACAGTAAAGCTGCAGTAGTGCATCGGAATCTAATACTTATCTCCCAGGTGACGAACAAAGCAAACCACAACCAATGAGAAGATTAACTCTTCTTGTACTAAAGTCGGCATTGTGCCTTTTGTGTTAAATCCCGACGCAACTTCTGTGTTTCATCGTCAAAGGGAAGGTCCTAGGGATAGAGTAAAGCAGCAGTAGTGTAACGGAATCTAATACTGATCTCCCAGGAAACGCTCAAAGCATATCACAGACCATGGGTAGATTTACTCTTCTTCTACTTAGGTCGGCAATGTGAATCTTGTATTAAATCCAGACGCAATTTATGTTTCATCGTCAATGTTAAGGTCCAAAGAATAGAGTAAAGCTGCAGTCGTGCATCGGAATCTAATACTGATCCCCCAGGAAACGCTCAAAGCAAACTACAAACAATCTGAAGATTTACTCTTCTTGTACTTAGGTCGGCATTGTGCCTTTTGTATTAAATTCCGACGCAATTTTAGTGTTGCATCGTCAATGTGAAGGGCCAAGGGATAGAGAAAATCTGCAGCAGTACATTGGAATCTAATACTGATCCCCCAGGATACCCTCAAGCTAAGCACAAGCAATGAGAAGATTTACTCTTCTTTCACTTAAGTCGGCTTTGTGCCTTTTGTAATAAATCCCAAAGCAATTTGAGTGTTTCATCGTCAATGTGAAGGTCCAAGGGATAGAGTAAAGCGTAAGTAGTGAATCGCAATCTAATACTGATCTCCTAGGAAACGCTCAAAGCATATCACAAACACTAGGAAGATTTACCCTTCTTGTTCTTAAGTCGGATTAATGCCTTTTGTCCTTAATCCCGACGCAATTTGTGCGTTTCAGCGTCAATGTGAAGGTCCATGGGATAGAGAAAATCGGCAGTAGCGCATCGGTATTAAATACTGATCTCCCAGGAAACACTCAAAGCAAACCACAAATAATGAGAAGATTTACCCTTCTTGTACTTAAGTCGGAATTGAGTCTTTTGCATTAAATCCCGACGCTATTTCTGGTTTCATCGTCAATTTGAACGTTCAAGGTGTAGAGTAAAGCTGCAGTAGTGCATCGGAATCATATAATGATCTCCCAGGAAATGCTCAAAGCAAACCACAAACAATGAGAAGATTTACTCTTCTTGTACTTATGTCGACATTGTGCCTTTCGTATTAAATCCGGTTGCAATTTCTGTCTTTCATCGTCAATGTGAAGGTCCAAGGGATAGAGTAATCATGCAGTAGTGCATCGGAATCTAATACTTATCTCTCAGGAAACGCTCAAAGCTAACCGGAACAATGGGAAGATTTACTCTTCTTGTACTTAAGTCGGCATTGAGCCATTTGTATTAAATTCCGACGCAATTTCTGTGTTTCATCGTCAATGGGAAAGTACAAGGGATAGAGTAAAGCTGCAGTAGCGGATCGGAATCTATCACTCATCTCCCAGGAAACGCCCAAAGCAAACATCAAACAATGAGAAGATTTACTCTTCTTCTACTTAAGATGGCATTATGCCTTTTGTATTAATCCCGACGAAATTTCTGCGTATCATCGTCAATGAGAAGGTCCAAGGGATAGAGTAAAGCTGCAGTAGTGCATCGTAATCTGCTACTGATCTTCCAGGAAACACTCAAAGCAATCAACAAACAATGACAAGATTTACTCTTCTTGTACTTAAGACGGCATTGGGCCTTTTGTATTAAATCCCGTCGCAAGTTCTGTGTTTCATCGTCAAAGGGAAGGTCCAAGGGTTGGAGTAAAGCTGCAGTAGTGCATCGGAATCTAATACTGCTTTCCCAGGAGACGCTCAAAGCAAACGACAAACAATGAGAAGATTTACTCATCTTGTACTTAGGTCGGCATTGTGCCTTTTGTATTAAATCCCGACGCAATATCTGTCTTTCATCGTCAATGTGAAGCTCCAAGGGATAGAGTAAAGCTGCAGTAGTGCATCGGAATCTAATACTTATCTCCCAGGAGACGATCAAAGCAAACCCCAACCAATGAGAAGATTTACTCTTCTTGTACTAAAGTAGGCATTGTGCCTTTTGTGTTAAATCCCGACGAAATAATTGTTTCATCGTCAATGTGAAGTTTTAAGGGAAAGTGCTAAGCTGCAGTAGTGCAACGGAATCTAATACTGATCTCACAGGAAACGCTCAAAGCAAACCACAAACAATGGGAAGATTTACTCTTCTTGTACTTAATTCGGCATTGTGCCTTTTGTATTAAATCCCGACGCTAATTCTATTTTTCATCGTCAATGGCAAGATCCAAGTGTAGAGAAAAACTGCAGTAGTGCATCAGAATCTATTATTGATTTCCCAGCAGACGCTCAAAACAAACAACAAACGATGAGAAGATTTACTCTTCTTGTACATAAGTCGGCATTCTGCCTTTAGTATTAAATCCCGAAGCTATTTCTTGTTTCATCGTCAATTTGAACGTTCAAGGGTAAGAGTAAAGCTGCAGTAGTGCATCGGAATCTAATACTGATCTCCCAGGAAAAGCTCAAAGCAAACCACAAACAATGAGAAGATTTACTCTTCTTGTACTGAAGTCGGCAATGTGCCTTTTGTATTAAATCCCGACGCAACTTCTGTGTTTCATCGTCAATGTGAAGGTCTAAGGAATAGAGTAGAGCTGCAGTAGTACATCGGAATCAAATACCGATCACCCAGGATACGCTCAAAGCTAACCACAAGCAATGAGAAGATTTACTCTTCTAGTACTTAAGACGGCTTTGTGCCTTTTGTATTAAATTCCGACGCAATTTGAGTGTTTCATCGTCAATTTGAAGGTCCAAGCGATAGAGTAAAGCTGAAGTAGTGCATCGGAATCTAATACTGATCTCCTAGGAAACGCTCAAATCAAACCACAAACAATGAGAAGATTTACCCTTCATATACTTAAGTCGGCATTGTAGCCTGTGTCTTAAATCCAGACGCAATTTCTGTTTTACATCGTCAATGTGAAGGTCCACGGCATAGAGTAAATCTGCAGTAGTGCTACGGAATCTAATACTGATCTCCCAGGAAACGCTCAAAGCAAACCACAAACAATGAGAAGATTTACCCTTCTTCTACTTAAGTCGGCATTGTGATTTTTGTATTGAATCCCGACGCAATTTCTGTGTTTCATCGTCAATGGGAAGGTCCAAGGGATAGAGTAAAGCTGTAGTAGTGAATCGGAATCTAGTACTGATCTTCCAGGAAACGCTCAAAGCAAACCACAAACTTTGAGAAGATTTAATGTTCTTCTACTTAACTCGGGATTTTCCTTTTATATTTAATCCCGACGCAATTTCCGTGTTCCATCGTCAATGAGAAGGTCCAAGGGATAGAGTAAATCTGCAGTAGTGAATCGGAATCTAGTACTAATCTCCCACGAAACGCTCAAAGCAAACCATAAACAATTAGAAGTTTTACTCTTCTTGTACTTAAGTCGGCATTGTGCCTTATGTATTAAATCCCGACGCAACTTCTGTGTCTCATCGTCAATGGGAAGGTCCAAGGGATAGAGTGAAGCTGCAGTAGTGCATGGGAATCTAACACTGATTTACCAGGAGACGCTCAAAACAAACCACAAACAATGACAAGATTTACTCATCTTGTACTTAGGTCGGCATTGTGCCTTTTGTATTAAATCCCGACGCAATATCTGTCTTTCATCGTCAATGTGAAGCTCCAAGGGATAGAGTAAAGCTGCAGTAGTGCATCGGAATCTAATACTTATCTCCAAGGAGACGAACAAAGCAAACCACAACCAATGAGAAGATTAACTCTTCTTGTACTAATGTCGGCATTGTGCCTTTTGTGTTAAATCCCGACGCAACTTCTGTGTTTCATCGTCAAAGGGAAGGTCCTAGGGATAGAGTAAAGCAGCAGTAGTGTAACGGAATCTAATACTGATCTCCCAGGAAACGCTCAAAGCATATCACAGACCATGGGTAGAATTACTCTTCTTCTACTTAGGTCGGCAATGTAAATCTTGTATTAAATCCCGACGCAATTTATGTTTCATCGTCAATGTTAAGGCCAAGGAATAGAGTAAAGCTGCAGTAGTTCATCGGAATCAAATACTGATCCCCCAGGAAACGCCCAAAGCAAACTACAAACAATCTGAAGATTTACTCTTCTTGTACTTAGGTCGGCATCGTATCTTTTGTATTAAATTCCGACGCAATTTTAGTGTTGCATCGTCAATGTGAAGGGCCAAGGGATAGAGAAAATCTGCAGCAGTACATTGGATTCTAATACTGATCCCCCAGGATAGCCTCAAGCTAAGCACAAGGAATGAGAAGATTTACTCTTCTTTCACTTAAGTCGGCTTTGTGCCTTTTGTAATAAATCCCAACGCAATTTGAGTGTTTCATCGTCAATGTGAAGGTCCAAGGGATAGAGTAAAGCGTAAGTAGTGCGCCGGAATCTAATACTGATCTCCCAGGAAAGGATCAAAGCAAACCACAAACACTGAGAAGATTTACTCTTCTTGTACTTAAGTCGGATTTATGCCTTTTGTCTTTAATCCCGACGCAATTTCTGCTTTTCAGCGTCAATGTGCAGGTTCACGGGATAGAGAAAATCGGCAGTAGTCCATCGGAATTAAATACTGATCTCCCAGGAAACGCTCAAAGCAAACCACAAGTAATGAGAAGATTTACCCTTCTTGTACTTAAGTTGGAATTGAGTCTTTTGTATTAAATCCCGACGCTATTTCTGGTTTCATCGTCAATTTGAACGTTGAAGGGATAGAGTAAAGCGGCAGTAGTGCATCGGAATCATATAATGATCTCCCAGGAAATGCTCAAAGCAAACCACAAACAATGAGAAGATTTACTCTTCTTGTACTTATGTTGACATTGTGCCTTTCGTATTAAATCCCGATGCAATTTCTGTCTTTCATCGTCAATGTGAAGGTCCAAGGGATAGAGTAATCATGCAGTAGTGCATCGGAATCTATTACTTATATCTCAGGAAACGCTCAAAGCTAACCGTAACAATGGGAAGATTTACTCTTCTTGTACTTAAGTCGGCATTGAACAATTTGTATTAAATTCCGACGCAATTTCTGTGTTTCATCGTCAATGAAAAGGTCCAAGGGCTAGAGTAAAGCTGCAGTAGTGCATCGTAATCTAGTACTGATCTTCCAGGAAACGGTCAAAGCAATCAACAAACAATGAGAAGATTTACTCTTCTTGTACTTAAGACGGCATTGCGCCTTTTGTATTAAATCCCGAAGCAACTTCTGTGTTTCATCGTCAAAGGGAAGGTCCAAGGGTTAGAGTAAAGCTGCAGTAGTGCATCGGAATCCAATACTGCTTTCCCAGTAGACGCTCAAAGCAAACGACAAACAATGAGAAGATTTACTCATCTTGTACTTAGGTCGGCATTGTGCCTTTTGTATTAAATCCCGACGCAATATCTGTCTTTCATCGTCAATGTGATGCTCCAAGGGATAGAGTAAAGCTGCAGTAGTGCATCGGAATCTAATACTTATCTCCCAGGAGACGATCAAAGCAAACCACAATTAATGAGAAGATTTACTCTTCTTGTACTAAAGTAAGCATTGTGCCTTTTGTGTTAAATCCCGACGAAATAACTGTGTTTCATCGTCAATGTGAAGGTCTAAGGGAAAGTGTAAAGCTGCAGTAGTGCAACGGAATCTAATACTGATCTCACAGGAAACGATCAAAGCAAACCACAAACAATGAGAAGATTTACTCTTCTTGTACTTAATTCGGCATTGTGCCTTTTGTATTAAATCCCGATGCTAACTCTATTTTTCATCGTCAATGGCAAGATCCAAGTGTAGAGAAAAACTGCAGTAGTGCATCAGAATCTATTATTGATTTCCCAGCAGACGCTCAAAACAAACCACAAACGATGAGAAGATTTACTCTTCTTGTACATAAGTCGGCATTCTGCCTTTTGTATTAAATCCCGAAGCTATTTCTGGTTTCATCGTCAATTTGATCGTTCAAGGAATAGAGTAAAGCTGCAGTAGTGCATCGGAATCAAATACTGATCACCCAGGATACGCTCAAAGCTAACTACAAGCAATGAGAAGAATTACTCTACTAGTACTTAAGTCGGCTTTGTGCCTTTTGTATTAAATTCCGACGCAATTTGAGTGTTTCATCGTCAATTTGAAGGTCCAAGCGATAGAGTAAAGCTGAAGTAGTGCATCGGAATCTAATACTGATCCCCTAGGAAACGCTCAAAGCAAACCACAAACAATGAGAAGATTTAACCTTCTTATACTTAAGTCGGCATTGTAGCCTGTGTCTTAAATCCAGACGCAATTTCTGTTTTACATCGTCAATGTGAAGGTCCACGGCATAGAGTAAATCTGCAGTAGTGCTACGGAATCTAATACTGATCTCCCAGGAAACGCTCAAAGCAAACCACAAACAATGAGAAGATTTACCCTTCTTCTACTTAAGTCGGCATTGTGATTTTTGTATTGAATCCCGACGCAATTTCTGTGTTTCATCGTCAATGAGAAGGTCCAAGGGATAGAGTAAAGCTGTAGTAGTGAATCGGAATCTAGTACTGATCTTCCAGGAGACGCTCAAAGCAAACCACAAACTTTGAGAACATTTAATCTTCTTCTACTTAACTCGGAATTTTCCATTTATATTAAATCCCGACGCAATTTCCGTGTTCCATCGTCAATGAGAAGGTCCAAGGGATAGAGTAAATCTGCAGTAGTGAAACGGAATCTAGTACTGATCTCCCACGAAACGCTCAAAGCAAACCACAAACAATTAGAAGATTTACTCTTCTTGTACTTAAGTCGGCATTGTGCCTTATGTATTAAATCCCGACGCAACTTATGTGTCTCATCGTCAATGGGAAGGTCCAAGGGATAGAGTGAAGCTGCAGTAGTGCATGGGAATCTAATACTGATTTACCAGGAGACGCTCAAAACAAACCACAAACAATAAGAAGATTTACTCATCTTGTACTTAGGTCGGCATTGTGCCTTTTGTATTAAATCCCGACGCTATTACTGTGTTTCATCGTCAATGTGAAGGTCTAAGGGATAGAGTAAAGCTGCAGTAGTGCATCGGAATCTAATACTGATCTCCCAGGAATTGCTCAAAGCAAACCTCAAACAATGAAAAGATTTACTCTCCTTGTACATAAGTCGGCATTGTGCCTTTTGCATTAAATCCCGACGCAATTTCTGTCTTTCATCGTCATTGTGAAGATCCAAGGGGTAGAGTATAATTGCAGTAGTGCATCGGAATCTAGTACTGGTCTCCCAGTAAACCCTCAAAGTAAACCACAAACAATGAGAAGATTTACTCTTCTTGTACTTAAGTCGGCATTGTGCCTTTTGTATTAAATCCCGACGCAATTTCTGTGTTTCATCGTCAACGTGAAGGTCCTAGGGATAGAGTAAAGCTGCAGTAGTGCATCGGAATCTAATACAGATCTCCCTGGAAACGCTCAAAATAAACCACAAAAAGGAGAAGATTTACTATTCTTGTACTTAAGTCGGCATTGTGCCTCTTTATTAAATAACGATGCAATGTCTGAGTTTCATCGTCAATGTGAAGGTCCAACGGATAGAGTAAGGCTACAGTAGTGAACCGGAATCTAATACTGATCTCCCAGTAAAAAGCTCCAAGCAAACCACAAACAATGAGAAGATTTAACCTTCCTGTACTTAAGTCGGCATTGTGCCTTTTGTATTAAATCCGGACGCAATTTCTGTGTTACATCGTCAATGTGAAGGTCCAAGGGATACAGTGAAGTTGCAGGAATGCATGGGAATATAATTCTGATCTTCCAGGAAACGCTCAAAGCAACCCAGAAATAATGAGAAGATTTACTCGTTTTGTACTTAAGTCGGCATTATGCATTATGTATCAAATCCTGTCGCAAATTCTGAGTTTCATCGTCAATGTGAAGGTCCAAGGGATAGAGTAATTCTGCAGTAGTGAATCGGAATCTAATACTGATCTCCCAGGAAACGCACCAAGCAAACCACAAAAAATGTGAAGATTTACTCTTCTTGTTCCTAAGTCGGCATTGTGCCGTTTGTATTAAATCCCGACGCAATTTCTGTGTTTCATCGTCAACGAGAAGGTCCCAGGAATAGAATAATGCTGCAGTAGTGCATCGGAATATAATACTTATCTCACAGAAACCGCTCAAAGCAAACCAGAAACATAGAGAAGATTTACTCTTCTTGTACATGAGTCGGCATTGTGCCTTTTGGATTAAATCCCGACGCAAAATCTGTGTTTCATCGGCAATGTGAAGATCCAATGGATACAGTAAAGCTGCTGTAGTGCATCGGAATCTAACTCTGCTTTCCCAGGAAGCGCTCAAAACAAACCATAAACAATGAGACGATTTACTCTTCTTGTTCCTAAGTCGGCATTGTGCCGTTTGTATTAAATCCCGACGCTATTTCTGTGTTTCATCGTCAACGAGAAGGTCCCAGGAATAGAGTAATGCTGCAGTAGTGCATCGGAATATAATACTTATCTCACAGAAACCGCTCAAAGCAAACCAGAAACATTGAGAAGATTTACTCTTCTTGTACTTAGGTCGCCATTGTGCCTTTTGTTTTAATTCCCGACGCAATTTCTGTGTTTCATCGTCAATGTGAAAGTCCAAGTGATAGAGTGAAGCTGCAGTAGTGCATCAGATTCAAATACTAATCTCCCAGGAGACGCTCAGAGCAAACCACAAACAATGAGGATATATACTCTTCTTGTACTTAAGTCGGCATTGTGCATTTCGTATTAAATCCCGACGCAATTTCTGTGTTTCATCGTCAATGGGAAGGTCCAAGTGATAGAGTAAAGCTGCAGAAGTACATCGGAATTTAATACTGATCTGCCAGGAAACGCTCAAAGCAAACCATAAACAATGAGAATATTTACTCTTCTTCTACTTAAGTCGGCATTGTGCATTTTGTATTAAATCCCGACGCAATTTCTATTTCTCATCTTCAATGGGAATGTCCAAGGGATAGAGAAAAGCTGCAGTAGTGCATCGGAATATAATACTGATCTCCCAGGAAACGCTCAAAGCTAACCACAAACAATTAAATGATGTACTCCTCCTGTACTTAGGTCGGAATTGTGCCTTTTGTATTAAATCCCGACGAAATTTCTGTGTTTCATCGTCAATGAGAAGGTCCAAGGGATACAGTAAAGCTGCAGTAGTGCATCGGAATCTAGTACTGATCTCCCAGGAAACGCTCAAAGCAAACCACAAACAATGAGAAGATTTACTCTTCTTGTACTTAAGTCAGCATTTTGCCTTTTGCATTAAACCCGACACAATATCTGTGTTTCATCGTCAATGTGAAGGTCCAAGGGATAGAGTAAAGCTGCAGTAGTGCTTCAGATTCAAAAACTGATCTCCCAGGAGAAGCTCAAAGCAAACCAGAAACAATGAGAAGATATACTCTTCTTGTACTTAAGTCGGCATTGTGCATTTTGTATCAAATCCCGGTGCAATTTCTGTGGTTCATCGTCAATGGGATGTCCAAGGGATAGAGTAAAGCTGCAGTAGTGAATCGGAATATATTACTGATCTCCCAGGAAACGTTCAAAGCGAACCACAAACTATGAGAATATTTACTCTTCTTCTACTTAAGTCGGCATTGTCCGTTTTGTATTAAATGCCGACGCAATATCTGTGTTTCATCGTCAATGTGAAGGTCCAAGGGATAGAGTACAGCTGCAGTAGTGCATCAGATTCAAATACTGTTCTCCCACGAGACGCTCAAAGCAAACCAGAAACAATGAGAAGATATACTCTTCTTGTACTTAAGTCGGCATTGTGCATTTTGTATTAAATCCCGACGCTATTTCTGTGTTTCATCGTCAATGGGAAGGTCCAAGGGATAGAGTAAAGCTGCAGTAATGCATCGGAAAATAATACTGATCTCCCAGGAAACGCTCAAAGCGAACCACAAACTATGAGAAGATTTACTCTTCTTGGACTTAAGTCGGCATTGTGCCTTTTGTATTAAATCCCGACGTAATATCTGTGTTCATCGTCAATGAGAAGGTCCAAGGGATAAAGCTGCAATAGTGCATCGGAATCTAATACTGATATCCCAGGAAACGCTCAAAGCAAACCACAAACAATGAGAAGATTAACTCTTCTTGTACTTAGGTCGCCATTATGCCTTTTGTATTAATTCCCGACGCAATTTCTGTGTTTCATCGTCAATGTGAAGGTCCAAAGAATAGAGTAAAAGCTGCAGTAGTGCATCGGAATCATGTACTGATCTGCCAGAAAACGCTCAAAGGAAACCACAAACAATGAGAAGATTTACTCATCTTGTACTTAAGTCGGCATTGTGCCTCTTGTATTAAATCCCGACGCAATTTCTGTCTTTCATCGTCATTGTGAAGGTCCGAGGGTTAGAGTAAGGTTACAGTAGTGCATCGGAATCTTATACTGATCTCCAAGGAAACCCTCAAAGCAAACCAAAAACAATGACAAGATTTACTCTTCTTGTACTTAGATCGGCATTGTACCTTTTGTATTAAATCCCGACGCAATTTCTGTGTTTCATCGTCAATGTGAATGTCGAAGGGACAGAGTGAAGCTGCAGTAGTGCATCAGATTCAAATACTGATCTCCCAGGAGACGCTCAGAGCAAACCACAAACAATGAGGATATATACTCTTCTTGTACTTAAGTCGGCATTGTGCATTTCGTATTAAATCCCGACGCAATTTCTGTGTTTCATCGTCAATGGGAAGGTCCAAGTGATAGAGTAAAGCTGCAGTAGTACATCGGAATATAATACTGATCTGCCAGGAAACGCTCAAAGCAAACCATAAACAATGAGAATATTTACTCTTCTTCTACTTAAGTCGGCATTGTGCATTTTGTATTAAATCCCGACGCAATTTCTATTTCTCATCTTCAATGGGAATGTCCAAGGGCTAGAGAAAAGCTGCAGTAGTGCATCGGAATATAATACTGATCTCCCAGGAAACGCTCAAAGCTAACCACAAACAATTAAATGATGTACTCCTCCTGTACTTAGGTCGGAATTGTGCCTTTTGTATTAAATCCCGACGTAATTTCTGTGTTTCATCGTCAATGAGAAGGTCCAAGGGATACAGTAAAGCTGCAGTAGTGCATCGGAATCTAGTACTGATCTCCCAGGAAACGCTCAAAGCAAACCACAAACAATGAGAAGATTTACTCTTCTTGTACTTAAGTCAGCATTTTGCCTTTTGCATTAAACCCGACACAATATCTGTGTTTCATCGTCAATGTGAAGGTCCAAGGGATAGAGTAAAGCTGCAGTAGTGCTTCAGATTCAAAAACTGATCTCCCAGGAGAAGCTCAAAGCAAACCAGAAACAATGAGAAGATATACTCTTCTTGTACTTAAGTCGGCATTGTGCATTTTGTATCAAATCCCGACGCAATTTCTGTGGTTCATCGTCAATGGGATGTCCAAGGGATAGAGTAAAGCTGCAGTAGTGCATCGGAATATATTACTGATCTCCCAGGAAACGTTCAAAGCGAACCACAAACTATGAGAATATTTACTCTTCTTCTACTTAAGTCGGCATTGTCCGTTTTGTATTAAATGCCGACGCCATATCTGTGTTTCATCGTCAATGTGAAGGTCCAAGGGATAGAGTACAGCTGCAGTAGTGCATCGGAATATAATACTTATCTCACAGAAACCGCTCAAAGCAAACCAGAAACATTGAGAAGATTTACTCTTCTTGTACTTAGGTCGCCATTGTGCCTTTTGTTTTAATTCCCGACGCAATTTCTGTGTTTCATCGTCAATGTGAAAGTCCAAGTGATAGAGTGAAGCTGCAGTAGTGCATCAGATTCAAATACTGATCTCCCAGGAGACGCTCAGAGCAAACCACAAACAATGAGGATATATACTCTTCTTGTACTTAAGTCGGCATTGTGCATTTCGTATTAAATCCCGACGCAATTTCTGTGTTTCATCGTCAATGGGAAGGTCCAAGTGATAGAGTAAAGCTGCAGTAGTACATCGGAATTTAATACTGATCTGCCAGGAAACGCTCAAAGCAAACCATAAACAATGAGAATATTTACTCTTCTTCTACTTAAGTCGGCATTGTGCATTTTGTATTAAATCCCGACGCAATTTCTATTTCTCATCTTCAATGGGAATGTCCAAGGGATAGAGAAAAGCTGCAGTAGTGCATCGGAATATAATACTGATCTCCCAGGAAACGCTCAAAGCTAACCACAAACAATTAAATGATGTACTCCTCCTGTACTTAGGTCGGAATTGTGCCTTTTGTATTAAATCCCGACGAAATTTCTGTGTTTCATCGTCAATGAGAAGGTCCAAGGGATACAGTAAAGCTGCAGTAGTGCATCGGAATCTAGTACTGATCTCCCAGGAAACGCTCAAAGCAAACCACAAACAATGAGAAGATTTACTCTTCTTGTACTTAAGTCAGCATTTTGCCTTTTGCATTAAACCCGACACAATATCTGTGTTTCATCGTCAATGTGAAGGTCCAAGGGATAGAGTAAAGCTGCAGTAGTGCTTCAGATTCAAAAACTGATCTCCCAGGAGAAGCTCAAAGCAAACCAGAAACAATGAGAAGATATACTCTTCTTGTACTTAAGTCGGCATTGTGCATTTTGTATCAAATCCCGGTGCAATTTCTGTGGTTCATCGTCAATGGGATGTCCAAGGGATAGAGTAAAGCTGCAGTAGTGAATCGGAATATATTACTGATCTCCCAGGAAACGTTCAAAGCGAACCACAAACTATGAGAATATTTACTCTTCTTCTACTTAAGTCGGCATTGTCCGTTTTGTATTAAATGCCGACGCAATATCTGTGTTTCATCGTCAATGTGAAGGTCCAAGGGATAGAGTACAGCTGCAGTAGTGCATCAGATTCAAATACTGTTCTCCCACGAGACGCTCAAAGCAAACCAGAAACAATGAGAAGATATACTCTTCTTGTACTTAAGTCGGCATTGTGCATTTTGTATTAAATCCCGACGCTATTTCTGTGTTTCATCGTCAATGGGAAGGTCCAAGGGATAGAGTAAAGCTGCAGTAATGCATCGGAAAATAATACTGATCTCCCAGGAAACGCTCAAAGCGAACCACAAACTATGAGAAGATTTACTCTTCTTGGACTTAAGTCGGCATTGTGCCTTTTGTATTAAATCCCGACGTAATATCTGTGTTCATCGTCAATGAGAAGGTCCAAGGGATAAAGCTGCAATAGTGCATCGGAATCTAATACTGATATCCCAGGAAACGCTCAAAGCAAACCACAAACAATGAGAAGATTAACTCTTCTTGTACTTAGGTCGCCATTATGCCTTTTGTATTAATTCCCGACGCAATTTCTGTGTTTCATCGTCAATGTGAAGGTCCAAAGAATAGAGTAAAAGCTGCAGTAGTGCATCGGAATCATGTACTGATCTGCCAGAAAACGCTCAAAGGAAACCACAAACAATGAGAAGATTTACTCATCTTGTACTTAAGTCGGCATTGTGCCTCTTGTATTAAATCCCGACGCAATTTCTGTCTTTCATCGTCATTGTGAAGGTCCGAGGGTTAGAGTAAGGTTACAGTAGTGCATCGGAATCTTATACTGATCTCCAAGGAAACCCTCAAAGCAAACCAAAAACAATGACAAGATTTACTCTTCTTGTACTTAGATCGGCATTGTACCTTTTGTATTAAATCCCGACGCAATTTCTGTGTTTCATCGTCAATGTGAATGTGGAAGGGACAGAGTGAAGCTGCAGTAGTGCATCAGATTCAAATACTGATCTCCCAGGAGACGCTCAGAGCAAACCACAAACAATGAGGATATATACTCTTCTTGTACTTAAGTCGGCATTGTGCATTTCGTATTAAATCCCGACGCAATTTCTGTGTTTCATCGTCAATGGGAAGGTCCAAGTGATAGAGTAAAGCTGCAGTAGTACATCGGAATATAATACTGATCTGCCAGGAAACGCTCAAAGCAAACCATAAACAATGAGAATATTTACTCTTCTTCTACTTAAGTCGGCATTGTGCATTTTGTATTAAATCCCGACGCAATTTCTATTTCTCATCTTCAATGGGAATGTCCAAGGGCTAGAGAAAAGCTGCAGTAGTGCATCGGAATATAATACTGATCTCCCAGGAAACGCTCAAAGCTAACCACAAACAATTAAATGATGTACTCCTCCTGTACTTAGGTCGGAATTGTGCCTTTTGTATTAAATCCCGACGTAATTTCTGTGTTTCATCGTCAATGAGAAGGTCCAAGGGATACAGTAAAGCTGCAGTAGTGCATCGGAATCTAGTACTGATCTCCCAGGAAACGCTCAAAGCAAACCACAAACAATGAGAAGATTTACTCTTCTTGTACTTAAGTCAGCATTTTGCCTTTTCCATTAAACCCGACACAATATCTGTGTTTCATCGTCAATGTGAAGGTCCAAGGGATAGAGTAAAGCTGCAGTAGTGCTTCAGATTCAAAAACTGATCTCCCAGGAGAAGCTCAAAGCAAACCAGAAACAATGAGAAGATATACTCTTCTTGTACTTAAGTCGGCATTGTGCATTTTGTATCAAATCCCGACGCAATTTCTGTGGTTCATCGTCAATGGGATGTCCAAGGGATAGAGTAAAGCTGCAGTAGTGCATCGGAATATATTACTGATCTCCCAGGAAACGTTCAAAGCGAACCACAAACTATGAGAATATTTACTCTTCTTCTACTTAAGTCGGCATTGTCCGTTTTGTATTAAATGCCGACGCCATATCTGTGTTTCATCGTCAATGTGAAGGTCCAAGGGATAGAGTACAGCTGCAGTAGTGCATCAGATTCAAATACTGTTCTCCCACGAGACGCTCAAAGCAAACCAGAAACAATGAGAAGATATACTCTTCTTGTACTTAAGTCGGCATTGTGCATTTTGTATTAAATCCCGACGCTATTTCTGTGTTTCATCGTCAATGGGAAGGTCCAAGGGATAGAGTAAAGCTGCAGTAATGCATCGGAAAATAATACTGATCTCCCAGGAAACGCTCAAAGCGAACGACAAACTATGAGAAGGTTTACTCTTCTTGGACTTAAGTCGGCATTGTGCCTTTTGTATTAAATCCCGACGTAATATCTGTGTTCATCGTCAATGAGAAGGTCCAAGGGATAAAGCTGCAATAGTGCATCGGAATCTAATACTGATATCCCAGGAAACGCTCAAAGCAAACCACAAACAATGAGAAGATTAACTCTTCTTGTACTTAGGTCGCCATTATGCCTTTTGTATTAATTCCCGACGCAATTTCTGTGTTTCATCGTCAATATGAAGGTCCAAAGAATAGAGTAAAAGCTGCAGTAGTGCATCGGAATCTTGTACTGATCTCCCAGAAAACGCTCAAAGGAAACCACAAACAATGAGAAGATTTACTCATCTTGTACTTAAGTCGGCATTGTGCCTCTTGTATTAAATCCCGACGCAATTTCTGTGTTTCATCGTCAATGTGCATGTCGAAGGGACAGAGTGAAGCTGCAGTAGTGCATCGGAATCTAATACTGATCTCCCAGGAAATGCTCAAAGCAAACCACAAACAATGAGAAGATTTACTCTTCTTGTACTTAAGTCAGCATTTTGCCTTTTGCATTAAACCCGACACAATATCTGTGTTTCATCGTCAATGTGAAGGTCCAAGGGATAGAGTAAAGCTGCAGTAGTGCATCAGATTCAAATACTGATCTCCCAGGGGAAGCTCAAAGCAATCCAGAAACAATGAGAAGATATATTCTTCTTGTACTTAAGTCGGCATTGAGCATTTTGTATCAAATCCCGACGCAATTTCTGTGCTTCATCGTCAATGGGATGTCCAAGGGATAGAGTAAAGCTGCAGTAGTGCATCGGAATATAATACTGATCTCCTAGAAAACGCTCAAAGCGAACCACAAACTATGAGAATATTTACTCTTCTTCTACTTAAGTCGGCATTGTGCCTTTTGTATTAAATCCCGACGTAATATCTGTGTTTCATCGTCAATGAGAAGGTCCAAGGGATACAGTAAAGCTGCAGTAGTGCATCGGAATCTAGTACTGATCTCCCAGGAAACGCTCAAAGCAAACCACAAAAAATGAGAAGATTTACTCTTCTTTTGCTTAAGTCGGCATTTAGCCTTTTGTATTAAATCCCGACGCAACCTCAGTGTTTCATCGTCAATGGGAAGGTCCAAGGGATAGAGTAAAGCTGCAGTAGTGCATCGTAATCTAATGCTGATTTCCCAGGAGACTCTCATAGCAAAGCACAAACAATGAAAAGATTTACTCTTCCTGTACTTAGGTCGGCATTGTGCCTTATGTATTAAATCCCGACGCAATTTCTGTATTTCATCGTCAAAGTGAATCTCCGAGGGTTAGAGTAAAGCTGCAGTAGTGCATCGGAATCTAATACTGATCTCCCAGGAAACGCTCAAAGCAAACCACAAATAATGAGATGATTTACTCTTCTAGTACTTAAGTCGGCATTGTGCCTTTTGTATTAAATCCGGACGCAATTTCTGTGTTGCATCGTCAATGTGAAGGTCCAAGGGATACAGTGAAGCTGCAGTAATGCACGAGAATATAATTCTGATCTTCCAGGAAACGCTCAAAGCAACCCAGAAATAATGAGAAGATATATTCTTCTTGTACTTAAGTCGGCATTATGCCTAATGTATTAAATCCTGTCGCAAATTCTGAGTTTCATCGTTAATGTGAAGGTCCAAGGGATAGAGTAATTCTGCAGTAGTGAATCGGAATCTAATACTGATCTCCCAGGAAACGCTCCAAGCAAAACACAAACAATGTGAAGATTTACTCTTCTTGTACCTAAGTCGGCATTGTGCCGTTTGTATTAATTCCCGACGCAATTTCTGTGTTTCATCGTCGATGTGAAGGTCCAAGGAATAGAGTGAAGCTGCAGTAGTGCATCAGATTCAAATACTGATCTCCCAGGAGACGCTCGGAGCAAACCACAAGCAATGAGGAGATATACTCTTCATGTACTTAAGTCGGCATTGTGCATTTTGTATGAAATCCCGACGCAATTTCTTTTTCTCATCGTCAATGGGAATGTCCAAGGAATAGATAAAAGCTGCAGTAGTGCATCGGAATATTATACTGATCTCCCAGGAACCGCTCAAAGCAAACCAGAAACATTGAGAAGATTTATTCTTCTTGTACTTTAGTCGGCATTGTGCCTTTTGGATTAAATCCCGACGCAAAATCTGTGTTTCATCGGCAATGCGAAGGTTCAAGGGATAGAGTAAAGCTGCAGTAGTGCATCGGAATAAAATACTGATTTCCCAGGAAATGATCAAAGTAAACCACAAACAATGAGAAGATTTACTCTTCTTGTACTTAGGTTGTCATTATGCCCTTTGTATTAATTCCCGACGCAATTTCTGTGTTTAATCGTCAATGTGAAGGGCCAAGGAATAGAGTAAAAGCTGCAGTAGTGCATCGGAATCTAGTACTGATCTCCCAGGAAACGCTCAAAGCAAACCACAAACAATGAGAAGATTTACTCATCTTGTACTTAAGTCGACATTGTGATCTTTGTATTAAATCCCGACGCAAAATCTGTGTTTCATCGGCAATGTGACGGTCCAAGGGATAGAGTTAAAGCTGCAGTAGTGCATCGGAATCTAATACTGATCTCCCAGGAAACGTTACAAGCAAACCAGAAATAATGAGTAGATGTACTCTTCTTGTATTTAAGTCGGCATTGTGCTTTTTGTATTAATTCACGACGCTATATCTGCGTTTCATCGTCATTTGGAAGGTCAAAGGGATTGAGTAAAGCTGCAGTAGTGCATCGGAATCTAATACTGATCTCCCAGGAGACGCTCCAAGCAAACCACAAACAATGTGAAGAATTACTCTTCTTGTACGTAAGTCGGCATTGTGCCGTTAGTATTAAATCCCGACGCAATTTCTCTGTTTCATCGTCAATTTGAAGGACCAAGTGATAGAGTAAAGCTGCAGTAGTGCATCGGAATGTAACACTGATTTCCCAGGAAACGCTCAAAGCAAACCACAAACAATTAGGAGATTTACTCTTCTTGTACTTAGGTTGTCATTATGCCTTTTGTATTAATTCCCGACGCAATTTCTGTGTTTCCTCGTCAATGTGAAGGTCCAAGGAATAGAGTAAAAGCTGCAGTAGCGCATCGGAATCTAATACTGATCTCCCAGGAGACGCTCCAAGCAAAACACAAACAATGTGAAGATTTACTCTTCTTGTACCTAAGTTGGCATTGTGCCGTTTGTATTAAATCCCGACGCAATTTCTGTGTTTCATCGTCAACGAGAAGGTCCAAGGAATAGAGTAAAGCTGCAGTAGTGCATCGGAATCAAATACTGATTTCCCAGGAATCGATCAAAGTAAACCACAAACAATGAGAAGATTTACTCTTCTTGTACTTAGGTTGTCATTATGCCCTTTGTATTAATTCTCGACGCAATTTCTGTGTTTCATCGTCAATGTGAATGTCGAAGGGACAGAGTGAAGCTGCAGTAGTGCATCGGAATCTAATACTGATCTCCCAGGAAACGCTCAAAGCAAACCAGAAACATTGAGAAGATTTACTCTTCTTGTACATAAGTTGGCATTGTGCCTTTTGGATTAAATCCCGACACAAAAACTGTGTTTCATCGTTAATGTGAAGGTCCAAGGGATAGAGTAAAGCTGCAGTAGTGCATCGGAATCTAATTCTGATTTCCCAGGAAGCGCTCAAAGCAAACCACAAACAATGAGAAGAATTACTCTTCTTGTACTTAGGTCGCCATTGTGCCTTTTGTTTTAATTGCCGACGCAATTTCTGTGTATCATCGTCGATGTAAAGGTCCAAGGGATAGAGTGGAACTGCAGTAGTGCATCAGATTCAAATACTGATCTCCCAGGAGACGCTCAGAGCAAACCACAAGCAATGAGGAGATATACTCTTCTTTTACTTAAGTCGGCATTGTGCATTTTGTATTAAATCCCGACGCAATTTCTATTTCTCATCATCAATGGGATATGTCCCAGGGATAGAGAAAAGCTGCAGTTGTGCATCGGAATATAATACTGATTTCATAGGAAACGCTCAAAGCTAACCACAAACAATGAAAAGATGTACTCTTCCTGTACTTAGGTCGGCATTTTGCCACTTGTATTAAATTCCGACGCAATTTCTGTGTTTCATCGTCAATGAGAAAGTCCAAGGGATACAGTAAAGCTGCAGTAGTGCATCGGAATCTAGTACTGATCTCCCAGGAAACGCTCAAAGCAAACCACAAACAATGCGAAGATTTACTCTTCTTGTACTTAAGCCGGCATTGTGCCGTTTGTATTAAATGCCGACGCAATTTCTGTGTTTCATCGTCAATGAGTAGGTCCAAGGGATAGAGCAAAGCTGCAGTAATGCATCGGAATATAATACTTATTTCCCAGGAACCGCTCAAAGCAAACCAGAAACATTGAGAAGATTTACTCTTCTTGTACTTTAGTCGGCATTGTGCCTTTTGTATTAAATCCCGACGCAAAATCTGTGTTTCATCGGCAATGCGAAGGTCCAAGGGATAGAGTAAAGCTGCAGTAGTGCATCGGAATCAAATACTGATTTCCCAGGAAACGCTCAAAGTAAACCACAAACAATGAGAAGATTTACTCTTCTTGTACTTAGGTTGTCATTATGCCCTTTGTATTAATTCCCGACGCAATTTCTGTGTTTCATCGTCAATGTGAAGGTCCAGGGAATAGAGAAAAAGCTGCAGTAGTGCATCGGAATCTAGTACTGATCTCCCAGGAAACGCTCAAAGCAAACCACAAACAATGAGAAGATTTACTCATCTTGTACTTAAGTCGGCATTGTGATCTTTGTATTAAATCCCGACGCAAAATCTGTGTTTCATCGGCAATGTGATGGTCCAAGGGATAGAGTTAAAGCTGCAGTAGTGCATCGCAATCTAATACTGATCTCCCAGGAAACGCTCAAAGGAAACCACAAACAAAGAGAGGATTTACTCTTCTTGTACTTAAGTCGGCATTGTACCTTTTGTATTAAATCCCGACGCAATATCTGTGTTTCATCGTCAATACGAGGGTCCAAGGGATAGAGGAAAGCCACTTTAGGGCACCTGAATCTAATACTGATCTCCGAGGAAACGCTTCAAGCAAACCACAAACAATGAGAAGATTTACAGTTCTTGTACTTTTGTTGGCGTTGTGCCCTTTGTATTAAATCCGGTCGCAATTTCTGTGTTTCATCGTCAATGTGAAGGTCCAAGGGATACAGCAAAGATGCAGTAATGCATCGGAATATAATTCTGATCTTCCAGGAAACGCCCAAAGAAAACCCAGAAATAATGAGAAGAGTTACTCTTCTTGTACTTATGTCGGAATTATGTCTTATGTATTAAATCCTGTCGCAAAATCTGAGTTTTATCGTCAATGTGAAGGTCCGAGTGATACAGTAATTCTGCAGTAGTGAATCGGAATCTAATACTGATCATCCAGAAATCGCTCAGAGGAGCCCACAAACTATGAGAAGATTTACTCTTCTTGTACTTAAGTCGGCATTGTGCCTTTTGTATTAAATCCCGACGCCAAATCTGTGTTTCATCGTCAACGTGAAGGTCCTAATGATAGAGTAAAGCTGCAGTAGTGCATCGGAATCTAATACTGATCTCCCAGGAAACGCTCAAAGCAAACCACAAACAATGAGAAGATTTACTCATCTTGTACTTAAGTTGCCATTGTGCCTTGTGTATTAAATCCCGACGCAACTTCTGTGTTTCATCGTCAATGGGAAGGTCCAAGGGATAGAGTAAAGCTGCAGTACTGCATCGGAATCTAATACTGTTTTCCTAGGAGACACCCAAAGCAAACCACAAACAATGGAAAGACATACTCTTCCTCTACTTAGGTCGGCATTGTGCCTTTAGTATTAAATCCCGACGCAATTTCTGTCTTTCATCGTCATTGTGAAGGTACAAGGGATAGAGTAAATATACAGTAGTGCATTGGAATCTAATACTGACCTCCAAGGCATCGCTCAAAGCAAACCAAAAACAATGAGAAGATTTACTCTTCTTGTACTGAAGTCGGCATTTTGCCTTTTGTTTTAAATCCTGACGCAATTTCTGTCTTTCATCGTCAATGTGTACGTCCAAGGTATAGGATAAAATCTGCAGTAGTGCATTGGAATCTAATACTGATCTCCCAGGAAACGCTACAAGCAAACCACAAACAACGAGAAGATTTACTCTTCTTGTACTTAAGTCGGCATTGTGCCTTTTGTATTAAATCCCGACGCTATATCTGTATTTCATCGACAATTTGAAGGTCCAAGGGTAGAGTAAAGCTGCAGTAGTGCATCGGAATCTAATAGTGATTTCCCAGGAAACTTTCAAAGCAAACCACAAACAATGAGAAGATTTTTCTACTCTTGTACTTAGGGCGCCATTGTGCCTTTTGTATTAAATCCCAACGCAATTTCTGTGTTTCATCGTCAATGTGAAGGTCCAAGGGATAGAGTATAGCTGCAGTAGTGCATCGGAATCAAGTACTGGTCTCCCAGGAGACGCTCAAAGCAAACCACAAACAATGAAAAGATTCACTCTTCCTGTACATAGTCTGCATTTTGCCTTTTGTATTAAATACCGACGCAATATCTGTCTTTCATCGTCATTGTGAAGGCCCAAGGGATAGAGTAAAGTTACAGTAGTGCATCGGAATCTAATACTGATCTTCAAGTAAATGCTCAAAGCAAACCACAAACAATGGGTAGATTTACTCTTCTAGTACTTAAGTCGGCATTGTGCCTTTTGTATGAAATCCCGACGCAATTTCTGTGTGTCATCGTCAATGGGAAGGTCCAAGGGATGGAGTAATGCTGCAGTAGTGCATCGGAATATAAAACTGATATCCTAGGAATCGCTCAAAGTAAACCACAAACAATGAGAAGATTTACTCTTATTGTACTTGAATCGGCATTTTGCCTTTTGTATTAAATTTCGACGCAATTTCTGTGTTTCATCGTCAATGTCAAGGTCCAAGGGATAGAGTAAAGCTGCAGTAGTGCATCGGAATCTAATACATATCTCCCAGGAAACGCTCAAGGCAAACCACAAACAATGAGAGGATTTACTCTTCTTGTACTTAAGTCGGCATTGTGCCTTTTGTATTAAATCCCGACACAATTTCTGTGTTTCATCGTGAATGTGAAAAACCAAGGGATAGAGTAAATCTGAAGTAGTGCATCGGAATTAAATACTGATCTCCCAGGATCGCTCAAAGCAATCCACAAACAATAAGACGATTTATTCTTCTTGTACTTAAGTCGACATTGTGCCTTTTGTGTTAACTCCCGACGCAATTTCTCTGTTTCATCGTGAATGTGAAGAACCAAGGGATAGGGTAAATCTGCAGTAGTGCATCGGAATTAAATACTGATCTCCCAGGATCGCTCAAAGCAAACCACAAACAATGAAAAGATTCGCTCTTCCTGTACATAGACTGCATTGTGCCTTTTGTATTAAATCCCGACGCAATTCCTGTTTTTCATCGTCAATGTGTAGGTCCAAGGTATCGGATTAAATCTGCAGTAGTGCATTTTAGTCTAATACTGATCTCCCAGGAAACGCTACAACCAAACCAGAAACAATGACAAGATTTGCTCCTCTTGTTCTTAAGTCGGCATTGTGCTTTTTGTATTAATTTCCGAAGCTATATATGTATTTCATCGACAATTTGAAGGTCCAAGGGATAGAGTAAATCTGCAGTAGTGCATCGGAATCTAATACTGATATCCCACGAAACGCTCAAAGCAGACCACAAACAATGACAAGATTTACTATTCTTGTACTTAGGGCGCCATTGCGCCTTTTGTATTAAATCCCGAAACATTTTCTGTGTTTCATCGTCAATGGGACGGTCCAAGGGATGGAGTAATGCTGCAGTAGTGCATCGGAATATAAAACTGATCTCCCAGGAATCGCTCAAAGCTAACAACAAACAATGAGAAGATATTCTCTTCTTGTACTTAAGTCGGCATTGTGCCTTTTGTATTAAATACCGAAGCAATTTCTGTGTTTCATCGTCAATGTGAAGGTCCAAGCGATAGAGTAAAGCTGCAGTAGTGCATCGGAATCTAATGCTGATCTCCCAGGAAACGCTCAAAGCAAACCACAAACAACGAGAAGATTTACTCTTCTTGTACTTAAGTCGGCATTGTGCCTTTTGTATTAAATCCCGACGCAATATCTGTGTTTCGTCGTCAATGTGAAGGTCCAAGGGATAGAGTAAAGCTACAGTAGTTCATCGGAATCTAATACTGATCTCCCACGAAACACTCCTAGCAAACCACAAACAATGAGAAGATTTACTCTTCTTGTACTTAAGTCGGCATTGTGCCTTTTGTATTAAATCCCGACGCAATTTCTGTGTTTCATCGTCATTGTGAAGGTCCATGTGATAGAGTAAAGCTACAGTAGTGCATCGGAATCTAATACTGAAATCCCAGGAAACGCACCAAGCAAACCACAAACAATGAGAAGATTTACTCTTCTTGTACTTAAGTCGGCATTGCGCCTTTTGTATTAAATCCCGACGCTATTACTGTGTTTCATTGTCAATGTGAAGGTCCATGGGATAGAGTAAAGCTGCGGTAGTGCATCGAAATCTAAAACTGATCTCCCAGGAAACGCTCAAAGCAAACCACAAACAATGAGAAGAATTACTCCTCTTGTAGTTAAGTCTGTATTGTGAATTTTTGTAATAAATCCCGACACAGTTCCGGCGTTTCATCGTCAATGTGAAGGTCCAAGGGATAGAGGAAATCTGCAGTAGTGCATCGGAATTAAATACTGATCTCCCAGGAACGCTCAAAGCAATCCACAAAGAATGAGAAGATTTACTCTTCTTGTACATAAGTCGGCCTTGTGCCTTTTGTGTCAAATCCCGACGCAATTTCTGTGATTCATCGTCAATGTGAAGGTCTAAGGGATAGAGTAAACCTGCAGTAGTGCATCGGAATCTAATACTGACCACACAGGAAACTCTCAAAGCAAACCACAACCAATGAGAAGATTTACTAATCATGTACCTAAGTTCGCATTGTTCTATCTGTATTAAATCCCGGCGCAATTTCTGTGTTTCATCGTCAATGTGAAATTCCAAGGGATAGAGTAAAGCTGAAGTAGTGCATCGGAATCTAATACTTATCTCACAGGAAACGCTCAAACCAAGCTACAAACAATGAGAAGATTTACTCTTCTTGTACTTAAGTCGACATTGTGCCTTTTGCATTAAGTACCGGCGCAATTTCTGTGTTTCATCGTCAATGTGAAGGTCCAAGGGATACAGTAAAGCGGCAGTAGTGCACCGGAATCTAATACTGATCTCCCAGGAAACGCTCAAAGCATACCAGAAACAATGAGAAGATCTACTCTTCTTGTACTTATGTCGGGATTGTGCCTTTTGTATTAAATCCCGACGCTATCTCTGTGTTTCATCGGCAATGTGAACGTCCAAGGGATAGAGTAAAGCTGCAGTAGTGCATCGGAATCTAATACTGATCTCCTAGGAAACGCTCAAAGCAAACCACAAACAATGAGAGGATTTACTCTTCTTGTACTGAAGTCGGCATTATGCATTTTGTATTATATCCAGACGAAATTTCTGTGTTTCATTGTCAATGTGGAGGACCAAGGGATAGAGAAAAGCTGCAGTAGTGCATCGGAATCTAATACTGATCTCTCAGGAAACGCTTAAAGCAAACCACAAACATGAGAATATTTATTCTTCTTGTACTTAAGTTGGCAATGTGCCTTTTTTATTAAATCCCGACGCTATTTCTGTGTTTCAACGTCAATGTGAAGGTCAAAGGGACAAAGTAAATCGGCAGTAGTGCATCGGATTCAAATACTGATCTCCCAGGAAACGCTCAAATCAAACCAAAAACAATGAGAAGATATATTCTTCTTGTACTCAAGTTGGCAATGTGCCTTTGTATTAAATCCCGACGCAATTTCTGTGTTTCATCGTCAATTTGAGGGTCCAAGGGATACAGTAAAGCAGCAGTAGTGCATCGGAATCTAATACTTATCTCACAGGAAACGCTCATAGCAAACCACAAACAATGAAATCATTTACTCACTCTTGTACTTATGTCGGCATTGTGCCTTTTGTATTAAATCCCGTCGCAATTTCTGTGTTTCATCGTCAATTTCAAGGTCCAAGGGCTACAATAAAGCTGCAGTAGTGCATCGGAATCTAATACTGATCTCCCAGGAAACGCTCATAGCAAACCACAAACAATGAGAAGATTTACTCTTCTTGTATTTAAGTCGTCATTGTGCTTTTAGTATTAAATCCCGACGCAATTTCTGTCTTCCATCGTCATTGTGAACGTCCAAGGGATAGAGTAAATCTGCAGTAGTGCAGCGGAATCTAATTCTGATCTCCCAGGAAACGCTGAAAGCAAACTACAAACAATGAGAAGATTTACTCTTCCTGCAGTTAAGTCGACATTGTGCCTTTTCTACTAAATCCTGACGCATTTTCTGTGTTTCATCGTCAATATGAAGGTCCAAGGGATAGAGTAAAACTACAGTAGTGCATCGGAATCTAATACTGATCTCCCAGGAAACGCTCAAAGCAAACTACAAACAGTGAGAAGATTTAATCACTCTTGTACTTTAGTCGGCATTGTGCCTTTTGTATTAAATCCCGACTCAATTTCTGTGTTTCATCGTCAATTTGAAGGTCCAAGGGTAGAGTAAAGCTGCAGTAGTGCATCGGAATCTAATACTGATCTCCCAGGAAACGCTCATAGCAAACCACAGACAATGAGAAGATTTACTCTTCTTGCACTTATGTCGGTATTGTGCCTTTGTATTAAATACCGACGCAATTTCTATGTTTCATCGTCAATGTGAATGTCCAAGGGATAGAGAAAAGCATCAGTAGTGCATTGGAATCTAATACTGATCTCCAAGGAAACGCTCATAGCAAACCACAAACAATGAGAAGATTTACTCTTCTTGTACTTAAGTCGGAAATTTGCCTTTTGTATTAAATCCCGACGCATTTTCTGTGTTTCATCGTCAATTTGACGGTCCAAGGTATACAGTAAAGCAGCAGTAGTGCATCGGAAACTAATACTTATCACACAGGAAACGCTCGAAACAAACCACTAACAATGAGAAGATTTACTCTTCTTGTACTTATGTCGACGTTGTGCATTTTGTATTAAATCCCGACGCAATTTCTGTGTTTCATCTTCAATAAGAAGGCCCAAGGGATAGAGGAAAGCTACAGTAGTGCATCGGAATCTAATACTGAATTTCCAGGAAACGCTCAAAGCAAACCACAAACAGTGAGAAGATTTACTCTTCTTGTACTTAAGCCTGCATTGTTCCTTTTGCATTAAATCCGGACGCAATTTCTGTGTTTCATCGTCAATGTGAAGGTCCAAGGGATAGAGTAAAGCTGCAGTAGGGCGTCGGAATCTAACACCGATCTGCCAGGAAACGCTCAAAGCATACCTCAAACAATGAGAACAATTACTCTTCTTGTATTTAAGTCGTCATTGTGCCTTTTGCATTAAATCCCGACGCAATTTCTGTGTTTCATCATGAATGTGAACGTCCAAGGGATAGAGTAAAGCTGCAGTAGTGCATCGGAATCTAATACTCATCTCCCAGGAAACACTCAAAGCAAACCACAAACAATGAGAAGATTTACTTTTCTTGTATTTAAGATGGAATTGTGCCTTTCGTTTTAAATCCCTACGCAATTTCTATGTTTCATCGTCAAGGGATAGAGTAAAGCTGCAATAGTGCATCGGAATCAAATACTGACTTCCCAGGAAACGCTCAAAGCAAACCAGACACATTGAGAAGATTTACTCTTCCTGCAGTTAAGTCGACAATGTGCATTTTCTATTAAATCCTGTCGCATTTTCTGTGTTTCATCGTCAATGTGAAGGTCCAAGGTATAGAGTAAATCTGCAGTAGTTGATCGGAAACTAATACTGATCTTCCAGGAAACGCTCAATGCAACTACAAACAATGAGAAGATTTACTCACTCTTGTACTTAAGTCGACATTGTGCCTTTTGTATTAAATCCCGACGCAATTTCTGTGTTTCATCGTCAATTTGAAGGTCCAAGGGATAGAGAAAACCTGTAGTAGTGCATCGGAATCTAATACTGATCTTCCAGGATACGCACAAAGCAAACCACAAACAATGAAAAGATTTACTCTTCTTGTACTGAAGTCGGTATTGTGCCTTTGTAATAAATGCCGACGCAATTTCTGTGATTCATCGTCGATCGGAACGTCCAAGGCATAGAGTAAAGCGCCAGTAGTGAATCGGAATCTTGTACTGATCTCCCAGAAAACGCACAAAGCAAACAACAGACAATGAGAAGATTTACTCTTCTTGTACTTCTGCCGGCATTATGCCTTTTGTATTAAATTCCGACGCAATTTCTCTGTTTCATTGCCATTGTGAAGGTCCAAGTGATAGAGTAAAGCTACAGTAGTTCATCGGAATCTAATACTGAAATCCCAGGAAACGCACCAAGCAAACCACAAGCAATGAGAAGATTTACTCTTCTTGTACTTAAGTCGGCATTGTGCCTTTTGTATTAAATCCCGACGCTATTACTGTGTTTCATTGCCAATGTGAAGGTCCATGGGATAGAGTAAAGCTGCAGTAGTGCATCGAAATCTAATACTGACCACACAGGAAACTCTCAAAGCAAACCACAAACAATGAGAAGATTTACTCTTCTTGTACTTAAGTCGGCATTGTGCATTTTGTATTATATCCCGACGAAATTTCTGAGATTCATTGTCAATGTGGAGGACCAACGAATAGAGTAAAGCTGCAGTAGTGCATCGGAATCTAATACTGATCTCCCAGGAAATGCCTAAAGCAAACCACAAACATGAGAAGATTTACTCTTCTTGTACTTAAGTTGGCAATGTGCCTTTTTTATTAAATCCCGATGATATTTCTGTGTTTCAACGTCAATGTGAAGGTCAAAGGGACAAAGGAAATCGGCAGTAGTGCATCGGAATCAAATACTGATCTCCCAGGAAACGCTCAAATCAAACCAAAAACAATGAGAAGATATATTCTTCTTGTACTCATGTTGGCAATGTGCCTTTGTATTAAATCCTGACGTAATTTCTGTGTTTCATCGTCAATTTGAAGGTCCAAGGGATACAGTAAAGCAGCAGTAGTGCATCGGAATCTAATACTTATCTCACAGGAAACGCTCATAGCAAACCACAAACAATGAAAAGATTTACTCACTCTTGTACTTAAGTCGGCATTGTGCCTTTTGTATTAAATCCTGTCGCAATTTCTGTGTTTCATCGTCAATTTGAAGGTTCAAGGGCTAGAGTAAAGCTGCAGTAGTGTATCGCAATCTAATACTGATCTCCCAGGAAACGCTCAAAGCAAACCACAAACAATGAGAAGATTTACTCCTCCTGCAGTTAAGTCGACATTGCGCCTTTTCTACTAAATCCTGACGCATTTTCTGTGTTTCATCGTCAATATGAAGGTCCAAGGGATAGAGTAAATCTGCAGTAGTGCATCGGAATCTAATACTGATCTCCCAGGAAACGCTCAAAGCAAACTACAAACAGTGAGAAGATTTATTCACTCTTGTACTTAAGTCGGCATTGTGCCTTTTGTATTAAATCCCGACTCAATTTCTGTGTTTCATCGTCAATTTAAAGGTCCATGGGATAGAGTAAAGCTGCAGTAGTGCATCGGAATCTAATACTGATCTCCCAGGAAACGCTCATAGCAAACCACAAACAATGAGAAGATTTACTCTTCTTGCACTTAAGTCGGTATTGTGCCTTTGTATTAAATACCGACGCAATTTCTGTGTGTCATCGTCAATGTGAATGTCCAAGGGATAGAGTAGAGTTGCAGTAGTGCACCGGAATCAAATACTGATCTCCCAGGAAACGCTCAAAGCAAACCACAAAAAAGAGAAGATTTACTCTTCATGTACTTAAGTCTGCATTGTGCTTTTGTATTAAATCCCGACCCAATTTCTGTGGTTCATCGTCAATGCGAAGCTGCAAGAGATAGAGTAAAGCAGCATTAGTGCATCGGAAGCTGATACTGATTTCCCAAAATACGCTCAAAGCAAGTCACAAACAATGAGGAAATTTACTCTTCTTGTACTAAAGTCGGCATTGTGCCTTTTGTATTCAATCCAGACGCAATTTCTGTGTTTCGTCGTCAATTTAAAGGTCCAAGAGACAGAATAAAGCTGCTGTAGTGCATCGGAATCTAATACTGATCTCCCAGGAAACGCTCAAATCAAACCACAAACAAAGAGAAGATTTATTCTTCTTGTACTTAACTCGGCATTGTGCCTTTTGAATTAAATCCCGACGAATTTCTGTGATTCATGGGCAATGTGAAGGTCCAAGGGATAGAGGAAAGCTACAGTATTGCATCGGAATCCAGTACACATCTCCCAGGCAGTGCTCAAAGCAACCCACAAACAATGCGAAGGTTTTCTCGTCTTGCACTTAAGTCGGCATTGTGCCTTTTGAATTAAATCCCGACGCAAATTCTGTGAATTCAGCGTCAATGTGAAGGTCCAAGGGATAGAGTGAAGCTGCAGTAGCGCATCGGAATCTAATACTGATCCCGCAGGAAAAGCTCAAAGCAACCACAAACAATCAGAAGATTTACTCTTCTTGTACTTATGTCGGCATTGTGCCTCTCGTACTACATCCCGACGCTATTTCTGTGTTTCGTTGTCAATGTGAAGGACCAAGGGATAGAGTAAAGCTGGAGTAGTGCATCGGAATCTAATACTTACCTCCGAGGAAACGCTCATAGCAAACCACGAACAATGATGGGATTTACTCTTCTTGTACTTAAATCAGTATTGTGCCTTTTATACTAAATCCCGACGCAATTTCTGTGTTTCATCGTCAATGTGACGGTCCAAGGGATAGAGAAAAGCTGCAGTATTGCAATGGAATCTAATACTGATCTCCCAGGAAACGCTCAAAGCAAACCACAAAATATGAGAAGATTTACTCATCCTGTACTTAAATTCTCATTGTGGATTTTGTATTAAATCCCGACTCAATTTCTGTGTTTTAGAGTCAATGTGAAGGTCCTAGGGATAGAGTAAAGCTGCAGTAGTGCATCGGAATCTAATACTTATCTCCCAGGAATCGCTCAAAGCAAACCACAGGCAATGAGAAGATTTACTCTTCTTGTACTTAAGTCGGCATTGTGCCTTTTGAATTAAATCCCGACGCAAATTCTGTGAATTCAGCGTCAATGTGAAGGTCCAAGGGATAGCGTGAAGCTGCAGTAGCGCATCGGAATCTAATACTGATCCCCCAGGAAAAGCTCAAACAACCACAAACAATGAGAAGATTTACTCTTCTTGTACTTATGTCGGCATTGTGCCTCTCGTACTACATCCCAACGCAATTTCTGTGTATCGTTGTCAATGTGAAGGTTCAAGGGATAGAGTAAAGCTGGAGTAGTGCATCGGAATCTAATACTGATCTCCCACGAAACGGTCAAAGCAAACCACGAACAATGATAGGATTTACTCTTCATGTACCTAAGTCAGTATTGTGCCTTTTCTATTAAATCCCGACGCAATTTCTGTGTTTCATCGTCAATGTGACGGTCCAAGGGATAGAGTAAAGCTGCAGTAGTGCAATGGAATCTAATACTGATCTCCCAGGTAACGATCAAAGCAAACCACAAACACTGAGAAAATATACTCTCCTTGTACTTAACTCGACATTGTGCTGTTTTTATTTTATCCCGACGCAATTTCTGTGTTTCATCGTCAACGTTAAGGTCCAAGGGATAGAGTAAACCTACAATTGTGCATCGGAAACCAGTAATCATCTCCCACGATATACCCAAAGCAAACCACAATTGATGCGAAGATTAGCTCGTCTTGTTCTTAAGGCGGCAATGTGCCTTTGAATTAAATCCCGACGCAATTTTTGTGTTTCATCGTCAGTGTGAAGGTCCTAGGGATAGAGTAAAGCTGCAGCAGTGAATCGGAATCTAATATTGATCTAACAGGAAACGCTCAAAGCTAACCACAAACAATCAGAAGATTTACTCTTCTTGTACTTAAGTCGGCATTGTGCCTTTTGAATTAAATCCCGACGCAAATTCTGTGAATTCAGCGTCAATGTGAAAGTCCAAGGGATAGAGTGAAGCTGCAGTATTGCAATGGAATCTAATACTGATCTCCCAGGAAACGCTCAAAGCAAACCACAAAATATGAGAAGATTTACTCTTCTTGTACTTAAATCCTCATTGTGTATTTTGTATTAAATCCCGACCCAATTTCTGTGTTTTAGCGTCAATGTGTAGGTCCTAGGGATAGAGTAAAGCTGCAGTAGTGCATCGGAATCTAATACTGATCTCCCAGGAATCGCTCAAAGCAAACCACAAACAACGAGAAGATTTACTCTTCTTGTACTTAAGCCGGCATTGTGCCTTTTGTATAAAATCCGACGCAATTTCTGTGATTCATCGTCAATACGAAGGTACAAATGATAGAGTAAAACTGTAGTTGTGCATCGCAATCTGATACTGATCTCCCAGGAAACGCTCAAAGCAAACCACAGACAATGAGCAGATTTACTCTTCTTGTACTTAAGTCGGCATTGTGGCTTTTGAATTAAATCCCAACGCAAATTCTGTGAATTCAGCGTCAATGTGAAAGTCCATGGGATAGAGTGAAGCTGCAGTAGCGCATCGGAATCTAATACTGATCCCCCAGGAAAAGCTCAAAGCAACCACAAACAATGAGAAGATTTACACTTCTTGTACTTATGTCGGCATTGTGCCTATCGTACTACATCCCGACGCTATTTCTGTGTTTCGTTGTCAATGTGAAGGTTCAAGGGATAGAGCTGGAGTAGTGCATCGGAATCTAATACTTATCTCCCAGGAAACGCTCAAAGCAAATCACGAACAATGATAGGATTTACTCTTCTTGTACTTAAGTCAGTATTGTGCCTTTTCTATTAAATCCCGACGCAATTTCTGTGTTTCATCGTCAATGTGACGGTCCAACGGATAGAGTAAAGGTGCAGTATTGCAATGGAATCTAATACTGATCTCCCAGGAAACGCTCAAAGCAAACCACAAACAATGAAGAGTTTTGTTCTTCTTGTACTTAACTCGGCATTGTGCCTTTTGAATTAAATCCTGACGAATTTCTGTGATTCATGGTCAATGTGAAGGTCCAAGGGAAAGAGTAAATCTACAGTAGTGCATCGGAATCCAGTACACATCTCCCAGGCAATGCTCAAAGCAACCCACAAACAATGCGAAGATTTGCTCGTCTTGCACTTAAGTCGGCATTGTGCCTTTTGAATTAAATCCCGACGCAAATTCTGTGAATTCAGCGTCAATGTGAAGGTCCAAGGGATAGCGTGAAGCTGCAGTAGCGCTTCGGAATCTAATACTGATCCCCCAGGAAAAGCTCAAAGCAACCACAAACAATGAGAAGATTTACTCTTCTTGTACTTATGTCGGCATTGTGCCTCTCGTACTACATCCCGACGCTATTTCTGTGTTTCGTTGTCAATGTGAAGGTTCAAGGGATAGAGTAAAGCTGGAGTAGTGCTTCGGAATCTAATACTTATCTCCCAGGAAACGCTCAAAGCAAACCACGGAAAATGATAGGATTTACTCTTCTTGTACTTAAGTCAGTATTGTGACTTTTCTATTACATCCCGACGCAATTTCTGTGTTTCATCGTCAATGTGACGGTCCAAGGGATTGAGTAAAGCTGCAGTAGTGCAATGGAATCTAATACTGATCTCCCAGGAAACGCTCAAAGCAAACCACAAAATATGAGAAGATTTACTCTTCTTGTACTTAAATCCTTATTGTGGATTTTGTATTACATCCCGACCCAAATTCTGTGTTTCATCGTCAATGTGAAGGTCCTAGGGATAGAGTAAAGCTGCAGTAGTGCAATGGAATCTAATACTGATCTCCCAGGAATCGCCCAAAAGCAAACCACAAACAATGAGAAGACTTACTCTTCTTGTACTTAAGCCGGCATTGTGCCTTTTGTATAAAATCCGACGCAATTTCTGTGATTCATCGTCAATGTGAAGGTCCAAGGGATAGAGTAAAGCTGTAGTTGTGCATCGCAATCTAATACTGATCTCCCAGGAAACGCTCAAAGGAAACCACAGACAATGAGAAGATTTACTCTTCTTGTACTTAAGTCGGCATTGTGCATTTTGTATTAAATCCCGGCACAATTTCTGTGTTTCATCGTCGATGTGAAGGTCCAAGGGATAGAGTAAAACTGCAGTAGTGCATCATAATCTAATACTGATCCCCCAGGAAACGCTCAAAGCAAACCACAAGCAATGAGTAGATCTACTCTTCTTGTACTTAAGTCGGCTTTGTGACTTATGTATAAAATCCCGACGCAATTTCTATGATTGATCGTCAGTGTGATTATCCAAGGGATAGAATAAATCTGCAGTAGTGCATCTGAATCTAATACTGATCTCCCAGGAAACACTCAAAGCAAACCACAAACAATGAGAAGATTTACTCTTCTTGTACTTAAGTCGGCATTGTTCCTTTTGTATTAAATCCCGACGCAATTTCTGTGTATCACCGTCAATGTGAAGGTCCAAGGGATAGAGTAAAGCGGCAGTAGTGCATCGGAATATAATACTGATCTCCCGGAAAACGCTGAAAGCAAACCACAAACTATGAGAAGATTTACTGTTCTTGTACTTAAGTCGGCATTGTGCGTTTTGTATTAAATCCCGACGCAATTTCTGTGTTTCATCATCAATTTGAAGGTCCAAGGTATAGAGTAAAGCTGCAGTAGTGCATCGGAATCTAATACTGATCTCCCAGGACACGCTCAACGCAAACCACAAACAATGAGAAGATTTATTCTTCTTGTACTTAACTCGGGATTGTGCATTTTGAATTATATCCCGACGCAATTTCTGTGATTCATGGTCAATGTGAAGGTCCAAGGGATAGAGTAAAGCTACAGTAGTGCATCGGAATCCAGTACATATCTCCCAGGCCATGCTCAAAGCAACCCACAAATAATGCAAAGACTTACTCGTCTTGTCCTTAAGTCGGCATTGTGCCTTTTGAAATAAATGCCGACGCAAATTCTGTGAATTCAGCGTCATTTGTGAAGGTCCAAGGGATGGCGTGAAGCTGCAGTAGCGCATCGGAATCTAATACTGATCCCCCAGGAAAAGCTCAAAGCAACCACAAACAATGAGAAGATTTACTCTTCTTGTACTTATGTCGGCATTGTGCCTCTCGTACTACATCCCGACGCTATTTCTGTGTTTCGTTATCAATGTGAAGGTTCAAGGGATAGAGTAAAGCTGCAGTAGTGCAATGGAATCTAATACTGATCTCCCAGGAAACGATCAAAGCAAACCACAAACACTGAGAAAATTTACTCTCCTTGTACTTAAGTCGGCAGTGTGCTATTGTGTTAAATCCCGACGCAATTTCTGTGTTTCATCGTCAATGTGAATGACCAAGGGATAGAGTAAAGCTGCAGTAGTGCATCGGAATCAAATACTGATCCCTCAGGAACCGCTCAAAGCAAACCACAAACAATGAGATGATTTCCTCTTCTTTTACTTAAGTCGGCTATGTGCTTTTTGTATTAAATCCCGAAGCAATATCTGTGTGTCATCGTCAATGTGAATGTCCAAGGGATAGAGTAAAGTTGCAGTAGTGCACCGGAATCTAATACTGATCTCCCAGGAAACGCTCAAAGAAAAACACAAAAGAGAGAAGATTTACTCTTCATGTACTTAAGTCTGCATTGTGCTTTTGTATTAAATCCCGACCCATATTCTGTGTTTCATCGTCAATGTGAAGCTGCAAGAGATAGAGTAAAGCAGCAGTAGTGCATCGGAATTTAATACAGATCTCCCAAAATACGCTCAAAGCAAACCACAAACAATCAGGAGATTTACTCTTCTTGTACTGAAGTCGGCATTATGAATTTTGTATTATATCCAGACGAAATTTCTGTGTTTCATTGTCAATGTGGAGGACCAAGGGATAGAGAAAAGCTGCAGTAGTGCATCGGAATCTAATACTGATCTCCCAGGAAACGCTTAAAGCAAACCACAAACATGAGAATATTTATTCTTCTTGTACTTAAGTTGGCAATGTGCCTTTTTTATTAAATCCCGACGCTATTTCTGTGTTTCAACGTCAATGTGAAGGTCAAAGGGACAAAGTAAAACGGCAGTAGTGCATCGGATTCAAATACTGATCTCCCAGGAAACGCTCAAATCAAACCAAAAACAATGAGAAGATATATTCTTCTTGTACTCAAGTTGGCAATGTGCCTTTGTATTAAATCCCGACGCAATTTCTGTGTTTCATCGTCAATTTGAGGGTCCAAGGGATACAGTAAAGCAGCAGTAGTGCATCGGAATCTAATACTTATGTCACAGGAAACGCTCATAGCAAACGACAAACAATGAAATCATTTACACACTCTTATACTTATGTCGGCATTGTGCCTTTTGTATTAAATCCCGTCGCAATTTCTGTGTTTCATCGTCAATTTCAAGGTCCAAGGGCTACAGTAAAGCTGCAGTAGTGCATCGGAATCTAATACTGATCTCCCAGGAAACGCTCATAGCAAACCACAAACAATGAGAAGATTTACTCTTCTTGTACTTAAGTCGGCATTGTTCCTTTTGTATTAAATCCCGACGCAATTTCTGTGTATCACCGTCAATGTGAAGGTCCAAGGGATAGAGTAAAGCGGCAGTAGTGCATCGGAATATAATACTGATCTCCCGGAAAACGCTGAAAGCAAACCACAAACTATGAGAAGATTTACTGTTCTTGTACTTAAGTCGGCATTGTGCGTTTTGTATTAAATCCCGACGCAATTTCTGAGTTTCATCATCAATTTGAAGGTCCAAGGTATAGAGTAAAGCTGCAGTAGTGCATCGGAATCTAATACTGATCTCCCAGGACACGCTCAACGCAAACCACAAACAATGAGAAGATTTATTCTTCTTGTACTTAACTCGGGATTGTGCATTTTGAATTATATCCCGACGCAATTTCTGTGATTCATGGTCAATGTGAAGGTCCAAGGGATAGAGTAAAGCTACAGTAGTGCATCGGAATCCAGTACATATCTCCCAGGCCATGCTCAAAGCAACCCACAAATAATGCAAAGACTTACTCGTCTTGTCCTTAAGTCGGCATTGTGCCTTTTGAAATAAATGCCGACGCAAATTCTGTGAATTCAGCGTCATTTGTGAAGGTCCAAGGGATGGCGTGAAGCTGCAGTAGCGCATCGGAATCTAATACTGATCCCCCAGGAAAAGCTCAAAGCAACCACAAACAATGAGAAGATTTACTCTTCTTGTACTTATGTCGGCATTGTGCCTCTCGTACTACATCCCGACGCTATTTCTGTGTTTCGTTGTCAATGTGAAGGTTCAAGGGATAGAGTAAAGCTGCAGTAGTGCAATGGAATCTAATACTGATCTCCCAGGAAACGATCAAAGCAAACCACAAACACTGAGAAAATTTACTCTCCTTGTACTTAAGTCGGCAGTGTGCTATTGTGTTAAATCCCGACGCAATTTCTGTGTTTCATCGTCAATGTGAATGACCAAGGGATAGAGTAAAGCTGCAGTAGTGCATCGGAATCAAATACTGATCCCCCAGGAACCGCTCAAAGCAAACCACAAACAATGAGATGATTTCCTCTTCTTTTACTTAAGTCGGCTTTGTGCTTTTTGTATTAAATCCCGAAGCAATATCTGTGTGTCATCGTCAATGTGAATGTCCAAGGGATAGAGTAAAGTTGCAGTAGTGCACCGGAATCTAATACTGATCTCCCAGGAAACGCTCAAAGAAAAACACAAAAAAGAGAAGATTTACTCTTCATGTACTTAAGTCTGCATTGTGCTTTTGTATTAAATCCCGACCCATATTCTGTGTTTCATCGTCAATGTGAAGCTGCAAGAGATAGAGTAAAGCAGCAGTAGTGCATCGGAATTTAATACAGATCTCCCAAAATACGCTCAAAGCAAACCACAAACAATCAGGAGATTTACTCTTCTTGTACTGAAGTCGCCATTATGCATTTTGTATTATATCCAGACGAAATTTCTGTGTTTCATTGTCAATGTGGAGGACCAAGGGATAGAGAAAAGCTGCAGTAGTGCATCGGAATCTAATACTGATCTCCCAGGAAACGCTTAAAGCAAACCACAAACATGAGAATATTTATTCTTCTTGAACTTAAGTTGGCAATGTGCCTTTTTTATTAAATCCCGACGCTATTTCTGTGTTTCAACGTCAATGTGAAGGTCAAAGGGACAAAGTAAATCGGCAGTAGTGCATCGGATTCAAATACTGATCTCCCAGGAAACGCTCAAATCAAACCAAAAACAATGAGAAGATATATTCTTCTTGTACTCAAGTTGGCAATGTGCCTTTGTATTAAATCCCGACGCAATTTCTGTGTTTCATCGTCAATTTGAGGGTCCAAGGGATACAGTAAAGCAGCAGTAGTGCATCGGAATCTAATACTTATCTCACAGGAAACGCTCATAGCAAACCACAAACAATGAAATCATTTACTCACTCTTGTACTTATGTCGGCATTGTGCCTTTTGTATTAAATCCCGTCGCAATTTCTGTGTTTCATCGTCAATTTCAAGGTCCAAGGGCTACAGTAAAGCTGCAGTAGTGCATCGGAATCTAATACTGATCTCCCAGGAAACGCTCATAGCAAACCACAAACAATGAGAAGATTTACTCTTCTTGTATTTAAGTCGTCATTGTGCTTTTAGTATTAAATCCCGACGCAATTTCTGTCTTTCATCGTCATTGTGAACGTCCAAGGGATAGAGTAAATCTGCAGTAGTGCAGCGGAATCTAATTCTGATCTCCCAGGAAACGCTGAAAGCAAACTACAAACAATGAGAAGATTTACTCTTCCTGCAGTTAAGGCGACATTGTGCCTTTTCTACTAAATCCTGACGCATTTTCTGTGTTTCATCGTCAATATGAAGGTCCAAGGGATAGAGTAAATCTACAGTAGTGCATCGGAATCTAATTCTGATCTCCCAGGAAACGCTCAAAGCAAACTACAAACAGTGAGAAGATTTAATCACTCTTGTACTTTAGTCGGCATTGTGCCTTTTGTATTAAATCCCGACTCAATTTCTGTGTTTCATCGTCAATTTGAAGGTCCAAGGGTAGAGTAAAGCTGCAGTAGTGCATCGGAATCTAATACTGATCTCCCAGGAAACGCTCATAGCAAACCACAGACAATGAGAAGATTTACTCTTCTTGCACTTATGTCGGTATTGTGCCTTTGTATTAAATACCGACGCAATTTCTATGTTTCATCGTCAATGTGAATGTCCAAGGGATAGAGAAAAGCATCAGTAGTGCATTGGAATCTAATACTGATCTCCATGGAAACGCTCATAGCAAACCACAAACAATGAGAAGATTTACTCTTCTTGTACTTAAGTCGGAATTGTGCCTTTTGTATTAAATCCCGACGCAATTTCTGTGTTTCATCGTCAATTTGACGGTCCAAGGTATACAGTAAAGCAGCAGTAGTGCATCGGAAACTAATACTTATCACACAGGAAACGCTCGAAACAAACCACTAACAATGAGAAGATTTACTCTTCTTGTACTTATGTCGACGTTGTGCATTTTGTATTAAATCCCGACGCAATTTCTGTGTTTCATCTTCAATAAGAAGGCCCAAGGGATAGAGGAAAGCTACAGTAGTGCATCGGAATCTAATACTGAATTTCCAGGAAACGCTCAAAGCAAACCACAAACAGTGAGAAGATTTACTCTTCTTGTACTTAAGCCTGCATTGTTCCTTTTGCATTAAATCCCGACGCAATTTCTGTGTTTCATCGTCAATGTGAAGGTCCAAGGGATAGAGTAAAGCTGCAGTAGGGCGTCGGAATCTAACACCGATCTGCCAGGAAACGCTCAAAGCATACCTCAAACAATGAGAACAATTACTCTTCTTGTATTTAAGTCGTCATTGTGCCTTTTGCATTAAATCCCGACGCAATTTCTGTGTTTCATCATGAATGTGAACGTCCAAGGGATAGAGTAAAGCTGCAGTAGTGCATCGGAATCTAATACTCATCTCCCAGGAAACACTTAAAGCAAACCACAAACAATGAGAAGATTTACTTTTCTTCTATTTAAGATGGAATTGTGCATTTCGTTTTAAATCCCTACGCAATTTCTTTGTTTCATCGTCAAGGGATAGAGTAAAGCTGCAATAGTGCATCGGAATCAAATACTGACTTCCCAGGAAACGCTCAAAGCAAACCAGACACATTGAGAAGATTTACTCTTCCTGCAGTTAAGTCGACAATGTGCATTTTCTATTAAATCCTGTCGCATTTTCTGTGTTTCATCGTCAATGTGAAGGTCCAAGGTATAGAGTAAATCTGCAGTAGTTGATCGGAAACTAATACTGATCTTCCAGGAAACGCTCAATGCAACTACAAACAATGAGAAGATTTACTCACTCTTGTACTTAAGTCGACATTGTGCCTTTTGTATTAAATCCCGACGCAATTTCTGTGTTTCATCGTCAATTTGAAGGTCCAAGGGATAGAGAAAACCTGTAGTAGTGCATCGGAATCTAATACTGATCTTCCAGGATACGCACAAAGCAAACCACAAACAATGAAAAGATTTACTCTTCTTGTACTGAAGTCGGTATTGTGCCTTTGTAATAAATGCCGACGCAATTTCTGTGATTCATCGTCGATCGGAACGTCCAAGGCATAGAGTAAAGCGCCAGTAGTGAATCGGAATCTTGTACTGATCTCCCAGAAAACGCACAAAGCAAACAACAGACAATGAGAAGATTTACTCTTCTTGTACTTCTGCCGGCATTATGCCTTTTGTATTAAATTCCGACGCAATTTCTCTGTTTCATTGCCATTGTGAAGGGCCAAGTGATAGAGTAAAGCTACAGTAGTTCATCGGAATCTAATACTGAAATCCCAGGAAACGCACCAAGCAAACCACAAACAATGAGAAGATTTACTCTTCTTGTACTTAAGTCGGCATTGTGCCTTTTGTATTAAATCCCGACGCTATTACTGTGTTTCATTGCCAATGTGAAGGTCCATGGGATAGAGTAAAGCTGCAGTAGTGCATCGAAATCTAATACTGACCACACAGGAAACTCTCAAAGCAAACCACAAACAATGAGAAGATTTACTCTTCTTGTACTTAAGTCGGCATTGTGCATTTTGTATTATATCCCGACGAAATTTCTGTGATTCATTGTCAATGTGGAGGACCAACGAATAGAGTAAAGCTGCAGTAGTGCATCGGAATCTAATACTGATCTCCCAGGAAACGCCTAAAGCAAACCACAAGCATGAGAAGATTTACTCTTCTTGTACTTAAGTTGGCAATGTGCCTTTTTTATTAAATCCCGATGATATTTCTGTGTTTCAACGTCAATGTGAAGGTCAAAGGGACAAAGGAAATCGGCAGTAGTGCATCGGAATCAATTACTGATCTCCCAGGAAACGCTCAAATCAAACCAAAAACAATGAGAAGATATATTCTTCTTGTACTCATGTTGGCAATGTGCCTTTGTATTAAATCCTGACGTAATTTCTGTGTTTCATCGTCAATTTGAGGGTCCAAGGGATACAGTAAAGCAGCAGTAGTGCATCGGAATCTAATACTTATCTCACAGGAAACGCTCATAGCAAACCACAAACAATGAAAAGATTTACTCACTCTTGTACTTAAGTCGGCATTGTGCCTTTTGTATTAAATCCCGTCGGAATTTCTGTGTTTCATCGTCAATTTGAAGGTGCAAGGGCTAGAGTAAAGCTGCAGTAGTGTATCGCAATCTAATACTGATCTCCCAGGAAACGCTCAAAGCAAACCACAAACAATGAGAAGATTTACTCCTCCTGCAGTTAAGTCGACATTGCGCCTTTTCTACTAAATCCTGACGCATTTTCTGTGTTTCATCGTCAATATGAAGGTCCAAGGGATAGAGTAAATCTGCAGTAGTGCATCGGAATCTAATACTGATCTCCCAGGAAACGCTCAAAGCAAACTACAAACAGTGAGAAGATTTACTCACTCTTGTACTTAAGTCGGCATTGTGCCTTTTGTATTAAATCCCGACTCAATTTCTGTATTTCATCGTCAATTTAAAGGTCCATGGGATAGAGTAAAGCTGCAGTAGTGCATCGGAATCTACTACTGATCTCCCAGGAAACGCTCATAGCAAACCACAAACAATGAGAAGATTTACTCTTCTTGCACTTAAGTCGGTATTGTGCCTTTGTATTAAATACCGACGCAATATCTGTGTGTCATCGTCAATGTGAATGTCCAAGGGATAGAGTAGAGTTGCAGTAGTGCACCGGAATCAAATACTGATCTCCCAGGAAACGCCCAAAGCAAACCACAAAAAAGAGAAGATTTACTCTTCATGTACTTAAGTCTGCATTGTGCTTTTGTATTAAATCCCGACCCAATTTCTGTGTTTCATCGTCAATGCGAAGCTGCAAGAGATAGAGTAAAGCAGCATTAGTGCATCGGAAGCTGATACTGATTTCCCAAAATACGCTCAAAGCAAGTCACAAACAATGAGGAAATTTACTCTTCTTGTACTAAAGTCGGCATTGTGCCTTTTGTATTCAATCCAGACGCAATTTCTGTGTTTTGTCGTCAATTTAAAGGTCCAAGAGATAGAATAAAGCTGCTGTAGTGCATCGGAATCTAATACTGATCTCCCAGGAAACGCTCAAATCAAACCACAAACAAAGAGAAGATATATTCTTCTTGTACTTAACTCGGCATTGTGCCTTTTGAATTAAATCCCGACGAATTTCTGTGATTCATGGGCAATGTGAAGGTCCAAGGGATAGAGGAAAGCTACAGTAGTGCATCGGAATCCAGTACACATCTCCCAGGCAGTGCTCAAAGTAACCCACAAACAATGCGAAGATTTTCTCGTCTTGCACTTAAGTCGGCATTGTGCCTTTTGAATTAAATCCCGACGCAAATTCTGTGAATTCAGCGTCAATGTGAAGGTCCAAGGGATAGAGTGAAGCTGCAGTAGCGCATCGGAATCTAATACTGATCCCGCAGGAAAAGCTCAAAGCAACCACAAACAATCAGAAGATTTACTCTTCTTGTACTTATGTCGGCATTGTGCCTCTCTTACTACATCCCGACGCTATTTCTGTGTTTCGTTGTCAATGTGAAGGACCAAGGGATAGAGTAAAGCTGGAGTAGTGCATCGGAATCTAATACTTACCTCCGAGGAAACACTCATAGCAAACCACGAACAATGATGGGATTTACTCTTCTTGTACTTAAATCAGTATTGTGCCTTTTATACTAAATCCCGACGCAATTTCTGTGTTTCATCGTCAATGTGACGGTCCAAGGGATAGAGAAAAGCTGCAGTATTGCAATGGAATCTAATACTGATCTCCCAGGAAACGCTCAAAGCAAACCACAAAATATTAGAAGATTTACTCATCCTGTACTTAAATCCTCATTGTGGATTTTGTATTAAATCCCGACTCAATTTCTGTGTTTTAGAGTCAATGTGAAGGTCCTAGGGATAGAGTAAAGCTGCAGTAGTGCATCGGAATCTAATACTTATCTCCCAGGAATCGCTCAAAGCAAACCACAAACAACGAGAAGATTTACTCTTCTTGTACTTAAGCCGCCATTGTGCCTTTTGTATAAAATCCGACGCAATTTCTGTGATTCATCGTCAATGTGAAAGTCCAAGGGATAGAATAAATCTGCAGTAGTGCATCTGAATCTAATACTGATCTCCCAGGAAACACTCAAAGCAAACCACAGACAATGAGAAGATTTACTCTTCTTGTACTTAAATCGGCATTGTTCCTTTTGTATTAAATCCCGACGCAATTTCTGTGTATCACCGTCAATGTGAATGTCCAAGGGATAGAGAAAAGCGGCAGTAGTGCATCGGAATATAATACTGATCACCCGGAAAACGCTGAAAGCAAACCACAAACTGTGAGAAGATTTACTGTTCTTGTAGTTAAGTCGGCATTGTGCGTTTTGTATTAAATCCCGACGTAATTTCTGTGTTTCATCATCAATTTTAAGGTCCAAGGTATAGAGTAAAGCTGCAGTAGTGCATCGGAATCTAATACTGATCTCCCAGGACACGCTCAAAGCAAACCACAAACAATGAGAAGATTTATTCTTCTTGTACTTAACTCGGCATTGTGCCTTTTCTATTAAATCCCGACGCAATTTCTGTGTTTCATCGTCAATGTGACGGTCCAAGGGATAGAGTAAAGCTGCAGTATTGCAATGGAATCTAATACTGATCTCCCAGGAAACGCTCATAGCAAACCACAAAATATGAGAAGATTTACTCTTCTTGTACTTAAGTCGGCATTGTGGATTTTGTATTAAATCCCGACCCAATTTCTGTGTTTTAGCGTCAATCTGAAGGTCCTAGGGATAGAGGAAAGCTGCAGTAGCGCATCGGAATCTAATACTGATCCCCCAGGAAAAGCTCAAAGCAACCACAAACAATGAGAAGATTTACTCTTCTTGTACTTATGTCGGCATTGTGCCTCTCGTACTACATCCCGACGCTATTTCTGTGTTTCGTTGTCAATGTGAAGGTTCAAGGGATAGAGTAAAGCTGGAGTAGTGCTTCGGAATCTAATACTTATCTCCCAGGAAACGCTCAAAGCAAACCACGGAAAATGATAGGATTTACTCTTCTTGTACTTAAGTCAGTATTGTGATTTTTCTATTACATCCCGACGCAATTTCTGTGTTTCATCGTCAATGTGACGGTCCAAGGGATAGAGTAAAGCTGCAGTAGTGCAATGGAATCTAATACTGATCTCCCAGGAAACGCTCAAAGCAAACCACAAAATATGAGAAGATTTACTCTTCTTGTACTTAAATCCTTATTGTGGATTTTGTATTAAAACCCGACCCAAATTCTGTGTTTCATCGTCAATGTGAAGGTCCTAGGGATAGAGTAAAGCTGCAGTAGTGCAATGGAATCTAATACTAATCTCCCACGATTCGCTCAAAAGCAAACCACAAACAATGAGAAGACTTACTCTTCTTGTACTTAAGCCGGCATTGTGCCTTTTGTATAAAATCCGACGCAATTTCTGTGATTCATCGTCAATGTGAAGGTCCAAGGGATAGAGTAAAGCTGTAGTTGTGCATCGCAATCTAATACTGATCTCCCAGGAAACGCTCAAAGGAAACCACAGACAATGAGAAGATTTACTCTTCTTGTACTTAAGTCGGCATTGTGCATTTTGTATTAAATCCCGGCACAATTTCTGTGTTTCATCGTCGATGTGAAGGTCCAAGGGATAGAGTAAAACTGCAGTAGTGCATCATAATCTAATACTGATCCCCCAGGAAACGCTCAAAGCAAACCACAAGCAATGAGTAGATCTACTCTTCTTGTACTTAAGTCGGCTTTGTGACTTATGTATAAAATCCCGACGCAATTTCTATGATTGATCGTCAGTGTGATTATCCAAGGGATAGAATAAATCTGCAGTAGTGCATCTGAATCTAATACTGATCTCCCAGGAAACACTCAAAGCAAACCACAAACAATGAGAAGATTTACTCTTCTTGTACTTAAGTCGGCATTGTTCCTTTTGTATTAAATCCCGACGCAATTTCTGTGTATCACCGTCAATGTGAAGGTCCAAGGGATAGAGTAAAGCGGCAGTAGTGCATCGGAATATAATACTGATCTCCCGGAAAACGCTGAAAGCAAACCACAAACTATGAGAAGATTTACTGTTCTTGTACTTAAGTCGGCATTGTGCGTTTTGTATTAAATCCCGACGCAATTTCTGTGTTTCATCATCAATTTGATGGTCCAAGGTATAGAGTAAAGCTGCAGTAGTGCATCGGAATCTAATACTGATCTCCCAGGACACGCTCAACGCAAACCACAAACAATGAGAAGATTTATTCTTCTTGTACTTAACTCGGGATTGTGCATTTTGAATTATATCCCGACGCAATTTCTGTGATTCATGGTCAATGTGAAGGTCCAAGGGATAGAGTAAAGCTACAGTAGTGCATCGGAATCCAGTACATATCTCCCAGGCCATGCTCAAAGCAACCCACAAATAATGCGAAGACTTGCTCGTCTTGTCCTTAAGTCGGCATTGTGCCTTTTGAAATAAATGCCGACGCAAATTCTGTGAATTCAGCGTCATTTGTGAAGGTCCAAGGGATGGCGTGAAGCTGCAGTAGCGCATCGGAATCTAATACTGATCCCCCAGGAAAAGCTCAAAGCAACCACAAACAATGAGAAGATTTACTCTTCTTGTACTTATGTCGGCATTGTGCCTCTCGTACTACATCCCGACGCTATTTCTGTGTTTCGTTGTCAATGTGAAGGTTCAAGGGATAGAGTAAAGCTGCAGTAGTGCAATGGAATCTAATACTGATCTCCCAGGAAACGATCAAAGCAAACCACAAACACTGAGAAAATTTACTCTCCTTGTACTTAAGTCGGCAGTGTGCTATTGTGTTAAATCCCGACGCAATTTCTGTGTTTCATCGTCAATGTGAATGACCAAGGGATAGAGTAAAGCTGCAGTAGTGCATCGGAATCAAATACTGATCCCCCAGGAACCGCTCAAAGCAAACCACAAACAATGAGATGATTTCCTCTTCTTTTACTTAAGTTGGCTTTGTGCTTTTTGTATTAAATCCCGAAGCAATATCTGTGTGTCATCGTCAATGTGAATGTCCAAGGGATAGAGTAAAGTTGCAGTAGTGCACCGGAATCTAATACTGATCTCCCAGGAAACGCTCAAAGAAAAACACAAAAGAGAGAAGATTTACTCTTCATGTACTTAAGTCTGCATTGTGCTTTTGTATCAAATCCCGACCCATATTCTGTGTTTCATCGTCAATGTGAAGCTGCAAGAGATAGAGTAAAGCAGCAGTAGTGCATCGGAATTTAATACAGATCTCCCAAAATACGCTCAAAGCAAACCACAAACAATCAGGAGATTTACTCTTCTTGTACTGAAGTCGGCATTGTGCCTTTCGTATTCAATCCAGACGCAATTTCTGTATTTTGTCGTCAATGTAAAGGTCCAAATGATAAAGTAAAGCTGCAGTGGTACATCGGAATCTAATACTGAACTCTCGGGAAACGCTGAAAGCAAACCACAAACAATGAGAAGACTTACTCTTCTTGTACGAAAGTCGGTATTGTGCCTTTTGTATTAAATCCCGACGCAATTTCTGTGTTTCATCGTCCATTTGAAGGTCCAAGGTATAGAGAAAAGCTGCAGTAGTGCATCGGAATGTAATACTGGTCTCCCAGAAAACGCTCAAATCAAACCACAAACAATGAGAAGATTTGTTCTTCTTGTACTTAACTCGGCATTGTGTCTTTTGAATTAAATCCCGACGAATTTCTGTGATTCATGGTCAATGTGAAGGTCCAAGGGATAGAGTAAAGCTACAGTAGTGCATCGGAATCCAGTACACATCTCCCAGGCAATGCTCAAAGCAACCCACAAACAATGCGAAGATTTGCTCGTCTTGCACTTAAGCCGGCATTGTGCCTTTTGAATTAAATCCCGACGCAAATTCTGTGAATTCAGCGTCAATGTGAAGGTCCAAGGGATAGAGTGAAGCTGCAGTAGCGCATCGGAATCTAATACTGATCCCCCAGGAAAAGCTCAAAGGAACCACAAACAATGAGAAGATTTACTCTTCTTGTACTTATGTCGGCATTGTGCCTCTCGTACTACATCCCGACGCTATTTCTGTGTTTCGTTGTCAATGTGAAGGTTCAAGGGATAGAGTAAAGCTGGAGTAGTGCATCGGAATGTAATACTTATATCCCAGGAAACGCTCAAAGCAAACCACGAACTATGATAGGATTTACTCTTCGTGTACTTAAGTCAGTATTGTGCATTCTCTATTAAATCCCAACGCAATTTCTGTGTTTCATCGTCAATGTGACGGTCCAAGGGATAGAGTAAAGCTGCAGTATTGCAATGAAATCTAATACTGATCTCCCAGGAATCGCTCAAAGCAAACCACAAACAACGAGAATATTTACTCTTCTTGTACTTAAGCCGGCATTGTGCCTTTTGTATTAAATCCGACGCAATTTCTGTGATTCATCGTCAATGTGAAGGTCCAAGGGATAGAGTAAAGCTGTAGTTGTGCATTGGAATTTAATACTGATCTCCCAGGAAACGCTCAAAGCAAACCACGAACAATGATAGGTTTACTCTTCTTGTACTTAAGTCAGTATTGTGACTTTTCTATTAAATCCCGACGCAATTTCTGTGTTTCATCGTCAATGTGAAGGTCCAAGAGATAGAGTAAAGCTGCAGTAGTGCATCATAATCTAATACTGACCCCCCAGGAAACGCTCAAAGCAAACCACAAACAAAGAGTAGATCTACTCTTCTTGTACTTAAGTCGGCTTTGTGTCTTTTGTATAAAATCTCGACGCAATTTCTATGATTCATCGTCAATGCGAATGTCCAAGGGATAGAATAAATCTGCAGTAGTGCATATGAATCTAATACTGATCTCCCAGGAAACACTCAAAGCAAACCACAAACAATGAGAAGATTTACTCTTCTTGTACTTAAGTCGGCATTGATCCTTTTGTATAAAATCCCGACGCAATTTCTGTGTATCACCGACAATGTGAAGGTCCAAGGGATAGAGTAAAGCGGCAGTAGTGCATCGGAATATAATACTGATCTCCCGGAAAACGCTGAAAGCAAACCACAAACTATGAGAAGATTTACTGTTCTTGAACTTAAGTCGGCATTGTGCGTTTTGTATTAAATCCCGACGCAATTTCTGTGTTTCATCATCAATTTGAAGATCCAAGGTATAGAGTAAAGCTGCAGTAGAGCATCCGAATCCAATACTGATCTCCCAGGACATCCTCAAAGCAAACCACAAACAACGAGAAGATTTACTCTTCTTGTACTTAACTCAGGATTGTGCCTTTTTAATTATATCCTGACGCAATTTCTGTGATTCATGGTCAATGTGAAGGTCCAAGGGATAGAGTATAGCTAGAGTTGTGCATCGGAATCCAGTACTCATCTCCCACGATATACTCAAAGCAAACCACAATTAATGCGAAGATTAGCTCGTCTTGTACTTAAGGCGGCAATGTGCCATTGTATTAAATCCCGACGAAATTTTTGTGTTTCACCGTCAATGTGAAGGTCCTAGGGATAGAGTAAAGCTGCAGCAGTGAATCGGAATCTAATACTGATCTAACAGGAAACGGTCAAAGCAAACCACAAACAATGAGAAGATTTCTTGTACGAAAGTCGGCATTGAGCCTTTTGTATTAAATCCGGTGGCAATTTCTGTGTGTCAGCGTCAATGTGACGGTCCAAGGGATAGAGTGAAGCTGCAGTAGTGCATCGGAATTTCATACTGATCCCCCAGGAATCGCTCAAAGCAAACCACAAACAATGAGAAGATTTACTCTTCGTGTACTTGTGTCGGCAGTGTGCTTTTGTGTTAAATCCCGACGCAATTTCTGTGTTTCATCGTCAATGTGAATGACCAAGGGATAGAGTAAAGCTGCAGTAGTGCAACGGAATGAAATACTGATCCCCCAGGAACCGATCAAAGCAAACCACAAACAATGAGATGATTTACTCTTCTTTTACTTAAGTCGGCTTTGTGCTTTTTGTATTAAATCCCGACGCAATTTCTGTGTGTCATCGTTAATGTGAATGTCCAAGGGATAGAGTAAAGTTGCAGTAGTGCACCGGAATCTAATACTGATCTCCCAGGAAACGCTCAAAGCAAACCACAAAAAAGAGAAGATTTACTCTTCATGTACTTAAGTCTGCATTGTGCTTTTGTATTAAATCCCGACCCAATTTCTGTGTTTCATCGTCAATGTGAAGCTGCAAGAGATAGAGTAAAGCAGCAGTAGTGCATCGGAATCTAATACTGATCTCCCAAAATACGCTCAAAGCAAACCACAAACAATGAGGAGATTTACTCTTCTTGTACTAAAGTCGGCATTGTGCCTTTTGTATTCAATCCAGACGCAATTTCTGTGTTTTGTCGTCAATGTAAAGGTCCAAGGAATAGAGTAAAGCTGCTGTAGTGCATCGGAAGCAAATACTGAACTCTCGGGAAACGCTGAAAGCAAATCACAAACAATGAGAAGAATTAATCTTCTTTTACCTAAGTCGGTATTGTGCCTTTTGTATTAAATCCCGACGCAATTTCTGTGTTTCATCGTCCATTTGAAGGTCCAAGGTATAGTGAAAAGCTGCAGTAGTGCATCGGAATCTATTAGTGATCTATCAGGAATCGCTCAAAGCAATCCAGAACACACTGAGAAGAATTACTCTTGTTGTACCTAACTCGGCATTGTGGCATTTCAATTAAATCCCGATGCAATTTCTGTGATTCATCGTCAATGTGAAGGTCCAAGAGATTAAGTAAAACTGCAGTAGTGCGTCGAAACCTAGTCCTGATCTCCCAGGAAAGGCTCAAAGCAAACCACAAACAATGAGAAGATTTACTCTCCTTGAACTTAAGTCGGCATTGTGCCTTTTGTATTAAATGTCGACGCCATATCGCAGTTTCATCGTCAATTTGTAGGCCCAAGGGACAGAATAAAGCTGCAGTAGTGCATCGGGATCTAATACTGATCCCCCAGGAAACACTCAAAGCAAACCACAAAGTTTGAGAAGATTTACTCTTCTTGTACTTAAGTCGGTATTAAGCCTTTTATATTATCCCGACGCAATTTCAGTGTTTCATTGTCAATGTGAAGGTCCAAGTGACAGAGTAAAGCTGCAGTAGAGAGTCGGAATCTGATACTGATATCCCAGGTAACGCTGAAAGCAAACCACAAACAATGAGAAGATTCACTCTTCTTCTACTTAAGTCGGAATTGTGCTCTTTGTAGTAAATCCCGACGCAATTTCATTGTTTCATCGTCAATGTGAAGGTCCGTATGATAGAGTGAAGCTGCAGTAGTGCATCGGAATCTAATGCTGTTCTCCCAGGAAACGCCCAAAGCAAGCCACAAACTATGAGAGGATTTTCTCTTCTTGTACCTAAGTCAGCATTGTGCTTTTGTATTAAATCCCGACGCAATTTCTGTGTTTCATCGTCAATGTGAAAGTCCAAAGGATAGAGTAAAGCTGCAGTAGTGCATCGGAATTTAATACTGATCTTCTAGGAAACGCTCAAAGCAAACCACAAACAATGAGAACATTTACTCTTCTTGTACTTAAGTCGGTATTGTGCCATTTGTATTGAATCCCGACGCAATTTCTGTGTTTCGTCGTCAATGTGAGGTGCAATGTATAGAGTAAAGCTGCAGTAGTGCATCGGAGTCTTACACTGATCTCCCAGGAAAGGCTCAAAGCAAACCAGAAACAATGAGAAGATTAACTCTTTTTGTACATAACTCGGCGTAGTGCCTTTTGAATTAAATCCCGACGCAAATTCTGTGATTCAGCGTCAATGTGAAGGTCCAAGGGATAGAGTAAAGCTGCAGTAGTGCAACAGAATCTACTACTGATCTCCCAGGAAACGCTCAAAGCAAACCACAAAATATGAGAAGAATTACTCTTCTTGTACTTAAATCGGCATTGTGGCTTTTGTATTAAATCCGGACCAATTTCTGTGTTTCAGCGTCAATTTGAAGGTACAAGGAATAGAGTGAAACTGCCGTAGTGCATCGGAATCTAATACTGATCTCCCAGGAAACGCTCAAAGCAAACCACAAACTATGAGAAGATTTACTCTTATTGTACTTAAGCCGGCATTGTGCCTTTTGTATAAAATCCGACGCAATTTCTGTGATTCATTGTCAATGTGAATGTCCAAGGGATAGAGTAAAGCTGCAGTAGTGCATCATAATCTAATGCTGATCCCCCAGGAAACGCTCAAAGCAAACCACAAACAATGAGTAGATTTACTCTTCCTGTACTTAAGTCGGTTTTGTGCCTTTTTTATAAAATCCCGACGCAATTTCTATGTTTCATCGTCAATGTGAAAGTCCAAGGGATAGAATAAATCTGCAGTAGTGCATGTGAATCAAATACTGATCTCCCAGGAAACGCTCAAAGCAAACCACAAATAATGAGAAGATTTACTCCTCTTGTACTTAAGTCAGTATTGTTCCTCTTGTATTAAATCTCGACGCAATTTCTGTGTATCACAGTCAATGTGAAGGTCCAAGGGATAGAGTAAATCCGCAGTAGTGCATCGGAATGTGATACTGAACTCCCGGAAAACGCTGAAAGCAGACCACAAACAATGAGAATATTTACTGTTCTGGTACTTAAGTCGGCATTGTGCGTTTTGTATTAAATCTAGACGCAATTTCAGTGTCTCATCATCTATTTGAATGTCCAAGGTATAGAGTAAAGCTGCAGTAGTGCATCGGAATCTAATACTGATCTCTCACGGAACGCTCAAAGCGAACCACAAACAATGACAAGATTTATTCTTCTTGTACTTAACTCGGCATTGTGCCTTTTGAATTAAATCCCCACGCAAATTCTGTGATTCATCGTCAATGTGATGGTCCAAGGGATAGAGTAAAGCTGCAGTAGTGCATCGGAATCCAGTACTGATCTCGCAGGAAAGGCTCAAAGCAAACCAGAAACAATGAGAAGATTTACTCTTCTTATACTTAAGTCGTCACTTTGCCTTTTGTATTAAATCTTGAGGCCAATTCTTTGTCTCATCGTCAATGAGAAGGTCCAAGGGATAGAGTAAAGCTGCAGTAGAGAGTCGGAATCTGATACTGATCTCCCAGGTAAAGCTGAAAGCAAACCACAAACAATGAGAAGATTCACTCTTCTTCTACTTAAGTCGGAATTGTGCTCTTTGTAGTAAATCCCGACGCAATTTCATTGTTTCATCGTCAATGTGAACGTCCATATGATAGAGTGAAGCTGCAGTAGTGCATCGGAATCTAATGCTGTTCTCCCAGGAAACGCCCAAAGCAAGCCACAAACTATGAGAGGATTTTCTCTTCTTGTACTTAAGTCAGCATTGTGCTTTTGTATTAAATCCCGACGCATTTTCTGCGTTTCATCGTCAATGTGAAAGTCCAAGGGATAGAGTAAAGCTGCAGTAGTGCATCGGAATCTAATACTGATCTTCTAGGAAACGCTCAAAGCAAACCACAAACAATGAGAACATTTACTCTTCTTGTACTTAACTCGGTATTGTGCCATTTGTATTGAATCCCGACGCAATTTCTGTGTTTCGTCGTCAATGTGAGGTGCAATGCATAGAGTAAAGCTGCAGTAGTGCATCGGAGTCTTATACTGATCTCCCAGGAAAGGCTCAAAGCAAACCAGAAACAATGAGAAGATTAACTCTTTTTGTACATAACTCGGCGTAGTGCCTTTTGAATTAAATCCCGACGCAAATTCTGTGATTCAGCGTCAATGTGTAGGTCCAAGGGATAGAGTACAGCTGCAGTAGTGCATCGTAACCTAATACCGATCTCCCAGGAAACACACAAAGCAAATCAGAAACAGTGAGAAGATTTACTCTTCTTGTACTTAAATCGGCATTGAGCCTTTTGTATTAAATCCCGACGCAATTTCTGTGATTCATCGTCAATTTGAAGGTACAAGGTATAGAGTAAAGCTGCAGTAGCGCATCGGAATCTAATACTGATCTCCCAGGAAACGCTCAAAGCAAACGAGAAACAATGAGAAGATTTACTCTTCTTGCACTTAACTCGTCATTGTGCCTTTTGAATTAGATCCCGAGGCAATTTCTGTGATTCATCGTCAATGTAAAGGTCCAAGGGATAGAGTAAAGCTGTGGTAGTGCATCGCAATCTACTACTTATCTCCCAGGAAACGCTCAAAGCAAACCACAAACAATGCGAAGATTTACTGTTCTTGCACTTAAGTCAGCATTGAGCCTTTTGTATTAAATCCCGACGCAATTACTGTGTTTCATCGTCAATGTGAAGGTCCAAGAGAAAGAGTAATGCTGCACTAGTGCATCGGAATCTAATGCTGATCTTCCAGGAAACGCACAAAGCAAATCAGAAACAATGAGAAGATTTACTCTTCTTGTACTTAAGTCGGCATTGTCTCTTTTGTATAATATCCCGACGTAATTTATGTGTTTCATCGTCAATGTGAACGTCCAAGGATGAGAGAAAAGCTGCAGTAGTGTTTCGGGATCTAATGCTGATCTCCCAGGAAACGCTCAAAGCAAACAACCAACAATGAGCAGATTTACTCACACTTGTATTTAAGTCGGCATTGTGACTTTTGTATTAAATCCCGGCTCAATTTCTAGGTTTCATGGTCAATGTGAATGTCCAAAAAATAGAGTATAGATGCAGTAGTGAATCGGAATCTAATACTGATCTACCAGGAAACGCTCAAAACAAACCACACACAATGAGAAGATTTACTCTCTTTTACTTAAGTCGGCATTGTGCCTTTTGAATTCATTCCCGACGAAATTTCTGTGTTTCATCGTCAATGTAAGGTTCCAAGGGATAGAGTAAAGCTGCAGTAGTGCATCGTATTCTAATACCGATCTCCCAGGAAACGCTCAAAGCAAATCATAATCAATGAGAAGATTTACTGTTCTTGTACTTTGGTCGGCATTGTGCTTTTGTATGAAATCCCGACGCAATTTCTGTGTTTCATCGTCAATGTTAAGGTCCAAGGGATAGAGTAAAGGTTCTGTAGCGCATCGGCACCTAATACTGATCCTCCAGGAAACGCTCAAAGCAAACCACAAACAATGAGAAGATTTACTCTTCTTGTACTCATGTCGGCATTGTGCTTCTGTATGAAATCCCGACGCAATATCTGTGTTTCAGCGTCAATGTGAAGGTCAAAGGGATAGAGTAAGGCTGCAGTAGTGCATCGGAATCTAATACTGATCTCCCAGGAAACGCTCAAATCAAACCACAAACAATGAGAAGATTTACTCTTCTTGCACTTAAGTCAGCATTGAGCCCTTTGAATTAAATCCCGACGCAATATCTGCCTTTCATTGTCAATGTGAATGTTCAAGAGAAAGAGTAAAGCTGCAGTAATGCATCGGAATCTAATACTGATCTCCCAGGAAACGCTCAAGGCAATTCAGAACAAAGGGATGATTTACTCTTCTTGAACTTAAGTCGGCATTGTGCCTTTTGTATAAAATCCCGACGCAATTCCCGTGTGTCAGCGTCAATGTGTAGGTCCAAGGAATAGAATAAAGCTGCGGTAGTGCATCGGAATCTAATGCTGATCTCCCAGGAAACGCTCAAAGCAAACCACCAACAATGAGAAGTATTACTAACTCTTGTATTTAAGTCGGCATTGTGACTTTTGTATTAAATATCGGCGCAATTTCTAGGTTTCATGGTCAGTGTGAAAGTGAAAGGGATTCAGTAAATCTGCAGTAGTGCATGGGAATCTAATACTGATGTCCTAGGAAACGCTCAAAGCAAACCACAAACAATGAGAATATTTACTCTTCTTGTACTTAAGTCGGCATTGTGGCTTTTGTATTAAATCCCGACCCAATTTCTGTGTTTCAGCGTCAATGTGAAGGTCCAAGGGATACAGTGAAGCTCCCGTAGTGCATCGGAATCTAATACTGTTCTCCCAGGAAACGCTCAAAGCAAACCACAAACAATGAGAAGATTTACTCTTCTTGAGCTTAAGCCGGCATTGTGTCTTTTGTATAAAATCCAACGCGATTTCTGCGTTACATCGTCAATGTGAAGATCCAAGGGATGGAGTAAAGCTGCAGTTGTGCATCGCAATCTAATACTGATCTCCCAGGAAACGCTCAAAACAAACCACAGACAACGAGAAGATTTTCTCTTCTTGCACTTAAGTCTGCATTGTGCCTTTTGTATTAAACCCCGACGCAATTTCTGTGTTTCATCGTCAACGTGAAGTTCCAGGGGATAGAGTAAAGCTGCAGTAGTGCATCATAATCTCATACTGATCCCCCAGGAAACGCTGAAAGCAAACCACAAACAATGAGTAGATTCTCTTCTTGTACTTAAGTCGGCGTTGTTTCTTTTGTAGTAAATCCCGACGCAATTTCTGTGTATCACCGTCAATGTGAATTTCCAAGGGATAGAGTAAAGCTGCAGTAGTGCATCGGAATCTAATACTGATCTCCCAGGAAACGCTAAAAGAAACCACAAACAATGAGAAGATTTACCCTTCTAGTACTTATGTCGGCATTGTGTCTTTGTATTAAATCCCGACGCAATATCTGTGTTTCAGCGTCAATGTGAAGGTCAAAGGGATAGAGTAAGGCTCCAGTAGTGCATCGGAATCTTATACTGAACTCACAGGAAACGCTCAAAGGAAATCACAAACAATGAGAAGATTTACTCTTCTTGCACTTAAGTCGGAATTGTGCCTTTGTATTGAATCGAGACGCAATTTCTATGTTTCATCGTCAATGTTAAGGGTCAAGGGATACAATAAAGCTGCAGCAGTGAATCAGAATCTAATACTGATCTCCCAGGAAACGCTCAAAGCAAATCAGAAACAATGAGAAGATTTACTCTTCTTGCACTTATGTCGGCATTGTGCCTTTGTATTAAATCCCGACGCCATATCTGTGTTTCATCGTCAATTTGAAGGTCCAAGAGAAAGATTAAAGCTGCAGTAGTGCATCGGAATCTAATACTGATCTCCCAGGAAACGCTCAAAGCAAATCAGAAACAATGAGATGATTTACTCTTCTTGTACTTAAGTCGGCATTGTGCGTTTTGTATAAAATCCCAACGCAATTCCCTTGTGTCATCGTCAATGGGAAGGTCCAAGGAATACAGTAAAGCTGCAGCAGTGAATCAGAATCGAATACTGATCTCCCAGGAAAGGCTCAAAGCAAACCAGAAACAATGAGAAGATTAACTCTTTTTGTACATAACTCGGCGTAGTGCCTTTTGAATTAAATCCCGACGCAAATTCTGTGATTCATCGTCAATGTGAAGGTCCAAGGGATAGAGTACAGCTGCAGTAGTGCATCGTAACCTAATACCGATCTCCCAGGAAACACACAAAGCAAATCAGAAACAGTGAGAAGATTTACTCTTCTTGTACTTAAATCGGCATTGAGCCTTTTGTATTAAATCCCGACGCAATTTCTGTGATTCATCGTCAATTTGAAGGTACAAGGTATAGAGTAAAGCTGCAGTAGCGCATCGGAATCTAATACTGATCTCCCAGGAAACGCTCAAAGCAAACGAGAAACAATGAGAAGATTTACTCTTCTTGCACTTAACTCGTCATTGTGCCTTTTGAATTAGATCCCGAGGCAATTTCTGTGATTCATCGCCAATTTGAAGGTACAAGGCATAGAGTAAAGCTGCAGTAGTGCATCGGAATCTAATACTGATCTCCCAGGAAACGCTCAAAGCAAACCAGAAACAATGAGATTTACTCTTCTTCTACTCAACTCGTCACTGTGCCTTTGAATTAAATCCCGAGGCAATTTCTGTGATTCATCGTCAATGTGAAGGTCCATGGGATAGAGTAAAGCTGCGGTAGTGCATCGCAATCTAGTACTTATCTCCCAGGAAACGCTCAAAGCAAACCACAAACAATGAGAAGATTTACCCTTCTTGTACGTAAGTCGGCATTGTGAATTTGTATTAAATGCGGACGCAATTTCTGTGTTTCATTGTCAATGTGAAAGTCCAAGGGATAGAGTAAAGCTGCAGTAGTGCATCGGAATCTAATACTGATCGCCCAGGAAACGCTCAAAGCAAACCACAGACAATGAGAAGATTTACTGTTCTTGCACTTAATTCGGCATTGAGCATTTTGTATTAAATCCCGACACAATTTCTGTGTTTCATCGTCAATGTGAAGGTCCAAGAGGAAGAGTAATGCTGCAGTAGTGCATCGGAATCTAATACTGATCTTCCAGGAAACGCACAAAGCAAATCAGAAACCGCGAGAAGATTTACTCTTCTTGTACTTAAATCGTCATTGTGCCTTTTGAATTAAATCCCAAGGCAATTTCTGTGATTCATCGTCAATGTAAAGGTCCAAGGGATAGAGTAAAGCTGTGGTAGTGCATCGCAATCTACTACTTATCTCCCAGGAAACGCTCAAAGCAAACCACAAACAATGCGAAGATTTACTGTTCTTGCACTTAAGTCAGCATTGGGCCTTTTGTATTAAATCCCGACGCAATTACTGTGTTTCATCGTCAATGTGAAGGTCCAAGAGAAAGAGTAATGCTGCACTAGTGCATCGGAATCTAATGCTGATCTTCCAGGAAACGCACAAAGCAAATCAGAAACAATGAGAAGATTTACTCTTCTTGTACTTAAGTCGGCATTGTCTCTTTTGTATAATATCCCGACATAATTTATGTGTTTCATCGTCAATGTGAACGTCCAAGGATGAGAGAAAAGCTGCAGTAGTGTATCGGGATCTAATGCTGATCTCCCAGGAAACGCTCAAAGCAAACAACCAACAATGAGCAGATCTACTCACGCTTGTATTTAAGTCGGCATTGTGACTTTTGTATTAAATCCCGGCTCAATTTCTAGGTTTCATGGTCAATGTGAATGTCCAAAAAATAGAGTATAGATGCAGTAGTGAATCGGAATCTAATACTGATCTACCAGGAAACGCTCAAAACAAACCACACACAATGAGAAGATTTACGCTTCTTTTACTTAGGTCGGCATTGTGCCTTTTGAATTCATTCCCGACGAAATTTCTGTGTTTCATCGTCAATGTAAGGTTCCAAGGGATAGAGTAAAGCTGCAGTAGTGCATCGTATTCTAATACCGATCTCCCAGGAAACGCTCAAAGCAAATCATAATCAATGAGAAGATTTACTGTTCTTGTACTTTGGTCGGCATTGTGCTTTTGTATTAAATCCCGACGCAATTTCTGTGTTTCATCGTCAATGTTAAGGTCCAAGGGATAGAGTAAAGGTTCAGTAGCGCATCGGCACCTAATACTGATCCTCCAGGAAACGCTCAAAGCAAACCACAAACAATGAGAAGATTTACTCTTCTTGTACTCATGTCGGCATTGTGCTTCTGTATGAAATCCCGACGCAATATCTGTGTTTCAGCGTCAATGTGAAGGTCAAAGGGATAGAGTAAGGCTGCAGTAGTGCATCGCAATCTAATACTGATCTCCCAGGAAACGCTCAAATCAAACCACAAACAATGAGAAGATTTACTCTTCTTGCACTTAAGTCAGCATTGAGCCCTTTGAATTAAATCCCGACCCAATATCTGCCTTTCATTGTCAATGTGAATGTTCAAGAGAAAGAGTAAAGCTGCAGTAATGCATCGGAATCTAATACTGATCTCCCAGGAAACGCTCAAGGCAATTCAGAACAAAGGGATGATTTACTCTTCTTGAACTTAAGTCGGCATTGTGCCTTTTGTATAAAATCACGACGCAATTCCCGTGTGTCAGCGTCAATGTGTAGGTCCAAGGAATAGAATAAAGCTGCGGTAGTGCATCGGAATCTAATGCTGATCTCCCAGGAAACGCTCAAAGCAAACCACCAACAATGAGAAGTATTACTAACTCTTGTATTTAAGTCGGCATTGTCACTTTTGTATTAAATATCGGCGCAATTTCTAGGTTTCATGGTCAGTGTGAAAGTGAAAGGGATAGAGTAAATCTGCAGTAGTGCATGGGAATCTAATACTGATGTCCTAGGAAACGCTCAAAGCAAACCACAAACAATGAGAATATTTACTCTTCTTGTACTTAAGTCGGCATTGTGGCTTTTGTATTAAATCCCGACCCAATTTCTGTGTTTCAGCGTCAATGTGAAGGTCCAAGGGATACAGTGAAGCTCCCGTAGTGCATCGGAATCTAATACTGTTCTCCCAGGAAACGCTCAAAGCAAACCACAAACAATGAGAAGATTTACTCTTCTTGAGCTTAAGCCGGCATTGTGTCTTTTGTATAAAATCCAACGCGATTTCTGCGTTACATCGTCAATGTGAAGATCCAAGGGATGGAGTAAAGCTGCAGTTGTGCATCGCAATCTAATACTGATCTCCCAGGAAACGCTCAAAACAAACCACAGACAACGAGAAGATTTTCTCTTCTTGCACTTAAGTCTGCATTGTGCCTTTTGTATTAAACCCCGACGCAATTTCTGTGTTTCATCGTCAACGTGAAGTTCCAGGGGATAGAGTAAAGCTGCAGTAGTGCATCATAATCTCATACTGATCCCCCAGGAAACGCTGAAAGCAAACCACAAACAATGAGTAGATTCTCTTCTTGTACTTAAGTCGGCGTTGTTTCTTTTGTAGTAAATCCCGACGCAATTTCTGTGTATCACCGTCAATGTGAATTTCCAAGGGATAGAGTAAAGCTGCAGTAGTGCATCGGAATCTAATACTGATCTCCCAGGAAACGCTAAAAGAAACCACAAACAATGAGAAGATTTACCCTTCTAGTACTTATGTCGGCATTGTGTCTTTGTATTAAATCCCGACGCAATATCTGTGTTTCAGCGTCAATGTGAAGGTCAAAGGGATAGAGTAAGGCTCCAGTAGTGCATCGGAATCTTATACTGAACTCACAGGAAACGCTCAAAGGAAATCACAAACAATGAGAAGTTTTACTCTTCTTGCACTTAAGTCGGAATTGTGCCTTTGTATTGAATCCAGACGCAATTTCTATGTTTCATCGTCAATGTTAAGGGTCAAGGGATACAATAAAGCTGCAGCAGTGAATCAGAATCTAATACTGATCTCCCAGGAAACGCTCAAAGCAAATCAGAAACAATGAGATGATTTACTCTTCTTGTACTTAAGTCGGCATTGTGCGTTTTGTATAAAATCCCAACGCAATTCCCTTGTGTCATCGTCAATGGGAAGGTCCAAGGAATACAGTAAAGCTGCAGCAGTGAATCAGAATCTAATACTGATCTCCCAGGAAACGCTCAAAGCAAATCAGAAACAATGAGAAGATTTAATCATCTTTAACTTAAGTCAGCATTGTGCTATTGTATTAAATCCCGACGCAATTTCTGAGTTTCATCGTTAATGTGAAGGATGAAGGGATAGTGTAAAGCTGCAGTAGTGCATCGGAATCTAATAGTGATATCCCACGAAACGCTCAAATCAAATCACAAACAATGAGAAGATTTCTTGTACGTAAGTCGGCATTGTGCCTTTTGTATTAAATCCCGACGAAAATTCTGTGTATTCAGCGTCAATGTGAAGGGCCAAGGGATAGAGTGAAGCTGCAGTAGCGCATCGGAATCTAATACTGATCCCCGAGCAATAGCTAAATGCAACCACAAACAATGAGAAGATTTACTCTTCTTGTACTTATGTCGGCATTGTGCCTTTCGTATTACATCCCGACGCTCTTTCTGTGTTTCATTGTCAATGTGAATGTTCAAGGGATAGAGTAAAGCTGCAGTTGTGCATCGGAATCTATTACTGATCTCCCAGGAAACGCTCAAAGCAAACCATAAACAATGATAGGATTTACTCTTCTTGTACTTAAGTCAGCATTGTGCCTTTTGTATTAAATACCGACGCAATTTCTGTGTTTCATCGTCAATGTGAGGGTCCAAGGGATACAGGAAAGCTGCAGTAGTGCAATGGAATGTAATACTGAACTCCCAGGAAACGGTCAAAGCAAACCACAAACAATTAGAAGATTTACTCTTCTTGTACTTAAGTCGGCATTGTGCTTTTGTATTAAATCCCGACGCAATTTCTGTGTTTCATCGTTAATGTTAAGGTCCAAGGGAGAGAGTAAAGATGCAGTAGTGCATCGGCACCTAATACTGATCTCCCAGGAAACGCTCAAAGCAAACCACAAACAATGAGAAGATTTACTCTTCTTGCACTTTTGTCGGCATTGTGCCTTTGTATTAAATCCCGACGCAATATGTGTGTTTCAGCGTCAATGTGAAGGTCAAAGGGATAGAGTATGGCTCCAGTAGTGCATCGGAATCTAATACTGATCTCACAGGAAACGCTCAAAGCAAATCAGAGACAATGAGATGATTTACTCTTCTTGTACTTAAATCGGCATTGTGACTTCTGTTTTACATCCCGGCGCAATTTCGAGGTTCCATGGTCAATGTGAGGGTCCAAGGGATGGAGTAAATCTGCAGTAGTGCCTCGGAATCTAATACTGATTTCCTACAAAACGCTAAAAGCAAACCATAAACAATGAGAAAATGTACTCTTCTTGTACTTAAGTGGGCATTGTGCCTTCCTATTAAATCCCGACGCATTATCTGTGTTTCATCGTCAATGTGAAGGTCCAAGAGATAGAGTAAATCTGCAGTAGTGGATCGGAATCTAATACTGATCTTCCAGGAAACGCTAAAAGCAAACCACAAAATATGAGAAGATTTACTCTTCTTGTACTTAAGTCGGCATTGATCCTTTTGTATTAAATACCGACGCAATTTCTGTGTATCACCGTCAATGTGAACGTCCAAGGGATAGAGTAAAGCTAATGTTGAGCATCGGAATCCAGTACTCATCTCCCACGATATGCTCAAAGCAAACCACAAACAATGCGAAGATTTGCTCGTCTTGTACTTAAGTCGCAATTGTGCCTTTGTATGAAATCCCGACGCAATATCTATGTTTCATCGTCAATGTGAAGGTCCAAGGGATACAGTAAAGCTGCAGCAGTGAATCGGAATCTAATACTGATCTCCCAGGAAACGCTCAAAGCAAATCAGAAACAATGAGAAGATTTAATCTTCTTGTCCTTAAGTCACCATTGTGCTTTTGTATTAAATCCCGACGAAAATTCTGTGTATTCAGCGTCAATGTGAAGGGCCAAGGGATAGAGTGAAGCTGCAGTAGCGCATCGGAATCTAATAGTGATCTCCCACGAAACGCTCAAATCAAATCACAAACAATGAGAAGATTTCTTGTACGTAAGTCGGCATTGTGCCTTGTGTATTAAATCCCGACGAAAATTCTGTGTATTCAGCGTCAATGTGAAGGGCCAAGGGATAGAGTGAAGCTGCAGTAGCGCATCGGAATCTAATACTGATCCCCCAGGAAAAGCTAAAAGCAACCACAAACAATGAGAAGATATACTCTTCTTGTACTTATGTCGGCATTGTGCTTTTCGTATTACATCCCGACGCTCTTTCTGTGTTTCATTGTCAATGTGAATATTCAAGGGATAGAGTAAAGCTGCAGTAGTGCATCGGAATCTAATACTGATCTCCCAGGAAACGCTCAAAGCAAACCAGAAACAATGAGAAGATTTACTCTTCTTGTACTTAAGTCGGCATTTCGCCTTTTGTATTAAATCCAGTAGCAATTTCTGTGTTTCATCGTCAATGTGAATGTCCAAGGGATAGCGTAAATCTGCAGTAGTGCATCGGAATCTAATACTGATCTCTCTGGAAACGATCAAATCAAACCACAAAGAATGAGAAGATTTCTTGTAAGTAAGTCGGCATTGTGCCTTTTGTATTAAATCACGACGCAATTTCTGTGTTTCCTCGTTAATGTGAAGGTCCAAGGGAAAGTGTAACCCTGCAGTAGTCAATCGCAATCTGACACTGATCTCCCAGGAAACCCTCAAAGTTAACCCAAAACAATGAGAAGATTCACTTACTTAAGTCGGCATTGTGCATTTTGTTTGAAATAACCCACGCAATTTCTGTGTTTCAGCGTCAATGTGAAGGTGCAGGGGATATAGTAAAGCTGCAGTAATGCATCTGAATCTAGTACTGATCAGGCAGGAAACGCCCAAAGCAAACCAGAAACAATGAGAAGATTTACTCTTCTCGTACTTAAGTCATCATTGTGCTTTAGTATTAAATCCCGACGCAATTTCTGGGTTTCAACGTCGATGCGAAGGTCCAAGTTATAGAGTAAAGCTGCGGTAGTGCATCGGAATGTAATACTGATCTCTCAGGAAACGCTCAAAGTCAGCCACAAACTATGAGAAGATTTACTCTTCTTGTACTTAAGTCGGCTTTGTGCCTATTGTATTATATCCCGACGCAATTTCTGTGTTTCATCGTCAATGTGAATGTCCGAGGGATAGAGTAAAGCTGCAGTAGTGCATTGTAATCTAATACTGATCTCCCAGTTAACGCTCAAAGCAATCCACAAAGAATTAGAAGATTTCCTCTTCTCGTACTAAAGTAGGCATTGTGCCTTTTGAATTAAATCCCGACGCAATTTCTGTGTTTCATCGTCAATGTGAAGGTCCAAGAGATAGAGTAAAGCAGCAGTAGTGCATGGGAATCTAGTACTGATCTCCCAGGAATTGCTCAAAGCAAACCGCCAACAACGTGAATATTTACTCGTCTTGTACTTAAGTCGGCATGTTGCCATTGTATTAAATCCCGACGGAATTTCTCTGTTTCATCGTCAATGTGGAGGTCCTAGGCATAGAGTAAAGCTGTGGTAGTGCATCGGAATGTAATACTGATCTCTCAGGAAACGCTCAAAGCAAGACACAAACTATGAGAAGATTTACTCTTCTTGTACGTAAGTCGACATTGTGCCTTTTTTATTACATCCCGAAGCAATTTCGGTGTTTCATCATCAATGTGAAGTACCTAGGGATAGAGTAAAGCGGCAGTGGTGCATCGGAATCTAATACTTATCACCCAGGAAACCGTCAAAGCAAACCACTAACAATGGGAGTATTTACTCTTCTTGTACTTAAGTCGACATTGTGCCTTTTGTATTAAATCCCGACGCAATCTCTGTGTTCCATCGTCAATGTGACGGTCCAAGGAATAGAGTAAAGCTGAAGTTGTGCATCGGAATCTAATACTGATCTCCCAGGAAACGCTCAAAGCAAACTAGAAACCATGAGAAGTTTAACTCTTCTTGTACTTAAGTTGGCAAAGTGCCTTTTGTATTAAACCCCGACGGAATTTCTGTGTTTCATCGTCAATGTGGAGGTCCTAGGGATAGAGAAAAGCTGCAGTAGTGCATCGGATTCCAATACAGATCTACCAGGAATCGCCCATCGCAAACCAATATCAATGAAATGATATACTCCTCTTGTACTTAAGTCGGCATTGTGCCTTTTGTATTATATCTCGACGCAAATTCTGTGTTTCATCGTCGATGTGAAGGTCCAAGGGATAGAGTAATTCAACAGTAGTGCATCGGAGTCTAATACTGATCTCCCAGGAAACGCTCAAAGCAAACCACAGACAATGAGAAGATCTACCCTTCTTGTACTTAAGTCGGCATTGTTCCTTTTGTATTAAATCCCGAAATAATTTCTGTGTCTCATCGTCAATGTGAAGGTCCAAGGGATAGAGTAAAGATGCAGTTGTGCATCGGAATCTAATACAGATCTACCAAGAAATGCTCATAGCAAACCACAATCAATGAGAAGACTTACTCCTCTTGTACTTAAGTCGGCAATGTGCCTTTTGTATTAAATCCCGACACAATTTCTGTGTTTCATCGTCAATGTGAAGTTTCAAGGGATAGTGTAAAGCTGCAGTAGTGCGTCGGAATCTAATACTGATCTCCCAGGAAACGCTCAAAGCAAACCACAAACAATGATAAGATTTACTCTTGTTGTACTTAAGTCGGCATTGTGCCTTTTGTATTAAATCCCGACGCAATGTCTGTGTTTCATCGTCAATGTGAATTACCAAGGGATGGAGTAAACCTGCAGTGGTGCAGCGGATTCTAATACTGATCTCCCAGGAAACGCTCAAAGCAAACCATAAACACTGGGAAGATTTACTCCTCCTGTACTTAAGTCGGCATTGTGCCTTTTGTATTAAATTCCGACATAATCTCAGTGTTCCATCGTCAATGTGAAGGTCCAAGAGATAGTGTAAAGCTGCAGTAGTGCATCGTATCTAATACTGATCTCCCAAAAAACGCTCAAAGCAAACCATAAACACTGGGAAGATTTACTCCTCCTGTACTTAAGTCAGCATTGTGCTTTTGTATTAAATCCCGACGCAATATCTGTATTACATCGTCAATGTTAAGTTCCAAGGGACAGAGTAAAGCTGCAGTAGTGCATCGGCACCTAATACTGATCTCCCAGGTAACTCTCAAAGCAAACCACAAACTATGAGAAGATTTACTCTTCTTGTACTTAAGTCGGCATTGTGCTTTTGTATTAAATCCTGACGCAATATCTGTGTTTCAGCGTCAATGTGAAGGTCAAAGGGATAGAGTAAGGCTGCTGTAGTGCAACGGAATCTAATACTGATCTCTCAGGAAACGCTCAAAACTAACCACAAACAATGAGATGATTTATTCTTCTTGTACTTAACTCGGCATTGTGCCTTTTGAATTAATTCCCGACGCCATTTATGTGATTCATCGTCAATGTGAAGGTCCAAGGGATAGAGTAAAGCTACAGTAGTGCATCGGAATCCAGTACTCATCTCCCAGGATATGCTCAAAGCAAGCCACAAACAATGCGAAGATTCGCTCGTCTTGTACATAAGTCGGCGCTGTGTCTTTGTATTAAATCTCGACGCAATTTCTGTGTTTCATCATCAATGTGACAGTCCAAGGGATAGAGTAAAGCTTCAGCAGTGAATCGGAATCATATACTGATCTACCAGAAATCACGCAAAGCAAACAACAAACAATGAGAAGATTTACTCTTCTTGTACTAAAGTCGGCATTGTGCCATTTGTATTAAATCCCGAGTCAATTTCTGTGTTTCATCGTCAATGTGAAGGTCGAAGAGATAGGGTAAATATGCAGTAGTGCATCGGATTCTAATACTGATCTGCCAGGAAACGCTCAAAGCAAACCACAAACAATGTGAAATTTACTCTTCTTGTACTTAAGTCGGCATTGCGCCTTTTGTATTAAATCCCAACGCTATTTCTGCGTTTCATCGTCAATTTGAGGGTCCAAGGGAGAGCGTAAAACTACAGTAGTGCAGCAAAATCTGTTGCTGATCTCCCAGGAAACGCTCAAAGCAAACCACAAAGAACGAGAAGATTTACTGTTCTTGTACTTAAGTCGGCATTGTGACTTTTGTATTAACTCCCGGTGCAATTTCTAGGTTTCATCGTCAATGTGAAGTTAGAAAGGGATAGAGTAAAGCTGCAGTAGTGCATCGAAATCTAATACTGATCTCCCAGGAAACGCTGAAAGCTACCACAAACAATGAGAAGATTTACTGTTCTTGTACTTAAGTCCGCATTGTGCCTTTTGTATTAAATCCCGACGAAATTTCGGTGTTTCATCGTCAGTGTGAAGTTCCAAGGTATAGAGTAAAGCTGCAGTAGTGCATCGGGATCTAATACTGATCCCCTAGGAAACGCTCAACGCAATCCACAAACAATGAGAAGATTTACTCTTCCTGTACTTAAGTCGGCATTGTGCCTCTGTTATTAAATCCCGACGCAATTTCTGTGTTTCATCGACAATGTGAAGGTCCAAGGGATAGAGTAAAGCTGCAGTAGTGCATCGGAATCTACTACTGATCTCCCAGGAAACGCTCAAAGCAAACCACAAACAATGTGAAATTTACTCTTTTTGTACTTAAGTGGGCATTGTGCCATTTGTATTAAATCCCGGCGCAATCTCAGTGTTCCATCGTCAATGTGAAGGTCCAATTGTTGGTGTAAAGCTGCAGTAGTGCATCGTATCTAATACTGATCTCAAAAAAACGCTCAAAGCAAACCACAAACTATGAGAAGATTTACTCTTCTTTTACTAAAGTCGGCATTGGGCCTTATGTATTGTATCCCTAAGCAATTTCGGTGTTTCATCGTCAATGTGAAGGTCCAAGGTATAGAGTAATGCTGCAGTAGTGCATCTCAATCTAATACTGATCTCCCAGGAAACGCTCAAAGCAAACCACTAACAATGAGAAGATGTACTCCTCCTGTACTTAACTCGGCATTGTGCCTTTTGAAGTCAATCCCAACGCAATTTCTGTGTTTTATAGTCAATGTAAAGATCCATGATATACAGTAAAGCTGCAGTAGTGCATCTGAAACTAATACGGATCCCTCAGGAAACGCTCAAAGCAAATCGGAAACAATGAGAAGATATACTCTTCTTGTACTTAAGTCGGCATTGTGCCTTTTGTATTAAATCCCGACGCAATTTTTGTGTTTCATCGTCTATGTGAAGATCCAAGGGATAGAGTAAAGCTGCAGTAGTGCATCGGAATCTAATACTGAACTCCCAGGAAACGCTCAAAAAAGCCACAAATAATGAGAAGATTTACTCACTCTTGTACTTAAGTCAGCATTGTGCATTTTGTATTAAATCCTGACGCAATTTCTGTGTTTCATCGTCAATGTGAAGGTCCAGGGGATAGAGTACAGCTGCAGTAGTGAATTAGAATCTAATACTGATATCCCAGCAATCGCACAAAGCAAACCACAATGGACGAGAAGATTTACTGTTCTTGTACTTAAGTCAGCTTTGCGACTTCTGTATTAAATCCTTGCACAATTTCTAGGTTTCTTCGTCGATGTGAAGGTCCAAGGGATAGAGTAAAGCTGCAGTAGTACATCGGAATCTAATACTGATCTCAAAGGAAACGCTCAAAGCAAAATACAAACAATGAGAAGATTTACTCTTCTTGTACGTAAGTCGGCATTTTTTATTATGTATTAAATCCCGACGCAATTTCGGTGTTTCATCGTCAGTGTGAAGGTCCAAGGTATAGAGTAAAGCTGCAGTAGTACATCTCAATCTAATACTGATCACCCAGGAAACGCTCAATGCAAACCACAAACTATGAGAAGATTCACTCATCTTGTACTTAAGTAGGCATTGTGCCTTTTGTATTAAATCCAGACACAATTTCTGTGTTTCATCGTAAATGTGAAGGTCCAGGGGATAGAGTAAATCTGCAGTAGTGCATCGGAATATAATACTGATCTCCCGGTAAACGATGAAAGCAAACCACAAACAATGAGATGATTAACTGTTCTTGTACATACGTCAGCATTGTGCCTTTTGTATTACATCCCGACGCAATTCCTGTGTTTCATCGTCTATTTGATGGTTCAAGGTATTACGTAAAGCTGCAGTAGTGCATCGGAATCTGATACTGTTCTCCCAGGAAACGCTCAAAGCAAACCACAAACACTGGGAAGATTTACTCTTCTTGTACTTAAGTCGGCATTGTGCCATTTGTATTAAATCCCAGCGCAATCTCAGTGTTCCATCGCAAATGTGAAGGTCCAATTGATGGTGTAAAGCTGCAGTAGTGCATCGTATCTAATACTGATCTCAAAAAAACGCTCAAAGCAAACCATAAACTATGAGTAGATTTACTCTTCTTTTACTAAAGTCGGTATTGTGCCTTTTGTATTAAATCCCGACGCAATCTCTGTGTTCCTTCGTCAATGTGAAGGTCCAATGGATAGAGTAAAGATGCAGTGGTGCAACGGATTCTAACACAGATCTCCCAGGAAACGCTCAAATCAAACCACAAACAATGAGAAGATTAACTCGTCTTGTACTTAAGGCGGCATTGTGCCTTTTGTATTAAATCCCGAGGCAATTTCTGTGTTTCATCGTCAATGTGAAGGTCCAAGAGGTAGTGTAACGCTGCAGTAGTGCATAGGATCTAATACTGATCTCCCAAAGAGCGCTCAAAGCAAACCACAAACAATGAGAAGATTTACTCTTGTTGTACTAAAGTCGCCATTGTGCCTTTTGTATTCAATACCGACGCAATTTCTGTGTTTCATCGTCAATGTGAAGGTCCAAGGTATAGAGTAAAGCAGCAGTAGTGCATCTCAATCTGATTCTGATCTCGCAGGAAACGCTCAAAGCAACCCACTAACAATGTGAAGCTTTACTCTTCCTGCACTTAACTCGGCAAAGTGCCTCTTGTATTAAATCCCGACGCCATATCTATGTTTCAGCGTCAGTGTGAATGTCCAAGGGATAGAGTAAAGCTGCAGTAGTGCATCGGAATCTAATACTGAAGACTCAGGATACGCTCAACACAAACCACAAACAATGAGAAGATTTACTCTTTTTGTACTTAAGTCGGCATTGTGCGTTTTCTATTTAATCCCGACGGAATTTCTATGGTTTATCGTCAATGTGGAACTCCAAGGGATAGAGAAAAGCTGCAGTAGTGCATCGGATTCTAATACTGATCTACCAGGAAACGCCCAAAGCAAACCTCAAACAATGAGAAGATTTACTCTTCTTGTACATAAGTCGGCATTGTGCCTTTGGTATTCAATCCCGACGCAATTTCTGTGTTTCATCTTCAACGTTAAGGTCTAAGGGATAGAGTAAAGTTGCAGTAGTTCATCGGAATCTGATAGTGATCTCCCAGGAAATGCTCAAAGCAAACCACTAAAAATGGGAAGGTTTACTCACTCTTGTAATTAAGTCAGCATTGTGCCTTTTGTATTAAATCCCGACGCAATTTCTGTATTTCATCGTCAATGTGAAGGTCCAAGGAATAGACTAAAGCTGCAGTAGTGCTTCGGAATCTAATACTGATCTCCGAGGAATCGCTCAAAGCAAACCACAAACAATGAGAAGATTTACTTAAGTCGGCATTGTGCATTTTTGATTAAATCCCGACGCAATATCTGTGTGTCGTCGTCTATGTGAAGGTCCAAGGTATAGTGTAAATTTGCAGTAGTGCATCGCAATATAGTACTGATCTCCCAGGAAACGCTCAAAGCAGACCACAAACAATGTGAAGATTTACTCTTCTTGTACTTAAGTCGGCATTGTGCCGTTTGTATTAAAACCCTACGCAATATCAGTGTTTCATCGACAATATGAAAGTCCAAGGGATAGAGTAAAGCTGCAGTTGTGCATCGGAATCGAACACTGATCTCCCAGGAAACGCTCAAAGCAAACCAGAAACAATGTGAAGAATTACTCTTCTTGTACTTCAGTCGGCATTGTGCATGTAGTATTAAATCCCGACGCAATTTCTGTGTTTCATCGTCAATGTGAAGTTCCAAGGCATAGAGTAAAGCTGCAGTAGTGTATCGGAATCTAATACTGATCTCCCAGGAAACGCACAAAGCAAACCACAAACAATGAGGAGATTTACTCACTCTTGTATTTAAGTCCGCATTGTGCATTTTGTATTAAATTCCGACGGAATTTCTGTATTTCTTCGTCAACGTTTAGGTCTAAGGGATAGAGTAAAGCTGCAGTAGTGCATCGGAATCTAATACTGATCTCGCAGGAAACGCTCAAAACAAACCACAAACAATCAGAAGTTTTACTCTTCTTGTACTTAATTCTGCATTGTGCTTTTTGAATTAAATCCCGACGCAATTTCTGTGATTCATTGTCAATGTGAAGGTCCAACGGATAGTGTAAAGTTGCAGTAGTGCATCGGAATCTGGTACTGATATCCCAGGAGAGGCTCCAAGCAGACCACAGACAATGTGAAGATTTACTCTCCTTCTACTTAAGTCGGCATTGTGCCGTTTGTATTAAATCCCAACGCAATATCAGTGTTTCATCGACTATGTGAAAGTCCAAGGGATAGAGTAAAGCTGCAGTTGTGCATCGGAATCAAACACTGATCTCCCAGGAAACGCTCAAAGCAAACCACAAACAATGAGAAGATTTACTCTGCTTGCACTTAAGTCGGCATTGTGCCTTTTTTATTAAATCCCGACGAAAGTTCTGTGTTTCACTGTCAATGTTAAAGTCCAAGGGATAGAGTAAAGCTGCAGTAGTGCATCGGAATCTAATACTGATCTCCCAGGAAACGCACAAAGCAAACCAGAAACAATGAAAAGAATTGCTCTTCTTGTACTTAAGTCGGCATTGTGCATTTTGTATTAAATCCCGACGCAATACCTGTGTTTCATCGTCAATGTGAAGGTCCAATGGATAGAGTAAAGCTGCAGTAGTGCATCGGAATCTAATAATGATCTCCCAGGAAACGCTCAAAGCAAACCACAAACAATGAGAAGATTTACTGTTCTTGACTTAAGTCGGAATTGTGCCTTTTGTATTAAATCCCGACGCAATTTCTGTGTTTCATCGTCAATGTGAAAGACCAAGAGATAGAGTACTGCTGCAGTAGTGCATCGGAATCTAATACAGATCTCCAAGGAAACACTCAAAGCAAACCTCAATCAATGAGAAGATTTACTCACTCTTTTACTTAAGTCAGCATTGTGCCTTTTGTATTAAATCCCGACGCAATATCTGTGTTTCATCATCAATGTGAAGGTCCACGGTATGGAGTAAAGCTGCAGTAGTGCATCGGAATCAAATACTGATCTCCCAGGAAACGCTCAAAGCAAACCACAATCAATGAGAAGATTTACCCTTCTTGTAGTTACGTCGGCATTGTGCCTCTTGTACTAAACCGCAACGCAATTTCTGTCTTTCATTGTCAATTTGAAGGTCCAAGGTGTAGATTAAAGCTCCAGTATTTCATGGGAATCTAATACTAATGTCCCAGGAAACGCTCAAAGAAAACCAGAAACAATGAGAAGATGTACTCTTCTTGTACTCGAGTCGGCAATGTGCCTTTTGTATTAAATCACGACGCAATTTCTGTGATTCAACGGAAATGTCAAGGTCCAAGGGATAGAGTAAAGCTGCAGTAGTGCAACGGAACCTGATACTGATCACCCTGGAAACGTTCAAATCAAACGACAAACAATAAGAAGATTTACTCTTCTTGTACATAAGTTGGCATTGCGCCGTTGGTATTAAATCCCGACGCAATTTCTGTGTTTCATCGTCAATGTGAAGGTCGAAGGGATAGAGGAAAGATGCAGTAGTGCATCGGAATCTAATACTGATCTCCCAGCAAACGCTTAAAGCAAACCACAAACAGTGAGAACATTTACTCTTTTTGTACTTAAGTCGGCATTGTGCTTTTGTATTAAATCCCGAGGCAATGTCTGTGTTTCATCGTCAATGTGAAGGTCCGAGGGATAGAGTAAAGCTGCAGTACTCCATCGGATTCTAAGGCTGATCCCCCAGGAGACGCTCAATGTAAACCACAAGCAATGAGAAGAATTACTCTTCTTGTACTTAAGTCGGCATTGTGCCTGATCTATTAGATCCCGACGGAATTTCTGTGTTTCTTCGTCAATGTGAAGGTCCAAGGGATAGAGTGAAGCTGCAGTAGTGCATCGGAATCTAATACTGATCTCCCAGGAAACACTAAAAGCATACCAGAAACTATGAGAAGAATTACTCTTCTTGTACTTAAGTCGCCACTGTGCCTTTTGTATTAAATTCTGACTCTGTTTCTTTGTTTCATCGTCAATTTGACGTCCAAGGGATTGAGTAAGGCTGCATTAGCGCATCGGAATCTAATACTGATCATCCAGGAAACGCTCAAAGCAAACCACAAACAATGAGAAGATTTACTCTTGTTGTACTTAATTCGGCATTGTGCCTTTTGTATTAATTCCCGACACAATTTCTGTGATTCATCGTCAATGTGAAGATCCAAGGGATGGAGTAAAGCTGCGGTAGGGCATCGCAATCTAGTAGCGATCACCCAGGGAACGCTCAAAGCAAACCACAAACAATGAGAAGATTTACCCTTCTTGTACTTAAGTTGGCATTGCGCCCTTTGTATTAAATCCCGACGATATTTCTGTATTTCATAGAGAATGTGATGGTCCAAGACATTGGGACAAGCTTCGGTAGTTTATCGGAAACTACTACTGATCTCCCAAAAAACGCTCGAAGCAAACCATAAACAATGAAAAGATTTACTCTTCTTGAACTAAAGTCGGCATTGTGCCTTTTGTATTAAATCCCGACGCATATTCTGCGTTTCATCGTCAATGTGAAGATCCAAGGGATTGAGTAAATCTGCAGTTTTTTGTCTGAATCCAGTACTGATCTCCCAGAATGTGCTCAAAGCAAACCACAAACAATGAGAAGATTTACTCGTCTTGTACTTTCGTCACCATTGTGCCTTTGTATTAAATCCCGACGCAATTTCTGTATTTCATTGTCAACGTGATGGTCCAAGGGAGAGAGTAAAGCTGCATTAGTGAATTGGAATCTAATATTGATCTCCCACGAAACGCTCAAAGCTAACCACAAACAATGAGTAGATTTATTCCTCTTGTACTACAGTCGACATTGTGACTCTAGTTTTAAATCCCGGCGCTATTTCTCTGTTTCATCGACAATTTGAAGGCCTAAGGGATAGAGTAAAGCTGCAGTAGTGCATCGGAATCTAATATCGATCACCGAGGAAACGCTCATAGCAAATCACAAACAATAAAAAGATTTACTCTTCTTGTACTTAAGTCGGCATTGTGCCTTTTGTATTAAGTGCCGACGTAATTTCTGTGTTCCATCATCATCGTGAAGGTCCATGGGATAGATTAAAGATGCAGTAGTGCATCGTAATCTAAAACTGATCTCCCAGGAGACGCTCAAATCTAACCACAAACAATGAGAGGATATACTCTTCTTTCACTTGAGTCGGCATTGTGCCTTTTGTATAAAATCCAGATGGAATTTCCGTGTTGCATCGTCAATGTGGAGGTCCAAGCGATAGAGTAAAGCTGCAGTAGTGCATCGGAATATAATACTGATCCCCCTGTAAACGCTCAGCGCAAACCACAAACAATGAGAAGATTTACTCTTCTTGTACTTAAGTTGATATTGTGCCTTTGTATTAAATCCCGACGCAATATCTGTGTTTCATTGTCAATGTGAAAGTCCAAGGGATAGAGTAAAGATGCAGTAGTACATCGGAATCCAATACCGATCTCCCGGGAAACGCTCGAAGCAAACTACAAACAGTGAGAAGATTTACTCTTCTTGTACTTAAGTCGGCATTGTGCCTTTTGTACTAAATCCTGACGCAATTTCTGTCTTTCAACGTCAATTTCAAGGTCCAAGGTGTAGAGTAAAGCTGCAGTACTGCATCGGAATCTAATACTCATCTCCCAGTAAACGCTCAAAGCAAACCACATACAAAGAGAAGATTTTCTCTACTTGAACTTAAGTCGGCATTGTGACTTTTGTATTATATCCAGTCGCAATTTCTGTGTTTGATTGTCAATGTGAAGGTCCAAGGGATAGAGTAAATCTGCAGCAGTGCATCGGAAACTAATACTTATCTCCCATGAAACGCTCAAAGCAAGCCACAAACAATGAGAAGATTTACACTTCTTGTACTTAAGTTGGCATTGTGCCCTTTGTAACAAATTCCCGACGCTATATCTGTGCCTCATCGTCTATGTGAAGATACAAGGGATAGAGTAAAGCTGCCGTAGTGCATCGGGATTTAATACTGATCTCTCAGGAAACGCTCAAAGCAAATCTGAAACAATGATATGATTTACTCTTCTAGTACTCAATTCGGCATTGTGCCTTTTGTATAAAATCCAGACGGAATGTCCGTGTTTCATCGTCAATGTGGTGGTCCTAGCGATAGAGTAAAGATGCAGTAGTGAAAAGGAATCTAATACTGATCCCCCAGGAAACCCTCAAACCAAACCACAAACAATGAGATGATTTACTCTTCTTGTAGTTAAGTCGGCATTGTGCCTTTGTATTAGATTGCGACGCAATTTCTGTGTTTCATCGTCAATGTGAAGGTAAAAGGGATAGAGTAAAGCTGCAGTAGTGCATCGAAACATAATACCGATCCTCCAGGATACGCTCAAAGCAAACCACAAACAATGAGAAAATTTACTCATCTTGTACTTATATCGGCATTGTGCCTTTATAATTAAATCCCGACGCAATTTCTGTGCTTCATCATCAATGTGAACGTCCAGGGGATAGAGTAAAGCTGCAGTAGTGCAACGGAATCTCATACTGATCACCCAGGAAACGTTCAAATCAAACCACAAACAATGAGAAGATCTACTCTTCTTGTACTTAAGTCGGCATTCCGCCGTTTGTTTTAAATCCCGAGGCAATTTCTGTGTTACATTGTCAATGTGAGGGTCCAAGGTATAGAGTAAAGCTGGAGTAGTCCATCGGATTCTAACACTGATCTCCCAGAAAACGCTCAAAGCAAACCACAAGCAATGAGAAGATTTACTCTCCTTGCACTTAAGTCTGCAATGTGCCTTTTGTATTAATTCCCGAAGCTATTTCTGTGTTTCATCGTCAATGTGAAGGTCCAAGAGATAGAGTAAAGCAGAAGTAGTGCATTGGACTCTAATACTGAACTCCCAGGAAACGCTCAAAGCAAACCACAAACAATGTACTTGAGTAGGCATTGTGCCTTTTTTATTAAATGCCGACGCAATTTCTGTGTTTCATCGTCAATGTGAAGGACAAAGGGATAGAGTAAATCTGCAGTAGTCCATCGGAATCTAAAACTTATCTCCCAGGAATCGCTGAAAGCAAACCACAAACAATGAGTGGATTTACTCTTCTTGTACTTAAGTCGGAATTGTGCCTTTTGTATCTAATCACGACGCAATTTCTGTATTTGATCGTCAATGTGAAGGTCCAAGGGATAGAGTAGATCTGCAGTAGTGCATCGGAATCTAATACTGATCTCCCAGGAAACGCTCAAAGCAAGCCACAAAACAATGAAAAGATTTACACTTCTAGTAGTTAAGTCGGCATTGTGCCTTTATTATTACATCCCGACGCAATTTCTGTGTTTCATCGTCAATATGAAGGTCCAAGGGATAGAGTAAAGCTGCAGTTGTGCATCGGAATCTAGTACTGTTCCCCCAATAACGCTCAACACAAACCACAAACAATGAGAAGATTTACTCTTCTTGTACTTAAGTCAGCATTGTGCCTTTTATGTTGATCCCGACGCAATTTCTTTGTTTCATCGTCAATGTGAAGATCCAAGGGATAGAGCAAAGCTGCAGTAAGGGATCGGAATCTAATACTTCTCTCCAAGGAAATGCGAAAACCAAACCACAAACAATGAGAAGATTTACACATCTTGTACTTAAGTCGGCATTGTGCCTTTCGTATTAAATCCCGACGCAATATCTGTATTTCATTGTCAATGTGAAGGTCCAAGGGATAAAGATGCACTAGTGCATCTCATACTAATACTGTTCTCCCAGGAAACGGTTAAAGCAATCCACAAACAATGAGTAGATTTACTCCTCTTGTACTACAGTCGACATTGTGGCTCTTGTTTTAAATCCCGGCGTTATTTCTCTGTTCATCGACAATTTGATGGCCTTAGGGATAGAGTAAAGCTGCAGTAGTGCATCGTAATCTAAAACTGATCTCCCAGGAGACGCTCAAATAAAACCACAAACAATGAAAGGATATACTCTTCTTGTACTTGAGTCGGCATTGTGCCTTTTGTATAAAATCCAGACGGAATTTCCGTGTTGCATTGTCAATGTGGAGGTCCAAGCGATAGAGTAAAGCTGCAGTAGTGCATCGGAATCTAATACTGATCCCCCAAAAACGCTCAAAGCAAACCACAAACAATGAGAAGATTTACTCTTCTTCTACTTAAGACGATATTGTGCCTTTGTATTAAATCCCAACGCAATTTCTGTGTTTCATCGTCAATGTGAAGGTCGATGGTATAGAGTAAAGCTACAGTAGCACATATCAAACTAATACTGATCTCCCAGGAAACGGTCAAAACAAACCACAAACAATGAGAGGATTTACTCTTCTTGTACTTAAGTCGGCATTGTGCCTTTTGTATTAAATCTCGACGCAATATCTATGTTTCCTTGTTAATGTGATGGTCCAAGCGATAGAGTAAAGATGCAGTAGTGCATCGGAATCCAATACCGATCTCCCGGGAAACGCTCAAAGCAAACTACAAACAATGAGAAGATTTACTCTTCTTGTACTTAAGTCGGCATTGTGCCTTTTGTACTAAATCCTGACGCAATTTCTGTCTTTCAACGTCAATTTGAAGGTCCAAGGTGTAGAGTAAAGCTGCAGTATTGCATCGGAATCTAATACTCATCTCCCAGGAAACGCTCAAAGCAAACCACAAACAAAGAGAAGATTTTCTCTTCTTGTACTTAAGTCAGCATTGTGCCTTTTGTATTATATCCAGTCGCAATTTCTGTGTTTCATTGTCAATGTGAAAGTCCAAGGGATAGAGTAAATCTGCAGTAGTGCATCGGAATCTAATACTTATCTCCCATGAAACGCTCAAAGCAAGCCACAAACAATGAGAAGATTTACACTTCTTGTACTTAAGTTGGCATTGTGCCCTTTGTAAGGAATTCCCGACGCTATATCTGTGCCTCATCGTCAATGTGAAGATCCAAGAGATAGAGTTAAGCTGCCGTAGTGCATCTGAATCTAACACTGATCTCTCAGGAAACGCTCAAAGCAAATCTCAAACAATCAGATGATATACTCTTCTAGTACTTAATTCGGCATTGTGCCTTTTGAATAAAATCCAGACGGAATTTCCGTGTTTCATCGTCGATGTGGAGGTCCAAGCGATATAGTAAAGCTGCAGTAGTGAAACGGAATCTAATACTGATCCCCCAGGAAACGCTCAAACCAAACTACAAACAATGAGATGATTTACTCTTCTTGTACTTAAGTCGGCATTGTGCCTTTGTATTAGATCCCGACGCAATTTCTGTGTTTCATCGTCAATGTGAAGGTCCAAGGGATAGAGTAAAGCTGCAGTAGTGCATCGAAACCTAATACCGATCCCCCAGGAAACGCTCAAAGCAAACCACAAACAATGAGAAAATTTACTCATCTTGTACTTATATCGGCATTGTGCCTTTGTAATTAAATGCCGACGCAATTTCTGTGTTACATCATCAACGTGAATGTTCAAGGGATAGAGTAAAGCTGCAGTAGTACAACGGAATCTCATACTGATCACCCAGGAATCGTTCAAAACAACCACAAACAATGAGAAGACCTACTCTTCTTGTACTTAAGTCGGCATTCTGCCGTTTGTTTTAAATCCCGAGGCAATTTCTGTGTTACATTGTCAATGTGAAGGTCCAAGGTATAGAGTAAAGCTGGAGTAGTCCATCGGATTCTAATACTGATCTCCCAGAAAACGCTCAAAGCAAACCACAAGCAATGAGAAGATTTACTCTCCTTGTACTTAAGTCTGCAATGTGCCTTTGTATTAATTCCCGAAACTATTTCTGTGTTTCATCGTCAATGTGAAGGTCCAAGAGATAGAGTAAAGGAGAAGTAGTGCATCGAACTCCAATACTGAACTCCTAGGAAACGCTCAAAGCAAACCACAAACAATGTACTTAAGTAGGCATTGTGCCTTTTTTATTAAATGCCGACGCAATTTCTGTGTTTCATCGTCAATGTGAAGGACAAAGGGATAGAGTAAATCTGCAGTAGTGCATCGGAATCTAAAACTTATCTCCCAGGAATCGCTGAAAGCAAACCACAAACAATGAGAGGATTTACTCTTCTTGTACTTAAGTCGGAATTGTGCCTTTTGTATCTAATCACGACGCAATTTCTGTGTTTAATCGTCAATGTGAAGGTCCAAGGGATAGAGTAGATCTGCAGTAGTGCATCGGAATCTAGTACTGATCCCCCAATAATGCTCAACACAAACCACAAACAATGAGAAGATTTACTCTTCTTGTACTTAAATCAGCATTGTGCCTTTTATGTTGAATCCCGACGCAATTTCTGTGTTTCATCGTCAATGTGAAGATCCAAGGGATAGAGCAAAGCTGCAGTAAGGGATCGGAATCTAATACTTATCTCCAAGGAAACGCTAAAACCAAACAACAAACAATGAGAAGATTTACTCTTCTTGTACTTAAGTCGGCATTGTGCCTTTCGTATTAAATCCCGACGCAATATCTGTATTTCATTGTCAATGTGAAGGTAGAAGGGATAAAGATGCAGTAGTGCATCTCATACTAATACTGATCTCCCAGGAAACGGTTAAAGCAAACCACAAACAATGAGTAGATTTACTCCTCTTGTACTACAGTCGACATTGTCGCTCTTGTTTTAAATCCCGGCGCTATTTCTCTGTTTTATCGACAATTTGAAGGCCTTAGGGATAGAGTAAAGCTGCAGTAGTGCGTCGTAATCTAAAACTGATCTCCTAGGAGACGCTCAAATAAAACCACAAACAATGAGAGGATATACTCTTCTTGTACCTGAGTCGGCATTGTGCCTTTTGTATAAAATCCAGACGGAATTTCCGTGTTGCATCGTCAATGTGGAAGTCCAAGCGATAGAGTACTGCTGCAGTAGTGCATCGGAATCTAATACAGATCTCCAATTAAACACTCAAAGCAAACCTCAATCAATGAGAAGATTAATCACTCTTTTACTTAAGTCAGCATTGTGCCCTTTGTATTAAATCCCGACGCAATATCTGTGTTTCATCATCAATGTGAAGGTCCACGGTATGGAGTAAAGCTGCAGTAGTGCATCGGAATCTAATACTGATCTCCCAGGAAGCGCTCAAAGCAAACCACAATCAATGAGAAGATTTACTCTTCTTGTAGTTACGTCGGCATTGTGCCTTTTGTACTAAACCGCACTGCAATTTCTGTCTTTCATCGTCAATTTGAAGGTCCAAGGTGTAGATTAAAGCTCCAGTATTGCATGGGAATCTAATACTAATCTCCCAGGAAACGCTCAAAGTAAACCAGAAACAATGAGAAGATGTACTCTTCTTGTACTTAAGTCGGCATTGTGCCTATCGAATTAAATCCCGACGCAATTTATGTGTGTCATCGGCAATGTGAAGGTCCAAGGGATGGAGTAAATCTGCAGTAGTGCAATGGAACCTGATACTGATCACCCTGGAAACGTTCAAATCAAACGACAAACAATAAGAAGATTTACTCTTCTTGTACATAAGTCGGCATTGCGCCGTTGGTATTAAATCCCGACGCAATTTCTGTGATTCATCGTCAATGTGAAGATCCAAGTGATGAAGTAAAGCTGCGGTAGGGCATCGCAATCTAGTAGCGATCTCCCTGGGAACGCTCAAAACAGACCACAAACAATGAGAAGATTTACTCTTCTTGTACTCAAATCGGCAATGTGCTTTTTGTATTAAATCACGACGTAATTTCTGTGTTTCAACGGCAATGTGAAGGTCCAAGGGATAGAGTAAAGCTGCAGTAGTGCAACGGAACCTGATACTGATCACCTTGGAAACGTTCAAATCAAACAACAAACAATAAGAAGATTTACTCTTCTTGTACATAAGTCGGCATTGCGGCGTTGGTATTAAATACCGACGCAATTTCTGTGTTTCATCGTCAATGTGAAGGTCGATGGGATAGAGGAAAGATGCAGTAGTGCATCGGAATCTAATACTGATCTCCCAGCAAACGCTTAAAGCAAACCACATACAGTGAGAAGATTTACTCTTTTTGTACTTAAGTCGGCATGGTGCTTTTGTATTAAATCCCGAGGCTATGTCTGTGTTTCATCGTCAATGTGAAGGTCCGAGGGATAGAGTAAAGCTGCAGTACTCCATCGGATTCTAAGACTAATCCCCCAGGAAACGCTCAAAGCAAACCACAAGCAATGAGAAGAATTACTCTTCTTGTACTTAAGTCGGCATTGTGCCTTTTGTATTAAATCCCGACGCAATTCCTGTGTTTCATCGTCAATGTGAAGGTCCAAGGGATAGAGTAAATCTGCAGTATTGCATCGGAATGTAATACTGAACTCCCAGGAAACGCTCAAAGAAAACCACTAACAATGAGAAGATTTACTCGGCTTGTACTTAAGTCGCCACTGCGCCTTTTGTATTAAATCCTGACTCTGTTTCTCTGTTTCATCGTCAACGTTAAGGTCTAAGGGATAGAGTAAATCTGGAGTAGTTCATTGGAATCTGATAGTGATCTCCCAGGAAACACTCAAAGCAAACCACTAACAATGGGAAGATTTACTCACTCTTGTAATTAAGTCAGCATTGTGCCTTTTGTATTAAATCCCGACGCAATTTCTGTGTTTCATCGTCAATGTGAAGGTCCAAGGAATAGACTAAAGCTGCAGTAGTGCATCGGAATCTAATACTGATATCCGAGGAATCGCTCAAAGCAAACCACAAACAATGAGAAGATTTACTTAAGTCGGCATTGTGCGTTTTGGATTAAATCCCGACGCAATATCTGTGTTTCGTCGTCTATGTGAAGGTCCAAGGTATAGTGTAAAGTTGCAGTAGTGCATCGCAATCTAGTACTGATCTCCCAGGAAACGCTCAAAGCAGACCACAAACAATGAGAAGATTTACTCTTCTTGTACCTAAATCAGCATTGTGCCGTTTGTATTAAATCCCGACGAAATTTCTGTGTTACATCGTCAATGTGAAAGGTCAAGGGATAGAGTAAAGCTGCAGTAGTGCATCGGAATCCAATACTGATCTCCCAGGAAACGCTCAAAGCAAACCAGAAACAATGTGAAGAATTACTCTTCTTGTACTTAAGTCGTCATTGTGCATGTAGTATTAAATCCCGACGCAATTTCTGTGTTTGATCGTCAATGTGAAGTTCCAAGCCATAGAGTAAAGCTGCAGTAGTGCTTCGGAATCTAATACTGATCTCCCAGGAAACGCTCAAAGCAAACCACAAACAATGAGGAGATTTACTCACTCTTGTACTTAAGTCCGCATTGTGCATTTTGTATTAAATCCCGACAGAATTTCAGTATTTCATCGTCAATGTTTAGGTCTAAGGGATAGAGTAAAGCTGCAGTTGTGCATCGGAATCTAACACTGATCCCCCAGGAAACGCTCAAAGCAAACCACAAAGAATGAGAAGATTTACTCTGCTTGCACTTAAGTCGGCATTGTGCCTTTTTTATTTAATCCCGACGAAATTTCTGTGTTTCATCGTCAATGTGAAAGTCCAAGGGATAGAGTAAAGCTGCAGTAGTGCATCGGAATCGAATACTGATCTCCCAAGAAACGCTCAAAGCAAACCAGAAACAATGTAAACAATTACTCCTCTTGTACTTAAGTCGGCATTGTGCATTTTGTATTAAATCCCGACGCAATACTGTGTTTCATCGTCAATGTGAAGGTCCAAGGGATAGAGTAAATCTGCAGTAGTGCATCAGAATCTTATACTGATCTCCCAGGAAACGCTCAAAGCAAACCACTAACAAAGAGAATATATACTCTTCTTGCACATATGTCGGCATTGTGCCTTTTGTATTATATCCTGACGCTATTTCTCTGTTTCATTGTGAATTTGAAGGTCCAATGGATCGAGTAAAGCTGCATTAGTGCATCGGAATCTAATACTGATCACCCAGGAAACGCTCAAAGCAAACCACAATCAATAAGAAGATTTACTCTTCTTGTACTTAAGTCGGCATTGTTGATTTGTATTAACTCCCGAGACAATTTCTGTCTTTCATCGTCAATATGAAGGGCCAAGTGATATAGTAAAACTGCAGTAGTGCATCGGAATCTAATAATGATCTCCCAGGAATCACTCAAATCAAACCACAAACAATGAGAAGATTTACTCTTCTTGTACTTAAGTCAGCATTGTGCCTTTTGTATTAAATCCCGAGGCAATGTCTGTGTTTCATCGTCAATGTGAAAGACCAAGAGATAGAGTACTGCTGCAGTAGTGCATCGGAATCTAATACAGATCTCCAAGGAAACACTCAAAGCAAACCTCAATCAATGAGAAGATTTACTCACTCTTTTACTTAAGTCAGCATTGTGCCTTTTGTATTAAATCCCGACAAAATATCTGTGTTTCATCATCAATGTGAAGGTCCACGGTATGGAGTAAAGCTGCAGTAGTGCATCGGAATCTAATACTGATCTCCCAGGAAACGCTCAAAGCAAACCACAATCAATGAGAAGATTTACTCTTCTTGTAGTTACGTCGGCATTGTGCCTTTTGTATTATTTCCAGACGCAATTTCTATGTTTCATCGTGAATGTGAAGGCCAAAGGATTGACTAAAGATGCATTAGTGCATCGGAATCTAGTACAGATTTCCCAGGAAACGCTCAATGCAAACCACAAACAATGAGAAGATGTACTCTTCTTGTACTTATGTCGGCATTGTGCCTTTTGTATTAATTCCCAACGGAATTTCTGAGAATCATCGTCAATGTGAAGATCCAAGGGATGGAGTAAAGCTGTGGTAGGGCATCGTAATCTAGTAGCGATCTCCCAGGGAACGCTCAAAGCAGACCACAAACAATGAGAAGATTTACTCTTCTTGTACTCGAGTCGGCAATGTGCCTTTTGTATTAAATCACGACGCAATTTCTGTGTTTCAACGGCAATGTGAAGGTCCAAGGGATAGAGTAAAGCTGCAGTAGTGCAACGGAACCTGATACTGATCACCCTGGAAACGTTCAAATCAAACGACAAACAATAAGAAGATTTACTCCTCTTGTACATAAGTCGGCATTGCGCCGTTGGTATTAAATCCCGACGCAATTTCTCTGTTTCATCCTCAATGTGAAGGTCGAAGGGATAGAGGAAAGATGCAGTAGTGCTTCGGAATCTAATACTGATCTCCCAGCAAACGCTTAAAGCAAACCACAAACAGTGAGAACATTTACTCTTTTTGTACTTAAGTCGGCATTGTGCTTTTGTATTAAATCCCGAGGCAATGTCTGTGTTTTATCGTCAATGTGAAAGTCCGAGGGATAGAGTAAAGCTGCAGTACTCCATCGGATTCTAAGGCTGATCCCCCAGGAAACGCTCAATGCAAACCACAAACAATGAGAAGAATTACTCTTCTTGTACTTAAGTCGGCATTGTGCCTTTTCTATTAGATCCCGACGGAATTTCTGTGTTTCTTCGTCATGGTGAAGGTCCAAGGGATAGAGTGAAGCTGCAGTAGTGCATCGAAATCTAATACTGATCTCCCAGGAAACACTAAAAGCAAACCAGAAACTATGAGAAGAATTACTCTTCTTTTACTTAAGTCGCCACTGTGCCTTTTGTATTAAATTCTGACTCTGTTTCTCTGTTTCATCGTCAATTTGACGTCCAAGGGATTGAGTAAGGCTGCATTAGCGCATCGGAATCTAATACTGATCACCCAGGAAATGCTCAAAGCAAACCACAAACAATGAGAAGATTTACTCTTCTTGTACATAATTCGGCATTGTGCATTTTGTATTAATTCCCGACGCAATTTCTATGATTCATCGTCAATGTGAAGATCCAAGGGATGGAGTAAAGCTGCGGTAGGGCATCGCAATCTAGTAGCGATCTCCCAGGGAACGCTCAAAGCAGACCACAAACAATGAGAAGATTTACTCTTCTTGTACTCGAGTCGGCAATGTTCCTTTTGTATTAAATCACGACGCAATTTCTGTGTTTCATCGTCAATGTGAAGGTCCAAGAGATTGAGGAAAGCTGCAGTAGCGCAACGGCATCTAATACTGATCTCCCAGGAAACGCTCAAAGTTAACCAAAAACAATGAGAAGATTTACTCTTCTTGTATTTAAGTTGGCATTGCGCCTTTTGTATTAAATCCCGACGATATTTCTGTGTTTCATCGTGAATGTGATGGTCCAAGACATAGGGACAAGCTTCAGTAGTTTCTCGGAAACTACTACTGATCTCCCAAAAAACGCTCGAAGCAAACCATAAACAATGAAAAGATTTACTCTTCTTTTACTAAAGTCGGCATTGTGCATTTTGTATTAAAACCCGATGCATTGTCTGTGTTTCATCGCCAATGTAAAGGTCCAAGGGATTGAGTAATGCTGCACTTTTTCGCCTGAATCCAGTACTGATCACCCAGGATATCCTCAAAGCAAACCACAAACAATGAGTATATTTACTCGTCTTGTACTTTCGTCACCATTGCGCCTTTGCATTAAATACCGACGCAATTTCTGTGTTTCATTGTCAACGTGATGGTCCAAGGAAGAGAGTAAAGCTGCATCAGTGAATTGGAATCTAATATTGATCTCCCACGAAACGCTCAAAGCTAAGCACAAACAATGAGTAGATTCACTCCTCTAGTACTACAGTATACATTGTGACTCTTGTTTTAAATCCCGGCGCTATTTCTCTGTTTCATCGACAATTTGAAGGCCTAAGGGAGAGAGTAAAGCTGCAGTAGTGCATCGGAATCTAATATTGATCACCCAGGAAACGCTCAAAGCAAACCACAATGAATAAAAAGATTTACTCTTCTTGTACTTAAGTCGGCATTGTGCCTTTTGTATTAACTCCCGACACAATTTCTGTCTTTCATCGTCAATATGAAGGCCCAAATGATAGAGTAAAAATGCGGTAGTGCATTGGAATCTAATAATGATCTCCCAGGAAACGCTCAAATCAAACCACAAACAATGAGAAGATTTACTCTTCTTGTACTTATGTCAGCATTGTGCCTTTTGTATTAAATCCCGAGGCAATGTCTGTGTTTCATCGTCTATGTGAAGGTGCAAGGGATAGAGTAAAGCTGCAGTAGTGAATCGAAATCTAATACTGATCTCCCAGGAAACGCTCAAAGCAAACCACAAACAATGTGTAGATTTACTGTTCTTGACTTAAGTTGGAATTGTGCCTTTTGTATTAAATCCCGACGCAATATCTGCGTTTCATCATCAATGTGAAGGTCCACGGTATGGAGTAAAGCTGCAGTAGTGCATCGGAATCTAATACTGATCTCCCAGGAAACGCTCAAAGCAAACCACAATCAATTAGAATATGTACTCTTCTTGTAGTTACGTTGGCATTGGGCCTTTTGTATTAATTCCCGACGCAATTTCTATGTTTCATCGTGAACGTGAAGGTCCAAAGGATTGACTAAAGATGCAGTAGTGCATCGGAATCTAGTACAGATTTCCCAGGAAACGCTCAATGCAATCCACAAACAATGAGAAGATTTACTCTTCTTGTACTTAGGTCGGCATTGTGCCTTTAGTATTAAATCCCGAGGCGATTTGTGTGTTTCATCGTCAATGTGAAGGTCCAAGGGATAGAGTAAACCTGCAGTAGTGCATCGGAATGTAATACCTATCCTCCAGGAAACGCTCAAAGAAAACCACAAACAATGAGAAGATTTACTCTTCTTGTACTTAAGTCGGATTTGTGCCTTTTGAATTAAATCCCGACGCAATTTCTGTGATGCATCGTCAATGTGAAGGTCCAAGGGAGAGTGTAAAGTTGCAGTAGTGCATCGGAATCTAATACTGATCTCCCGGGAAATGCTCAAAGCAAACCACAAATAATGAGAAGATTTACTCCTCTTGTACTTAAGTCGGCATTGCGCTTTTTGTACTAAACCCCGACGGAATTTCTGTCTTTCACCGTCAATCTGGAGGTCCAAGGTGTAGAGTAAAGCTCCAGTATTGCATCGGAATCTAATACTGGTCTCCCGGGAAATGCTCAAAGCAATCCACAAATAATGAGAACATTTACTCCTCTTGTACTTAAGTCGGCATTGTGCTTTTTGTACTAAACCCCAACGCAATTTCTGTCTTTCATCGTCAATCTGAAGGTCCAAGGTGTAGAGTAAAGCTCCAGTATTGCATGGGAATCTAATACTAATCTCCCAAGAAACGCTCAAAGAAAACCAGAAACAATGAGAAGATGTACTCTTCTTGTACTTAAGTCGGCATTGTGCCTTTTGAATTAAATCACGACGCAATTTATGTGTGTCATCGGCAATGTGAATGTCCAAGGGAAAGAGTAAAGCTGCAGTAGTGCATCGGAAACTAATACTGATCTCCCAGAAACTCTCAAAGCAAACCACAAACAATGAGAAGATTTACTCTTCTTGTACTCGAGTCGGCAATGTGCCTTTTGTATTAAATCACGACGCAATTTATGTGATTCATCGTCAATGTGAAGATCCAAGGGATGGTGTAAAGCTGTGGTAGGGCATCGCAATCTAGTAGCGATCTCCCAGGGAACGCTCAAAGCAGACCACAAACAATGAGAAGATTTACTCTTCTTGTACTCGAGTCGTCAATGTGCCTTTTGTATTAAATCACGACGCAATTTCTGTGTTTCAACGGCAATGTGAATGTTCAAGGAATAGAGTAAAGCTGCAGTATTGCAACGGAACCTGATACTGATCACCCTGGAAACGTTAAAGCAAACGACAAACAATAAGAAGATTTACTCTTCTTGTACATAAGTCGGCATTGCGCCGTTGGTATTAAATCCCGACGCAATTTCTGTGTTTCATCGTCAATGTGAAGGTCGAAGGAATAGAGGAAAGATGCAGTACTGCATCGGAATCTAATACTGATCTCCCAGAAAACGCTTAAAGCAAACCACAAACAGTGAGAAGATTTACTCTTTTTGTACTTAAGTCGGCATTGTGCTTTTGTATTAAATCCTGAGGCAATGTCTGTGTTTCATCGTCAATGTGAAGGTCCGAGGGATAGAGTAAAGCTGCAGTACTTCATCGGATTCTAAGACTGATCCCCCAGGAAAAGCTCAAATCAAACCACAAGCAATGAGAAGAATTACTCTTCTTGTACTTAAGTCAGCATTGTGCCTCTTCTATTAGATCCCGACGGAATTTCTGTGTTTCTTCGTCAATGTGAAGGTCCAAGGGATAGAGCGAAGCTGCAGTATTGCATCGGAAAGTAATACTGATCTCCCCGGAAACGCTCAAATCAAACCACTAACAATGAGAAGATTTACTCTTCTTGTACTTAAGTCCCCACAGTGCCTTTTGTATTAAATCCTGACTCTGTTTCTCTGTTTCATCGTCAATTTGACGTCCTAGGGATTGAGTAAGGCAGCATTTGCGCATCGGAATCTAATACTGATCACCCAGGAAACGCTCAAAGCAAACCACAAACAATGAGAAGATTTACTCTTCTTATACTTAATTCGGCATTGTGCCTTTTGTATTAATTCCCGACGCAATTTCTGTGTTTCATCATCAATGTGAAAGTCCAAGGGATAGAGTAAATCTGCAGTAGTGCATCGGAATCTATTACTGATCTCCCAGGAGACGCTCAAAGCAAACCACAAACAATGAGGAGAATTACTCTTCTTGTACTTATGTCGGCATTGTGCCTTTTGTATTAAATCCCGAGGCTTTTTCTGTGTTTCTTCGTCAATGTGAAGGTCCAAGAGATTGAGGAGAGCTGCAGTAGTGCAACGGAATCTAATACTGATCTCCCAGGAAACGCTCAAAGTTAACCACAAACAATGAGAAGATTTACTCTTCTTGTACTTAAGTTGGCATTGCGCCTTTTGTATTAAATCCCGACGATATTTCTGTGTTTCATTGTGAATGTTATGGTCCAAGACATTGGGACAAGCTTCGATAGTTTATCGGAGCCTACTACTGATCTCCCAAAAAACGCTTGAAGCAAACCGTAAACAATGAAAAGATTTACTCCTCTTGTACTACAGTCGGCATTGTGCCTTTTGTATTAAATCCCGACGCATTTTCTGTGTATCATCGTCAATGTGAAGATCCAAGGGATTGAGTAAAGCTGCATCAGTGAATTTGAATTTAATATTGATCTCCCACGAAACGCTCAAAGCTAACCACAAACAATGAGTAGATATACTCCTCTTGTACTACAGTCGACATTGTGACTCTGTTTTAAATCCCGGCGCTATTTCTCTGTTTCATCGACAATTTGAAGGCCTAAGGGATAGAGTAAAGCTGCAGTAGTGCATCGGAATCTAATATTGATCACCGAGGAAACGCTCATAGCAAATCACAAACAATGAGATGATTTACTCTTCTTGTACTTAAGTCGGCATTGTGCCTTTTGTATTAAGTGCCGACGTAATTTCTGTGTTCCATCATCATCGTGAAGGTCCATGGAATAGATTAAAGATGCAGTAGTGCATCGTAATCTAAAACTGATCTCCCAGAAGACGCTCAAATCAAACCACAAACAATGAGAGGATATACTCTTCTTTTACTTGGGTCGGCATTTTGCCTTTTGTATAAAATGCAGACGGAATTTCCGTGTTGCATCGTCAATGTGGAGGTCCAAGCGATAGAATAAAGCTGCAGTAGTGCATCGGAATATAATACTGATCCCCCAGTAAACGCTCAAAGCAAACCACAAACAATGAGAAGATTTTCTCTTCTTGTACGTAAGTCGATATTGTGCCTTTGTATTAAATCCCAACGCAATTTCTGTGCTTCATCGTCAATGTGAAGGACAAAGGGTTAGAGTAAATCTGCAGTAGTGCATCGGAATCTAAAACTTATCTCCCAGGAATCGCTGAAAGCAAACCACAAACAATGAGAGAATTTACTCTTCTTGTACTTAAGTCGGAATTGTGCCTTTTGTATCTAATCACGACGCAATTTCTGTGTTTCATCGTCAATGTGAAGGTCCAAGGGATAGAGTGGATCTGCAATAGTGCATCGGATCTAATACTGATCTCCCAGGAAACGCTAAAAGAAAGCACAAACAATGAAAAGATTTACACTTCTAGTAGGTAAGTCGGCATTGTGCCTTTTGTATTAAATCCCGACGCAATTCCTGTGTTTCATCGTCAATGTGAAGGTCCAAGGGATAGAGTAAATCTGCAGTATTGCATCGGAATGTAATACTGATCTCCCCGGAAACGCTCAAAGCAAAACACTAACAATGAGAAGATTTACTCATCTTGTACTTAAGTCGCCACTGTGCCTTTTGTATTAAATCCTGACTCTGTTTCTCTGTTTCATCGTAAATTTGACGTCCAAGGGATTGAGTAAGGCAGCATTAGCACATCGGAATCTAATACTGATCATGCAGGAAACGCTCAAAGCAAACCACAAACAATGAGAAGATTTACTCTTCTTATACTTAATTCGGCATTGTGCCTTTTGTATTAATTCCGGACGCAATTTCTGTGTTTCATCATCAATGTGAAAGTCCAAGGGATAGAGTAAATCTGCAGTAGTGCATCGGAATCTATTACTGATCTCCCTGGAGACGCTCAAAGCAAACCACAAACAATGAGGAGAATTACTGTTCTTGTACTTATGTCGTCATTGTGCCTTTTGTATTAAATCCCGAGGCATTTTCTGTGTTTCATCGTCAATGTGAAGGTCCAAGAGATTGAGGAGAGCTGCAGTAGTGCAACGGAATCAAATACTGATCTCCCAGGAAACGCTCAAAGTTAACCACAAACAATGAGAAGATTTACTCTTCTTGTACTTAAGTTGGCATTGCGCCTTTTGTATTAAATCCCGACGATATTTCTGTGTTTCATTGTGAATGTTATGGTCCAAGACATTGGGACAAGCTTCGGTAGTTTATCGGAGACTACTACTGATCTCCCAAAAAACGCTCGAAGCAAACCGTAAACAATGAAAAGATTTACTCTTCTTGTACTAAAGTCGGCATTGTGCCTTTTGTATTAAATCCCGACGCATTTTCTGTGTATCATCGTCAATGTGAAGATCCAAGGGATTGAGTAAAGCTGCAGTTTTTCGTCTGAATCCAGTCCTGATCTCCCAGGATATGCTCAATGCAAACCACAAGCAATGAGAAGATTTACTCGTCTTGTACTTTCGTCACCATTGTGCGTTTGTATTAAATCCCGACACAATTTCTGTGTTTCATTGTCAACGTGATGGTCCAAGGGAGAGAGTAAAGCTGCATCAGTGAATTGGAATCTAATATTGATCTCCCACGAAACGCTCAAAGCTAACCACAAACAATGAGTAGATAAACTCCTCTTGTACTACAGTCGACATTGTGACTCTGTTTTAAATCCCGGCGCTATTTCTCTGTTTCATCGACAATTTGAAGGCCTAAGGGATAGAGTAAAGCTGCAGTAGTGCATCTGAATCTAATATTGATCACCGAGGAAACGCTCATAACAAATCACAAACAATGAGATGATTTACTCTTCTTGTGCTAAAGTCGGCATTGTGCCTTTTGTATTAAGTGCCGACGTAATTTCTGTGTTCCATCTTCATCGTGAAGGTCCATGGGATAGATTAAAGATGCAGTAGTGCATCGTAATCTAAAACTGATCTCCCAGGAGACGCTCAAATCAAACCACAAACAATGAGAGGATATACTCTTCTTTTACTTGGGTCGGCATTGTGCCTTTTGTATAAAATCCAGACGGAATTTCCGTGTTGCATCGTCAATGTGGAGGTCCAAGCGATAGAGTAAAGCTGCAGTAGTGCATCGGAATCTAATACTGATCCCCCAGGAAACGCTCAAAGCAAACCACAAACAATGAGAAGATTTACTCTTCTTGTACTTAAGTCGATATTGTGCCTTTGTATTAAATCCCAATGCAATATCTGTGTTTCATCGTCAATGTGAAGGTCGATGGTATAGAGTAAAGCTACAGTAGCACATATCAAACTAATACTGATCTCCCAGGAAACGGTCAAAGCAAACCACAAACAATGAGAGGATTTACTCTTCTTGTACTTAAGTCGGCATTGTGCCTTTTGTATTAAATCCCGACGCAATATCTGTGTTTCTTTGTCAATGTGAAAGTCCAAGGGATAGAGTAAATATGCAGTAGTACATCGGAATCCAATACCGATCTCCCGGGAAACGCTCAAAGCAAACTACAAACAGTGAAAAGTTTTACTCTTTTTGTACTTAAGTCGGCATTGTGCCTATTGTACTAAATTCTGACGCAATTTCTGTCTTTTAACGTCAATTTCAAGGTCCAAGGTGTAGAGTAAAGCTGCAGTATTGCATCGGAATCTAATACTCATCTCCCAGAAAACGCTCAAAGCAAACCACATACAAAGATAAGATTTTCTCTACTTGTACTTAATTCGGCATTGTGCCTTTTGTATTACATCCAGTCGCAATTTCTGTGTTTGATTGTCAATGTGAAGGTCCAAGGGATAGAGTAAATCTGCAGTAGTGCATCGGAAACTAATACTTATCTCCCATGAAACGCTCAAACCAAGCCACAAACAATGAGAAGATTTACACTTCTTGTACTTAAGTTGGCATTGTGCTCTTTGTAAGAAATTCCCGACGCTATATCTGTGCCTCATCGTCTATGTGAAGATACAAGGGATAGAGTAAAGCTGCCGTAGTGCATCGGAATCTAATACTGATCTCTCAGGAAACGCTCAAAGCAAATCTGAAACAATGAGATGATTTACTCTTCTAGTACTTAATTCGGCATTGTGCCTTTTGTATAAAATCCAGACGGAATGTCCGTGTTTCATCGTCAATGTGAAGGCCCAAGCGATAGAGTAAAGCTGCAGTAGTGAAATGGAATCTAATACTGATCCCCCAGGAAACGCTCAAACCAAACCACAATCAATGAGATGATTTACTCTTCTTGTTCTTAAGTCGGCATTGTGCCTTTGTATTAGATCCCGACGCAATTTCTGTGTTTCATCGTCAATGTGAAGGTCCAAGGTATAGAGTAAAGCTGGAGTAGTCCATCGGATTCTAACACTGATCTCCCAGAAAACGCTCAAAGCAAACCACAAGCAATGAGAAGATTTACTCTCCTTGTACTTAAGTCTGCAATGTGCCTTTTGTATTAATTCCCGAAGCTATTTCTGTGTTTCATCGTCAATGTGAAGGTCCAAGAGATAGAGTAAAGCAGAAGTAGTGCATCGGACTCTAATACTGAACTCCCAGGAAACGCTCAAAGCAAACCACAAACAATGTACTTAAGTAGGCATTGTGCCTTTTTTATTAAATGCCGACGCAATTTCTGTGTTTCATCGTCAATGTGAAGGACTAAGGGTTAGAGTAAATCTGCAGTAGTGCATCGGAATCTAAAACTTATCTCCCAGAAATCGCCGAAAGCAAACCACAAACAATGAGAGAATTTACTCTTCTTGTACTTAAGACGGAATTGTGCCTTTTGTATCTAATCACGACGCAATTTATGTGTTTCATCGTCAATGTGAAGGTCCAAGGGATAGAGTGGATCTGCAATAGTGCATCGGATCTAATACTGATCTCCCAGGAAACGCTAAAAGCAAGCCACAAACAATGAAAAGATTTACACTTCTAGTAGGTAAGTCGGCGTTGTGCCTTTTTTATTACATCCCGACGCAATTTCTGTGTTTCATCGTCAATGTGAAGGTCGAAGGGACAGAGTAAAGCTGCAGTTGTGCATCGGAATCTAGTACTGATCCCCCAATAACGCTCAACACAAACCACAAACAATGAGAAGATTTACTCTTCTTGTACTTAAATCAGCATTGTGCCTTTTATGTTGAATCCCGACGCAATTTCTATGTTTCATGATCAATGTGAATATCAAAGGGATAGAGCAAAGCTGCAGTAAGGGATCGGAATCTAATACTTATCTCCAAGGAAACGCTAAAACCAAACCACAAACAATGAGAAGATTTACTCTTCTAGTACTTAAGTCGGCATTGTGCCTTTCGTATTAAATCCCGACGCAATATCTGTACTTCATTGTCAATGTGAAGGTCCAAGGGATAAAGATACAGTAATGCATCTCATACTAATACTGATCTCCCAGGAAACGGTTAAAGCAAACCACAAACAATGAGTAGATTTACTCCTCTTGTACTACAGTCGACATTGTGGCTCTTGTTTTAAATCCCGGCGCTATTTCTCTGTTTCATCAACAATTTGAAGGCCTTAGGGATAGAGTAAAGCTGCAGTAGTGCGTCGTAATCTAAAACTGATCTCCCAGGAAACGCTCTAAGCAAACCACAAACAATGAGAAGATTTACTCTTCTTCTACTTAAGTCGAAATTGTGCCTTTGTATTAAATCCCAACGCAATTTCCGTGTTTCATCGTCAATGTGAAGGTCGATGGTATAGAGTAATGCTACAGTAGCACATATTAAACTAATACTGATTTCCCAGGAAACGGTCAAAGCAAACCACAAACAATGAGACGATTTACTCTTCTTGCACTTAAGTCGGCATTGTGCCTTTTGTATTAAATCCCGACGCAATATCTGTGTTTCATTGTCAATGTGAAGGTCCAAGGGATAGAGTAAAGATGCAGTAGTGCATCGGAATACAATACCGATCTCCCGGGAAACGCTCAAAGCAAACTACAAACAATGAGAAGATTTACTCTTCTTGTACTTAAGTCGGCATTGTGCCTTTCGTATTAAATCCCGACGCAATATCTGTATTTCATTGTCAATGTGAAGGTCCAAGGGATAAAGATGCAGTAGTGCATCTCATACTAATACTGATCTCCCAGGAAACGGTTAAAGCAAACCACAAACAATGAGTACATCTACTCCTCTTGTACTACAGACGACATTGAGGCTCTTGTTTTAAATCCCGGCGCTATTTCTCTGTTTCATCGACAATTTGAAGGCCTTAGGGATAGAGTAAGGCTGCAGTAGTACGTCGTAATCTAAAACTGATCTCGTAGGAGACGCTCAAATAAAACCACAAACAATGAGAGGATACACTCTTCTTGTACTTGAGTCGGCATTATGCCTTTTGTATAAAATCCAGACGGAATTTCCGTGTTGCATCGTCAATGTGGAGGTCCAAGCGATAGAGTAAAGCTGCAGTAGTGCATCGGAATCTAATACTGATCCCCCAGGAAACGCTCAAAGCAAACCACAAACAACGAGAAGATTTACTCTTCTTGTACTTAAGTCGATATTGTGCCTTTGTATTAAATCCCAACGCAATTTCTGTGTTTCATCGTCAATGTGAAGGTCGATGGTATAAAGCTACAGTAGCACATATCAAACTAATACTGATTTCCCAGGAAACGGTCAAAGCAAACCACAAACAATGAGAGGATTTACTCTTCTTGTACTTAAGTCGGCATTATGCCTTTTGTACTAAATCCTGACGCAATTTCTGTCTCTCAACTTCAATTTGATGGTCCAAGGTGTAGAGTATAGCTGCTGTATTGCATCGGAATCTAATACTCATCTCCCAGGAAACGCTCAAAGCAAACCACAAACAAAGAGAAGATTTTCTCCTCTTTTACTTAAGTCGGCATTGTGCCTTTCGTATTAAATCCCGACGCAATACCTGTGTTTCATCGTCAATGTGAAGGTCCAAGGGATAGAGTAAATCTGCAGTAGTGCATCGGTATCTAATAATGATCTCCCAGGAAACGCTCAAATCAAACCACAATTAATGAGAAGACTTACTCTTCTTGTACTTAAGTCAGCATTGTGTCTTTTGTGCTAAATCCCGAGGCAAGATCTGTGTTTCATCGTCTATGTGAAGGTGCAAGGGATAGAGTAAAGCTGCAGTAGTGCATCAAAATCTAATACTGATCTCCCAGGAAACGCTCGAAGCAAACCACAAACAATGTGAAGATTTACTGTTCTTGACTAAAGTCGGAATTGTGCCTTTTGTATTAAATCCCGACGCAATTTCTGTGTTTCATCGTCAATGTGAAAGACCAAGAGATAGAGTACTGCTGCAGTAGTGCATCGGAATCTAATACAGATCTCCAAGGAAACACTCAAAGCAAACCTCAATCAATGAGAAGATTTACTCACTCTTTTACTTAAGTCAGCATTGTGCCTTTTGTATTAAATCCCGAAGCAATATCTGTGTTTCATCATCAATGTGAAGGTACACGGTATGGAGTAAAGCTGCAGTAGTGAAAAGGAATCGAATACTGATCTCCCAGGAAACGCTCAAAGCAAACCACAATCAATGAGGAGATTTACTCTTCTTGTAGTTACGTCGGCATTGTGCCTTTGTACTAAACCGCAACGCAATTTCTGTCTTTTATCGTCAATTTGAATGTCCAAGGTGTAGAGTAAAGCTCCAGTATTGCATCGGAATCTAATACTGATCTCCCGGGAAATGCTCAAAGCATACCACAAACAATGAGAAGATGTACTCTTCTTGTACTTAAGTCGGCATTGTTCCTATTGAATTAAATCCCGACGCAATTTATGTGTGTCATCGGCAATGTGAAGGTCCAAGGGATGGAGTAAATCTGCAGTAGTGCAACGGAACCTGATACTGATCACCCTGGAAACGTTCAAATCAAACGACAAACAATAAGAAGATTTACTCTTCTTGTACTTAATTCGGTATTGTGCCGTTTGTATTAATTCCCGACGCAATTTCTGTGATTCATCGTCAATGTGAAGGTCCAAGGGAGAGTGAAAAGTTGCAGTAGTGCATCGGAATCTAATACTGATCTCCCAGGAAATGCTCAAAGCAAACCACAAATAATTAGAAGATTTACTCCTTTTGTTTTTAAGTCGGCATTGCGCTTTTTGTACTAAACCCCGACGGAATTTCTGGCTTTCATCGTCAATCTGAATGTCCAAGTAGTAGAGTAAAGCTCCAGTATTGCATCGGAATCTAATACTGATCTCCCGGGAAATGCTCAAAGCAAACCACAAACGATGAGAAGATTTACTCTTCTTGTACTTAATTCGGCATTGTGCCTTTTGTATTAATTCCCGACGCAATTTCTGTGATTCATCGTCAATGTGAAGATCCAAGGGATGGAGTAAAGCTGCGGTAGGGCATCGCAATCTAGTAGCGATCTCCCAGGGAACGCTCAAAGCAGACCACAAACAATGAGAAGATTTACTCTTCTTGTACTCGAATCGGCAATGTGCCTTTTGTATTAAATCACGACGCAATTTCTGTGTTTCATCGTCAATGTGAAGGTCGAAGGGATAGAGGAAAGATGCAGTAGTGCATCGGAATCTAATACTGATCTCCCAGCATTCGCTTAAAGCAAACCACAAACAGTGAAAAGACTTACTCTTTTTGTACTCAAGTCGGCATTGTGCTTTTGTATTAAATCCCGAGGGAATGTCTGTCTTTTATCGTCAATGTGAAGGTCCGAGGGATAGAGTAAATCTGCAATACTCCATCGGATTCTAAGACTGATCCCCCAGGAAACACTCAAAGTAAACCAAAAGCAATGAGAAGAATTACTCTTCTTGTACTTAAGTCGGCATTGTGCCTTTTCTATTAGATCCCGACGGAATTTCTGTGTTTCTTCGTCAATGTAAAGGTCCAAGGGATAGAGTGAAGCTGCAGTAGTGCATCGGAATCTAATACTGATCTCCCAGGAACCGCTAAAAGCAAACCAGAAACTATGAGAAGAATTACTCTTCTTCTACTTAAGTTGGCATTGTGCCATTTGTATTAAATCCCGACGCAATTCCTGTGTTTCATCGTCAATGAGAAAGTCCAAGGGATAGAGTAAATCTGCAGCATTGCATCGGAATGTAATACTGATCTCCCAGGACACGCTCAAAGAAAACCACTAACAATGAGAAGATTTACTCTTCTTGTACTTAAGTCGCCACTGTGCCTTTTGTATTAAATCCTGACTCTGTTTGTCTGTTTCATCGTCAACGTTAAGGTCTAAGGAATAGAGTAAATCTGCAGTAGTTCATCGGAATCTGATAGTGATCTCCCAGGAAACGCTCAAAGCAATCCACTAACAATGGGAAGGTTTACTCACTCTTGTAATTAAGTCAGCATTGTGCCTTTTGTATTAAATCCCGACGCAATTTCTGTGTTTCATTGTCAATGTGAAGGTCCAAGGAATAGACTATAGCTGCAGTAGTGCATCGGAATCTAACACTGATCTCCCAGGAAACACTCAAAGCAAACGACAAACAATGAGAAGATTTACTCTGCTTGCACTTAAGTCGGCTTCGTGCCATTTTTATTAAATCCCGACGAAATTTCTGTGTTACTTCGTCAATGTGAAAGGTCAAGGGATAGAGTAAAGCTGCAGTAGTGCATCGGAATCCAATACTGATCTCCCAGGAAACGCTCAAAGCAAACCAGAAACAATGTGAAGAATTACTCTTCTTGTACTTAAGTCGGCATTGTGCATGTAGTATTAAATCCCGACGCAATTTCTGTGTTTCATCGTCAATGTGAAGTTTCAAGCCATAGAGTAAAGCTGCAGTAGTGCATCGGAATCTAACACTGATGTCCCAGGAAACGCTCAAAGCAAGCTACAAACAATGAGAAGATTTACTCACTCTTGTACTTAAGTCCGCATTGTGCATTTTGTATTAAATCCCGACAGAATATCTGTATTTCATCGTCAACGTTTAGGTCTAAGGGATAGAGTAAAGCTGCAGTAGTGCATCGGAATCTAATACTGATATCGCAGGAAAAGCTCAAAGCAAACCACAAACAATGAGAAGTCTTACTCTTCTTGTACTTAAGTCGGCATTGTGCCATTTGTAATAAATCCCGACGCAATTTCTGTGCTTCATCGTCAATGGGAAGGTCCACGGTATAGAGTTAAGCTGCAGTAGTGCATCTCAATCTAATACTGCTCTCCCAGGAACGCTCAAAGCAAACCACAAACAACGAGAAGTTTTACTCTTCTTGTACTTAATTCTGCACTGTGCTTTTTGAATTAAATCCCGACGCAATTTCTGTGATTCATGGTCAATGTGAAGGTCCAACGGATAGTGTAAAGTTGCAATAGTGCATCGGAATCTAGTACTGATCTCCCAGGAAACGCTCCAAGCAGACCACAGACAATGTGAAGATTTACTCTCCTTGTACTTAAGTCGGCATTGTGCCGTTTGTATTAAATCCCGACGCAATATCAGTGTTTCATCGACAATGTGAAAGTCCAAGGGATAGAGTAAAGCTGCAGTTGTGCATCGGAATCTAACACTGATCTCCCAGGAAACGCTCAAAGCAAACCACAAACAATGAGAAGTTTTACTCTGCTTGCACTTAAGTTGGCATTGTGAATTTTTTATTTAATCCCGACGAAACTTGTGTGTTTCATCGTCAATGTTAAAGTCCAAGGGATAGAGTAAAGCTGCAGTAGTGCATCGGAATCTAATACTGATCTCCCAGGAAACGCTCAAAGCAAAGCAGAAACAACATAAAGAATTACTCTTCTTGTTCTTAAGTCGTCATTGTGAATGTAGTATTAAATCCCGACGCAATACCTGTGTTTCATCGTCAATGTGAAGGTCCAAGGGATAGAGTAAATCTGCAGTAGTACATCAGAATCTTATACTGATCTCCCAGGAAACGCTCAAAGCAAACCACTAACAATGAGAATATATACTCTTCTTGTACATATGTCGGTATTGTGCCTTTTGTATTATATCCTGACGCTATTTCTCTGTTTCATTGTGAATTTGAAGGTCCAAAGGATCGATTAAAGCTGCATTAGTGCATCGGAATCTAATACTGATCACCCAGGAAACGCTCAAAGCAAGCCACAATCAATAAGAAGATTTACTCTTCTTGTACTTAAGTCAGCATTGTGCCTTTTGTACTAAATCCCGAGGCAATGTCTGTGTTTCACCGTCTATGTGAAGGTGCAAGGGATAGAGTAAAGCTGCAGTAGTGCTTCGGAATCTAATACTGATCTCCCAGGAAACGCTCAAAGCAAACCAGAAACAATGTAAAGAATTACTCCTCTTGTACTTAAGTCGGCATTGTGCATTTTGTATTAAATCCCGACGCAATACTGTGTTTCATCGTCAATGTGAAGGTCCAAGGGATAGAGTAAATCTGCAGTAGTGCATCAGAATCTTATACTGATCTCCCAGGAAACGCTCAAAGCAAACCACTAACAATGAGAATATATACTCTTCTTGCACATATGTCGGCATTGTGCCTTTTGTATTATATCCTGACGCTATTTCTCTGTTTCTTTGTGAATTTGAAGGTCCAATGGATCCAGTAAAGCTGCATTAGTGCATCGGAATCTAATACTGATCACCCAGGAAACGCTCAAAGCAAACCACAATCAATAAGAAGATTTACTCTTCTTGTACTTAAGTCGGCATTGTTGATTTGTATTAACTCCCGAGACAATTTCTGTCTTTCATCGTCAATATGAAGGGCCAAGTGATATAGTAAAAATGCATTAGTGCATCGGAATCAAATAGTGATCTCCCAGGAATCACTCAAATCAAACCACAAACAATGAGAAGATTTACTCTTCTTGTACTTAAGTCAGCATTGTGCCTTTTGTATTAAATCCTGAGGCAATGTCTTTGTTTCATCGTCTATGTGAAGGTGCAAGGGATAGAGTAAAGCTGCAGTAGTGCATCGAAATCTAATACTGATCTACCAGGAAACGCTCAAAGCAAACCACAAACAATGTTAAGATTTACTGTTCTTGACTTAAGTCGGAATTGTGCCTTTTGTATTAAATCCCGACGCAATTTCTGTGTTTCATCGTCAATGTGAAAGACCAAGAGATAGAGTACTGCTGCAGTAGTGCATCGGAATCTAATACAGATCTCCAAGGAAACACTCAAAGCAAACCTCAATCAATGAGAAGATTTACTCACTCTTTTACTTAAGTCAGCATTGTGCCTTTTGTATTAAATCCCGACGAAATATCTGTGTTTCATCATCAATGTGAAGGTCCACGGTATGGAGTAAAGCTGCAGTAGTGCATCGGAATCTAATACTGATCTCCCAGGAAACGCTCAAAGCAAACCACAATCAATGAGAAGATTTACTCTTCTTGTAGTTACGTCGGCATTGTGCCTTTTGTATTAATTCCAGACGCAATTTCTATGTTTCATCGTGAATGTGAAGGTCCAAAGGATTGACTAAAGATGCATTAGTGCATCGGAATCTAGTACAGATTTCCCAGGAAACGCTCAATGCAAACCACAAACAATGAGAAGATCTACTCTTCTTGTACTTAAGTCGGCATTGTGCCTTTAGCATTAAATCCCGAGGCGATTTCTGTGTTTCATCGTCAATGTGAAGGTCCAAGGGATAGAGTAAACCTGCAGTAGTGCATCGGAATGTAATACCTATCCCCCAGGAAACGCTCAAAGCAAACCACAAACAATGAGAAGATTTACTCTTCTTGTACCTAAGTCGGATTTGTGCCATTTGAATTAAATCCCGACGCAATTTCTGTGATTCATCATCAATGTGAAGGTCCAAGGGAGAGTGTAAAGTTGCAGTAGTGCATCGGAATCTAATACTGATCTCCCGGGAAATGCTCAAAGCAAACCACAAATAATGAGAAGATTTACTCCTCTTGCACTTAAGTCGGCATTGCGCTTTTTGTACTAAACCCCGACGCAATTTCTGTCTTCTATCGTCAATCTGAAGGTCCAAGGTGTAGAGTAAAGCTCCAGTATTGCATCGGATTCTAATACTGATCTCCCGGGATATGCTCAAATCAAACCACAAATAATGAGAAGATTTACTCCTCTTGTACTTAAGTCGGCATTGTGCTTTTTGTACTAAACCCCAACGCAATTTCTGCCTTTCATCGTCAATTTGAAGGTCCAAGGTGTAGAGTAAAGCTCCAGTATTGCATGGGAATCTAATACTAATCTCCCAGGAAACGCTCAAAGAAAACCAGAAACAATGAGAAGATGTACTCTTCTTGTACTTATGTCGGCATTGTGCTTTTGAATTAAATCCCGACGCAATTTTTGTGTGTCATCGGCAATGTGAAGGTCCAAGGGATGGAGTAAATCTGCAGTAGTGCCACGGAACCTGATACTGATCACCCTGGAAACGTTCAAATCAAACGACAAACAATTATAAGATTTACTCTTCTTGTACATAAGTCGGCATTGCTCCGTTGGTATTAAATCCCGACGTAATTTCTGTGTTTCATCGTCAATGTGAAGGTCCAAGGGATAGAGTAAATCTGCAGTATTGCATCGGAATGAAATACTGATCTCCCAGGAAACGCTCAAAGCAAACCACTAACAATGATAAGATTTACTCTTCTTGTACTTAAGTCGCCACTGTGCCTTTTGTATTAAATCCTGACTCTGTTTCTCTGTTTCATCGTCAATTTGACGTCCAAGGAATTGAGTAAGGCTGCATTAGCGCATCGGAATCTAATACTGATCAACCAGGAAACGCTCAAAGCAAACCACAAACAATGGGAAGATTTACTCTTCTTGTACTTAATTCGGCATTGTGCCTTTTGTATTAATTCCCAACGGAATATCTGTGAATCATCGTCAATGTGAAGATCCAAGGGATGGAGTAAAGCTGCGGTAGGCCATCGCATCCTAGTAGCGATCTCCCAGGGAACGCTCAAAGCAGACCACAAACAATGAGAAGATTTACTCTTCTTGTACTCGAGTCGGCAATGTGCCTTTTGTATTAAATCACGACGCAATTTCTGTGTTTCAACGGCAATGTGAAGGTCCAAGGGATAGAGTAAAGCTGCAGTAGTGCAACGGAACCTGATACTGATCACCCTGGAAACGTTCAAATCAAACGACAAACAATAAGAAGATTTACTCTTCTTGTACATAAGTCGGCTTTGCGCCGTTGGTATTAAATCCCGACGCAATTTCTCTGTTTCATCGTCAATGTGAAGGTCGAAGTGATAGAGGAAAGATGCAGTAGTGCTTCGGAATCTAATACTGTTCTCCCAGCAAACGCTTAAAGCAAACCACAAACAGTGAGAACATTTACTCTTTTTGTACGTAAGTCGGCATTGTGCTTTTGTATTAAATCCCGAGGCAATGTCTGTGTTTTATCGTGAATGTGAAAGTCCGAGGGATAGAGTAAAGCTGCAGTACTCCATCGGATTCTAAGGCTGATCCCCCAGGAAACGCTCAATGCAAACCACAAACAATGAGAAGAATTACTCTTCTTGTACTTAAGTCGGCATTGTGCCTTTTCTATTAGATCCCGACGGAATTTCTGTGTTTCTTCGTCATGGTGAAGGTCCAAGGGATAGAGTGAAGCTGCAGTAGTGCATCGAAATCTAATACTGATCTCCCAGGAAACACTAAAAGCAAACCAGAAACTATGAGAAGAATTACTCTTCTTGTACTTAAGTCGCCACTGTGCCTTTTGTATTAAATTCTGACTCTGTTTCTCTGTTTCATCGTCAATTTGACGTCCAAGGGATTGAGTAAGGCTGCATTAGCGCATCGGAATCTAATACTGATCACCCAGGAAATGCTCAAAGCAAACCACAAACAATGAGAAGATTTACTCTTCTTGTACATAATTCGGCATTGTGCATTTTGTATTAATTCCCGACGCAATTTCTGTGATTCATCGTCAATGTGAAGATCCAAGGGATGGAGTAAAGCTGCGGTAGGGCATCGCAATCTAGTAGCGATCTCCCAGGGAACGCTCAAAGCATACCACAAACAATGAGAAGATTTACTCTTCTTGTACTCGAGTCGGCAATGTTCCTTTTGTATTAAATCACGACGCAATTTCTGTGTTTCATCGTCAATGTGAAGGTCCAAGAGATTGAGGAAAGCTGCAGTAGCGCAACGGAATCTAATACTGATCTCCCAGGAAACGCTCAAAGTTAACCACAAACAATGAGAAGATTTACTCTTCTTGTATTTAAGTTGGCATTGCGCCTTTTGTATTAAATCCCGACGATATTTCTGTGTTTCATCGTGAATGTGATGGTCCAAGACATAGGGACAAGCTTCGGTAGTTTATCGGAAACTACTACTGATCTCCCAAAAAACGCTCGAAGCAAACCATAAACAATGAAAAGATTTACTCTTCTTTTACTTAAGTCGGCATTGTGCATTTTGTATTAAAACCCGATGCATTTTCTGTGTTTCATCGTCAATATGAAGGCCCAAATGATAGAGTAAAAATGCAGTAGTGCATCGGAATCTAATAATGATCTCCCAGGAAACGCTCAAATCAAACCACAAACAATGAGAAGATTTACTCTTCTTGTACTTATGTCAGCATTGTGCCTTTTGTATTAAATCCCGAGGCAATGTCTGTGTTTCATCGTCTATGTGAAGGTGCAAGGGATAGAGTAAAGCTGCAGTAGTGAATCGAAATCTAATACTGATCTCCCAGGAAACGCTCAAAGCAAACCACAAACAATGTGTAGATTTACTGTTCTTGACTTAAGTTGGATTTGTGCCTTTTGTATTAAATCCCGACGCAATATCTGCGTTTCATCATCAATGTGAAGGTCCACGATATGGAGTAAAGCTGCAGTAGTGCATCGGAATCTAATACTGATCTCCCAGGAAACGCTCAAAGCAAACCACAATCAATTAGAAAATGTACTCTTCTTGTAGTTACGTGGGCATTGGGCCTTTTGTATTAATTCCCGACGCAATTTCTATGTTTCATCGTGAACGTGAAGGTCCAAAGGATTGACTAAAGATGCAGTAGTGCATCGGAATCTAGTACAGACTTCCCAGGAAACGCTCAATGCAATCCACAAACAATGAGAAGATTTACTCTTCTTGTACTTAGGTCGGCATTGTGCCTTTAGTATTAAATCCCGAGGCGATTTGTGTGTTTCATCGTCAATGTGAAGGTCCAAGGGATAGAGTAAACCTGCAGTAGTGCATCGGAATGTAATACCTATCCTCCAGGAAACGCTCAAAGAAAACCACAAACAATGAGAAGATTTACTCTTCTTGTACTTAAGTCGGATTTGTGCCTTTTGAATTAAATCCCGACGCAATTTCTGTGATGCATCGTCAATGTGAAGGTCCAAGGGAGAGTGTAAAGTTGCAGTAGTGCATCGGAATCTAATACTGATCTCCCGGGAAATGCTCAAAGCAAACCACAAATAATGAGATGATTTACTCCTCTTGTACTTAAGTCGGCATTGCGCTTTTTGTACTAAACCCCGACGGAATTTCTGTCTTTCATCGTCAATCTGGAGGTCCAAGTAGTAGAGTAAAGCTCCAGTATTGCATCGGAATCTAATACTGGTCTCCCGGGAAATGCTCAAAGCAATCCACAAATAATGAGAACATTTACTCCTCTTGTACTTAAGTCGGCATTGTGCTTTTTGTACTAAACCCCAACGCAATTTCTGTCTTTCATCGTCAATCTGAAGGTCCAAGGTGTAGAGTAAAGCTCCAGTATTGCATGGGAATCTAATACTAATCTCCCAAGAAACGCTCAAAGAAAACCAGAAACAATGAGAAGATGTACTCTTCTTGTACTTAAGTCGGCATTGTGCCTTTTGAATTAAATCACGACGCAATTTAAGTGTGTCATCGGCAATGTGAATGTCCAAGGGAAAGAGTAAAGCTGCAGTAGTGCATCGGAAACTAATACTGATCTCCCAGAAACTCTCAAAGCAAACCACAAACAATGAGAAGATTTACTCTTCTTGTACTCGAGTCGGCAATGTGCCTTTTGTATTAAATCACGACGCAATTTCTGAGATTCATCGTCAATGTGAAGATCGAAGGGATGGTGTAAAGCTGTGGTAGGGCATCGCAATCTAGTAGCGATCTCCCAGGGAACGCTCAAAGCAGACCACAAACAATGAGAAGATTTACTCTTCTTGTACTCGAGTCGTCAATGTGCCTTTTGTATTAAATCACGACGCAATTTCTGTGTTTCAACGGCAATGTGAAGGTCCAAGGAATAGAGTAAAGCTGCAGTATTGCAACGGAACCTGATACTGATCACCCTGGAAACGTTAAATCAAACGACAAACAATAAGAAGATTTACTCTTCTTGTACATAAGTCGGCATTGCGCCGTTGGTATTACATCCCGACGCAATTTCTGTGTTTCATCGTCAATGTGAAGGTCGAAGGAATAGAGGAAAGATGCAGTACTGCATCGGAATCTAATACTGATCCCCCAGTAAACGCTCAAAGCAAACCACAAACAATGAGAAGATTTTCTCTTCTTGTACGTAAGTCGATATTGTGCCTTTGTATTAAATCCCAACGCAATTTCTGTGCTTCATCGTCAATGTGAAGGACAAAGGGTTAGAGTAAATCTGCAGTAGTGCATCGGAATCTAAAACTTATCTCCCAGGAATCGCTGAAAGCAAACCACAAACAATGAGAGAATTTACTCTTCTTGTACTTAAGTCGGAATTGTGCCTTTTGTATCTAATCACGACGCAATTTCTGTGTTTCATCGTCAATGTGAAGGTCCAAGGGATAGAGTGGATCTGCAATAGTGCATCGGATCTAATACTGATCTCCCAGGAAACGCTAAAAGCAAGCCACAAACAATGAAAAGATTTACACTTCTAGTAGGTAAGTCGGCATTGTGCCTTTTGTATTAAATCCCGACGCAATTCCTGTGTTTCATCGTCAATGTGAAGGTCCTAGGGATAGAGTAAATCTGCAGTATTGCATCGGAATGTAATACTGATCTCCCCGGAAACGCTCAAAGCAAACCACTAACAATGAGAAGATTTACTCTTCTTGTACATAAGTCGCCACTGTGCCTTTTGTATTAAATCCTGACTCTGTTTCTCTGTTTCATCGTCAATTTGACGTCCAAGGGATTGAGTAAGGCAGCATTAGCGCATCGGAATCTAATACTGATCACGCAGGAAACGCTCAAAGCAAACCACAAACAATGAGAAGATTTACTCTTCTTATACTTAATTCGGCATTGTGCCTTTTGTATTAATTCCGGACGCAATTTCTGTGTTTCATCATCAATGTGAAAGTCCAAGGGATAGAGTAAATCTGCAGTAGTGCATCGGAATCTATTACTGATCTCCCAGGAGACGCTCAAAGCAAACCACAAACAATGAGGAGAATTACTCTTCTTGTACTTATGTCGTCATTGTGCCTTTTGTATTAAATCCCGAGGCATTTTCTGTGTTTCATCGTCAATGTGAAGGTCCAAGAGATTGAGGAGAGCTGCAGTAGTGCAACGGAATCAAATACTGATCTCCCAGGAAACGCTCAAAGTTAACCACAAACAATGAGAAGATTTACTCTTCTTGTACTTAAGTTGGCATTGCGCCTTTTGTATTAAATCCCGACGATATTTCTGTGTTTCATTGTGAATGTGATGGTCCAAGACATTGGGACAAGCTTCGGTAGTTTATCGGAGACTACTACTGATCTCCCAAAAAACGCTCGAAGCAAACCGTAAACAATGAAAAGATTTACTCTTCTTGTACTAAAGTCGGCATTGTGCCTTTTGTATTAAATCCCGACGCATTTTCTGTGTATCATCGTCAATGTGAAGATCCAAGGGATTGAGGAAAGCTGCAGTTTTTCGTCTGAATCCAGTACTGATATCCCAGGATATGCTCAATGCAAACCACAAGCAATGAGAAGATTTACTTGTCTTGTACTTTCGTCACCATTGTGCGTTATTATTAAATCCCGACACAATTTCTGTGTTTCATTGTCAACGTGATGGTCCAAGGGAGAGAGTAAAGCTGCATCAGTGAATTGGAATCTAATATTGATCTCCCACGAAACGCTCAAAGCTAACCACAAACAATGAGTAGATATACTCCTCTTGTACTACAGTCGACATTGTGACTCTGTTTTAAATCCCGGCGCTATTTCTCTGTTTCATCGACAATTTGAAGGCCTAAGGGATATAGTAAAGCTGCAGTAGTGCATCTGAATCTAATATTGATCACCGAGGAAACGCTCATAAAAAATCACAAACAATGAGATGATTTACTCTTCTTGTACTAAAGTCGGCATTGTGCCTTCTGTATTAAGTGCCGACGTAATTTCTGTGTTCCATCGTCATCGTGAAGGTCAATGGGATAGATTAAAGATGCAGTAGTGCATCGTAATCTAAAACTGATCTCCCAGGAGACGCTCAAATCAAACCACAAACAATGAGAGGATATACCCTTCTTTTACTTGGGTCGGCATTGTGCCTTTTGTATAAAATCCAGACGGAATTTCCGTGTTGCATCGTCAATGTGGAGGTCCAAGCGATAGAGTAAAGCTGCAGTAGTGCATCGGAATCTAATACTGATCCCCCAGGAAACGCTCAAAGCAAACCACAAACAATGAGAAGATTTACTCTTCTTGTACTTAAGTCGATATTGTGCCTTTGTATTAAATCCCAATGCAATTTCTGTGTTTCATCGTCAATGTGAAGGTCGATGGTATAGAGTAAAGCTACAGTAGCACATATCAAACTAATACTGATCTCCCAGGAAACGGTCAAAGCAAACCACAAACAATGAGAGGATTTATTCTTCTTGTACTTAAGTCGGCATTGTGCCTTTTGTATTAAATCCCGACGCAATATCTGTGTTTCATTGTCAATGTGAAAGTCCAAGGGATAGAGTAAATATGCAGTAGTACATCGGAATCCAATACCGATCTCCCGGGAAACGCTCAAAGCAAACTACAAACAGTGAGAAGATTTACTCTTCTTGTACTTAAGTCGGCATTGTGCCTATTGTACTAAATTCTGACGCAATTTCTGTCTTTTAACGTCAATTTCAAGGTCCAAGGTGTAGAGTAAAGCTGCAGTATTGCATCGGAATCTAATACTCATCTCCCAGAAAACGCTCAAAGCAAACCACATACAAAGATAAGATTTTCTCTACTTGTACTTAAGTCGGCATTGTGCCTCTTGTATTATATCCAGTCGCAATTTCTGTGTTTGATTGTCAATGTGAAGGTCCAAGGGATAGAGTAAATCTGCAGTAGTGCATCGGAAACTAATACTTATCTCGCATGAAACGCTCAAACCAAGCCACAAACAATGAGAAGATTTACACTTCTTGTACTTAAGTTGGCATTGTGCCCTTTGTAAGATATTCCCGACGCTATATCTGTGCCTCATCGTCTATGTGAAGATACAAGGGATAGAGTAAAGCTGCCGTAGTGCATCGGAATCTAATACTGATCTCTCAGGAAACGCTCAAAGCAAATCTGAAACAATGAGATGATTTACTCTTCTAGTACTTAATTCGGCATTGTGCCTTTTGTATAAAATCCAGACGGAATGTCCGTGTTTCATCGTCAATGTGAAGGCCCAAGCGATAGAGTAAAGCTGCAGTAGTGAAAATGAATCTAATACTGATCTCCCAGGAAACGCTAAAAGCAAGCCACAAACAATGAAAAGATTTACACTTCTAGTAGGTAAGTCGGCGTTGTGCCTTTTTTATTACATCCCGACGCAATTTCTGTGTTTCATCGTCAATGTGAAGGTCCAAGGGACAGAGTAAAGCTGCAGTTGTGCATCGGAATCTAGTACTGATCCCCCAATAACGCTCAACACAAACCACAAACAATGAGAAGATTTACTCTTCTTGTACTTAAATCAGCATTGTGCCTTTTATGTTGAATCCCGACGCAATTTCTGTGTTTCATCATCAATCTGAATATCAAAGGGATAGAGCAAAGCTGCAGTAAGGGATCGGAATCTAATACTTATCTCCAAGGAACGCTAAAACCAAACCACAAACAATGAGAAGATTTACTCTTCTTGTACTTAAGTCGGCATTGTGCCTTTCGTATTAAATCCCGACGCAATATCTGTATTTCATTGTCAATGTGAAGGTCCAAGGGATAAAGATGCAGTAGTGCATCTCATACTAATACTGATCTCCCAGGAAACGGTTAAAGCAAACCACAAACAATGAGTTGATTTACTCCTCTTGTACTACAGTCGACATTGTGGCTCTTGTTCTAATCCCGGCGCTATTTCTCTGTTTCATCGACAATTTGAAGGCCTTAGGGATAGAGTAAAGCTGCAGTAGTGCGTCGTAATCTAAAACTGATCTCCCAGGAGACGCTCAAATAAAACCACAAACAATGAGAGGATACACTCTTCTTGTACTTGAGTCGGCATTGTGCCTTTTGTATAAAATCCAGACGGAATTTCCGTGTTGCATCGTCAATGTGGAGGTCCAAGCGATAGAGTAAAGCTGCAGTAGTGCATCGGAATCTAATACTGATCCCCCAGGAAACGCTCAAAGCAAACCACAAACAATGAGAAGATTTACTCTTCTTATACTTAAGTCGATATTGTGCCTTTGTATTAAATCCCAACGCAATTTCCGTGTTTCGTCGTCAATGTGAAGGTCGATGGTATAGAGTAATGCTACAGTAGCACATATCAAACTAATACTGATTTCCCAGGAAACGGTCAAAGCAAACCACAAACAATGAGAGGATTTACTCTTCTTGCACTTAAGTCGGCATTGTGCCTTTTGTATTAAATCCCGACGCAATATCTGTGTTTCATTGTCAATGTGAAGGTCCAAGGGATAGAGTGAAGATGCAGTAGTGCATCGGAATCCAATACCGTTCTCCCGGGAATCGCTCAAAGGAAACTACAAACAATGAGAAGATTTACTCTTCTTGTACTTAAGTCGGCATTGTGCCTTTCGTATTAAATCCCGACGCAATATCTGTATTTCATTGTCAATGTGAAGGTCCAAGGGATAAAGATGCAGTAGTGCATCTCATACTAATACTGATCTCCCAGGAAACGGTTAAAGCAAACCACAAACAATGAGTACATCTACTCCTCTTGCACTACAGTCGACATTGAGGCTCTTGTTTTAAATCCCGGCGCAATTTCTCTGTTTCATCGACAATTTGAAGGCCTTAGGGATAGAGTAAAGCTGCAGTAGTGCGTCGTAATCTAAAACTGATCTCGTAGGAGACGCTCAAATAAAACCACAAACAATGAGAGGATACACTCTTCTTGTACTTGAGTCGGCATAGTGCCTTTTGTATAAAATCCAGACGGAATTTCCGTGTTGCATCGTCAATGTGGAGGTCCAAGCGATGGAGTAAAGCTGCAGTAGTGAAAAGGAATCTAATACTGATCTCCCAGGAAACGCTCAAAGCAAACCACAATCAATGAGGAGATTTACTCTTCTTGTAGTTACGTCGGCATTGTGACTTTTGTACTAAACCGCAACGCAATTTCTGTCTTTTATCGTCAATTTGGATTTCCAAGGTGTAGAGTAAAGCTCCAGTATTGCATCGGAATCTAATACTGATCTCCCGGGAAATGCTCAAAGCATACCACAAACAATGAGAAGATGTACTCTTCTTGTACTTATGTCGGCATTGTGCCTATTGAATTAAATCCCGACGCAATTTTTGTGTGTCATCGGCAATGTGAAGGTCCAAGGGATGGAGTAAATCTGCAGTAGTGCAACGGAACCTGATACTGATCACCCTGGAAACGTTCAAATCAAACGACAAACAATAAGAAGATTTACTCATCTTGTACTTAATTCGGCATTGTGCCTTTTGTATTAATTCCCGACGCAATTTCTGTGATTCATCGTCAATGTGAAGATCCAAGGGATGGAGTAAAGCTGCGGTAGGGCATCGCAATCTAGTAGCGATCTCCCAGGGAACGCTCAAAGCAGACCACAAACAATGAGAAGATTTACTCTTCTTGTACTCGAATCGGCAATGTGCCTTTTGTATTAAATCACGACGCAATTTCTGTGTTTCATCGTCAATGTGAAGGTCGAAGGGATAGAGGAAAGATGCAGTAGTGCATCGGAATCTAATACTGATCTCCCAGCAAACGCTTAAAGCAAACCACAAACAGTGAAAAGATTTACTCTTTTTGTACTTAAGTCGGCATTGTGCTTTTGTATTAAATCCCGAGGCAATGTCTGTCTTTCATCGTCAATGTGAAGGTCCGAGGGATAGAGTAAAGCTGCAATACTCCATCGGATTCTAAGACTGATCCCCCAGGAAGCACTCAAAGTAAACCACAAGCAATGAGAAGAATTACTCTTCTTGTACTTAAGTCGGCATTGTGCCTTTTCTGTTAGATCCCGACGGAATTTCTGTGTTTCTTCGTCAATGTAAAGGTCCAAGGGATAGAGTGAAGCTGCAGTAGTGCATCGGAATCTAATACTGATCTCCCAGGAAACGCTAAAAGCAAACCAGAAACTATGAGAAGAATTACTCTTCTTCTACTTAAGTTGGCATTGTGCCTTTTGTATTAAATCCCGACGCAATTCCTGTGTTTCATCGTCAATGTGAAAGTCCAAGGGATAGAGTAAATCTGCAGCATTGCATCGGAATGTAATACTGATCTCCCAGGACACGCTCTAAGAAAACCACTAACAATGAGAAGATTTACTCTTCTTGTACTTAAGTCGCCATTGTGCCTTTTGTATTAAATCCTGACTCTGTTTGTCTGTTTCATCGTCAACGTTAAGGTCTAAGGAATAGAGTAAATCTGCAGTAGTTCATCGGAATCTGATAGTGATCTCCCAGGAAACGCTCAAAGCAAACCACTAACAATGGGAAGGTTTACTCACTCTTGTAATTAAGTCAGCATTGTGCCTTTTGTATTAAATCCCGACGCAATTTCTGTGTTTCATCGTCAATGTGAAGGTCCAAGGAATAGACTATAGCTGCAGTAGTGCATCGGAATCTAACACTGATCTCCCAGGAAACGCTCAAAGCAAACGACAAACAATGAGAAGATTTACTCTGCTTGCACTTAAGTCGGCTTCGTGCCATTTTTATTTAATCCCGACGAAATTTCTGTGTTACTTCGTTAATGTGAAAGGTCAAGGGATAGAGTAAAGCTGCAGTAGTGCATCGGAATCCAATACTGATCTCCCAGGAAACGCTGAAAGCAAACCAGAAACAATGTGAAGAATTACTCTTCTTGTACTTAAGTCGGCATTGTGCATGTAGTATTAAATCCCGACGCAATTTCTGTGTTTCATCGTCAATGTGAAGTTTCAAGCCATAGAGTAAAGCTGCAGTAGTGCATCGGAATCTAATACTGATGTCCCAGGAAACGCTCAAAGCAAACTACAAACAATGAGAAGATTTACTCACTCTTGTACTTAAGTCCGCATTGTGCATTTTGTATTAAATCCCGACAGAATTTCTGTATTTCATCGTCAACGTTTAGGTCTAAGGGATAGAGTAAAGCTGCAGTAGTGCATCGGAATCTAATACTGATATCGCAGGAAACGCTCAAAGCAAACCACAAACAATGAGAAGTCTTACTCTTCTTGTACTTAATTCTGCATTGTGCTTTTTGAATTAAATCCCGACGCAATTTCTGTGATTCATGGTCAATGTGAAGGTCCAACGGATAGTGTAAAGTTGCAATAGTGCATCGGAATCTAGTACTGATCTCCCAGGAAACGCTCTAAGCAGACCACAGACAATGTGAAGATTTACTCTCCTTGTACTTAAGTCGGCATTGTGCCGTTTGTATTAAATCCCGACGCAATATCAGTGTTTCATCGACAATGTGAAAGTCCAAGGGATAGAGTAAAGCTGCAGTTGTGCAACGGAATCTAACACTGAACTCCCAGGAAACGCTCAAAGCAAACCACAAACAATGAGAAGTTTTACTCTGCTTGCACTTAAGTTGGCATTGTGAATTTTTTATTTAATCCCGACGAAACTTGTGTGTTTCATCGTCAATGTTAAAGTCCAAGGGATAGAGTAAAGCTGCAGTAGTGCATCGGAATCTAATACTGATATCCCAGGAAACGCTCAAAGCAAAGCAGAAACAACATAAAGAATTACTCTTCTTGTACTTAAGTCGGCATTGTGAATGTAGTATTAAATCCCGACGCAATACCTGTGTTTCATCGTCAATGTGAAGGTCCAAGGGATAGAGTAAATCTGCAGTAGTACATCAGAATCTTATACTGATCTCCCAGGAAACGCTCAAAGCAAACCACTAACAATGAGAACATATACTCTTTTTGTACATATGTCGGCATTGTGCCTTTTGTATTATATCCTGACGCTATTTCTCTGTTTCATTGTGAATTTGAAGGTCCAAAGGATCGAGTGAAGCTGCATTAGTGCATCGAAATCTATTACTGATCACCCAGGAAACGCTCAAAGCAAACCACAATCAATAAGAAGATTTACTCTTCTTGTACTTAAGTCGGCATTGTTCTTTTGTATTACTCCCGACACAATTTCTGTCTTTCATCGTAAATATGAAGGCCCAAGTGATAGAGTAAAAATGCAGTAGTGCATCGCAATCTAATAATGATCTCCCCAGGAATCGCTCAAATCAAACCGCAAACAATGAGAAGATTTACTCTTCTTGTACTTAAGTCAGCATTGTGCCTTTTGTACTAAATCCCGAGGCCATGTCTGTGTTTCACCGTCTATGTGAAGGTGCAAGGGATAGAGTAAAGCTGCAGTAGTGCATCGAAATCTAATACTGATCTACCAGGAAACGCTCAAAGCAAACCACAAACAATGTTAAGATTTACTGTTCCAGCCTTAAGTCGGAATTGTGCCTTTTGTATTAAATCCCGACGCAATTTCTGTGTTTCATCGTCAATGTGAAAGACCAAGAGATAGAGTACTGCTGCAGTAGTGCATCGGAATCTAATACAGATCTCCAAGGAAACACTCAAAGCAAACCTCAATCAATGAGAAGATTTACTCACTCTTTTACTTAAGTCAGCATTGTGCCTTTTGTATTAAATCCCGACGCAATATCTGTGTTTCATGATCAATGTGAAGGTCCACGGTATGGAGTAAAGCTGCAGTAGTGCATCGGAATCTAATACTGATCTCCCAGGAAACGCTCAAAAGCAAACCACAATCAATGAGAAGATTTACTCTTCTTGTAGTTACGTCGGCATTGTGCCTTTTGTATTAATTCCCGACGCAATTTCTATGTTTCATCGTGATTGTGAAGGTCCAAAGGATTGACTAAAGATGCATTAGTGCATCGGAATCTAGTACAGATTTCCCAGGAAACGCACAATGCAAACCACAAACAATGAGAAGATTTAATCTTCTTGTACTTAAGTCGGCATTGTGCCTTTAATATTAAATCCCGAGGCGATTTCTGTGTTTCATCGTCAAGGTGAAGGTCCAAGCGATAGAGTAAACCTGCAGTAGTGCATCGGAATGTAATACCTATCCCCCAGGAAACGCTCAAAGCAAACCACAAACAATGAGAAGATTTACTCTTCTTGTACTTAAGTCGGATTTGTGCCTTTTGAATTAAATCCCGACGCAATTTCTGTGATTCATCGTCAATGTGAAGGTCCAAGGGAGAGTGTAAAATTGCAGTAGTGCATCGGAATCTAATACTGATCTCCCGGGGAAATGCTCAAAGCAAACCACAAATAATGAGAAGATTTACTCTTCTTGTACTTAAGTCGGCATTGCGCTTTTTGTACTAAACCCCGACGCAATTTCTGTCTTTCATCGTCAATCTGAAGGTCCAAGGTGTAGAGTAAAGCTCCAGTATTGCATCGGAATCTAATACTGATCTCCCGGGAAATGCTCAAAGCAAACCACAAATAGTGAGAAGATTTACTCCTCTTGTACTTAAGTCGGCATTGTGCTTTTTGTACTAAACCCCAACGCAATTTCTGTCTTTCATCGTCAATTTGAAGGTCCAAGGTGTAGAGTAAAGCTCCAGTATTGCATGGGAATCTAATACTAATCTCCCAGGAAACGCTCAAAGAAAACCAGAAACAATGAGAAGATGCACTCTTCTTGTACTTATGTCGGCATTGTGCCTTTTGAATTAAATCCCGACGCAATTTATGTGTGTGATCGGCAATGTGAAGGTCCAAGGGATAGAGTAAAGCTGCAGTAGTGCATCGGAAACTAATACTGATCTCCCAGAAACTCTCAAAGCAAACCACAAACAATGAGAAGATTTACTCTTCTTGTACTCGAGTCGGCAATGTGCCTTTTGTATTAAATCACGACGCAATTTATGTGATTCATCGTCAATGTGAAGATCCAAGGGATGGAGTAAAGCTGTGGTAGGGCATCGCAATCTAGTAGCGATCTCCCAGGGAACGCTAAAAGCAGACCACAGACAATGAGAAGATTTACTCTTCTTGTAATCGAGTCGGCAATGTGCCTTTTGTATTAAATCACGACGCAATTTCTGTGTTTCAACGGCAATGTGAAGGTCCAAGGGATAGAGTAAAGCTGCAGAACTGCAACGGAACCTGATACTGATCACCCTGGAAACGTTCAAATCAAACGACAAACAATAAGAAGATATACTCTACTTGTACATAAGTCGGCATTGCGCCGTTGGTATTAAATCCCGACACAATTTCTGTGTTTCATCGTCAATGTGAAGGTCGAAGGGATAGAGGAAAGATGCAGTAGTGCATCGGAATCTAATACTGATCTCCCAGCAAACGCTTAAAGCAAACCACAAACAGTGAGAAGATTTACTCTTTTTGTACTTAAGTCGGCATTGTGCTTTTGTATTAAACCCCGCGGCAATGTCTGTGTTTCATCGTCAATGTGAAGGTCCGAGGGATAGAGTAAAGCTGCAGTACTCCATCGGATTCTAAGACTGATCCCCCAGGGAACGCTCAAAGCAAACCACAAGCAATGAGAAGAATTACTCTTCTTGTACTTAAGTCGACATTGTGCCTTTTCTATTAGATCCCGACGGAATTTCTGTGTTTCTTCGTCAATGTGAAGGTCCAAGGGATAGAGTGAAGCTGCAGTAGTGCATCGGAATCTAATGCTGATCTCCCAGGAAACGCTAAAAGCAAACCAAAAACTATGAGAAGAATTACTCTTCTTCTACTTAAGTTGGCATTGTGCCTTTTGTATTATATCCCGACGCAATTCCTGTGTTTCATCGTCAATGTGAAAGTCCAAGGGATAGAGTAAATCTGCAGCATTGCATCGGAATGTAATACTGATCTCCCAGGACACGCTCTAAGAAAACCACTAACAATGAGAAGATTTACTCTTCTTGTACTTAAGTCGCCATTGTGCCTTTTGTATTAAATCCTGACTCTGTTTGTCTGTTTCATCGTCAACGTTAAGGTCTAAGGAATAGAGTAAATCTGCAGTAGTTCATCGGAATCTGATAGTGATCTCCCAGGAAACGCTCAAAGCAAACCACTAACAATGGGAAGGTTTACTCACTCTTGTAATTAAGTCAGCATTGTGCCTTTTGTATTAAATCCCGACGCAATTTCTGTGTTTCATCGTCAATGTGAAGGTCCAAGGAATAGACTATAGCTGCAGTAGTGCATCGGAATCTAACACTGATCTCCCAGGAAACGCTCAAAGCAAACGACAAACAATGAGAAGATTTACTCTGCTTGCACTTAAGTCGGCTTCGTGCCATTTTTATTTAATCCCGACGAAATTTCTGTGTTACTTCGTTAATGTGAAAGGTCAAGGGATAGAGTAAAGCTGCAGTAGTGCATCGGAATCCAATACTGATCTCCCAGGAAACGCTGAAAGCAAACCAGAAACAATGTGAAGAATTACTCTTCTTGTACTTAAGTCGGCATTGTGCATGTAGTATTAAATCCCGACGCAATTTCTGTGTTTCATCGTCAATGTGAAGTTTCAAGCCATAGAGTAAAGCTGCAGTAGTGCATCGGAATCTAATACTGATGTCCCAGGAAACGCTCAAAGCAAACTACAAACAATGAGAAGATTTACTCACTCTTGTACTTAAGTCCGCATTGTGCATTTTGTATTAAATCCCGACAGAATTTCTGTATTTCATCGTCAACGTTTAGGTCTAAGGGATAGAGTAAAGCTGCAGTAGTGCATCGGAATCTAATACTGATATCGCAGGAAACGCTCAAAGCAAACCACAAACAATGAGAAGTCTTACTCTTCTTGTACTTAATTCTGCATTGTGCTTTTTGAATTAAATCCCGACGCAATTTCTGTGATTCATGGTCAATGTGAAGGTCCAACGGATAGTGTAAAGTTGCAATAGTGCATCGGAATCTAGTACTGATCTCCCAGGAAACGCTCTAAGCAGACCACAGACAATGTGAAGATTTACTCTCCTTGTACTTAAGTCGGCATTGTGCCGTTTGTATTAAATCCCGACGCAATATCAGTGTTTCATCGACAATGTGAAAGTCCAAGGGATAGAGTAAAGCTGCAGTTGTGCAACGGAATCTAACACTGAACTCCCAGGAAACGCTCAAAGCAAACCACAAACAATGAGAAGTTTTACTCTGCTTGCACTTAAGTTGGCATTGTGAATTTTTTATTTAATCCCGACGAAACTTGTGTGTTTCATCGTCAATGTTAAAGTCCAAGGGATAGAGTAAAGCTGCAGTAGTGCATCGGAATCTAATACTGATATCCCAGGAAACGCTCAAAGCAAAGCAGAAACAACATAAAGAATTACTCTTCTTGTACTTAAGTCGGCATTGTGAATGTAGTATTAAATCCCGACGCAATACCTGTGTTTCATCGTCAATGTGAAGGTCCAAGGGATAGAGTAAATCTGCAGTAGTACATCAGAATCTTATACTGATCTCCCAGGAAACGCTCAAAGCAAACCACTAACAATGAGAACATATACTCTTTTTGTACATATGTCGGCATTGTGCCTTTTGTATTATATCCTGACGCTATTTCTCTGTTTCATTGTGAATTTGAAGGTCCAAAGGATCGAGTAAAGCTGCATTAGTGCATCGAAATCTATTACTGATCACCCAGGAAACGCTCAAAGCAAACCACAATCAATAAGAAGATTTACTCTTCTTGTACTTAAGTCGGCATTGTTCTTTTGTATTACTCCCGACACAATTTCTGTCTTTCATCGTAAATATGAAGGCCCAAGTGATAGAGTAAAAATGCAGTAGTGCATCGCAATCTAATAATGATCTCCCCAGGAATCGCTCAAATCAAACCGCAAACAATGAGAAGATTTACTCTTCTTGTACTTAAGTCAGCATTGTGCCTTTTGTACTAAATCCCGAGGCCATGTCTGTGTTTCACCGTCTATGTGAAGGTGCAAGGGATAGAGTAAAGCTGCAGTAGTGCATCGAAATCTAATACTGATCTACCAGGAAACGCTCAAAGCAAACCACAAACAATGTTAAGATTTACTGTTCCAGCCTTAAGTCGGAATTGTGCCTTTTGTATTAAATCCCGACGCAATTTCTGTGTTTCATCGTCAATGTGAAAGACCAAGAGATAGAGTACTGCTGCAGTAGTGCATCGGAATCTAATACAGATCTCCAAGGAAACACTCAAAGCAAACCTCAATCAATGAGAAGATTTACTCACTCTTTTACTTAAGTCAGCATTGTGCCTTTTGTATTAAATCCCGACGCAATATCTGTGTTTCATGATCAATGTGAAGGTCCACGGTATGGAGTAAAGCTGCAGTAGTGCATCGGAATCTAATACTGATCTCCCAGGAAACGCTCAAAAGCAAACCACAATCAATGAGAAGATTTACTCTTCTTGTAGTTACGTCGGCATTGTGCCTTTTGTATTAATTCCCGACGCAATTTCTATGTTTCATCGTGATTGTGAAGGTCCAAAGGATTGACTAAAGATGCATTAGTGCATCGGAATCTAGTACAGATTTCCCAGGAAACGCACAATGCAAACCACAAACAATGAGAAGATTTAATCTTCTTGTACTTAAGTCGGCATTGTGCCTTTAATATTAAATCCCGAGGCGATTTCTGTGTTTCATCGTCAAGGTGAAGGTCCAAGCGATAGAGTAAACCTGCAGTAGTGCATCGGAATGTAATACCTATCCCCCAGGAAACGCTCAAAGCAAACCACAAACAATGAGAAGATTTACTCTTCTTGTACTTAAGTCGGATTTGTGCCTTTTGAATTAAATCCCGACGCAATTTCTGTGATTCATCGTCAATGTGAAGGTCCAAGGGAGAGTGTAAAATTGCAGTAGTGCATCGGAATCTAATACTGATCTCCCGGGGAAATGCTCAAAGCAAACCACAAATAATGAGAAGATTTACTCTTCTTGTACTTAAGTCGGCATTGCGCTTTTTGTACTAAACCCCGACGCAATTTCTGTCTTTCATCGTCAATCTGAAGGTCCAAGGTGTAGAGTAAAGCTCCAGTATTGCATCGGAATCTAATACTGATCTCCCGGGAAATGCTCAAAGCAAACCACAAATAGTGAGAAGATTTACTCCTCTTGTACTTAAGTCGGCATTGTGCTTTTTGTACTAAACCCCAACGCAATTTCTGTCTTTCATCGTCAATTTGAAGGTCCAAGGTGTAGAGTAAAGCTCCAGTATTGCATGGGAATCTAATACTAATCTCCCAGGAAACGCTCAAAGAAAACCAGAAACAATGAGAAGATGCACTCTTCTTGTACTTATGTCGGCATTGTGCCTTTTGAATTAAATCCCGACGCAATTTATGTGTGTGATCGGCAATGTGAAGGTCCAAGGGATAGAGTAAAGCTGCAGTAGTGCATCGGAAACTAATACTGATCTCCCAGAAACTCTCAAAGCAAACCACAAACAATGAGAAGATTTACTCTTCTTGTACTCGAGTCGGCAATGTGCCTTTTGTATTAAATCACGACGCAATTTATGTGATTCATCGTCAATGTGAAGATCCAAGGGATGGAGTAAAGCTGTGGTAGGGCATCGCAATCTAGTAGCGATCTCCCAGGGAACGCTAAAAGCAGACCACAGACAATGAGAAGATTTACTCTTCTTGTAATCGAGTCGGCAATGTGCCTTTTGTATTAAATCACGACGCAATTTCTGTGTTTCAACGGCAATGTGAAGGTCCAAGGGATAGAGTAAAGCTGCAGAACTGCAACGGAACCTGATACTGATCACCCTGGAAACGTTCAAATCAAACGACAAACAATAAGAAGATATACTCTACTTGTACATAAGTCGGCATTGCGCCGTTGGTATTAAATCCCGACACAATTTCTGTGTTTCATCGTCAATGTGAAGGTCGAAGGGATAGAGGAAAGATGCAGTAGTGCATCGGAATCTAATACTGATCTCCCAGCAAACGCTTAAAGCAAACCACAAACAGTGAGAAGATTTACTCTTTTTGTACTTAAGTCGGCATTGTGCTTTTGTATTAAACCCCACGGCAATGTCTGTGTTTCATCGTCAATGTGAAGGTCCGAGGGATAGAGTAAAGCTGCAGTACTCCATCGGATTCTAAGACTGATCCCCCAGGGAACGCTCAAAGCAAACCACAAGCAATGAGAAGAATTACTCTTCTTGTACTTAAGTCGACATTGTGCCTTTTCTATTAGATCCCGACGGAATTTCTGTGTTTCTTCGTCAATGTGAAGGTCCAAGGGATAGAGTGAAGCTGCAGTAGTGCATCGGAATCTAATGCTGATCTCCCAGGAAACGCTAAAAGCAAACCAAAAACTATGAGAAGAATTACTCTTCTTCTACTTAAGTTGGCATTGTGCCTTTTGTATTATATCCCGACGCAATTCCTGTGTTTCATCGTCAATGTGAAGGTCCAAGGGATAGAGTAAATCTGGAGTATTGCATCGGAATGTAATACTGATCTCCCAGGAAACGCTCAAAGCAAACCACTAACAATGAGAAGATTTACTCTTCTTGTACTTAAGTTTGCATTGTGCATTTTGTATTAAATCCCGACTGAATTTCTGTATTTCATCGTCAACGTTTAGGTCTAAGGGATAGAGTAAAGCTGCAGTAGTGCATCGGAATCTAATACTGATATCGCAGGAAACGCTCAAAGCAAACCACAAACAATGAGAAGTCTTACTCTTCTTGTACTTAAGTCGGCATTGTGCCATTTGTAATAAATCCCGACGCAATTTCTGTGCTTCATCGTCAATGGGAAGGTCCACGGTATAGAGTTAAGCTGCAGTAGTTCATCTCAATCTAATACTGCTCTCCCAGGAACGCTCAAAGCAAACCACAAACAATGAGAAGTTTTGCTCTTCTTGTACTTAATTCTGCATTGTGCTTTTTGAATTAAATCCCGACGCATTTTCTGTGATTCATTGTCAAAGTGAAGGTCCAGCGGATAGTGTAAAGTTGCAATAGTGCATCGGAATCTAGTACTGATCTCCCAGGAAACGCTCCAAGCAGACCACAGACAATGTGAAGATTTACTCTCCTTGTACTTAAGTCGGCATTGTGCCGTTTGTATTAAATCCCGACGCAATATCAGTGTTTCATCGACAATGTGAAAGTCCAAGGGATATAGTAAAGCTGCAGTTGTGCATCGGAATCTAACACTGATCTCCCAGGAAACGCTCAAAGCAAACCACAAACAATGAGAAGATTTACTCTGCTTGCACTTAAGTCGGCATTGTGCCTTTTTTATTTAATCCCGACGAAACTTCTGTGTTTCATCGTCAATGTTAAAGTCCAAGGGATAGAGTAAAGCTGCAGTAGTGCATCGGAATCTAATACTGATCTCCCAGGAATTTCTCAAAGCAAAGGAGAAACAACATAAAGAATTACTCTTCTTGTACTTAAGTCGGCATTGTGAATGTAGTATTAAATCCCGACGCAATACCTGTGTTTCATCGTCAATGTGAAGGTCCAAGGGATAGAGTAAGTCTTCAGTAGTACATCAGAATCTTATACTGATATCCCAGGAAACGCTCAAAGCAAACCACTAACAATGAGAATATATACTCTTCTTGTACATATGTCGGCATTGTGCCTTTTGTATTATATCCTGACGCTATTTCTCTGTTTCATTGTGAATTTGAAGGTCCAAAGGATCGAGTAAAGCTGCATTAGTGCATCGGAATCTAATACTGAACACCCAGGAAACGCTCAAAGCAAACCACAATCAATAAGAAGATTTACTCTTCTTGTACTTAAGTCAGCATTGTGCCTTTTGTATTAAATCCCGAGGCAATGTCTGTGTTTCATTGTCTATGTGAAGGTGCAAGGGATAGAGTAAAGCTGCAGTAGTGCATCGAAATCTAATACTGATCTACCAGGAAACGCTCAAAGCAAACCACAAACAATATTAAGATTTACTGTTCTTGCCTTAAGTCGGAATTGTGCCTTTTGTATTAAATCCCGACGCAATTTCTGTGTTTCATCGTCAATGTGAAAGACCAAGAGATAGAGTACTGCTGCAGTAGTGCATCGGAATCTAATACAGATCTCCAAGGAAACACTCAAAGCAAACCTCAATCAATGAGAAGATTTACTCACTCCTTTACTTAAGTCAGCATTGTGCCTTTTGTATAAAAACCCGACGCAATATCTGTGTTTCATCATCAATGTGAAGGTCCACAGTATGGAGTAAAGCTGCAGTAGTGCATCGGAATCTAATACTGATCTCCCAGGAAACGCTCAAAGCAAACCACAATCAATGAGAAGATTTACTCTTCTTGTAGTTACGTCGGCATTGTGCCTTTTGTATTAATTCCCGACGCAATTTCTATGTTTCATCGTGAATGTGAAGGTCCAAAGGATTGACTAAAGATTCATTAGTGCATCGGAATCTAGTACAGATTTCCCAGGAAACGCACAATGCAAACCACAAACAATGAGAAGATTTACTCTTCTTCTACTTAAGTCGGCATTGTGCCTTTAGTATTAAATCCCGAGGCGATTTCTGTGTTTCATCGTCAATGTGAAGGTCCAAGGGATAGAGTAAACCTGCAGTAGTGCATCGGAATGTAATACCTATCCCCCAGGAAACGCTCAAAGCAAACCACAAACAATGAGAAGATTTACTCTTCTCGTACTTAAGTCGGGTTTGTGCCTTTTGAATTAAATCCCGACGGAATTTCTGTGATTCATCGTCAATGTGAAGGTCCAAAGGAGAGTGTAAATTTGCAGTAGTGCATCGGAATCTAATACTGATCTCCCGGGAAATGCTCAAAGCAAACCAAAAATAATGAGAAGATTTACTCCTCTTGTACTTAAGTCGCCATTGCGCTTTTTGTACTAAACCCCGACGGAATTTCTGTCTTTCATCGTCAATCTGAAGGTCCAAGGTGTAGAGTAAAGCTCCAGTATTGCATCGGAATCTAATACTGATCTCCCGGGAAATGATCAAAGCAAACCACAAATAATGAGAAGATTTACTCCTCTTGTACTTAAGTCGGCATTGTGCTTTTTGTACTAAACCCCAACGCAATTTCTGTCTTTCATCGTCAATTTGAAGGTCCAGGGTGTAGAGTAAAGCTCCAGTATTGCATGGGAATCTAATACTAATGTCCCATGAAACGCTCAAAGAAAACCAGAAACAATGAGAAGATGTACTCTTCTTGTACTTATGTCGGCATTGTGCCTTTTGAATTAAATCCCGACGCAATTTATGTGTTTCATCGTCAATGTGAAGGTCCAAGGGATAGAGTAAAGCTGCAGTAGTGCATCGGAAACTAATACTGATCTCCCAGAAACTCTCAAAGCAAACCACAAACAATGAGAAGATTTACTCTTCGTGTACTCGAGTCGGCAATGTGCCTTTTGTATTAAATCACGACGCAATTTATGTGATTCATCGTCAATGTGAAGATCCAAGGGCTGGAGTAAAGCTGTGGTAGGGCATCGCAATCTAGTAGCGATCTCCCAGGGAACGCTCAAAGCAGACCACAAACAATGAGAAGATTTACTCCTCTTGTACTCGAGTCGGCAATGTGCCTTTTGTATTAAATCACGACGCAATTTCTGTGTTTCAACGGCAATGTGAAGGTCCAAGGGATAGAGTAAAGCTGCAGTACTGCAATGGAACCTGATACTGATCACCCTGGAAACGTTCAAATCAAACGACAAACAATAAGAAGATTTACTCTTCTTGTACATAAGTCGGTATTGCGCCGTTGGTATTAAATCCCGACGCAATTTCTGTGTTTCATCGTCAATGTGAAGGTCGAAGGGATAGAATAAATCTACAGTATTGCATCGGAATGTAATACTGATCTCCCAGGAAACGCTCAAAGCAAACCACAAACAATGAGGCGAATAACTCTTCTTGTACTTAAGTCGGCATTGTGCCGTTTGTATTAAATCCCGAGGCAATTTCTGTGTTTCATCGTCAATATGAAGGTCCAAGAGATTGAGGAAAGCTGCAGTAGTGCAACGGAATCTAATACTGATCTCCCAGGAAACGCTCAAAGTTAACCACAAACAATGAGAAGATTTACTCGTCTTGTACTTAAGTTGGCATTGCGCATTTTGTATTAAATCCCGACGATATTTCTGTGTTTCATCGTGAATGTGATGGTCCAAGACATTGGGACAAGCTTCGGTAGTTTATCGGAAACTACAACTGATCTCCCAAAAAACGCTCGAAGCAAACCATAATCAATGAAAAGATTTACTCTTCTTGTACTAAAGTCGGCATTGTGCCTATTGTATTAAATCCCGACGCATTTTCTGTGTTTCATCGTCAATGTGAAGATCCAAGGGATTGAGTAAAGCTGCAGTTTTTCGTCTGAATCCAGTACTGATCTCCCAGGATATGCTCAAAGCAAACCACAAACAATGAGAAGATTTACTCGTCTGATACTTTCGTCACCATTGTGCCTTTGTAATAAATCCTGACGCAATTTCTGTGTTTCATTGTCAACGTGATGGTCCAAGGGAGAGAGTAAAGCTGCATCAGTGAATTGGAATCTAAGATTGATCTCCCACGAAACACTCAAAGCTAACCACAAACAATGAGTAGATTTACTCCTCTTGTACTACAGTCGACATTGTGACTGTTGTTTTAAACCCCGGCGCTATTTCTCTGTTTCATCGACAATTTGAAGGCCTAAGGGATAGAGTAAAGCTGCAGTAGTGCATCGGAATCTAATATTGATCACCAATGAAACGCTCACAGCAAATCACAAACAACGAGAAGATTTACTCTTCTTTTACTTCAGTCGGCATTGAGCCTTTTGTATAAAATCGAGACGGAATTTCCGTGTTGCATCGTCAATGTCGAGGTCCAAGCGATAGAGTAAAGCTGCAGTAGTGCATCGGAATATAATACTGATCCCCCAGTAAACGCTCAAAGCAAACCACAAACAATAAGAAGATTTACTCTTCTTGTACTTAAGTCGATATTGTGCCTTTGTATTAAATCCCAACGCAATTTCTGTGTTTCATCATCAATGTGAAGGTCCAAGGGATAGAGTAAAGCTGCAGTACTGCAACGGAACCTCATACTGATCAAACAGGAAACGTTCAAATCAAACCACAAACAATGAGAAGATCTACTCTTCTTGTACTTAAGTCGGCATTCCGCCGTTTGTTTTAAATCCCGAGGCAATTTCTGTGTTACATTGTCAATGTGAAGGTCCAAGGTATAGAGTAAAGCTGGAGTAGTCCATCGGATTCTAACACTGATCTCCCAGAAAACGCTCAAAGCAAACCACAAGCAATGAGAAGATTTACTCTCCTTGTACTTAAGTCTGCAATGTGCCTTTTATGTAGAATCCCGACGCAATTTCTGTGTTTCATCGTCAATGTGAAGATCCAAGGGATAGAGCAAAGCTGCAGTAAGGGATCGGAATCTAATACTTATCTCCAAGGAAACGCGAAAACCAAACCACAAACAATGAGAAGATTTACACTTCTTGTACTTAAGTCGGCATTGTGCCTTTCGTATTAAATCCCGACGCAATATCTGTATTTCAATGTCAATGGGAAGGTCCAAGGGATAAAGATGCAGTAGTGCATCTCATACTAATACTGATCTCCCAGGAAACGGTTAAAGCAAACCACAAACAATGAGTAGATTTCTCCTCTTGTACTACAGTCGACATTGTGGCTCTTGTTTTAAATCCCGGCGCTATTTCTCTGTTTCATCGACAATTTGAAGGCCTACAGTAGCACATATCAAACTAATACTGATCTCCCAGGAAACGGTCAAAGCAAACCACGAACAATGTGAGGATTTACTCTTCTTGTACTTAAGTTGGCATTGTGCCTTTTGTAAGAAATTCCCGACGCTATATCTGTGCCTCATCGTCAATGTGAAGATCCAAGGGATAGAGTAAAGCAGAAGTAGTGCATCGGACTCTAATACTGAACTCCCAGGAGACGCTCAAAGCAAACCACAAACAATTTACTTAAGTAGGCATTGTGCCTTTTTTATTAAATGCCGACGCAATTTCTGTGTTTCATCGTCAATGTGAAGGACAAAGGGATAGAGTAAATCTGCAGTAGTGCATCGGAATGTAAAACTTATCTCCCAGGAATCGCTGAAAGCAAACCACAAACAATGAGAGGATTTACTCTTCTTGTACTTAAGTCGGAATTGTGCCTTTTGTATCTAATCACGACTCAATTTCTGTGTTTCATCGTCAATGTGAAGGTCCAAGGGATAGAGTAGATCTGCAGTACTGCATCGGAATCTAATACTGAACTCCAAGGAAACGCTCAAAGCAAGCCACAAACAATGAATAGATTTACTCTTCTAGTAGTTAAGTCGGCATTGTGCCTTTTTTAATACATCCCGACGCAATTTCTGTGTTTCATCGTCAATGTGAAGGTCCAAGGGATAGAGTAAAGCTGCAGTTGTGCATCGGAATCTAGTACTGATCCCCCATTAACGCTCAACACAAACCACAAACAATGAGAAGATTTACTCTTCTTGTACTTAAGTCAGCATTGTGTCTTTTATATTGAATCCCGACGCAATTTCTGTGTTTCATCGTCAATGTGAAGATCCAAGGGATATTGCAAAGCTGCAGTAAGGGATCGGAATCTAATACCTATCTCCAAGGAAACGCTAAAACCAAACCACAAACAATGAGAAGATTTACTCTTCTTGTACCTAAGTCGGCATTGTGCCTTCTGTATTAAATCCAGTCGAATTTCTGTGTTTCATCGTCAATGTGAATTTCCAAGGGATAGAGTAAATCTGCAGTAGTGCATCGGAATCTAATACTTATCTCCCAGGAAACGCTCAAAGCATGCCACAACCAATGAGAAGATTTACACTTCTTAAACTTAAGTCGGCATTGTGCGTTTTGAATTAAATCCCGACGCAATTTCTGTGTTTCATCGTCAATGTGATGGTCGATGGTATAGAGTAAAGCTACAGTAGTGCATCTCATACTAATACTGATCTCCCAGGAAACGGTTAAAGCAAACCACAAACAATGAGAAGATTTACTCTTCTTGTACTTAAGTCGGCATTGTGCCTTTCGAATTAAATCCCGACGCAATATCTGTGTTTCTTTGTCAATGTGAAGGTCCATGGGATAGAGTAAAGTTGCAGTAGTGCATCGGAATCCAATACCGATCTCCCAGGAAACGCTCAAACAAACTACAAACAATGAGAAGATATACTGACGCAATTTCTGTCTTTCACCGTCAATTTGAAGGTCCAAGGTGTAGAGTAAAGCTGCAGTATTGCATCGGAATCTAATACTCATCTCCCAGGAAACGCTCAAAGCAAACCACAAACAAAGAGAAGATTTTCTCTTCTACATCTACATCTACATCTATACTCCGCGAGCCACCTTACGGTGTGTGGCGGAGGGTACTTATTGTACCACTATCTGATCCCCCCTTCCCTGTTCCATTCACGAATTGTGCGTGGGAAGAACGACTGCTTGTAAGTCTCCGTATTTGCTCTAATTTCTCGGATCTTTTCGTTGTGATCATTACGCGAGATATATGTGGGCGGTAGTAATATGTTGCCCATCTCTTCCCGGAATGTGCTCTCTCGTAATTTCGATAATAAACCTCTCCGTATTGCGTAACGCCTTTCTTGAAGTGTCCGCCACTGGAGCTTGTTCATCATCTCCATAATGCTCTCGCGCTGACTAAATGTCCCCATGACGAATCGCGCTGCTTTTCGCTGGACCATGTCTAACTCTTCTATTAATCCAACCTGGTAAGGGTCCCATACTGATGAGCAATACTCAAGAATCGGACGAACAAGCGTTTTGTAAGCTACTTCTTTCGTCGATGAGTCACATTTTCTTAGAATTCTTCCTATGAATCTCAACCTGGCGCCTGCTTTTCCCACTATTTGTTTAATGTGATCATTCCACTTCAGATCGCTCCGGATAGTAACTCCTAAGTATTTTACGGTCGTTACCGCTTCCAATGATTTACCACCTATGGCATAATCGTACTGGAATGGATTTCTGCCCCTATGTATGCGCATTATATTACATTTATCTACGTTTAGGGAAAGCTGCCAGCTGTCGCACCATGCATTAATCCTCTGCAGGTCCTCCTTGAGTACGTACGAGTCTTCTGATTTTGCTACTTTCTTGTAGACAACCGTGTCATCTGCAAATAGCCTCACGGAGCTACCGATGTTGTCAACTAAGTCATTTATGTATATTGTAAACAATAAAGGTCCTATCACGCTTCCCTGCGGTACTCCCGAAATTACCTCTACATCTGCAGATTTTGAACCGTTAAGAATGACATGTTGTGTTCTTTCTTCTAGGAAATCCTGAATCCAATCACAAACCTGGTCCGATATTCCGTAAGCTCGTATTTTTTTCACTAAACGTAAGTGCGGAACCGTATCAAATGCCTTCCTGAAGTCCAGGAATACGGCATCAATCTGCTCGCCAGTGTCTACGGCACTGTGAATTTCTTGGGCAAATAGGGCGAGCTGAGTTTCACATGATCTCTGTTTGCGGAATCCATGTTGGTTATGATGAAGGAGATTTGTATTATCTAAGAACGTCATAATACGAGAACACAAAACATGTTCCATTATTCCACAACAGATTGACGTAAGCGAAATAGGCCTATAATTATTCGCATCTGATTTATGACCCTTCTTGAAAATGGGAACGACCTGCGCTCTCTTCCAGTCGCTAGGTACTTTCCGTTCTTCCAGCGATCTACGATAAATTGCTGATAGAAAGGGGGCAAGTTCTTTAGCATAATCACTGTAGAATCTTAAGGGTATCTCGCCTGGTCCGGATGCTTTTCCGCTACTAAGTGATAGCAGTTGTTTTTCAATTCCGATATCGTTTATTTCAATATTTTCCATTTTGGCGTCCGTGCAACGGCTGAAGTCAGGGACCGTGTTACGATTTTCCGCAGTGAAACAGTTTCGGAACACTGAATTCAGTATTTCTGCCTTTCTTCGGTCGTCCTCTGTTTCGGTGCCATCGTGGTCAACGAGTGACTGAATAGGGGATTTAGATCCGCTTACCGATTTTACATATGACCAAAACTTTTTAGGGTTCTTGTTTAGATTGTTTGCCAATGTTTTATGTTCGAATTCGTTGAATGCTTCTCTCATTGCTCTCTTTACGCTCTTTTTCGCTTCGTTCAGCTTTTCCTTATCAGCTATGATTCGACTACTCTTAAACCTATGATGAAGCTTTCTTTGTTTCCGTAGTACCTTTCGTACATGATTGTTATACCACGGTGGATCTTTCCCCTCGCTTTGGACCTAAGTCGGCATTGTGCCTTCTGTATTAAATCCAGTCGCAATTTTTGTGTTTCATCGTCAATGTGAAGGTCCAAGGGATAGAGTAAATCTGCAGTAGTGCATCGGAATCTAATACTTATCCCCCAGGAAACGGTCAAACCAAACCACAAACAATGAGAAGATTTCCTCTTTTTGTACATAAGTCGGCATTGTGCCTTTGTATTAGATCCCGACGCAATTTCTGTGTTTCATCGTCAATGTGAAGGTCCAAGGGATAGAGTAAAGCTGCAGTAGTGCATCGAAACCTAATACCGATCCCCCAGGAAACGCTCAAAGCAAACCACAAACAATGAGAAAATTTACTCATCTTGTACTTATATCGGCATTGTGCCTTTTTAATTAAATCCCGACGCAATTTCTGTGTTTCATCATCAATATGAAGGTCCAAGGGATAGAGTAAAGCTGCAGTAGTGCAACGGAATCTCATACTGATCACCCAGGAAACGTTCAAATCAAACGACAAACAATGAGAAGATCTACTCTTCTTGTACTTAAGCCAGCATTCCGCCGTTTGTTTTAAATCCCATGCAATTTCTGTGATTCATCGTCAATGTGAAGGTCCGAGGGATAGAGTAAAGATGCAGTAGTGCATCGGAATCTAATACTAAACTCCCAGGTAACGCTCAAAGCAAACCACAATCAATGACGAGATATACTCTTCTTGTACTTAAGTCGGCATTGTGCCTTTTGTATTAAATCCCGAGGCAATTTCTGTGTTACATTGTCAATGTGAAGGTCCAAGGTATAGAGTAAAGCTGCAGTAGTCCATCGGAATCTAATACTGATCTCCCAGGAAACGCTCAAATCAAACCACAAGCAATGAGAAGATTTAATCTCCTTGTACTTAAATCTGAAATGTGTCTTTTGTATTTATTCCCGAAGCTATTTCTGTGTTTCATCGTCAATGTGAAGGTCCAAGAGGTAGAGTAAAGCTGAAGTAGTGCTTCGGACTCTAATACTGAATTCCCAAGAAACGCTCAAAGCAAACCACAAACAATGTACTTAAGTAGGCAATGTGCCTTTTTTATTAAATGCCGACACAATTTCTGTGTTTCATCGTCAATGTGAAGGACAAAGGGATAGAGTAAATCTGCAGTAGTGCATCGGAATTTAAAACTTATCTCCCAGGAATCGCTGAAATCAACCACAAACAATGAGAGGATTTACTCTTCTTGTACTTAAGTCGGAATTGTGCCTTATGTATCTAATCACGACGCAATTCCTGTGTTTCATCGTCAATGTGAAGGTCCTAGCGATAGAGTAAAGCAGCAGTAGTGCATCGGAATGTAATACATATCTTGAAGGAAACGCTATTTCTGTGTTTCATCGTCAATGTGAAGGTCCTAGCGATAGAGTAAAGCAGCAGTAGTGCATCGGAATGTAATACATATCCCGAAGGAAACGCTATTTCTGTGTTTCATCGTCAATGTGAAGGTCCTAGGGATAAAGTAAAGCAGCAGTAGTGCATCGGAATCTAATACATATCTCCCAGGACACGCTCAAACAAAACCACAAACAATGAGAAGATTTACTCTTCTTGTACTTAAGTCGGCTTTGTGCCTTTTCTATTAAACCCCGACGCAATTTCTGTGTTTCTATGTCAATGTGAACATCCAAGGGATAGAGTAAAGCTGCCGTAGTGCATCGGAATCTAATACTGACCTCTCAGGAGACGCTCAAAGCAAATCTGAAACAATAAGATGATTTACTCTTCTTGTACTTAAGTCGGAATTGTGCCTTTTGTATAAAATCCAGACGGAATTTCCGTGTTTCATCGTCAATGTGGAGGTCCAAGTGATAGAGTAAAGCTGCAGTAGTGCATCGGAATCTAATACTGATCTCCCAGGAAAATCTCAAAGCAAACCACAAACAAAGAGAAGATTTACTCTTATTGTTCTTAAGTAAGCATTGTGCCTTTTGTACTACATGCCGACGCTATTTCTGTGTTTCATCGTCAATTTGAAGGTCCAAGGGATAAAGTAAAGCTGCAGGACTGCATCGGCATCTAAAACTGATCTCCCAGGAAACGCTCACAGCAAACAACAAACAATGAGAGGATTTACTCTTCTTGTACTTAAGTCGGCATTGTGCCTTTTGTATTAAATCCCAACGCTATTTCTGTGCCTCATCGTCAATTTGAAGGTCCAAGAGGTAGAGTAAAGCTGAAGTAGTGCATCGGACTCTAATACTGAACTCCCTGGAAACGCTCAAAGCAAACCACACACAATGTACTTAAGTAGACAATGTGCCTTTTTTATTAAATGCCGACGCAATTTCCGTGTTTCATCGCCAATGTGGAGGTCCAAGTGATAGAGTAAATCTGCAGTAGTGCATCGGAATCTAATACTTATCCCCCAGGAAACGGTCAAACCAAACCACAAACAATGAGAAGATTTCCTCTTTTTGTACATAAGTCGGCATTGTGCCTTTGTATTAGATCCCGACGCAATTTCTGTGTTTCATCGTCAATGTGAAGGTCCAAGGGATAGAGTAAAGCTGCAGTAGTGCATCGAAACCTAATACCGATCCCCCAGGAAACGCTCAAAGCAAACCACAAACAATGAGAAAATTTACTCATCTTGTACTTATATCGGCATTGTGCCTTTTTAATTAAATCCCGACGCAATTTCTGTGTTTCATCATCAATATGAAGGTCCAAGGGATAGAGTAAAGCTGCAGTAGTGCAACGGAATCTCATACTGATCACCCAGGAAACGTTCAAATCAAACGACAAACAATGAGAAGATCTACTCTTCTTGTACTTAAGCCAGCATTCCGCCGTTTGTTTTAAATCCCATGCAATTTCTGTGATTCATCGTCAATGTGAAGGTCCGAGGGATAGAGTAAAGATGCAGTAGTGCATCGGAATCTAATACTAAACTCCCAGGTAACGCTCAAAGCAAACCACAATCAATGACGAGATATACTCTTCTTGTACTTAAGTCGGCATTGTGCCTTTTGTATTAAATCCCGAGGCAATTTCTGTGTTACATTGTCAATGTGAAGGTCCAAGGTATAGAGTAAAGCTGCAGTAGTCCATCGGAATCTAATACTGATCTCCCAGGAAACGCTCAAATCAAACCACAAGCAATGAGAAGATTTAATCTCCTTGTACTTAAATCTGAAATGTGTCTTTTGTATTTATTCCCGAAGCTATTTCTGTGTTTCATCGTCAATGTGAAGGTCCAAGAGGTAGAGTAAAGCTGAAGTAGTGCTTCGGACTCTAATACTGAATTCCCAAGAAACGCTCAAAGCAAACCACAAACAATGTACTTAAGTAGGCAATGTGCCTTTTTTATTAAATGCCGACACAATTTCTGTGTTTCATCGTCAATGTGAAGGACAAAGGGATAGAGTAAATCTGCAGTAGTGCATCGGAATTTAAAACTTATCTCCCAGGAATCGCTGAAATCAACCACAAACAATGAGAGGATTTACTCTTCTTGTACTTAAGTCGGAATTGTGCCTTATGTATCTAATCACGACGCAATTCCTGTGTTTCATCGTCAATGTGAAGGTCCTAGCGATAGAGTAAAGCAGCAGTAGTGCATCGGAATGTAATACATATCTTGAAGGAAACGCTATTTCTGTGTTTCATCGTCAATGTGAAGGTCCTAGCGATAGAGTAAAGCAGCAGTAGTGCATCGGAATGTAATACATATCCCGAAGGAAACGCTATTTCTGTGTTTCATCGTCAATGTGAAGGTCCTAGGGATAAAGTAAAGCAGCAGTAGTGCATCGGAATCTAATACATATCTCCCAGGACACGCTCAAACAAAACCACAAACAATGAGAAGATTTACTCTTCTTGTACTTAAGTCGGCTTTGTGCCTTTTCTATTAAACCCCGACGCAATTTCTGTGTTTCTATGTCAATGTGAACATCCAAGGGATAGAGTAAAGCTGCCGTAGTGCATCGGAATCTAATACTGACCTCTCAGGAGACGCTCAAAGCAAATCTGAAACAATAAGATGATTTACTCTTCTTGTACTTAAGTCGGAATTGTGCCTTTTGTATAAAATCCAGACGGAATTTCCGTGTTTCATCGTCAATGTGGAGGTCCAAGTGATAGAGTAAAGCTGCAGTAGTGCATCGGAATCTAATACTGATCTCCCAGGAAAATCTCAAAGCAAACCACAAACAAAGAGAAGATTTACTCTTATTGTTCTTAAGTAAGCATTGTGCCTTTTGTACTACATGCCGACGCTATTTCTGTGTTTCATCGTCAATTTGAAGGTCCAAGGGATAAAGTAAAGCTGCAGGACTGCATCGGCATCTAAAACTGATCTCCCAGGAAACGCTCACAGCAAACAACAAACAATGAGAGGATTTACTCTTCTTGTACTTAAGTCGGCATTGTGCCTTTTGTATTAAATCCCAACGCTATTTCTGTGCCTCATCGTCAATTTGAAGGTCCAAGAGGTAGAGTAAAGCTGAAGTAGTGCATCGGACTCTAATACTGAACTCCCTGGAAACGCTCAAAGCAAACCACACACAATGTACTTAAGTAGACAATGTGCCTTTTTTATTAAATGCCGACGCAATTTCCGTGTTTCATCGCCAATGTGGAGGTCCAAGTGATAGAGTAAATCTGCAGTAGTGCATCGGAATCTAATACTTATCCCCCAGGAAACGGTCAAACCAAACCACAAACAATGAGAAGATTTCCTCTTTTTGTACATAAGTCGGCATTGTGCCTTTGTATTAGATCCCGACGCAATTTCTGTGTTTCATCGTCAATGTGAAGGTCCAAGGGATAGAGTAAAGCTGCAGTAGTGCATCGAAACCTAATACCGATCCCCCAGGAAACGCTCAAAGCAAACCACAAACAATGAGAAAATTTACTCATCTTGTACTTATATCGGCATTGTGCCTTTTTAATTAAATCCCGACGCAATTTCTGTGTTTCATCATCAATATGAAGGTCCAAGGGATAGAGTAAAGCTGCAGTAGTGCAACGGAATCTCATACTGATCACCCAGGAAACGTTCAAATCAAACGACAAACAATGAGAAGATCTACTCTTCTTGTACTTAAGCCAGCATTCCGCCGTTTGTTTTAAATCCCATGCAATTTCTGTGATTCATCGTCAATGTGAAGGTCCGAGGGATAGAGTAAAGATGCAGTAGTGCATCGGAATCTAATACTAAACTCCCAGGTAACGCTCAAAGCAAACCACAATCAATGACGAGATATACTCTTCTTGTACTTAAGTCGGCATTGTGCCTTTTGTATTAAATCCCGAGGCAATTTCTGTGTTACATTGTCAATGTGAAGGTCCAAGGTATAGAGTAAAGCTGCAGTAGTCCATCGGAATCTAATACTGATCTCCCAGGAAACGCTCAAATCAAACCACAAGCAATGAGAAGATTTAATCTCCTTGTACTTAAATCTGAAATGTGTCTTTTGTATTTATTCCCGAAGCTATTTCTGTGTTTCATCGTCAATGTGAAGGTCCAAGAGGTAGAGTAAAGCTGAAGTAGTGCTTCGGACTCTAATACTGAATTCCCAAGAAACGCTCAAAGCAAACCACAAACAATGTACTTAAGTAGGCAATGTGCCTTTTTTATTAAATGCCGACACAATTTCTGTGTTTCATCGTCAATGTGAAGGACAAAGGGATAGAGTAAATCTGCAGTAGTGCATCGGAATTTAAAACTTATCTCCCAGGAATCGCTGAAATCAACCACAAACAATGAGAGGATTTACTCTTCTTGTACTTAAGTCGGAATTGTGCCTTATGTATCTAATCACGACGCAATTCCTGTGTTTCATCGTCAATGTGAAGGTCCTAGCGATAGAGTAAAGCAGCAGTAGTGCATCGGAATGTAATACATATCTTGAAGGAAACGCTATTTCTGTGTTTCATCGTCAATGTGAAGGTCCTAGCGATAGAGTAAAGCAGCAGTAGTGCATCGGAATGTAATACATATCCCGAAGGAAACGCTATTTCTGTGTTTCATCGTCAATGTGAAGGTCCTAGGGATAAAGTAAAGCAGCAGTAGTGCATCGGAATCTAATACATATCTCCCAGGACACGCTCAAACAAAACCACAAACAATGAGAAGATTTACTCTTCTTGTACTTAAGTCGGCTTTGTGCCTTTTCTATTAAACCCCGACGCAATTTCTGTGTTTCTATGTCAATGTGAACATCCAAGGGATAGAGTAAAGCTGCCGTAGTGCATCGGAATCTAATACTGACCTCTCAGGAGACGCTCAAAGCAAATCTGAAACAATAAGATGATTTACTCTTCTTGTACTTAAGTCGGAATTGTGCCTTTTGTATAAAATCCAGACGGAATTTCCGTGTTTCATCGTCAATGTGGAGGTCCAAGTGATAGAGTAAAGCTGCAGTAGTGCATCGGAATCTAATACTGATCTCCCAGGAAAATCTCAAAGCAAACCACAAACAAAGAGAAGATTTACTCTTATTGTTCTTAAGTAAGCATTGTGCCTTTTGTACTACATGCCGACGCTATTTCTGTGTTTCATCGTCAATTTGAAGGTCCAAGGGATAAAGTAAAGCTGCAGGACTGCATCGGCATCTAAAACTGATCTCCCAGGAAACGCTCACAGCAAACAACAAACAATGAGAGGATTTACTCTTCTTGTACTTAAGTCGGCATTGTGCCTTTTGTATTAAATCCCAACGCTATTTCTGTGCCTCATCGTCAATTTGAAGGTCCAAGAGGTAGAGTAAAGCTGAAGTAGTGCATCGGACTCTAATACTGAACTCCCTGGAAACGCTCAAAGCAAACCACACACAATGTACTTAAGTAGACAATGTGCCTTTTTTATTAAATGCCGACGCAATTTCCGTGTTTCATCGCCAATGTGGAGGTCCAAGTGATAGAGTAAAGCTGCAGTAGTGCATCGGAATCTAATACTGATCACCCAGGAAACACTCAAAGCAAACCACAAACAATGAGAAAATTTTCTCTTCTTGCACTTAAGTCGGAATTGTGCCTTTTGTATTGAATCCCGACGCAATTTCTGTGTTTCATCGTCAATGTGATGGTCCAAGGGATAGAGTAAAGCTGCAGTAGTGCATCGGAATCTAATACTGATCTCCCAGGAAACACTCAAAGCAAACCATAAACAATGAGAGGATTTACTCTTCTTGTACTTAAGTCGGCATTGTGCCTTTTGTATTAACTCCCGACGCTATTTCTGTGCCTCATCGTCAATTTGAAGGTCCAAGGGATAGAGTAATGCTGCAGTAGTGCATGAGAATCTAATACTGATCTCCCAGGAAACACTCAAAGCAAATCACAAACAGTGAGAAGATTTTCTCTTCTTGTACTTAAGTCAGCGTTGTGCCTTTTGTATTAATTCCCGACGCAATTTCTGTGTTTCATCGTCAATGTGAAGGTCCAAGAGATAGAGTAAATCTTAAGTAGTGCATCGGAAATTAGTATTGATCTCTCAGGAAACGCTCACAGCAAACCACAAACAATGAAAAGATTAACTCTTCTAGTTCTTAAGTCGGCATTGTGCCTTTTGTGTTAAATCCCGACACAATTTCTGTGTTTCATCGTCAATGTGAAGGTCCAAGGGATAGAGTAAATCTGCAGTAGTGCATCGGAATCTAATACTGATCTCCCAGGAAACACTCAAAGCAAACCACAAACAATGAGAGAATTTATTCTTCTTGTACTTAAGTCGGCATTGTGCCTTTTGTATTAAATCCCGATGCTATTTCTGTGCCTCATCGTCAATTTGAAGGACCAAGGGATAGAGTAAAACTGCAGTAGTGCGTCGGAATCTAACCCTTTTCTCCCAGGAAACGCTCAAACCAAACCACAAACATTGAGACGATTTATACTTCTTGTACTTAAGCCGGCATTTTGCCTTTAGTATTAAATCCTGAACAATTTCTGTGTTTCATGGTCTATGTGAAGGTCCAATGGATAGAGTAAAGCTGCAGTAGTGCATCGGAATCTAATACTGATCCCCCAGGAAACGCACAAAGCAAACCACAAACAAAGAGAAGATTTACTCTTCTTGTACTTAAGTCAGCATTGTGCCTATTGTATTGAATTCCGACGCAATATCTGTGTTTCATCGTTAATGTGAAGGTCCAAGGGATAGAATAAAGCTGCAGTAGTGCAATGGAATCTAATACTTATCTCCAAGGAAACGCTAAAACCAAACCACAAACAATGAGAAGATTTACTCTTCTTGAACTTAAGTCAGCTTTGTTCCTTTTGTGTTAAATCCCGACGCAATTTCTGTCTTTCATCGTGAATGTGAAGATCGAAGGGAAAGAGTAATGCTGCCGTAGTGCATCGGAATCTTATACTGATCCCCCAGGAAACGCACAAAGCAAACCACAAACAATGAGAAGATTTTCTCTTCTTGCACTTAAGTCGGAATTGTGCCTTTTGTATTAATTCCCGACGCAATTTCTGTGTTTCATCGTCAATGTAAAGGTCCAAGATATAGAGTAAATCTGAAGTAGTGCTTCGGAAACTAGTATTGATCTCTCAGGAAACGCTCACAGCAAACCACAAACAATGAAAAGATTTACTCTTCTTGTACTTAAGTTGGCGTTGTGCCTTTTGTATTAATTCCCGACGCAATTTCTGTGTTTCATCGTCAATGTGAAGGTCCAAGAGATAGAGTAAATCTGAAGTAGTGCATCGGAAACTAGTATTGATCTCTCAGGAAACGCTAACAGCAAACCACAAACAATGAAAAGATTTACTCTTCTTGTACTAATGTCGGCGTTGTGCCTTTTGTGTTAATTCCCGACGCAATTTCTGTGTTTCATCGTCAATGTGAAGGTCCAAGAGATAGAGTAAATCTGAAGTAGTGCATCGGAAACTAGTATTGATCTCTCAGGAAACGCTCACAGCAAACCACAAACAATGAAAAGATTTACTCTTCTAGTACTTAAGTCGGCATTGTGCCTCTTGTGTTAAATCCCGACACAATTTCTGTGTTTCAACGTCAATGTGAAGGTCCACGAGATAGAGTAAATCTGAAGTAGTGCATCGGAAACTAGTATTGATCTCTCAGGAAACGCTCACAGCAAACCACAAACAATGAAAAGATTTACTCTTCTTGTACTTAAGTCGGCATTGTGCCTTTTGTATTAAACCCCGACGCAATTTCTTTGTTTCATCGTCAATGTGTAGGTCCATGGGATAGATTTTAAGCTGCAGTAGTGCATCGGAATCCGATACTGATCTCCCAGGAAACGTTCAAAGCAAACTAGAAACAATGAGACGATTTAATCTTCTTGTACTTAAGTCGGCATTGTGCGTTTTGTATTAAATCCCAACGCAATTTCTGTGTTTCATCGTCAATATGAAGGTCCAAGGTATTGAGTAAATCTGCAGTAGTGCATCGGTATCTAATACTGATCTCCCAGGAAACGCTCAAAGCAAACCACAAACAATGAGAAGATTTACTCTTCGTCTACTTCAGTCGGCATTGTGCATTTTGTATTAAATCCCGACGGTTTTTCTATGTTTCATCGTCAATTTGAAGGTCCAAGGGATAGAGTAAAGCTGCAGTAGTGCATCGGTATATAATACTGATGTCCCAGGAAACGCTCAAATCAAACCACAAACAATGAGAAGATTTAATCTCCTTGTACTTAAATCTGCAATGTGTCTTTTGTATTTATACCCGAAGCTATTTCTGTGTTTCATCGTCAATGTGAAGGTCCAAGAGGTAGAGTAAAGCTGAAGTAGTGCATCGGACTCTAATACTGAACTCCCAAGAAACGCTCAAAGCAAACCACAAACAATGTATTTAAGTAGGCAATGTGCCTTTTTTATTAAATGCCGACGCAATTTCTGTGTTTCATCGTCAATGTGAAGGACAAAGGGATAGAGTAAATCTGCAGTAGTGCATCGGAATCTAAAACTTATCTCCCAGGAATCGCTGAAAGCAAACCACAAACTATGAGAGGATTTACTCTTCTTGTACTTAAGTCGGAATTGTGCCTTATGTATCTAATCACGACGCAATTCCTGTGTTTCATCGTCAATGTAAAGGTCCTAGCGATAGAGTAAAGCAGCAGTAGTGCATCGGAATGTAATACATATCTCGAAGGAAACGCTATTTCTGTGTTTCATCGTCAATGTGAAGGTCCTAGCGATAGAGTAAAGCAGCAGTAGTGCATCGGAATGTAATACATATCTCGAAGGAAACGCTATTTCTGTGTTTCATCGTCAATGTGAAGGTCCTAGGGATAAAGTAAAGCAGCAGTAGTGCATCGGAATCTAATACATATCTCCCAGGACACGCTCAAACAAAACCACAAACAATGAGAAGATTTACTCTTCTTGTACTTAAGTCGGCTTTGTGCCTTTTCTATTAAACCCCGACGCAATTTCTGTGTTTCTACGTCAATGTGAACATCCAAGGGATAGAGTAAAGCTGCCGTAGTGCATCGGAATCTAATACTGACCTCTCAGGAGACGCTCAAAGCAATTCTGAAACAATGAGATGATTTACTCTTCTTGTACTTAAGTCGGAATTGTGCCGTTTGTATAAAATCCAGACGGAATTTCCGTGTTTCATCGTCAATGTGGAGGTCCAAGTGATATAGTAAAGCTGCAGTAGTGCATCGGAATCTTATACTGATCTCCCAGGAAACACTCAAAGCAAACCACAAACAAAGAGAAGATTTACTCTTATTGTTCTTAAGTAAGCATTGTGTCTTTTGTACTACATGCCGACGCTATTTCTGTGTTTCATCGTCAATTTGAAGGTCCAAGGTATAAAGTAAAGCTGCAGGAGTGCATCGGCATCTAAAACTGATCGCCCAGGAAACGCTCGTAGCTAACAACAAACAATGAGAGGATTTACTCTTCTTGTACTTAAGTCGGCATTGTGCCTTGTGTATTAAATCCCGACGCTATTTCTGTGCCTCATCGTCAATTTGAAGATCCAAGGGATAGAGTAAAGCTGCAGTAGTGCATGAGAATCAAATACTGATCTCCCAGGAAACACTCAAAGCAAATCACAAACAGTGAGAAGGTTTTCTCTTCTTGTACTTAAGTCAGCGTTGTGCCTTTTGTATTAATTCCCGACGCAATTTCTGTGTTTCATCGTCAATGTGAAGGTCCAAGAGATAGAGTAAATCTGAAGTAGTGCATCGGAAATTAGTATTGATCTCTCAGGAAACGCTCACAGCAAACCACAAACAATGAAAAGATTAACTCTTCTAGTACTTAAGTCGGCATTGTGCCTTTTGTGTTAAATCCCGACACAATTTCTGTGTTTCATCGTCAATGTGAAGGTCCAAGGGATAGAGTAAATCTGCAGTAGTGCATCGGAATCTAATACTGATCTCCCAGGAAACACTCAAAGCAAACCACAAACAATGAGAGAATTTATTCTTCTTGTACTTAAGTCGGCATTGTGCCTTTTGTATTAAATCCCGATGCTATTTCTGTGCCTCATCGTCAATTTGAAGGTCCAAGGGATAGAGTGAAGCTGCAGTAATGCTTCGAAATCTAATACTGATCTCCCAGGAAACGCTCAAAGCAAACCACACACAATGAGAAGATTTACTCTTCTTGCACTTAAGTCGGAATTTTGCATTTTGTATTGAATCCCGACGCAATATCTATGTTTCATCGTCAATCTGAACGTCCCAGGGATAGAGTAAAACTGCAGTAGTGCATCGGAATGTAATCCTTTTCTCCCAGGAAACGCTCAAACCAAACCACAAACAATGAGAAGATTTACTCTTCAAGTAGTTAAGACTGCATTGTGCCTTTTTGTATTGAATCCAGACGGAATATCTGTGTTTCATCGTCAATGTAGAGGTCCATGCGATAGAGTAAAGCTGCATTAGTGCTTCGGAATCTAATACTGATCTCCCAGGAAACTCTCAAAGCAAACCAGAAAAAATGAGAAGATTTACTCTACTTCTACTTGAGTCGGCGTTGTGCCTTTTGTTTTAAATCCCTATGCAATTTCTGTAAGTCATCGTCGATGTGAAGGTCCACGGGATAGAGTAGAGCTGCAGTGGTGCATCGGAATCTAATACTTATCTCCACGAAAACGCTCAAACCAAACCACAAACATTGACACGATTATATTTCTTTTACTGAAGCCATCATTTTGCCTTTAGTATTAAATCCTGACGCAATTTCTGTGTTTCATGGTCTATGTGAAGGTCCAGTGGATAGAGTAAAGCTGCAATAGTGCATCGGAGTCTAATACTGATCTCCCAGGAAACGTAGAGAGCAAACAAGAAACAATGAGATGATTACGCTTCTTGCACTTTAGTCGGCATTGTGCCTATAGTATTAAATCCCTACGCAATTTCCTTGTTTCATCGTCAGTGTGAAGGTCCAAGGGATAGAGTAAATCTGCAGTAGTACATCGGAATCTAATACTGATCTCCCAGAAAACGCTCAAAGCAAGCACAAACAATGAAAAGATTTACTCTTCTAGTACTTAAGTCGGCATTGTGCTTTTTTATTAAATCCCGACGCAATTTCTGTGTTTCATCGACAATGTGAAGGTCCAAGGGATAGAGTAAAGCTGCAGTAGTGCTTCGGACTCTAATACTGATCTCCCAGGAAACGCTCAAAGCAAATCAGAAGCAATGAGGTGATTTACTCTTCTTGTACTTAAGCCGGCATTTTGCCTTTTCTATTAAATCCGTACGAAATTTCTGTGTTTCATCATCAATGAGAAGGTCAAAGGGATACAGTAAAGCTGCAGCAGTGCATCGGTAACTAGTACTGATCTCCCAGGAATCATTCAAAGCAAACCACAAACAATGAGAAGATTTTCTCTACTTGTACTTAAGTCAGCATTGTGCCTTTTGTATTAAATCCCGACGCTATTTCTGTGCCTCATCATCAATTTGAAGGTCCAAGGGATAGAGTAAAGCTGCAGTAGTGCATCGGATTCTAATACTGATCTCCCAGCAAACGCTGAAAGCAAACCACAAATAATGAGAAGATATACTCTTCGTGTACTTAAGTTGGAATTGTGCCTTTTGTATTAAATGCCGACGCAATTTCTGTGTTTCATCGCCGATGTGAAGGTCGAAGGGATGGAGTAAAGCTGCAGTTGTGTATCGGAACCTAATGCTGATCTCCCAGGAAACGTTCAAAGCAAACCAAAAACCAGGAGAAGATTTACTCTTATTGTACTTAAGTCGGCATTGTGCCCTTTGTATAAAATCCCTACGCAAATTCTGTGTTTCACCGTCAATGTGGAGGTCCATGGGATAGATTAAAGCTGCAGTAGTGCACCGGAATCTGATACTGATCTCCCAGGAAACGTTCAAAGCAAACTAGAAACAATGAGAGGATTTACGCTTCTTGTACTTAATTCGGCATTGTGCATTTTCTATTAAATCCCAACGCAATTTCTGTGTTTCATCGTCAATATGAAGGTCCAAGGGATAGAGTAAATCTGCAGTAGTGCATCGGTATCTAATACTGATCTCCCAGGAAACGCTCAAAGCAAACCACACACAATGAGAAGATTTACTCTTCGTGTACTTCAGTCGGCATTGTGCATTTTTTATTACATCCCGACGGTTTTTCTATGTTTCATCGTCAATTTGAAGGTCCAAGGGATAGAGTAAAGCTGCAGTAGTGCATCGGTATATAATACTGATATCCCAGGAAACGCTCAAATCAAACCACAAACAATGCTAAGATTTACTCTTCGTGTACCTAAGTCGGCATTGTGTCTTTTGTATTAAATCCCGATGCTATTTCTGTGCCTCATCATCAATTTGAAGGTCCAAGGGATAGAGTGAAACTGCAGTAATGCTTCGAAATCGGTTACTGATCTCCCAGGAAACGCTCAAAGCAAACCACAAATAATGAGAAGATTTACTCTTCTTGTAGTTAAGACTGCACTGTGCCTTTTTGTATTGAATCCAGACGGAATATCTGTGTTTCATCGTCAATGTAGAGGTCGATGCGATAGAGTAAAGCTTTATTAGTGCTTCGGAATCTAATACTGATCCCCCAGGAAACTCTCTAAGCAAACCAGAAAAAATGAGAAGCTTTACTGTTCTTCTACTTGAGTCGGCGTTGTGCCTTTTGTTTTAAATCCCTATGCAATTTCTGTGTGTCATCGTCGATGTGAAGGTCCACGGGATAGAGTAGAGCTGCCGTAGTGCATCGGAATCTAATACTTATCTCCACGAAAACGCTCAAACCAAACCACAAACATTGACACGATTTATATTTCTTGCATTTAAGCCATCATTTTGCCTTTAGTATTAAATCCTGACGCAATTTCTGTGTTTCATGGTCTATGTGAAGGTCCAGTGGATAGAGTAAAGCTGCAATAGAGCATCGGAATCTAATACTGATCTCCCAGGAAACGTACAGAGCAAACAAGAAACAATGAGATGATTACGCTTCTTGCACTTTAGTCGGCATTGTGCCCATAGTATTAAATCCCTACGCAATTTCCTTGTTTCATCGTCAGTCTGAAGGTCCAAGAGATAGAGTAAATCTGCAGTAGTACATCGGAATCTAATACTGATCTCCCAGAAAACGCTCAAAGCAAGCACAAACAATGAAAAGATTTACTCTTCTAGTACTTAAGTCGGCATTGTGCCTTTTTTTATTAAATCCCGACGCAATTTCTTTGTTTCATCGACAATGTGAAGGTCCAAGGGATAGAGTAAAGCTGCAGTAGTGCATTGGAATCTAGTACTGATCCCACAGGAAACGCTCAAAGCAAACCACAAACTAAGAGAAGATTTACTCTTCTTGTACTTAAGTCAGCATTGTGCCTTTTGTATTGAATTCCGACGCAATATCTGTGTTTCATCGTTAATGTGAAGGTCCAAGGGATAGAATAAAGCTGCAGTAGTGCATCGGAATCTAATACTTATCTCCAAGGAAACGCAAAAACCAAACCACAAACAATGAGAAGATTTACTCTTCTTGTACTTAAGTCAGCTTTGTGCCTTTTGTATTAAATACCGACGCAATTTCTCTGTTTCAATGTGAATGTGAAGATCCAAGGGAAAGAGTAATGCTGTCGTAGTGCATCGTTATCTTATACTGATCCCCCAGGAAACGCACAAAGCAAACCACAAACAATGAGAAGATTTACTCTTCTTGTACTTATGTCGACATTGTGCCTATAGTATTAAATCCCGACGCAATTTCTGTGTTTCATGGTCATTGTGAAAGTCCAATGGATAGAGTAAAGCTGCAGTAGTGCTTTGGACTCTAATACTGATCTTCCAGGAAACGCTCAAAGCAAACCAGATACAATGAGATGATTTACTCTTCTTGTACTTAAAAAGGCATTTTGCCTTTTCTATTAAATCCCTACGCAATTTCTGTGTTTCATCATCAATGAGAAGGTCAAAGGGATACAGGAAAGCTGCAATAGTGCATCGGAATCTAGTACTGATCTCCCAGGAATCATTCAAAGCAAACCACAAACAATGAGATGATTTACTCTTCTTGTACTTAAGTCGGGATGGTGCCATTTGTATTAAATCCCGACGCTATTTATATGTTCCATCGTCAATTTGAAGGCCCAAGGGATAGAGTAAAGCTTCAGTAGTGTATCGGTATCTAATACTGATGTCCCAGGAAACGCTCAAATCAAACCACAAACCATGCTAAGATTGACTCTTCTTGTACTTAAGTCGGCATTGTGCCTTTTGTATTAAATCCCGACGCAATTTCTGTGTTTCATCGTCAATGTGAAGGTCCTACGGATAGAGTAAAGCTGCAGTAGTGCATAGGAATCTAATACTGATCTCCCAGGAAATGTACAGAGCTAACCAGAAACAATGAGATGATTTACTAAATCCCTACGCAATTTCTCTGTTTCATCGTCAGTGTGAAGGTCCAAGGGATAGAGTAAATCTACAGTAGTACATCGGAATCCAATACTGATCTCCCAGGAAACGCTCAAAGCAAGCCACAAACAATGAAAAGATTTACTCTTCTAGTACTTAAGTCGGCATTGTGCCTTTTTTATCAAATACCCACGCAATATCTGTGTTTCATCGTTAATGTGAAGGTGCAAGGGATAGAATAAGGCTGCAGTAGTGCATCGGAATGTAATACTTATCTCCAAGGAAACGCTAAAACCAAACCACAAACAATGAGAAGATTTACTCTCCTTGTACTTAAGTCAGCTTTGTGCCTTTTGTATTAAATCCCGACGCAATGTCTGTGTTTCATCGTGAATGTGAAGATCCAAGGGAAAGAGTAATGCTGCCGTAGTGCATCGTAATCTTATACTGATCCCCCAGGAAACGCACAAAGCAAACCACAAACAATGAGAAGATTTACTCTTCTTGTACTTATGTCGACATTGTGCCTATAGTAATAAATCCCGACGCAATTTCTGTGTTTCATGGTCATTGTGAAAGTCCAATGGATAGAGTAAAGCTGCAGTAGTGCTTCGGACTCTAATACTGATCTCCCAGGAAACGCTCAAAGCAAACCAGAAGCAATGAGAAGATTAACTCTTCGTGTACTGAAGTTGGAATTGTGCCTTTTTTATTAAATGCCGACGCAATTTCTGTGTTTCATCGTCAATGTGAAGGTCGAAGGGATAGAGTAAAGCTGTAGTAGTGTATCGGAACCTAATGCTGATCTCCCAGGAAACGTTCAAAGCAAACCAAAAACCAGGAGAAGATTTACTCATATTGTACTTAAGTCGGCATTGTGCGTTTTGTATTAAATCCCTACGCAATTTCTGTGTTTCATCGTCAATGTGAAGGTCCAAGGTATAGAGTAAATCTGCAGTAGTGCATCGGTATCTAATACTGATCTCCCAGGAAACGCTTAAAGCAAACCACAAACAATGAGAAGATTTACTCTTCTTGTACTTAAGTAGGCATGGTGCCTTTTGTATTAAATCCCGACGCTATTTCTATGTTTCATCGTCAATTTGAAGGTCCAAGGGATAGAGTAAAGCTGCAGTAGTGCCAGGAAACGCTCAAATCAAACCACAAACCATGCTAAGATTTACTCTTCTTGTACTTAAGTCGGCATTGTGCCTTTTGTATTGAATTCCGACGCAATATCTGTGTTTGATCGTTAATGTGACGGTCCAAGGGATAGAATAAAGCCGCAGTAGTACATTGGAATCTAACACTTATCTGCAAGGAAACGCAAAAACCAAACCACAAACAATGAGAAGACTTACTCTTCTTGTACTTAAGTCAGCTTTGTGCCTTTTGTATTAAATCCCGACGCAATTTCTGTGTTTCATCGTGAATGTGAAGATCCATGGGAAAGAGTAATGCTGCCGTAGTGCATCGTTATCTTATACTGATCCCCGAGGAAACGCACAAAGCAAACCACAAAAAATTAGAAGATTTTCTCTTCCTTTACTTAAGTCAGCATTGTGTCTTTTGTATTAAATCCCAACGCAATTTCTGTGTTTCATCGTCAATATGAAGGTCCAAGGGATACAGTAAAGCTGCAGTAGTGCAACGGAATCTAATACTGATCTCCCTGCAAACGCTGAAAGCAAACCACAAACAATGAGAAGATTAACTCTTCGTATACTTAAGTTGTAATTGTGCCTTTTGTATTAAATGCCGACGCAATTTCTGTGTTTCATCGTCGATGTGAAGGTCGAAGGGATAGAGTAAAGCTGCAGTAGTGTATCGGAACCTAATGCTGATCTCCCAGGAAACGTTCAAAGCAAACCAAAAACCAGGAGAAGATTTACTCTTATTGTACTTAAGTCGGCATTGTGCATTTTCTATTAAATCCCTACGCAATTTCTGTATTTCATCGTCAGTGTGAAGTTCCAAGGGATAGAGTAAATCTACAGTAGTACATCGGAATCCAATACTGATCTCCCAGGAAACGCTCAAAGCAAGCCACAAACAATGAAAAGATTTACTCTTCTAGTACGTAAGTCGGCATTGTGCCTTTTGTATTGAATTCCGACCCAATATCTGCGTTTCATCGTTAATGTGACGGTCCAAGGGATAGAATAAAGCCGCAGTAGTACATCGGAATCTAACACTTATCTGCAAGGAAACGCAAAAACCAAACCACAAACAATGAGAAGATTTACACTTCTTGTACTTAAGTCAGCTTTGTGCCTTTTGTATTAAATCCCGACGCAATTTCTGTGTTTCATCGTGAATGTGAAGATCCAAGGGAAAGAGTAATGCTGCCGTAGTGCATCGTTATCTTATAATGATCCCCGAGAAAACGCACTAAGCAAACCACAAACAATGAGAAGATTTACACATCTTGTACTTATGTCGACATTGTGCCTATAGTATTGAATCCCGTCGCAATTTCTGTGTTTCATGGTCATTGTGAGTGTCCAATGTATAGAGTAAAGCTGCAGTAGTGCTTCGGACTCTAATTCTGATCTCCCAGGAAACGCTCAAAGCAAACCAGAAACAATGAGATGATTTACTCTTCTTGTAGTTAAGCCGGCATTTTGCACTTACTATTAAATTCCTACGCAATTTCTGTGTTTCATCATCAATGAGAAGGTCAAAGGGATACAGTAAAGCTGCAGTAGTGCAGCGGAATCTAGTACTGATCTCCCAGGAATCATTCAAAGCAATCCACAAACAATGAGAAGATTTTCTCTTCTTGTACTTAAGTCAGCATTGTGCCTTTTGTATTAAATCCCGACGCTATTTCTGTGCCTCATCATCAATTTGAAGGTCCAATGGATAGAGTAAAGCTGCAGTAGTGCATCGGAATCTAATACTGATCTCCCAGCAAACGCTGAAAGCAAACCACAAACAATGAGAAGATTTACTCTTCGTATACTTAAGTTGGAATTGTGCCTTTTGTATTAAATGCCGACGCAATTTCTGTGTTTCATCGTCGATGTGAAGGTCGAAGGGATAGAGTAAAGCTTCTGTAGTGCATCGGAACCTAATGCTGTACTTCCAGGAAACGTTCAAAGCAAACCAAAAACAAGGAGAAGATTTACTCTTATTGTACTTAAGTCGGCATTGTGCCTTTTGTATTAAATCCCTACGCAATTTCTGTGTTTCATCGTCAATGTGAAGGTCCATGGGATAGATTAAAGCTGCAGTAGTGCATCGGAATCTGACACTGAACTCCCAGGAAACGTTCAAAGCAAACTAGAAACAATGAGAGCATTTAATCTCCTTGTACTTAAGTCGGCATTGTGCTTTTTGTATTAAATCCCTACGCAATTTCTGTGTTTCATCGTCAATGTGAAGGTCCAAGGGATAGAGTAAATCTGCAGTAGTGCATCGGGATCTAATACTGATCTCCCAGGAAACGCTCAAAGCAAACCAGAAACAATGAGATGAATTACTCTTCTTGTACTTAAGCCGGCATTTTGCCTTTTCTATTAAATCCCTACGCAATTTCTGTGTTTCATCATTAATGAGATGGTCAAAGGGATACAGTAAAGCTGCAGCAGTGCATCGGAATCTAGTACTGATCTCCCAGGAATCATTCAAAGCAAACCACAAACAATGAGAAGATTTTCTCTTCTTGTATTTAAATCAGCATTGTGCCTTTAGTATTAAATCCCGACGCTATTTCTGTGCCTCATCATCAATTTGAAGGTCCAAGGGATAGAGTAAAGCTGCAGTAGTGGATCGGAATCTAATACTGATCTCCCAGCAAACGCTGAAAGCAAACCACAAACAATGAGAAGATTAATTCTTCGTGTACTTAAGTTGGAATTGTGCCTTTTAATTAAATGCCGGCGCAATTTCTGTGTTTCATCGTCGATGTGAAGTTCGAAGGGATAGAGTATATCTGTAGTAGTGCGTCGGGATCTAATACTGATCTCCCAGGAAACGCTCAAAGCAAACCACAAACAATGAGAAGATTTTCTCTTCGTGTACTTAAGTTGGAATTGCGCCTTTTGTTTTAAATGCCGACGCAATTTCTGTGTTTCGTCGTCGATGTGAAGGTCGAAGGGATAGAGTAAAGCTGCAGTAGTGCATAGTTATCTTATACTGATCCCCGGGAAAACGCACTAAGCAAACCACAAACAATGAGAAGATTTACTCTTCTTGTACTTATGTCGACATTGTGCCTATAGTATTAAATCCCGTCGCAATTTCTGTGTTTCATGGTCATTGTGAGTGTCCAATGTATAGAGTAAAGCTGCAGTAGTGCTTCGGACTCTAATACTGATCTCTCAGGAAACGCTCAAAGCCAACCAGAAACAATGAGATGATTTACTCTTCTTGTACTTAAGCCAGCATTTTGCACTTTCTATTAAATTCCGACGCAATTTCTGTGTTTCATCATCAATGAGAAGGTCAAAGGGATACAGTAAAGATGCAGTAGTGCATCGGAATCTAATACTGATCTCCCAGCAAACGCTGAAAGCAAACCACAAACAATGAGAAGATTTACTCTTCGTATTCGTAAGTTGGAATTGTGCCTTTTGTATTATATGCCGACGCAATTTCTGTGTTTCATCGTCGATGTGAAGGTCGAAGGGTTAGAGTAAAGCTTCTGTAGTGCATCGGAACCTAATGCTGTACTCCCAGGAAACGTTCAAAGCAAACCAAAAACAAGGGGAAGATTTACTCTTATTGTACTTAAGTCGGCATTGTGACTTTTGTATTAAATCCCTACGCAATTTCTGTGTTTCATCGTCAATGTGTGGGTCCATGGGATAGACTAAAGCTGCAGTAGTGCATCGGAATCTGACACTGATCTCCCAGGAAACGTTCAAAGCAAACTAGAAACAATGAGAGGATTTAATCTCCTTGTACTTAAGTCGGCATTGTGCTTTTTGTATTAAATCCCTACGCAATTTCTGTGTTTCATCGTCAATGTGAAGGTCCAAGGGATAGAGTAAATCTGCAGTAGTGCATCGGGATCTAATACTGATCTCCCAGGAAACGCTCAAAGCAAAGCACAAACAATGAGAAGATTTACTCTTCTTGTACTTAAGTCGGTATGGTGCCTTTTGTATTAAATCCCGACGCTACATCTATGTTTCATCGTCAATTTGAAGGTCCATGGGATAGAGTAAAGCTGCAGTAGTGTATCGGTATCTAATACTGATGTCCCAGGAAACGCTCAAATCAAACCACAAACCATGCTAAAATTTACTCTTCTTGTAATTAAGTCGGCATTGTGCCTTTTGTATTAAATCCCGAGGCAGTTCTTGTGTTTCATCGTCATTGTGAAGGTCCTACGGATAGAGTAAAGCTGCAGTAGTGCATAGGAATCTAATACTGATCTCAAAGGAAATGTACAGAGCTAACCAGAAACAATGAGATGATTTACTAAATCCCTACGCAATTTCTGTGTTGCATCGTCAGTGTGAAGGTCCAAGGGATAGAGTAAATCTACAGTAGTACATCGGAATCCAATACTGATCTCCCAGGAAACGTTCAAAGCAAGCCACAAACAATGAAAAGATTTACTCTTCTAGTACCTAAGTCGGCATTGTGCCTTTTTTATTAAATCCCGCCGCAATATCTGTGTTTCATCGTTAATGTGAAGATCCAAGGGATAGAATAAAGCTGCAGTAGTGCATCGGAATCTAATACTTATCTCCAAGGAAACGCTAAAACCAAACCACAAACAATGAAGAGATTTACTCTTCTTGTACTTAAGTGAGCTTTGTGCCTTTTGTATTAAATCCCGACGCAATTTCTGTGTTTCATCGTGAATGTCAAGATCCAAGGGAAAGAGTAATGGTGCCGTAGTGCATCGTAATCTTATACAGATCCCCCAGGAAACGCACAAAGCAAACCACAAACAATGAGAAGATTTACTCTTCTTGTACTTATGTCGACATTGTGCCTATAGTATTAAATCCCGACGCAATTTCTGTGTTTCATGGTCATTGTGAAAGTCCAATGGATAGATTAAAGCTGCAGTAGTGCATAGGAATCTGATACTGATCTCCCAGGAAACGTTCAAAGCAAATTAGAAACAATGAGAGGATTTAATCTTCTTGTACTTAAGTCGGATTTTGCGTTTTTTATTAAATCCCTAAGCAATTTACGTGTTTCATCGTCAATGTGAAGGTCCAAGGGATAGAGTAAAGCTGCAGTAGTGCATCGGTATCTAATACTGATGTCGCAGGAAACGCTCTAATTAAACCACAAACCATGCTAAGATTTACTCTTCTTGCACTTAAGTCGGCATTGTGCCTTTTGTATTAAATCCGGACGCAGTTCTTGTGTTTCATAGTCAATGTAAACGTCCTACGGATAGAGTGAAGCTGCAGTAGTGCATCGGAATCTAATACTGATCTCCCAGGATATGTACAGAGCTAACCAGAAACAATGAGATGAATTACTAAATCCCTACGAAATTTCTGTGTTTCATAGTCAGTGTGAAGGTCCAAGGGATAGAGTAAATCTACAATAGTACATCAGAATCCAATACTGATATCCCAGGAAACGCTCAAAACAAGCCACAAACAATGAAAAGATTTACTCTTCTAGTACTTAAGTCGGCATTGTGCCTTTTTTATTAAATCCCGACGCAATATCTGTGTTTCATCGGTAATGTGAAGGTCCAAGGGATAGAATAAAGCTGCAGTAGTGCATCGGAATCTAATACTTATCTCCAAGGAAACGCTAAAACCAAACCACAAACAATGAGAAGATTTACACTTCTTGCACTGAAGTCAACTTTGTGCCTTTTGTATTAAATCCCGACGCAATTTCTGTGTTTCATGGTCATTGTGAAACTCCAATGGATAGAGTAAAGCTGCAGTAGTGCTTCGGACTCTAATACTGATCTCCCAGGAAACGCTCAAAGCAAACCACAAACAATGAGAAGATTTTCTCTTCGTGTACTTAAGTTGGAATTGCGCCTTTTGTTTTAAATGCCGACGCAATTTCTGTGTTTCATCGTCGATGTGAAGGTCGAAGGGATAGAGTAAAGCTGCAGTAGTGCATCGGAACCTAATGCTGATCTCCCAGGAAACGTTCAAAGCAAACCAAAATCAAGAAGAAGATTTACTCTTATTGTACTTAAGTCGGCATTGTGCCTTTTGTATTAAATCCCTACGCAATTTCTGTGTTTCATCGTCAATGTGAAGGTCCACGGGATAGATTTAAGCTGCAGTAATGCATCGGAATCTGATACTGATCTCCCAGGAAACGTTCAAAGCAAACTAGAAACAATGAGAGGATTTAATCTTCTTGTACTTAAGTCGGCACAGTGCGTCTTGTATTAAATCCCTACGCAATTTCTGTGTTTCATCGTCAATGTGAAGGTCCAAGGGATAGAGTAAATCTGCAGTAGTGCATCGGTATCTAATACTGATCTCCCAGGAAACGCTCAAAGCAAACCACAAACAATGAGAAGATTTACTCCTCTTGTACTTAAGACGGCATGGTGCCTATTGTATTAAATCCCGACGCTATTTCTATGTTTCATCGTCAATTTGAAGGTCCAAGGTAAGAGTAAAGCAGCAGTAGTGCATCGCTATCTATTACTGATAACCCAGGAAACGTTCAAATCAAACCACAAACCATGCTAAGATTTACTGTTCTTGTACTTAAGTCGGCATTGTGCCTTTTGTATTAAATCCCGACGCAGTTCTTGTGTTTCATCGTCAATGTGAAGGTCCTACGGATAGAGTAAAGCTGCAGTAGTGCATCGGAATCTAATACTGATCTCCCAGGAAATGTACAGAGCTAACCAGAAACAATGAGATGATTTACGCTTCTTGTACTTAAGTCGGCATTGTGCATTTTCTATTAAATCCCTACACAGTTTCTGTGTTTCATCGTCAGTGTGAAAGGCCAAGGGATAGAGTAAATCTACAGTAGTACATCGGAATCCAATACTGATCTCCCAGGAAACGCTCAAAGCAAGCCACAAACAATGAAAAGATTTACTCTTCTAGTACTTAAGTCGGCATTGTGCCTTTTTTATTAAACCCCGACGCAATTTCTGTGTTTCTTCATCTATGTGAAGGTCCAAGGGATAGAGTAATGCTGCAGTAGTGCATCGGAATCTAGTACTGATCCCCCAGGAAACGCTCAAAGCAAACCACAAACAAAGAGAAGATTTACTCTTCTTGTACTTAAGTCGGCATTGTGCCTTTTGTATTGAATCCCGACGAAATATCTGTGTTTCATCGTAAATGTGAATGTCCAAGGGATAGAATAAAGCTGCAATAGTGCATCGGAATCTAATACTTATCTCCAAGGAAACCATAAAACCAACCCACAAACAATGAGAAGATTTACTCTTCTTGTACTTAAGTCAGCTTTGTGTCTTTTGTATTGAATCCCGACGCAATTTCTGTGTTTCATCGTGAATGTGAAGATCCAAGGGAAAGAGTAATGCTGCCGTAGTGCATCGGAATCTTATACTGATCCCCCAGGAAACGCACAAAGCAAACCACAAACACTGTGTAGATTTACTCTTCTTGTACTTATGTCGACATTGTGCCTATAGTATTAAATCCCGACGCAATTTCTGAGTTTCATGGTCATTGTGAAAGTCCAATGGATAGAGTAAAGCTGCAGTAGTGCATTGGATTCAAATACTGATCTCCCAGGAAACGCTCAAGGCAAACCAGAAACAATGAGATGATTTACTCTTCTTGTACTTAAGCCGGCATTTTGCTTTTTCTATTAAATCCCTACGCAATTTCTGTGTTTCATCATCATTGAGAAGGTCCAAGGGATACAGTAAAGCTGCAGTAGTGCATCGGAATCTAGTACTGATCTGCCAGGAATCATTCAAAGCAAACCACAAACAATGAGAAGATTTACTCTTCGTGTAATTAAGTTGGAATTGTGCTTTTTGTATTGATTCCCAACGCAATTTCTGTGTTTCATCGTCAATGTGAAGGTCCAAGGGGATAGAGTAAAGCAGCAGTAGTGCACCGGAATCTAATACTTATCTACCAGGAAACGCTCAAACTAAACCACAAACAATGAGAAGAATTACTCTCCTTGTACTGAAGTCGGCTTTTTGCCTTTTGTATTAAATCCCGACGCAACTTCTGTGTTTCATCGTCAATGTGAAGATCCAATGGATAGAGTAAATCTGCCGTAGTGCATCGGATTCTAATACTGATCTCCCAGGAAACGCTCGAAGCAAAGCACAAACAATGAGATGATTAACTCTTCTTGCACATATGTCGGCATTGTGCCTTTTGTATTATGTCCCGACGCATTTTCTGTGTTTCATCGTCAATGAGAATGTCCAAGGGATAGATTAAAACTGCAATAGTGCATCGGAATCTCGTATTGATCCCCCAGGAAACGCTCAAAGCAAACCACAAACAAAGAGAAGATTTACTCTACTTGTTCTTAAGTCATCATTGTGCCTTTTGTACTAAATCCCGACGCTATTTCTGTGTTTAATCGGCAATTTGAAGGTCCAAGGGGTAGAGTAAAGCTGCAGTAGTGCATCGGTATCTAATACTGATCTCCAAGGAAACGCTCAAAGCAACCACAAACAATGAGAGGATTTACTCTTCTTGCACTTAAGTCGGCATTGTGCCTTTTGTATACATCCCTACGCAATTTCTGTGTTTCATCGTCAATGTGAAGGTCCAAGGGATAGATTAAAGCTGCAGTAGTGCATCGCAATCTAATACTGATCTCCCAGGATACGCTCAAAGCAAACCACAAAGAATAACAAGATTTACTCCTCTTGTGCTTATGTCGGCTTTGTTCCCTTTATATTAAATACCAACGCAATTTCCATGCGTCATCGTCAATGTGAAGATACAAGGGATTGGGTAAAGCTGCCGTAGTGCATGGGAATCTAATACTGATCCCCCAGGAAACGCTCGAAGCAAACCACAAACAGAAAGAAGATTAACACTTCTTGTACTTAAGACGACATTGTGCCTTTAGTATTAAATCTCGACGCAATTTCTGTGCTTCATCGTGAATGTGAAGATCCAAGGGATAGAGTAAAGCTGCAGTAGTGCATCGGAATCCAATACTGATGCCCCAGGAAACGCTCAAAGCAAACCAGAAACAATGAGAAGATTTACTCTTCGAGTACTTAAGTTGGCATTGTGCCTTTTGTATTAAATCACGACTCAATTACTGTGTTTCTTCGTCAATGTGAAAGTTGAAGGGATAGAGTAAAGCTGCAGTTGTGCATCGGAATTTAATACTTTTCTCCCACGAAACACTCAAACCAAATCACAAACAATGAGAAGATCTACTCTTCTTGTACTTAAGTCGGCATTGTGTCTTTTTGTAATAAATCCCGACGCAATTACTGTGTTTCATCGTCAATGTGAAAGTCGAAGGGATAGAGTAAAGCTGCAGTAGTGCATCGGAACCTAATGCTGATCTCCCAGGAAACGTTCAAAGCAAACCAAAAACAAGAAGAAGATTTACTCTTATTGTACTTAAGTCGGCATTGTGCCTTTTGTATTAAATCCCTACGCAATTTCTGTGTTTCATCGTCAATGTGAAGGTCCACGGGATAGATTTAAGCTGCAGTAATGCATCGGAATCTGATACTGATCTCCCAGGAAACGTTCAAAGCAAACTAGAAACAATGAGAGGATTTAATCTTCTTGTACTTAAGTCGGCACAGTGCGTCTTGTATTAAATCCCTACGCAATTTCTGTGTTTCATCGTCAATGTGAAGGTCCAAGGGATAGATTAAAGCTGCAGTAGTGCATCGCAATCTAATACTGATCTCCCAGGATACGCTCAAAGCAAACCACAAAGAATAACAAGATTTACTCCTCTTGTGCTTATGTCGGCTTTGTTCCTTTTATATTAAATACCAACGCAATTTCCATGCGTCATCGTCAATGTGAAGATACAAGGGATTGGGTAAAGCTGCCGTAGTGCATGGGAATCTAATACTGATCCCCCAGGAAACGCTCGAAGCAAACCACAAACAGAAAGAAGATTAACACTTCTTGTACTTAAGACGACATTGTGCCTTTAGTATTAAATCTCGACGCAATTTCTGTGCTTCATCGTGAATGTGAAGATCCAAGGGATAGAGTAAAGCTGCAGTAGTGCATCGGAATCCAATACTGATGCCCCAGGAAACGCTCAAAGCAAACCAGAAACAATGAGAAGATTTACTCTTCGAGTACTTAAGTTGGCATTGTGCCTTTTGTATTAAATCACGACTCAATTACTGTGTTTCTTCGTCAATGTGAAAGTTGAAGGGATAGAGTAAAGCTGCAGTTGTGCATCGGAATTTAATACTTTTCTCCCACGAAACACTCAAACCAAATCACAAACAATGAGAAGATCTACTCTTCTTGTACTTAAGTCGGCATTGTGTCTTTTTGTAATAAATCCCGACGCAATTACTGTGTTTCATCGTCAATGTGAAAGTCGAAGGGATAGAGTAAAGCTGCAGTAGTGCATCGGAACCTAATGCTGATCTCCCAGGAAACGTTCAAAGCAAACCAAAAACAAGAAGAAGATTTACTCTTATTGTACTTAAGTCGGCATTGTGCCTTTTGTATTAAATCCCTACGCAATTTCTGTGTTTCATCGTCAATGTGAAGGTCCACGGGATAGATTTAAGCTGCAGTAATGCATCGGAATCTGATACTGATCTCCCAGGAAACGTTCAAAGCAAACTAGAAACAATGAGAGGATTTAATCTTCTTGTACTTAAGTCGGCACAGTGCGTCTTGTATTAAATCCCTACGCAATTTCTGTGTTTCATCGTCAATGTGAAGGTCCAAGGGATAGAGTAAATCTGCAGTAGTGCATCGGTATCTAATACTGATCTCCCAGGAAACGCTCAAAGCAAACCACAAACAATGAGAAGATTTACTCCTCTTGTACTTAAGACGGCATGGTGCCTATTGTATTAAATCCCGACGCTATTTCTATGTTTCATCGTCAATTTGAAGGTCCAAGGTAAGAGTAAAGCTGCAGTAGTGCATCGCTATCTATTACTGATAACCCAGGAAACGTTCAAATCAAACCACAAACCATGCTAAGATTTACTGTTCTTGTACTTAAGTCGGCATTGTGCCTTTTGTATTAAATCCCGACGCAGTTCTTGTGTTTCATCGTCAATGTGAAGGTCCTACGGATAGAGTAAAGCTGCAGTAGTGCATCGGAATCTAATACTGATCTCCCAGGAAATGTACAGAGCTAACCAGAAACAATGAGATGATTTACGCTTCTTGTACTTAAGTCGGCATTGTGCATTTTCTATTAAATCCCTACACAGTTTCTGTGTTTCATCGTCAGTGTGAAAGGCCAAGGGATAGAGTAAATCTACAGTAGTACATCGGAATCCAATACTGATCTCCCAGGAAACGCTCAAAGCAAGCCACAAACAATGAAAAGATTTACTCTTCTAGTACTTAAGTCGGCATTGTGCCTTTTTTATTAAAACCCGACGCAATTTCTGTGTTTCTTCATCTATGTGAAGGTCCAAGGGATAGAGTAATGCTGCAGTAGTGCATCGGAATCTAGTACTGATCCCCCAGGAAACGCTCAAAGCAAACCACAAACAAAGAGAAGATTTACTCTTCTTGTACTTAAGTCGGCATTGTGCCTTTTGTATTGAATCCCGACGAAATATCTGTGTTTCATCGTAAATGTGAATGTCCAAGGGATAGAATAAAGCTGCAATAGTGCATCGGAATCTAATACTTATCTCCAAGGAAACCATAAAACCAACCCACAAACAATGAGAAGATTTACTCTTCTTGTACTTAAGTCAGCTTTGTGTCTTTTGTATTGAATCCCGACGCAATTTCTGTGTTTCATCGTGAATGTGAAGATCCACGGGATAGATTTAAGCTGCAGTAATGCATCGGAATCTGATACTGATCTCCCAGGAAACGTTCAAAGCAAACTAGAAACAATGAGAGGATTTAATCTTCTTGTACTTAAGTCGGCACAGTGCGTCTTGTATTAAATCCCTACGCAATTTCTGTGTTTCATCGTCAATGTGAAGGTCCAAGGGATAGATTAAAGCTGCAGTAGTGCATCGCAATCTAATACTGATCTCCCAGGATACGCTCAAAGCAAACCACAAAGAATAACAAGATTTACTCCTCTTGTGCTTATGTCGGCTTTGTTCCTTTTATATTAAATACCAACGCAATTTCCATGCGTCATCGTCAATGTGAAGATACAAGGGATTGGGTAAAGCTGCCGTAGTGCATGGGAATCTAATACTGATCCCCCAGGAAACGCTCGAAGCAAACCACAAACAGAAAGAAGATTAACACTTCTTGTACTTAAGACGACATTGTGCCTTTAGTATTAAATCTCGACGCAATTTCTGTGCTTCATCGTGAATGTGAAGATCCAAGGGATAGAGTAAAGCTGCAGTAGTGCATCGGAATCCAATACTGATGCCCCAGGAAACGCTCAAAGCAAACCAGAAACAATGAGAAGATTTACTCTTCGAGTACTTAAGTTGGCATTGTGCCTTTTGTATTAAATCACGACTCAATTACTGTGTTTCTTCGTCAATGTGAAAGTTGAAGGGATAGAGTAAAGCTGCAGTTGTGCATCGGAATTTAATACTTTTCTCCCACGAAACACTCAAACCAAATCACAAACAATGAGAAGATCTACTCTTCTTGTACTTAAGTCGGCATTGTGTCTTTTTGTAATAAATCCCGACGCAATTACTGTGTTTCATCGTCAATGTGAAAGTCGAAGGGATAGAGTAAAGCTGCAGTAGTGCATCGGAACCTAATGCTGATCTCCCAGGAAACGTTCAAAGCAAACCAAAAACAAGAAGAAGATTTACTCTTATTGTACTTAAGTCGGCATTGTGCCTTTTGTATTAAATCCCTACGCAATTTCTGTGTTTCATCGTCAATGTGAAGGTCCACGGGATAGATTTAAGCTGCAGTAATGCATCGGAATCTGATACTGATCTCCCAGGAAACGTTCAAAGCAAACTAGAAACAATGAGAGGATTTAATCTTCTTGTACTTAAGTCGGCACAGTGCGTCTTGTATTAAATCCCTACGCAATTTCTGTGTTTCATCGTCAATGTGAAGGTCCAAGGGATAGAGTAAATCTGCAGTAGTGCATCGGTATCTAATACTGATCTCCCAGGAAACGCTCAAAGCAAACCACAAACAATGAGAAGATTTACTCCTCTTGTACTTAAGACGGCATGGTGCCTATTGTATTAAATCCCGACGCTATTTCTATGTTTCATCGTCAATTTGAAGGTCCAAGGTAAGAGTAAAGCTGCAGTAGTGCATCGCTATCTATTACTGATAACCCAGGAAACGTTCAAATCAAACCACAAACCATGCTAAGATTTACTGTTCTTGTACTTAAGTCGGCATTGTGCCTTTTGTATTAAATCCCGACGCAGTTCTTGTGTTTCATCGTCAATGTGAAGGTCCTACGGATAGAGTAAAGCTGCAGTAGTGCATCGGAATCTAATACTGATCTCCCAGGAAATGTACAGAGCTAACCAGAAACAATGAGATGATTTACGCTTCTTGTACTTAAGTCGGCATTGTGCATTTTCTATTAAATCCCTACACAGTTTCTGTGTTTCATCGTCAGTGTGAAAGGCCAAGGGATAGAGTAAATCTACAGTAGTACATCGGAATCCAATACTGATCTCCCAGGAAACGCTCAAAGCAAGCCACAAACAATGAAAAGATTTACTCTTCTAGTACTTAAGTCGGCATTGTGCCTTTTTTATTAAAACCCGACGCAATTTCTGTGTTTCTTCATCTATGTGAAGGTCCAAGGGATAGAGTAATGCTGCAGTAGTGCATCGGAATCTAGTACTGATCCCCCAGGAAACGCACAAAGCAAACCACAAACACTGAGTAGATTTACTCTTCTTGTACTTATGTCGACATTGTGCCTATAGTATTAAATCCCGACGCAATTTCTGAGTTTCATGGTCATTGTGAAAGTCCAATGGATAGAGTAAAGCTGCAGTAGTGCATTGGATTCAAATACTGATCTCCCAGGAAACGCTCAAGGCAAACCAGAAACAATGAGGTGATTTACTCTTCTTGTACTTAAGCCGGCATTTTGCTTTTTCTATTAAATCCCTACGCAATTTCTGTGTTTCATCATCATTGAGAAGGTCCAAGGGATACAGTAAAGCTGCAGTAGTGCATCGGAATCTAGTACTGATCTGCCAGGAATCATTCAAAGCAAACCACAAACAATGAGAAGATTTACTCTTCGTGTAATTAAGTTGGAATTGTGCTTTTTGTATTGATTCCCAACGCAATTTCTGTGTTTCATCGTCAATGTGAAGGTCCAAGGGGATAGAGTAAAGCAGCAGTAGTGCACCGGAATCTAATACTTATCTACCAGGAAACGCTCAAACTAAACCACAAACAATGAGAAGAATTACTCTCCTTGTACTGAAGTCGGCTTTTTGCCTTTTGTATTAAATCCCGACGCAACTTCTGTGTTTCATCGTCAATGTGAAGATCCAATGGATAGAGTAAATCTGCCGTAGTGCATCGGAATCTAATACTGATCTCCCAGGAAACGCTCAAAGCTAAGCACAAACAATGAGATGATTAACTCTTCTTGCACATATGTCGGCATTGTGCCTTTTGTATTATGTCCCGACGCATTTTCTGTGTTTCATCGTCAATGAGAATGTCCAAGGGATAGATTAAAACTGCAATAGTGCATCGGAATCTCGTATTGATCCCCCAGGAAACGCTCAAAGCAAACCACAAACAAAGAGAAGATTTACTCTACTTGTTCTTAAGTCATCATTGTGCCTTTTGTACTAAATCCCGACGCTATTTCTGTGTTTAATCGGCAATTTGAAGGTCCAAGGGGTAGAGTAAAGCTGCAGTAGTGCATCGGTATCTAATACTGATCTCCAAGGAAACGCTCAAAGCAACCACAAACAATGAGAGGATTTACTCTTCTTGTACTTAAGTCGGCATTGTGCCTTTTGTATACATCCCTACGCAATTTCTATGTTTCATCGTCAATGTGAAGGTCCAAGGGGTAGATTAAAGCTGCAGTAGTGCATCGCAATCTAATACTGATCTCCCAGGATACGCTCAAAGCAAACCACAAAGAATAACAAGATTTACTCCTCTTGTGCTTATGTCGGCTTTGTTCCTTTTATATTAAATACCAACGCAATTTCCGTGCGTCATCGTCAATGTGAAGATACAAGGGATTGGGTAAAGCTGCCGTAGTGCATGGGAATCTAATACTGATCCCCCAGGAAACGCTCGAAGCAAACCACAAACAGAAAGAAGATTAACACTTCTTGTACTTAAGACGACATTGTGCCTTTAGTATTAAATCTCGACGCAATTTCTGTGCTTCATCGTGAATGTGAAGATCCAAGGGATTGAGTAAAGCTGCAGTAGTGCATCGGAATCCAATACTGATGCCCCAGGAAACGCTCAAATCAAACCAGAAACAATGAGAAGATTTACTCTTCGAGTACTTAAGTTGGCATTGTGCCTTTTGTATTAAATCACGACTCAATTACTGTGTTTCTTCGTCAATGTGAAAGTTGAAGGGATAGAGTAAAGCTGCAGTTGTGCATCGGAATTTAATACTTTTCTCCCACGAAACACTCAAACCAAATCACAAACAATCAGAAGATCTACTCTTCTTGTACTTAAGTCGGCATTGTGTCTTTTTGTAATAAATCCCGACGCAATTACTGTGTTTCATCGTCAATGTGAAAGTCGAAGGGATAGAGTAAAGCTGCAGTAGTGCATCGGGACCTAATGCTGATCTCCCAGGAAACGTTCAAAGCAAACCAAAAACAAGAAGAAGATTTACTCTTATTGTACTTAAGTCGGCATTGTGCCTTTTGTATTAAATCCCTACGCAATTTCTGTGTTTCATCGTCAATGTGAAGGTCCACGGGATAGATTTAAGCTGCAGTAATGCATCGGAATCTGATACTGATCTCCCAGGAAACGTTCAAAGCAAACTAGAAACAATGAGAGGATTTAATCTTCTTGTACTTAAGTCGCCACAGTGCGTCTTGTATTAAATCCCTACGCAATTTCTGTGTTTCATCGTCAATGTGAAGGTCCAAGGGATAGAGTAAATCTGCAGTAGTGCAACGGTATCTAATACTGATCTCCCAGGAAACGCTCAAAGCAAACCACAAACAATGAGAAGATTTACTCCTCTTATACTTAAGACGGCATGGTGCCTATTGTATTAAATCCCGACGCTATTTCTATGTTTCATCGTCAATTTGAAGGTCCAAGGTAAGAGTAAAGCTGCAGTAGTGCATCGCTATCTATTACTGATAACCCAGGAAACGTTCAAATCAAACCACAAACCATGCTAAGATTTACTGTTCTTGTACTTAAGTCGGCATTGTGCCTTTTGTATTAAATCCCGACGCAGTTCTTGTGTTTCATCGTCAATGTGAAGGTCCTACGGATAGAGTAAAGCTGCAGTAGTGCATCGGAATCTAATACTGATCTCCCAGGAAATGTACAGAGCTAACCAGAAACAATGAGATGATTTACGCTTCTTGTACTTAAGTCGGCATTGTGCATTTTCTATTAAATCCCTACACAGTTTCTGTGTTTCATCGTCAGTGTGAAAGGCCAAGGGATAGAGTAAATCTACAGTAGTACATCGGAATCCTATACTGATCTCCCTGGAAACGCTCAAAGCAAGCCACAAACAATGAAAAGATTTACTCTTCTAGTACTTAAGTCGGCATTGTGCCTTTTTTATTAAAACCCGACGCAATTTCTGTGTTTCTTCATCTATGTGAAGGTCCAAGGGATAGAGTAATGCTGCAGTAGTGCATCGGAATCTAGTACTGATCCCCCAGGAAACGCTCAAAGCAAACCACAAACAAAGAGAAGATTTACTCTTCTTGTACTTAAGTCGGCATTGTGCCTTTTGTATTGAATCCCGACGAAATATCTGTGTTTCATCGTAAATGTGAATGTCCAAGGGATAGAATAAAGCTGCAATAGTGCATCGGAATCTAATACTTATCTCCAAGGAAACCATAAAACCAACCCACAAACAATGAGAAGATTTACTCTTCTTGTACTTAAGTCAGCTTTGTGTCTTTTGTATTGAATCCCGACGCAATTTCTGTGTTTCATCGTGAATGTGAAGATCCAAGGGAAAGAGTAATGCTGCCGTAGTGCATCGGAATCTTATACTGATCCCCCAGGAAACGCACAAAGCAAACCACAAACACTGAGTAGATTTACTCTTCTAGTACTTATGTCGACATTGTGCCTATAGTATTAAATCCCGACGCAATTTCTGAGTTTCATGGTCATTGTGAAAGTCCAATGGATAGAGTAAAGCTGCAGTAGTGCATTGGATTCAAATACTGATCTCCCAGGAAACGCTCAAGGCAAACCAGAAACAATGAGATGATTTACTCTTCTTGTACTTAAGCCGGCATTTTGCTTTTTCTATTAAATCCCTACGCAATTTCTGTGTTTCATCATCATTGAGAAGGTCCAAGGGATACAGTAAAGCTGCAGTAGTGCATCGGAATCTAGTACTGATCTGCCAGGAATCATTCAAAGCAAACCACAAACAATGAGAAGATTTACTCTTCGTGTAATTAAGTTGGAATTGTGCTTTTTGTATTGATTCCCAACGCAATTTCTGTGTTTCATCGTCAATGTGAAGGTCCAAGGGGATAGAGTAAAGCAGCAGTAGTGCACCGGAATCTAATACTTATCTACCAGGAAACGCTCAAACTAAACCACAAACAATGAGAAGAATTACTCTCCTTGTACTGAAGTCGGCTTTTTGCCTTTTGTATTAAATCCCGACGCAACTTCTGTGTTTCATCGTCAATGTGAAGATCCAATGGATAGAGTAAATCTGCCGTAGTGCATCGGAATCTAATACTGATCTCCCAGGAAACGCTTAAAGCAAAGCACAAACAATGAGATGATTAACTCTTCTTGCACATATGTCGGCATTGTGCCTTTTGTATTATGTCCCGACGCATTTTCTGTGTTTCATCGTCAATGAGAATGTCCAAGGGATAGATTAAAACTGCAATAGTGCATCGGAATCTCGTATCGATCCCCCAGGAAACGCTCAAAGCAAACCACAAACAAAGAGAAGATTTACTCTACTTGTTCTTAAGTCATCATTGTGCCTTTTGTACTAAATCCCGACGCTAATTCTGTGTTTAATCGGCAATTTGAAGGTCCAAGGGGTAGAGTAAAGCTGCAGTAGTGCATCGGTATCTAATACTGATCTCCAAGGAAACGCTCGAAGCAACCACAAACAATGAGAGGATTTACTCTTCTTGTACTTAAGTCGGCATTGTGCCTTTTGTATACATCCCTACGCAATTTCTGTGTTTCATCGTCAATGTGAAGGTCCAAGGGATAGATTAAAGCTGCAGTAGTGCATCGCAATCTAATACTGATCTCCCAGGATACGCTCAAAGCAAACCACAAAGAATAACAAGATTTACTCCTCTTGTGCTTATGTCGGCTTTGTTCCTTTTATATTAAATACCAACGCAATTTCCGTGCGTCATCGTCAATGTGAAGATACAAGGGATTGGGTAAAGCTGCCGTAGTGCATGGGAATCTAATACTGATCCCCCAGGAAACGCTCGAAGCAAACCACAAACAGAAAGAAGATTAACACTTCTTGTACTTAAGACGACATTGTGCCTTTAGTATTAAATCTCGACGCAATTTCTGTGCTTCATCGTGAATGTGAAGATCCAAGGGATAGAGTAAAGCTGCAGTAGTGCATCGGAATCTAATACTGATGCCCCAGGAAACGCTCAAAGCAAACCAGAAACAATGAGAAGATTTACTCTTCGAGTACTTAAGTTGGCATTGTGCCTTTTGTATTAAATCACGACTCAATTACTGTGTTTCTTCGTCAATGTGAAAGTTGAAGGGATAGAGTAAAGCTGCAGTTGTGCATCGGAATTTAATACTTTTCTCCCACGAAACACTCAAACCAAATCACAAACAATGAGAAGATCTACTCTTCTTGTACTTAAGTCGGCGTCATGTCTTTTTGTAATAAATCCCGACGCAATTACTGTGTTTCATCGTCAATGTGAAAGTCGAAGGGATAGTGAAAAGCTGCAGTAGTGCACCGGAACTTAATACTGATCTCCAAGGAAACGTTCAAAGCAAACCAAAAACAAACAGAAGATTTACTTTTATTGTACTTAAGTCGGCATTGTGCGTTTTGTATTAGATCCCTTCGCCATATCTGTGTTTCATCGTCAATTTGAAGGTCCAAGGGGCTAGAGTAAACCTGCAGAAGTGCATCGGAATCTGATACTGATGTCCCAGGAAACGCTCAAAGCAAACCAGAAACAATGAGAAGATTTACTCTTCGAGTACTTAAGTTGGCATTGTGCCTTTTGTATTAAATCACGACTCAATTACTGTGTTTCTTCGTCAATGTGAAAGTTGAAGGGATAGAGTAAAGCTGCAGTAGTGCATCGGAACTTAATACTGATTTCCCAGGAAACGCTCAAAGCAAACCACAAACAACGAAAAGATTTACTCTCCTAGTACTTTAGTCGGCATTGTGCATTGTGAATTCAATCCCCACGCAATTTCTGTGTTTTAACGTCAATGTGAAGGCCCAAGGGATACAGTAAAGCTGCAGTAGTGCATCGGAATCTAATTCTGATCCCCCAGGAAACACTCAAAGCAAACCACAAGCAATTAGAAGATTTTCTCTTTCTTTACTTAAGTCAGCATTGTGCCTTTTGTATTAAATCCCGACGCAATTTCTGTGTTTCATCATTAATGTGAAGGGTAAAGGGATAGATTAGTACGGCAGTAGTGCATCGGAATCTAATACTGATCTCCCAGGAAACGCTCAAAGCAATCCACCAACAATGAGAAGATTTACACCTCTTGTACTTAATTCGGAATTGTGCCCTTTGTATTAAATCCCGAAGCAATTTCTGTGTTTCATCGTCAATGTGAAGGTCCAAGGGATACAGTAAAGCTGCAGTAGTGCATCGGAATCTAAATCTGATCCCCAGGAAACGCTCAAAGCAAACCAACAACAATGAGAAGATTTTCTCTTGCTGTACTTAAGCCAGCATTGTGCCTTTTGTATTAAATCCCTTCGCAATATCCTTGTTTCATCGTCAATGTGAAGGTTGAAGGGATAGAGCAAAGCTGCAGTAGTCATCTGAACCTAATACTGATGTGTCAGGTAACGTTCAAAGCAAACCACAAACAATGAGAAGATTTACTCTTCTTCTACATAAGTCGGCAATGTGCCCTATGTATTAAATCCCGACGCAATTTCTGTATATCATCGGCAATATGAAGCTCCAAGTGATAGTGTAAAGCTGGAGTAGTGCATCGGAAATTAATACTGATCTCCCAGGAAACGCTCAAAGCAAACCAGAAACCATGAGAAGATTTACTCTTCTTGTACACAAGTCGCCTTTGTGCCATTTGTATTATTTCACGACGCAAATTCTGTGTTTCATCGTCAATGTGAAGAACCAAGGGATAGAGTAAAGCTGCCGTAGTGCATCGAAATCTAATAATGATCCCTCAGGAAACCCTGAAAGCAAACCACAAACTATGAGAAGATTTACTCTTCATGTACTTAAGTCGACTTTGTGCCTTTAGTATTAAATCTCGAAACAAATTCTGTGTTTCATGTTCAATGTGAAGGTCCAATGGATACAGTAAAGCTGCAGTAGTGCATCGGAATGTAATACTCATCTTCCAGGAACGCTCAAAGCAAACCAGAAACAATGAGATGATTTACTCTTCTTGTACTTAAGTCGGCATTGTGCCTTTTCTATTAAATCCCTACGCAATATCTGTGTTTCATCGTCAATGTGAAGGTCCACGGGATAGAGTAAAGCTGCAGTAGCACATCGGAATCTAATACTGATCTCCAAGGAAAGGCTCAATGCCAACCAGAAACAATGAGAAGATTAACTCTTCTTGTACATAAGTCGGCATTGTGCCTTTTGTATTAAATCCCGACGCAATTTCTGCGTCTCATCGTCAATGTGGAGGTCTAAGGGATAGAGTAAATCTGCAGTAGTGCATCGCAATCTATAACTGATCTCCCAGGAAACGCTCAAAGCAAACCAGAAACATTGAGAAGATTTCATCTTCTAGCAGGTCAGTCGGCACTGTGCCATTTCTATTAATTCCCGACGCAATTTCTGTGTTTCATCGTCAAAGTGGAGGTCCGAGGTATAAAGTAAAGCTGCAGTAGTGCATCGGAATCTATTACTGATCCCCGGAAACTCTCAAAGCAAACCAAAAACAATGAGAAAATTTGCTCTTCTTTTACTTAAGTCGCATTGTGCCTTTCGTATTAAATCCCGACGCAATTTCTTTGTTTCGTCGTCAATGTGAAGGTCCAAGGGATAGAGTAAATCTGCGGTAGTGCATCGGTATCTAATACTGATCTCCCAGGAAACACTCAAAGCAAACCACAAACAATGAGAAGATTTACTCTTCTTGTACTTATGTCAGCATTGAGCCTTTTGTGTTAAATCCCGACGCTATTTCTATGTTTCATCGTCAATATGAATTTCCAAGGGATAGACTAAAGCTGCAGTAGTGCATCGGTATCTAATACTGATCTCCCAGGAAACGCCCAAACCAAACCACAAACGATGAGAAGATTTACTCTTCTTGTACTTTAGTCGGCTTTGTGCCATTTGTATTAAATCCCGACGCAATTTCTGTGTTTCATTGTCAATGTGCAGGTCCAAGGGATAGAGTAAATCTGCAGTAGTCCATCGGAATCTGATACTGATCTCCCAGGAAACGCTCAAAGCAAACCACAAGCAATGAAAAGATTTTCTCTTCTAGTACTTAAGTCGGCATTGTGCCATTTGTATTAAATCCCGACGCTATTTCTGTGTTTCATCGTCAATGTGGAGGTCCGAGGGATAAAGTAAAACTGCAGTAGTGCATCGGAATCTAATACCGTTCCCTGGAACTCTCAAAGCAAACCACAAACAATGAGAAAATTTGCTCTTCTTGTTCTTAAGTCGCATTGTGCCTTTCGTATTAAATCCCGACGCAATTTCTGTGTTTCATCGTCAATGTGAAGGTCCTAGTGGTGCATCGGAATCTAATACTGATCTCCCAGGAAACGTTCAAAGTAAACCACAAACAATGAGAAGATATACTCTTCTTATACTTAAGTCGGCACTGTGCATTTTGTATTAAATCCCGACGCAATTTCTGTGTTTCATCCTGAATGTGAAGGTCCAATGGGTAGAGTAAAGCTGCAGTAGCGCATCGGAATCTAACACTTTTCTGCCAGGAAACAATCAAACCAAATCACAAACAATGAGATGATCTACTATTCTGGTACTTAAGTCTGCATTGTGCATTTTTGTATTATATCCCTACGCAATTACTGTGTTTCATCGTCAATGTGAAGGTCCAATAGATAGAGTAAAGCTGCAGTATTGCATCGGAATCAAATACTTATCTCCCAGGATACGCTCAAAGCAAACCAGAAACATTGGGAAGATTTAATCATTTTTGCAGTTAAGTCGACATTGTTCCTTTTGTATTAAATCCCGAAGCAATTTCTGTGTTACACCGTCAATGTGAAGGTCCAAGGGATAGTGTAAATCTGCAGTAGTGCATCAGAATCTAATACTGATCTTCCAGGAAACGCTCAAGGCAAACCACAAACAATGAGAAGATTTACACTTCTTGTACTTAATTCGGAATTGTTCCTTTTGCATTAAATCCCGACGCAATTTCTGTGTTTCATCGTTAATGTGAAGGTTGAAGGGACAGAGTAAAGCTGCAGTAGCACATCGGAATCTAATACTGATCTCCAAGGAAACGCCCAAAGCGAACCAGAAACAATGAGAAGATTAACTCTTCTTGTACATAAGTCGGCATTGTACCTTTTGTATTAAATCCCGACGCAATCTCTGTGTCTTTTTGTCAATGTGGAGGTCTAAGTGATAAAGTAAAGCTGCAGTAGTGCATCGCAAACTCTTCTTGTACGTAAGTCGGCATTGTGCGTTTTGTATTAAATCCCGACGCAATCTCTGTGTCTTTTTGTCAATGTGGAGGTCTAAGGGATAAAGTAAAGCTGCAGTAGTGCATCGCAATCTAATACTGATCTCCCAGGAAACGCTCAAAGCAAACCAGAAACATTGGGAAGATTTACTCTTCTTGCAGTTACGTCGACATTGTGCCTTTACTATTAAATCCCGACGAAATCTCTGTGTTTCATCGTCAATGTGAAGGTCCAAGGGATAGAGTAAAGCTGCAGTAGTACATCGGAATCTGATACTGATCTCCCAGGAAACGCTCAAAGCAAACCAGAAAAATGAGAAGATTTACTCTTCTTGTACTTAAGTCGGCATTGTGCCTTTTGCAATAAATCCTGACGCAATTTCTGTGTTTCATCGTCAATGTGGATGTCCGTGGGATAATGTAAAGCAGCAGTAGTGCATCGGAATCTAGTACTGATCCCCCAGGAAACTCTCAAAGCAAACCACAAACAATGAGAAAATTTACTCATCTTGTAAATGTCGCATTGTGCCTTTCGTATTAAATCCCGCGCAATTTCTGTGTCTCATCGTCAATGTGAAGGTTCAAGGGATAGATTAAATCTGCAGTCGTGCATCGGAATCTATTACTGATCTCCCAGGAAACGCTCAAAGTAAACCACAAACAATGAGAAGATATACTCTTCTTGTACTTATGTCGACATTGTGCATTTTGTATTGAATCCGGTCGCAATTTCTGTGTTTCACCGTCAATGTGAAGGTCTAAGGGATAGAGTAAAGCTGCAATAGTGCATCGCAATCTAATACTGATCTCCCAGGAATCGCTCAAAGCAAACCAGAGACATTGAGAAGATATAGTCTTCTTGCAGTTAAGTCGACATTGTGCCTTTAGTATTAAATCCCGACGAAATCTCTGTGTTTCATCATCAATGTGAAGGTCCAGGGGATAGAGTAAAGCTGCAGTAGCACATCGGAATCTAATACTGATCTCTAAGGAAACGTTTAAGGCGATCCAGAAGCAATGAGAAGATTAACTCTTCTTGTACTTAAGTCGGCATTGTGCCTTTTGTATTACATCCCGACGCAATTTCTGTGTCTCATCGTCAATGTGGAGGTCTACGGGATAGAGTAAAGCTGCAGTAGTGCATCGCAATCTAATTCTTATCTCCCAGGAAACGCTCAAACCAAACCACAAACCATGAGAAGATTTTACTCTCTTGTACTTAAGTCAGCTTTGTGCCTTTTGTATTAAATCCCGACGCAACTTCTGTGTTTAATCGTCAATGACTAGGTCCAAGGGATAGAGTAAAGCTGCAGTAGTGCATCCGAATCTAGTACTGATCTCCCAGGAAACGATCAAAGCAAACCACAAGCGATAAGAAGAATTACTCTTCTTGTTCTTAAGTCGGCATTATGCCATTTGTATTAAATCCCGACGCAATTTCAGTGTTTCATCGTCAATGTGAACGTCCATGGGATAGAGTAAAGCTGCAGTAGTGCATCGGAATCTAATACTGATATCCCAGGCAACACTCAAAGGAAACCAGAAACAATAAGAAGAATTACTCATCTTGTACTTAAGTCGGCATTGTGCCTTTTTTATTAAATACAGACGGAATTTCTGTGTTTCATCGTCAATAAGAAGGTCCAAGGGATAGAATAAAGCTGCAGTAGTGCATCGGAATCTAGTATTGATCTTCCAGGAAACGCTCAAAACAGACCACAAACAATGAGAAGATTAACTCTTCTTGTAATTGAGTCGGCATTGTGCCTTTGTATTAATTCCCGACGCAATTTCAGTGTTTCATCGCCAATGATGATGTCCCAGGGGTAGAGTGAAGCTGCAGTAGTGCAACGGAATCTACTACCGATCTCCCAGGAAACGCTCAAAGCAAACCGGAAACATTGGGAAGATTTACTCATCTTGCAGTTAAGTCGACATTGTGCCTTTTGTATTAAATCCCGACGCAATTTCTGTGTTTCATCGTCAATATGAAGGTCCAAGGGATAGAGTAAAGCTGGAGTAGTGCATCGGAAACTAATACTGATCTCCCAGGAAACGCTCAAAGCAAACCAGAAAAATGAGGAGATTTACTCTTCCTGTACTTAAGTCGGCATTGTGCCATTTGTATTAAATCCCGACGCAATTTCTGTGTTTCATCGTTAATGTGGAAGTCCGAGGGATAAAGTAAAGCTGCAGTAGTGCATCGGAATATAATACTGATCCCCCAGGAAACTCTCAAAGCAAACCACAAACAATGAGAAAATTTACTCTTCTTGTACGTATGTAGGTATTATGCCTTTTTTTATTAAATCCCGACGCAATATCTGAGTTTCATTGTCAATGTGAAGGTCAAAGGGATAGAGTAAATCTGCAGTAGTGCATCGGAATCTAATACTGATCTCCCAGGAAACGCTCAAAGCCAACCAGAAACAATGAGAAGATTTACTCTTGTTGAACTTAAGTCGGCATTGTGCCTTTTGTATTAAATCCCGACGCAATTTCTGTGATTCATCATCAATGTGGAGGTCCAAGGGATAAAGTAAAGCTGCAGTAGTCCATCGGAGTCTAATACTGATCCCCCAGGAAACTCTCAAAGCAAACCACAATGAGTAAATTTACTCTCCTTGTACATAAGTCACATTGTGCCTTTCGTATTAAATCCCGACGCAATATCTGTGTTTCATCGTCAATGTGAACGTCCAAGGGATAGAGTAAATCTGCAGTAGTGCATCGGAACCTAATACTGATCTCCCAGGAAACGCTCAAAGCCAACTAGAAACAATGAGAAGATTTAATCTAGTTGAACTTAAGTCGGCATTGAGCCTTTTGTATTAAATCACGACGCAATTCCTGTGTTTCATCGTCAATGTGAAGGTCCAAGGGATAGAGTAAATCTGGAGTATTGCATCGGAATGTAATACTGATCTCCCAGGAAACGCTCAAAGCAAACCACTAACAATGAGAAGATTTACTCTTCTTGTACTTAAGTTTGCATTGTGCATTTTGTATTAAATCCCGACTGAATTTGTGTATTTCATCGTCAACGTTTAGGTCTAAGGGATAGAGTAAAGCTGCAGTAGTGCATCGGAATCTAATACTGATATCGCAGGAAACGCTCAAAGCAAACCACAAACAATGAGAAGTCTTACTCTTCTTGTACTTAAGTCGGCATTGTGCCATTTGTAATAAGTCCCGACGCAATTTCTGTGCTTCATCGTCAATGGGAAGGTCCACGGTATAGAGTTAAGCTGCAGTAGTGCATCTCAATCTAATACTGCTCTCCCAGGAACGCTCAAAGCAAACCACAAACAATGAGAAGTTTTACTCTTCTTGTACTTAATTCTGCATTGTGCTTTTTGAATTAAATCCCGACGCAATTTCTGTGATTCATTGTCAATGTGAAGGTCCAGCGGATAGTGTAAAGTTGCAATAGTGCATCGGAATCTAGTACTGATCTCCCAGGAAACGCTCCAAGCAGACCACAGACAATGTGAAGATTTACTCTCCTTGTACTTAAGTCGGCATTGTGCCGTTTGTATTAAATCCCGACGCAATATCAGTGTTTCATCGACAATGTGAAAGTCCAAGGGATATAGTAAAGCTGCAGTTGTGCATCGGAATCTAACACTGATCTCCCAGGAAACGCTCAAAGCAAACCACAAACAATGAGAAGATTTACTCTGCTTGCACTTAAGTCGGCATTGTGCCTTTTTTATTTAATCCCGACGAAACTTCTGTGTTTCATCGTCAATGTTAAAGTCCAAGGGATAGAGTAAAGCTGCAGTAGTGCATCGGAATCTAATACTGATCTCCCAGGAATTTCTCAAAGCAAAGCAGAAACAACATAAAGAATTACTCTTCTTGTACTTAAGTCGGCATTGTGAATGTAGTATTAAATCCCGACGCAATACCTGTGTTTCATCGTCAATGTGAAGGTCCAAGGGATAGAGTAAATCTTCAGTAGTACATCAGAATCTTATACTGATCTCCCAGGAAACGCTCAAAGCAAACCACTAACAATGAGAATATATACTCTTCTTGTACATATGTCGGCATTGTGCCTTTTGTATTATATCCTGACGCTATTTCTCTGTTTCATTGTGAATTTGAAGGTCCAATGGATCGAGTAAAGCTGCATTAGTGCATCGGAATCTAATACTGATCGCCCAGGAAACGCTCAAAGCAAACCACAATCAATATTAAGATTTACTGTTCTTGCCTTAAGTCGGAATTGTGCCTTTTGTATTAAATCCCGACGTAATTTCTGTGTTTCATTGTCTATGTGAAGGTGCAAGGGATAGAGTAAAGCTGCAGTAGTGCATCGAAATCTAATACTGATCTACCAGGAAACGCTCAAAGCAAACCACAAACAATATTAAGATTTACTGTTCTTGCCTTAAGTCGGAATTGTGCCTTTTGTATTAAATCCCGACGCAATTTCTGTGTTTCATCGTCAATGTGAAAGACCAAGAGATAGAGTACTGCTGCAGTAGTGCATCGGAATCTAATACAGATCTCCAAGGAAACACTCAAAGCAAACCTCAATCAATGAGAAGATTTACTCTCTCCTTTACTTAAGTCAGCATTGTGCCTTTTGTATTAAAACCCGACGCAATATCTGTGTTTCATCATCAATGTGAAGGTCCACAGTATGGAGTAAAGCTGCAGTAGTGCATCGGAATCTAATACTGATCTCCCAGGAAACGCTCAAAGCAAACCACAATCAATGAGAAGATTTACTCTTCTTGTAGTTGCATCGGCATTCTGCCTTTTGTATTAATTCCCGACGCAATTTCTATGTTTCATCGTGAATGTGAAGGTCCAAAGGATTGACTAAAGATTTATTAGTGCATCGGAATCTAGTACAGATTTCCCAGGAAACGCACAATGCAAACCACAAACAATGAGAAGATTTACTCTTCTTCTACTTAAGTCGGCATTGTGCCTTTAGTATTAAATCCCGAGGCGATTTCTGTGTTTCATCGTCAATGTGAAGGTCCAAGGGATAGAGTAAACCTGCAGTAGTGCATCGGAATGTAATACCTATCCCCCAGGAAACGCTCAAAGCAAACCACAAACAATGAGAAGATTTACTCTTCTCGTACTTAAGTCGGATTTGTGCCTTTTGAATTAAATCCCGACGCAATTTCTGTGATTCATCGTCAATGTGAAGGTCCAAAGGAGAGTGTAAATTTGCAGTAGTGCATCGGAATCTAATACTGATCTCCCGGGAAATGCTCAAAGCAAACCAAATATAATGAGAAGATTTACTCCTCTTGTACTTAAGTCGGCATTGCGCTTTTTGTACTAAACCCCGACGGAATTTCTGTCTTTCATCGTCAATCTGAAGGTCCAAGGTGTAGAGTAAAGCTCCAGTATTGCATCGGAATCTAATACTGATCTCCCGGGAAATGATCAAAGCAAACCACAAATAATGAGAAGATTTACTCCTCTTGTACTTAAGTCGGCATTGTGCTTTTTGTACTAAACCCCAACGCAATTTCTGTCTTTCATCGTCAATTTGAAGGTCCAAGGTGTAGAGTAAAGCTCCAGTATTGCATGGGAATCTAATACTAATCTCCCATGAAACGCTCAAAGAAAACCAGAAACAATGAGAAGATGTACTCTTCTTGTACTTATGTCGGCATTGTGCCTTTTGAATTAAATCCCGACGCAATTTATGTGTTTCATCGTCAATGTGAAGGTCCAAGGGATAGAGTAAAGCTGCAGAAGTGCATCGGAAACTAATACTGATCTCCGAGACACTCTCAAAGCAAACCACAAACAATGAGAAGATTTACTCTTCGTGTACTCGAGTCGGCAATGTGCCTTTTGTATTAAATCACGACGCAATTTATGTGATTCATCGTCAATGTGAAGATCCAAGGGCTGGAGTAAAGCTGTGGTAGGGCATCGCAATCTAGTAGCGATCTCCCAGGGAACGCTCAAAGCAGACCACAAACAATGAGAAGATTTACTCTTCTTGTACTCGAGTCGGCAATGTGCCTTTTGTATTAAATCACGACGCAATTTCTGTGTTTCAACGGCAATGTGAAGGTCCAAGGGATAGAGTAAATCTACAGTATTGCATCGGAATGTAATACTGATCTCCCAGGAAACGCTCAAAGCAAACCACAAACAATGAGGCGAATTACTCTTCTTGTAATTAAGTCGGCATTGTGCCGTTTGTATTAAATCCCGAGGCAATTTCTGTGTTTCATCGTCAATATGAAGGTCCAAGAGATTGAGGAAAGCTGCAGTAGTGCAACGGAATCTAATACTGATCTCCCAGGAAACGCTCAAAGTTAACCACAAACAATGAGAAGATTTACTCTTCTTGTACTTAAGTTGGCATTGCGCATTTTGTATTAAATCCCGACGATATTTCTGTGTTTCATCGTGAATGTGATGGTCCAAGACATTGGGACAAGCTTCGGTAGTTTATCGGAAACTACAACTGATCTCCCAAAAAACGCTCGAAGCAAACCATAATCAATGAAAAGATTTACTCTTCTTGTACTAAAGTCGGCATTGTGCCTATTGTATTAAATCCCGACGCATTTTCTGTGTTTCATCGTCAATGTGAAGATCCAAGGGATTGAGTAAAGCTGCAGTTTTTCGTCTGAATCCAGTACTGGTCTCCCAGGATATGCTCAAAGCAAACCACAAACAATGAGAAGATTTACTCGTCTGATACTTTCGTCACCATTGTGCCTTTGTAATAAATCCTGACGCAATTTCTGTGTTTCATTGTCAACGTGATGGTCCAAGGGAGAGAGTAAAGCTGCATCAGTGAATTGGAATCTAAGATTGATCTCCCACGAAACACTCAAAGCTAACCACAAACAATGAGTAGATTTACTCCTCTTGTACTACAGTCGACATTGTGACTGTTGTTTTAAACCCCGGCGCTATTTCTCTGTTTCATCGACAATTTGAAGGCCTATGGGATAGAGTAAAGCTGCAGTAGTGCATCGGAATCTAATATTGATCACCAATGAAACGCTCACAGCAAATCACAAACAATGAGAAGATTTACTCTTCTTTTACTTCAGTCGGCATTGAGCCTTTTGTATAAAATCCAGACAGAATATCCGTGTTGCATCGTCAATGTCGAGGTCCAAGCGATAGAGTAAAGCTGCAGTAGTGCATCGGAATATAATACTGATCCCCCAGTAAACGCTCAAAGCAAACCACAAACAATGAGAAGATTTACTCTTCTTGTACTTAAGTCGATATTGTGCCTTTGTATTAAATCCCAACGCAATTTCTGTGTTTCATCATCAATGTGAAGGTCCAAGGGATAGAGTAAAGCTGCAGTACTGCAACGGAACCTCATACTGATCAAACAGGAAACGTTCAAATCAAACCACAAACAATGAGAAGATCTACTCTTCTTGTACTTAAGTCGGCATTCCGCCGTTTGTTTTAAATCCCGAGGCAATTTCTGTGTTACATTGTCAATGTGAAGGTCCAAGGTATAGAGTAAAGCTGGAGTAGTCCATCGGATTCTAACACTGATCTCCCAGAAAACGCTCAAAGCAAACCACAAGCAATGAGAAGATTTACTCTCCTTGTACTTAAGTCTGCATTGTGCCTTTTGTATTAATTCCCGAAGCTATTTCTGTGTTTCATCGTCAATGTGAAGGTCCAAGAGATAGAGTAAAGCAGAAGTAGTGCATAGGACTCTAATACTGAACTCCCAGGAAACGCTCAAAGCAAACCACAAACAATGTACTTAAGTAGGCATTGTGCCTTTTTCATTAAATACCGACGCAATTTCTGTGTTTCATCGTCAATGTGAAGGACAAAGGGATAGAGTAAATCTGTAGTAGTGCATCGGAATCTAAAACTTATCTCCCAGGAATCGCTGAAAGCAAACCACAAACAATGAGTGGATTTACTCTTCTTTTACTTAAGTCGGAATTGTGCCTTTTGTATCTAATCACAACGCAATTTCTGTGTTTCATCGTCAATGTGAAGGTCCAAGGGATAGAGTAGATCTGCAGTAGTGCATCGGAATCTAATACTGATCTCCCAGGAAACGCTCAAAGCAAGCCACAAACAATGAAAAGATTTACACTTCTAGTAGTTAAGTCGGCATTGTGCCTTTTTTATTACATCCCGACGCAATTTCTGTGTTTCATCGTCAATATGAAGGTCCAAGGGATAGAGTAAAGCTGCAGTTGTGCATCGGAATCTAGTACTGATCCCCCAATAACGCTCAACACAAACCACAAACAATGAGAAGATTTACTCTTCTTGTACTTAGGTCAGCATTGTGCCTTTTATGTAGAATCCCGACGCAATTTCTGTGTTTCATCGTCAATGTGAAGATCCAAGGGATAGAGCAAAGCTGCAGTAAGGGATCGGAATCTAATACTTATCTCCAAGGAAACGCGAAAACCAAACCACAAACAATGAGAAGATTTACACATATTGTACTTAAGTCGGCATTGTGCCTTTCGTATTAAATCCCGACGCAATATCTGTATTTCAATGTCAATGGGAAGGTCCAAGGGATAAAGATGCAGTAGTGCATCTCATACTAATACTGATCTCCCAGGAAACGGTTAAAGCAAACCACAAACAATGAGTAGATTTCTCCTCTTGTACTACAGTCGACATAGTGGCTCTTGTTTTAAATCCCGGCGCTATTTCTCTGTTTCATCGACAATTTGAAGGCCTTAGGGATAGAGTAAAGCTGCAGTAGTGCATCGTAATCTAATACTGATCTCCCAGGAGACGCTCAAATAAAACCACAAACAATGAGAGGATATACTCTTCTAGTACTTGAGTCGGCATCGTGCCTTTTGTATAAAATCCAGACGGAATTTCCGTGTTGCATCTTCAATGTGTAGGTATAAGCGATAGAGTAAAGCTGCAGTAGTGCATCGGAATCTAATACTGATCCCCCAGGAAACTCTCAAAGCAAACCACAAACAATGAGAAGATTTACTCTTCTTGTACTTAAGTCGATATTGTGCCTTTGTATTAAATCCCAACGCAATTTCTGTGTTTCATCGTCAATGTGAAGGTCGATGGTATAGAGTAAAGCTACAGTAGCACATATCAAACTAATACCGATCTCCCAGGAAACGGTCAAAGCAAACCACGAACAATGTAAGGATTTACTCTTCTTGTACTTAAGTCGGCATTGTGCCTTTTGTATTAAATCCCGACGCAATATCTGTGTTTCATTGTCAATGCGAAGGTCCAAGGGATAGAGTAAAGATGCAGTAGTTCATCGGAATCCAATACCGATCTCCCGGGAAACGCTCAAAGCAAACTACAAACAATGAGAAGATTTACTCTTCTTGTACTTAAGTCGGCATTGTGCCTTTTGTACTAAATCCTGACGCAATTTCTGTCTTTCAACGTCAATTTGAAGGTCCAAGGTGTAGAGTAAAGCTGCAGTATTGCATCGGATCTAAGACTCATCTCCCAGGAAACGCTCAAAGCAAACCACAAACAAAGAGAAGATTTTCTCTTCTTGTACTTAAGTCGGCATTGTGCGTTTTGTATTATACCCAGTCGCAATTTCTGTGTTTCATTATCAATGTGAAGGTCCAAGGGATAGAGTAAATCTGCAGTAGTGCATCGGAATCTAATACTTATCTCCCATGAAACGCTCAAAACCAGCCACAAACAATGAGAAGATTTACACTTCTTGTACTTAAGTTGGCATTGTGCCCTTTGTAAGTAATTCCCGACGCTATATCTGTGCCTCATCGTCAATGTGAAGATCCAAGGGATAGAGTAAAGCTGCCGTAGTGCATCGGAATCTAATACTGATCTCTCAGGAAACGCTCAAAGCAAATCTCAAACAATGAGATGATTTACTCTTCTAGTACTTAATTCGGCATCGTGCCTTTTGTATAAAATCCAGACCGAATTTCCGTGTTGCATCGTCAATGTGTAGGTATAAGCGATAGAGTAAAGCTGCAGTAGTGCATCGGAATCTAATACTGATCCCCCAGGAAACTCTCAAAGCAAACCACAAACAATGAGAAGATTTACTCTTCTTGTACTTAAGTCGATATTGTGCCTTTGTATTAAATCCCAACGCAATTTCTGTGTTTCATCGTCAATGTGAAGGTCGATGGTATAGAGTAAAGCTACAGTAGCACATATCAAACTAATACTGATCTCCCAGGAAGCGGTCAAAGCAAACTACAAACAATGAGAAGATTTACTCTTCTTGTACTTAAGTCGGCATTGTGCCTTTTGTACTAAATCCTGACGCAATTTCTGTCTTTCAACGTCAATTTGAAGGTCCAAGGTGTAGAGTAAAGCTGCAGTATTGCAGCGGAATCTAATACTCATCTCCCAGGAAACGCTCAAAGCAAACCACAAACAAAAAGAAGATTTTCTCTTCTTGTACTTAAGTCGGCATTGTGCCATTTGTATTATATCCAGTCGCAATTTCTGTGTTACATTGTCAATGTGAAGGTCCAAGGGATAGAGTAAATCTGCAGTAGTGCATCGGAATCTAATACTTATCTCCCATGAAATGCTCAAAGCAAGCCACAAACAATTAGAAGATTTACACTTCTTGTACTTAAGTTGGCATTGTGCCTTTTGTAAGAAATTCCCGACGCTATATCTGTGCCTCATCGTCAATGTGAAGATCCAAGGGATAGAGTAAAGCAGAAGTAGTGCATCGGACTCTAATACTGAACTCCCAGGAAACGCTCAAAGCAAACCACAAACAATTTACTTAAGTAGGCATTGTGCCTTTTTTATTAAATGCCGACGCAATTTCTGTGTTTCATCGTCAATGTGAAGGACAAAGGGATAGAGTAAATCTGCAGTAGTGCATCGGAATGTAAAACTTATCTCCCAGGAATCGCTGAAAGCAAACCACAAACAATGAGAGGATTTACTCTTCTTGTACTTAAGTCGGAATTGTGCCTTTTCTATCTAATCACGACGCAATTTCTGTGTTTCATCGTCAATGTGAAGGTCCAAGGGATAGAGTAGATCTGCAGTACTGCATCGGAATCTAATACTGAACTCCCAGGAAACGCTCAAAGCAAGCCACAAACAATGAATAGATTTACTCTTCTAGTAGTTAAGTCGGCATTGTGCCTTTTTTAATACATCCCGACGCAATTTCTGTGTTTCATCGTCAATGTGAAGGTCCAAGGGATAGAGTAAAGCTGCAGTTGTGCATCGGAATCTAGTACTGATCCCCCATTAACGCTCAACACAAACCACAAACAATGAGAAGATTTACTCTTCTTGTACTTAAGTCAGCATTGTGTCTTTTATATTGAATCCCGACGCAATTTCTGTGTTTCATCGTCAATGTGAAGATCCAAGGGATATTGCAAAGCTGCAGTAAGGGATCGGAATCTAATACCTATCTCCAAGGAAACGCTAAAACCAAACCACAAACAATGAGAAGATTTACTCTTCTTGTACCTAAGTCGGCATTGTGCCTTCTGTATTAAATCCAGTCGAATTTCTGTGTTTCATCGTCAATGTGAAGGTCCAAGGGATAGAGTAAATCTGCAGTAGTGCATCGGAATCTAATACTTATCTCCCAGGAAACGCTCAAAGCATGCCACAACCAATGAGAAGATTTACACTTCTTAAACTTAAGTCGGCATTGTGCGTTTTGAATTAAATCCCGACGCAATTTCTGTGTTTCATCGTCAATGTGATGGTCGATGGTATAGAGTAAAGCTACAGTAGTGCATCTCATACTAATACTGATCTCCCAGGAAACGGTTAAAGCAAACCACAAACAATGAGGAGATTTACTCTTCTTGTACTTAAGTCGGCATTGTGCCTTTCGAATTAAATCCCGACGCAATATCTGTGTTTCTTTGTCAATGTGAAGGTCCATGGGATAGAGTAAAGTTGCAGTAGTGCATCGGAATCCAATACCGATCTCCCAGGAAACGCTCAAAGCAAACTACAAACAATGAGAAGATATACTGACGCAATTTCTGTCTTTCACCGTCAATTTGAAGGTCCAAGGTGTAGAGTAAAGCTGCAGTATTGCATCGGAATCTAATACTCATCTCCCAGGAAACGCTCAAAGCAAACCACAAACAAAGAGAAGATTTTCTCTTCTACATCTACATCTACATCTATACTCCGCGAGCCACCTTACGGTGTGTGGCGGAGGGTACTTATTGTACCACTATCTGATCCCCCCTTCCCTGTTCCATTCACGAATTGTGCGTGGGAAGAACGACTGCTTGTAAGTCTCCGTATTTGCTCTAATTTCTCGGATCTTTTCGTTGTGATCATTACGCGAGATATATGTGGGCGGTAGTAATATGTTGCCCATCTCTTCCCGGAAAGTGCTCTCTCGTAATTTCGATAATAAACCTCTCCGTATTGCGTAACGCCTTTCTTGAAGTGTCCGCCACTGGAGCTTGTTCATCATCTCCATAACGCTCTCGCGCTGACTAAATGTCCCCATGACGAATCGCGCTGCTTTTCGCTGGACCATGTCTAACTCTTCTATTAATCCAACCTGGTAAGGGTCCCATACTGATGAGCAATACTCAAGAATCGGACGAACAAGCGTTTTGTAAGCTACTTCTTTCGTCGATGAGTCACATTTTCTTAGAATTCTTCCTATGAATCTCAACCTGGCGCCTGCTTTTCCCACTATTTGTTTAATGTGATCATTCCACTTCAGATCGCTCCGGATAGTAACTCCTAAGTATTTTACGGTCGTTACCGCTTCCAATGATTTACCACCTATGGCATAATCGTACTGGAATGGATTTCTGCCCCTATGTATGCGCATTATATTACATTTATCTACGTTTAGGGAAAGCTGCCAGCTGTCGCACCATGCATTAATCCTCTGCAGGTCCTCCTGGAGTACGTACGAGTCTTCTGATGTTGCTACTTTCTTGTAGACAACCGTGTCATCTGCAAATAGCCTCACGGAGCTACCAATGTTGTCAACTAAGTCATTTATGTATATTGTAAACAATAAAGGTCCTATCACGCTTCCCTGCGGTACTCCCGAAATTACCTCTACATCTGCAGATTTTGAACCGTTAAGAATGACATGTTGTGTTCTTTCTTCTAGGAAATCCTGAATCCAATCACAAACCTGGTCCGATATTCCGTAAGCTCGTATTTTTTTCACTAAACGTAAGTGCGGAACCGTATCAAATGCCTTCCTGAAGTCCAGGAATACGGCATCAATCTGCTCGCCAGTGTCTACGGCACTGTGAATTTCTTGGGCAAATAGGGCGAGCTGAGTTTCACATGATCTCTGTTTGCGGAATCCATGTTGGTTATGATGAAGGAGATTTGTATTATCTAAGAACGTCATAATACGAGAACACAAAACATGTTCCATTATTCCACAACAGATTGACGTAAGCGAAATAGGCCTATAATTATTCGCATCTGATTTATGACCCTTCTTGAAAATGGGAACGACCTGCGCTCTCTTCCAGTCGCTAGGTACTTTCCGTTCTTCCAGCGATCTACGATAAATTGCTGATAGAAAGGGGGCAAGTTCTTTAGCATAATCACTGTAGAATCTTAAGGGTATCTCGCCTGGTCCGGATGCTTTTCCGCTACTAAGTGATAGCAGTTGTTTTTCAATTCCGATATCGTTTATTTCAATATTTTCCATTTTGGCGTCCGTGCAACGGCTGAAGTCAGGGACCGTGTTACGATTTTCCGCAGTGAAACAGTTTCGGAACACTGAATTCAGTATTTCTGCCTTTCTTCGGTCGTCCTCTGTTTCGGTGCCATCGTGGTCAACGAGTGACTGAATAGGGGATTTAGATCCGCTTACCGATTTTACATATGACCAAAACTTTTTAGGGTTCTTGTTTAGATTGTTTGCCAATGTTTTATGTTCGAATTCGTTGAATGCTTCTCTCATTGCTCTCTTTACGCTCTTTTTCGCTTCGTTCAGCTTTTCCTTATCAGCTATGATTCGACTACTCTTAAACCTATGATGAAGCTTTCTTTGTTTCCGTAGTACCTTTCGTACATGATTGTTATACCACGGTGGATCTTTCCCCTCGCTTTGGACCTAAGTCGGCATTGTGCCTTCTGTATTAAATCCAGTCGCAATTTTTGTGTTTCATCGTCAATGTGAAGGTCCAAGGGATAGATTAAATCTGCAGTAGTGCATCGGAATCTAATACTTATCCCCCAGGAAACGGTCAAACCAAACCACAAACAATGAGAAGATTTCCTCTTTTTGTACATAAGTCGGCATTGTGCCTTTGTATTAGATCCCGACGCAATTTCTGTGTTTCATCGTCAATGTGAAGGTCCAAGGGATAGAGTAAAGCTGCAGTAGTGCATCGAAACCTAATACCGATCCCCCAGGAAACGCTCAAAGCAAACCACAAACAATGAGAAAATTTACTCATCTTGTACTTATATCGGCATTGTGCCTTTTTAATTAAATCCCGACGCAATTTCTGTGTTTCATCATCAATTTGAAGGTCCAAGGGATATAGTAAAGCTGCAGTAGTGCAACGGAATCTCATACTGATCACCCAGGAAACGTTCAAATCAAACGACAAACAATGAGAAGATCTACTCTTCTTGTACTTAAGCCAGCATTCCGCCGTTTGTTTTAAATCCCATGCAATTTCTGTGATTCATCGTCAATGTGAAGGTCCGAGGGATAGAGTAAAGATGCAGTAGTGCATCGGAATCTAATACTAAACTCCCAGGTAACGCTCAAAGCAAACCACAATCAATGACGAGATATACTCTTCTTGTACTTAAGTCGGCATTGTGCCTTTTGTATTAAATCCCGAGGCAATTTCTGTGTTACATTGTCAATGTGAAGGTCCAAGGTATAGAGTAAAGCTGCAGTAGTCCATCGGAATCTAATACTGATTTCCCAGGAAACGCTCAAATCAAACCACAAGCAATGAGAAGATTTAATCTCCTTGTACTTAAATCTGAAATGTGTCTTTTGTATTTATTCCCGAAGCTATTTCTGTGTTTCATCGTCAATGTGAAGGTCCAAGAGGTAGAGTAAAGCTGAAGTAGTGCTTCGGACTCTAATACTGAATTCCCAAGAAACGCTCAAAGCAAACCACAAACAATGTACTTAAGTAGGCAATGTGCCTTTTATATTAAATGCCGACACAATTTCTGTGTTTCATCGTCAATGTGAAGGACAAAGGGATAGAGTAAATCTGCAGTAGTGCATCGGAATCTAAAACTTATCTCCCAGGAATCGCTGAAAGCAAACCTCAAACAATGAGAGGATTTACTCTTCTTGTACTTAAGTCGGAATTGTGCCTTATGTATCTAATCACGACGCAATTCCGGTGTTTCATCGTCAATGTGAAGGTCCTAGCGATAGAGTAAAGCAGCAGTAGTGCATCGGAATGTAATACATATCTTGAAGGAAACGCTATTTCTGTGTTTCATCGTCAATGTGAAGGTCCTAGCGATAGAGTAAAGCAGCAGTAGTGCATCGGAATGTAATACATATCTCGAAGGAAACGCTATTTCTGTGTTTCATCGTCAATGTGAAGGTCCTAGGGATAAAGTAAAGCAGCAGTAGTGCATCGGAATCTAATACATATCTCCCAGGACACGCTCAAACAAAACCACAAACAATGAGAAGATTTACTCTTCTTGTACTTAAGTCGGCTTTGTGCCTTTTCTATTAAACCCCGACGCAATTTCTGTGTTTCTACGTCAATGTGAACATCCAAGGGATAGAGTAAAGCTGCCGTAGTGCATCGGAATCTAATACTGACCTCTCAGGAGACGCTCAAAGCAAATCTGAAACAATAAGATGATTTACTCTTCTTGTACTTAAATCGGAATTGTGCCTTTTGTATAAAATCCAGACGGAATTTCCGTGTTTCATCGTCAATGTGGAGGTCCAAGTGATAGAGTAAAGCTGCAGTAGTGCATCGGAATCTAATACTGAGCTCCCAGGAAACACTCAAAGCAAACCACAAACAAAGAGAAGATTTACTCTTATTGTTCTTAAGTAAGCATTGTGCCTTTTGTACTACATGCCGACGCTATTTCTGTGTTTCATCGTCAATTTGAAGGTCCAAGGGATAAAGTAAAGCTGCAGGAGTGCATCGGCATCTAAAACTGATCTCCCAGGAAACGCTCACAGCAAACAACAAACAATGAGAGGATTTACTCTTCTTGTACTTAAGTCGGCATTGTGCCTTCTGTATTAAATCCCAACGCTATTTCTGTGCCTCATCGTCAATTTGAAGGTCCAAGAGGTAGAGTAAAGCTGAAGTAGTGCATCGGACTCTAATACTGAGCTCCCTGGAAACGCTCAAAGCAAACCACACACAATGTACTTAAGTAGACAATGTGCCTTTTTTATTAAATGCCGACGCAATTTCCGTGTTTCATCGTCAATGTGGAGGTCCAAGTGATAGAGTAAAGCTGCAGTAGTGCATCGGAATCTAATACTGATCACCCAGGAAACACTCAAAGCAAACCACAAACAATGAGAAAATTTTCTCTTCTTGCACTTAAGTCGGAATTGTGCCTTTTGTATTGAATCCCGACACAATTTCTGTGTGTCATCGTCAATGTGAAGGTCCAAGGGATAGAGTAAATCTGCAGTAGTGCATCGGAATCTAATACTGATCTCCCAGGAAACACTCAAAGCAAACCACAAACAATGAGAGAATTTATTCGTCTTGTACTTAAGTCGGCATTGTGCCTTTTGTATTAAATCCCGATGCTATTTCAGTGCCTCATCGTCAATTTGAAGGACCAAGGGATAGAGTAAAACTGCAGTAGTGCGTCGGAATCTAACCCTTTTCTCCCAGGAAACGCTCAAACCAAACCACAAACATTGAGACGATTTATACTTCTTGTACTTAAGCCGGCATTTTGCCTTTAGTATTAAATCCTGAACAATTTCTGTGTTTCATGGTCTATGTGAAGGTCCAATGGATAGAGTAAAGCTGCAGTAGTGCATCGGAATCTAATACTGATCCCCCAGGAAACGCACAAAGCAAACCACAAACAAAGAGAAGATTTACTCTTCTTGTACTTAAGTCAGCATTGTGCCTATTGTATTGAATTCCGACGCAATATCTGTGTTTCATCGTTAATGTGAAGGTCCAAGGGATAGAATAAAGCTGCAGTAGTGCAATGGAATCTAATACTTATCTCCAAGGAAACGCTAAAACCAAACCACAAACAATGAGAAGATTTACTCTTCTTGAACTTAAGTCAGCTTTGTGCTTTTGTGTTAAATCCCGACGCAATTTCTGTCTTTCATCGTGAATGTGAAGATCGAAGGGAAAGAGTAATGCTGCCGTAGTGCATCGGAATCTTATACTGATCCCCCAGGAAACGCACAAAGCAAACCACAAACAATGAGAAGATTTTCTCTTCTTGCACTTAAGTCGGAATTGTGCCTTTTGTATTAATTCCCGACGCAATTTCTGTGTTTCATCGTCAATGTAAAGGTCCAAGATATAGAGTAAATCTGAAGTAGTGCTTCGGAAACTAGTATTGATCTCTCAGGAAACGCTAACAGCAAACCACAAACAATGAAAAGATTTACTCTTCTTGTACTTAAGTTGGCGTTGTGCCTTTTGTATTAATTCCCGACGCAATTTCTGTGTTTCATCGTCAATGTGAAGGTCCAAGAGATAGAGTAAATCTGAAGTAGTGCATCGGAAACTAGTATTGATCTCTCAGGAAACGCTAACAGGAAACCACAAACAATGAAAAGATTTACTCTTCTTGTACTAAAGTCGGCGTTGTGCCTTTTGTGTTAATTCCCGACGCAATTTCTGTGTTTCATCGTCAATGTGAAGGTCCAAGAGATAGAGTAAATCTGAAGTAGTGCATCGGAAACTAGTATTGATCTCTCAGGAAACGCTCACAGCAAACCACAAACAATGAAAAGATTTACTCTTCTAGTACTTAAGTCGGCATTGTGCCTCTTGTGTTAAATCCCGACACAATTTCTGTGTTTCAACGTCAATGCGAAGGTCCACGAGATAGAGTAAATCTGAAGTAGTGCATCGGAAACTAGTATTGATCTCTCAGGAAACGCTCACAGCAAACCACAAACAATGAAAAGATTTACTCTTCTTGTACTTAAGTCGGCATTGTGCCTTTTGTATTAAACCCCGACGCAATTTCTTTGTTTCATCGTCAATGTGAAGGTCCATGGGATAGATTTTAAGCTGCAATAGTGCATCGGAATCCGATACTGATCTTCCAGGAAACGTTCAAAGCAAACTAGAAACAATGAGACGATTTAATCTTCTTGTACTTAAGTCGGCATTGTGCGTTTTGTATTAAATCCCAACGCAATTTCTGTGTTTCATCGTCAATATGAAGGTCCAAGGTATTGAGTAAATCTGCAGTAGTGCATCGGTATCTGATACTGATCTCCCAGGAAACGCTCAAAGCAAACCACAAACAATGAGAAGATTTACTCTTCGTCTACTTCAGTCGGCATTGTGCATTTTGTATTAAATCCGGACGGTTTTTCTATGTTTCATCGTCAATTTGAAGGTCCAAGGGATAGAGTAAAGCTGCAGTAGTGCATCGGTATATAATACTGATGTCCCAGGAAACGCTCAAATCAAACCACAAACAATGAGAAGTTTTAATCTCCTTGTACTTAAATCTGCAATGTGTCTTTTGTATTTATACCCGAAGCTATTTCTGTGTTTCATCGTCAATGTGAAGTTCCAAGAGGTAGAGTAAAGCTGAAGTAGTGCATCGGACTCTAATACTGAACTCCCAAGAAACGCTCAAAGCAAACCACAAACAATGTATTTAAGTAGGCAATGTGCCTTTTTTATTAAATGCCGACGCAATTTTTGTGTTTCATCGTCAATGTGAAGGACAAAGGGATAGAGTAAATCTGCAGTAGTGCATCGGAATCTAAAACTTATCTCCCAGGAATCGCTGAAAGCAAACCACAAACTATGAGAGGATTTACTCTTCTTGTACTTAAGTCGGAATTGTGCCTTATGTATCTAATCACGACGCAATTCCTGTGTTTCATCGTCAATGTAAAGGTCCTAGCGATAGAGTAAAGCAGCAGTAGTGCATCGGAATGTAATACATATCTCGAAGGAAACGCTATTTCTGTGTTTCATCGTCAATGTGAAGGTCCTAGCGATAGAGTAAAGCAGCAGTAGTGCATCGGAATGTAATACATATCTCGAAGGAAACGCTATTTCTGTGTTTCATCGTCAATGTGAAGGTCCTAGGGATAAAGTAAAGCAGCAGTAGTGCATCGGAATCTAATACATATCTCCCAGGACACGCTCAAACAAAACCACAAACAATGAGAAGATTTACTCTTCTTGTACTTAAGTCGGCTTTGTGCCTTTTCTATTAAACCCCGACGCAATTTCTGTGTTTCTACGTCAATGTGAACATCCAAGGGATAGAGTAAAGCTGCCGTAGTGCATCGGAATCCAATACTGACCTCTCAGGAGACGCTCAAAGGAAATCTGAAACAATGAGATGATTTACTCTTCTTGTAGTTAAGTCGGAATTGTGCCGTTTGTATAAAATCCAGACGGAATTTCCGTGTTTCATCGTCAATGTGGAGGTCCAAGTGATAGAGTAAAGCTGCAGTAGTGCATCGGAATCTAATACTGATCTCCCAGGAAACACTCAAAGCAAACCACAAACAAAGAGAAGATTTACTCTTATTGTTCTTAAGTAAGCATTGTGTCTTTTGTACTACATGCCGACGCTATTTCTGTGTTTCATCGTCAATTTGAAGGTCCAAGGTATAAAGTAAAGCTGCAGGAGTGCATCGGCATCTAAAACTGATCGCCCAGGAAACGCTCGTAGCAAACAACAAACAATGAGAGGATTTACTCTTCTTGTACTTAAGTCGGCATTGTGCCTTGTGTATTAAATCCCGACGCTATTTCTGTGCCTCATCGTCAATTTGAAGATCCAAGGGATAGAGTAAAGCTGCAGTAGTGCATGAGAATCAAATACTGATCTCCCAGGAAACACTCAAAGCAAATCACAAACAGTGAGAAGGTTTTCTCTTCTTGTACTTAAGTCAGCGTTGTGCCTTTTGTATTAATTCCCGACGCAATTTCTGTGTTTCATCGTCAATGTGAAGGTCCAAGAGATAGAGTAAATCTGAAGTAGTGCATCGGAAATTAGTATTGATCTCTCAGGAAACGCTCACAGCAAACCACAAACAATGAAAAGATTAACTCTTCTAGTACTTAAGTCGGCATTGTGCCTTTTGTGTTGAATCCCGACACAATTTCTGTGTTTCATCGTCAATGTGAAGGTCCAAGGGATAGAGTAAATATGCAGTAGTGCATCGGAATCTAATACTGATCTCCCAGGAAACACTCAAAGCAAACCACAAACAATGAGAGAATTTATTCTTCTTGTACTTAAGTCGGCATTGTGCCTTTTGTATTAAATCCCGATGCTATTTCTGTGCCTCATCGTCAATTTGAAGGTCCAAGGGATAGAGTGAAGCTGCAGTAATGCTTCGAAATCTAATACTGATCTCCCAGGAAACGCTCAAAGCAAACCACAAACAATGAGAAGATTTACTCTTCTTGCACTTAAGTCGGAATTTTGCATTTTGTATTGAATCCCGACGCAATATCTATGTTTCATCGTCAATCTGAACGTCCCAGGGATAGAGTAAAACTGCAGTAGTGCTTCGGAATCTAATCCTTTTCTCCCAGGAAACGCTCAAACCAAACCACAAAAAATGAGAAGATTTACTCTTCAAGTAGTTAAGACTGCATTGTGCCTTTTTGTATTGAATCCAGACGGAATATCTGTGTTTCATCGTCAATGTAGAGGTCCATGCGATAGAGTAAAGCTGCATTAGTGCTTCGTAATCTAATACTGATCTCCCAGGAAACTCTCAAAGCAAACCAGAAAAAATGAGAAGATTTACTCTACTTCTACTTGAGTCGGCGTTGTGCCTTTTGTTTTAAATCCCTATGCAATTTCTGTGTGTCATCGTCGATGTGAAGGTCCACGGGATAGAGTAGAGCTGCAGTGGTGCATCGGAATCTAATACTTATCTCCACGAAAACGCTCAAACCAAACCACAAACATTGACACGATTTATATTTCTTGTCCTTAAGCCATCATTTTGCCTTTAGTATTAAATCCTGACGCAATTTCTGTGTTTCATGGTCTATGTGAAGGTCCAGTGGATAGAGTAAAGCTGCAATAGTGCATCGGAGTCTAATACTGATCTCCCAGGAAACGTAGAGAGCAAACAAGAAACAATGAGATGATTACGCTTCTTGCACTTTAGTCGGCATTGTGCCTATAGTATTAAATCCCTACGCAATTTCCTTGTTTCATCGTCAGTGTGAAGGTCCAAGGGATAGAGTAAATCTGCAGTAGTACATCGGAATCTAATACTGATCTCCCAGAAAACGCTCAAAGCATGCACAAACAATGAAAAGATTTACTCTTCTAGTACTTAAGTCGGCATTGTGCTTTTTTATTAAATCCCGACGCAATTTCTTTGTTTCATCGACAATGTGAAGGTCCAAGGGATAGAGTAAAGCTGCAGTAGTGCTTCGGACTCTAATACTGATCTCCCAGGAAACGCTCAAAGCAAATCAGAAGCAATGAGGTGATTTACTCTTCTTGTACTTAAGCCGGCATTTTGCCTTTTCTATTAAATCCGTACGAAATTTCTGTGTTTCATCATCAATGAGAAGGTCAAAGGGATACAGTAAAGCTGCAGCAGTGCATCGGTAACTAGTACTGATCTCCCAGGAATCATTCAAAGCAAACCACAAACAATGAGAAGATTTTCTCTACTTGTACTTAAGTCAGCATTGTGCCTTTTGTATTAAATCCCGACGCAATTTCTGTGCCTCATCATCAATTTGAAGGTCCAAGGGATAGAGTAAATCTGCAGTAGTGCATCGGTATCTAATACTGATCTCCCAGGAAACGCTCAAAGCAAACCACACACAATGAGAAGATTTACTCTTCGTGTACTTCAGTCGGCATTGTGCATTTTGTATTACATCCCGACGGTTTTTCTATGTTTCATCGTCAATTTGAAGGTCCAAGGGATAGAGTAAAGCTGCAGTAGTGCTTCGGTATATAATACTGATATCCCAGGAAACGCTCAAATCAAACCACAAACAATGCTAAGATTTACTCTTCGTGTACCTAAGTCGGCATTGTGTCTTTTGTATTAAATCCCGATGCTATTTCTGTGCCTCATCATCAATTTGAAGGTCCAAGGGATAGAGTGAAACTGCAGTAATGCTTCGAAATCTAATACTGATCTCCCAGGAAACGCTCAAAGCAAACCACAAATAATGAGAAGATTTACTCTTCTTGTAGTTAAGACTGCACTGTGCCTTTTTGTATTGAATCCAGACGGAATATCTGTGTTTCATCGTCAATGTAGAGGTCCATGCGATAGAGTAAAGCTTTATTAGTGCTTCGGAATCTAATACTGATCCCCCAGGAAACTCTCTAAGCAAACCAGCAAAAATGAGAAGCTTTACTGTTCTTCTACTTGAGTCGGCGTTGTGCCTTTTGTTTTAAATCCCTATGAAATTTCTGTGTGTCATCGTCGATGTGAAGGTCCACGGGATAGAGTAGAGCTGCCGTAGTGCATCGGAATCTAATACTTATCTCCACGAAAACGCTCAAACCAAACCACAAACATTGACACGATTTATATTTCTTGCACTTAAGCCATCATTTTGCCTTTAGTATTAAATCCTGACGCAATTTCTGTGTTTCATGGTCTATGTGAAGGTCCAGTGGATAGAGTAAAGCTGCAATAGAGCATCGGAATCTAATACTGATCTCCCAGGAAACGTACAGAGCAAACAAGAAACAATGAGATGATTACGCTTCTTGCGCTTTAGTCGGCATTGTGCCCATAGTATTAAATCCCTACGCAATTTCCTTGTTTCATCGTCAGTCTGAAGGTCCAAGGGATAGAGTAAATCTGCAGTAGTACATCGGAATCTAATACTGATCTCCCAGAAAACGCTCAAAGCAAGCACAAACAATGAAAAGATTTACTCTTCTAGTACTTAAGTCGGCATTGTGCCTTTTTTTATTAAATCCCGACGCAATTTCTTTGTTTCATCGACAATGTGAAGGTCCAAGGGATAGAGTAAAGCTGCAGTAGTGCATCGGAATCTAGTACTGATCCCACAGGAAACGCTCAAAGCAAACCACAAACAAAGAGAAGATTTACTCTTCTTGTACTTAAGTCAGCATTGTGCCTTTTGTATTGAATTCCGACGCAATATCTGTGTTTCATCGTTAATGTGAAGGTCCAAGGGATAGAATAAAGCTGCAGTAGTGCATCGGAATCTAATACTTATCTCCAAGGAAACGCAAAAACCAAACCACAAACAATGAGAAGATTTACTCTTCTTGTACTTAAGTCAGCTTTGTGCCTTTTGTATTAAATACCGACGCAATTTCTCTGTTTCATCGTGAATGAGAAGATCCAAGGGAAAGAGTAATGCTGTCGTAGTGCATCGTTATCTTATACTGATCCCCCAGGAAACGCACAAAGCAAACCACAAACAATGAGAAGATTTACTCTTCTTGTACTTATGTCGACATTGTGCCTATAGTATTAAATCCCGACGCAATTTCTGTGTTTCATGGTCATTGTGAAAGTCCAATGGATAGAGTAAAGCTGCAGTAGTGCTTTGGACTCTAATACTGATCTTCCAGGAAACGCTCAAAGCAAACCAGAAACAATGAGATGATTTACTCTTCTTGTACTTAAAAAGGCATTTTGCCTTTTCTATTAAATCCCTACGCAATTTCTGTGTTTCATCATCAATGAGAAGGTCAAAGGGATACAGGAAAGCTGCAATAGTGCATCGGAATCTAGTACTGATCTCCCAGGAATCATTCAAAGCAAACCACAAACAATGAGAAGATTTACTCTTCTTGTACTTAAGTCGGGATGGTGCCATTTGTATTTAATCCCGACGCTATTTCTATGTTTCATCGTCAATTTGAAGGCCCAAGGGATAGAGTAAAGCTTCAGTAGTGTATCGGTATCTAATACTGATGTCCCAGGAAACGCTCAAATCAAACCACAAACCATGCTAAGATTGACTCTTCTTGTACTTAAGTCGGCATTGTGCCTTTTGTATTAAATCCCGACGCAATTTCTGTGTTTCATCGTCAATGTGAAGGTCCTACGGATAGAGTAAAGCTGCAGTAGTGCATCGGAATCTATTACTGATCTCCCAGGAAATGTACAGAGCTAACCAGAAACAATGAGATGATTTACAAAATCCCTACGCAATTTCTCTGTTTCATCGTCAGTGTGAAGGTCCAAGGGATAGAGTAAATCTACAGTAGTACATAGGAATCCAATACTGATCTCCCAGGAAACGCTCAAAGCAAGCCACAAACAATGAAAAGATTTACTCTTCTAGTACTTAAGTCGGCATTGTGCCTTTTTTATCAAATACCCACGCAATATCTGTGTTTCATCGTTAATGTGAAGGTGCAAGGGATAGAATAAGGCTGCAGTAGTGCATTGGAATGTAATACTTATCTCCAAGGAAACGCTAAAACCAAACCACAAACAATGAGAAGATTTACTCTCCTTGTACTTAAGTCAGCTTTGTGCCTTTTGTATTAAATCCCGACGCAATGTCTGTGTTTCATCGTGAATGTGAAGATCCAAGGGAAAGAGTAATGCTGCCGTAGTGCATCGTAATCTTATACTGATCCCCCAGGAAACGCACAAAGCAAACCACAAACAATGAGAAGATTTACTATTCTTGTACTTATGTCGACATTGTGCCTATAGTATTAAATCCCGACGCAATTTCTGTGTTTCATGGTCATTGTGAAAGTCCAATGGATAGAGTAAAGCTGCTGTAGTGCTTCGGACTCTAATACTGATCTCCCAGGAAACGCTCAAAGCAAACCAGAAGCAATGAGAAGGTTAACTCTTCGTGTACTTAAGTTGGAATTGTGCCTTTTTTATTAAATGCCGACGCAATTTCTGTGTTTCATCGTCAATGTGAAGGTCGAAGGGATAGAGTAAAGCTGTAGTAGTGTATCGGAACCTAATGCTGATCTCCCAGGAAACGTTCAAAGCAAACCAAAAACCAGGAGAAGATTTACTCATATTGTACTTAAGTCGGCATTGTGCCCTTTGTATTAAATCCCTACGCAATTTCTGTGTTTCATCGTCAATGTGAAGGTCCATGGGATAGATTAAAGCTGCAGTAGTGCATCGGAATCTGATACTGATCTCCCAGGAAACGTTCAAAGCAAACTAGAAACAATGAGAGGATTTAATCTTACTGTACTTAAGTCGGCATTGTGCGTTTTGTATTAAATCCCTACGCAATTTCTGTGTTTCATCGTCAATGTGAAGGTCCAAGGGATAGAGTAAATCTGCAGTAGTGCATCGGTATCTAATACTGATCTCCCAGGAAACGCTCAAAGCAAACCACAAACTATGAGAAGATTTACTCTTCTTGTACCTAAGTAGGCATGGTGCCTTTTGTATTAAATCCCGACGCTATTTCTATGTTTCATCGTCAATTTGAAGGTCCAAGGGATAGAGTAAAGCTGCAGTAGTGCCAGGAAACGCTCAAATCAAACCACAAACCATGCTAAGATTTACTCTTCTTGTACTTAAGTCGGCATTGTGCCTTTTGTATTGAATTCCGACACAATATCTGTGTTTGATCGTTAATGTGACGGTCCAAGGGATAGAATAAAGCCGCAGTAGTACATTGGAATCTAACACTTATCTGCAAGGAAACGCAAAAACCAAACCACAAACAATGAGAAGACTTACTCTTCTTGTACTTAAGTCAGCTTTGTGCCTTTTGTATTAAATCCCGACGCAATTTCTGTGTTTCATCGTGAATGTGAAGATCCATGGGAAAGAGTAATGCTGCCGTAGTGCATCGTTATCTTATACTGATCCCCGAGGAAACGCACAAAGCAAACCACAAAAAATTAGAAGATTTTCTCTTCCTTTACTTAAGTCAGCATTGTGTCTTTTGTATTAAATCCCAACGCAATTTATGTGTTTCATCGTCAATATGAAGGTCCAAGGGATACAGTAAAGCTGCAGTAGTGCAACGGAATCTAATACTGATCTCCCTGCAAACGCTGAAAGCAAACCACAAACAATGAGAAGATTAGCTCTTCGTATACTTAAGTTGTAATTGTGCCTTTTGTATTAAATGCCGACGCAATTTCTGTGTTTCATCGTCGATGTGAAGGTCGAAGGGATAGAGTAAAGCTGCAGTAGTGTATCGGAACCAAATGCTGATCTCCCAGGAAACGTTCAAAGCAAACCAAAAACCAGGAGAAGATTTACTCTTATTGTACTTAAGTCGGCATTGTGCATTTTCTATTAAATCCCTACGCAATTTCTGTATTTCATCGTCAGTGTGAAGGTCCAAGGGATAGAGTAAATCTACAGTAGTACATCGGAATCCAATACTGATCTCCCAGGAAACGCTCAAAGCAAGCCACAAACAATGAAAAGATTTACTCTTCTAGTACGTAAGTCGGCATTGTGCCTTTTGTATTGAATTCCGACCCAATATCTGCGGTTCATCGTTAATGTGACGGTCCAAGGGATAGAATAAAGCCGCAGTAGTACATCGGAATCTAACACTTATCTGCAAGGAAACGCAAATACCAAACCACAAACAATGAGAAGATTTACTCTTCTTGTACTTAAGTCAGCTTTGTGCCTTTTGTATTAAATCCCGACGCAATTTCTGTGTTTCATCGTGAATGTGAAGATCCAAGGGAAAGAGTAATGCTGCCGTAGTGCATCGTTATCTTATATTGATCCCCGAGAAAACGCACTAAGCAAACCACAAACAATGAGAAGATTTACACTTCTTGTACTTATGTCGACATTGTGCCTATAGTATTGAATCCCGTCGCAATTTCTGTGTTTCATGGTCATTGTGAGTGTCCAATGTATAGAGTAAAGCTGCAGTAGTGCTTAGGACTCTAATTCTGATCTCCCAGGAAACGCTCAAAGCAAACCAGAAACAATGAGATGATTTACTCTTCTTGTAGTTAAGCCGGCATTTTGCACTTTCTATTAAATTCCTACGCAATTTCTGTGTTTCATCATCAATGAGAAGGTCAAAGGGATACAGTAAAGCTGCAGTAGTGCAGCGGAATCTAGTACTGATCTCCCAGGAATCATTCAAAGCAATCCACAAACAATGAGAAGATTTTCTCTTCTTGTACTTAAGTCAGCATTGTGCCTTTTGTATTAAATCCCGACGCTATTTCTGTGCCTCATCATCAATTTGAAGGTCCAATGGATAGAGTAAAGCTGCAGTAGTGCATCGGAATCTAATACTGATCTCCCAGCAAACGCTGAAAGCAAACCACAAGCAATGAGAAGATTTACTCTTCGTATACTTAAGTTGGAATTGTGCCTTTTGTATTAAATGCCGACGCAATTTCTGTGTTTCATCGTCGATGTGAAGGTCGAAGGGATAGAGTAAAGCTTCTGTAGTGCATCGGAACCTAATGCTGTACTTCCAGGAAACGTTCAAAGCAAACCAAAAACAAGGAGAAGATTTACTCTTATTGTACTTAAGTCGGCATTGTGCCTTTTGTATTAAATCCCTACGCAATTTCTGTGTTTCATCGTCAATGTGAAGGTCCATGGGATAGATTAAAGCTGCAGTAGTGCATCGGAATCTGACACTGATCTCCCAGGAAACGTTCAAAGCAAACTAGAAACAATGAGAGGATTTAATCTCCTTTTACTTAAGTCGGCATTGTGCTTTTTGTATTAAATCCCTACGCAATTTCTGTGTTTCATCGTCAATGTGAAGGTCCAAGGGATAGAGTAAATCTGCAGTAGTGCATCGGGATCTAATACTGATCTCCCAGGAAACGCTCAAAGCAAACCAGAAACAATGAGATGAATTACTCTTCTTGTACTTAAGCCGGCATTTTGCCTTTTCTATTAAATCCCTACGCAATTTCTGTGTTTCATCATTAATGAGATGGTCAAAGGGATACAGTAAAGCTGCAGCAGTGCATCGGAATCTAGTACTGATCTCCCAGGAATCATTCAAAGCAAACCACAAACAATGAGAAGATTTTCTCTTCTTGTATTTAAATCAGCATTGTGCCTTTAGTATTAAATCCCGACGCTATTTCTGTGCCTCATCATCAATTTGAAGGTCCAAGGGATAGAGTAAAGCTGCAGTAGTGGATCGGAATCTAATACTGATCTCCCAGCAAACGCTGAAAGCAAACCACAAACAATGAGAAGATTAATTCTTCGTGTACTTAAGTTGGAATTGTGCCTTTTAATTAAATGCCGGCGCAATTTCTGTGTTTCATCGTCGATGTGAAGGTCGAAGGGATAGAGTATATCTGTAGTAGTGCATCGGGATCTAATACTGATCTCCCAGGAAACGCTCAAAGCAAACCACAAACAATGAGAAGATTTTCTCTTCGTGTACTTAAGTTGGAATTGCGCCTTTTGTTTTAAATGCCGACGCAATTTCTGTGTTTCGTCGTCGATGTGAAGGTCGAAGGGATAGAGTAAAGCTGCAGTAGTGCATCGTTATCTTATACTGATCCCCGGGAAAACGCACTAAGCAAACCACAAACAATGAGAAGATTTACTCTTCTTGTACTTATGTCGACATTGTGCCTATAGTATTAAATCCCGTCGCAATTTCTGTGTTTCATGGTCATTGTGAGTGTCCAATGTATAGAGTAAAGCTGCAGTAGTGCTTCGGACTCTAATACTGATCTCCCAGGAAACGCTCAAAGCCAACCAGAAACAATGAGATGGTTTACTCTTCTTGTACTTAAGCCAGCATTTTGCACTTTCTATTAAATTCCTACGCAATTTCTGTGTTTCATCATCAATGAGAAGGTCAAAGGGATACAGTAAAGATGCAGTAGTGCAGCGGAATCGAGTACTGATCTCCCAGGAATCATTCAAAGCAAACCACAAACAATGAGAAGATTTTCTCTTCTTGTACTTAAGTCAGCATTGTGCCTTTTGTATTAAATCCCTACGCAATTTCTGTGTTTCATCGTCAATGTGTGGGTCCATGGGATAGACTAAAGCTGCAGTAGTGCATCGGAATCTGACACTGATCTCCCAGGAAACGTTCAAAGCAACCTAGAAACAATGAGAGGATTTAATCTCCTTGTACTTAAGTCGGCATTGTGCTTTTTGTATTAAATCCCTACGCAATTTCTGTGTTTCATCGTCAATGTTGAGGTCCAAGGGATAGAGTAAATCTGCAGTAGTGCATCGGGATCTAATACTGATCTCCCAGGAAACGCTCAAAGCAAAGCACAAACAATGAGAAGATTTACTCTTCTTGTACTTAAGTCGGCATGGTGCCTTTTGTATTAAATCCCGACGCTACATCTATGTTTCATCGTCAATTTGAAGGTCCAAGGGATAGAGTAAAGCTGCAGTAGTGTATCGGTATCTAATACTGATGTCCCAGGAAACGCTCAAATCAAACCACAAACCATGCTAAAATTTACTCTTCTTGTAATTAAGTCGGCATTGTGCCTTTTGTATTAAATCCCGAGGCAGTTCTTGTGTTTCATCGTCATTGTGAAGGTCCTACGGATAGAGTAAAGCTGCAGTAGTGCATAGGAATCTAATACTGATCTCCCAGGAAATGTACAGAGCTAACCAGAAACAATGAGATGATTTACTAAATCCCTACGCAATTTCTGTGTTGCATCGTCAGTGTGAAGGTCCAAGGGATAGAGTAAATCTACAGTAGTACATCGGAATCCAATACTGATCTCCCAGGAAACGTTCAAAGCAAGCCACAAACAATGAAAAGATTTACTCTTCTAGTACCTAAGTCGGCATTGTGCCTTTTTTATTAAATCCCGCCGCAATATCTGTGTTTCATCGTTAATGTGAAGATCCAAGGGATAGAATAAAGCTGCAGTAGTGCATCGGAATCTAATACTTATCTCCAAGGAAACGCTAAAACCAAACCACAAACAATGAAGAGATTTACTCTTCTTGTACTTAAGTCAGCTTTGTGCCTTTTGTATTAAATCCCGACGCAATTTCTGTGTTTCATCGTGAATGTCAAGATCCAAGGGAAAGAGTAATGGTGCCGTAGTGCATCGTAATCTTATACTGATCCCCCAGGAAACGCACAAAGCAAACCACAAACAATGAGAAGATTTACTCTTCTTGTACTTATGTCGACATTGTGCCTATAGTATTAAATCCCGACGCAATTTCTGTGTTTCATGGCCATTGTGAAAGTCCAATGGATAGATTAAAGCTGCAGTAGTGCATAGGAATCTGATACTGATCTCCCAGGAAACGTTCAAAGCAAATTAGAAACAATGAGAGGATTTAATCTTCTTGTACTTAAGTCGGATTTTGCGTTTTTTATTAAATCCCTAAGCAATTTACGTGTTTCATCGTCAATGTGAAGGTCCAAGGGATAGAGTAAAGCTGCAGTAGTGCATCGGTATCTAATACTGATGTCGCAGGAAACGCTCAAATTAAACCACAAACCATGCTAAGATTTACTCTTCTTGTACTTAAGTCGGCATTGTGCCTTTTGTATTAAATCCGGACGCAGTTCTTGTGTTTCATAGTCAATGTAAAGGTCCTACGGATAGAGTGAAGCTGCAGTAGTGCATCGGAATCTAATACTGATCTCCCAGGATATGTACAGAGCTAACCAGAAACAATGAGATGAATTACTAAATCCCTACGAAATTTCTGTGTTTCATAGTCAGTGTGAAGGTCCAAGGGATAGAGTAAATCTACAATAGTACATCAGAATCCAATACTGATCTCCCAGGAAACGCTCAAAACAAGCCACAAACAATGAAAAGATTTACTCTTCTAGTACTTAAGTCGGCATTGTGCCTTTTTTATTAAATCCCGACGCAATATCTGTGTTTCATCGGTAATGTGAAGGTCCAAGGGATAGAATAAAGCTGCAGTAGTGCATCGGAATCTAATACTTATCTCCAAGGAAACGCTAAAACCAAACCACAAACAATGAGAAGATTTACACTTCTTGTACTGAAGTCAGCTTTGTGCCTTTTGTATTAAATCCCGACGCAATTTCTGTGTTTCATGGTCATTGTGAAACTCCAATGGATAGAGTAAAGCTGCAGTAGTGCTTCGGACTCTAATACTGATCTCCCAGGAAACGCTCAAAGCAAACCACAAACAATGAGAAGATTTTCTCTTCGTGTACTTAAGTTGGAATTGCGCCTTTTGTTTTAAATGCCGACGCAATTTCTGTGTTTCATCGTCGATGTGAAGGTCGAAGGGATAGAGTAAAGCTGCAGTAGTGCATCGGAACCTAATGCTGATCTCCCAGGAAACGTTCAAAGCAAACCAAAAACAAGAAGAAGATTTACTCTTATTGTACTTAAGTCGGCATTGTGCCTTTTGTATTAAATCCCTACGCAATTTCTGTGTTTCATCGTCAATGTGAAGGTCCACGGGATAGATTTAAGCTGCAGTAATGCATCGGAATCTGATACTGATCTCCCAGGAAACGTTCAAAGCAAACTAGAAACAATGAGAGGATTTAATCTTCTTGTACTTAAGTCGGCACAGTGCGTCTTGTATTAAATCCCTACGCAATTTCTGTTTTTCATCGTCAATGTGAAGGTCCAAGGGATAGAGTAAATCTGCAGTAGTGCATCGGTATCTAATACTGATCTCCCAGGAAACGCTCAAAGCAAACCACAAACAATGAGAAGATTTTCTCTTCGTGTACTTAAGTTGGAATTGCGCCTTTTGTTTTAAATGCCGACGCAATTTCTGTGTTTCATCGTCAATGTGAAGGTCCAAGGGATAGAGTAAAGCTGCAGTAGTGCATCGGAATCTAATACTGATCTCCCAGGAAATGTACAGAGCTAACCAGAAACAATGAGATGATTTACGCTTCTTGTACTTAAGTCGGCATTGTGCATTTTCTATTAAATCCCTACACAGTTTCTGTGTTTCATCGTCAGTGTGAAAGGCCAAGGGATAGAGTAAATCTACAGTAGTACATCGGAATCCAATACTGATCTCCCAGGAAACGCTCAAACAAAGCCACAAACAATGAAAAGATTTACTCTTCTAGTACTTAAGTCGGCATTGTGCCTTTTTTATTAAAACCAGACGCAATTTCTGTGTTTCTTCATCTATGTGAAGGTCCAAGGGATAGAGTAATGCTGCAGTAGTGCATCGGAATCTAGTACTGATCCCCCAGGAAACGCTCAAAGCAAACCACAAACAAAGAGAAGATTTACTCTTCTTGTACTTACGTCGGCATTGTGCCTTTTGTATTGAATCCCGACGAAATATCTGTGTTTCATCGTAAATGTGAATGTCCAAGGGATAGAATAAAGCTGCAATAGTGCATCGGAATCTAATACTTATCTCCTAGGAAACCATAAAACCAACCCACAAACAATGAGAAGATTTACTCTTCTTGTACTTAAGTCAGCTTTGTGCCTTTTGTATTGAATCCCGACGAAATTTCTGTCTTTCATCGTGAATGTGAAGATCCAAGGGAAAGAGTAATGCTGCCGTAGTGCATCGGAATCTTATACTGATCCCCCAGGAAACGCACAAAGCAAACCACAAACACTGAGTAGATTTACTCTTCTTGTACTTATGTCGACATTGTGCCTATAGTATTAAATCCCGACGCAATTTCTGAGTTTCATGGTCATTGTGAAAGTCAAATGGATAGAGTAAAGCTGCAGTAGTGCATTGGATTCAAATACTGATCTCCCAGGAAACGCTCAAGGCAAACCAGAAACAATGAGATGATTTACTCTTCTTGTACTTAAGCCGGCATTTTGCTTTTTCTATTAAATCCCTACGCAATTTCTGTGTTTCATCATCATTGAGAAGGTCCAAGGGATACAGTAAAGCTGCAGTAGTGCATCGGAATCTAGTACTGATCTGCCAGGAATCATTCAAAGCAAACCACAAACAATGAGAAGATATACTCTTCGTGTAATTAAGTTGGAATTGTGCTTTTTGTATTGATTCCCAACGCAATTTCTGTGTTTCATCGTCAATGTGAAGGTCCAAGGGGATAGAGTAAAGCAGCAGTAGTGCACCGGAATCTAATACTTATCTACCAGGAAACGCTCAAACTAAACCACAAACAATGAGAAGAATTACTCTCCTTGTACTGAAGTCGGCTTTTTGCCTTTTTGTATTAAATCCCGACGCAACTTCTGTGTTTCATCGTCAATGTGAAGATCCAATGGATAGAGTATATCTGCCGTAGTGCATCGGAATCTAATACTGATCTCCCAGGAAACGCTCAAAGCAAAGCACAAACAATGAGATGCTTAACTCTTCTTGCACATATGTCGGCATTGTGCCTTTTGTATTATGTCCCGACGCATTTTCTGTGTTTCATCGTCAATGAGAATGTCCAAGGGATAGATTAAAACTGCAATAGTGCATCGGAATCTCGTATTGATCCCCCAGGAAACGCTCAAAGCAAACCACAAACAAAGAGAAGATTTACTCTACTTGTTCTTAAGTCATCATTGTGCCTTTTGTACTAAATCCCGACGCTATTTCTGTGTTTAATCGGCAATTTGAAGGTCCAAGGGGTAGAGTAAAGCTGCAGTAGTGCATCGGTATCTAATACTGATCTCCAAGGAAACGCTCAAAGCAACCACAAACAATGAGAGGATTTACTCTTCTTGTACTTAAGTCGGCATTGTGCCTTTTGTATACATCCCTACGCAATTTCTGTGTTTCATCGTCAATGTGAAGGTCCAAGGGATAGATTAAAGCTGCAGTAGTGCATCGCAATCTAATACTGATCTCCCAGGATACGCTCAAAGCAAACCACAAACAATAACAAGATTTACTCCTCTTGTGCTTATGTCGGCTTTGTTCCTTTTATATTAAATACCAACGCAATTTCCGTGCGTCATCGTCAATGTGAAGATACAAGGGATTGGGTAAAGCTGCCGTAGTGCATGGGAATCTAATACTGATCCCCCAGGAAACGCTCGAAGCAAACCACAAACAGAAAGAAGATTAACACTTCTTGTACTTAAGACGACATTGTGCCTTTAGTATTAAATCTCGACGCAATTTCTGTGCTTCATCGTGAATGTGAAGATCCAAGGGATAGAGTAAAGCTGCAGTAGTGCATCGGAATCTAATACTGATGCCCCAGGAAACGCTCAAAGCAAACCAGAAACAATGAGAAGATTTACTCTTCGAGTACTTAAGTTGGCACTGTGCCTTTTGTATTAAATCACGACTCAATTACTGTGTTTCTTCGTCAATGTGAAAGTTGAAGGGATAGAGTAAAGCTGCAGTTGTGCATCGGAATTTAATACTTTTCTCCCACGAAACACTCAAACCAAATCACAAACAATGAGAAGATCTACTCTTCTTGTACTTAAGTCGGCATTGTGTCTTTTTGTAATAAATCCCGACGCAATTACTGTGTTTCATCGTCAATGTGAAAGTCGAAGGGATAGTGAAAAGCTGCAGTAGTGCACCGGAACCTAATACTGATCTCCAAGGAAACGTTCAAAGCAAACCAAAAACAAACAGAAGATTTACTTTTATTGTACTTAAGTCGGCATTGTGCGTTTTGTATTAGATCCCTTCGCCATATCTGTGTTTCATCGTCAATTTGAAGGTCCAAGGGGCTAGAGTAAAGCTGCAGAAGTGCATCGGAATCTGATACTGATGTCCCAGGAAACGCTCAAAGCAAACCAGAAACAATGAGAAGATTTACTCTTCGAGTACTTAAGTTGGCATTGTGCCTTTTGTATTAAATCACGACTCAATTACTGTGTTTCTTCGTCAATGTGAAAGTTGAAGGGATAGAGTAAAGCTGCAGTAGTGCATCGGAACTTAATACTGATTTCCCAGGAAACGCTCAAAGCAAACCACAAACAACGAAAAGATTTACTCTCCTAGTACTTAAGTCGGCATTGTGCATTGTGAATTCAATCCCCACGCAATTTCTGTGTTTTAACGTCAATGTGAAGGTCCAAGGGATACAGTAAAGCTGCAGTAGTGCATCGGAATCTAATTCTGATCCCCCAGGAAACACTCAAAGCAAACCACAAGCAATTAGAAGATTTTCTCTTTCTTTACTTAAGTCAGCATTGTGCCTTTTGTACTAAATCCCGACGCTATTTCTGTGTTTAATCGGCAATTTGAAGGTCCAAGGGGTAGAGTAAAGCTGCAGTAGTGCATCGGTATCTAATACTGATCTCCAAGGAAACGCTCAAAGCAACCACAAACAATGAGAGGATTTACTCTTCTTGTACTTAAGTCGGCATTGTGCCTTTTGTATACATCCCTACGCAATTTCTGTGTTTCATCGTCAATGTGAAGGTCCAAGGGATAGATTAAAGCTGCAGTAGTGCATCGCAATCTAATACTGATCTCCCAGGATACGCTCAAAGCAAACCACAAACAATAACAAGATTTACTCCTCTTGTGCTTATGTCGGCTTTGTTCCTTTTATATTAAATACCAACGCAATTTCCGTGCGTCATCGTCAATGTGAAGATACAAGGGATTGGGTAAAGCTGCCGTAGTGCATGGGAATCTAATACTGATCCCCCAGGAAACGCTCGAAGCAAACCACAAACAGAAAGAAGATTAACACTTCTTGTACTTAAGACGACATTGTGCCTTTAGTATTAAATCTCGACGCAATTTCTGTGCTTCATCGTGAATGTGAAGATCCAAGGGATAGAGTAAAGCTGCAGTAGTGCATCGGAATCTAATACTGATGCCCCAGGAAACGCTCAAAGCAAACCAGAAACAATGAGAAGATTTACTCTTCGAGTACTTAAGTTGGCACTGTGCCTTTTGTATTAAATCACGACTCAATTACTGTGTTTCTTCGTCAATGTGAAAGTTGAAGGGATAGAGTAAAGCTGCAGTTGTGCATCGGAATTTAATACTTTTCTCCCACGAAACACTCAAACCAAATCACAAACAATGAGAAGATCTACTCTTCTTGTACTTAATTCGGAATTGTGCCCTTTGTATTAAATCCCGAAGCAATTTCTGTGTTTCATCGTCAATGTGAAGGTCCAAGGGATATAGTAAAGCTGCAGTAGTGCATCGGAATCTAAATCTGATCCCCAGGAAACGCTCAAAGCAAAACAACAACAATGAGAAGATTTTCTCTTGCTGTACCTAAGTCAGCATTGTGCCTTTTGTATTAAATCCCTACGCAATATCCTTGTTTCATCGTCAATGTGAAGGTTGAAGGGATAGAGCAAAGCTGCAGTAGTCATCTGAACCTAATACTGATGTGTCAGGTAACGTTCAAAGCAAACCACAAACAATGAGAAGATTTACTCTTCTTCTACATAAGTCGGCAATGTGCCCTTTGTATTAAATCCCGACGCAATTTCTGTATATCATCGGCAATATGAAGCTCCAAGTGATAGTGTAAAGCTGGAGTAGTGCATCGGAAACTAATACTGATCTCCCAGGAAACGCTCCAAGCAAACCAGAAACCATGAGAAGATTTACTCTTCTTGTACACAAGTCGCCTTTGTGCCATTTGTATTATTTCACGACGCAAATTCTGTGTTTCATCGTCAATGTGAAGAACCAAGGGATAGAGTAAAGCTGCCGTAGTGCATCGAAATCTAATAATGATCCCTCAGGAAACCCTGAAAGCAAACCACAAACTATGAGAAGATTTACTCTTCATGTACTTAAGTCGACTTTATGCCTTTAGTATTAAATCTCGAAAAAAATTCTGTGTTTCATGTTCAATGTGAAGGTCCAATGGATACAGTAAAGCTGCAGTAGTGCATCGGAATGTAATACTCATCTTCCAGGAACGCTCAAAGCAAACCAGAAACAATGAGATGGTTTACTCTTCTTGTACTTAAGTCGGCATTGTGCCTTTTCTATTAAATCCCTACGCAATATCTGTGTTTCATCGTCAATGGGAAGGTCCAAGGGATAGATTAAGACTGCAATAGTGCATCGGAATCTAGTACTGATCTCCTAGGAAACGCTCAAAGCAAACCACAAACAATGAGAAGATTTACTCATTTTGTACTTAAGTCGGCATTGTGTATTCTGTATTAAATCCCGACGCAATTACTGTGTTTCATCGTGAATGTGAAGGTCCAAGGGAGAGAGTAAAGCTGCAGTAGTGCATCGGAACTTAATGCTGATCACCCAGGAAACCCTCAAAGCAGACCACAAACAATGAGAAGATTTACTCTTCTAGTACTTATCCGGCACTGTGCCTTTTGAATCAAATCCCAAAGCAATTTCAGTGTTTCATTGTCAATTTGAAGGTCCAAGGGATAGAGTAGAGCTGTAGTAGTGCATCGGTATCTAATACTGATCTCCCAGGACACGCTCAAACCAGACCACAAGCAATGAGAAGATTTACTCTTCTTGTACTTAGGTCGTCTTTGTGCCATTTGTATTAAATCCCGACACAATTTCTGTGTTTCATTGTCAATGTGAAGGTCCAAGGGATAGAGTAAATCTGCAGTAGTGCATCGGAATCTGACACTGATCTCCCAGGAAACGCTCAAAGCAAACCACAAACAATGAAAAGATTTACTCTTGTAGTACTTAAGTCGGCATTGTGCCTTATGTATTAAATCCCGACGCAATTTCTGTGTATCATCGTCAATGTGATGGTCCAAGAGATACAGTAAAGCTGCAGTAGTGCATCGGTATCTAATTCTGATCCCCAGGAAACGCTCAAAGCAAACCACAAATAATGAGTAGATTATCTCTTCCATTACTTAAGTCAGCATTGTGCCTTTTGTACTAAATCGCGACGCAATTTCTGTGTTTCATTGTTAATGTGAAGATCCAAGGGAAAGAGTAAAGCTGGAGTAGTGCATCGGAAACTAATACTGATTTCCCAGGAAACGCTCAAAGCAAACCAGAAGCAATGAGAAGATTTACTCTTCTTGTACTTAAGTCGGCATTGTGCCATTTGTATTAAATCCCGACGCAATTTCTGTGTTTCATCGGCAATGTGAAAGTCCAAGGGATAGATTAAATCTGCAGTGGTGCATCGGAATCTAATACTGATCTCCCAGGAAACGCTCAAAGTAAACCACAAACAATGAGAAGATATACTCTTATTATACTTAAGTTGGCACTGTGCATTTTGTATTAAATCCCGACGCAATTTCTGTGTTTCATCCTGAAGGTGAAGGTCCAATAGATAGAGGGTGCTGCAGTATTTCATGGGAATCAAATACTTTTCTGCCAGGAAACACTCAAACCAAATCACAAACAATGAGATGATCTACTATTCTTGTACGTAAATCTGCATTGTGCCTTTTTGTATTAAATCCCGACGCATTTACTGTGTTTCATCGTCAATGTGAAGGTCCAATAGATAGAGGGAAGCTGCAGTATTTCATGGGAATCAAATACTTATCTCCCAGGAAACGCTCAAAGCAAACCAGAAACATTGGGAAGATTTAATCATTTTTGCAGTTAAGTCGACATTGTTCCTTTTGTATTAAATCCCGAAGCAATTTCTGTGTTACACCGTCAATGTGAAGGTCCAAGGAATAGAGTAAATCTGCAGTAGTGCATCAGAATCTAATACTGATCTCCCAGGAAACGCTCAAACCAAACCTCAAACAATGAGAAGATTTACCCTTCTTGTACTTAAGTCGGCTTTGTGCCGTTTGTATTACATCCCGACGCAATTTCTGTGTTTCATTGTCAATGTGAAGGTCCACGGGATAGAGTAAAGCTGCAGTAGCACATCGGAATCTAATACTGATCTCCAAGGAAAGGCTCAATGCCAACCAGAAACAATGAGAAGATTAACTCTTCTTGTACATAAGTCGGCATTGTGCCTTTTGTATTAAATCCCGACGCAATTTCTGCGTCTCATCGTCAATGTGGAGGTCTAAGGGATAGAGTAAATCTGCAGTAGTGCATCGCAATCTATAACTGATCTCCCAGGAAACGCTCAAAGCAAACCAGAAACATTGAGAAGATTTCATCTTCTAGCAGGTCAGTCGGCACTGTGCCATTTCTATTAAATCCCGACGCAATTTCTGTGTTTCATCGTCAAAGTGGAGGTCCGAGGTATAAAGTAAAGCTGCAGTAGTGCATCGGAATCTATTACTGATCCCCGGAAACTCTCAAAGCAAACCAAAAACAATGAGAAAATTTGCTCTTCTTTTACTTAAGTCGCATTGTGCCTTTCGTATTAAATCCCGACGCAATTTCTTTGTTTCGTCGTCAATGTGAAGGTCCAAGGGATAGAGTAAATCTGCGGTAGTGCATCGGTATCTAATACTGATCTCCCAGGAAACACTCAAAGCAAACCACAAACAATGAGAAGATTTACTCTTCTTGTACTTATGTCAGCATTGAGCCTTTTGTGTTAAATCCCGACGCTATTTCTATGTTTCATCGTCAATATGAATTTCCAAGGGATAGACTAAAGCTGCAGTAGTGCATCGGTATCTAATACTGATCTCCCAGGAAACGCTCAAACCAAACCACAAACGATGAGAAGATTTACTCTTCTTGTACTTTAGTCGGCTTTGTGCCATTTGTATTAAATCCCGACGCTATTTCTGTGTTTCATTGTCAATGTGCAGGTCCAAGGGATAGAGTAAATCTGCAGTAGTGCATCGGAATCTGATACTGATCTCCCAGGAAACGCTCAAAGCAAACCACAAGCAATGAAAAGATTTTCTCTTCTAGTACTTAAGTCGGCATTGTGCCATTTGTATTAAATCCCGACGCTATTTCTGTGTTTCATCGTCAATGTGGAGGTCCGAGGGATAAAGTAAAACTGCAGTAGTGCATCGGAATCTAATACCGTTCCCTGGAACTCTCAAAGCAAACCACAAACAATGAGAAAATTTGCTCTTCTTGTTCTTAAGTCGCATTGTGCCTTTCGTATTAAATCCCGACGCAATTTCTGTGTTTCATCGTCAATGTGAAGGTCCTAGTGGTGCATCGGAATCTAATACTGATCTCCCAGGAAACGTTCAAAGTAAACCACAAACAATGAGAAGATATACTCTTCTTATACTTAAGTCGGCACTGTGCATTTTGTATTAAATCCCGACGCAATTTCTGTGTTTCATCCTGAATGTGAAGGTCCAATGGGTAGAGTAAAGCTGCAGTAGCGCATCGGAATCTAACACTTTTCTGCCAGGAAACAATCAAACCAAATCACAAACAATGAGATGATCTACTATTCTGGTACTTAAGTCTGCATTGTGCAATTTTGTATTATATCCCTACGCAATTACTGTGATTCATCGTCAATGTGAAGGTCCAATAGATAGAGTAAAGCTGCAGTATTGCATCGGAATCAAATACTTATCTCCCAGGATACGCTCAAAGCAAACCAGAAACATTGGGAAGATTTAATCATTTTTGCAGTTAAGTCGACATTGTTCCTTTTGTATTAAATCCCGAAGCTATTTCTGTGTTACACCGTCAATGTGAAGGTCCAAGGGATAGAGTAAATCTGCAGTAGTGCATCAGAATCTAATACTGATCTTCCAGGAAACGCTCAAGGCAAACCACAAACAATGAGAAGATTTACACTTCTTGTACTTAATTCGGAATTGTTCCTTTTGCATTAAATCCCGACGCAATTTCTGTGTTTCATCGTTAATGTGAAGGTTGAAGGGGCAGAGTAAAGCTGCAGTAGCACATCGGAATCTAATACTGATCTCCAAGGAAACGCTCAAAGCGAACCAGAAACAATGAGAAGATTAACTCTTCTTTACATAAGTCGGCATTGTACCTTTCGTATTAAATCCCGACGCAATCTCTGTGTCTTTTTGTCAATGTGGAGGTCTAAGGGATAAAGTAAAGCTGCAGTAGTGCATCGCAAACTCTTCTTGTACGTAAGTCGGCATTGTGCCTTTTGTATTAAATCCCGACGCAATCTCTGTGTCTTTTTGTCAATGTGGAGGTCTAAGGGATAAAGTAAAGCTGCAGTAGTGCATCGCAATCTAATACTGATCTCCCAGGAAACGCTCAAAGCAAACCAGAAACATTGGGAAGATTTACTCTTCTTGCAGTTACGTCGACATTGTGCCTTTACTATTAAATCCCGACGAAATCTCTGTGTTTCATCGTCAATGTGAAGGTCCAAGGGATAGAGTAAAGCTGCAGTAGTACATCGGAATCTGATACTGATCTCCCAGGAAACGCTCAAAGCAAACCAGAAAAATGAGAAGATTTACTCTTCTTGTACTTAAGTCGGCATTGTGCCCTTTGCAATAAATCCTGACGCAATTTCTGTGTTTCATCGTCAATGTGGATGTCCGTGGGATAATGTAAAGCTGCAGTAGTGCATCGGAATCTAGTACTGAACCCCCAGGAAACTCTCAAAGCAAACCACAAACAATGAGAAAATTTACTCATCTTGTAAATGTCGCATTGTGCCTTTCGTATTAAATCCCGCGCAATTTCTGTGTCTCATCGTCAATGTGAAGGTTCAAGGGATAGATTAAATCTGCAGTCGTGCATCGGAATCTATTACTGATCTCCCAGGAAACGCTCAAAGTAAACCACAAACAATGAGAAGATATACTCTTCTTGTACTTATGTCGACATTGTGCATTTTGTATTGAATCCGGTCGCAATTTCTGTGTTTCACCGTCAATGTGAAGGTCTAAGGGATAGAGTAAAGCTGCAATAGTGCATCGCAATCTAATACTGATCTCCCAGGAATCGCTCAAAGCAAACCAGAGACATTGAGAAGATATAGTCTTCTTGCAGTTAAGTCGACATTGTGCCTTTAGTATTAAATCCCGACGAAATCTCTGTGTTTCATCATCAATGTGAAGGTCCAGGGGATAGAGTAAAGCTGCAGTAGCACATCGGAATCTAATACTGATCTCTAAGGAAACGTTTAAGGCGATCCAGAAGCAATGAGAAGATTAACTCTTCTCGTACTTAAGTTGGCATTGTGCCTTTTGTATTACATCCCGACGCAATTTCTGTGTCTCATCGTCAATGTGGAGGTCTACGGGATAGAGTAAAGCTGCAGTAGTGCATCGCAATCTAATTCTTATCTCCCAGGAAACGCTCAAACCAAACCACAAACCATGAGAAGATTTTACTTTCATGTACTTAAGTCAGCTTTGTGCCTTTTGTATTAAATCCCGACGCAACTTCTGTGTTTAATCGTCAATGACTAGGTCCAAGGGATAGAGTAAAGCTGCAGTAGTGCATCCGAATCTAGTACTGATCTCCCAGGAAACGATCAAAGCAAACCACAAGCGATAAGAAGAATTACTCTTCTTGTTCTTAAGTCGGCATTATGCCATTTGTATTAAATCCCGACGCAATTTCTGTGTTTCATCGTCAATGTGAAAGTCCATGGGATAGAGTAAAGCTGCAGTAGTGCATCGGAATCTAATACTGATATCCCAGGCAACACTCAAAGGAAACCAGAAACAATAAGAAGAATTACTCATCTTGTACTTAAGTCGGCATTGTGCCTTTTTTTATTAAATACAGACGGAATTTCTGTGTTTCATCGTCAATAAGAAGGTCCAAGGGATAGAATAAAGCTGCAGTAGTGCATCGGAATCTAGTATTGATCTTCCAGGAAACGCTCAAAACAGACCACAAACAATGAGAAGATTAACTCTTCTTGTAATTAAGTCGGCATTGTGCCTTTGTATTAATTCCCGACGCAATTTCAGTGTTTCATCGCCAATGTTGATGTCCCAGGGGTAGAGTGAAGCTGCAGTAGTGCAACGGAATCTACTACTGATCTCCCAGGAAACGCTCAAAGCAAACCGGAAACATTGGGAAGATTTACTCATCTTGCAGTTAAGTCGACATTGTGCCTTTTGTATTAAATCCCGACGCAATTTCTGTGTTTCATCGTCAATATGAAGGTCCAAGGGATACAGTAAAACTGCAGTAGTGCATCGGAATCTAATTCTGATCCCCCAGGAAACGCTCAAAGCAAACCAACAACAACGAGAAAATTTTCTCATCCTGTACGTAAGTCAGCTTTGTGCCTTTACTATTAAATCCCGACGTAATATCTGTGTTTCATCGTCAATGTGAAGGTCCAAGGGATAGAGTAAAGCTGCAGTAGTACATCGTAATCTGATACTGATCTCCCAGGAAATGCTCAAAACAAACCAGAAACAATGAGAAGTTTTACTCTTCTTGTACATATGTCGGCATTGTGCCTTTTGTATTAAGTCGCTTAGTAAATTCTGTGTTTCATCGTCAATGTGAAGGTCCAAGGGATAGAGTATATCTGCAATAGTGCATCGGAATCTAATACTGATCTCCCAGGAATCGCTCAAAGCAAACCAGAAAAATGAGAAGATTTACTCTTCCTGTACTTAAGTCGGCATTGTGCCATTTGTATTAAATCCCGACGCAATTTCTGTGTTTCATCGTTAATGTGGAGGTCCTAGGGATAAAGTAAAGCTGCAGTAGTGCATCGGAATATAATACTGATCCCACAGGAAACTCTCAAAGCAAACCACAAACAATGAGAAAATTTACTCTTCTTGTACGTAAGTAGGTATTATGCCTTTTTTTATTAAATCCGGACGCAATATCTGAGTTTCATTGTCAATGTGAAGGTCAAAGGGATAGAGTAAATCTGCAGTAGTGCATCGGAATCTAATACTGATCTCCCAGGAAACGCTCAAAGCCAACCAGAAACAATGAGAAGATTTACTCTTGTTGAACTTAAGTCGGCATTGTGCCTTTTGTATTAAATCCCGACGCAATTTCTGTGATTCATCATCAATGTGGAGGTCCAAGGGATAAAGTAAAGCTGCAGTAGTCCATCGGAATCTAACACTGATCCCCCAGGAAACTCACAAAGCAAACCACAATGAGAAAATTTACTCTTCTTGAACATAAGTCACATTGTGCCTTTCGTATTAAATCTCGACGCAATATCTGAGTTTCATCGTCAATGTGAACGTCCAAGGGATAGAGTAAATCTGCAGTAGTGCATCGAAACCTAATACTGATCTCCCTGGAAGCGCTCAAAGGCAACCAGAAACAATGAGAAGATTTACTCTTGTTGAACATAAGTCGGCATTGTGCCTTTTGTGTTAAATCCCGACGCAATATCTGTGTTTCATCGTCAATGTGAACGTCCAAGGGATAGAGTAAATCGGCAGTAGTGCATCGGAACCTAATACTGATCCCCCAGGAAACGCTCAAAGCATACCACAAACAATGAGAAGTTTTTCTCTTCCTTTACTTAAGTCAGCATTGTGCCTTTTGTACAAAATCGCGACGCAATTTCTGTGTTCCATCGTTAATGTGAAAGTCGAAGAGACAGAGTAAAACTGCAGTAGTGGATCGGAATATAATACTGATCTCCCAGGAAACGCTCAAAGCAATCCACAAACAATGAGAAGATTTACACTTCTTGTACTTAACTCGGAATTGTCCCTTTTGCATTAAATCCCGACGAAATTTCTGTGTTTCATCGTTAATGTGAAGGTTGAAGGGACAGAGTAAATCTGCAGTAGCACATCGGAATCTAATACTGATCTCCAAGGAAATGCTCAAAGCGAACCAGAAACAATGAGAAGATTAACTCTTCTTGTACATAAGACGGCATTGTGCCTTTTGTATTAAATCCCGACGCAATCTCTGTGTCTTTTTGTCAATGTGGAGGTCTAAGGGATAAAGTAAAGCTGCAGTAGTGCATCGCAATCTAATACTGATCTCCCAGGAAACGCTCAAAGCAAACCACAAATAATGAAAAGATTTACTCTTCTAGTACTAAAGTCGGCATTGTGCCTTATGTCTTAAATCCCGACGCAATTTCTGTGTTTCATCGTCAATGTGAAGGTCAAACGGATACAGTAAAGCTGCAGTTGCGCATCGGAATCTAATTCTGATCCCCCAGTCAACGCTCAAAGCAAACCACAAACAATTAGAAGATTTTCTCTTTCTTTACTTAGGTCAGCACTGTGTCTTTTGTATTAAATCCCAACGCAATTTCTGTGTTTCATCGTCAATATGAAGGTCCAAGGGATACTGTAAAGCTGCAGTAGTGCATCGGAATCTAATTCTGATCCCCCAGGAAACGCTCAAAGCAAGCCAACAACAACGAGAAAATTTTCTCTTCCTGTACGTAAGTCAGCATTGTGCCTTTTGTATTAAATCCCGACGCAATTTCTGTGTTTCATCGTCAATATGAAGGTCCAAGGGATAGAGTAAAGCTGGAGTAGTGCATCGGAAACTAATACTGATCTCCCAGGAAACGCTCAAAGCAAAACAGAAAAATGACAAGATTTACTCTTCTTGTACTTAAGTCGGCGTTGTGCCATTTGTATTAAATACCGACGCAATTTCTGTGTTTCATCGTAAATGTGGAGGTCCGAGGGATAAAGTAAAGCTGCAGTAGTGCATCGGAATATAATACTGGTTCCCCCAGGAAACTCTCAAAGCAAACCACAAAAAATGAGAAAATTTACTCTTCTTGTAAAAGTCACTTTGTGCCTTTCGTATTAAATCCCGACGCAATTTCTGTGTCTCATCGTCAATGTGAAGGTTCAAGGGATAGATTAAATCTGCAGTGGTGCATCGGATTCTATTACTGATATCCCAGGAAAAGCTCAAAGTAAACCACAAACAATGAGAAGATATACTCTTCTTATACTTATGTCGACATTGTGCATTTTGTATTTAATCCCGACACAATTTCTGTGTTTCATCCTCAATGAGAAGGACCAAGGGGTAGAGTAAAGCTGCAGTAGTGCATCGGAATCTAATACTTTTCTCCCAGGAAGCACTCAAACCATAACAAAAACAATGAGAAGATCTATTATTCTTGTACTTAAGTCTGCATTGTGCCTTTTTGTATTAAATCCCGACGCCATTACTGTATTTCATCGTCAATGTGATGGTCCAAGGGATAGAGTAAATCAGCGGTAGTGCATCGGAAACTAATGCTGATCCCCCAGGAAACGCTCAAAGCAATCCACAAACAATGAGAAAATTTACTCTTCTTGTAAATGTCACATTGTGCCTTTCGTATTAAATCCCGACGCAATTTCTGTGTCTCATCGTCAATGTAAAGGTCCTAGGGATAAATTAAATCTGCAGTGGTGCATCGGAACCTAATACTGATCTCCCAGGAAACGCTCAAAGCCAACTAGAAACAATGAGAAGATTTAATCTAGTTGAACTTAAGTCGGCATTGAGCCTTTTGTATTAAATCACGACGGAAAATCTGTGTTTCATCGTCAATGTGAACGTCCAAGGGATAGAGTAAATCAGCAGTAGTGCATCGGAACCTAATACTGATCTCCCAGGAAACGCTCAAAACAAACCACAAACAATGAGAAGATTTTCTCTTCCTTTACTTAAGTCAGCATTGTGCCTTTTGTAATAAATCGCGACGCAATTTCTGTGTTTCATCGTTAATGTGAAGGTCGAAGAGACAGAGTAAAGCTGCAGTAGTGCATCGGAATCTAATACTGATCTCCCAGGAAACGCTCAAAGCAATCCACAAACAATGAGAAGATTTACACTTCTTGTACTTAATTCGGAATTGTCCCTTTTGCATTAAATCCCGACGCAATTTATGTGTTTCATCGTTAATGTGAAGGTTGAAGGGACAGAGTAAAGCTGCAGTAGCACGTCGGAATCTAATACTGATCTCCAAGGAAATGGTCAAAGCGAACCAGAAACAATGAGAAGATTAACTCTTCTTGTACATAAGTCGGCATTGTGCCTTTTGTTTTAAATCCCGACGCAATCTCTGTGTCTTTTTGTCAATGTGGAGGACTAAGGGATAAAGTAAAGCTGCAGTAGTGCATCGCAATCTAATACTGATCTCCCAGGAAACGCTCAAAGCAAACCAGAATCATTGGGAAGATTTACTCTTGTTGCAGTTACGTCGACATTGTGCCTTTACTATTAAATCCCGACGTAATATCTGTGTTTCATCGTCAATGTGAAGGTCCAAGGGATAGAGTAAAGCTGCAGTAGTACATCGTAATCTGATACTGATCTCCCAGGAAATGCTCAAAACAAACCAGAAACAATGAGAAGTTTTACTCTTCTTGTACATATGTCGGCATTGTGCCATTTGTATTAAGTCGCTTAGTAAATTCTGTGTTTCATCGTCAATGTGAAGGTCCAAGGGATAGAGTATATCTGCAATAGTGCATCGGAATCTAATACTGATCTCCCAGGAATCGCTCAAAGCAAACCAGAAAAATGAGAAGATTTACTCTTCCTGTACTTAAGTCGGCATTGTGCCATTTGTATTAAATCCCGACGCAATTTCTGTGTTTCATCGTTAATGTGGAGGTCCTAGGGATAAAGTAAAGCTGCAGTAGTGCATCGGAATATAATACTGATCCCCCAGGAAACTCTCAAAGCAAACCACAAACAATGAGAAAATTTACTCTTCTTGTACGTAAGTAGGTATTATGCCTTTTTTTATTAAATCCGGACGCAATATCTGAGTTTCATTGTCAATGTGAAGGTCAAAGGGATAGAGTAAATCTGCAGTAGTGCATCGGAATCTAATACTGATCTCCCAGGAAACGCTCAAAGCCAACCAGAAACAATGAGAAGATTTACTCTTGTTGAACTTAAGTCGGCATTGTGCCTTTTGTATTAAATCCCGACGCAATTTCTGTGATTCATCATCAATGTGGAGGTCCAAGGGATAAAGTAAAGCTGCAGTAGTCCATCGGAATCTAATACTGATCCCCCAGGAAACTCACAAAGCAAACCACAATGAGAAAATTTACTCTTCTTGAACATAAGTCACATTGTGCCTTTCGTATTAAATCTCGACGCAATATCTGAGTTTCATCGTCAATGTGAACGTCCAAGGGATAGAGTAAATCTGCAGTAGTGCATCGAAACCTAATACTGATCTCCCTGGAAGCGCTCAAAGGCAACCAGAAACAATGAGAAGATTTACTCTTGCTGAACATAAGTCGGCATTGTGCCTTTTGTATTAAATCCCGACGCAATATCTGAGTTTCATCGTCAATGTTAACGTCCAAGGGATAGAGTAAATCGGCAGTAGTGCATCGGAACCTAATACTGATCCCCCAGGAAACGCTCAAAGCATACCACAAACAATGAGAAGTTTTTCTCTTCCTTTACTTAAGTCAGCATTGTGCCTTTTGTACAAAATCGCGACGCAATTTCTGTGTTTCATCGTTAATGTGAAAGTCGAAGAGACAGAGTAAAACTGCAGTAGTGCATCGGAATCTAATACTGATCTCCCAGGAAACGCTCAAAGCAATCCACAAACAATGAGAAGATTTACACTTCTTGTACTTAACTCGGAATTGTCCCTTTTGCATTAAATCCCGACGAAATGTCTGTGTTTCATCGTTAATGTGAAGGTTGAAGGGACAGAGTAAAGCTGCAGTAGCACATCGGAATCTAATACTGATCTCCAAGGAAATGCTCAAAGCGAACCAGAAACAATGAGAAGATTAACTCTTCTTGTACATAAGTCGGCATTGTGCCTTTTGGATTAAATCCCGTCGCAATCTCTGTGTCTTTTTGTCAATGTGGAGGTCTAAGGGAAAAAGTAAAGCTGCAGTAGTGCATCGCAATCTAATACTGATCTCCCAGGAAACGCTCAAAGCAAACCACAAACAATGAAAAGATTTACTCTTCTAGTACTTAAGTCGGCATTGTGCCTTATGTCTTAAATCCCGACGCAATTTCTGTGTTTCATCGTCAATGTGAAGGTCAAACGGATACAGTAAAGCTGCAGTTGCGCATCGGAATCTAATTCTGATCCCCCAGGAAACGCTCAAAGCAAACCACAAACAATTAGAAGATTTTCTCTTTCTTTACTTAGGTCAGCATTGTGTCTTTTGTATTAAATCACAACGCAATTTCTGTGTTTCATCGTCAATATGAAGGTCCAAGGGATACTGTAAAGCTGCAGTAGTGCATCGGAATCTAATTCTGATCCCCCAGGAAACGCTCAAAGCAAGCCAACAACAACGAGAAAATTTTCTCTTCCTGTACGTAAGTCAGCATTGTGCCTTTTGTATTAAATCCCGACGCAATTTCTGTGTTTCATCGTCAATATGAAGGTCCAAGGGATAGAGTAAAGCTGGAGTAGTGCATCGGAAACTAATACTGATCTCCCAGGAAACGCTCAAAGCAAAACAGAAAAATGAGAAGATTTACTCTTCTTGTACTTAAGTCGGCGTTGTGCCATTTGTATTAAATACCGACGCAATTTCTGTGTTTCATCGTAAATGTGGAGGTCCGAGGGATAAAGTAAAGCTGCAGTAGTGCATCGGAATATAATACTGGTTCCCCCAGGAAACTCTCAAAGCAAACCACAAAAAATGAGAAAATTTACTCTTCTTGTAAAAGTCACTTTGTGCCTTTCGTATTAAATCCCGACGCAATTTCTGTGTCTCATCGTCAATGTGAAGGTTCAAGGGATAGATTAAATCTGCAGTGGTGCATCGGATTCTATTACTGATATCCCAGGAAACGCTCAAAGTAAACCACAAACAATGAGAAGATATACTCTTCTTATACTTATGTCGACATTGTGCATTTTGTATTTAATCCCGACACAATTTCTGTGTTTCATCCTCAATGAGAAGGACCAAGGGGTAGAGTAAAGCTGCAGTAGTGCATCGGAATCTAATACTTTTCTCCCAGGAAGCACTCAAACCATAACAAAAACAATGAGAAGATCTATTATTCTTGTACTTAAGTCTGCATTGTGCCTTTTTGTATTAAATCCCGACGCCATTACTGTATTTCATCGTCAATGTGATGGTCCAAGGGATAGAGTAAATCAGCGGTAGTGCATCGGAAACTAATGCTGATCCCCCAGGAAACGCTCAAAGCAAACCACAAACAATGAGAAAATTTACTCTTCTTGTAAATGTCACATTGTGCCTTTCGTATTAAATCCCGACGCAATTTCTGTGTCTCATCGTCAATGTAAAGGTCCTAGGGATAAATTAAATCTGCAGTGGTGCATCGGAATCTAATGCTGATCTCCCAGGAAACGCTCAAAGTAAACCACAAACAATGAGAAGATATACTCTTCTTATACTTAAGTCGGCACTGTGCATTTTGTATTAAATCCTGACGCAATTTCTGTGTTTCATCCCGAATGTGAAGGTCCAATGGGTAGAGTAAAGCTGCAGTAGTGCATCGGAATCTAACACTTTTCTGCCAGGAAACACTCAAACCAAATCACAATCGATGAGATGATCTACTATTCTTGTACTTAAGTTTGCATTGTGCATTTTTGTATTATATCCCGACGCAATTACTGTGTTTCATCGTCAATGTGAAGGTCCAATAGATAGAGTAAAGCTGCAGTATTGCATCGGAATCAAATACTTATCACCCAGGAAACGCTCAAACCTAACCTCAAACAATGAGAAGATTTACCCTTCTTGTACTTAAGTCGGCTTTGTGCCATTTGTATTACATCCCGACGCAATTTCTGTGTTTCATCGTCAATGTGAAGGTCCACGGTATAGAGTGAAGCTGCAGTAGCACATCGGAATCTAATACTGATCTCCAAGGAAACGCTCAAAGCCAACCAGAAACAATGAGAAGATTAACTCTTCTTTTACATAAGTCGGCATTGTGCCTTATGTATTAAATCCCGACGCAATTTCTGTATTTCCTCGTCAATGTGAAGGTCCAAGGGATACAGTAAAACTGCAGTAGCGCATCGGAATCTAATTCTGATCCCCCAATAAACGCTCAAAGCAAACCACAAGCAATGAGAAGATTTTCTCGTCCTTCACATAAGTCAGCATTGTGCCTTTTGTATTAAATCCCAACGCAATATCTGTGTTTCTTCGTTAATGTGAAGCTTGAAGGGATAGAGTAAAGCTGCAGTAGTGCATCGCAATCTAATACTGATCTCCCAGGATACGCTCAAAGCAATCCACAAACGATGAGAAGATTTACACTTCTTGTACTTAATTCGGAATTGTGCCCTTTGTATTAAATCGCGACGCAGTTTCTGTGTTTCATCGTCAATATGAAGGTCCAAGGGATACAGTAAAGCTGCAGTAGTGCGTCGGAATCTAATTCTGATCCCCCAGGAAACGCTCAAAGCAAACCAACAACAATGAGAAGTTTTCTCTTCCTGTACTTAAGTCAGCATTGCGCCTTTTGTATTAAATCCCGACGCAATTTCTGTGTTTCGTCGTCAATGTGAAGGTTGAAGAGATAGAGTAAAGCTGCAGTAGTGCATCTGAACCTAATACTGATCTCTCAGGAGACGTTGAAAGCAAACCACAAACAATGCGAAGATTTCCTCTTCTTGTACATAAGTCGGCATTGTGCCTTTTGCATTAAATCCTGACGCAATTTCTGTGTTTCAACGTCAATATGAAGGTCCAAGGGATAGAGTATAGCTGGAGTAGTGCATCGGAAACTAATACTGATCTCCCAGGAAACGCTCAAAGCAAACCAGAAAAATGAGAAGATTTACTCTTCTTGTACTTAAGTCGGCATTGTGCCTTTTGCATTAAATCCTGACGCAATTTCTGTGTTTCATCGTCAATGTGGATGTCCGAGGCATAAAGTAAAGCTGCAGTAGTGCATCGGAATCTAATACTGATCCCCCAGGAAACTCTCAAAGCAAACCACAAACAATGAGAAAATTTACTCTTCTTGTAAATGTCGCATTGTGCCTTTCGTATTAAATCCCGACGAAATTTCTGTGTCTCATCGTCAATGTGAAGGTTCAAGGGATAGATTAAATCTGCAGTGGTGCATCGGAATCTATTACTGATCTCCCAGGAAACGATCAAAGTAAACCACAAACAATGAGAAGATATACTCTTCTTATACTTATGTCGACATTGTGCATTTTGTATTGAATCCCGACGCAATTTCTGTGTTTCATCGTCAATGTCAAGGTCTAAGGGATAGAGTAAAGCTGCAGTAGTGCATCGCAATCTAATACTGATCTCCCAGGAAACTCTCAAAGCAAACCAGAAACATTGAGAAGATATACTCTTCTTGCAGTTAAGTCGACATTGTGCCTTTAGTATTAAATCCCGACGAAATCTCTGTGTTTCATCATCAATGTGAAGGTCCAGGGGATAGAGTAAAGCTGCAGTACCACATCGGAATCTAATACTGATCTCTAAGGAAACGTTTAAAGCGATCCAGAAGCAATGAGAAGATTAACTCTTCTTGTACTTTAGTCGGCATTGTGCCTTTTGTATTAAATCCCTATGCAATTTCTGTGTCTCATGGTCAATGTGGAGGTCTACGGGATAGAGTAAAGCTGCAGTAGTGCATCGCAGTCTAATTCTTATCTTCCAGCAAACGCTCAAACCAAACAACAAACCATGAGAAGATTTTACCTTCTTGTACTTAAGTCATCTTTGTGCCTTTTGTGTTAAATACCGACGCAACTTCTGTGTTTAATCGTCAATGACTAGGTCCAAGGGATAGAGTAAAGCTGCAGTAGTGCATCCGAATCTAGTACTGATCTACCAGGAAACGATCAAAGCAAACCACAAACGATAAGAAGAATTACTCTTCTTGTTCTTAAGTCGGCATTATGCCATTTGTATTAAATCCCGACGCGATTTCTGTGTTTCTTCGTCAATGTGAAAGTCCATGGGATAGAGTAAAGCTGCAGTAGTGCATCGGAATCTAATACTGATCTCCCAGGTAATTCTCAAAGGAAACCAGAAACAAGTAGAAGAATTACTAATCTTGTACTTAAGTCGGCTTTGTGCCTTTTGTATTAAATCCAGACGGAATTTCCGTGTTTCATCGTCAATAAGAAGGTCCAAGGGATAGAATAAAGCTGCAGTAGTGCATCGGAATCTAGTATTGGTCTTCCAGGAAACGCTCAAAGCAGACCACAAACAATGAGAAGATTAACTCTTCTTGTAATTAAGTCGGCATTGTGCCTTTGTATTAATTCCCGACGCAATTTCTGTGTTTCATCGCCAATGTTGATGTCCCATGGATAGAGTGAAGCTGCAGTAGTGCATCGGAATCTATTACTGATCTCCCAGGAAACGCTCAAAGCAAACCAGAAACATTGGGAAGATTTACTCATCTTGCAGTTAAGACGACATTGTGCCTTTTGTATTAAATCCCGAAGCAATTTCTGTGTTACATCGTCAATGTGAAGGTCCAAGGTATAGAGTAAATCTGCAGTAGTGCATCGGAATCTAATACTGATCTCCCAATAAACGCTCAATGCAAACCACAAACAATGAGAAGATTTACTCTTCTTGTACGTAAGTAGGTATTATGCCTTTTTTTATTAAATCCCGACGCAATATCTGAGTTTCATTGGCAATGTGAAGGTCACAGGGATAGAGTAAATCTGCAGTAGTGCATCGGAATCTAATACTGATCTCCCAGCAAACGCTCAAAGCCAACCAGAAACAATGAGAAGATTTACTCTTGTTGAACTTAAGTCGGCATTGTGCCTTTTGTATTAAATCCCGACGCAATTTCTGTGTTTCATCAACAATGTGGAGGTCCAAGGGATAAAGTAAAGCTGCAGTAGTCCATCGGAATCTAATACTGATTCCCGAGGAAACTCTCAAAGCTAACCACAATGAGAAAATTTACTCTTCTTGTACGTAAGTCACATTGTGCCTTTCGTATTAAATCACGACGAAATTTCTGTGTTTCATCGTCAATGTGAACGTCCAAGGGATAGAGTAAATCTGCAGTAGTGCATCGGAACCTAATACTAATCTCCCAGGAAACGCTCAAACCAAACCACAAACAATGAGAAGTTTTACTCTTCTTGTACTTAAGTCGGCATGTGCCTTTTGAATTAAATCCAGACGCTATGTCTGTGTTTCATCGTCAATTTGAAGGTCCAAGGGATAAAGTAATGCTGCAGTAGTGCATCGGAATCTAATACTGATCTTCCAGGAAACGCTCAAGGCAAACCACAAACAATGAGAAGATTTTCTCTTCATTTACTTAAGTCAGCATTGTGCCTTTTGTACTAAATCGCGACGCAATTTCTGTGTTTCATGGTTAATGTGAAGGTCGAAGAGACAGAGTAAAGCTGCAGTAGTGCATCGGAATCTAATACTGATCTCCCAGGAAACGCTCAAAGCAATCCACAAACAATGAGAAGATTTACACTACTTGTACTTAATTCGGAATTGTTCCTTTTGCATTAAATCCCGGCGCAATTTCTGTGTTTCATCGTTAATGTGAAGGTTGAAGGGACAGAGTAAAGCTGCAGTAGCACATCGGAATTTAATACTGATCTCCAAGGAAACGCTCAAAGCAAACCACAAACAATGAGAAGTTTTACTCTTCTTGTACTTAAGTCGGCATGTGCCTTTTGAATTAAATCCAGACGCTATGTCTGTGTTTCATCGTCACTTTTAAGGTCCAAGGGATAGAGTAAAGCTGCAGTAGTGCATCGCAATCTAATTCTTATCTCCCAGGAAACGCCAAACCAAACCACAAACCATGAGAAGATTTCACCTTCTTGTACTTAAGTCAGCTTTGTGCCTTTTGTATTAAATACCGACGCAACTTCTGTGTTTAATCGTCAATGACTAGGTCCAAGGGATAGAGTAAAGCTGCAGTAGTGCATCCGAATCTAGTACTGATCTCCCAGGAAACGATCAAAGCAAACCACAAACGATAAGAAGAATTACTCTTCTTGTTCTTAAGTCGGCATTATGCCATTTGTATTAAATCCCGACGCAATTTCTGTGTTTCTTCGTCAATGTGAAAGTCCATGGGATAGAGTAAAGCTGCAGTAGTGCATCGGAATCTAATACTGATCTCCCACGTAACACTCAAAGGAAACCAGAAACAATGAGAAGAATTACTAATCTTGTACTTAAGTCGGCATTGTGCCTTTTGTATTAAATCCAGACGGAATTTCTGTGTTTCATCGTCAATAAGACGGTCCAAGGGATAGAATAAAGCTGCAGTAGTGTATCGGAATCTAGTATTGATCTTCCAGGAAACGCTCAAAGCAGACCACAAACAATGAGAAGATTAACTCTTCTTGTAATTAAGTCGGCATTGTGCCTTTGTATTAATTCCCGACGAAATTTCTGTGTTTCATCGCCAATGTTGATGTCCCAGGGATAGAGTGAAGCTGCAGTAGTGCATCGGAATCTATTACTGATCTCCCAGGAAACGCTCAAAGCAAACCAGAAACACTGGGAAGATTTACTCATCTTGCAGTTAAGTCGACATTGTGCCTTTTGTATTAAATCCCGAAGCAATTTCTGTGTTACACCGTCAATGTGAAGGTCCAAGGGATAGAGTAAATCTGCAGTAGTGCATCGGAATCTAATACTGATCTCCCAATAAACGCTCAATGCAAACCACAAACAATGAGAAGATTTACTCTTCTTGTACGTAAGTAGGTATTATGCCTTTTTTTATTAAATCCCGACGGAATATCTGAGTTTCATTGTCAATGTGAAGGTCAAAGGGATAGAGTAAATCTGCAGTTGTGCATCGGAATCTAATACTGATCTCCCAGGAAACGCTCAAAGCCAACCAGAAACAATGAGAAGAATTACTCTTGTTGAACTTAAGTCGGCATTGTGCCTTTTGTATTAAATCCCGACGCAATTTCTGTGTTTAATCATCAATGTGGAGGTCCAAGGGATAAAGTAAAGCTGCAGTAGTCCATCGGAATCTAATACTGATTCCCGAGGAAACTCTCAAAGCAAACCACAATGAGACAATTTACTCTTCATGTACGTAAGTCACATTGTGCCTTTCGTATTAAATCCCGACGAAATATCTGTGTTTCATCGTCAATGTGAACGTCCAAGGGATAGAGTAAATCTGCAGTAGTGCATCGGAACCTAATACTAATCTCCCAGGAAACGCTCAAAGCAAACCACAAACAATGAGAAGTTTTACTCTTCTTGTAATTAAGTCGGCATGTGCCTTTTGAATTAAATCCAGACGCTATGTCTGTGTTTCATCGTCAATTTGAAGGTCCAAGGGATAAAGTAATGCTGCAGTAGTGCATCGGAATCTAATACTGATCTTCCAGGAAACGCTCAAGGCAAACCGCAAACAATGAGAAGATTTAATCTTCCTTTACTTAAGTCAGCATTGTGCCTTTTTTACTAATTCGCGAGGCAATTTCTGGGTTTCATCGTTAATGTGAAGGTCGAAGAGACAGAGTAAAGCTGCAGTAGTGCATCGGAATCTAATACTGATCTCCCAGGAAACGCTCAAAGCAATCCACAAACAATGAGTAGATTTACACTTCTTGTACTTAATTCTGAATTGTTCCTTTTGCATTAAATCCCGATGCAATTTCTGTGTTTCATCGTCAATGTGAAGGTCCAAGGGATAGAGTAAAGCTGCAGTAGTACATCGGAATCTGATACTGATCTCCTAGGAAACGCTCAAAGCAAACCAGAAAAATGAGAAGATTAACTCTTCTTGTACATAAGTCGGCATTGTGCCTTTTGCATTAAATCCCGACGCTATCTCTGTGTCTTTTTGTCAATGTGGAGGTCTAAGGGATAAAGTAAAGCTGCAGTAGTGCATCGCATTCTAATACTGATCTCCCAGGAAACGCTCAAAGCAAACCTGAAACATTGGGAAGATTTACTCTTCTTGCAGTTACGTCGACATTGTGCCTTTACTATTAAATCCCGACGAAATCTCTGTTTCATCGTCAATGTGAAGGTCCAAGGGATAGAGTAAAGCTGCAGTAGTACATCGGAATCTGATACTGATCTCCCAGGAAACGCTCAAAGCAAACCAGAAAAATGAGAAGATTTACTCTTCTTGTACTTAAGTCGGCATTGTGCCTTTTGCAAAAATCCTGACGCAATTTCTGTGTTTCATCGTCAATGTGAAGGTCTAAGGGATAGAGTAAAGCTGCAGTAGTGCATCGCAATCTAATACTGATCTCCCAGGAAACTCTCAAAGCAAACCAGAAACATTGAGAAGATATACTCTTCTTGCAGTTAAGTCGACATTGTGCCTTTAGTATTAAATCCCGACGAAATCTCTGTGTTTCATCATCAATGTGAAGGTCCAGGGGATAGAGTAAAGCTGCAGTACCACATCGGAATCTAATACTGATCTCTAAGGAAACGTTTAAAGCGATCCAGAAGCAATGAGAAGATTAACTCTTCTTGTACTTTAGTCGGCATTGTGCCTTTTGTATTAAATCCCTATGCAATTTCTGTGTCTCATGGTCAATGTGGAGGTCTACGGGATAGAGTAAAGCTGCAGTAGTGCATCGCAATCAAATTCTTATCTTCCAGGAAACGCTCAAACCAAACCACAAACCATGAGAAGATTTTACCTTCTTGTACTTAAGTCAGCTTTGTGCCTTTTGTATTAAATACCGACGCAACTTCTGTGTTTAATCGTCAATGACTAGGTCCAAGGGATAGAGTAAAACTGCAGTAGTGCATCCGAATCTAGTACTGATCTACCAGGAAACGATCAAAGCAAACCACAAACGATATGAAGAATTACTCTTCTTGTTCTTAAGTCGGCATTATGCCATTTGTATTAAATCCCGACGCGATTTCTGTGTTTCTTCGTCAATGTGAAAATCCATGGGATAGAGTAAAGCTGCAGTAGTGCATCGGAATCTAATACTGATCTCCCAGGTAACACTCAAAGGAAACCAGAAACAATGAGAAGAATTACTAATCTTGTACTTAAGTCGGCATTGAGCCTTTTGTATTAAATCCAGACGGAATTTCAGTGTTTCATCGTCAATAAGAAGGTCCAAGGGATAGAATAAAGCTGCAGTAGTACATCGGAATCTGATACTGATCTCCCAGGAAACGCTCAAAGCAAACCAGAAAAATGAGAAGATTTACTCTTCTTGTACTTAATTCGGCATTGTGCCTTTTGCAATAAATCCTGACGCAATTTCTGTGTTTCATCGTCAATGTGGATGTCCGAGGGATAATGTATAGCTGCAGTAGTGCATCGGAATCTAAAACTGATCCCCCAGGAAACTCCTTAAGCAAACCACAAACAATGAGAAAATTTAGTCTTCCTGTAAATGTCGCATTGTGCCTTTCGTATTAAATCCCGACGCAATTTCTGTGTGTCATCGTCAATGTGAAGGTTCAAGGGATAGATTAAATCTGCAGTGGTGCATCGGAATCTAATACTGATCTCCCAGGAAACGCTCAAAGTAAACCACAAACAATGAGAAGATATACTCTTCTTGTACTTATGTCGACATTGTGCATTTTGTATTGAATCCAGACGCAATTTCTGTGTTTCATCGCCAATGTTGATGTCCCATGGATAGAGTGAAGCTGCAGTAGTGCATCGGAATCTATTACTGATCTCCCAGGAAACGCTCAAAGCAAACCAGAAACATTGGGAAGATTTACTCATCTTGCAGTTAAGTCGACATTGTGCCTTTTGTATTAAATCCCGAAGCAATTTCTGTGTTACATCGTCAATGTGAAGGTCCAAGGTATAGAGTAAATCTGCAGTAGTGCATCGGAATCTAATACTGATCTCCCAATAAACGCTCAATGCAAACCACAAACAATGAGAAGATTTACTCTTCTTGTACGTAAGTAGGTATTATGCCTTTTTTTATTAAATCCCGACGCAATATCTGAGTTTCATTGGCAATGTGAAGGTCACAGGGATAGAGTAAATCTGCAGTAGTGCATCGGAATCTAATACTGATCTCCCAGCAAACGCTCAAAGCCAACCAGAAACAATGAGAAGATTTACTCTTGTTGAACTTAAGTCGGCATTGTGCCTTTTGTATTAAATCCCGACGCAATTTCTGTGTTTCATCATCAATGTGGAGGTCCAAGGGATAAAGTAAAGCTGCAGTAGTCCATCGGAATCTAATACTGATTCCCGAGGAAACTCTCAAAGCTAACCACAATGAGAAAATTTACTCTTCTTGTACGTAAGTCACATTGTGCCTTTCGTATTAAATCACGACGAAATTTCTGTGTTTCATCGTCAATGTGAACGTCCAAGGGATAGAGTAAATCTGCAGTAGTGCATCGGAACCTAATACTAATCTCCCAGGAAACGCTCAAACCAACCCACAAACAATGAGAAGTTTTACTCTTCTTGTACTTAAGTCGGCATGTGCCTTTTGAATTAAATCCAGACGCTATGTCTGTGTTTCATCGTCAATTTGAAGGTCCAAGGGATAAAGTAATGCTGCAGTAGTGCATCGGAATCTAATACTGATCTTCCAGGAAACGCTCAAGGCAAACCACAAACAATGAGGAGATTTTCTCTTCCTTTACTTAAGTCAGCATTGTGCCTTTTGTACTAAATCGCGACGCAATTTCTGTGTTTCATCGTTAATGTGAAGGTCGAAGAGACAGAGTCAAGCTGCAGTAGTGCATCGGAATCTAACACTGATCTCCCAGGAAACGCTCAATGCAATCCACAAAGAATGAGAAGATTTACACTTCTTGTACTTAATTCGGAATTGTTCTTTTTGCATTAAATCCCGACGCAATTTCTGTGTTTCATCGTTAATGTGAAGGTTGAAAGGACAGTGTAAAGCTGCAGTAGCACATCGGAATCTAATACTGATCTCCAAGCAAACGCTCAAAGCAAACCACAAACAATGAGAAGTTTTACTCTTCTTGTACTTAAGTCGGCATGTGCCTTTTGAATTAAATCCAGACGCTATGTCTGTGTTTCATCGTCAATTTGAAGGTCCAAGGGATAGAGTAAAGCTGCAGTAGTGCATCGCAATCTAATTCTTATCTCCCAGGAAACGCTCAAACCAAACCACAAACCATGAGAAGATTTCACCTTCTTGTACTTAAGTCAGCTTTGTGCCTTTTGTATTAAATACCGACGCAACTTCTGTGTTTAATCGTCAATGACTAGGTCCAAGGGATAGAGTAAAGCTGCAGTAGTGCATCCGAATCTAGTACTGATCTCCCAGGAAACGATCAAAGCAAACCACAAACGATAAGAAGAATTACTCTTCTTGTTCTTAAGTCGGCATTATGCCATTTGTATTAAATCCCGACGCAATTTCTGTGTTTCTTCGTCAATGTGAAAGTCCATGGGATAGAGTAAAGCTGCAGTAGTGCATCGGAATCTAATACTGATCTCCCAGGTAACACTCAAAGGAACCCAGAAACAATGAGAAGAATTACTAATCTTGTACTTAAGTCGGCATTGTGCCTTTTGTATTAAATCCAGACGGAATTTCTGTGTTTCATCGTCAATAAGACGGTCCAAGGGATAGAATAAAGCTGTTGTAGTGTATCGGAATCTAGTATTGATCTTCCAAGAAACGGTCAAAGCAGACCACAAACAATGAGAAGATTAACTCTTCTTGTAATTAAGTCGGCACTGTGCCTTTGTATTAATTCCCGACGCAATTTCTGTGTTTCATCGCCAATGTTGATGTCCCAGGGATAGAGTGAAGCTGCAGTAGTGCATCGGAATCTATTACTGATCTCCCAGGAAACGCTCAAAGCAAACCAGAAACATTGGGAAGATTTACTCATCTTGCAGTTAAGTTGACATTGTGCCTTTTGTATTAAATCCCGAAGCAATTTCTGTGTTACACCGTCAATGTGAAGGTCCAAGGTATAGAGTAAATCTGCAGTTGTGCATCGGAATCTAATACTGATCTCCCAATAAACGCTCAATGCAAACCACAAACAATGAGAAGATTTACTCTTCTTGTACGTAAGTAGGTATTATGCCTTTTTTTATTAAATCCCGACGGAATATCTGAGTTTCATTGTCAATGTGAAGGTCAAAGGGATAGAGTAAATCTGCAGTAGTACATCGGAATCTGATACTGATCTCCCAGGAAACGCTTAAAGCAAACCAGAAAAATGAGAAGATTAACTCTTCTTGTACATAAGTCGGCATTGTGCCTTTTGCATTAAATCCCGACGCTATCACTGTGTCTTTTTGTCAATGTGGAGGTCTAAGGGATAAAGTAAAGCTGCAGTAGTGCATCGCATTCTAATACTGATCTCCCAGGAAACGCTCAAAGCAAACCTGAAACATTGGGAAGATTTACTCTTCTTGCAGTTACGTCGACATTGTGCCTTTACTATTAAATCCCGACGAAATCTCTGTTTCATCGTCAATGTGAAGGTCCAAGGGATAGAGTAAAGCTGCAGTAGTACATCGGAATCTGATACTGATCTCCCAGGAAACGCTCAAAGCAAACCAGAAAAATGAGAAGATTTACTCTTCTTGTACTTAATTCGGCATTGTGCCTTTTGCAATAAATCCTGACGCAATTTCTGTGTTTCATCGTCAATGTGGATGTCCGAGGGATAATGTATAGCTGCAGTAGTGCATCGGAATCTAAAACTGATCCCCCAGGAAACTCCTTAAGCAAACCACAAACAATGAGAAAATTTAGTCTTCCTGTAAATGTCGCATTGTGCCTTTCGTATTAAATCCCGACGCAATTTCTGTGTGTCATCGTCAATGTGAAGGTTCAAGGGATAGATTAAATCTGCAGTGGTGCATCGGAATCTAATACTGATCTCCCAGGAAACGCTCAAAGTAAACCACAAACAATGAGAAGATATACTCTTCTTGTACTTATGTCGACATTGTGCATTTTGTATTGAATCCAGACGCAATTTCTGTGTTTCATCGTCAATGTGAAGGTCTAAGGGATAGAGTAAAGCTGCAATAGTGCATCGCAATCTAATACCGATCTCCCAGGAAACGCTCAAACAAACCAGAAACATTGAGAAGATATACTCTTCTTGCAGTTAAGTCGACATTGTGCCTTTAGTATTAAATCCCGACGAAATCTCTGTGTTTCATCATCAATGTGAAGGTCCAGGGGATAGAGTAAAGCTGCAGTAGCACATCGGAATCTAATACTGATCTCTGAGGAAACGTTTAAAGCGATCCAGAAGCAATGAGAAGATTAACTCTTCTTGTACTTAAGTCGGCATTGTGCTTTTTGTATTACATCCCGACGCAATATCTGTGATTCATCGTCAATGTGAAAGTCCATGGGATAGAGTAAAGCTGCAGTAGTGCATCGGAATCTAATACTGATCTCCCAATAAACGCTCAATGCAAACCACAAACAATGAGAAGATTTACTCTTCTTGTACGTAAGTAGGTATTATGCCTTTTTTTATTAAATCCCGACGCAATATCTGAGTTTCATTGGCAATGTGAAGGTCACAGGGATAGAGTAAATCTGCAGTAGTGCATCGGAATCTAATACTGATCTCCCAGCAAACGCTCAAAGCCAACCAGAAACAATGAGAAGATTTACTCTTGTTGAACTTAAGTCGGCATTGTGCCTTTTGTATTAAATCCCGACGCAATTTCTGTGTTTCATCATCAATGTGGAGGTCCAAGGGATAAAGTAAAGCTGCAGTAGTCCATCGGAATCTAATTCTGATTCCCGAGGAAACTCTCAAAGCTAACCACAATGAGAAAATTTACTCTTCTTGTACGTAAGTCACATTGTGCCTTTCGTATTAAATCACGACGAAATTTCTGTGTTTCATCGTCAATGTGAACGTCCAAGGGATAGAGTAAATCTGCAGTAGTGCATCGGAACCTAATACTAATCTCCCAGGAAACGCTCAAACCAAACCACAAACAATGAGAAGTTTTACTCTTCTTGTACTTAAGTCGGCATGTGCCTTTTGAATTAAATCCAGACGCTATGTCTGTGTTTCATCGTCAATTTGAAGGTCCAAGGGATAAAGTAATGCTGCAGTAGTGCATCGGAATCTAATACTGATCTTCCAGGAAACGCTCAAGGCAAACCACAAACAATGAGGAGATTTTCTCTTCCTTTACTTAAGTCAGCATTGTGCCTTTTGTACTAAATCGCGACGCAATTTCTGTGTTTCATCGTTAATGTGAAGGTCGAAGAGACAGAGTCAAGCTGCAGTAGTGCATCGGAATCTAATACTGATCTCCCAGGAAACGCTCAATGCAATCCACAAAGAATGAGAAGATTTACACTTCTTGTACTTAATTCGGAATTGTTCTTTTTGCATTAAATCCCGACGCAATTTCTGTGTTTCATCGTTAATGTGAAGGTTGAAAGGACAGTGTAAAGCTGCAGTAGCACATCGGAATCTAATACTGATCTCCAAGCAAACGCTCAAAGCAAACCACAAACAATGAGAAGTTTTACTCTTCTTGTACTTAAGTCGGCATGTGCCTTTTGAATTAAATCCAGACGCTATGTCTGTGTTTCATCGTCAATTTGAAGGTCCAAGGGATAGAGTAAAGCTGCAGTAGTGCATCGCAATCTAATTCTTATCTCCCAGGAAACGCTCAAACCAAACCACAAACCATGAGAAGATTTCACCTTCTTGTACTTAAGTCAGCTTTGTGCCTTTTGTATTAAATACCGACGCAACTTCTGTGTTTAATCGTCAATGACTAGGTCCAAGGGATAGAGTAAAGCTGCAGTAGTGCATCCGAATCTAGTACTGATCTCCCAGGAAACACTCAAAGGAACCCAGAAACAATGAGAAGAATTACTAATCTTGTACTTAAGTCGGCATTGTGCCTTTTGTATTAAATCCAGACGGAATTTCTGTGTTTCATCGTCAATAAGACGGTCCAAGGGATAGAATAAAGCTGTTGTAGTGTATCGGAATCTAGTATTGATCTTCCAGGAAACGGTCAAAGCAGACCACAAACAATGAGAAGATTAACTCTTCTTGTAATTAAGTCGGCACTGTGCCTTTGTATTAATTCCCGACGCAATTTCTGTGTTTCATCGCCAATGTTGATGTCCCAGGGATAGAGTGAAGCTGCAGTAGTGCATCGGAATCTATTACTGATCTCCCAGGAAACGCTCAAAGCAAACCAGAAACATTGGGAAGATTTACTCATCTTGCAGTTAAGTTGACATTGTGCCTTTTGTATTAAATCCCGAAGCAATTTCTGTGTTACACCGTCAATGTGAAGGTCCAAGGTATAGAGTAAATCTGCAGTTGTGCATCGGAATCTAATACTGATCTCCCAATAAACGCTCAATGCAAACCACAAACAATGAGAAGATTTACTCTTCTTGTACGTAAGTAGGTATTATGCCTTTTTTTATTAAATCCCGACGGAATATCTGAGTTTCATTGGCAATGTGAAGGTCAAAGGGATAGAGTAAATCTGCAGTAGTACATCGGAATCTGATACTGATCTCCCAGGAAACGCTTAAAGCAAACCAGAAAAATGAGAAGATTAACTCTTCTTGTACATAAGTCGGCATTGTGCCTTTTGCATTAAATCCCGACGCTATCACTGTGTCTTTTTGTCAATGTGGAGGTCTAAGGGATAAAGTAAAGCTGCAGTAGTGCATCGCATTCTAATACTGATCTCCCAGGAAACGCTCAAAGCAAACCTGAAACATTGGGAAGATTTACTCTTCTTGCAGTTACGTCGACATTGTGCCTTTACTATTAAATCCCGACGAAATCTCTGTTTCATCGTCAATGTGAAGGTCCAAGGGATAGAGTAAAGCTGCAGTAGTACATCGGAATCTGATACTGATCTCCCAGGAAACGCTCAAAGCAAACCAGAAAAATGAGAAGATTTACTCTTCTTGTACTTAATTCTGCATTGTGCCTTTTGCAATAAATCCTGACGCAATTTCTGTGTTTCATCGTCAATGTGGATGTCCGAGGGATAATGTATAGCTGCAGTAGTGCATCGGAATCTAATACTGATCCCCCAGGAAACTCCTTAAGCAAACCACAAACAATGAGAAAATTTAGTCTTCCTGTAAATGTCGCATTGTGCCTTTCGTATTAAATCCCGACGCAATTTCTGTGTGTCATCGTCAATGTGAAGGTTCAAGGGATAGATTAAATCTGCAGTGGTGCATCGGAATCTAATACTGATCTCCCAGGAAACGCTCAAAGTAAACCACAAACAATGAGAAGATATACTCTTCTTGTACTTATGTCGACATTGTGCATTTTGTATTGAATCCAGACGCAATTTCTGTGTTTCATCGTCAATGTGAAGGTCTAAGGGATAGAGTAAAGCTGCAATAGTGCATCGCAATCTAATACCGATCTCCCAGGAAACGCTCAAACAAACCAGAAACATTGAGAAGATATACTCTTCTTGCAGTTAAGTCGACATTGTGCCTTTAGTATTAAATCCCGACGAAATCTCTGTGTTTCATCATCAATGTGAAGGTCCAGGGGATAGAGTAAAGCTGCAGTAGCACATCGGAATCTAATACTGATCTCTGAGGAAACGTTTAAAGCGATCCAGAAGCAATGAGAAGATTAACTCTTCTTGTACTTAAGTCGGCATTGTGCCTTTTGTATTACATCCCGACGCAATATCTGTGATTCATCGTCAATGTGAAAGTCCATGGGATAGAGTAAAGCTGCAGTAGTGCATCGGAATCTAATACTGATCTCCAAGGAAACGCTCAAAGCGAACCAGAAACAATGAGAAGATTAACTCTGCTTGTAATTAGGTCGGCATTGTCCCTTTGTATTAATTCCCGACGCAATTTCTGTGTTTCATCGCAAATGTTGATGTCCCAGGGATAGAGTGAAGCTGCAGTAGTGCATCGGAATCTATTACTGATCTCCCAGGAAACGCTCAAAGCAAACCAGAAACATTGGGAAGATTTACTCATATTGCAGTTAAGTCGGCATTGTGCCTTTTGTATTAAGTCCCGACGCAATCTCTGTGTCCTTTTGTCAATGTGGAGGTCTAAGGGATAAAGTAAAGCTGCAGTAGTGCATCGCAATCTAATACAGATCTCCCAGGAAACGCTCAAAGCAAACCAGAAACATTGGGAAGATTTACTCTTCTTGCAGTTACGTCGACATTGTGCCTTTACTATTAAATCCCGACGAAATCTCTGTGTTACATCGTCAATGTGAAGGTCCAAGGGATAGAGTAAAGCTGCAGTAGTACATCGGAAGCTGATACTGATCTCCCAGGAAACGCTCAAAGCAAACCAGAAACAATGAGAAGTTTGCTTCTTCTTGTATTTAAGTCGGCATTATGCCTTTTGTATTAAATCCCTAAGCAAATTCAGTGTTTCATCGTCAATGTGAAGGCCCAAGGGATAGAGTATATCTGCAATAGTGCATCGGAATCTAATACTGATCTCCCAGGAAACGCTCAAAGCAAACCACAAACAATGAAAAGATTTATTTTTCTAGTACTTAAGTTGGCATTGTGCTTTATGTCTTAAATCCCGACGCAATTTCTGTGTTTCATCGTCAATGTGAAGGTCAAAGGGATACAGTAAAGCTGCAGTAGCGCATTGGAATCTAATTCTGATCCCCCAGGAAACGCTCAAAGCAAACCACAAACAATTAGAAGATTTTCTCTTCCTTTACTTAAGTCAGCATTGTGTCTTTTGTATTAAATCCCAACGCAATTTCTGTGTTTCATCGTCAATATGAAGGTCCAAGGGATACAGTAAAGCTGCAGTAGTGCATCGGAATCTAATACTGATCTCCCAGGAAACGCTCAAAGCCAACCAGAAACAATGAGAAGAATTACTCTTGTTGAACTTAAGTCGGCATTGTGCCTTTTGTATTAAATCCTGACGGAATTTCTGTGTTTCATCATCAATGTGGAGGTCCAACGGATAAAGTAAAGCTGCAGTAGTCCATCGGAATCTAATACTGATTCCCGAGGAAACTCTCAAAGCAAACCACAATGAGACAATTTACTCTTCTTGTACGTAAGTCACATTGTGCCTTTCGTATTAAATCCCGACGAAATTTCTGTGTTTCATCATCAATGTGAACGTCCAAGGGATAAAGTAAATCTTTAGTAGTGCATCGGAACCTAATACTAATCTCCCAGGAAACGCTCAAAGCAAACCACAAACAATGAGAAGTTTTACTCTTCTTGTACTTAAGTCGGCATGTGCCTTTTGAATTAAATCCAGATGCTATGTCTGTGTTTCATCGTCAATTTGAAGGTCCAAGGGATAAAGTAATGCTGCAGTAGTGCATCGGAATCTAATACTGATCTTCCAGGAAACGCCCAAGGCAAACCGCAAACAATGAGAAGATTTAATCTTCCTTTACTTAAGTCAGCATTGTGCCTTTTGTACTAAATTGCGAGGCAATTTCTGTGTTTCATCGTTAATGTGAAGGTCGAAGAGAGAGAGTAAAGCTGCAGTTGTGCATCGGAATCTAATACTGATCTCCCAGGAAACGCTCAAAGCAATCCACAAACAATGAGAAGATTTACACTTCCTGTACTTAATTCGGAATTGTTCCTTTTGCATTAAATCCAGACGCAATTTCTGTGTTTCATCGTCAATGTGAAGGTCCAAGGGATAGAGTAAAGCTGCAGTAGTACATCGGAATCTGATACTGATCTCCCAGGAAACGCTCAAAGCAAACCAGAAAAATGAGAAGATTAACTCTTCTTGTACATAAGTCGGCATTGTGCCTTTTGTATTAAATCCCGACGCTATCTCTGTGTCTTTTTGTCAATGTGGAGGTCTAAGGGATAAAGTAAAGCTGCAGTAGTGCATCGCAATCTAATACTGATCTCCCAGGAAACGCTCTAAGCAAACCAGAAACATTGGGAAGATTTACTCTTCTTGCAGTTACGGCGACATTGTGCCTTTACTATTAAATCCCGACGAAATCTCTGTTTCATCGTCAATGTGAAGGTCCAAGGGATAGAGTAAAGCTGCAGTAGTACATCGGAATCATATACTGATCTCCCAGGAAACGCTCAAAGCAAACCAGAAAAATGAGAAGATTTACTCTTCTTGTACTTAAGTCGGCATTGTGCCTTTTACAATAAATCCTGACGCAATTTCTGTGTTTCATCGTCAATGTGGATGTCCGAGGGATAATGTATAGCTGCAGTAGTGCGTCGGAATCTAATACTGATCCCCCAGGAACCTCCTCAAGCAAACCACAAACAATGAGAAACTTTAGTCTTCCTGTAAATGTCGCATTGTGCCTTTCGTATTAAATCCCGACGCAATTTATGTGTGTCATCGTCAATGTGAAGGTTCAAGGGATAGATTAAATCTGCAGTGGTGCATCGGAATCTAATACTGATCTCCCAGGAAACGCTCAAAGTAAACCACAAACAATGAGAAGATATACTCTTCTTGTACTTATGTCGACATTGTGCATTTTGTATTGAATCCAGACGCAATTTCTGTGTTTCATCGTCAATGTGAAGGTCTAAGGGATAGAGTAAAGCTGCAATAGTGCATCGCAATCTAATACCGATCTCCCAGGAAACGCTCAAACAAACCAGAAACATTGAGAAGATATACTCTTCTTGCAGTTAAGCCGACATTGTGCCTTTAGTATTAAATCCCGACGAAATCTCTGTCTTTCATCATCAATGTGAAGGTCCAGGGGATAGAGTAAAGCTGCAGTAGCACATCGGAATCTAATACTGATCTCTAAGGAAACGTTTAAAGCGATCCAGAAGCAATGAGAAGATTAACTCTTCTTGTACTTAAGTCGGCATTGTGCCTTTTGTATTACATCCCGACGCAATTTCTGTGTCTCATCGTCAATGTGGAGGTCTACGGGATAGTGTAAAGCTGCAGTAGAGCATCGCAATCTAATTCTTATCTCCCAGGAAACGCTCAAACCAAACCACAAACCATGAGAAGATTTTACTTTCTTGTACTTAAGTCAGCTTTGTGGCTTTTGTATTAAATCCCGACGCAACTTCTGTGTTTCATCGTCAATGACTAGGTACAAGGGATAGAGTAAACCTGCAGTAGTGCATCCGAATCTAGTACTGATCTCCCAGGAAACGATCAAAGCAGACCACAAACGATAAGAAGAATTACTCTTCTTGTTCTTAAGTCGGCATTATGCCATTTGTATTAAATCCCGACGCAATATCTGTGATTCATCGTCAATGTGAAAGTCCATGGGGTAGAGTAAAGCTGCAGTAGTGCATCGGAATCTAATACTGATCTCCAAGGAAACGCTCAAAGCGAACCAGAAACAATGAGAAGATTAACTCTTCTTGTAATTAAGTCGGCATTGTCCCTTTGTATTAATTCCCGACGCAATTTCTGTGTTTCATCGCCAATGTTGATGTCCCAGGGATAGAGTGAAGCTGCAGTAGTGCATCGGAATCTATTACTGATCACGCAGGAAACGCTCAAAGCAAACCAGAAACATTACGAAGATTTACTCATCTTGCAGTTAAGTCGACATTGTGCCTTTTGTATTAAATCCCGAAGCAATTTCTGTGTTACACCATCAATGTGAAGGTCCAAGGGATAGAGTAAATCTGCAGTAGTGCATCGGAATCTAATACTGATCTCCCAATAAACGCTCAATGCAAACCACAAACAATGTAAAGATTTACTCTTCTTGTACGTAAGTAGGTATTATGCCTTTTTTTATTAAATCCCGACGGAATATCTGAGTTTCATTGGCAATGTGAAGGTCAAAGGGATAGAGTAAATCTGCAGTAGTACATCGGAATCTGATACTGATCTCCCAGGAAACGCTTAAAGCAAACCAGAAAAATGAGAAGATTAACTCTTCTTGTACATAAGTCGGCATTGTGCCTTTTGCATTAAATCCCGACGCTATCACTGTGTCTTTTTGTCAATGTGGAGGTCTAAGGGATAAAGTAAAGCTGCAGTAGTGCATCGCATTCTAATACTGATCTCCCAGGAAACGCTCAAAGCAAACCTGAAACATTGGGAAGATTTACTCTTCTTGCAGTTACGTCGACATTGTGCCTTTACTATTAAATCCCGACGAAATCTCTGTTTCATCGTCAATGTGAAGGTCCAAGGGATAGAGTAAAGCTGCAGTAGTACATCGGAATCTGATACTGATCTCCCAGGAAACGCTCAAAGCAAACCAGAAAAATGAGAAGATTTACTCTTCTTGTACTTAATTCGGCATTGTGCCTTTTGCAATAAATCCTGACGCAATTTCTGTGTTTCATCGTCAATGTGGATGTCCGAGGGATAATGTATAGCTGCAGTAGTGCATCGGAATCTAATACTGATCCCCCAGGAAACTCCTTAAGCAAACCACAAACAATGAGAAAATTTAGTCTTCCTGTAAATGTCGCATTGTGCCTTTCGTATTAAATCCCGACGCAATTTCTGTGTGTCATCGTCAATGTGAAGGTTCAAGGGATAGATTAAATCTGCAGTGGTGCATCGGAATCTAATACTGATCTCCCAGGAAACGCTCAAAGTAAACCACAAACAATGAGAAGATATACTCTTCTTGTACTTATGTCGACATTGTGCATTTTGTATTGAATCCAGACGCAATTTCTGTGTTTCATCGTCAATGTGAAGGTCTAAGGGATAGAGTAAAGCTGCAATAGTGCATCGCAATCTAATACCGATCTCCCAGGAAACGCTCAAACAAACCAGAAACATTGAGAAGATATACTCTTCTTGCAGTTAAGACGACATTGTGCCTTTAGTATTAAATCCCGACGAAATCTCTGTGTTTCATCATCAATGTGAAGGTCCAGGGGATAGAGTAAAGCTGCAGTAGCACATCGGAATCTAATACTGATCTCTGAGGAAACGTTTAAAGCGATCCAGAAGCAATGAGAAGATTAACTCTTCTTGTACTTAAGTCGGCATTGTGCCTTTTGTATTACATCCCGACGCAATATCTGTGATTCATCGTCAATGTGAAAGTCCATGGGATAGAGTAAAGCTGCAGTAGTGCATCGGAATCTAATACTGATCTCCAAGGAAACGCTCAAAGCGAACCAGAAACAATGAGAAGATTAACTCTGCTTGTAATTAGGTCGGCATTGTCCCTTTGTATTAATTCCCGACGCAATTTCTGTGTTTCATCGCAAATGTTGATGTCCCAGGGATAGAGTGAAGCTGCAGTAGTGCATCGGAATCTATTACTGATCTCCCAGGAAACGCTCAAAGCAAACCAGAAACATTGGGAAGATTTACTCATATTGCAGTTAAGTCGGCATTGTGCCTTTTGTATTAAGTCCCGACGCAATCTCTGTGTCCTTTTGTCAATGTGGAGGTCTAAGGGATAAAGTAAAGCTGCAGTAGTGCATCGCAATCTAATACAGATCTCCCAGGAAACGCTCAAAGCAAACCAGAAACATTGGGAAGATTTACTCTTCTTGCAGTTACGTCGACATTGTGCCTTTACTATTAAATCCCGACGAAATCTCTGTGTTACATCGTCAATGTGAAGGTCCAAGGGATAGAGTAAAGCTGCAGTAGTACATCGGAAGCTGATACTGATCTCCCAGGAAACGCTCAAAGCAAACCAGAAACAATGAGAAGTTTGCTTCTTCTTGTATTTAAGTCGGCATTATGCCTTTTGTATTAAATCCCTAAGCAAATTCAGTGTTTCATCGTCAATGTGAAGGCCCAAGGGATAGAGTATATCTGCAATAGTGCATCGGAATCTAATACTGATCTCCCAGGAAACGCTCAAAGCAAACCACAAACAATGAAAAGATTTATTTTTCTAGTACTTAAGTTGGCATTGTGCTTTATGTCTTAAATCCCGACGCAATTTCTGTGTTTCATCGTCAATGTGAAGGTCAAAGGGATACAGTAAAGCTGCAGTAGCGCATTGGAATCTAATTCTGATCCCCCAGGAAACGCTCAAAGCAAACCACAAACAATTAGAAGATTTTCTCTTCCTTTACTTAAGTCAGCATTGTGTCTTTTGTATTAAATCCCAACGCAATTTCTGTGTTTCATCGTCAATATGAAGGTCCAAGGGATACAGTAAAGCTGCAGTAGTGCATCGGAATCTAATACTGATCTCCCAGGAAACGCTCAAAGCCAACCAGAAACAATGAGAAGAATTACTCTTGTTGAACTTAAGTCGGCATTGTGCCTTTTGTATTAAATCCTGACGGAATTTCTGTGTTTCATCATCAATGTGGAGGTCCAACGGATAAAGTAAAGCTGCAGTAGTCCATCGGAATCTAATACTGATTCCCGAGGAAACTCTCAAAGCAAACCACAATGAGACAATTTACTCTTCTTGTACGTAAGTCACATTGTGCCTTTCGTATTAAATCCCGACGAAATTTCTGTGTTTCATCATCAATGTGAACGTCCAAGGGATAAAGTAAATCTGCAGTAGTGCATCGGAACCTAATACTAATCTCCCAGGAAACGCTCAAAGCAAACCACAAACAATGAGAAGTTTTACTCTTCTTGTACTTAAGTCGGCATGTGCCTTTTGAATTAAATCCAGATGCTATGTCTGTGTTTCATCGTCAATTTGAAGGTCCAAGGGATAAAGTAATGCTGCAGTAGTGCATCGGAATCTAATACTGATCTTCCAGGAAACGCCCAAGGCAAACCGCAAACAATGAGAAGATTTAATCTTCCTTTACTTAAGTCAGCATTGTGCCTTTTTTACTAAATTGCGAGGCAATTTCTGTGTTTCATCGTTAATGTGAAGGTCGAAGAGAGAGAGTAAAGCTGCAGTTGTGCATCGGAATCTAATACTGATCTCCCAGGAAACGCTCAAAGCAATCCACAAACAATGAGAAGATTTACACTTCTTGTACTTAATTCGGAATTGTTCCTTTTGCATTAAATCCAGACGCAATTTCTGTGTTTCATCGTCAATGTGAAGGTCCAAGGGATAGAGTAAAGCTGCAGTAGTACATCGGAATCTGATACTGATCTCCCAGGAAACGCTCAAAGCAAACCAGAAAAATGAGAAGATTAACTCTTCTTGTACATAAGTCGGCATTGTGCCTTTTGTATTAAATCCCGACGCTATCTCTGTGTCTTTTTGTCAATGTGGAGGTCTAAGGGATAAAGTAAAGCTGCAGTAGTGCATCGCAATCTAATACTGATCTCCCAGGAAACGCTCAAAGCAAACCAGAAACATTGGGAAGATTTACTCTTCTTGCAGTTACGTCGACATTGTGCCTTTACTATTAAATCCCGACGAAATCTCTGTTTCATCGTCAATGTGAAGGTCCAAGGGATAGAGTAAAGCTGCAGTAGTACATCGGAATCATATACTGATCTCCCAGGAAACGCTCAAAGCAAACCAGAAAAATGAGAAGATTTACTCTTCTTGTACTTAAGTCGGCATTGTGCCTTTTACAATAAATCCTGACGCAATTTCTGTGTTTCATCGTCAATGTGGATGTCCGAGGGATAATGTATAGCTGCAGTAGTGCATCGGAATCTAATACTGATCCCCCAGGAACCTCCTCAAGCAAACCACAAACAATGAGAAACTTTAGTCTTCCTGTAAATGTCGCATTGTGCCTTTCGTATTAAATCCCGACGCAATTTATGTGTGTCATCGTCAATGTGAAGGTTCAAGGGATAGATTAAATCTGCAGTGGTGCATCGGAATCTAATACTGATCTCCCAGGAAACGCTCAAAGTAAACCACAAACAATGAGAAGATATACTCTTCTTGTACTTATGTCGACATTGTGCATTTTGTATTGAATCCAGACGCAATTTCTGTGTTTCATCGTCAATGTGAAGGTCTAAGGGATAGAGTAAAGCTGCAATAGTGCATCGCAATCTAATACCGATCTCCCAGGAAACGCTCAAACAAACCAGAAACATTGAGAAGATATACTCTTCTTGCAGTTAAGCCGACATTGTGCCTTTAGTATTAAATCCCGACGAAATCTCTGTGTTTCATCATCAATGTGAAGGTCCAGGGGATAGAGTAAAGCTGCAGTAGCACATCGGAATCTAATACTGATCTCTAAGGAAACGTTTAAAGCGATCCAGAAGCAATGAGAAGATTAACTCTTCTTGTACTTAAGTCGGCATTGTGCCTTTTGTATTACATCCCGACGCAATTTCTGTGTCTCATCGTCAATGTGGAGGTCTACGGGATAGTGTAAAGCTGCAGTAGAGCATCGCAATCTAATTCTTATCTCCCAGGAAACGCTCAAACCAAACCACAAACCATGAGAAGATTTTACTTTCTTGTACTTAAGTCAGCTTTGTGGCTTTTGTATTAAATCCCGACGCAACTTCTGTGTTTCATCGTCAATGACTAGGTACAAGGGATAGAGTAAACCTGCAGTAGTGCATCCGAATCTAGTACTGATCTCCCAGGAAACGATCAAAGCAGACCACAAACGATAAGAAGAATTACTCTTCTTGTTCTTAAGTCGGCATTATGCCATTTGTATTAAATCCCGACGCAATATCTGTGATTCATCGTCAATGTGAAAGTCCATGGGGCAGAGTAAAGCTGCAGTAGTGCATCGGAATCTAATACTGATCTCCAAGGAAACGCTCAAAGCGAACCAGAAACAATGAGAAGATTAACTCTTCTTGTAATTAAGTCGGCATTGTCCCTTTGTATTAATTCCCGACGCAATTTCTGTGTTTCATCGCCAATGTTGATGTCCCAGGGATAGAGTGAAGCTGCAGTAGTGCATCGGAATCTATTACTGATCACGCAGGAAACGCTCAAAGCAAACCAGAAACATTAGGAAGATTTACTCATCTTGCAGTTAAGTCGACATTGTGCCTTTTGTATTAAATCCCGAAGCAATTTCTGTGTTACACCATCAATGTGAAGGTCCAAGGGATAGAGTAAATCTGCAGTAGTGCATCGGAATCTAATACTGATCTCCCAATAAACGCTCAATGCAAACCACAAACAATGTAAAGATTTACTCTTCTTGTACGTAAGTAGGTATTATGCCTTTTTTTATTAAATCCCGACGCAATATTTGAGTTTCATTGTCAATGTGAAGGTCAAAGGGATAGAGTAAATCTGCAGTAGTGCATCGGAATCTAATACTGATCTCCCAGGAAACGCTCAAAGCCAACCAGAAACAATGAGAAGATTTACTCTTGTTGAACTTAAGTCGGCATTGTGCATTTTGTATTAAATCCCGACGCAATTTCTGTGTTTCATCATCAATGTGGAGGTCCAAGGGATAAAGTAAAGCTGCAGTAGTCCATCGGAATCTAATACTGATTCCCGAGGAAACTCTCAAAGCAAACCACAATGAGAAAATTTACTCTTCTTGTACGTAAGTCACATTGTGCCTTTCGTATTAAATCCCGACGAAATTTCTGTGTTTCATCGTCAATGTGAACGTCCAAGGGATAGAGTAAATCTGCAGTAGTGCATCGGAACCTAATACTAACCTCCCAGGAAACGCTCAAAGCAAACCACAAACAATGAGAAGATTTACACTTCTTGTACTTAATTCGGAATTGTTCCTTTTGCATTAAATCCCGACGCAATTTCTGTGTTTCATCGTTAATGTGAAGGTTGAAGGGACAGAGTAAAGTTGCAGTAGCACATCGGAATCTAATACTGATCTCCAAGGAAACGCTCAAAGCAAACCACAAACAATGAGAAGTTTTACTCTTCTTGTACTTAAGTCGGCATGTGCCTTTTGAATTAAATCCAGACGCTATGTCTGTGTTTCATCGTCAATTTGAAGGTCCAAGGGATAAAGTAATGCTGCAGTAGTGCATCGGAATCTAATACTGATCTTCCAGGAAACGCTCAAGGCAAACCACAAAAATGAAAAGATTTTCTCTTCCTTTACTTAAGTCAGCATTGTGCCTTTTGTACTAAATCGCGACGCAATTTCTGTGTTTCATCGTTAATGTGAAGGTCGAAGAGACAGAGTAAAGCTGCAGTAGGGCATCGGAATCTAATACTAATCCCCCAGGAAACGCTCAAAGCAATCCACAAACAATGAGAAGATTTACACTTCTTGTACTTAATTCGGAATTGTTATTTTTGCATTAAATCCCGACGCAATTTCTGTGTTTCATCGTCAATGTGAAGGTCCAAGGGATAGAGTAAAGCTGCAGTAGTACATCGGAATCTGATACTGATCTCCCAGGAAACGCTCAAAGCAAACCAGAAAAATGAGAAGATTTACTCTTCTTGTACTTAAGTCGGCATTGTGCCTTTTGCAATAAATCCTGACGCAATTTCTGTGTTTCATCGTCAATGTGGATGTCCGAGGGATAATGTAAAGCTGCAGTAGTACATCGGAATCTGATACTGATCTCCCAGGAAACGCTCAAAGCAAACCAGAAAAATGAGAAGATTAACTCTTCTTGTACATAAGTCGGCATTGTGCCTTTTGTATTAAATCCCGACGCAATCTCTGTGTCTTTTTGTCAATGTGGAGGTCTAAGGGATAAAGTAAAGCTGCAGTAGTGCATCGCAATCTAATACTGATCTCCCAGGAAACGCTCAAAGCAAACCAGAAACATTGGGAAGATTTACTCTTCTTGCAGTTACGTCGACATTGTGCCTTTACTATTAAATCCCGACGAAATCTCTGTGTTTCATCGTCAATGTGAAGGTCCAAGGGATAGAGTAAAGCTGCAGTAGTACATCGGAATCTGATACTGATCTCCCAGGAAACGCTCAAAGCAAACCAGAAACAATGAGAAGTTTGCTTCTTCTTGTATTTAAGTCGGCATTGTGCCTTTTGTATTAAATCCCTAAGCAAATTCAGTGTTTCATCGTCAATGTGAAGGTCCAAGGGATAGAGTATATCTGCAATAGTGCATCGGAATCTAATACTGATCTCCCAGGAAACGCTCAAAGCAAACCACAAACAATGAAAAGATTTACTTTTCTAGTACTTAAGTCGGCATTGTGCTTTATGTCTTAAATCCCGACGCAATTTCTGTGTTTCATCGTCAACGTGAAGGTCAAAGGGATACAGTAAAGCTGCAGTAGCGCATCGGAATCTAATTCTGATCCCCCAGGAAACGCTCAAAGCAAACCACAAACAATTAGAAGATTTTCTCTTCCTTTACTTAAGTTAGCATTGCGTCTTTTGCATTAAATCCCAACGCAATTTCTGTGTTTCATCGTCAATATGAAGGTCCAAGGGATACAGTAAAGCTGCAGTAGTGCATCGGAACCTAATTCTGATCCCCCAGGAAACGCTCAAAGCAAACCAACAACAACGAGAAAATTTTCTTTTCCTGTACGTAAGTCAGCATTGTGCCTTTTGTATTAAATCGTTACGCAATTTCTGTGTTTCATCGTCAATATGAAGGTCCAAGGGATAGAGTAAAGCTGGAGAAGTGCATCGGAAACTAATACTGATCACCCAGGAAACGCTCAAAGCAAACCAGAAAAATGAGAAGATTTACTCTTCCTGTACTTAAGTCGGCATTGTGCCACTTGTATTAAATCCCGACGCAATTTCTGTGTTTCATCGTTAATGTGGAGGTCCGAGGGATAAAGTAAAGCTGCAGTAGTGCATCGGATTATAATACTGATCCCCCAGGAAACTCTCAAAGCAAACCACAAACAATGAGAAAATTTACTCTTCTAGTACGTAAATAGGTATTATGCCTTTTTTTATTAAATCCCGACGCAATATCTGAGTTTCATTGTCAATGTGAAGGTCAAAGGGACAGAGTAAATCTGCAGTAGTGCATCGGAATCTAATACTGATCTCCCAGGAAACGCTCAAAGCCAACCAGAAACAATGAGAAGATTTACTCTTGTTGAACTTAAGTCGGCATTGTGCCTTTTGTATTAAATCCCGACGCAATTTCTGTGATTCATCATCAATGTGTAGGTCCAAGGGATAAAGTAAAGCTGCAGTAGTCCATCGGAATCTAATACTGATCCCCCAGGAAACTCTCAAAACAAGCCACAATGAGAAAATTTACTCTTCTTGTACATAAGTCACATTGTGCCATTCGTATTAAATCCCAACGCAATATCTGTGTTTCATCGTCAATGTGAACGTCCAAGGGATCGAGTAAATCTGCAGTAGTGCATCGGAACCTAATACTGATCTCCCCTGAAACACTCAAAGCAATCCACAAACAATGAGAAGATTTACACTTCTTGTACTTAATTCGGAATTGTCCCTTTTGCATTAAATCCCGAAGCAATTTCTGTGTTTCATCGTTAATGTGACGGTTGAAGGTACAGAGTAAAGCTGCAGTAGCACATCGGAATCTAATACTGATCTCCAAGGAAATGCTCAAATCGAACCAGAAAAAATGAGAAGATTAACTCTTCTTGTACATAAGTCGGCATTGTGCCTTTTGTATTAAATCCCGACGCAATCTCTGTGTCTTTTTGTCAATGTGGAGGTCTAAGGGATAAAGTAAAGCTGCAGTAGTGCATCGGAATATAATATTGATCCCCCAGGAAACTCTCAAAGCAAACAACAAACAATGAGGAAATTTACTCTTCTTGTAAAAGTCGCATTGTGCCTTTCGTATTAAATCCCGACGCAATTTCTGTGTCTCATCGTCAATGTGAAGGTTCAAGGGATAGATTAAATCTGCAGTGGTGCATCGGAATCTATTACTGATCTCTAAGAAACGTTTAAAGCGATCCAGAAGCAATGAGAAGATTAACTCTTCTTGTCCTTAAGTCGGCATTGTGCCTTTTGTATTACATCCCGAAGCAATTTCTGTGTCTCATTGTCAATGTGGAGGTCTACGGGATAGAGTAAAGCTGCAGTAGTGCATCGCAATCTAATTCTTATCTCCCAAGAAACGCTCAAACCAAACCACAAATCATGAGAAGATTTTACTTTCTTGTACTTAAGTCAGCTTTGTGCCTTTTGTATTAAATCCCGACGCAACTACTGTGTTTAATCGTCAATGACTAGGTCCAAGGGATAGAGTAAAGCTGCAGTAGTGCATCCGAATCTAGTACTGATCTCCCAAGAAACGATCAAAGCAAACCACAAACGATAAGAAGAATTACTCCTCTTGTTCCTAAGTCGGCATTATGCCATTTGTATTAAATCCCGACGCAATTTCTGTGTTTCATCGTCAATGTGAAAGTCCATGGGATAGAGTAAAGCTGCTGTAGTGCATCGGAATCTAATACTGATCTCCCAGGTAACACTCAAAGGAACCCAGAAACAATGAGAAGAATTACTAATCTTGTACTTAAGTCGGCATTGTGCCTTTTGTATTAAATCCAGACGGAATTTCTGTGTTTCATCGTCAATAAGAAGGTCCAAGGGATAGAATAAAGCTGCAGTAGTGCATCGGAATCTAGTATTGATCTTCCAGGAAACGCTCAAAGCAGACCACAAACAATGAGAAGATTAACTCTTCTTGTAATTAAGTCAGCATTGTGCCTTTGTATTAATTCCCGACGCAATTTCTGTGTTTTATCGCCTATGTTGATGTCCCAGGGATAGAGTGAAGCTGCAGTAGTGCATCGGAATCTATTACTGATCTCCCAGGAAACGCTCAAAGCAAACCAGAAACATTGGGAAGATTTACTCATCTTGCAGTTAAGTCGACATTGTGCCTTTTGTATTAAATCCCGAAGCAATTTCTGTGTTACACCGTCAATGTGAAGGTCCAAGGGATAGAGTAAATCTGCAGTAGTGCATCGGAATCTAATATTGATCTCCCAGGAAACGCTCAATGCAAACCACAAACAATGAGAAGATTTACTTTTCTTGTACGTAAGTAGGTATTATGCCTTTTTTTATTAAATCCCGACGCAATATCTGAGTTTCATTGTCAATGTGAAGGTTAAAGGGATAGAGTAAATCTGCAGTAGTGCATCGGAATCTAATACTGATCTCCCAGGAAACGCTCAAAGCCAACCAGAAACAATGAGAAGATTTACTCTTATTGAACTTAAGTCGGCATTGTGCCTTTTGTATTAAATGCCTACGCAATTTCTGTGTTTCATCATCGATGTGGAGGTCCAAACGATAAAGTAAAGCTGCAGTAGTCCATCGGAATCTAATACTGATTCCCGAGGAAACTCTCAAAGCAAACCACAATGAGAAAATTTACTCTTCTTGTACATAAGTCACATTGTGCCTTTCGTATTAAATCCCGACGCAATATCTGTGTTTCATCGTCAATGTGAACGTCCAAGGGATAGAGTAAATCTGCAGTAGTGCATCGGAACCTAATACTAATCTCCCAGGAAACGCTCAAAGCAAACCACAAACAATGAGAAGTTTTACTCTTCTTGTACTTAAGTCGGCATGTGCCTTTTGAATTAAATCCAGACGCTATGTCTGTGTTTCATCGTCAATTTGAAGGTCCAAGAGATAAAGTAATGCTGCAGAAGTGCATCGGAATCTAATACTGATCTTCCAGGAAACGCTCAAGGCAAACCACAAACAATGAGAAGATTTTCTCTTCCTTTACTTAAGTCAGCATTGTACCTTTTGTACTAAATCGCGACGCAATTTCTGTGTTTCATCGTTAATGTGAAGGTTGAAGAGACAGAGTAAAGCTGCAGTAGTGCATCGGAATCCAATACTGATCCCCCAGGAAACGCTCAAAGCAATCCACAAACAATGAGAAGATTTACACATCTTGTACTTAATTCGGAATTGTTCCTTTTGCATTAAATCCCGACGCAATTTCTGTGTTTCATCGTTAATGTGAAGGTTGAAGGGACAGAGTAAAGCTGCAGTAGCACATCGGAATCTAATACTGATCTCTAAGGAAACGTTTAAAGCGATCCAGAAGCAATGAGAAGATTAACTCCTCTTGTACTTAAGTCGGCATTGTGCCTTTTGTATTACATCCCGACGCAATTTCTGTGTCTCATCGTCAATGTGGAGGTCTACGGGATAGTGTAAAGCTGCAGTAGAGCATCGCAATCTAATTCTTATCTCCCAGGAAACGCTCAAACCAAACCACAAACCATGAGAAGCTTTTACTTTCTTGTACTTAAGTCAGCTTTGTGGCTTTTGTATTAAATCCCGACGCAACTTCTGTGTTTCATCGTCAATGACTAAGTACAAGGGATAGAGTAAACCTGCAGTAGTGCATCCGAATCTAGTACTGATCTCCCAGGAAACGATCAAAGCAAACCACAAACGATAAGATGAATTACTCTTCTTGTTCTTAAGTCGGCATTATGCCATTTGTATTAAATCCCGACGAAATCTATGTGTCTTTTTGTCAATGTGGAGGTCTATGGGATAAAGTAAAGCTGCAGTAGTGCATCGCAATCTAATACTGATCTCCCAGGAAACGCTCAAAGCAAACCAGAAACATTGGGAAGATTTACTCTTCTTGCAGTTACGTCGACATTGTGCCTTTACTATTAAGTCCCGACGAGATCTCTGTGTTTCATCGTCAATGTGAAGCTCCAAGGGATAGAGTAAAGCTGCAGTAGTACATCGGAATCTGATACTGATCTCCCAGGAAACGCTCAAAGCAAACCAGAAACAATGAGAAGTTTGCTTCTTCTTGTATTTAAGTCGGCATTGTGCCTTTTGTAATAAATCCCTAAGCAAATTCAGTGTTTCATCGTCAATGTGAAGGTCCAAGGGATAGAGTATATCTGCAATAGTGCATCGGAATCTAATACTGATCTCCCAGGAAACGCTCAAAGCAAACCACAAACAATGAAAAGATTTACTTTTCTAGTACTTAAGTCGGCATTGTGTTTTATGTCTTAAATCCCGACGCAATTTCTGTGTTTCATCGTCAATGTGGAGGTCAAAGGGATACAGTAAAGCTGCAGTAGCGCATCGGAATCTAATTCTGATCCCCCAGGAAACGCTCAAAGCAAACCACAAACAATTAGAAGATTTTCTCTTCCTTTACGTAAGTCAGCATTGTGTCTTTTGTATTAAATCAAACGCATATTCTGTGTTTCATCGTCAATATGAAGGTCCAAGGGATACAGTAAAGCTGCAGTAGTGCATCGGAATCTAATTCTGATCCCCCAGGAAACGCTCAAAGCAAACCCACAATAACGAGAAAATTTTCTCTTCCTGTACGTAAGTCAGCATTGTGCCTTTTGTATTAAATCCTTACGCAATTTCTGTGTTTCATCGTCAATATGAAGGTCCAAGGGATAGAGTAAAGCTGGAGTAGTGCATCGGAAACTAATAGTGATCTCCCAGGAAACGCTCAAAGCAAACCAGAAAAATGAGAAGATTTACTCTTCCTGTACTTAAGTCGGCATTGTGCCATTTGTATTAAATCCCGACGCAATTTCTGTGTTTCATCGTTAATGTGGAGGTCCTAGGGATAAAGTAAAGCTGCAGTAGTGCATCGGAATATAATACTGATCCCCCAGGAAACTCAAAACAAACCACAAACAATGAGAAAATTTACTCTTCTTGTAAAAGTCGCATTGTGCCTTTCGTATTAAATCCCGACGCAATTTCTGTGTCTCATCGTCAATGTGAAGGTTCAAGGGATAGATTAAATCTGCAGTGGTGCATCGGAATCTATTACTGATCTCCCAGGAAACGCTCAAAGTAATCCACAAACAATGAGAAGATATACTCTTCTTATACATAAGTCGACATTGTGCATTTTGTATTTAATCCCGACACAATTTCTGTGTTTTACCCTCAATGAGAAGGACCAAGGGGTAGAGGAAAGCTGCAGTAGTTCATCGGAATGTAATACTTTTCTCCCAGGAAGCACTCAAACCATAACACAAACAATGAGAAGATCTATTATTCTTGTACTTAAGTCTGCATTGTGCCTTTTTGTATTAAATCCCGACGCCATTACTGTATTTCATCGTCAATGTGATGGTCCAAGGGATAGAGTAAATCAGCGGTAGTGCATCGGAAACTAATGCTGATCCCCCAGGAAAAGCGCAAAGCAAACCACAAACAATGAGAAAATTTACTCTTCTTGTACTTAAGTCGGCGTTGTGGCTTTTGTATTATATCCCGACGCAGTTTCTGTGTTTCATCGTCAATTTGGAGGTCCCAGGGATAGAGTATATCTGCAATAGTGCATCGGAATCTAATACTGATCTCCCAGGAAACGCTCAAAGCAAACCACCAACAATGAAAAGATTTACTCTTCTAGTACTTAAGTCGGCATTGTGCTTTAAGTCTTAAATCCCGACGCAATTTCTGTGATTCATCGTCAATGTGAAGGTCCAAGGGATACAGTAAAGCTGCAGTAGCGCATCGGAATCTAATTCTGATCCCCCAGGAAACGCTCAAAGGAAACCACAAACAATTAGAAGATTTACTCTTCTTGTACTTTAGTCGGCTTTGTGCCTTTTGTATTAAATCCCGACGCAATTTCTGTGATTCATGGTCAGTGATAAGGTCCTAGTGATAGAGTAAAGCTGCATAGTTCATCCGAATCTAGTACTGATCTCCCAGGAAACGATCAAAGCAAACCACAAACGATAAGAAGAATTACTCTTCTTGTTCTTAAGTCGGCATTACGTCATTTGTATTAAATCCCGACGCAATTTCTGTGTTTCATCGTCAATGTGAAAGTCCATGGGATAGAGTAAAGCTGCAGTAGTGCATCGGAATCTAATACTGATCTCCCAGGTAACACTCAAAGGAAACCAGAAACAATGAGAAGAATTACTCATCTTGAACTTAAGTCGGCATTGTGCCTTATGTATTAAATCCAGACGGAATTTCTGTGTTTCATCGTCAATAAGAAGGTCCAAGGGATAGAATAAAGCTGCAGTAGTGCATCGGAATCTAGTATTGATCTTCAGGGAAACGCTCAAAGCAGACCACAAACAATGAGAAGATTTACTCTTCTTGTAATTAAGTCGGCATTGTGCCTTTTAATTAATTCCCGACGCAATTTCTGTGTTTCATCGCCAATGTTGATGTCCCAGGGATAGAGTGAAGCTGCAGTAGTGCATCGGAATCTATTACTGAACTCCCAGGAAACGCTTAAAGCAAACCAGAAACATTGGGAAGATTTACTCATCTTGCAGTTAAGTCGACATTGTGCCTTTTGTATTAAATCCCGAAGCAATTTCTGTGTTACACCGTCAATGTGAAGGTCCAAGGAATAGAGTGAATCTGCAGTAGTGCATCGGAATCTAATAGTGTTCTCCCAGGAAACGCTCAAAGAAAACCACAAACAATGAGAAGATTTACTCTTCTTGTACGTAAGTAGGTATTATGCCTTTTTTCATTAAACCCCGACGCAATATCTGAGTTTCATTGTCAAGGTGAAGGTCAAAGGGATAGAGTAAATCTGCAGTAGTGCATCGGAATCTAATACTGATCTCCCAGAAAACGCTCATAGCCAACCAGAAACAATGAGAAGATTTACTGTTGTTGAACTTAAGTCGGCATTATGCCTTTTGTATTAAATCCCGACGCAATTTCTGTGTTTCATCATCAATGTGGAGGTCCAAGGGATAAAGTAATGCTGCAGTAGTCCATCGGAATCTAATACTGATTCCCGAGGAAACTCTCAAAGCAAACCACAATGAGAAAATTTACTCTTCTTGTACATAAGTCACATTGTGCCTTTCGTATTAAATCCCGACGCAATTTCTGTGTTTCATCGTCAATGTGAACGGCCAAGGGATAGAGTAAATCTGCAGTAGTACATCGGAATCTAATACTGATCTCCCAGGAAACGCTCAAAGCAAACCAGAAAAAATGAGAAGTTTTACTGTTCTTGTATTTAAGTCGGCATTGTGCCTTTTGTATTAAATCCCTAAGCAAATTCAGTGTTTCATCGTCAATGTGAAGGTCCAAGGGATAAAGTAAAGCTGCAGTAGTCCATCGGAATCTAATACTGATCCCCCAGGAAACTCTCAAAGCAAACCACAATGAGGAAATTTACTCTTCTTGTACATAAGTCACATTGTGCCTTTCGTATTAAATCCCGACGCAATATCTGTGTTTCATCGTCAATGTGAACGTCCAAGGGATAGAGTAAATCTGCAGTAGTGCATCGGAACCTAATACTGATCTCCCAGGAAACGCTCAAAGCCAACCAGAAACAATGAGAAGATTTACTCTTGTTGAACTTAAGTCGGCATCCTGCCTTTTGTATTAAATCCCGACGCAATATCTGTGTTTCATCGTCAATGTCAACGTCCAAGGGATAGAGTAAATCTGCAGTTGTGCATCGGAACCTAATAGTGATCTCCCAGGAAACGCTCAAAGCAAACCACAAACAATGAGAAGATTTTCTCTTCGTTTACTTCAGTCAGCATTGTGCCTTTTGTACTAAATCGCGACGCAATTTCTGTGTTTCATCGTTAATGTGAAGGTCGAAGAGACAGAGTAAAGCTGCAGTAGTGCATCGGAATCTAATACTGATCTCCCAGGAAACGCTCAAAGCTATCCACAAACAATGAGAAGATTTACACTTCTTGTACATAATTCGTAATTGTCCCTTTTGCATTAAATCCCGACGCAATTTCTGTGTTTCATCGTTAATGTGAAGGTTGAAGGGACAGAGTAAAGCTGCAGTAGCACATCGGAATCTAATAGTGATCTCCAAGGAAATGCTCAAAGCGAACCACAAACAATGAGAAGATTAACTCTTCTTGTACATAAGTCGGCATTGTGCCTTTTGTATTAAATCCCGACGCAATCTCTGTGTCTTTTTGTCAATCTGGAGGTCTAAGGGATAAAGTAAAGCTGCAGTAGTGCATCGGAATATAATATTGATCCCCCAGGAAACTCTCAAAGCAAATAACAAATAATGAGAAAATTTACTCTTCTTGTAAAAGTCGCATTGTGCCTTTCGTATTAAATCCCGACGCAATTTCTGTGTCTCATCGTCAATGTGAAGGTTCAAGGGATAGATTAAATCTGCAGTGGTGCATCGGAATCTATTACTGATCTCCCAGGAAACGCTCAAAGTAATCCACAAACAATGAGAAGATATACTCTTCTTATACATAAGTCGACATTGTGCATTTTGTATTTAATCCCGACACAATTTCTGTGTTTTATCCTCAATGAGAAGGACCAAGGGGTAGAGGAAAGCTGCAGTAGTTCATCGGAATGTAATACTTTTCTCCCAGGAAGCACTCAAACCATAACAAAAACAATGGGAAGATCTATTATTCTTGTACTTAAGTCTGCATTGTGCCTTTTTGTATTAAATCCCGACGCCATTACTGTATTTCATCGTCAATGTGATGGTCCAAGGGATAGAGTAAATCAGCGGTAGTGCATCGGAAACTAATGCTGATCCCCCAGGAAATGCGCAAAGCAAACCACAAACAATGAGAAAATTTACTCCTCTTGTACTTAAGTCGGCGTTGTGGCTTTTGTATTATATCCCGACGCCGTTTCTGTGTTTTATCGTCAATTTGGAGGTCCCAGGGATAGAGTATATCTGCAATAGTGCATCGGAATCTAATACTGATCTCCCAGGAAACGCTCAAAGCAAACCACAAACAATGAAAAGATTTACTCTTCTAGAACTTAAGTCGGCATTGTGCTTTAAGTTTTAAATCCCGACGCAATTTCTGTGTTTCGTCGTCAGTGTGAAGGTCCAAGGGATAAAGTAAAGCTGCAGTAGCGCATCGGAATCTAATTCTGATCCCCCAGGAAACCATCAAAGGAAACCACAAACAATTAGAAGATTTACTCTTCTTGTACTTTAGTCGGCTTTGTGCCTTTTGTATTAAATCCCGACGCAATTTCTGTGATTCATCGTCAGTGATAAGGTCCTAGTGATAGAGTAAAGCTGCAGTAGTTCATCCGAATCTAGTACTGATCTCCCAGGAAACGATCAAAGCAAACCACAAACGATAAGAAGAATTACTCTTCTTGTCCTTAAGTCGGCATTACGCCATTTGTATTAAATCCCGACGCAATTTCTGTGTTTCATCGTCAATGTGAAAGTCCATGGGATAGAGTAAAGCTGCAGTAGTGCATCGGAATCTAATACTGATCTCCCAGGTAACACTCAAAGGAAACCAGAAACAATGAGAAGAATTACTCATCTTGAACTTAAGTCGGCATTGTGCCTTATGTATTAAATCCAGACGGAATTTCTGTGTTTCATCGTCAATAAGAAGGTCCAAGGGATAGAATAAAGCTGCAGTAGTGCATCGGAATCTAGTATTGATCTTCCAGGAAACGCTCAAAGCAGACCACAAACAATGAGAAGATTTACTGTTCTTGTAATTAAGTCGGCATTGTGCCTTTTAATTAATTCCCGACGCAATTTCTGTGTTTCATCGCCAATGTTGATGTCCCAGGGATAGAGTGAAGCTGCAGTAGTGCATCAGAATCTATTACTGAACTCCCAGGAAACGCTCAAAGCAAACCAGAAACATTGGGAAGATTTACTCATCTTGCAGTTAAGTCGACATTGTGCCTTTTGTATTAAATCCCTAAGCAAATTCAGTGTTTCATCGTCAATGTGAAGGTCCAAGGGATAGAGTATATCTGCAATAGTGCATCGGAATCTAATACTGATCTCCCAGGAAACGCTCAAAGCAAACCACAAACAATGGAAAGATTTACTCTTCTAGTACTTAAGTCGGCATTGTGCTTTATGTCTTAAATCCTGACGCAATTTCTGTGTTTCATCGTCAATGTGAAGGTCCAAGGGATACAGTGAAGCTGCAGTAGCGCATCGGAATCTAATTCTAATCCCCCAGGAAACGCTCAAACAAACCACAAACAATTAGAAGATTTTCTCTTCCTTTACTTAAGTCAGCATTGTGTCTTTTGTATTAAATCCGAACGCAATTTCTGTGTTTCATCGTCAATATGAAGGTCCAAGGGATCAGTAAAGCTGCAGTAGTGCATCGGAAAATAATACTGATCTCCAAGGAAACGTTCAAAGCAAACCAGAAAAATGAGAAGATTTACTTTTCTTGTACTTAAGTCGGCATTGTACCATTTGTATTGAATCCCGACGCAATTACTGTGTGTTTCATCGTCAATGTGAGGGTCTAAGGGATAGAGAAAAGCTGCAGTAGTGAATCGCAATCTAATACTGATCTCCCAGGAAACGCTCAAAGCAAACCAGAAACATTGAGAAGATTTACTCTTCTTGCAGTTAAGTCGACATTGTGCCTTTAGTATTAAATCCCGACGAAATCTCTGTGTTTCATCATCAATATGAAGGTCCAGGGGATAAAGTTGCAGTAGCACATCGGAATCAAATACTGATCTCCAAGGAAACGCTCAAAGCGAACCAGAAACAATGAGAAGATTATCTCTTCTTGTACTTAAGTCGGCATTGTGCGTTTTGTATTAAATCCCTACGCAAATTCTGTGTTTCATCGTCAATATGAAGGGCCAAGGGATAGAGTAAAGCTGCAGTAGCGCATCGGAATCTATTTCTGATCCCCCAGGAAACTCTCAAAGCAAACCACAAACAATGAGAAGATTTAGTCTTCTTGTACTTTAGTCGGCTTTGTGCCTTTTGTATTAAATCCCGACGCAATTTCTGTGTTTCATCGTCAGTGACAAGGTCCTAGTTATAGAGTAAAGCTGCAGTAGTGCATCCGAATCTAGTACTGATCTCCCAGGAAACGCACAAAGCAAACCACAAACGATAAGAAGAATTACTCTTCTTTTTCTTAAGTCGGCATTATGCCATTTGTATTAAATCCCGACGCAATTTCTGTGTTTCATCGTCAATGTGAAAGTCCATGGGATAGAGTAAAGCTGCAGTAGTGCATCGGAATCTATTACTGATCTCCCAGAAAACGCTCAAAGCAAACCAGAAACATTGGGAAGATTTACTCATCTTGCAGTTAAGTCGACATTGTGCCTTTTGTATTAAATCCTGAAGCAATTTCTGTGTTACACCGTCAATGTGAAGGTCCAAGGGATAGAGTGAATCTGCAGTAGTGCATCGGAATATAATACTGATCTCCCAGGAAACGCTCAAAGCAAACCACAAACAATGAGAAGATTTACTCTTCTAGTACATAAGTAGGTATTATGCCTTTTTGTATTAAATCCCGACGCAATTTCTGTGTTTCATCATCAATGTGGAGGTCCAAGGGATAAAGTAAAGCTGCAGTAGTCCATCGGAATCTAATACTGATTCCCAAGCAAACTCTCAAAGCAAACCACAATGAGAAAATTTACTCTTCTTGTACATAAGTCACATTGTGCCCTTCGTATTAAATCCCGACGCAATTTCTGTGTTTCATCGTCAATGTGAACGTCCAAGGGATAGAGTAAATCTGCAGTAGTGCATCGGAACCTAATACTGATCTCCCAGGAAACGCTCTAAGCAAACCACAAACAATGAGAAGTTTTTCTCTTCTTGCACTTAAGTCGGCGTGTGCCTTTTGAATTAAATTTAGACGCTATGTCTGTGTTTCATCGTTAATTTGAAGGTCCAAGGGATAAAGTAATGCTGCAGTAGTGCATCGGAATCTAATACTGATCTCCCAGGAAACGCTCAAAGCAAACCAGAAACATTGGGAAGATTTACTCTTCTTGCAGTTACGTTGACATTGTGCCTTTACTATTAAATCCCGACGAAATCTCTGTGTTTCATCGTCAATGTGAAGGTCCAAGGGATAGAGTAAAGCTTCAGTAGTACATCGGAATCTGATACTGATCTCCCAGGATACGCTCAAAGCAAACCAGAAACAATGAGAAGTTTTACTCTTCTTGTATTTAAGTCGGCATTGTGCCTTTTGTATTAAATCCCTAAGCAAATTCAGTGTTTCATCGTCAATCTGAAGGTCCAAGGGATAGAGTATATCTGCAATAGTGCATCGGAATCTAATACTGATCTCCCAGGAAACGCTCAAAGCAAACCACAAACAATGAAAAGATTTACTCTTCTAGTACTTAAGTCGGCATTGTGCCTTTTAATTAATTCCCGACGCAATTTCTGTGTTTCATCGCCAATGTTGATGTCCCAGGGATAGAGTGAAGCTGCAGTAGTGCATCGGAATCTATTACTGAACTCCCAGGAAACGCTCAAAGCAAACCAGAAACATTGGGAAGATTTACTCATCTTGCAGTTAAGTCGACATTGTGCCTTTTGTATTAAATCCCGAAGCAATTTCTGTGTTACACCGTCAATGTGAAGGTCCAAGGGATAGAGTGAATCTGCAGTAGTGCATCGGAATCTAATAGTGATCTCCCAGGAAACGCTCAAATCAAACCACAAACAATGAGAAGATTTACTCTTCTTGTACGTAAGTAGGTATTATGCCTTTTTTCATTAAATCCCGACGCAATATCTGAGTTTCATTGTCAAGGTGAAGGTCAAAGGGATAGAGTAAATCTGCAGTAGTGCATCGGAATCTATTACTGATCTCCCAGGAAACGCTAAAAGCCAACCAGAAACAATGAGAAGATTTACTCTTGTTGAACTTAAGTCGGCATTTTGCCTTTTTTATTAAATCCCGACGCAATTTCTGTGTTTCATCATCAATGTGGAGGTCCAAGGGATAAAGTAATGCTGCAGTAGTCCATCGGAATCTAATACTGATTCCCCAGGAAACTCTCAAAGCAAACCACAATGAGAAAATTTACTCTTCTTGTACATAAGTCACATTGTGCCTTTCGTATTAAATCCCGACGCAATTTCTGTGTTTCATCGTCAATGTGAACGGCCAAGGGATAGAGTAAATCTGCAGTAGTACATCGGAATCTAATACTGATCTCCCAGGAAACGCTCAAAGCAAACCAGAAAAAATAAGCAGTTTTACTCTTCTTGTATTTAAGTCGGCATTGTGCCTTTTGTATTAAATCCCTAAGCAAATTCAGTGTTTCATCGTCAATGTGAAGGTCCAAGGGATAGAGTATATCTGCAATAGTGCATCTGAATCTAATACTGATCTCCCAGGAAACGCTCAAAGCAAACCACAAACAATGGAAAGATTTACTCTTCTAGTACTTAAGTCAGCATTGTGCTTTATGTCTTAAATCCTGACGCAATTTCTGTGTTTCATCGTCAATGTGAAGGTCCCAGGGATACAGTAAAGCTGCAGTAGTCCATCGGAATCTAATACTGATCCCCCAGGAAACTCTCAAAGCAAACCACAATGAGGAAATTTACTCTTCTTGTACATAAGTCACATTGTGCCTTTCGTATTAAATCCCGACGCAATTTCTGTGTTTCATCGTCAATGTGAACGTCCAAGGGATAGAGTAAATCTGCAGTAGTGCATCGGAACCTAATACTGATCTCCCAGGAAACGCTCTAAGCAAACCACAAACAATGAGAAGTTTTTCTCTTCTTGCACTTAAGTCGGCGTGTGCCTTTTGAATTAAATCCAGACGCTATGTCTGTGTTTCAACGTTAATTTGAAGGTCCAAGGGATAAAGTAATGCTGCAGTAGTGCATCGGAATCTAATACTGATCTTCCAGGAAACTCTCAAAGCAAACCACAAACAATGAGAAGATTTTCTCTTCCTTTACTTAAGTCAGCATTGTGCCTTTTGTATTAAATCCCGACGCAATCTCTGTGTCTTATCGTCAATGTGGAGGTCGAAGGGATAAAGTAAAGCTGCAGTAGTGCATCGCAATCTAATACTGATCTCCCAGGAAACGCTCAAAGCAAACCAGAAACATTGGGAAGATTTACTCTTCTTGCAGTTACGTCGACATTGTGCCTTTACTATTAAATCCCGACGAAATCTCTGTGTTTCATCGACAATGTGAAGGTCCAAGGGATAGAGTAAAGCTTCAGTAGTACATCGGAATCTGATACTGATCTCCCAGGATACGCTCAAAGCAAACCAGAAACAATGAGAAGTTTTACTCTTCTTGTATTTAAGTCGGCATTGTGCCTTTTGTATTAAATCCCTAAGCAAATTCAGTGTTTCATCGTCAATCTGAAGGTCCAAGGGATAGAGTATATCTGCAATAGTGCATCGGAATCTAATACTGATCTCCCAGGAAACGCTCAAAGCAAACCACAAACAATGAAAAGAATTACTCTTCTAGTACTTAAGTCGGCATTGTGCCTTTTAATTAATTCCCAATGCAATTTCTGTGTTTCATCGCCAATGTTGATGTCCCAGGGATAGAGTGAAGCTGCAGTAGTGCATCGGAATCTATTACTGAACTCCCAGGAAACGCTCAAAGCAAACCAGAAACATTGGGAGAATTTACTCATCTTGCAGTTAAGTCGACATTGTGCCTTTTGTATTAAATCCCGAAGCAATTTCTGTGTTACACCGTCAATGTGAAGGTCCAAGGGATAGAGTGAATCTGCAATAGTGCATCGGAATCTAATAGTGATCTCCCAGGAAACGCTCAAAGCAAACCACAAACAATGAGAAGATTTACTCTTCTTGTACGTAAGTAGGTATTATGCCTTTTTTCATTAAATCCCGACGCAATATCTGAGTTTCATTGTCAAGGTGAAGGTCAAAGGGATAGAGTAAATCTGCAGTAGTGCATCGGAATCTAATACTGATCTCCCAGGAAACGCTCAAAGCCAACCAGAAACAATGAGAAGATTTACTCTTGTTGAACTTAAGTCGGCATTATGCCTTTTGTATTAAATCCCGACGCAATTTCTGTGTTTCATCATCAATGTGGAGGTCCAAGGGATAAAGTAATGCTGCAGTAATCCATCGGAATCTAATACTGATTCCCCAGGAAACTCTCAAAGCAAACCACAATGAGAAAATTTACTCTTCTTGTACATAAGTCACATTGTGCCTTTCGTATTAAATCCCGACGCAATTTTTGTGTTTCATCGTCAATGTGAACGGCCAAGGGATAGAGTAAATCTGCAGTAGTACATCGGAATCTAATACTGATCTCCCAGGAAACGCTCAAAGCAAACCAGAAAAAATGAGAAGTTTTACTCTTCTTGTATTTAAGTCGGCATTGTGCCTTTTGTATTAAATCCCTAAGCAAATTCAGTGTTTCATCGTCAATGTGAAAGTCCAAGGGATAGAGTATGTCTGCAATAGTGCATCGGAATCTAATACTGATCTCCCAGGAAACGCTCAAAGCAAACCACAAACAATGGAAAGATTTACTCTTCTAGTACTTAAGTCGGCATTGTGCTTTATGTCTTAAATCCTGACGCAATTTCTGTGTTTCATCGTCAATGTGAAGGTCCAAGGGATACAGTAAAGCTGCAGTAGCGCATCGGAATCTAATTCTAATACCCCAGGAAACGCTCAAAGCAAACCACAAACAATTAGAAGATTTTCTCTTCCTTTACTTAAGTCAGCATTGTGTCTTTTGTATTAAATCCGAACGCAATTTCTGTGTTTCATCGTCAATATGAAGGTCCAAGGGATTCAGTAAAGCTGCAGTAGTGCATCGGAAAATAATACTGATCTCCAAGGAAACGTACAAAGCAAACCAGAAAAATGAGAAGATTTACTTTTCTTGTACTTAAGTCGGCATTGTACCATTTGTATTGAATCCCGACGCAATTACTGTGTGTTTCATCGTCAATGTGAAGGTCTAAGGGATAGAGAAAAGCTGCAGTAGTGAATCGCAATCTAATACTGATCTCCCAGGAAACGCTCAAAGCAAACCAGAAACATTGAGAAGATTTACCCTTCTTGCAGTTAAGTCGACATTGTGCCTTTAGTATTAAATCCCGACGAAATCTCTGTGTTTCATCATCAATATGAAGGTCCAGGGGACAATGAGAAGATTATCTCCTCTTGTACTTAAGTCGGCATTGTGCGTTTTGTATTAAATCCCTACGCAATTTCTGTGTTTCATCGTCAATATGAAGGGCCAAGGGATAGAGTAAAGCTGCAGTAGCGCATCGGAATCTATTTCTGATCCCCCAGGAAACTCTCAAAGCAAACCACAAACAATGAGAAGATTTAGTCTTCTTGTACTTTAGTCGGCTTTGTGCCTTTTGTATTAAATCCCGACGCAATTTCTGTGTTTCATCGTCAGTGACAAGGTCCTAGTTATAGAGTAAAGCTGCAGTAGTGCATCCGAATCTAGTACTGATCTCCCAGGAAACGCACAAAGCAAACCACAAACGATAAGAAGAATTACTCTTCTTGTTCTTAAGTCGGCATTATGCCATTTGTATTAAATCCCGACGCAATTTCTGTGTTTCATCGTCAATGTGAAGGTCCATGGGATAGAGTAAAGCTGCAGTAGTGCATCGGAATCTATTACTGATCTCCCAGAAAACGCTCAAAGCAAACCAGAGACATTGGGAAGATTTACTCATCTTGCAGTTAAGTCGACATTGTGCCTTTTGTATTAAATCCTGAAGCAATTTCTGTGTTACACCGTCAATGTGAAGGTCCAAGGGATAGAGTGAATCTGCAGTAGTGCATCGAATATAATGGTGATCTCCCAGGAAACGCTCAAATCAAACCACAAACAATGAGAAGATTTACTCTTCTTGTACGTAAGTAGGTATTATGCCTTTTTTCATTAAATCCCGACGCAATATCTGAGTTTCATTGTCAAGGTGAAGGTCAAACGGATAGAGTAAATCTGCAGTAGTGCATCGGAATCTATTACTGATCTCCCAGGAAACGCTCAAAGCCAACCAGAAACAATGAGAAGATTTACTCTTGTTGAACTTAAGTCGGCATTTTGCCTTTTTTATTAAATCCCGACGCAATTTCTGTGTTTCATCATCAATGTGGAGGTCCAAGGGATAAAGTAATGCTGCAGTAGTCCATCGGAATCTAATACTGATTCCCCAGGAAACTCTCAAAGCAAACCACAATGAGAAAATTTACTCTTCTTGTACATAAGTCACATTGTGCCTTTCGTATTAAATCCCGACGCAATTTCTGTGTTTCATCGTCAATGTGAACGGCCAAGGGATAGAGTAAATCTGCAGTAGTACATCGGAATCTAATACTGATCTCCCAGGAAACGCTCAAAGCAAACCAGAAAAAATAAGCAGTTTTACTCTTCTTGTATTTAAGTCGGCATTGTGCCTTTTGTATTAAATCCCTAAGCAAATTCAGTGTTTCATCGTCAATGTGAAGGTCCAAGGGATAGAGTATATCTGCAATAGTGCATCTGAATCTAATACTGATCTCCCAGGAAACGCTCAAAGCAAACCACAAACAATGGAAAGATTTACTCTTCTAGTACTTAAGTCGGCATTGTGCTTTATGTCTTAAATCCTGACGCAATTTCTGTGTTTCATCGTCAATGTGAAGGTCCAAGGGATACAGTAAAGCTGCAGTAGTCCATCGGAATCTAATACTGATCCCCCAGGAAACTCTCAAAGCAAACCACAATGAGGAAATTTACTCTTCTTGTACATAAGTCACATTGTGCCTTTCGTATTAAATCCCGACGCAATTTCTGTGTTTCATCGTCAATGTGAACGTCCAAGGGATAGAATAAATCTGCAGTAGTGCATCGGAACCTAATACTGATCTCCCAGGAAACGCTCTAAGCAAACCACAAACAATGAGAAGTTTTTCTCTTCTTGCACTTAAGTCGGCGTGTGCCTTTTGAATTAAATCCAGACGCTATGTCTGTGTTTCATCGTTAATTTGAAGGTCCAAGGGATAAAGTAATGCTGCAGTAGTGCATCGGAATCTAATACTGATCTTCCAGGAAACGCTCAAAGCAAACCACAAACAATGAGAAGATTTTCTCTTCCTTTACTTAAGTCAGTACTGTGCCTTTTGTATTAAATCCCGACGCAATTTCTGTGTTTCATCATCAATGTGGAGGTCCAAGGGATAAAGTACAGCTGCAGTAGTCCATCGGAATCTAATACTGATTCCCAAGCAAACTCTCAAAGCAAACCACAATGAGAAAATTTACTCTTCTTGTACATAAGTCACATTGTGCCTTTCGTATTAAATCCCGACGCAATTTCTGTGTTTCATCGTCAATGTGAACGTCCAAGGGATAGAGTAAATCTGCAGTAGTGCATCGGAACCTAATACTGATCTCCCAGGAAACGCTCTAAGCAAACCACAAACAATGAGAAGTTTTTCTCTTCTTGCACTTAAGTCGGCGTGTGCCTTTTGAATTAAATCCAGACGCTATGTCTGTGTTTCAACGTTAATTTGAAGGTCCAAGGGATAAAGTAATGCTGCAGTAGTGCATCGGAATCTAATACTGATCTTCCAGGAAACTCTCAAAGCAAACCACAAACAATGAGAAGATTTTCTCTTCCTTTACTTAAGTCAGCATTGTGCCTTTTGTATTAAATCCCGACGCAATCTCTGTGTCTTATCGTCAATGTGGAGGTCGAAGGGATAAAGTAAAGCTGCAGTAGTGCATCGCAATCTAATACTGATCTCCCAGGAAACGCTCAAAGCAAACCAGAAACATTGGGAAGATTTACTCTTCTTGCAGTTACGTCGACATTGTGCCTTTACTATTAAATCCCGACGAAATCTCTGTGTTTCATCGACAATGTGAAGGTCCAAGGGATAGAGTAAAGCTTCAGTAGTACATCGGAATCTGATACTGATCTCCCAGGATACGCTCAAAGCAAACCAGAAACAATGAGAAGTTTTACTCTTCTTGTATTTAAGTCGGCATTGTGCCTTTTGTATTAAATCCCTAAGCAAATTCAGTGTTTCATCGTCAATCTGAAGGTCCAAGGGATAGAGTATATCTGCAATAGTGCATCGGAATCTAATACTGATCTCCCAGGAAACGCTCAAAGCAAACCACAAACAATGAAAAGAATTACTCTTCTAGTACTTAAGTCGGCATTGTGCCTTTTAATTAATTCCCAATGCAATTTCTGTGTTTCATCGCCAATGTTGATGTCCCAGGGATAGAGTGAAGCTGCAGTAGTGCATCGGAATCTATTACTGAACTCCCAGGAAACGCTCAAAGCAAACCAGAAACATTGGGAGAATTTACTCATCTTGCAGTTAAGTCGACATTGTGCCTTTTGTATTAAATCCCGAAGCAATTTCTGTGTTACACCGTCAATGTGAAGGTCCAAGGGATAGAGTGAATCTGCAATAGTGCATCGGAATCTAATAGTGATCTCCCAGGAAACGCTCAAAGCAAACCACAAACAATGAGAAGATTTACTCTTCTTGTACGTAAGTAGGTATTATGCCTTTTTTCATTAAATCCCGACGCAATATCTGAGTTTCATTATCAAGGTGAAGGTCAAAGGGATAGAGTAAATCTGCAGTAGTGCATCGGAATCTAATACTGATCTCCCAGGAAACGCTCAAAGCCAACCAGAAACAATGAGAAGATTTACTCTTGTTGAACTTAAGTCGGCATTATGCCTTTTGTATTAAATCCCGACGCAATTTCTGTGTTTCATCATCAATGTGGAGGTCCAAGGGATAAAGTAATGCTGCAGTAATCCATCGGAATCTAATACTGATTCCCCAGGAAACTCTCAAAGCAAACCACAATGAGAAAATTTACTCTTCTTGTACATAAGTCACATTGTGCCTTTCGTATTAAATCCCGACGCAATTTCTGTGTTTCATCGTCAATGTGAACGGCCAAGGGATAGAGTAAATCTGCAGTAGTACATCGGAATCTAATACTGATCTCCCAGGAAACGCTCAAAGCAAACCAGAAAAAATGAGAAGTTTTACTCTTCTTGTATTTAAGTCGGCATTGTGCCTTTTGTATTAAATCCCTAAGCAAATTCAGTGTTTCATCGTCAATGTGAAAGTCCAAGGGATAGAGTATGTCTGCAATAGTGCATCGGAATCTAATACTGATCTCCCAGGAAACGCTCAAAGCAAACCACAAACAATGGAAAGATTTACTCTTCTAGTACTTAAGTCGGCATTGTGCTTTATGTCTTAAATCCTGACGCAATTTCTGTGTTTCATCGTCAATGTGAAGGTCCAAGGGATACAGTAAAGCTGCAGTAGCGCATCGGAATCTAATTCTAATACCCCAGGAAACGCTCAAAGCAAACCACAAACAATTAGAAGATTTTCTCTTCCTTTACTTAAGTCAGCATTGTGTCTTTTGTATTAAATCCGAACGCAATTTCTGTGTTTCATCGTCAATATGAAGGTCCAAGGGATTCAGTAAAGCTGCAGTAGTGCATCGGAAAATAATACTGATCTCCAAGGAAACGTACAAAGCAAACCAGAAAAATGAGAAGATTTACTTTTCTTGTACTTAAGTCGGCATTGTACCATTTGTATTGAATCCCGACGCAATTACTGTGTGTTTCATCGTCAATGTGAAGGTCTAAGGGATAGAGAAAAGCTGCAGTAGTGAATCGCAATCTAATACTGATCTCCCAGGAAACGCTCAAAGCAAACCAGAAACATTGAGAAGATTTACTCTTCTTGCAGTTAAGTCGACATTGTGCCTTTAGTATTAAATCCCGACGAAATCTCTGTGTTTCATCATCAATATGAAGGTCCAGGGGATAAAGTTGCAGTAGCACATCGGAATCAAATACTGATCTCCTAGGAAACGCTCAAAGCGAACCAGAAACAATGAGAAGATTATCTCTTCTTGTACTTAAGTCGGCATTGTGCGTTTTGTATTAAATCCCTACGCAATTTCTGTGTTTCATCGTCAATATGAAGGGCCAAGGGATAGAGTAAAGCTGCAGTAGCGCATCGGAATCTATTTCTGATCCCCCAGGAAACTCTCAAAGCAAACCACAAACAATGAGAAGATTTAGTCTTCTTGTACTTTAGTCGGCTTTGTGCCTTTTGTATTAAATCCCGACGCAATTTCTGTGTTTCATCGTCAGTGACAAGGTCCTAGTTATAGAGTAAAGCTGCAGTAGTGCATCCGAATCTAGTACTGATCTCCCAGGAAACGCACAAAGCAAACCACAAACGATAAGAAGAATTACTCTTCTTGTTCTTAAGTCGGCATTATGCCATTTGTATTAAATCCCGACGCAATTTCTGTGTTTCATCGTCAATGTGAAGGTCCATGGGATAGAGTAAAGCTGCAGTAGTGCATCGGAATCTATTACTGATCTCCCAGAAAACGCTCAAAGCAAACCAGAGACATTGGGAAGATTTACTCATCTTGCAGTTAAGTCGACATTGTGCCTTTTGTATTAAATCCTGAAGCAATTTCTGTGTTACACCGTCAATGTGAAGGTCCAAGGGATAGAGTGAATCTGCAGTAGTGCATCGAATATAATACTGATCTCCCAGGAAACGCTCAAAGCAAACCACAAACAATGAGAAGATTTACTCTTCTTGTACATAAGTAGGTATTATGCCTTTTTTTATTAAATCCCGACACAATATCTGAGTTTCATTGTCAATCTGAAGGTCAAAGGGATAGAGTAAATCTGCAGTAGTGCATCGGAATCTAATACTGATCTCGCAGGAGACGCTCAAAGCCAACCAGAAACAATGAGAAGATTTACTCTTGTTGAACTTAAGTCGGCATTGTGCCTTTTGCATTAAATCCCGACGCAATTTCTGTGTTTCATCATCAATGTGGAGGTCCAAGGGATAAAGTAAAGCTGCAGTAGTCCATCGGAATCTAATACTGATTCCCAAGCAATCTCTCAAAGCAAACCTCAATGAGAAAATTTACTCTTCTTGTACATAAGTCACATTGTGCCTTTCGTATTAAATCCCGACGCAATTTCTGTGTTTCATCGTCAATGTGAACGTCCAAGGGATAGAGTAAATCTGCAGTAGTGCATCGGAACCTAATACTGATCTCCCAGGAAACGCTCTAAGCAAACCACAAACAATGAGAAGTTTTTCTCTTCTTGCACTTAAGTCGGCGTGTGCCTTTTGAATTAAATCCAGACGCTATGTCTGTGTTTCATCGTTAATTTGAAGGTCCAAGGGATAAAGTAATGCTGCAGTAGTGCATCGGAATCTAATACTGATCTCCCAGGAAACGCTCAAAGCAAACCAGAAACATTGGGAAGATTTACTCTTCTTGCAGTTACGTCGACATTGTGCCTTTACTATTAAATCCCGACGAAATCTCTGTGTTTCATCGTCAATGTGAAGGTCCAAGGGATAGAGTAAAGCTTCAGTAGTACATCGGAATCTGATACTGATCTCCCAGGATACGCTCAAAGCAAACCAGAAACAATGAGAAGTTTTACTCTTCTTGTATTTAAGTCGGCATTGTGCCTTTTGTATTAAATCCCTAAGCAAATTCAGTGTTTCATCGTCAATCTGAAGGTCCAAGGGATAGAGTATATCTGCAATAGTGCATCGGAATCTAATACTGATCTCCCAGGAAACGCTCAAAGCAAACCACAAACAATGAAAAGAATTACTCTTCTAGTACTTAAGTCGGCATTGTGCCTTTTAATTAATTCCCAATGCAATTTCTGTGTTTCATCGCCAATGTTGATGTCCCAGGGATAGAGTGAAGCTGCAGTAGTGCATCGGAATCTATTACTGAACTCCCAGGAAACGCTCAAAGCAAACCAGAAACATTGGGAGAATTTACTCATCTTGCAGTTAAGTCGACATTGTGCCTTTTGTATTAAATCCCGAAGCAATTTCTGTGTTACACCGTCAATGTGAAGGTCCAAGGGATAGAGTGAATCTGCAATAGTGCATCGGAATCTAATAGTGATCTCCCAGGAAACGCTCAAAGCAAACCACAAACAATGAGAAGATTTACTCTTCTTGTACGTAAGTAGGTATTATGCCTTTTTTCATTAAATCCCGACGCAATATCTGAGTTTCATTATCAAGGTGAAGGTCAAAGGGATAGAGTAAATCTGCAGTAGTGCATCGGAATCTAATACTGATCTCCCAGGAAACGCTCAAAGCCAACCAGAAACAATGAGAAGATTTACTCTTGTTGAACTTAAGTCGGCATTATGCCTTTTGTATTAAATCCCGACGCAATTTCTGTGTTTCATCATCAATGTGGAGGTCCAAGGGATAAAGTAATGCTGCAGTAATCCATCGGAATCTAATACTGATTCCCCAGGAAACTCTCAAAGCAAACCACAATGAGAAAATTTACTCTTCTTGTACATAAGTCACATTGTGCCTTTCGTATTAAATCCCGACGCAATTTCTGTGTTTCATCGTCAATGTGAACGGCCAAGGGATAGAGTAAATCTGCAGTAGTACATCGGAATCTAATACTGATCTCCCAGGAAACGCTCAAAGCAAACCAGAAAAAATGAGAAGTTTTACTCTTCTTGTATTTAAGTCGGCATTGTGCCTTTTGTATTAAATCCCTAAGCAAATTCAGTGTTTCATCGTCAATGTGAAAGTCCAAGGGATAGAGTATGTCTGCAATAGTGCATCGGAATCTAATACTGATCTCCCAGGAAACGCTCAAAGCAAACCACAAACAATGGAAAGATTTACTCTTCTAGTACTTAAGTCGGCATTGTGCTTTATGTCTTAAATCCTGACGCAATTTCTGTGTTTCATCGTCAATGTGAAGGTCCAAGGGATACAGTAAAGCTGCAGTAGCGCATCGGAATCTAATTCTAATACCCCAGGAAACGCTCAAAGCAAACCACAAACAATTAGAAGATTTTCTCTTCCTTTACTTAAGTCAGCATTGTGTCTTTTGTATTAAATCCGAACGCAATTTCTGTGTTTCATCGTCAATATGAAGGTCCAAGGGATTCAGTAAAGCTGCAGTAGTGCATCGGAAAATAATACTGATCTCCAAGGAAACGTACAAAGCAAACCAGAAAAATGAGAAGATTTACTTTTCTTGTACTTAAGTCGGCATTGTACCATTTGTATTGAATCCCGACGCAATTACTGTGTGTTTCATCGTCAATGTGAAGGTCTAAGGGATAGAGAAAAGCTGCAGTAGTGAATCGCAATCTAATACTGATCTCCCAGGAAACGCTCAAAGCAAACCAGAAACATTGAGAAGATTTACTCTTCTTGCAGTTAAGTCGACATTGTGCCTTTAGTATTAAATCCCGACGAAATCTCTGTGTTTCATCATCAATATGAAGGTCCAGGGGATAAAGTTGCAGTAGCACATCGGAATCAAATACTGATCTCCTAGGAAACGCTCAAAGCGAACCAGAAACAATGAGAAGATTATCTCTTCTTGTACTTAAGTCGGCATTGTGCGTTTTGTATTAAATCCCTACGCAATTTCTGTGTTTCATCGTCAATATGAAGGGCCAAGGGATAGAGTAAAGCTGCAGTAGCGCATCGGAATCTATTTCTGATCCCCCAGGAAACTCTCAAAGCAAACCACAAACAATGAGAAGATTTAGTCTTCTTGTACTTTAGTCGGCTTTGTGCCTTTTGTATTAAATCCCGACGCAATTTCTGTGTTTCATCGTCAGTGACAAGGTCCTAGTTATAGAGTAAAGCTGCAGTAGTGCATCCGAATCTAGTACTGATCTCCCAGGAAACGCACAAAGCAAACCACAAACGATAAGAAGAATTACTCTTCTTGTTCTTAAGTCGGCATTATGCCATTTGTATTAAATCCCGACGCAATTTCTGTGTTTCATCGTCAATGTGAAGGTCCATGGGATAGAGTAAAGCTGCAGTAGTGCATCGGAATCTATTACTGATCTCCCAGAAAACGCTCAAAGCAAACCAGAGACATTGGGAAGATTTACTCATCTTGCAGTTAAGTCGACATTGTGCCTTTTGTATTAAATCCTGAAGCAATTTCTGTGTTACACCGTCAATGTGAAGGTCCAAGGGATAGAGTGAATCTGCAGTAGTGCATCGAATATAATACTGATCTCCCAGGAAACGCTCAAAGCAAACCACAAACAATGAGAAGATTTACTCTTCTTGTACATAAGTAGGTATTATGCCTTTTTTTATTAAATCCCGACACAATATCTGAGTTTCATTGTCAATCTGAAGGTCAAAGGGATAGAGTAAATCTGCAGTAGTGCATCGGAATCTAATACTGATCTCGCAGGAAACGCTCAAAGCCAACCAGAAACAATGAGAAGATTTACTCTTGTTGAACTTAAGTCGGCATTGTGCCTTTTGCATTAAATCCCGACGCAATTTCTGTGTTTCATCATCAATGTGGAGGTCCAAGGGATAAAGTAAAGCTGCAGTAGTCCATCGGAATCTAATACTGATTCCCAAGCAATCTCTCAAAGCAAACCTCAATGAGAAAATTTACTCTTCTTGTACATAAGTCACATTGTGCCTTTCGTATTAAATCCCGACGCAATTTCTGTGTTTCATCGTCAATGTGAACGTCCAAGGGATAGAGTAAATCTGCAGTAGTGCATCGGAACCTAATACTGATCTCCCAGGAAACGCTCTAAGCAAACCACAAACAATGAGAAGTTTTTCTCTTCTTGCACTTAAGTCGGCGTGTGCCTTTTGAATTAAATCCAGACGCTATGTCTGTGTTTCATCGTTAATTTGAAGGTCCAAGGGATAAAGTAATGCTGCAGTAGTGCATCGGAATCTAATACTGATCTTCCAGGAAACGCTCAAAGCAACCCACAAACAATTAGAAGATTTTCTCTTCCTTTACTTAAGTCAGTATTGTGCCTTTTGTATTAAATCCCGACGCAATCTCTGTGTCTTATCGTCAATGTGGAGGTCTAAGGGATAAAGTAAACCTGCAGTAGTGCATCGCAATCTAATACTGATCTCCCAGGAAACGCTCAAAGCAAACCAGAAACATTGGGAAGATTTACTCTTCTTGCAGTTACGTCGACATTGTGCCTTTACTATTAAATCCCGACGAAATCTCTGTGTTTCATCGTCAATGTGAAGGTCCAAGGGATAGAGTAAAGCTTCAGTAGTACATCGGAATCTGATACTGATCTCCCAGGATACGCTCAAAGCAAACCAGAAACAATGAGAAGTTTTACTCTTCTTGTATTTAAGTCGGCATTGTGCCTTTTGTATTAAATCCCTAAGCAAATTCAGTGTTTCATCGTCAATCTGAAGGTCCAAGGGATAGAGTATATCTGCAATAGTGCATCGGAATCTAATACTGATCTCCCAGGGAACGCTCAAAGCAAACCACAAACAATGAAAAGATTTACTCTTCTAGTACTTAAGTCGGCAGAGTGCTTTATGTCTTAAATCCCGACGCAATTTCTGTGTTTCATCGTCAATGTGAAGGTCCAAGGGATACAGTAAAGCTGCAGTAGCGCATCGGAATCTAATTCTGATCCCCCAGGAAACGCTCAAAGCAAACCACAAACAAATAGAAGATTTTCTCTACCTTCACTTAAGTCAGCATTGTGTCTTTTGTATTAAACCGCAACGCAATTTCTGTGTTTCATCGTCAATATGAAGGTCCAAGGGATTCAGTAAAGCTGCAGTAGTGCATCGGAAACTAAAACTGATCTCCAAGGAAACGCTCAAAGCAAACCAGAAAAATGAGAAGATTTACTCTTCTTGTACTTAAGTAGGCATTGTGCCATTTGTATTAAATTCCGACGCAATTTCTCTTTTTCATCGTTAATGTGGAGGTCCGAGGGATAAAGTAAAGCTGCAGTAGTGCATCGGAATATAATACTGATCCCACAGGAAACTCTCAAAGCAAACCACAAACAAAGAGAAAATTTACTCTTGTTGTAAAAGTCGCTTTGTGTCTTTCGTATTAAATCCCGACGCAATTTCTGTGTCTCATCGTCAATGTGAAGGTTCAAGGGATAGATTAAATCTGCAGTGGTGCATCGGAATCTATTTCTGATCTCCCAGAAAACGCTCAAAGTAAACCACAAAATATGAGAAGATATACTCTTCTTATACATAAGTCGACATTGTGCATTTTGTATTGAATTCCGACACAATTACTGTGATTCATAGTCAATGTGAAGGTCCAAGGGATAGAGTAAAGCAGCAGTAGTGCATCGGAATCTAATGCTGATCCCCCAGGAAACGCTCAAAGCAAACCAGAAACATTGAGAAGATTTACTCTTCTCGCAGTTAAGTCGGCATTGTGCCATTCGTATTAAATCCCGACGAAAATTCTGGGTTTCATCGTCAATGTGGAGCTCCGAGGGATAAAGTAAAGCTGAAGTAGTGCATCGGAATCTAATACTGATCTTCGGAAACTCTCAAAGCAAACCACAAACAATGAGAAAATTTGCTCTTCTTGTACTTAAGTCGCATTGTGCCTTTCAAATTAAATACCGACGCAATTTCTGTATTTCGTCGTCAATGTGAAGGTCCAAGTTATAGAGTAAAGCTGCAGTAGTGCATCGGTATCTAATACTGATCTCCCAGGAAACGCTCAAACCAAACTACAAACAATGGGAAGATTTTCTCTTCCACTACTTAAGTCAGCATTGTGACTTTTGTATTAAATCCCATCGCAATTTCTGTGTTTCTTCGTTAATGTGAAGGTTGAAGGGATAGAGTAAAGCTGCAGTAGTGCATCGGAATCTAATACTGATCTCCCAGGATACGCTCAAAGCAATCCACAAATGATGAGAAGATTTACACTTCTTGTAATTAATTCGGAATTGTGCCCTTTGTATTAAATCCCGACGCAATTTCTGTGTTTCATCGTCAGTGACAAGGTCCTAGTTATAGAGTAAAGCTGCAGTAGTGCATCCGAATCTAGTACTGATCTCCCAGGAAACGCACAAAGCAAACCACAAACGATAAGAAGAATTACTCTTCTTGTTCTTAAGTCGGCATAATGCCATTTGTATTGAATCCCGACGCAATTTCTGTGTTTCATCGTCAATGTGAAAGTCCATGGGATAGAGTAAAGCTGCAGTAGTGCATCGGAATCTATTACTGATCGCCCAGAAAACGCTCAAAGCAAACCAGAGACATTGGGAAGATTTACTCATCTTGCAGTTAAGTCGACATTGTGCCTTTTGTATTAAATCCTGAAGCAATTTCTGTGTTACACCGTCAATGTGAAGGTCCAAGGGATAGAGTGAATCTGCAGTAGTGCATCGGAATATAATACTGATCTCCCAGGAAACGCTCAAAGCAAACCACAAACAATGAGAAGATTTACTCTTCTTGTACATAAGTAGGTATTATGCCTTTTTTTATTAAATCCCGACACAATATCTGAGTTTCATTGTCAATCTGAAGGTCAAAGGGATAGAGTAAATCTGCAGTAGTGCATCGGAATCTAATACTGATCTCGCAGGAAACGCTCAAAGCCAACCAGAAACAATGAGAAGATTTACTCTTGTTGAACTTAAGTCGGCATTGTGCCTTTTGTATTAAATCCCGACGCAATTTCTGTGTTTCATCATCAATGTGGAGGTCCAAGGGATAAAGTAAAGCTGAAGTAGTGCATCGGAATCTAATACTGATCCCCGGAAACTCTCAAAGCAAACCACAAACAATGAGAAAATTTGCTCTTCTTGTACTTAAGTCGCATTGTGCCTTTCAAATTAAATACCGACGCAATTTCTGTATTTCGTCGTCAATGTGAAGGTCCAAGTTATAGAGTAAAGCTGCAGTAGTGCATCGGTATCTAATACTGATCTCCCAGGAAACGCTCAAACCAAACCACAAACAATGGGAAGATTTTCTCTTCCACTACTTAAGTCAGCATTGTGACTTTTGTATTAAATCCCATCGCAATTTCTGTGTTTCTTCGTTAATGTGAAGGTTGAAGGGATAGAGTAAAGCTGCAGTAGTGCATCGGAATCTAATACTGATCTCCCAGGATACGCTCAAAGCAATCCACAAATGATGAGAAGATTTACACTTCTTGTAATTAATTCGGAATTGTGCCCTTTGTATTAAATCCCGACGCAATTTCTGTGTTTCATCGTCAATGTGAAGGTCCGAGGGATATAGTAAAGCTGCAGTAGTGCATCGGAATCTAATTCTGATCCCCCAGGAAACGCTCAAAGCAAACCAACAACAATGAGAAGATTTTCTCTTCCTGTACTTAAGTCAGCATTGCGCCTTTTGTACTACATTCCCGACGCAATTTCTGTGTTTCATCGTCAATGTGAAGGTTGAAGGAATAGAGTAAAGCTGCAGTAGTGCATCTGAACCTAATACTGATCTCTCAGGATACGTTCAAAGCAAAGCGCAAACAATGAGAAGATTTACTCTTCTTGTACATAAGTCGGCATTGTGCCTTTTGCATTAAATTCCGACGCAATTTCTGTGTTTCATCGTCAATATGAAGGTCCAAGAGATAGAGCATAGCTGGAGTAGTGCATCGGAAACTAATACTGATCTCCCAGGACACGCTCAAAGCAAACCAGAAAAATGAGAAAATTTAGTCTTCTTGTACTTAAGTCGGCATTGTGCCATTTGTTTTTAATCCAGACGCAATTTCTGTGTTTCATCGTCAATGTGGAGCTCCGAGGGATAAAGTAAAGCTGCAGTAGTGCATCGGAATCTAATACTGATCCCCCAGGAAACTCTCAAAGCAAACCACAAACAATGAGAAAATTTATTCTTATTGTAAATGTCGCATTGTGCCTTTCGTATTAAATCCCGACGCAATTTCTATGTCTGTTCCTCAATGTGAAGGTTCAAGGGATAGATTAAATCTGCAGTGGTGCATTGGAATCTATTACTGATCTCCCAGGAAACGCTCAAAGTATACCACAAACAATGAGAAGATATACTCTTCTTGTACTTATGTCGACATTGTGCATTTTGTATTGAATCCCAACGCAATTACTGTGTGTTTCATCGTCAATGTGAAGGTCTAAGGGATAGAGAAAAGCTGCAGTAGTGCATCGCAATCTAATACTGATCTCCCAGGAAACACTCAAAGCAAACCAGAAACATTGAGAAGATTTACTCTTCTTGCAGTTAAGTCGACATTGTGCCTTTAGTATTAAATCCCGAGGAAATCTCTGTGTTTCATCATCAATGTGAAGGTCCAGGCGATAGAGTAAGGCTGCAGTAGCACATCGGAATCTAATACTGATCTTCCAGGAAACGCTCAAAGCAAACCACAAACAATGAGAAGATTTTCTCTTCCTTTACTTAAGTCAGCATTGTGCCTTTTGTACTAAATCGCGACGCAATTTCTGTGTTTCATCGTTAATATGAAGGTTGAAGGGACAGAGTACAGCTGCAGTAGTGCATCGGAATCTAATACTGATCTCCCAGGAAACGCTCAAAGCAATCCACAAACAATAAGAAGATTTACACTTCTAGTTCTTATTTCGGAATTGTCCCTTTTGTATTAAATCCCGACGCAATTTCTGTGTTTCATCGTCAATGTGAAGGTCCAAGGGATACAGTAAAGCTGCAGTAGTGCATTGGAATCTAATACTTATCTCCCAGGAAACGCTCAAACCAAACCACAAACAATGATAAGATTTACCGTTCTTGTACTTAAGTCGGCTTTGTGCCGTTTGTATTACATCCCGACGCTATTTCTGTGTTTCATTGTCAATGTGAAGGTCCACAGGATAGATTAAAGCTGCAGTAGCACATCCGAATCTAATACTGATCTCCAAGGAAACGCTCAAAGCGAACCAGAAACATTAAGAAGATTAACTCTTCTTGTACTTAAGTCGGCATTGTGCTTTTTGTATTAAATCCGGACGCAATGTCTGTGTCTCATCGTCAATTCTGGAGGTCTACCAGATGGAGTAAAGCTGCAGTCGTGCATCGCAATCTAATACTGATCTTCCAGGAAACTCTCAAAGCAAACCAGAAACATTGAGAAGATTTACTCCTCTTGCAGTTAAGTCGACATTGTGCCTTTCATCTCTGTGTTTCATCGTCAATGTAAAGGTGCAGGGGACAGAGCAAATCACCAGCAGTAGATCGGAATCTAATACTGATCTCCCGAGAAACGCTCAAAGCAAACCACAAACAATGACAAGATTTACTCATCTCGTACTTAAGTAGGCAGTGTGCCTTTTTTATTATATCCCGACGCAATTTCTGTATTTCATCGTCAATGTGGAGGACAAAAGGATAGAGTAAATCTGCAGTAGTACATCGGAATCTAATACTGATCTCCCAGGTTACACTCAAAGCATACCACAAACAATGAGAAGATTTACCCTTCTTGTACATAAGTCAGCATTGTGCATTTTGTATTATATACCGACGCAATTTCTGTGTCTTATCGTCAATGTGGAGGTCTAGGGGATAAAGTGAAACTGCAGTACTGCATCGCAATCTAATACTGATCTCCCAGGAAACGCTCAAAGCAAACCAGAAACGTTGAGAAGATTTACTCTTCATGCAGTTACGTCGACAATGTGCCTTTACTATCAAATCCCGTCGAAATCTCTGTGTTTCATCGTCAATGTGAAGTTCCAAGGGATAGAATAAAGCTGCAGTAGTACATCGGATTCTGATACTGATCTCCCAGGAAACGCTCAAAGCAAACCAGAAACAATGAGAAGTTTGACTCTTCTTGTACATAAGTCGGCATTGTGCCTTTTGTATTAATTCGCTAAGCAAATTCTGTGTTTCATCGTCAATGTGAAGGTCCAAGGGATAGAGTATATCTGCAATAGTGCATCGGAATCTAATACTGATCTCCCAGGAAACGCTCAAAGCAAACCACAAACAGTGAAAAGATTTACTCTTCTAGAACTTAGTCGGCATTGTGCCTTATGTCTTACATCCCGACGCAATTTCTGTGTTTCATCGTCAATGTGAAGGTCCAAGGGATACAGTAAAATTACAGTAGCGCATCGGAATCTAATTCTGATCCCCCAGCAATCGCTCAAAGCAAACCACAAACAATTAGAAGGTTTTCCCTTCCTTTACTTATGTCAGCATTGTGCCTTTTGTATTAAATCCCAACGTAATTTCTGTGTTTCATCGTCAATGTGAAAGTCCAAGGGAAACAGTAAAGCTGCAGTAGTGCATCGGAATCTAATTCTGAACCCCCAGGAAACGCTCAAAGCAAACCAACAACTATGAGAAAATTTTCTCATCCTGTATGTAAGTCAGCATTGTGCCTTTTGTATTAAATCCCGACGCAATTTCTGTGTTTCATCGTCAATATGAAGGTCCAAGGGATAGAGTAAGGCTGGAGTAGTGCATCGGAAACTAATACTGATCTCCCAGGAAACGCTCAAAGCAAACCAGAAAAATGAGAAAATTTACTCTTCTTGTACTTAAGTCGGCATTGTGGCATTTGTATTAAATCCCGACGCAATTTCTGTGTCTCATCGTCAATGTGAAAGTTCAAGGAATAGATTAAATCTGCAGTGGTGCATCGGAATCTATTACTGATCTCCCAGGAAACGCTCAAATTAAACCACAAACAATGAGAAGATATACTCTTCTTATACTTAAGTCGACATTGTGCATTTTGTATTTAATCCCGACACATTTTCTGTGCTTCAGCCTCAATGTGAAGGTCCAAGGGGTAGAGTAAAGCTGCAGTAGTGCATCGGAATTAAATACTTTTCTCCCAGGAAGCACTCAATCAAAAACACAAACAATGAGAAGAACTATTATTCTTGTACTTAAGTCTGCATTGTGCCTTTTTGTATTAAATCCAGACGCAATTACTGTGTTTCATCGTCAATGTGAAGGTCCAAGGGATAGAGTAAAGCAGCAGTAGTGCATCGGAAACTAATGCTGATCACCCAGGAAATCCTCAAAGCAAACCACAAACAATGAGAAAATTTACTCTTCTTGTACTTAAGTCGGCTTTGTGCCTTTTGTATTAAATCCCGACGCAATTTCTGTGTTTCATTGACAATATGAAGGTCCAACGGATAGATTAAAGCTGGAGTAGTGCATCGGAAACTAATACTGATCGCCCAGGAAACGCTTAAAGCAAACGACAAACAATGAGTAGATTTACTCTTCTTGTACTTATGTCGGAATTGTGCCTTTTGTATTGAATCCCGACGCAATTTCTGTGTTTCATCGTCAATGTGAAGGTCCAAGGGATAGAGTAAAGCTGCAGTAGTTCATTGGAATCTAATACTTATCTCCCAGGAAACGCTCAAACCAAACCACAAACAATGAGAAGATTTACCCTTCTTGTACTTAAGTCGGCTTTGTGCCGTTTGTATTACATCACGAGGCAATTTCTGTGTTTCATCGTCAATGTGAAGGTCCACAGGATAGAGTAAAGCTGCAGTAGCACACCGGAATCTAGTACTGATCTCCAAGGAAACGCTCAAAGCGAACCAGAAACAATGAGAAGATTAACTCTTCTTGTACTTAAGTCGGCATTGTGCCTTTTGTAATAAATCCGGACGCAATTTCTGTGTCTCATCATCAATGTGGAGATCTGACGGATGGAGTAAAGCTGCAGTCGTGCATCGCAATCTAATACTGATCTTCCAGGAAACGCTCAAAGCAAACCAGAAACATTGAGAACATTTACTCTTCTTGCAGTTAAGTCGACATTGTGCCTTTAGTATTAAATCCCGCCGAAATCTCTGTGTTTCATCGTCAATGTAAAGGTCCAGGGGATAGAGCAAATCTGCAGCAATGGATCGGAATCTAATACTGATCTCCCAGGAAACGCTCAAAGCAAACCACAAACAATATCAAGATTTACTCTTCCTGTACTTAAGTAGGCATTGTGCCTTTTTTATTAAATCCCGACGCAATTTCTGTATTTCATCGTCAATGTGGAGGACAAAAGAAAAGAGTAAATCTGCAGTAGTACATCGGAATCTAATACTGATCTCCCAGGAACACTCAAAGCATACCACAAACAATGAGAAAATATACTCTTCTTGTACTTAAGTCAGCATTGTGCCTTTTGTATTATATCCCGACGCAATTTCTGTGTTTCATCGTCAATTTGGAGGTCCAAGGGAATAGAGTAATGCTACGGTAGTGCACCGGAATCTAATACTGATCTCCCAGGAAACTCTCAAGGCAAACCACAAACAATGAGAAAATTTACTCTTCTTGTACTTAAGTCGGCATTGTGCCATTTGTATTAAATCCCGAAGCAATTTCTGTGTTTCATCGTTAATGTGGAGGTCCGAGGGATAAAGTAAAGCTGCAGTAGTGCATCGGATTCTAATACTGATCCCCCAGGAAACTCTCAAAGCAAACCACAAACAATGAGAAAATTTACTCTTCTTGTAAAATTCGCATTGTGCCTTTCGTATTAAATCCCGACGCAATTTCTGTGTCTCATCGTCAATGTGAAAGTTCAAGGGATAGATTAAATGTGCAGTGGTGCATCGGAATCTATTACTGATCTCCCAGGAAACGCTCAAATTAAACCACAAACAATGAGAAGATATACTCTTCTTATACTTAAGTCGACATTGAGCATTTTGTATTTAATCCTGACACAATTTCTGTGCTTCAGCCTCCATGTGAAGGTCCTAGGGGTAGAGTAAAGCTGCAGTAGTGTATCGGAATCAAATACTTTTCTCCCAGAAAGCACGCAAACCAAAACACAAACAATGAGAAGATCTATTATTCTTGTACTTAAGTCTGCATTGTGCCATGTTGTATTAAATCCCGACGCAATTACTGTGTTTCATCTTCAATGTGAAGGTCCAAGGGATACAGTAAAGCAGCAGTAGTGCATCGGAATCTAATGCTGATCCCCCATGAAATGCTCAAAGCAAACCACAAACAATGAGAAAATTTACTCTTCTTGTACTTAAGTCGGCATTGTGCCTTTTGTATTAAATCCCGACGCAATTTCTGTGTTTCATCGTCAATATGCAGGTCCAAGGGATAGAGTAAAGCTGGAGTAGTGCACCGGAAACTAATACCGATCGCCCAGGAAACGCTCAAAGCAAACGACAAACAATGAGTAGATTTACTCTTCTTGTACTTATGTCGGAATTGCGCCTTTTGTTATGAATCCCGACGCAATTTCTGTGTTTCATCGTCAATGAGAAGGTCCAAGGGATAGAGTAAAGCTGCAGTAGTGCATCGGAATCTAATACTTATCACCCAGGAAACGCTCAAACCATACCACAAACAATGTGAAGAATTACCCTTCTTGTACTTAAGTCGGCTTTTTGCCGTTTGTATTACATCCCGACGCAATTTCTGTGTTTCATCGTCAATGTGAAGGTCCACAGGATAGAGTAAAGCTACAGTAGTACATCGGAATCAAATACTGATCTCCAAGGAAACGCTCAAAGCGAACCAGAAACAATGAGAAGATTAACTCTTCTTGTACTTAAGTCGGCATTGTGCCTTTTGTATTAAATCCGGACGCAATGTCTGTGTCTCATCGACAATGTGGAGGTCTAACGGATGGAGTAAAGCTGCAGTCGTGCATCGCAATCTAATACTGATCTTCCAGGAAACGCTCAAAGCAAACCAGAAACATTGAGAAGATTTACCCTTCTTGCAGTTAAGTCGACATTGTGCCTTTAGTATTAAATCCCGCCGAAATCTCTGTGTTTCATCGTCAATGTAAAGGTCCAGGGGGTAAAGCAAATCTGCAGCAATGGATCGGAATCTAATACTGATCTCCCAGGAAACGCTCAAAGCAAACCACAAACAATGACAAGATTTACTCTTCTTGTACTTAAGTAGGCATTGTGCCTTTTTTATTAAATCCCGACGCAATTTCTGTATTTCATCGTCAATGTGCAGGACAAAAGGACAGAGTAAATCTGCAGCAGTACATCGGAATCTAATACTGATCTCCCAGTAAACACTCAAAGCATACCACAAACAATGAGAAGATTTACTCTTCTTGTACTTAAGTCAGCATTGTGCCTTTTGTATTATATCCCGACGCAATTTCAGTTTCCCATCGTCAATATGGAGGTCCAAGGGAATAGAGTAATGCTACGGTAGTGCACTGGAATCTAATACTGATCTCCCAGGAAACTCTCAAAGTAAACCACAAACAATGAGAAGATTTACTCTTCTTGTACTTATGTCGCTATTGTGCCTTTTGTATTGAATCATAACGCAATTTCTGTGTTTCATCGTCAATGTGAAGGTCCAAGGGAGGGAGTAAAGCTGAAGTAGTGCATCGGAATCTAATACTTATCTCCCAGGAAAAGCTCAAACCAAAACACAAACAATGAGAAGATTTACCCTTCTTGTACTTAAGTCGGCTTTGTGCCGTTTGTATTACATCCCGACGCAATTTCCGTGTCTTATCGTCAATGTGGAGGTCTAGGGGATAAAGTGAAGCTGCAATAGTGCATCGCAATCTAATACTGATCTCCCAGGAAACGCTCAAAGCAAACCAGAAACATTGAGAAGATTTACTCTTCTTGCAGTTACGTGGACATTGTGCCTTTACTAGCAAATCCCGACGAAATCTCTGTGTTTCATCGTCAATATGAAGGTCCAAGGGATTGAGTAAAGCTGCAGTAGTACATCGGAATCTGATACTAATCTCCCAGGAAACGCTCAAAGCAAACCAGAAACAATGGGAAGTTTTACTCATCTTGTACATAAGTCGGCTTTGTGCCTTTTGTATTAAATCCCTAAGCAAATTCTGTGTTTCATCGTCAATGTGAAGTTCCAAGGGATAGAGTATATCTGCAATAGTGCATCGGAATCTAATACTGATCTCCCAGGAAACGCTCAAAGCAAACCACAAACAATGAAAAGATTTACTCTTCTAGAACTTAAGTCGGCATTGTGCCTTATGTCCTAAATCCCGATGCAATTTCTGTGTTTCATCGTCAATGTGAAGGTCCAAGGGATACAGTAAAACTTCAGTAGCGCATCGGAATCAACGATCTGATCCCCCAGGAAACGCTCAAAGCAAACCACAAACAATTAGAAGATTTTCCCTTCCTTTACTCAAGTCAGCATTGTGCCTTTTGTATTAAATCCCGACGCAATTTCTGTATTTCATCGTCAATGTGCAGGACAAAAGGACAGAGTAAATCTGCAGCAGTACATCGGAATCTAATACTGATCTCCCAGTAAACACTCAAAGCATACCACAAACAATGAGAAGACTTACTCTTCTAGTACTTAAGTCGGCATTGTGCCTTATGTCCTAAATCCCAACGCAATTTCTGTGTTTCATCGTCAATGTGAAGGTCCAAGGGAAACAGTAAAGCTGCAGTAGTGCATCGGAATCTAATTCTGATCCCCCAGGAAACGCTCAAAGCAAACCAACAACAATGAGAAAATTTTCTCTTCCTGTATGTAAGTCAGCATTGTGCCTTCTGTATTAAATCCCGACGCAATTTCTGTGTCTCATCGTCAATGTGAAAGTTCAAGGGATAGATAAAATCTGCAGTGGTGCATCGGAATCTATTACAGATCTCCCAGCAAACGCTCAAATTACACCACAAACAATGAGAAGATATACTCTTCTTATACTTAAGTCGACATTGTGCATTTTGTATTTAATCCCGACACAATTTCTGTGTTTCAGCCTCAATGTGAAGGTCAAAGGGGTAGAGTAAAGCTGCAGTAGTGCATCGGAATCAAATACGTTTCTCCCAGGAAGAAATCAAACCAAAACACAAACAATGAGGAGATCTATTATTCTTGTACTTAAGTCTGCATTGTGCCTTTTTGTATTAAATCCCGACGCAATTTCTGTATTTCAACGTCAATGTGGAGGACAAAAGGATAGAGTAAATCTGCAGTAGTACATCGGAATCTGATACTGTTCTCCCAGGAAACACTCAAAGCATACCACAAACAATGAGAAGATTTACTTTTCTTGTACTTAAGTCAGCATTGTGCCTTTTGTATTATATCCCGACGCAATTTCTGTGTTTCATCGTCAATTTGGAGTTCCAAGGGAATAGAGTAATGCTACGGAAGTGCACCGGAATCTAATACTGATCTCCCAGGAAACTCTCAAAGCAAACCACAAACAATAAGAAGATTTACTTTTCTTGTACTTATGTCGGTATTGTGCCTTTTGTATTGAATCCCGACGCAATTTCTGTGTTTCATCGTCAATGTGAAGGTCCAGGGGAGAGAGTAAAGCTGCAGTAGTACATCGGAATCTGATACTGATCTCCCAGGAAACGCTCAAAGCAAACCACAACCAATGAAAAGATTTTCTCTTCTAGTACTTAAGTCGGAATTGTGCCTTTTGTATGAAATCCCTAAGCAAATTCTGTGTTTCTTTGTCAATGTGAAGGTCTAAGGGATTGAGTATATCTGCAATAGTGCATCGGAATCTAGTACTGATCTCCCAGTAAACGCTCAAAGCAAGCCAAAAACAATGAAAAGATTTACTCTTCTAGTACTTAAGTCGGAATTGTGCCTTATGTATTAAATCCCGACGCAATTTCTGTGTTTCATCGTCAATATGAAGGTCCAAGGGATACAGTAAAGCTGCAGCAGCGCATCGGAAACTAATTCTGATCCCCCAGGAAACGCTCAAAGCAAACCAACAACAATGAGAAAATTTTCTCTTCCTGTACGTAAGTCAGCATTGTGCCATTTGTAGTAAATCCCGACGCAATTTCTGTGTTTCATCGTCAATGTGAAGGTTGAAGGGATAGAGTAAAGCTGCAGTAGTGCATCTGAACTTAATACTGATCTCTCAGGAAACGTTCAAAGCAAACCACAAACAATGAGAAGATTTACTCTTCTTGTACATAATTGGCATTTTACCTCTTGTATTAAATCCAGACGCAATTTCTGTGCTTCATCGGCAATATGAAGGTCCAAGGGATAGAGTAAAGCTGGAGTAGTGCATCGGAAACTAATACTGATCTCCCAGGAAACGCTCAAAGCAAACCAGAAAAATGAGAACATTTACTCTTCTTGTACTTAAGTCGGCATTGTGCCATTTGTATTAAATCCCGACGCAATTTCTGTGTTTCATCGCTAATGTGGAGGTCCGAGGGATAAAGTAAAGCTGCAGTAGTGCATTGGAATCTAATACTGATCACCCAGGAAACTCTCAAAGCAAACCACAAACAATGAGAAAATTTACTCTTCTTGTAGAAGTCGCATTGTGCCTTTCGTATTAAATCCCAACGCAATTTCTGTGTCTCATCGTCAATGTAAAAGTTCAAGGGATAGATTATATCTGCAGTGGTGCATCGGAATCTATTACTGATCTCCCAGGAAACGCTCAAAGTAAACCACAAACAAAGAGAAGATATACTCTTCTTATACATAAGTCGTCATTGTGCATTTTGTGTTAAATCCCGACACAATTTCTGTGTTTCATCATCAATTTGGAGGTCCAAGGGAGTAGAGTAATGCTGCGGTAGTGCACCAGAATCTAATACTGATCGCCCAGGAAACGCTCAAATCAAACGACAAACAATGAGTAGATTTACACTTCTCGTATTTATGTCGGAATTGTGCCTTTTGTATTGAGTCCCGACGCAATTTCTGTGTTTCATCGTCAATGTGAAGGTCCAAGGGATAGAGTAAAGCTGCAGTAGTGCATCGGAATCTAATACTTATCTCCCAGGAAACGCTCAAACCAAACCACAAACAATGAGAAGATTTACCCTTCTTGTAGTTAAGTCTGCTTTGTGCCGTTTGTATTACATCCCGACGTAATTTCTGTGCTTCATCGTCAATGTGAAGGTCCACAGGATAGAGTAAAGCTGCAGTAGCACATCGGAATCGAATACTGATCTCCAAGGAAACGCTCAAAGCGAACCAGAAACAATGACAAGATTAACTCTTCTTGTACTTATGTCGGCATTGTGCCTTTTGTATTAAATCCCGACGCAATTTCTGTGTCTCATCGTCAATGTGGAGGTCTAACAGATGGAGTAAAGCTGCAGTAGTGCATCGCAATGTAATACTGATCTTCCAGGAAACGCTCAAAGCAATCCAGAAACATTGAGAAGATTTACTGTTCTTGCAGTTAAGTCGACATTGTGCCTATAGTATTAAATCGCGACGAAATCTCTGTGTTTCATCGTCAATGTAAAGGTCTAGGGGATAGAGCAAATCTGCAGCAGTGGATCGGAATCTAATACTGATCTCCCAGGAAACGCTCAAAGCAAACCACAAACAATGACAAGATTTACTCTTCTTGTACTTAAGTCGGCATTGTTCCTTTTGTATTAAATCCCGACGCAATTTCTGTGTCTCATCGTCAATGTGGAGGTCTAAGGGATAGAGTAAAGCTGCAGTAGTCCATCGGTATCTAGTACTTATCTCCCAGGAAACGCTCAAACCAATCCACAAACAATGAGAGGATTTACTCTTCTTGTACTTAAGTCGGCATTGTGCCTTTGTATTAAATCTCGACGCAATTTCTGTGTTTCATCGCCAATGTGGAGGTCCAAGGTATAGAGTGAAACTCCAGTAGTGCATCGTAATCTATTACTGACCTCCCAGGAAACGCTCAAAGCAAACCACAATCAATGAAAAGATTTACTCTTCTAGTACTTAAGTCGGCATTCTGCCTTTTGTATTAAATCCCGACGCAATTTCTGAATTTCATCGTCAATGTGAATGTCCAGAGAATTGAGCAAATCTGCAGCAGTGCATCGGAATCTATTACTGATCTCCCAGGAAACGCTCAAAGCAAACCACAAACAATGACAATATTTACTCTTCTTGTACTTAAGAAGGCACTGTGATTTTATTATTAAATCCCGACGCAATTTCTGTATTTCATCGTCAATGTGGAGGACAAAGGGATAGAGTAAATCTGCAGTAGTACTTTGTAAAATAATGATGATCTCCCAGGAAACGCTCAAAGCATACCACAAACAATGAGAAGATTTACTCTACTTGTACTTTAGTCGGCTTTGTGCCTTTTGTATTAAATCCCGACGCAATTTCTGTGTTTCATCGTCAATAAAAAGGTCCTAGGGGTAGAGTAAAGCTGCAGTAGTGCATCGGAATCTAGTACTGATCTCCCAGGAAACGATCAAAGCAAACCACAAACGATGAGAAGAATTATTCTTCTCGTCCTTAAGTCGGCATTATGCCATTTGTATTAAATCCCGACGCAATTTCTGTGTTTCATCGTCAATAACAAGGTCCAAGGGATAGAATAAAGCTGCAATAGTGCCACGGAATCTAGAATTGATCTTCCAGGAAACGCTCAAAGCAGACCACAAACAGTGAGAAGATTTACTCTTCTTGTACTTAAGTCGGCATTGTGCCTTTGTATTAAATCCCGACGCAATTTCTGTGTTTCATCGCCAATGTGGAGGTCCAAGGGATAGAGTAAAGCAGCAGTAGTGCATCGGAATCTAACGCTGATCCCTCAGGAAACGCTCATAGCAAACCACAGACAATGAGAAAATTTAATCTTCTTGTACTTAAGTCGGCATTGTGCCTTTTGTATTATATCCAGACGCAATTTCTGTGTTTCATCGCCAATGTGGAGGTCCAAGGTATAGAGTAAATCTGCAGTAGTGCATCGGAATCTAATACTGATGTCCCAGGAAACGCTCAAAATAAACCACAAACAATGAGACGATTTACTCTTCTTGTACATATGTCGGCATTGAGCCTTTTGTATTAAATCCCTACGCTATTTCTATGTTTCATCGTCAATTTGAAGGTCCAAGGGATAGAGTAAAGCTGCAGTAGTGCAGCGGTAACTAATACTGATCTCCCAGGAAACGCTCAAACCAAACCACAAACAATGAGAAGATTTACTCTTCTTGTACTTAAGTCGGCTTTGTGCCATTTCTATTTAATCCCGACACAATTTCTGTGTTTCATCGTCAATGTGAAATTCCAAGGGAAACAGTAAAGCTGCCGTAGTGCATCGGAATCTGATACTGATCTCCTAGGAAACGCTCAATGCAATCCAGAAAGAATGAGAAGATTTACACTTCTTATACGTAAGTCGGCATTGTGCCTTTTGTATTAAATCCCTACGCAATTACTGTGTTTCATCGTCAATGTGAAGGTCCAAGGGATAAAGTAAAGCTGCAGTAGTACATCGCATTCTGATACTGATCTCCTAGGAAACGCTTAATGCAAACCAGAAAGAATGAGAAGATTTCCTCTTCGTGTACTTAAGTCGGCATTGTGCCATTTGTATTTAATTCCGATGCAATTTCTGTGTTACATCGTCAATAAGAAGCTCCTAGGGAGACAGTAAACATATAGTGAAGCATCGGAATTTAATACTGGTCTCACAGAAAATGTTCAAATCATAGTCAGTAAGAAGAGTCAGTCTTCTTGTACTTAAGTCAGCATTGTGCCTTTTGTATTTAATTCCGATGCAATTTCTGTGTTTCGTCGTCAATAAGAAGGTCCAAGGGATACAGTAAACTTGAAGTGATGCATCGGAATCTATAACTAGTGTCACAGGAATGGTTCAAAACATATACAGTAGGAAGAGTCAGTCCTCATGTACTTAATTCGGCATTGCACCTTTTGTACTTAATTCCGATGCAATTTCTGTGTTTCGTCGACAATAAGGAGGTCCAAGGGATACAGTAATTCTGAAGTGAAGCTTCGGAATCTGTAACTAGTGTCACAGGAATGGTTCAAAACATAGACAGAAAGAAGAGCCAGTCTTCTTGTACTTAAGTCAGCATTGTGGCTTTCGTATTTAATTCCCATGCAATTTCTGTGATTCGTCGTCAATTATAAAGGTCCAAGGGATACAGTAAACCCGATGTAAAGCACCGGAATCTATATTTAGTGTCACAGGAATGGTTCAAAACATAGGCAGTAAGAAGAGCCAGTCTTCTTGTATTTCAGTCGGCATTGTGCCTTTGGTATTTAATTCCGATGCAATTTCTGTGTTTCGTCGTCCATCAGAAGGTCCAAAGGATACAGTAAACCTGAAGTGAAGCATCGGAATCCATAACAAGTGCCACAGGAATGGTTCAAAACATAGACAGTAAAAAGAGCCAGTCATCTTGTTCTTAAGTCAGCATAGTGCCTTTTGTATTTCATTCCGATGCAATTTCTGTGTTTTGTCGTCTATAAGAAGGTCCAAGGGATACAGTAAACCTGAAGTGAAGCATCGGAATCTATAACTAGTGTCACAGTAATGGTTCAAACATAGACAGTAAGAAGAGCCAGACTTCTTGTACTTAAGTCGGCATTGTGCCTTTTGTATTTAATTCCGAAGCAATTTCTGTGTTTCGTCGTCAATACGAAGGTCCATGGGATACAGTAAACCTGAAGTGAAGCATCGGATACTAGAACTAGTGTCACAGGAATGGTTCAAAACATAGATGGTAAGAATAGCCACTCTTCTTGTACTTAAGTCGGCATTGTGCCTTTTGTATTTTCATTCCGATGCAATTTCTGTGTTTTATCGTCAATAAGAAGGTCCAAGGGATACAGTAAACATATAGCGAAGCATCGGAATTTAATACTTGTCTCACAGGAAATGTTCAAAACATAGTCAGTAAGAAGAGTCAGTCTTCTTGTACTTAAGTCGACATTGTGCCTTTTGTATTTAATTCCGATGCAATTTCTTTGTTTCGTTGTCAATAAGAAGATCCAAGGGATACAGTAAACCTGAAGTGAAGCATCGGAATCTATAACTAGTGTCACAGGACTGTTTCTAAACATTGGCAGTATGAAGAGCCAGTCTTCTTGTACTTAAGTCGGCATTGTACCTTTTGTATTTAATTCCGATTTAATTTCTGTGTTTAGACGTCGATAAGAAAGTCCAAGGGACGCAGTAAACCTGATTTGAAGCATCGGAATCTATAATTAGTGTCACAGGAATGGTTCTAAACATAGACAGTTAGAAGACCCGGTCTTCTTGTACTTAGGACGGCGTGGTGCCATTTGTATTTAATTGCGATGCAATTTCTTTGTTTCGTCGTCAATAAGAGGGTCCAAGGGTTACAGTAAACCTGAAGTGAATCATCGGAATCTATAACTAGTATCTCAGGAATGGTTCAAATCATAGACAGTAAGAAGAGCCAGTCTTCTTGAACTTAAGTCGGCATTGTCCTTTTGTATTTAATTCCGATGCAATTTCTGTGTTTCGTCGTCAATAAGAAGGTCCTAGGTATACAGTAAACCTGACGTGATGCATCGGAATCTATAACTAGTGTCACAGGAATGGTTCAAACATAGGAAGTAAGAAGAGTCAGTATTCTTGTACTTAATTCGGTGTTGTACCTTTTGTATTTAATTCCGACGCAATTTCTGTAATTCGTCGTCAATAAGAAGGTCCAAGGGATACAGTGAACCTGAAGTGAAGCATCGGAATCTATAACTAGTGCCATAGGAATGGTTCAAAACATAGACAGTAAGAAGAGCCAGTCTTCTTGTAGTTAAGTCAGCATTGTGCCTTTTGTATTTAATTCCGATGCAATTTCTGTGTTTCGTCGTCAATAAGAAGGTCCTAGGTATACAGTAAACCTGACGTGATGCATCGGAATCTATAACTAGTGTCACAGGAATGGTTCAAACATAGGAAGTAAGAAGAGTCAGTATTCTTGTACTTAATTCGGTGTTGTACCTTTTGTATTTAATTCCGTCGCAATTTCTGTAATTCGTCGTCAATAAGAAGGTCCAAGGGATACAGTGAACCTGAAGTGAAGCATCGGAATCTATAACTAGTGTCACAGGAATGGTTCAAAACATAGACAGTAAGAAGAGCCAGTCTTCTTGTACTTAAGTCCTCTTTGTCTTTTTGTATTTAATTCCGATGCAATTTCTGTGTTTCGTCGTCAATAAGAAGGTCCAAGGGATACAGTAAACCTGAAGTGAAGCATCGGAATCTATAACTAGTGTCACAGGAATGGTTCAAAACATAGGCAGTAAGAAGAGTCTGTCTTCTTGTATATAATTCGGCGTTGTCCCTTTTGTATTTAATTCCGATGCAGTTTCTGTGTTTCGTCGTCAATAAGAAGGTCCAAGGGATACAGTAAACCTGAAGTGAGGCATCGGAATCTATAACTAGTGTCACAGGAATGGTTCAAATCATAGTCAGTAAGAAGAGTCAGCCTTCTTGTACTTAATTCGGCGTTGTACCTTTTGTATTTAATTCCGATGCAATTTCTGTGTTTCGTTGTGAATACGAAGGTCCAAGGGATACAGTAAACCTGAAGTGAAGCATCGGAATCTATAACTAGTGCCATAGGAATGGTTCAAAACATAGACAGTAAGAAGAGCCAGTCTTCTTGGACTTAAGTCAGCATTGGGCCTTTTGTATTTAATTATCATGCAATTTCTGTGTTTTGTCGTCAATAAGAAGGTCCAAGGGATACAGTAAACCTGAAGTGAAGCATCGGAATCTATAACCAGTGCCACAGGAATGGTTCAAAACATAGGCAGTAAGAAGGGTCAGTCTTCTTGAACTTAATTCGGCATTGTACCTTTTGTATTTAATTCCAATGCAATTTCTGTGTTTCGTCGTCAATAAGAAGGTCCAAGGGATACAGTAAACCTGAAGTGAAGCTTCGGTATCTATAACTAGTGACTCAGGAACGGTACAAATCATAGACAGTAAGAAGAGCCAGTCTTCTTGTACTTAAGTCGGCATTGTGCCTTTTGTATTTAATTCCGATGAAATTTCTGTGTTTCGTCGTCAATAAGAAGGTCCAAGAGATATAGTAAAGCTGAAGTGAAGCTTCGGAATCTATAACTAGTGTCTCAGGAATGGTTCAAATCATAGTTCGTAAGAAGAGCCAGTCTCCTTGTACTTAAGTCGGCATTGTGCCTTCTGTATTTAATTCCGATGAAATTTCTGTGTTTCGTCGTCAATTAGACGGTCCAAGGGATACAGTAAACCAGAAGTGAACCATCGGAATCTATAACTAGTGTCACAGGAATGGTTCAAACATAGACAGTAAGAAGAGCCAGTCTTCTTGTACTTACGTCGGCATTGTACCTTTTGTATTTAATTCCGATGCAATTTCTGTGTTTCGTCGTCAATAAGAAGGTCCTAGGTATACAGTAAACCTGACGTGATGCATCGGATTCTATAACTAGTGTCACAGGAATGGTTCAAATCATAGACAGTAAGAAGGGTCAGTCATCTTGTACTTAAGTCGGCATTGTGCCTTTTGTATTTAATTCCGATGCAATTTCTGTGTTTCATCGTCAATAAGAATGTCCAAGGGATACAGTAAACATATAGCGAAGCATCGGAATTTAATACTTGTATCACAGGAAATGTTCAAAACATAGTCAGTAAGAAGAGTCAGTCTTCTTGTACTTAAGTCGGCGTTGTACCTTTTGTATTTAATTCCGATTTAATTTCTGTGTTTAGACGTCGATAAGAAAGTCCAAGGGATGCAGTAAACCTGATTTGAAGCATCGGAATCTATAATTAGTGTCACAGGAATGGTTCTAAACATAGACAATTAGAAGAAACGGTCTTCTTGTACTTAGGACGGCATGGTGGCATTTGTATTTAATTCCGATGCAATTTCTGTGTTTCGTCGTCAATAAGAAGGATGAAGGGATACAGTAAACCTGAAGTGATGGATCGGAATCTATAACTAGTGTGACAGCAATGGTTCAAAAGACAGACAGTAAGAAGAGTTCGTCTTCTTGTACTTAAGTCGGCACTGTATCTTTTCTATTTAATTCCGATGCAATTTCTTTGTTTCGTCGTCAATAAGAAGGTCCTAGGTATACAGTAAACCTGAAGTGAATCATCGGAATCTATAACTAGTGTCACAGGAATGGTTCAAACATAGGAAGTAAGAAGAGTCAGTCTTCTTGTACTTAATTCGGCGTTGTACCTTTTGTATTTAATTCCGACGCAATTTCTGTGTTTCATCGTCAATAAGAAGGATGAAGGGATACAGTAAACCTGAAGTGAGGCATCGGAATCTATAACTAGTGTCACAGGAATGGTTCAAAACATAGGCAGTAAGAAGGGTCAGTCTTCTTGTACTTAATTCGGCATTGTACCTTTTGTATTTAATTCCGATGCAATTTCTGTGTTTCGTCGTCAATAAGAAGGTCCAAGGGATACAGTAAACCTGAAGTGAAGCATCGGAATCTATAAACAGTGCCACAGGAATGGTTCAAAACATAGGCAGTAAGAAGGGTCAGTCTTCTTGTACTTAATTCGGCATTGTACCTTTTGTATTTTATTCCGATGCAATTTCTGTGTTTCGTCGTCAATAAGAAGGTCCAAGGGATACAGTAAACCTGAAGTGAAGCTTCGGTATCTATTACTAGTGACTCAGGAACGGTACAAATCATAGATAGTAAGAAGAGCCAGTCTTCTTGTACTTAAGTCGGCATTGTGCCTTTTGTATTTAATTCCGATGAAATTTCTCTGTTTCGTCGTCAATAAGAAGGTCCAAGAGATATAGTAAAGCTGAAGTGAAGCTTCGGAATCTATAACTAGTGTCTCAGGAATGGTTCAAATCATAGTTCGTAAGAAGAGCCAGTCTCCTTGTACTGAAGTCGGCATTGTGCCTTTTGTATTTAATTCCGATGAAATTCCTGTGTATGTCGTCAATTAGAAGGTCCAAGGGATACAGTAAACCAGAAGTGAACCATCGGAATCTATAAATAGTGTCACAGGAATGGTTCAAAACATAGACAGTAAGAAGAGCCAGTCTTCTTGTACTTACGTCGGCATTGTACCTTTTGTATTTAATTCCGATGCAATTTCTGTGTTTCGTCGTCAATAAGAAGGTCCAAGGTATACAGTAAACCTGACGTGATGCATCGGAATCTATAACTAGTGTCACAGGAATGGTTCAAAACATAGACAGTAAGAAGAGCCAGTCTTCTTGTACTTAAGTCCGCATTGTACCATTGGTATTTAATTCCGATGCAATTTATGTGTTTCGTGGTCAATAAAAAGGTCCAAGGTATACAGTAAACCTGACGTGAAGCATCGGAATCTATAACTAGTGTCACAGGAATGGTTCAAATCAAGACAGTAAGAAGAACCAGTCTTCTTGTACTTAAGTCGGCATTGTGCCTTTTGTATTTAATTCGGATGCAATTTCTGTGTTTCATCGTCAATAAGAAGCATCGGAATTTAATACTTGTCTCACAGGAAATGTTCAAAACATAGTCAGTAAGAAGAGTCAGTCTTCTTGTACTTAAGTCGGCATTGTGCATTTTGTATTTATTTCCGATGCAATATCTGTGTTTCGTTGTCAATAAGAAGATCCAAGGGATACAGTAAACCTGAAGTGAAGCATCGTAATCTATAACTAGTGTCATAGGAATGTTTCTAAACATAGGCAGTAAGAAGAGCCAGTCTTCTTGTACTTAAGTCGGCATTGTACCTTTTGTATTTAATTCCAATTCAATTTCTGTGTTTAGACGTCGATAAGAAAGTCCAAGGGATACAGTAAAATTGAAGTGAAGCATCGGAATCTATAACTACAGTCACAGGAATGCTTCAAAACTTAGATAGTTAGAAGACCCAGTCTTCTTGTACTTAAGTCGGCATTGTGCCCTTTGTATTTAATTCCGATGCAATTTCTGTGTTTCGTTGTCAATAAGAAGATCCAAGGGATACAGTAAACCTGAAGTGAACATCGGAATCTATAACTAGTGTCACAGGAATGTTTCTAAACATATGCAGTAAGAAGAGCCAGTCTTCTTGTACTTGAGTCGGCGTTGTGCCTTTTGTATTTAATTCCGATTCAATTTCTGTGTTTAGTTGTCAATAAGAAGGTCCAAGGGATACAGTAAACCTGAGGTGAAGCATCGGAATCTATAACTAGTGGCACAGGAATGGTTCAAAACATTGGCAGTAGGAAGAGTCAGTCCTCATGTACTTAATTCGGCATTGCACCTTTTGTATTTAATTCCGATGCAATTTCTGTGTTTCGTCGACAATAAGGAGGTCCAAGGGATACAGTAAATCTGAAGTGAAGCTTTGGAATCTATAACTAGTGTCTCAGGAATGGTTCAAAACGTAGACAGTAAGAAGAGCCAGTCTTCTTGTACTTAAGTCGGCATTGTGCCGTTTGTATTTAATTCCGAAGCAATATCTGTGTTTCGTCGTCAATAAGAAGGTCCAAGGGATAGTGTAAACCTGATGTGAAGCATCGGAATCTATAACTAGTGTCACAGGAATGGTTCATAACATAGACAGAAAGAAGAGCCTGTCTTCTTGTACTTAAGTCAGCATTGTGACTTTCGTATTTAATTCCTGTGCAATTTCTGTGATTCGTCGTCAATAAAAAAGGTCCAAGGGATACAGTAAACCCGAAGTGAGGCACCGGAAACTATAACTAGTGTCACAGGAATGTTTCAAAACATAGACAGTAAGAAGAGCCAGTCTTCTTGTATTTCAGTCGGCATTGTGCCTTTGGTATTTAATTCCGATGCAATTTCTGTGTTTCGTCGTCTATCAAAAGGTCCAACGATACAGTAAACATGACGTGAGGCATCGGAATCTGTATCTAGTGCCACAGGAATGGTTCAAATCATAGACAGTAAGAAGAGCCAGTCTTCTTGTACTTAAGTCAGCATAGTGCCTTTTGTATTTAATTCCGATACAATTTCTGTGTTTTGTCGTCAATAAGAAGGTCCAAGGGAAACAGTAAACCTGAAGTGAAGCATCGGAATCTATAACTAGTGTCACAGTAATGTTTCAAAACATAGACAGTAAGAAGAGCCAGACTTCTTGTACTTAAGTCGGCATTGTGCCTTTTGTATTTAATGCCGAAGCAATTTCTGTGTTTCGTCGTCAATACGAAGGTCCAAGGGATACAGTAAACCTGAATTGAAGCATCGGATACAATAACTAGTGACACAGGAATGGTTCAAAACATAGATGGTAAGAAGAGCCAATCTTATTGTACTTAAGTCGGCATTGTGCCTTTTGATTTAATTCCGATGCATTTTCTGTGTTTCATCGTCAATAAGAAGGTCCAAGGGATCCAGTAAACATATAGTGAAGCATCGGAATTCAATACTGGTCTCACAGGAAATGTTCAAAACATAGTCTGTAAGAAGAGTCAGTCTTCTTGTACTTAAGTCGGCATTGTGCCTTTTGTATTTAATTCCGATGCAATTTGTGTGTTTCATCGTCAATAAGAAAGTCCAAGGGATACAGTAAACCTGAAGTGATGCATCGGAATTTATAACTAGTGTCACAGGAATGGTTGAAAACATAGACCTTAAGAATAACCACTCTTCTTGTACTTAAGTCGGCATTGTGCCTTTTGTATTTAATTCCGATGCAATTTCTGTGTTTCATCGTCAATAAGAAGGTCCAAGGGATACAGTAAACATATAGCGAAACATCGGAATTTAATACTTGTCTCACAGGAAATGTTCAAAACATAGTAAGTAAGAAGAGTCAGTCTTCTTGTACTTAAGTCGGCATTGTGCCTTTTGTATTTCATTCCGATGCAATTTCTGTGTTTCGTTGTCAATAAGAAGATCCAAGGGATACAGTAAACCTGAAGTGAAGCATCGGAATCTATAACTAGTGTCACAGAAATGGTTCTAAACATAGACAGTAAGAAGAGCCAGTCTTCTTGTACGTGAGTCGGCATTGTGCCGTTTGTATTTAATTCCGATTCAATTTCTGTGTTTAGTTGTCAATAAGAAGGTCCAAGGGATACAGTAAACCTGAGGTGAAGCATTGGAATCTATAACTAGTGTCACAGGAATGGTTCAAAACATAGGCAGTAGGAAGAGTCAGTCCTCATGTACTTAATTAGGCAGTGCACCTTTTGTATTTAATTCCGATGCAATTTCTGTGTTTCGTCGACAATAAGGAGGTCCAAGGGATACAGTAAATCTGAAGTGAAGCTTCGGAATCTATAACTAGTGTCTCAGGAATGGTTCAAAACGTAGACAGTAAGAAGAGCCAGTCTTCTTGTACTTAAGTCGGCATTGTGCCGTTTGTATTTAATTCCGATGCAATATCTGTGTTTCGTCGTCAATAAGAAGGTCCAAGGGGGTACAGTAAACCTGATGTGAAGCATCAGAATCTATAACTAGTGTCACAGGAATGGTTCAAAACATAGACAGGAAGAATAGCCAGTCTTCTTGTACTTAAGTCAGCATTGTGCCTTTCGTATTTAATTCCGATGCAATTTCTGTGATTCGTCGTCAATAAAAAAGGTCCAAGGGATACAGTAAACGCGAAGTGAAACACCGGCAACTATAACTAGTGTCACAGGAATGGTTCAAAACATAGACAGTAAGAAGAGCCAGTCTTCTTGTATTTAAGTCGGCATTGTGCCTTTTGTATTTAATTCCGAAGCAATTTTTGTGTTTCGTCGTCAATACGAAGGTCCAAGGGATACAGTAAACCTGAAGTCAAGCATCGGAATCTATAACTAGTGTCACAGGAATGGTAGAAAGCATAGCCCGTAAGAAGAGCCACTCTTCTTGTACTTAGGTCGGCATTGTGCCTTTTGTATTTAATTCCGATGCACTTTCTGTGTTTCATCGTCAATAAGAAGGTCCAAGGGATATAGTAAACATATAGCGAAACATCGAAATTTCATACTTGTCTCACAGGAAATGTTCAAAACATAGTCAGTAAGAAGAGTCAGTCTTCTTGTTCTTAAGTCGGCGTTGTGCCTTTTGTATTTAATTCCGATGCAATTTCTGTGTTTCGACGTCAATAAGAAGGTCCAAGGGATACAGTAAACCTGAAGTGAAGCACCGGAATCTATAACTAGTGTCACAGGAATGGTTCAAAACATAGGCAGAAAGAAGAGTCAGTCTTCTTGTACATATTTCGGCGTTGTCCCTTTTGTATTTAATTACGATGCAATTTCTATGTTTCGTCGTCAATAAGAAGGTCCAAGGTATACAGTAAACCTGAAGTGAAGCATCGGAATCTATAACTAGTGTCACAGGAATGGTTCAAAACATAGGCAGTAAGAAGGGTCAGTCTTCTTGTACTTAATCCGGCATTGTACCTTTTGTATTTAATTCCGATGCAATTTTTGTGTTTCGTCGTCAATAAGAAGGTACAAGGGATACAGTAAACCTGAAGTGAAGCTTCGGTATCTATAATTAGGATCTCAAGAATGGTTTAAATCATAGACAGTAAGAAGACCCAGTCTTCTTGTACTTAAGTCGGAATTGTGCCTTTTGTATTTAATTCCGAAGCAAAATCTCTGTTTAATCGTCGGTAAGAAGGTCAGAGGGATACATTAATCCTGAAGTGATCTATGGGAATCTATAACTAGTGTCACAGGAATGGTTCAAAACATAGATAGTAAGAAGAGACAGTCTTCTTGTACTTAAGTCGGCATTGTACCTTTTGTATTTAAATCCGATGAAATTTCTGTGTTTCGTCGTCAATAAGAAGGTCCAAGAGATATAGTAAAGCTGCAGTGAAGCTTCGGAATCTATAACTAGTGTCTCAGGAATGGTTCAAATCATAGTTCGTAAGAAGAGCCAGTCTCCTTGGACTTAAGTCGGCATTGTGCCTTTTGTATTTAATTCCGATGAAATTTCTGTGTTTCGTCGTCAATTAGAAGGTCCAAGGGATACAGTAAACCAGAAGTGAACTATCGGAATCTATAACCAGTGTCACAGGAATGGTTCAAAACATAGACAGAAAGAAGAGCCAGTCTTCTTGTACTTACGTCGGCATTGTACCTTTTGTATTTAAATCCGATGCAATTTCTGTGTTTCGTCGTCAATAAGAAGGTCCAAGGTATACAGTAAGCCTGACGTGATGCATCGGAATCTATAACTAGTGTCACAGGAATGGTTCAAATCATAGACAGTAAGAAAAACCAGTCATCTTGTACTTAAGTCGGCATTGTGCCTTTTGTATTTAATTCCGATGCAATTTCTGTGTTTCATCGTCAATAAGAATGTCCAAGGGATACAGTAAACATATAGCGAAGCATCGGAATTTAATACTTGTATCACAGGAAATGTTCAAAACATAGTCAGTAAGAAGAGTCAGTCTTCAATAAGAAGGTCCAAGGGATACAGTAAACCTGAAGTGAAGCTTCGGTATCTGTAACTAGTGACTCAGGAACGGTACAAATCATAGATAGTAAGAAGAGCCAGTCTTCTTGTACTTAAGTCGGCATTGTGCCTTTTGTATTTAATTCCGATGCAATTTCTGTGTTTCGTTGTCAATAAGAAGATCCAAGGGATACAGTAAACCTGAAGTGAAGCATCGGAATCTATAACTAGTGTCACAGGAATGGTAGAAAACATAGACCGTAAGAAGAGCCACTCTTCTTGTACTTAAGTCTTCATTGTGCCTTTTGTATTTAATTCCGATGCAATTTCTGTGTTTCATCGTCAATAAGAAGGTCCAAGGGATATAGTAAACATATAGCGAAACATCGAAATTTAATTCTTGTCTCACAGGAAATGTTCAAAACATAGTCAGTAAGAAGAGTCAGTCTTCTTGTACTTAAGTCGGCATTGTGCCTTTTGTATTTAATTCCGATGCAATTTGTGTGTTTCATCGTCAATAAGAAGGTCCAAGGGATACAGTAAACCTTAAGTGAAGCATCGGAATCTATAACTAGTGTCACAGGAATGGTTCAAAACATAGACAGTAAGAAGAGCCAGTCTTCTTGTACTTAAGTCGGCATTGTCTTTTTGTATTTAATTCCGATGCAATTTCTGTGTTTCGACGTCAATTAGAAGGTCCAAGAGATACAGTAAACCTGAAGTGATGCACCGGAATCTATAACTAGTGTCACAGGAATGGTTCAAAACATAGGCAGTAAGAAGAGTCAGTCTTCTTGTACATAATTCGGCGTTGTCCCTTTTGTATTTAATTCCGATGCAATTTCTGTGTTTCGTCGTCAATAAGAATGTCCAAGGGATACAGTAAACCTGAAGTGAGGCATCGGAATCTATAACTAGTGTCACAGGAATGGTTAAAACATAGGCAGTAAGAAGAGTCAGCCTTTTTGAACTTAATTCGGCGTTGTACCTTTTGCATTTAATTCCGATGCAATTTCTGTGTTTGGTCGTGAATAAGAAGTTCCAAGGGCTACAGTAAACCTGAAGTGAAGCATCGGAGTCTATAACTAGTGCCATAGGAATGGTTCAAACCATAGACAGTAAGAAGAGCCAGTCTTCTTGTACTTAAGTCAGCATTGTGCCTTTTGTATTTAATCATGATGCAATTTCTGTGTTTTGTCGTCAATAAGAAGGTCCAAGGGATACAGTAAACCTAAAGTAAAGCATCGGAATCTATAACCAGTGCCACAGGAATGGTTCAAAACATAGGCAGTAAGAAGGGTCAGTCTTCTTGTACTTAATTCGGCATTGTACGTTTTGTATTTAATTCCGATGCAATTTCTGTGTTTCGTCGTCAATAAGAAGGTCCAAGGGATACAGTAAAAATGAAGTGAAGCTTCGGTATCTATAACTAGTGTCTCAGGAATGGTTTAAATCATAGACAGTAAGAAGAGCCAGTCTTCTTGTACTTAAGTCGGCATTGTGCCATTTGTATTTAATTCCGATGAAATGTCTGTGTTTCGTCGTCAATAAGAAGGTAGAAAGGATACAGTAAACCTGAAGTGAAGCTTCGGAATCTATAACCAGTGTCTCAGGAATGGTTCAAATCATAGACCGTAAGAAGTGCCAGTCTTCTTGTACTCAAGTCGGCATTGTGCCTTTTTTATTTAATTCCGATGAAATTTCTGTGTTTCGTCGTCAATTAGAAGGTCCAAGGGATACAGTAAACCAGAAGTGAAGCATCGAAATTTATAGCTAGTGTCACAGGAGTGGTTCAAATCATAGACAGTAAGAAGAGCCAGTCTTCTTGTACTTAAGTCGGCATTGTGTCTTTTGTATTTAATTCCGAAGCAATTTCTCTGTTTCATCGTCGGTAAGAAGGTCAGAGGGATACATTAATCCTGAAGTGAACCATGGGAATCTATAACTAGTGTCACAGGAATGGTTCAAATCATAGACAGTAAGAAGAGCCAGTCTTCTTGTACTTAAGTCGGCATTGTACCTTTTGTATTTCATTCCGATGCAATTTATGTGTTTCGTGGTCAATAAAAAGGTCCAAGGTATACAGTAAACCTGACGTGAAGCATCGGAATCTATAACTAGTGTCACAGGAATGCTTCAAAACATAGACAGTTAGAAGACCCAGTCTTCTTGTACTTAAGTCGGTATTGTGCCCTTTGTATTTAATTCCGATGCAATTTCTGTGTTTCGTTGTCAATAAGAAGATCCAAGGGATACAGTAAACCTGAAGTGAAGCATCGGAATCTATAACTAGTGTCACAGGAATGTTTCAAAACATAGACAGTAAGAAGAGCCAGTCTTCTTGTATTTCAGTCGGCATTGTGCCTTTGGTATTTAATTCCGATGCAATTTCTGCGTTTCGTCGTCTATCAAAAGGTCCAACGATACAGTAAACCTGAAGTGAAGCATCGGAATCTATATCTAGTGCCACAGGAATGGTTCAAATCATAGACAGTAAGAAGAGCCAGTCTTCTTGTACTTAAGTCAGCATAGTGCCTTTTGTATTTAATTCCGATACAATTTCTGTGTTTTGTCGTCAATAAGAAGGTCCAAGGGATACAGTAAACCCGAAGTGAAGCATCGGAATCTATAACTAGTGTCACAGTAATGTTTAAAAACATAGACAGTAAGAAGAGCCAGACTTCTTGTACTTAAGTCGGCATTGTGCCTTTTGTATTTAATGCCGAAGCAATTTCTGTGTTTCGTCGTCAATACGAAGGTCCAAGGGATACAGCAAACCTGAAGTGAAGCATCGGATACAATAACTAGTGACACCGGAATGGTTCAAATCATAGATGGTAATAAGAGCCACTCTTATTGTACTTAAGTCGGCATTGTGCCTTTTGTATTTAATTCCGATGCATTTTCTGTGTTTCATCGTCAATAAGAAGGTCCAAGGGATCCAGTAAACATATACTGAAGCATCGGGATCTATAACTAGTGTCACAGGAATGGTTCAAAACATAGTCAGTTAGAAGACCCAGTCTTCTTGTACTTAAGTCGGCATTGTGCCTTTTGTATTTAATTCCGATGAAATTTCTGTGTTTCGTTGTCAATAAGAAGATCCAAGGGATACAGTAAACCTGAAGTGAAGCATCGGAATCTATAACTAGTGTCACAGGAATGGTAGAAAACATAGACCGTAAGAAGAGCCACTCTTCTTGTACTTAAGTCTTCATTGTGCCTTTTGTATTTAATTCCGATGCAATTTCTGTGTTTCATCGTCAATAAGAAGGTCCAAGGGATATAGTAAACATATAGCGAAACATCGAAATTTAATTCTTGTCTCACAGGAAATGTTCAAAACATAGTCAGTAAGAAGAGTCAGTCTTCTTGTACTTAAGTCGGCATTGTGCCTTTTGTATTTAATTCCGATGCAATTTGTGTGTTTCATCGTCAATAAGAAGGTCCAAGGGATACAGTAAACCTTAAGTGAAGCATCGGAATCTATAACTAGTGTCACAGGAATGGTTCAAAACATAGGCAGTAAGAAGAGTCAGTCTTCTTCTACTTAATTCGGCGTTGTACCTTTTGTATTTATTTCCGACTTAATTTCTGTGTTTCGTCGTCAATAAGAAGGTCAAAGGGATACAGTAAACCTGAAGTGAAGCATCGGAATCTATAACTAGTGCCATAGGAATGGTTCAAATCATAGACAGTAGGAAGAGCCAGTCTTCTTGTACTTAAGTCAGCATTGTGCCTTTTGTATTTAATTCCGATGTAATTTCTGTGTTTTGTCGTCTATAAGAAGGTCCAAGGGATACAGTAAACCTGAAGTGAATCATCGGAATCTATAACTAGTGTCGCAGGAATGGTTCAAAACATAGACAGTAAGAAGAGCCAGTCTTCTTGTACTTAAGTCGGCATTGTCTTTTTGTATTTAATTCCGATGCAATTTCTGTGTTTCGACGTCAATTAGAAGGTCCAAGAGATACAGTAAACCTGAAGTGATGCACCGGAATCTATAACTAGTGTCACAGGAATGGTTCAAAACATAGGCAGTAAGAAGAGTCAGTCTTCTTGTACATAATTCGGCGTTGTCCCTTTTGTATTTAATTCCGATGCAATTTCTGTGTTTCGTCGTCAATAAGAATGTCCAAGGGATACAGTAAACCTGAAGTGAGGCATCGGAATCTATAACTAGTGTCACAGGAATGGTTAAAACATAGGCAGTAAGAAGAGTCAGCCTTTTTGAACTTAATTCGGCGTTGTACCTTTTGCATTTAATTCCGATGCAATTTCTGTGTTTGGTCGTGAATAAGAAGTTCCAAGGGCTACAGTAAACCTGAAGTGAAGCATCGGAGTCTATAACTAGTGCCATAGGAATGGTTCAAACCATAGACAGTAAGAAGAGCCAGTCTTCTTGTACATAATTCGGCGTTGTCCCTTTTGTATTTAATTCCGATGCAATTTCTGTGTTTCGTCGTCAATAAGAATGTCCAAGGGATACAGTAAACCTGAAGTGAGGCATCGGAATCTATAACTAGTGTCACAGGAATGGTTAAAACATAGGCAGTAAGAAGAGTCAGCCTTTTTGAACTTAATTCGGCGTTGTACCTTTTGCATTTAATTCCGATGCAATTTCTGTGTTTGGTCGTGAATAAGAAGTTCCAAGGGCTACAGTAAACCTGAAGTGAAGCATCGGAGTCTATAACTAGTGCCATAGGAATGGTTCAAACCATAGACAGTAAGAAGAGTCAGTCTTCAATAAGAAGGTCCAAGGGATACAGTAAACCTGAAGTGAAGCTTCGGTATCTGTAACTAGTGACTCAGGAACGGTACAAATCATAGATAGTAAGAAGAGCCAGTCTTCTTGTACTTAAGTCGGCATTGTGCCTTTTGTATTTAATTCCGATGCAATTTCTGTGTTTCGTTGTCAATAAGAAGATCCAAGGGATACAGTAAACCTGAAGTGAAGCATCGGAATCTATAACTAGTGTCACAGGAATGGTAGAAAACATAGACCCGTAAGAAGAGCCACTCTTCTTGTACTTAAGTCTTCATTGTGCCTTTTGTATTTAATTCCGATGCAATTTCTGTGTTTCATCGTCAATAAGAAGGTCCAAGGGATATAGTAAACATATAGCGAAACATCGAAATTTAATTCTTGTCTCACAGGAAATGTTCAAAACATAGTCAGTAAGAAGAGTCAGTCTTCTTGTACTTAAGTCGGCATTGTGCCTTTTGTATTTAATTCCGATGCAATTTGTGTGTTTCATCGTCAATAAGAAGGTCCAAGGGATACAGTAAACCTTAAGTGAAGCATCGGAATCTATAACTAGTGTCACAGGAATGGTTCAAAACATAGGCAGTAAGAAGAGTCAGTCTTCTTCTACTTAATTCGGCGTTGTACCTTTTGTATTTATTTCCGACTTAATTTCTGTGTTTCGTCGTCAATAAGAAGGTCAAAGGGATACAGTAAACCTGAAGTGAAGCATCGGAATCTATAACTAGTGCCATAGGAATGGTTCAAATCATAGACAGTAGGAAGAGCCAGTCTTCTTGTACTTAAGTCAGCATTGTGCCTTTTGTATTTAATTCCGATGTAATTTCTGTGTTTTGTCGTCTATAAGAAGGTCCAAGGGATACAGTTAACCTGAAGTGAATCATCGGAATCTATAACTAGTGTCACAGGAATGGTTCAAAACATAGACAGTAAGAAGAGCCAGTCTTCTTGTACTTAAGTCGGCATTGTCTTTTTGTATTTAATTCCGATGCAATTTCTGTGTTTCGACGTCAATTAGAAGGTCCAAGAGATACAGTAAACCTGAAGTGATGCACCGGAATCTATAACTAGTGTCACAGGAATGGTTCAAAACATAGGCAGTAAGAAGAGTCAGTCTTCTTGTACATAATTCGGCGTTGTCCCTTTTGTATTTAATTCCGATGCAATTTCTGTGTTTCGTCGTCAATAAGAATGTCCAAGGGATACAGTAAACCTGAAGTGAGGCATCGGAATCTATAACTAGTGTCACAGGAATGGTTAAAACATAGGCAGTAAGAAGAGTCAGCCTTTTTGAACTTAATTCGGCGTTGTACCTTTTGCATTTAATTCCGATGCAATTTCTGTGTTTGGTCGTGAATAAGAAGTTCCAAGGGCTACAGTAAACCTGAAGTGAAGCATCGGAGTCTATAACTAGTGCCATAGGAATGGTTCAAACCATAGACAGTAAGAAGAGCCAGTCTTCTTGTACATAATTCGGCGTTGTCCCTTTTGTATTTAATTCCGATGCAATTTCTGTGTTTCGTCGTCAATAAGAATGTCCAAGGGATACAGTAAACCTGAAGTGAGGCATCGGAATCTATAACTAGTGTCACAGGAATGGTTAAAACATAGGCAGTAAGAAGAGTCAGCCTTTTTGAACTTAATTCGGCGTTGTACCTTTTGCATTTAATTCCGATGCAATTTCTGTGTTTGGTCGTGAATAAGAAGTTCCAAGGGCTACAGTAAACCTGAAGTGAAGCATCGGAGTCTATAACTAGTGCCATAGGAATGGTTCAAACCATAGACAGTAAGAAGAGCCAGTCTTCTTGTACTTAAGTCAGCATTGTGCCTTTTGCATTTAATCATGATGCAATTTCTGTGTTTTGTCGTCAATAAGAAGGTCCAAGGGATACAGTAAACCTAAAGTAAAGCATCGGAATCTATAACCAGTGCCACAGGAATGGTTCAAAACATAGGCAGTAAGAAGGGTCAGTCTTCTTGTACTTAATTCGGCATTGTACCTTTTGTATTTAATTCCGATGCAATTTCTGTGTTTCGTCGTCAATAAGAAGGTCCAAGGGATACAGTAAACCTGAAGTGAAGCTTCGGTATCTATAACTAGTGTCTCAGGAATGGTTTAAATCATAGACAGTAAGAAGAGCCAGTCTTCTTGTACTTAAGTCGGCATTGTGTCTTTTGTATTTAATTCCGAAGCAATTTCTCTGTTTCATCGTCGGTAAGAAGGTCAGAGGGATACATTAATCCTGAAGTGAACCATGGGAATCTATAACTAGTGTCACAGGAATGGTTCAAATCATAGACAGTAAGAAGAGCCAGTCTTCTTGTACTTAAGTCGGCATTGTACCTTTTGTATTTAATTCCGATGCAATTTATGTGTTTCGTGGTCAATAAAAAGGTCCAAGGTATACAGTAAACCTGACGTGAAGCATCGGAATCTATAACTAGTGTCACAGGAATGCTTCAAAACATAGACAGTTAGAAGACCCAGTCTTCTTGTACTTAAGTCGGTATTGTGCCCTTTGTATTTAATTCCGATGCAATTTCTGTGTTTCGTTGTCAATAAGAAGATCCAAGGGATACAGTAAACCTGAAGTGAAGCATCGGAATCTATAACTAGTGTCACAGGAATGTTTCAAAACATAGACAGTAAGAAGAGCCAGTCTTCTTGTATTTCAGTCGGCATTGTGCCTTTGGTATTTAATTCCGATGCAATTTCTGCGTTTCGTCGTCTATCAAAAGGTCCAACGATACAGAAAACCTGAAGTGAAGCTTCGGAATCTATATCTAGTGCCACAGGAATGGTTCAAATCATAGACAGTAAGAAGAGCCAGTCTTCTTGTACTTAAGTCAGCATAGTGCCTTTTGTATTTAATTCCGATACAATTTCTGTGTTTTGTCGTCAATAAGAAGGTCCAAGGGATACAGTAAACCCGAAGTGAAGCATCGGAATCTATAACTAGTGTCACAGTAATGTTTAAAAACATAGACAGTAAGAAGAGCCAGACTTCTTGTACTTAAGTCGGCATTGTGCCTTTTGTATTTAATGCCGAAGCAATTTCTGTGTTTCGTCGTCAATACGAAGGTCCAAGGGATACAGCAAACCTGAAGTGAAGCATCGGATACAATAACTAGTGACACCGGAATGGTTCAAATCATAGATGGTAATAAGAGCCACTCTTATTGTACTTAAGTCGGCATTGTCCCTTTTGTATTTAATTCCGATGCATTTTCTGTGTTTCATCGTCAATAAGAAGGTCCAAGGGATCCAGTAAACATATAGTGAAGCATCGGGATCTATAACTAGTGTCACAGGAATGGTTCAAAACATAGTCAGTTAGAAGACCCAGTCTTCTTGTACTTAAGTCGGCATTGTGCCTTTTGTATTTAATTCCGATGAAATTTCTGTGTTTCGTTGTCAATAAGAAGATCCAAGGGATACAGTAAACCTGAAGTGAAGCATCGGAATCTATAACTAGTGTCACAGAAATGGTTCTAAACATAGACAGTAAGAAGAGCCAGTCTTCTTGTACTTGAGTCGGCATTGTGCCGTTTGTATTTAATTCCGATTCAATTTCTGTGTTTAGTTGTCAATAAGAAGGTCCAAGGGAACAGTAAACCTGAGGTGAAGCATTGGAATCTATAACTAGTGTCACAGGAATGGTACAAAACATAGGCAGTAGGAAGAGTCAGTCCTCATGTACTTAATTAAGCATTGCACATTTTGTATTTAATTCCGATGCAATTTCTGTGTTTCGTCGACAATAAGGGGTCCAAGGGATACAGTAAATCTGAAGTGAAGCTTCGGAATCTATAACTAGTGTCTCAGGAATGGTTCAAAACGTAGACAGTAAGAAGAGCCTGTCTTCTTGTACTTAAGTCGGCATTGTGCCGTTTGTATTTAATTCCGATGCTATATCTGTGTTTCGTCGTCAATAAGAAGGTCCAAGGGGTACAGTTAACCTGATGTGAAGCATCGGAATCTATAACTAGTGTCACAGGAATGGTTCAAAACATAGACAGGAAGAAGAGCCAGTCATCTTGTACTTAAGTCAGCAATGTGCCTTTCGTATTTCATTCCGATGCAATTTCTGTGATTCGTCGTCAATAAAAAAGGTCCAAGGGATACAGTAAACGCGAAGTGAAGCACCGGAAACTATAACTAGTGTCACAGGAATGGTTCAAAACATAGACAGTAAGAAGAGCCAGTCTTCTTGTATTTCAGTCGGCATTGCGCCTTTTGTAGTTAATTCCGAAGCAATTTCTGTGTTTCGTCGTCAATACGAAGGTCCAAGGGATACAGTAAACCTAAAGTCAAGCATCGGAATCTATAACTAGTGTCACAGGAATGGTAGAAAACATAGACCGTAAGAAGAGCCACTCTTCTTGTACTTAAGTCGGCATTGTGCCTTTTGTATTTAATTCCGATGCATTTTCTGTGTTTCATCGTCAATAAGAAGGTCCAAGAGATATAGTAAACATATAGCGAAACATCGAAAATTAATACTTGTCTCACAGGAAATGTTCAAAACATAGTCAGTAAGAAGAGTCAGTCTTCTTGTTCTTAAGTCGGCGTTGTGCCTTTTATATTTAATTCCGATGCAATTTCTGTGTTTCGACGTCAATAAGAAGGTCCAAGGGATACAGTAAACCTGAAGTGAGGCATCGGAAACTATAACTAGTGTCACAGGAATGGTTCAAAACATAGGCAGTAAGAAGGGTCAGTCTTCTTGTACTTAATTCGGCATTGTACCTTTTGTATTTAATTCCGATGCAATTTCTGTGTTTCGTCGTCAATAAGAAGGTCCAAGGTATACAGTAAACCTGACGTGAAGCATCGGAATCTATAACTAGTGTCACAGGAATGGTTCAAATCATAGACAGCAAGAAGAACCAGTCTTCTTGTACTTAAGTCGGCATTGTGCTTTTTGTATTTAATTCCGATGCAATTTCTGTGTTTCATCGTCAATAAGAAGCATCGGAATTTAATACTTGTCTCAAAGGAAATGTTCAAAATATAGTCAGTAAGAAGAGTCAGTCTTCTTGTACTTGAGTCGGCATTGTACCTTTTGTATTTAATTCCGGTTCAATTTCTGTGTTTAGACGTCAATAAGAAAGTCCAAGGGATACAGTAAACCTGAAGTGAAGCATCAGGTTCTATAACTAGTGTCGCAGGAATGGTTCAAATCATAGACAGTTAGAAGACCCAGTCTTCTTGTACTTAGGACGGCATTGTGCCATTTGTATTTAATTCCGATGCAATTTCTGTGTTTCGTCGCCAAAAAGAAGGATGAAGGGATACAGTAAACCTGAAGTGAAGCATCGGAATCTATAACTAGTGTGACAGGAATGGTTCAAAAGACAGACAGTAAGAAGAGTTAGTCTTCTTGTACTTAAGTCGGCATTGTACCTTTTGTATTTAATTCCGATGCAATTTCTGTGTTTCGTCGTCAATAAGAAGGTCCAAGGTATACAGTAAACCTGACGTGATGCATCGGAATTTATAACTAGTGTCACAGGAATGGTTCAAATCATAGACAGTAAGAAGACCCAGTCTTCTTGTACTTAAGTCGGCATTGTCCCTTTTGTATTTAATTACCAAGCAATTTCTCTGTTTCATCGTCGGTAAGAAGGTCAGAGGGATACAGTAAACCTGAAGTGAACCATCGGAATCTATAACTAGTGTCACAGGAATGGTTCAAAACATAGACAGTAAGAAGAGCCGGTCTTCTTGTACTTAAGTCGGCATTGTGCCGTTTGTATTTAATTCCGAAGCAATATCTGTGTTTCGTCGTCAATAAAAAAGGTCCAAGGGATACAGTAAACCCGAAGTGAGGCACCGGAAACTATAACTAGTGTCACAGGAATGTTTCAAAACATAGACAGTAAGAAGAGCCAGTCTTCTTGTATTTCAGTCGGCATTGTGCCTTTGGTACTTAATTCCGATGCAATTTCTGTGTTTCGTCGTCTATCAAAAGGTCCAACGATACAGTAAACCTGAAGTGAAACATCGGAATCTATAACTACTGCCACAGGAATGGTTCAAATCATAGACAGTAAGAAGAGCCAGTCTGCTTGTACTTAAGTCAGCATAGTGCCTTTTGTATTTAATGCCGAAGCAATTTCTGTGTTTCGTCGTCAATACGAAGGTTCAAGGGATACAGTAAACCTGAAGTGAAGCATCGGATACAATAACTAGTGACACAGGAATGGTTCAAAACATAGATGGTAAGAAGAGCCACTCTTCTTGTACTTAAGCCGGCATTGTGCCTTTTGTATTGAATTCCGATGCATTTTCTGTGTTTCTTCGTCAATAAGAAGGTCCAAGGGATCCAGTAAACATATAGTGAAGCATCGGAATCTAATACTGGTCTCACAGGAAATGTTCAAAACATAGTCAGTAAGAAGAGTCAGTCTTCTTGTACTTATGTCGGCATTGTGCCTTTTGTATTTAATTCCGATGCAATTTGTGTGTTTCATCGTCAATAAGAAGGTCCAAGGGATACAGTAAACCTGAAGTGAAGCATCGGAATCTATAATTAGTATCACAGGAATGGTTGAAAACATAGTCCGTAAGAAGAGCCACTCCTCTTGTACTTAAGTCGGCATTGTGCCTTTTGTATTTAATTCCGATGCAATTTCTGTGTTTCGTCGTCAATAAGAAGGTCCAAGGGATACAGGAAACATATAGCGAAACATCGGAATTTAATACTTGTCTCACAGGAAATGTTCAAACATAGTCAGTAAGAAGGGTCAGTCTTCTTGTACTTAAGTCGGCATTGTGCCTTTGGTATTTAATTCCGATGCAATTTCTGTGTTTCGTTGTCAATAAGAAGATCCAAGGGATACAGTAAACCTGAAGTGAAGCATCGGAATCTATAACTAGTGTCACAGAAATGGTTCTAAACATAGACAGTAAGAAGAGCCAGTCTTCTTGTACTTGGATCGGCATTGTGCCTTTTGTATTTAATTCCGATACAATTTCTTTGTTTCGTCGTCAATAAGAAGGTCCAAGAATTACAGTAAACCTGAAGTGAATCATCGGAATCTATAACTAGTGTCTCAGGAATGGTTCAAAACATAGACAGTAAGAAGAGCCAGTCTTCTTGTTCTTAAGTCGGCATTGTCCTTTTGTGTTTAATTCCGATGCAATTTCTGTGTTTCGTCGTCAATAATAAGGTCCAAGGGATACAGTAAACCTGAAGTGAAGCATCGGAATCTATAACTAGAGTCACAGGAATGGTTCAAACATAGGCAGTAAGTAGAGTCAGTCTTCTTGTACTTAATTCGGTGTTGTACCTTTTGTATTTAATTCCGACGCAATTTCTATGTTTAGTCGTCAATAAGAAGGTGCAAGGGATACAGTAAACCTGAAGTGAAGCATCGGAATCTATAACTAGTGCCAAGGGAATGGTTCAAAACATAGACAGTAAGAAGAGCCAGTCTTTTTGCACTTAAGTTGGCATTGTCTTTTTGTATTTAATTCCGATGCAATTTCTGTGTTTCGTAGTCAATAAGAAGGTCCAAGGGATACAGTAAACCTGAAGTGAAGCATCGGAATCTATAACTAGTGCCATAGGAATGGTTCAAATCATAGACAGTAAGAAGAGCCAGTCTTCTTGTACTTAAGTCAGCATTGTGCCTTTTGTATTTAATTATGATGCAATTTCTGTATTTCGTCGTCAATAAGAAGGTCCAAGGGATACAGTAACCCTGAAGTGAAGCATCGGAATCTATAACTAGTGTCACAGGAATGGTTCAAAACATAGTCAGTTAGAAGACCCAGTCTTCAGGTACTTAAGAAGGCATTGTGCCATTTGTATTAAATTCCGATGCAATTTCTGTGTTTTGTCGTCAATAAGAAGGATGAAGGGATACAGTAAACCTGAAGTGAAGCATCGGAATCTATAACTAGTGTGACAGGAATGCTTCAAAAGACAGACAGTCAGAAGAGTTAGTCTTCTTGTACTTAAGTCGGCATTGTACCTTTTGTATTTAATTCCGATACAATTTCTTTGTTTCGCCGTCGATAAGAAGGTCCAAGGGTTACAGTAAACCTGAAGTGAAACATCGGAATCTATAACTAGTGTCTCAGGAATGGTTCAAAACATAGACAGTAAGAAGAGCCAGTCTTCTTGCACTTAAGTCGGCATTGTCCCTTTTGTATTTAATTACCAAGCAATTTCTCTGTTTCATCGTCGGTAAGAAGGTCAGAGGGATACAGTAAACCTGAAGTGAACCATCGGAATCTATAACTAGTGTCACAGGAATGGTTCAAAACATAGACAGTAAGAAGAGCCGGTCTTCTTGTACTTAAGTCGGCATTGTGCCGTTTGTATTTAATTCCGAAGCAATATCTGTGTTTCGTCGTCAATAAAAAAGGTCCAAGGGATACAGTAAACCCGAAGTGAGGCACCGGAAACCATAACTAGTGTCACAGGAATGTTTCAAAACATAGACAGTAAGAAGAGCCAGTCTTCTTGTATTTCAGTCGGCATTGTGCCTTTGGTACTTAATTCCGATGCAATTTCTGTGTTTCGTCGTCTATCAAAAGGTCCAACGATACAGTAAACCTGAAGTGAAACATCGGAATCTATAACTACTGCCACAGGAATGGTTCAAATCATAGACAGTAAGAAGAGCCAGTCTGCTTGTACTTAAGTCAGCATAGTGCCTTTTGTATTTAATGCCGAAGCAATTTCTGTGTTTCGTCGTCAATACGAAGGTTCAAGGGATACAGTAAACCTGAAGTGAAGCATCGGATACAATAACTAGTGACACAGGAATGGTTCAAAACATAGATGGTAAGAAGAGCCACTCTTCTTGTACTTAAGCCGGCATTGTGCCTTTTGTATTGAATTCCGATGCATTTTCTGTGTTTCTTCGTCAATAAGAAGGTCCAAGGGATCCAGTAAACATATAGTGAAGCATCGGAATCTAATACTGGTCTCACAGGAAATGTTCAAAACATAGTCAGTAAGAAGAGTCAGTCTTCTTGTACTTATGTCGGCATTGTGCCTTTTGTATTTAATTCCGATGCAATTTGTGTGTTTCATCGTCAATAAGAAGGTCCAAGGGATACAGTAAACCTGAAGTGAAGCATCGGAATCTATAATTAGTATCACAGGAATGGTTGAAAACATAGTCCGTAAGAAGAGCCACTCCTCTTGTACTTAAGTCGGCATTGTGCCTTTTGTATTTAATTCCGATGCAATTTCTGTGTTTCGTCGTCAATAAGAAGGTCCAAGGGATACAGGAAACATATAGCGAAACATCGGAATTTAATACTTGTCTCACAGGAAATGTTCAAACATAGTCAGTAAGAAGGGTCAGTCTTCTTGTACTTAAGTCGGCATTGTGCCTTTGGTATTTAATTCCGATGCAATTTCTGTGTTTCGTTGTCAATAAGAAGATCCAAGGGATACAGTAAACCTGAAGTGAAGCATCGGAATCTATAACTAGTGTCACAGAAATGGTTCTAAACATAGACAGTAAGAAGAGCCAGTCTTCTTGTACTTGGATCGGCATTGTGCCTTTTGTATTTAATTCCGATACAATTTCTTTGTTTCGTCGTCAATAAGAAGGTCCAAGAATTACAGTAAACCTGAAGTGAATCATCGGAATCTATAACTAGTGTCTCAGGAATGGTTCAAAACATAGACAGTAAGAAGAGCCAGTCTTCTTGTTCTTAAGTCGGCATTGTCCTTTTGTATTTAATTCCGATGCAATTTCTGTGTTTCGTCGTCAATAATAAGGTCCAAGGGATACAGTAAACCTGAAGTGAAGCATCGGAATCTATAACTAGAGTCACAGGAATGGTTCAAACATAGGCAGTAAGTAGAGTCAGTCTTCTTGTACTTAATTCGGTGTTGTACCTTTTGTATTTAATTCCGACGCAATTTCTATGTTTAGTCGTCAATAAGAAGGTGCAAGGGATACAGTAAACCTGAAGTGAAGCATCGGAATCTATAACTAGTGCCAAGGGAATGGTTCAAAACATAGACAGTAAGAAGAGCCAGTCTTCTTGCACTTAAGTTGGCATTGTCTTTTTGTATTTAATTCCGATGCAATTTCTGTGTTTCGTAGTCAATAAGAAGGTCCAAGGGATACAGTAAACCTGAAGTGAAGCATCGGAATCTATAACTAGTGCCATAGGAATGGTTCAAATCATAGACAGTAAGAAGAGCCAGTCTTCTTGTACTTAAGTCAGCATTGTGCCTTTTGTATTTAATTATGATGCAATTTCTGTATTTCGTCGTCAATAAGAAGGTCCAAGGGATACAGTAACCCTGAAGTGAAGCATCGGAATCTATAACTAGTGTCACAGGAATGGTTCAAAACATAGTCAGTTAGAAGACCCAGTCTTCAGGTACTTAAGAAGGCATTGTGCCATTTGTATTAAATTCCGATGCAATTTCTGTGTTTTGTCGTCAATAAGAAGGATGAAGGGATACAGTAAACCTGAAGTGAAGCATCGGAATCTATAACTAGTGTGACAGGAATGCTTCAAAAGACAGACAGTCAGAAGAGTTAGTCTTCTTGTACTTAAGTCGGCATTGTACCTTTTGTATTTAATTCCGATACAATTTCTTTGTTTCGCCGTCGATAAGAAGGTCCAAGGGTTACAGTAAACCTGAAGTGAAACATCGGAATCTATAACTAGTGTCTCAGGAATGGTTCAAAACATAGACAGTAAGAAGAGCCAGTCTTCTTGCACTTAAGTCGGCATTGTCCTTTTGTATTTAATTCCGATGCAATTTCTGTGTTTCATCGTCAGTAAGAAAGTCCAAGGGATACAGTAAACCTGAAGTGAAGCATCGGAATCTATAACTAAGGTCACAGGAATGGTTCAAACATAGGCAGTAAGAAGAGTCAGTCTTCTTGTACTTAATTCGGCGTTGTACCTTTTGTATTTAATTCCAACGCAATTTCTGTGTTTCGTCGTCAATAAGAAGGTCGAAGGGATACAGTAAACCTGAAGTGAAGCATCGGAATCTATAACTAGTGCCATAGGAATGGTTCAAATCATAGAGAGTAAGAAGAGCCAGTCTTCTTGTACTTAAGTCAGCATTGTGCCTTTTGTATTTAATTATGATGCAATTTCTGTGTTTCGTCGTCAATAAGAAGGTCCAAGGGATACAGTAACCCTGAAGTGAAGCATCGGAATCTATAACTAGTGTCACAGGAATGGTTCAAAACATAGTCAGTTAGAAGACCCAGTCTTCTTGTACTTACGTCGGCATTGTGCCATTTGTACTTAATTCCGATGCAATTTCTGTGTTTCGTCGTCAATAAGAAGGATGAAGGGATACAGTAAACCTGAAGTGAAGCATCGGAATCTATAACTTGTGTGACAGGAGTAGTTCAAAACACAGACAGTAAGAAGAGTTAGTCTTCTTGTACTTATGTCGGCATTGTACCTTTTGTATTTAATTCCGATGCAATTTCTTTGTTCCGTCGTCAATAAAAAGGTCCAAGGGATACAGTAAACCTGAAGTGAAGCATCGGAATCTATAACTAGTGTCTCAGGAATGGTTCAAAACATAGACCGTAAGAAGAGCCAGTCTTCTTGTACCTAAGTCGGCATTTTCCTTTTGTATTTAATTCCGATGTAATTTCTGTGTTTCGTCGTCAATAAGAAGGTCCAAGGGATACAGTAAACCTGAAGTGAAGCATCGAAATCTATAACTAGTGTCTCAGGAATGGTCCAAAGTATACACAGTAAGAAGAGCCAGTCTTCTTGTACTTAAGTCGGCATTATGCCTTTTGTATTTAATTCCGATGGAATTTCTGTGTTTCGTCGCCAATAAGAAGGTCCAAGGGATACAGTAAACCTGAAGTGAAGCATCGGAATCTATAACTAGTGTCACAGGAATGTTTCTAAACATAGGCAGTAAGAAGAGCCAGTCTTCTTGTACTTAATTCGGCATTGTGCCTTTTGTATTTAATTCCAATTCAAAATCTGTGTTTAGACGTCAATAAGAAAGTCCAAGGGATACAGTAAACCTGAAGTGAAGCTTCGGAATCTATAACTAGTGTCTCAGGAATGGTTCAAATCATAGACCGTAAGAAGAGCCAGTCTTCTTGTACTTAAGTCGGCATTGTGCCTTTTGTATTTAATTGGGATGAAATTTCTGTGTTTCATCGTCAATAAGAAGGTCCAAGGGATACAGTAAACATATAGCGAAGCATCGGAATTTAATACTTGTCTCACAGGAAATGTTCAAAACATAGTCAGTAGGAAGAGACAGTCTTCTTGTACTTAATTCGGCATTGTGCCTTTTGTATTTAATTCCATTTCAATTTCTGTGTTTAGACGTCAATAAGATAGTCCAAGGGATGCAGTAAACCTGAAGTGAAGCATCGGAATCTATAACTAGTGTCACAGGAATGGTTCAAAACATAGACAGTTAGAAGACCCAGTCTTCTTGTACTTAAGACGGCATTGTGCCATTTGCATTTAATTCCGATGCAATTTCTGTGTTTCGTCGTCAATAAGAAGGATGAAGGGATACAGTAAACCTGAAGTGAAGCATCGGAATCTATAACTAGTGCCATAGGAATGGTTCAAATCATAGACAGTAAGAAGAGCCAGTCTTCTTGTACTTAAGTCAGCATTGTGCCTTTTGTATTTAATTATGATGCAATTTCTGTGTTTCGTCGTCAATAAGAAGGTCCAAGGGATACAGTAACCCTGAAGTGAAGCATCGGAATCTATAACTAGTGTCACAGGAATGGTTCATATCATAGTCAGTTAGAAGACCCAGTCTTCTGGTACTTAAGAAGGCATTGTGCCATTTGTATTAAATTCCGATGCAATATCTGTGTTTCGTCGTCAATAAGAAGGATGAAGGGATACAGTAAACCTGAAGTGAAGCATCGGAATCTATAACTAGTGTGACAGGAATGCTTCAAAAGACAGACAGTCAGAAGAGTTAGTCTTCTTGTACTTAAGTCGGCATTGTACCTTTTGTATTTAATTCCGATGCAATTTCTTTGTTTCGCCGTCAATAAGAAGGTCCAAGGGTTACAGTAAACCTGAAGTGAAACATCGGAATCTATAACTAGTGTCTCAGGAATGGTTCAAAACATTGACAGTAAGAAGAGCCAGTCTTCTTGTACTTAAGTCGGCATTGTCCTTTTGTATTTAATTCCGATGCAATTTCTGTGTTTCGTCGTCAGTAAGAAAGTCCAAGGGATTCAGTAAACCTGAAGTGAAGCATCGGAATCTATAACTAAGGTCACAGGAATGGTTCAAACATAGGCAGTAAGAAGAGTCAGTCTTCTTGTACTTAATTCGGCGTTGTACCTTTTGTATTTAATTCCAACGCAATTTCTGTGTTTCGTCGTCAATAAGAAGGTCGAAGGGATACAGTAAACCTGAAGTGAAGCATCGGAATCTATAACAAGTGCCATAGGAATGGTTCAAATCATAGACAGTAAGAAGAGCCAGTCTTCTTGTACTTAAGTCAGCATTGTGCCTTTTGTATTTAATTATGATGCAATTTCTGTGTTTCGTCGTCAATAAGAAGGTCCAAGGGATACAGTAACCCTGAAGTGAAGCATCGGAATCTATAACTAGTGTCACAGGAATGGTTCAAAACATAGTCAGTTAGAAGACCCAGTCTTCTTGTACTTACGTCGGCATTGTGCCATTTGTACTTAATTCCGATGCAATTTCTGTGTTTCGTCGTCAATAAGAAGGATGAAGGGATACAGTAAACCTGAAGTGAAGCATCGGAATCTATAACTAGTGTGACAGGAATAGTTCAAAACACAGACAGTAAGAAGAGTTAGTCTTCTTGTACTTATGTCGGCATTGTACCTTTTGTATTTAATTCCGATGCAATTTCTTTGTTCCGTCGTCAATAAGAAGGTCCAAGGGATACAGTAAACCTGAAGTGAAGCATCGGAATCTATAACTAGTGTCTCAGGAATGGTTCAAAACATAGACCGTAAGAAGAGCCAGTCTTCTTGTACCTAAGTCGGCATTGTCCTTTTGTATTTAATCCCGATGTAATTTCTGTGTTTCGTCGTCAATAAGAAGGTATAAGGGATACAGTAAACCTGAAGTGAAGCATCGTAATCTATAACTAGTGTCTCAGGAAAGGTTCAAAGTATACACAGTAAGAAGAGCCAGTCTCCTTGTACTTAAGTCGGCATTGTGCCTTTTGTATTTAATTCCGATGGAATTTCTGTGTTTCGTCGCCAATAAGAAGGTCCAGGGGATACAGTAAACCTGAAGTGAAGCATCGGAATCTATAACTAGTGTCACAGGAATGTTTCTAAACATAGGCAGTAAGAAGAGCCAGTCTTCTTGTACTTAATTCGGCATTGTGCCTTTTGTATTTAATTACAATTCAAAATCTGTGTTTAGACGTCAATAAGAAAGTCCAAGGGATACAGTAAACCTGAAGTGAAGCTTCGGAATCTATAACTAGTGTCTAAGGAATGGTTCAAATCATAGACCATAAGGTCACAGGGATTCAGTAAACCTGAAGTCCAGCATCGGAATCTATAACTAGTGTCACCGAAATGGTTCAAAAAATAGACAGTAAGAAGTGTCGGTCTTCTTGTACTTACGTCGGCATTGTGTGTTTTATATTTAATTCCGATTCAATTTCTGTGTTTTGTCGTCAATCACAAGGTCCAAGGGATACAGTAAACATGAAGTGAAGCATCGGAATCTATAACTAGTGTCACAGGAATGATTCAAAATATAGACAGTAGGAAGAGCCAGTGTTCTTGTACTTAAGTCGGCATTGTGCCTTTCGTGTTTAATTCCGATGCAATTTCTGTGTTTCGTCGCAATACGAAGGTCCAAGGGATACAGTGAACCTGAAGTGATGCATCGGAACCTATAACTACTGTCACAGGAATAGTTCAAAACATAGACAGTAAGATGAGCCAGTCGTCTTGTACTTAAGTCGGCATTTTGCCTTTAGTAGTTAATTCCGATGCAATTTCTGTGTTTCGTCGTCAATAACAAGGTCCAAGGGATCCAGTAAACCTGACGTGAAGCATCAGAATCTATAACTAGTGTCACAGGAATGGTTCAAATCATAGACAGTAAGAAGAGCCAGTCTTCTTGTACTTAAGTCGGCATTGTGTAGTTTGGATTTAATTCCAATGCAATTTCGGTGTTTCGTCTTCAATAAGAAAATTCAAGGGATACAGTAAACCTAAAGTGAAGCTTCGGAATATATAACTAGTGTCACAGGAAACGTTCAAACATAGACAGTAAGAAGAGCCAGTCTTCTTGTACTTAAGTCGGCATTGTGCCTTTGGTATTTAATTCCGATGCAATTTCTGTGTTGCGTCGTCAATAAGAAGGTCCAAGGCATACAGTAAAGCTGAAGCGAGGCATCGGAATCTATAACCAGTGACACAGGAATGGTTCAAAGCATAGGCAGTAAGAAGAGTTAGTCCTCTTGTACATATGTCGCCATTGTACCTTTTGTATTTAAATCCGATGCAATTTCTGTGTTTCGTCGTCAATAAGAAGGTCCAAGGGATACAGTAAACCTGAAGTGAAGCTTCAGAATCTATAACTAGTGTCACAGGAATGGTTCCCAACATTGACAGTAAGAAGAGCCAGTCTTCTTGTACTTATGTCGGCATTGTGCCTTTTGTATTTAATTCCGATGCAATTTCTGTGTTTCGTCGTCAATAAGAAGGTCCAAGGGATACTGTAAACCTGACGTGAAGCATCGGAATCTATAACTAGTGTCACAGGAATGATTCAAAATATAGACAGTAGGAAGAGCCAGTGTTCTTGTACTTAAGTCGGCATTGTGCCTTTCGTATTTAATTCCGATGCAATTTCTGTGTTTCGTCGCAATACGAAGGTCCAAGGGATACAGTAAACCGGAAGTGAAGCATCGGAATCTATAACTAGTGTCAAAGGAATGGTTCAAAACATAGACTGTAAGAAGAGCCAGTCTTCTTGTACTTAAGGCGGAACCGTGCCTTTTGTATTTAATTCCGATGCAATTTCTGTGATTCATCGTCAATAAGAAGGTCCAAGGGATACAGTAAACCTGAACTAAAGCATTCGAATCTATAACTACTGTCACAGGAATGGTTCAAAACATAGACAGTAAGATGAGTCAGTCTTCTTGTACTTACGTCGGCATTGTGCCTTTTGTATTTAATTCCGATTCAATTTCTGTGTTTCGTCGTCAATCACAAGGTCCAAGGGATACAGTAAACTTGAAGTGAAGCATCGGAATATATAACTAGTGTCATAGGAATGGTTCAAAAAATTGACAGTAAGAAGAGCCAGTCTTCTTGTACTTAAGTCGGCATTGTGGTTTATGAATTTCATTCCGATGCAATTTCTGTGTTTCGTCGTCAATAAGAAGGATGAAGGGATACAGTAAACCTGAAGTGATGCATCGGAACCTATAACTACTGTCACAGGAATAGTTCAAAACATAGACAGTAAGATGAGCCAGTCGTAGTGTACTTAAGTCGGCATTGTGCCTTTAGTAGTTAATTCCGATGCAATTTCTGTGTTTCGTCGTCAATAACAAGGTCCAAGGGATCCAGTAAACCTGACGTGAAGCAACAGAATCTATAACTAGTGTCACAGGAATGGTTCAAATCATAGACAGTAAGAAGAGCCAGTCTTCTTGTACTTAAGTCGGCATTGTGCCGTTTGGATTTAATTCCAATGCAATTTCGGTTTTTCGTCTTCAATAAGAAAATTCAAGGGATACAGTAAACCTAAAGTGAAGCTTCGGAATATATAACTAGTGTCACAGGAAACGTTCAAACATAGACAGTAAGAAGAGCCAGTCTTCTTGTACTTAAGACGGCATTGTGCCTTTGGTATTTAATTCCGATGCAATTTCTGTGTTGCGTCGTCAATAAGAAAGTCCAAGGCATTCAGTAAAGCTGAAGCGAAGCATCGGAATCTATAACCAGTGACACAGGAATGGTTCAAAGCATAGGCAGTAAGAAGAGTTAGTCTTCTTGTACTTATGTCGGCATTGTGCCTTTTGTATTTAATTCCGATGCAATTTCTGTGTTTCGTCGTCAATAAGAAGGTCCAAGGGATACAGTAAACCTGATGTGAAGCATCGGAATCTATAACTAGTGTCAAAGGAATGGTTCAAAACATAGACTGTAAGAAGAGCCAGTCTTCTTGTACTTAAGGCGGAACTGTGCCTTTTGTATTTAATTCCGATGCAATTTCTGTGATTCGTCGTCAATAAGAAAGTCCAAGGGATACAGTAAACCTGAACTAAAGCATTCCAATCTATAACTACTGTCACAGGAATGGTTCAAAACATAGACAGTAAGATGAGTCAGTCTTCTTGTACTTACGTCGGCATTGTGCCTTTTGTATTTAATTCCGATTCAATTTCTGTGTTTCGTCGTCAATCACAAGGTCCAAGGGATACAGTAAACTTGAAGTGAAGCATCGGAATATATAACTAGTGTCACAGGAATGGTTCAAAATATTGACAGTAAGAAGAGCCAGTCTTCTTGTACTTAAGTCGGCATTGTGCCTTATGAATTTCATTCCGATGCAATTTCTGTGTTTCGTCGTCAATAAGAAGGTCCAAGGGATACTGTAAACCTGACGTGAAGCATCGGAATCTATAACTAGTGTCACAGGAATGATTCAAAATATAGACAGTAGGAAGAGCCAGTGTTCTTGTACTTAAGTCGGCATTGTGCCTTTCGTATTTAATTCCGATGCAATTTCTGTGTTTCGTCGCAATACGAAGGTCCAAGGGATACAGTAAACCGGAAGTGAAGCATCGGAATCTATAACTAGTGTCAAAGGAATGGTTCAAAACATAGACTGTAAGAAGAGCCAGTCTTCTTGTACTTAAGGCGGAACCGTGCCTTTTGTATTTAATTCCGATGCAATTTCTGTGATTCATCGTCAATAAGAAGGTCCAAGGGATACAGTAAACCTGAACTAAAGCATTCGAATCTATAACTACTGTCACAGGAATGGTTCAAAACATAGACAGTAAGATGAGTCAGTCTTCTTGTACTTACGTCGGCATTGTGCCTTTTGTATTTAATTCCGATTCAATTTCTGTGTTTCGTCGTCAATCACAAGGTCCAAGGGATACAGTAAACTTGAAGTGAAGCATCGGAATATATAACTAGTGTCACAGGAATGGTTCAAAAAATTGACAGTAAGAAGAGCCAGTCTTCTTGTACTTAAGTCGGCATTGTGCCTTATGAATTTCATTCCGATGCAATTTCTGTGTTTCGTCGTCAATAAGAAGGATGAAGGGATACAGTAAACCTGAAGTGAAGCATCGGAATCATTAACTAGTGTGACAGGAATGGTTCAAAACACAGACAGTAGGAAGAGTTACTCTTCTTACACTTAAGTCGGCATTGTACCTTTTGTATTTAATTCCGATGCAATTTCTGTGTTTCATCGTCAATAAGAAGGTCACAGGGATTCAGTAAACCTGAAGTCAACCATCGGAATCTATAACTAGTGTCACCGAAATGGTTCAAAAAATTGACAGTAAGAAGTGTCGGTCTTCTTGTACTTACGTCGGCATTGTGTGTTTTATATTTAATTCCGATTCAATTTCTGTGTTTTGTCGTCAATCACAAGGTCCAAGGGATACAGTAAACATGAAGTGAAGCATCGGAATCTATAACTAGTGTCACAGGAATGATTCAAAATATAGACAGTAGGAAGAGCCAGTGTTCTTGTACTTAAGTCGGCATTGTGCCTTTCGTATTTAATTCCGATGCAATTTCTGTGTTTCGTCGCAATACGAAGGTCCAAGGGATACAGTAAACCTGAAGTGATGCATCGGAACCTATAACTACTGTCACAGGAATAGTTCAAAACATAGACAGTAAGATGAGCCAGTCGTAGTGTACTTAAGTCGGCATTGTGCCTTTAGTAGTTAATTCCGATGCAATTTCTGTGTTTCGTCGTCAATAACAAGGTCCAAGGGATCCAGTAAACCTGACGTGAAGCAACAGAATCTATAACTAGTGTCACAGGAATGGTTCAAATCATAGACAGTAAGAAGAGCCAGTCTTCTTGTACTTAAGTCGGCATTGTGCCGTTTGGATTTAATTCCAATGCAATTTCGGTTTTTCGTCTTCAATAAGAAAATTCAAGGGATACAGTAAACCTAAAGTGAAGCTTCGGAATATATAACTAGTGTCACAGGAAACGTTCAAACATAGACAGTAAGAAGAGCCAGTCTTCTTGTACTTAAGACGGCATTGTGCCTTTGGTATTTAATTCCGATGCAATTTCTGTGTTGCGTCGTCAATAAGAAAGTCCAAGGCATTCAGTAAAGCTGAAGCGAAGCATCGGAATCTATAACCAGTGACACAGGAATGGTTCAAAGCATAGGCAGTAAGAAGAGTTAGTCCTCTTGTACATATGTCGCCATTGTACCTTTTGTATTTAAATCCGATGCAATTTCTGTGTTTCGTCGTCAATAAGAAGGTCCAAGGGATACAGTAAACCTGAAGTGAGGTTTCAGAATCTATAACTAGTGTCACAGGAATGGTTCCCAACATTGACAGTAAGAAGAGCCAGTCTTCTTGTACTTATGTCGGCATTGTGCCTTTTGTATTTAATTCCGATGCAATTTCTGTGTTTCGTCGTCAATAAGAAGGTCCAAGGGATACAGTAAACCTGATGTGAAGCATCGGAATCTATAACTAGTGTCAAAGGAATGGTTCAAAACATAGACTGTAAGAAGAGCCAGTCTTCTTGTACTTAAGGCGGAACTGTGCCTTTTGTATTTAATTCCGATGCAATTTCTGTGATTCGTCGTCAATAAGAAAGTCCAAGGGATACAGTAAACCTGAACTAAAGCATTCCAATCTATAACTACTGTCACAGGAATGGTTCAAAACATAGACAGTAAGATGAGTCAGTCTTCTTGTACTTACGTCGGCATTGTGCCTTTTGTATTTAATTCCGATTCAATTTCTGTGTTTCGTCGTCAATCACAAGGTCCAAGGGATACTGTAAACTTGAAGTGAAGCATCGGAATATATAACTAGTGTCACAGGAATGGTTCAAAATATTGACAGTAAGAAGAGCCAGTCTTCTTGTACTTAAGTCGGCATTGTGCCTTATGAATTTCATTCCGATGCAATTTCTGTGTTTCGTCGTCAATAAGAAGGATGAAGGGATACAGTAAACCTGAAGTGAAGCATCGGAATCATTAACTAGTGTGACAGGAATGGTTCAAAACACAGACAGTAGGAAGAGTTACTCTTCTTACACTTAAGTCGGCATTGTACCTTTTGTATTTAATTCCGATGCAATTTCTGTGTTTCATCGTCAATAAGAAGGTCACAGGAATTCAGTAAACCTGAAGTCAAGCATCGGAATCTATAACTAGTGTCACCGAAATGGTTCAAAAAATTGACAGTAAGAAGTGTCGGTCTTCTTGTACTTACGTCGGCATTGTGTGTTTTATATTTAATTCCCATTCAATTTCTGTGTTTTGTCGTCAATCACAAGGTCCAAGGGATACAGTAAACATGAAGTGAAGCATCGGAATCTATAACTAGTGTCACAGGAATGATTCAAAATATAGACAGTAGGAAGAGCCAGTGTTCTTGTACTTAAGTCGGCATTGTGCCTTTCGTATTTAATTCCGATGCAATTTCTGTGTTTCGTCGCAATACGAAGGTCCAAGGGATACAGTAAACCTGAAGTGATGGATCGGAACCTATAACTACTGTCACAGGAATAGTTCAAAACATAGACAGTAAGATGAGCCAGTCGTCTTGTACTTAAGTCGGCATTGTGCCTTTAGTAGTTAATTCCGATGCAATTTCTGTGTTTCGTCGTCAATAACAAGGTCCAAGGGATCCAGTAAACCTGACGTGAAGCAACAGAATCTATAACTAGTGTCACAGGAATGGTTCAAATCATAGACAGTAAGAAGAGCCAGTCTTCTTGTACTTAAGTCGGCATTGTGCCGTTTGGATTTAATTCCAATGCAATTTCGGTTTTTCGTCTTCAATAAGAAAATTCAAGGGATACAGTAAACCTAAAGTGAAGCTTCGGAATATATAACTAGTGTCACAGGAAACGTTCAAACATAGACAGTAAGAAGAGCCAGTCTTCTTGTACTTAAGTCGGCATTGTGCCTTTGGTATTTAATTCCGATGCAATTTCTGTGTTGCGTCGTCAATAAGAAGGTCCAAGGCATACAGTAAAGCTGAAGCGAAGCATCGGAATCTATAACCAGTGACACAGGAATGGTTCAAAGCATAGGCAGTAAGAAGAGTTAGTCCTCTTGTACATATGTCGCCATTGTACCTTTTGTATTTAAATCCGATGCAATTTCTGTGTTTCGTCGTCAATAAGAAGGTCCAAGGGATACAGTAAACCTGAAGTGAAGCTTCAGAATCTATAACTAGTGTCACAGGAATGGTTCCCAACATTGACAGTAAGAAGGGCCAGTCTTCTTGTACTTATGTCGGCATTGTGCCTTTTGTATTTAATTCCGATGCAATTTCTGTGTTTCGTCGTCAATAAGAAGGTCCAAGGGATACAGTAAACCTGATGTGAAGCATCGGAATCTATAACTAGTGTCAAAGGAATGGTTCAAAACATAGACTGTAAGAAGAGCCTGTCTTCTTGTACTTAAGGCGGAACTGTGCCTTTTGTATTTAATTCCGATGCAATTTCTGTGATTCGTCGTCAATAAGAAGGTCCAAGGGATACAGTAAACCTGAACTAAAGCATTCGAATCTATAACTAGTGTCACTGGAATGGTTCAAAACATAGACAGTAAGATGAGTCAGTCTTCTTGTACTTATGTCGGCATTGTGCTTTTTGTATTTAATTCCGATTCAATTTCTGTGTTTCGTCGTCAATCACAAGGTCCAAGGGATACAGTAAACTTGAAGTGAAGCATCGGAATATATAACTAGTGTCACAGGAATGGTTCAAAATATTGACAGTAAGAAGAGCCAGTCTTCTTGTACTTAAGTCGGCATTGTGCCTTATGAATTTCATTCCGATGCAATTTCTGTGTTTCGTCGTCAATAAGAAGGATGAAGGGATACATTAAACCTGAAGTGAAGCATCGGAATCATTAACTAGTGTGACAGGAATGGTTCAAAACACAGACAGTAGGAAGAGTTAGTCTTCTTACACTTAAGTCGGCATTGTACCTTTTGTATTTAATTCCGATGCATTTTCTTTGTTTGGTCGTCAATAAGAGGGTCCAAGGGATACAGTAAACCTGAAGTGAAGCATCGGAATCTATAACTAGTGTCTCAGGAATGGTTCAAAACATAGACTGTAAGAAGAGCCAGACTTCTTGTACTTAAGTCTTCATTGTCCTTTTTTATTTAATTCCGATGCAATTTCTGTGTTTCGTCGTCGATAAGAAGGTCCAAGGGATACAGTTAACCAGAAGTGAAGCATCGGAATCTATAACTAGTGTCACAGGAATGGTTCAAAACATAGACAGTAAGAAGAGCCAGTCTTCTTGTACTTAAGTCTGCATTGTGCCTTTTGTATTTAATTCCGATGCAATTACTCTGTTTCAGCGTCGGTAAGAAGGTCAGAGGGATACAGTAAATCTAAAGTGAACCATCGGAATCAATAACTAATGTCACAGAAATGGTTCAAAACATAGACAGTAAGAAGAGCCAGTCTTCTTGTACTTAAGTCGGCTTTGTACCTTTTGTATCTAATTACGATGCACTTTCTGTGTTTCGTCGTCAATAAGAAGGTCCAAGGAATACAGTAAACCTGACGTGAAGCATCGGAATCTATAACTAGTGTCAAAGGAATGGTTCAAATCATAGACAGTAAGAAGAGCCAGTCTTCTTGTACTTAAGTCGGCATTGTGCCTTTTGTAATTAATTCCGATGCAATTTCTGTGTTTCGTCGTCAATAAGAAGGTCCCAGGTATACAGTAAACCTGAAGTGAAGCATCGGAAACTATAACTAATGTGACAGGAATTGTTCAAAACACTGAGAGCAAGTAGAGTTAGTCTTCTTGTACTTAAGTCGGGATTGTACCTTTCGTATTTAATTCCGATGCAATTTCTGTGTTTCGTCGTCAACAAGAAGGTCCAAGGGATACAGTAATCCTGATGTGAAGCATCGGAATCTATAACTGGTGTCAAAGGAATGGTTCAAAACATTGACAGTAAGAAGAGTCAGTCTTCTTGTACTTACGTCGGCATTGTGCCTTTTGTATTTAATTCCGATTCAATTACTGTGTTTCGTCGTCAATCACAAGGTCCAAGGGATACAGTAAACTTGAAGTGAAGCATCGGAATCTATAACTAGTGTCACAGGAATGGTTCAAAATATAGACAGTAAGAAGAGCCAGTCTTCTTGTACTTAAGTCGGCATTGTGCCTATCGTATTTAATTCCGATGCAATATCTGTGTTTCGTCGTAATACGTAGGTCCAAGGGATACAGTAAACCTGAAGTGATGCATCGGAACCTATATCTAGTGTCACAGGAATAGTTCAAAATATAGACACTAAGAAGAGCCAGTCGTCTTGTACTTAAGTCGGCATTGTGCCTTTAGTAGGTAATTCCGATGCAATTTCTGTGTTTCGTCGTCAATAACAAGGTCCAAGGGATACAGTAAACCTGACGTAAAGCATCGGAATCTATAACTAGTGTCACAGGAATGGTTCAAAATATAGACAGTATGAAGAGTCAGTCTTCTTGTACTTAATTCGGCGTTGTACCTTTTGTATCTAAATCCGATGCAATTTCTGTGTTTCGTCGCTAATACGAAGGTCCAAGGGATACAGTAAATCTGAAGTGAAGCTTCGGAATCTACAACTAGTGTCGCAGGAATGTTTCAAAACAAAGACAGTAAGAAGAGTCAGTCTTCTTGTACTTAAGTCGGCATTGTGCATTTAGTAGTTAATTCCGATGCAATTTCACTGTTTCGTCGTCGTTAAGAAGGTCAGAGGGATACAGTAAACCTGAAGTGAACCATCGGAATCTATAACTAGTGTCAAAGGAATGGTTCAAAGCATAGTCAGTATAAAGAGCCAGTCTTCTTACACTTAAGTCGGCATTGTACCTTTTGTATCTAATTCCGATGCAATTTCTGTGTTTCGTCGTCAATAAGGAGGTCCAAGGGATACAGTAAACCTGATGTGAAGCATCGGAATCTATAACTAGTGCCACAGGAATGGTTAAAAACATAGACAGTAAGAAGAGCCAGTCTTCTTGTACTTAAGTTGGCATTGTGGCTTTTGTATTTAATACCGATGCAATTTCTGTGTTTCATCGTCAATAAGAAGGTCAGAGAGATACAGTAAACCGGAAGTGAAGAATCAGAATCTATAGCTAGTGTCACATGAATGGTTCAAAACATAGACAGTAAGAAGAGTCAGTCTTCTTGTACTTAAGTCGGCATTGTGCCTTTTGTATTTAATTGCGATGCAATTTCTGTGTTTCGTCGTCAATAAGAAGGTCCAAGGGATACAGTAACCCTGAAGTGAAGCATCGGTATCTATAACTAGTGTCACAGGAATGGTTCAAAATATAGACAGTAAGAAGAGCCAGTCTTCTTTTACTTAGGTTGACATTGTGCCTTTTGGATTTAATTACGATGCAATTTCTGTGTTTCGTCGTCAATAAGAAGGTACAAAGGATACAGTAAAACTGAAGTGAAGCATCGGAATCTATAACTAGTGTGACAGGAATGGTTCAAAACATAGGCAGTAAGAAGAGCCAGTCTTCTAGTACTTACGTCGGCATTGTGCCTTTTGTATTTAATTCCGATGCAATTTCTGTGTTTCGTCGTCAACAAGAAGGTCCAAGGGATACAGTAAACCTGATGTGAAGCATCGGAATCTATAACTGGTGTCAAAGGAATGGTTCAAAACATTGACAGTAAGAAGAGTCAGTCTTCTTGTACTTACGTCGGCATTGTGCCTTTTGTATTTAATTCCGATTCAATTTCTGTGTTTCGTCGTCAATCACAAGGTCCAAGGGATACAGTAAACCAGAAGTGAAGCATCGGAATCTATAACTAGTGTCACAGGAATGGTTCAAAATATAGACATTAAGAAGAGCCAGTCTTCTTGTACTTAAGTCAGCATTGTGCCTTTAGTAGGTAATTCCGATGAAATTTCTGTGTTTCGTCGTCAATAACAAGGTCCAAGGGATACAGTAAACCTGACGTAAAGCATCGGAATCTATAACTAGTGTCACAGGAATGGTTCAAAATATAGACAGTATGAAGAGTCAGTCTTCTTGTACTTAAGTCGGCATGGTGCCTTTCGTTTTTAATTCCGATGCAATTTCTGTGTTTCGTCGCAATACGAAGGTCCAAGGGATACAGTAAACCTGAAGTGATGCATCGGAACCTATAACTAGTGTCACAGGAATAGTTCAAAACATAGACAGTAAGAAGAGCCAGTTGTCTTGTACTTAATTCGGCATTGTACCTTTTGTATTTAATTCCGATGCAATTTCTGTGTTTCGTCGTCAATAAGAAGGTTCAAGGGATACAGTAATCCTGAAGTGAAGCTACGGAATCTATAACTAGTGTCTCAGGAGTGGTTCAAATCATAGACAGCAAGAAGAGCCTGTTTTCTTGTACTTAAGTCGGCATTGTGCCTTTTGTATTTAATTCCGATGAAATTTCTGTGTTTCGTCGTCAATAAGAAGGTCAAAGGGATACAGTAAACCAGAAGTGAAGCATCGGAATCTGTAACTAGTGTCACAGGAGTGGTTCAAAACATAGACCGTAAGAAGAGCCAGTCTTCATTTACTTAAGATGGCATTGTGCCTTTTGTATTTAATTCCGATGCAATTTCTCTGTTTCATCGTCAGTAAGAAGGTCAGAGGGATACAGTAAACCTGAAGTGAGCATCCTAGTCTATAACTAGTGTCTCAGGAATGATTCAAAACATAGACGGTAAGAAGAGCCAGTCTTCTTGTACTTAAGTCTTCATTGTCCTTTTTTATTTTATTCCGATGCAATTTCTGTGTTTCGTCGTCGATAAGAAGGTCCAAGGGATACAGTAAACCTGAAGTGAAGCCTCGGAATCTATAATTAGTGTCACAGGAATGGTTCAAAACATAGACAGTTAGAAGACCCAGTCTTCTTGTACTTAAGACGGCATTGTGCCATTTGCATTTAATTCCGATGCAATTTCTGTGTTTCGTCGTCAATAAGAAGGATGAAGGGATACAGTAAACCTGAAGTGAAGCATCGGAATCTATAACTAGTGCCATAGGAATGGTTCAAATCATAGACAGTAAGAAGAGCCAGTCTTCTTGTACTTAAGTCAGCATTGTGCCTTTTGTATTTAATTATGATGCAATTTCTGTGTTTCGTCGTCAATAAGAAGGTCCAAAGGATACAGTAACCCTGAAGTGAAGCATCGGAATCTATAACTAGTGTCACAGGAATGGTTCAAATCATAGTCAGTTAGAAGACCCAGTCTTCTGGTACTTAAGAAGGCATTGTGCCATTTGTATTAAATTCCGATGCAATATCTGTGTTTCGTCGTCAATAAGAAGGATGAAGGGATACAGTAAACCTGAAGTGAAGCATCGGAATCTATAACTAGTGTGACAGGAATGCTTCAAAAGACAGACAGTCAGAAGAGTTAGTCTTCTTGTACTTAAGTCGGCATTGTACCTTTTGTATTTAATTCCGATGCAATTTCTTTGTTTCGCCGTCAATAAGAAGGTCCAAGGGTTACAGTAAACCTGAAGTGAAACATCGGAATCTATAACTAGTGTCTCAGGAATGGTTCAAAACATTGACAGTAAGAAGAGCCAGTCTTCTTGTACTTAAGTCGGCATTGTCCTTTTGTATTTAATTCCGATGCAATTTCTGTGTTTCGTCGTCAGTAAGAAAGTCCAAGGGATACAGTAAACCTGAAGTGAAGCATCGGAATCTATAACTAAGGTCACAGGAATGGTTCAAACATAGGCAGTAAGAAGAGTCAGTCTTCTTGTACTTAATTCGGCGTTGTACCTTTTGTATTTAATTCCAACGCAATTTCTGTGTTTCGTCGTCAATAAGAAGGTCGAAGGGATACAGTAAACCTGAAGTGAAGCATCGGAATCTATAACTAGTGCCATAGGAATGGTTCAAATCATAGACAGTAAGAAGAGCCAGTCTTCTTGTACTTAAGTCAGCATTGTGCCTTTTGTATTTAATTATGATGCAATTTCTGTGTTTCGTCGTCAATAAGAAGGTCCAAGGGATACAGTAACCCTGAAGTGAAGGATCGGAATCTATAACTAGTGTCACAGGAATGGTTCAAAACATAGTCAGTTAGAAGACCCAGTCTTCTTGTACTTACGTCGGCATTGTGCCATTTGTACTTAATTCCGATGCAATTTCTGTGTTTCGTCGTCAATAAGAAGGATGAAGGGATACAGTAAACCTGAAGTGAAGCATCGGAATCTATAACTAGTGTGACAGGAATAGTTCAAAACACAGACAGTAAGATGAGTTAGTCTTCTTGTACTTATGTCGGCATTGTACCTTTTGTATTTAATTCCGATGCAATTTCTTTGTTCCGTCGTCAATAAGAAGGTCCAAGGGATACAGTAAACCTGAAGTGAAGCATCGGAATCTATAACTAGTGTCTCAGGAATGGTTCAAAACATAGACCGTAAGAAGAGCCAGTCTTCTTGTACCTAAGTCGGCATTGTCCTTTTGTATTTAATCCCGATGTAATTTCTGTGTTCCGTCGTCAATAAGAAGGTCCAAGGGATACAGTAAACCTGAAGTGAAGCATCGGAATCTATAACTAGTGTCTCAGGAATGGTTCAAAACATAGACCGTAAGAAGAGCCAGTCTTCTTATACCTAAGTCGGCATTGTCCTTTTGTATTTAATCCCGATGTAATTTCTGTGTTTCGTCGTCAATAAGAAGGTCCAAGGGATACAGTAAACCTGAAGTGAAGCATCGTAATCTATAACTAGTGTCTCAGGAAAGGTTCAAAGTATACACAGTAAGAAGAGCCAGTCTCCTTGTACTTAAGTCGGCATTGTGCCTTTTGTATTTAATTCCGATGGAATTTCTGTGTTTCGTCGCCAATAAGAAGGTCCAGGGGATACAGTAAACCTGAAGTGAAGCATCGGAATCTATAACTAGTGTCACAGGAATGTTTCTAAACATAGGCAGTAAGAAGAGCCAGTCTTCTTGTACTTAATTCGGCATTGTGCCTTTTGTATTTAATTCCAATTCAAAATCTGTGTTTAGACGTCAATAAGAAAGTCCAAGGGATACAGTAAACCTGAAGTGAAGCTTCGGAATCTATAACTAGTGTCTCAGGAATGGTTCAAATCATAGACCATAAGAAGAGCCAGTCTTCTTGTACTTAAGTCGGCATTGTGCCTTTTGTATTTAATTCCGATGAAATTTCTGTGTTTCATCGTCAATAAGAAGGTCCAAGGGATACAGTAAACATATAGCGAAGCATCGGAATTTAATACTTGTCTCACAGGAAATGTTCAAAACATAGTCAGTAAGAAGAGACAGTCTTCTTGTACTTAATTCGGCATTGTGCCTTTTCTATTTAATTCCAATTCAATTTCTGCGTTTAGACGTCAATAAGAAAGTCCAAGGGATGCAGTAAACCTGAAGTGAAGCATCGGAATCTATAACTAGTGTCACAGGAATGGTTCAAAACATAGACAGTTAGAAGACCCAGTCTTCTTGTACTTAAGACGGCATTGTGCCATTTGCATTTAATTCCGATGCAATTTCTGTGTTTCGTCGTCAATAAGAAGGATGAAGGGATACAGTAAACCTGAAGTGAAGCATCGGAATCTATAACTAGTGTGACAGGAACGGTTCAAAAGACAGACAGTAAGGAGAGTTAATCTTCTTGTACTTAAGTCGGCATTGTACCTTTTGTATTTAATTCTGATGCAATTTCTTTGTTTCGTCGTCAATAAGAAGGTCCAAGGGTTACAGTAAACCTGAAGTGAAACATCGGAATCTATAACTAGTGTCTCAGGAATGGTTCAAAACATAGACAGTAAGAAGAGCCAGTCTACTTATACTTAAGGCGGCATTGTCCTTTTGTATTTAGTTCCGATGCAATTTCTGTGTTTCTTCGTCAATAAGAAGGTCCAAGGGATACAGTAAACCTGAAGTGAAGCATCGGAATCTATAACTAGTGCCATAGGAATGGTTCAAAACATAAACAGTAAGAAGAGCCAGTCTTCTTGTACTTAAGTCAGCATTGTGCCTTTTGTATTTAATTCCGATGCAATTTCTGTGTTTTGTCGTCTATAAGAATGTCCAAGGGATACAGTAAACCTGAAGTGAATCATCGGAATCTATAACTAGTGTCACAGGAATGGTTCAAAACATAGACAGTAAGAAGAGCCAGTCTTCTTGTACTTAAGTCGGCATTGTCTTTTTGTATTTAATTCCGATGCCATTACTGTGTTTCGTCGTCAATAAGAAGGTCCAAGGGATTCAGTAAACCTGAAGTGAAGCATCGGAATCTATAACTAGTGTCACAGGAATGGATCAAAACATAGACAGTAAGAAGAGCCACTCTTCTTTTATTTAAGTCAGCATTGTGCCTTTTGTATTTAATTCCGATGCAATTTCTGTGTTTCATCGTCAATAAGAAGGTCCAAGGTATACAGTAACCATATAGTGAAGCATCGGAATTTAATACTGGTCTCACAGGAAATGTTCAAAACATAGTCAGTAAGAAGAGTCAGTATTCTTGTACTTAAGTCCGCATTGTGCCTTTTCTGTTTAATTTCGATGCAATTTCTGTGTTTCGTCGCCAATAAGAAGGTCCAAGGGATACAGTAAACCTGAAGTGAAACATCGGAATCTATAACTAGTGTCACAGGAATGGCTCAAAACATAGTAAGTTAGAAGACCCAGTCTTCTTGTACTTACGTCGGTATTGTGCCATTTGTACTTAATTCCGATGCAATTTCCGTGTTTCGTCGTCAATAAGAAGTATGAAGGGATACAGTAAACCTGAAGTGAAGCATCGGAATCTATAACTAGTGTCTCAGGAATGGTTCAAAACATAGACAGTAAGAAGAGCCAATTTTCTTGTACCTAAGTCGGCATTGTCCTTTTGTATTTAATTCCGATGTAATTTCTGTGTTTCGTCGTCAATAAGATGGTCCAAGGAATACAGTAAACCTGAAGTGAAGCATTGGAATCTATAAGTAGTGTCTCAGGAATGGTTCAAAGTATAGACAGTAAGAAGAGCCAGTCTTGTTGTACTTAGGTCGGCATTGTGCCTTTTGTATTAATTTCCGATGCAATTTCTGTGTTTCGTCGTGAATAAGAAGGTCCAAGGGATACTGTAAACCTGACGTGAAGCATCGGAATCTATAACTAGTGTCAATGGAATGGTTCAAAACATAGACAGTAAGAAGAGCCAGTCTTCTTGTACTTAAGTCGGCATTGTGCCTTTTGTATTTAATTCCGATGCAATTTCTGTGTTTCGTCGTCAATAAGAAGGTCCAAGGGATACAGTAAACCTGAAGTGAAGCATCGGAATCTATAACCAGTGCCACAGGAATGGTTCAAAACATAGGCAGTAAGAAGGGTCAGTCTTTTTGTATTTAATTCGGCATTGAACCTTTTGCATTTAATTCCGATGCAATATCTGTGTTTCGTCGTCAATAACAAGGTCCAAGGGATACAGTAAACCTGAAGTGATGCTTCGGTATCTATAACTAGTGTCTCAGGAATGGTTCAAATCATAGACAGTAAGTCGAGCCGGTCTTCTTGTACTTAAGTCGGCATTGTGCTTTTTGTATTTAATTCCGATGCAATTTCTGTGTTTCGTCGTCAATAAGAAGGTCCAAGGGATACAGTAAACCTGAAGTGAAGCTTCGGAATCTATAACTAGTGTCTCAGGAATGGTTCAAATCATAGACCGTAAGAAGAGCCAGTCTTCTTGTACTTAAGTCGGCATTGTGCCTTTTGTATTTAATTCCGAAGCAATTTCTCTATTTCATCGTCGGTAAGAAGGTCAGAGGGATACAGTAAACCTGAAGTGAACCATCGGAATATATAACTAATGTCACAGGAATTGTTCAAAACATAGACAGTAAGAAGAGCCAGTCTTCTTGTACTTATGTCGGCATTGTACCTTTTGTATTTAATTCCGATGCAATCTCTGTGTTTCGTCATCAATAAGAAGGTCCAAGGTATACAGTAAACCTGACGTGAAGCATCGGAATCTATAACTAGTGTCACAGGAATGGTTCAAATCATAGACAGTAAGAAGAGCCAGTCTTCTTGTACTTAAGTCAGCATTGTCCTTTTGTATTTAATTCCGATGCAACTTCTGTGTTTCGTCGTCAATAAGAAGGTCCAAGGGATACGGTAAACCTGAAGTGAAGCATTGGAATCTAAAACTGATATCACAGGAATGGTTCAAAACATAGGCAGTAAGAAGAGACAGTCTTCTTGTACTTAATTCGGCGTTATACCTTTTGTATTTAACTCCGATGCAATTTCTGTGTTTCGTCGTCAATAAGAAGGTCCAAGGGATACAGTAAATCTGGAGTGAAGCTTCGGAATCTATAACTAGTGTCTCAGGAATGGTTCAAATCTTAAACATTATGAAGAGCCAGCCTTCTTGTACTTAAGTCGGCATTGTGCCTTTTATATTTAAATCCGATGAAATTTCTGTGTTTCGTCGTCAATAAGAAGGTCCAAGGGATACAGTAAACCTGATGTGAAGCATCGGAATCAATAACTAGTTTCACCGGAATGGTTCAAAACATAGACAGTAAGACGAGCCAGTCTTCTTGTACTTAAGTCGGCATTGTGCATTTTGGATTTAATTCCAATGCAATTTCTGTGTTTCGTCGTCAATAAGAAGGTCCAAGGGATACAGTAAACCTGAAGTGAAGCTTCGGAATCCATAACTAGTGTCACAGGAATGGTTCAAAACATAGACAGGAAGAAGAGCCAGTCTTCTTGTACTTAAGTCGGCATTGTGCCTTTTGTATTAATTTCCGATGCAATTTCTGTGTTTCGTCGTGAATAAGAAGGTCCAAGGGATACTGTAAACCTGACGTGAAGCATCGGAATCTATAACTAGTGTCAATGGAATGGTTCAAAACATAGACAGTAAGAAGAGCCAGTCTTCTTGTACTTAAGTCGGCATTGTGCATTTTGTATTTAATTCCGATGCAATTTCTGTGTTTCGTCGTCAATAAGACGGTCCAAGGGATACAGTAAACCTGAAGTGAAGCATCGGAATCTATAACCAGTGCCACAGGAATGGTTCAAAACATAGGCAGTAAGAAGGGTCAGTATTTTTGTATTTAATTCGGCATTGAACCTTTTGCATTTAATTCCGATGCAATATCTGTGTTTCGTCGTCAATAACAAGGTCCAAGGGATACAGTAAACCTGAAGTGAAGCTTCGGTATCTATAACTAGTGTCTCAGGAATGGTTCAAATCATAGACAGTAAGTCGAGCCAGTCTTCTTGTACTTAAGTCGGCATTGTGCCTTTTGTATTTAATTCCGATGCAATTTCTGTGTTTCGTCGTCAATAAGAATGTCCAAGGGATACAGTAAACCTGAAGTGAAGCTTCGGAATCTATAACTAGTGTCTCAGGAATGGTTCAAATCATAGACCGTAAGAAGAGCCAGTCTTCTTGTACTTAAGTCGGCATTGTGCCTTTTGTATTTAATTCCGATGAAATTTCTGTGTTTCGTCGTCAATAAGAAGGTCCAAGGGATACAGTAAACCAGAAGTCAAGCATCGGAATCTATAACTAGTGTCACAGGAATGGTTCAAATCATAGACAGTAAGAAGAGCCAGTCTTCTTGTACTTAAGTCGGCATTGTGCCTTTGGTATTTAATTCCGATGCAATTTCTGTGTTTCGTCGTCAATAAGAAGGTCCAAGGGATACAGTAAACCTGAAGTGAAGCATTGGAATCTAAAACTGATATCACAGGAATGGTTCAAAACATAGGCAGTAAGAAGAGCAGTCTTCTTGTACTTATGTCGGCATTGTACCTTTTGTATTTAATTCCGATGCAATTTCTTTGTTTCGTCGTCAATAAGGAGGTCCAAGGGATACAGTAAACCTGAAGTGAAACATCGGAATCTATAACTAGTGTCTCAGGAATGGTTCAAAACATAGACAGTAAGAAGAGCCAGTCTTCTTGTACTTAAGTCGGCATTGTTCTTTTGTATTTAATTCCGATGCAATTTCTGTGTTTCGTCGTCAATTAGAACGTCCAAGGGATACAGTAAACCTGAAGTGAAGCATCGGAATCTATAACTAGTGTCACAGGAATGGTTCAAACGTAGGCAGTAAGATGAGTCAGTCTTCTTGTACTTAATTCGGCGTTGTAACTTTTGTATTTAATTCCGATGCAATTTCTGTGTTTCGTCGTCAATAAGAATGTCCAAGGGATACAGTAAACCTGAAGTGAAGCATTGGAATCTATAACTAGTGTCTCAGGAATGGTTCATAGTATAGACAGTAAGAAGAGCCAGTCTTCTTGTACTTAAGTCGGCATTGTGCCTTTTGTATTTAATTCCGAAGCAATTTCTCTATTTCATCATCGGTAAGAAGGTCTGAGGGACACAGTAAACCTGAAGTGAACCATCGGAATATATAACTAGTGTCACAGGAATTGTTCAAAACATAGACAGTAAGAAGAGCCAGTCTTCTTGTACTTATGTCGGCATTGTACATTTTGTATTTAATTTCGATGCAATCTCTGTGTTTCATCGTCAATAAGAAGGTCCAAGGTATACAGTAAACCTGACGTGATGCATCGGAATCTATAACATGTGTCACAGGAATGGTTCAAATCATAGACAGTAAGAAGAGCCAGTCTTCTTGTACTTAAGTCAGTATGGTCCTTTTGTATTTAATTCCGATGAAATTTCTGTGTTTCATCGTCAATAAGAAGGTCCAAGGGATACAGTAAACATATAGCGAAGCATCGGAATTTAATACTTGTCTCACAGGAAATGTTCAAAACACAGTCAGTAAGAAGAGTCAGTCTTCTTGTACTTAAGTCGGCATTGTGCCTTTTGTATTTAATTCCGATTCAATTTCTGTGTTTCGTTGTCAATAAGAAGGTCCAAGGGACACAGTAAACCTGAAGTGAAGCATTGGAATCTATAACTAGTGTCTCAGGAATGGTTCAAAGTATAGACAGTAAGAAGAGCCAGTCTTCTTGTACTTAAGTCGGCATTGTGCCTTTTGTATTAATTTCCGATGCAATTTCTGTGTTTCGTCGTGAATAAGAAGGTCCAAGGGATACTGTAAACCTGACGTGAAGCATCGGAATCTATAACTAGTGTCAATGGAATGGTTCAAAACATAGACAGTAAGAAGAGCCAGTCTTCTTGTACTTAAGTCGGCATTGTGCCTTTTGTATTTAATTCCGATGCAATTTCTGTGTTTCGTCGTCAATAAGAAGGTCCAAGGGATACAGTAAACCTGAAGTGAAGCATCGGAATCTATAACCAGTGCCACAGGAATGGTTCAAAACATAGGCAGTAAGAAGGGTCAGTCTTTTTGTATTTAATTCGGCATTGAACATTTTGCATTTAATTCCGATGCAATATCTGTGTTTCGTCGTCAATAACAAGGTCCAAGGGATACAGTAAACCTGAAGTGAAGCTTCGGTATCTATAACTAGTGTCTCAGGAATCGTTCAAATTATAGACAGTAAGTCGAGCCAGTCCTCTTGTACTTAAGTCGGCATTGTGCCTTTTGTATTTAATTCCGATGCAATTTCTGTGTTTCGTCGTCAATAAGAAGGTCCAAGGGACACAGTAAACCTGAAGTGAAGCATCGGAATCAATAACTAGTGTCTCAGGAATGGTTCAAATCATAGACCGTAAGAAGAGCCAGTCTTCTTGTACTTCAGTCGGCATTGTGCCTTTTGTATTTAATTCCGATGAAATTTCTGTGTTTCGTCGTCAATAAGAAGGTCCAAGGGATACAGTAAACCAGAAGTCATGCATCGGAATCTATAACTAGTGTCACAGGAATGGTTCAAATCATAGACAGTAAGAAGAGCCAGTCTTCTTGTACTTAAGTCGGCATTGTGCCTTTTGTATTTAATTCCGAAGCAATTTCTCTATTTCATCGTCGGTAAGAAGGTCAGAGGGATACAGTAAACCTGATGTGAACCATCGGAATATATAACTAGTGTCACAGGAATTGTTAAAACATAGACAGTAAGAAGAGACAGTCTTCTTGTACTTATGTCGGCATTGTACCATTTGTATTTAATTCCGATGCAATCTCTGTGTTTCGTCGTCAATAAGAAGGTCCAAGGGATACTGTAAACCTGACGTGAAGCATTGGAATCTATAACTAGTGTCTCAGGAATGGTTCAAAGTATAGACAGTAAGAAGAGCCAGTCTTCTTGTACTTAAGTCGGCATTGTGCCTTTTGTATTTAATTCCGATGCAATTTCTGTGTTTCGTCGTCAATAAGAAGGTCCAAGGGATACTGTAAACCTGACGTGAAGCATCGGAATCTATAACTAGTGTCACAGGAATGGTTCAAAACATAGACAGTAAGAAGAGCCAGTCTTCTTGTACTTAAGTCGGCATTGTGCCTTTTGTATTTAATTCCGATGCAATTTCTGTGTTTCGTCTACAATAAGAAGGTCCAAGGGATACAGTAAACCTGAAGTGAAGCATCGGAATCTATAACCAGTGCCACAGGAATGGTTCAAAACATAGGCAGTAACAAGGGTCAGTCTTTTTGTATTTAATTCGGCATTGAACCTTTTGCATTTAATTCCGATGCAATATCTGTGTTTCGTCGTCAATAAGAAGGTCCAAGGGATACAGTAAACCTGAAGTGAAGCTTCGGAATCTATAACTAGTGTCTCAGGAATGGTTGAAATCATAGACCGTAAGAAGAGCCAGTCTTCTTGTACTTAAGTCGGCATTGTGCCTTTTGTATTTAATTCCGAATCAATTTCTCTATTTCATCGTCGGTAAGAAGGTCAGAGGGATACAGTAAACCTGAAGTGAACCATCGGAATATATAACTAGTGTCACAGGAATTGTTCAAAACATAGACAGTAAGAAGAGCCAGTCTTCTTGCACTTAAGTCAGCATTGTCCTTTTGTATTTAATTCCGATGCAATTTCTGTGTTTCGTCGTCAATAAGAAGGTCCAAGGGATACGGTAAACCTGAAGTGAAGCATTGGAATCTAAAACTAATGTCACAGAAATGGTTCAAAACATAGGCAGTAAGAAGAGTCAGTCTTCTTGTACTTAATTCGGCGTTGTACCTTTTGTATTTAACTCCGATGCAATTTCTGTGTTTCGTCGTCAATAAGAAGGTCCAAGGGATACAGTAAATCTGAAGTGAAGCTTCGGAGTCTATAACTAGTGTCTCAGGAATGGTTCAAATCTTAAACATTATAAAGAGCCAGCCTTCTTGTACTTAAGTCGGCATTGTGCCTTTTATATTTAAATCCGATGAAATTTCGGTGAGTCATCGTCAATAAGAAGGTCCAAGGAATACAGTAAACCTGATGTGAAGCATCGGAATCAATAACTACTGTCACCGGAATGGTTCAAAACATAGACAGGAAGAAGAGCCAGTTTTCTTGTACTTAAGTCGGCATTGTGCATTTTGGATTTAATTCCAATGTAATTTCTGTGTTTCGTCGTCAATAAGAAGGTCCAAGGGATACAGTAAACCTGAAGTGAAGCTTCGGAATCCATAACTAGTGTCACAGGAATGGTTCAAAACATAGACAGTAAGAAGAGCCAGTCTTCTTGTACTTAAGTCGGCATTGTGCCTTTGGTATTTAATTCCGATGCACTTTCTGTGTTTCGTCGTCAATAAGAAGGTCCAAGGGATACAGTAAACCTGAAGTGAAGCATCGGAACCTATAATCAGTGTCACAGGAATGGTTAAAAACATAGGCAGTAAGAAGAGTCAGTCTTCTTGTACTTAATTCGGAATTGTACCTTTTGTATTTATTTCCGATGCAATTTCTGTGTTTCGTCGTCAATAAGAAGGTTCAAGGGATACAGTAAACCTGAAGTGAAGCTTCGCAATCTATAACTAGTGTCTCAGGAATGGTTCAAATCATAGACAGTAAGAAGAGCCAGTTTTCTTGTACTTAAGTCGGCATTGTGCCTTTTGTATTTATTTCCGATGCAATTTCTGTGTGTCGTCGTCAATAAGAAGGTTCAAGGGATACAGTAAACCTGAAGTGAAGCATTGGAATCTATAACTAGTGTCTCAGGAATGGTTCAAAGTATAGACAGTAAGAAGAGCCAGTCTTCTTGTACTTAAGTCGGCATTGTGCCTTTTGTATTTAATTCCGAAGCAATTTCTCTATTTCATCATCGGTAAGAAGGTCAGAGGGACACAGTAAACCTGAAGTGAACCATCGGAATATATAACTAGTGTGACAGGAATGGTTTAAAAGACAGACAGTAAGAAGAGTTAGTCTTCTTGTACTTATGTCGGCATTGTACCTTTTGTATTTAATTCCGATGCAATTTCTTTGTTTCTTCGTCAATAAGGAGGTCCAAGGGATACAGTAAACCTGAAGTGAAACATCGGAATCTATAACTAGTGTCTCAGGAATGGTTCAAAACATAGACAGTAAGAAGAGCTAGTCCTCTTGTACTTAAGTCGGCATTGTTCTTTTGTATTTAATTGCGATGCAATTTCTGTGTTTCGTCGTCAATAAGAACGTCCAAGGGATACAGTAAACCTGAAGTGAAGCATCGGAAACTATAACTAGTGTCACAGGAATGGTTCATACGTAGGCAGTAAGATGAGTCAGTCTTCTTGTACTTAATTCGGCGTTGTAACTTTTGTATTTAATTCCGATGCAATTTCTGTGTTTTGTCGTCAATAAGAATGTCCAAGGGATACAGTAAACCTGAAGTGAAGCATTGGAATCTATAACTAGTGTCTCAGGAATGGTTCAAAGTATAGACAGTAAGAAGAGCCAGCCTTCTTGTACTTAAGTCGGCATTGTGCCTTTTGTATTTAATTCCGAAGCAATTTCTCTATTTCATCATCGGTAAGAAGGTCAGAGGGACACAGTAAACCTGAAGTGAACCATCGGAATATATAACTAGTGTCACAGGAATTGTTCAAAACATAGACAGTAAGAAGAGCCAGTCTTCTTGTACTTATGTCGGCATTGTACCTTTTGTATTTAATTTCGATGCAATCTCTGTGTTTCATCGTCAATAAGAAGGTCCAAGGTATACAGTAAACCTGACGTGATGCATGGGAATCTATAACATGTGTCACAGGAATGGTTCAAATCATAGACAGTAAGAAGAGCCAGTCTTCTTGTACTTAAGTCAGTATGGTCCTTTTGTATTTAATTGCGATGAACTTTCTGTGTTTCATCGTCAATAAGAAGGTCCAAGGGATACAGTAAACATATAGCGAAGCATCGGAATTTAATACTTGTCTCACAGGAAATGTTCAAAACACAGTCAGTAAGAAGAGTCAGTCTTCTTGTACTTAAGTCGGCATTGTGCCTTTTGTATTTAATTCCGATTCAATTTCTGTGTTTCGTTCTTAATAAGAAGGTCCAAGGGATACAGTAAACCTGAAGTGAAGCATTGGAATCTATAACTAGTGTCTCAGGAATGGTTTAAAGTATAGACAGTAAGAAGAGCCAGTCTTCTTGTACTTAAGTCGGCATTGTGCCTTTTGTATTAATTTCTGATGCAATTTCTGTGTTTCGTCGTGAATAAGAAGGTCCAAGGGATACTGTAAACCTGACGTGAAGCATCGGAATCTATAACTAGTGTCAATGGAATGGATCAAAACATAGACAGTAAGAAGAGCCAGTCTTCTTGTACTTAAGTCGGCATTGTGCCTTTTGTATTTAATTCCGATGCAATTTCTGTGTTTCGTCGTCAATAAGAAGGTCCAAGGGATACAGTAAACCTGAAGTGAAGCATCGGAATCTATAACCAGTGCCACAGGAATGGTTCAAAACATAGGCAGGAAGAAGGGTCAGTCTATTTGTATTTAATTCGGCATTGAACCTTTTGCATTTAATTCCGATGCAATATCTGTGTTTCGTCGTCAATAACAAGGTCCAAGGGATACAGTAAACCTGAAGTGAAGCTTCGGTATCTATAACTAGTGTCTCAGGAATGGTTCAAATCATAGACAGTAAGTCGAGGCAGTCTTCTTATACTTAAGTCGGTATTGTGCCTTTTGTATTTAATTCCGATGCAATTTCTGTGTTTCGTCGTCAATAAGAAGGTCCAAGGGATACAGTAAACCAGAAGTCATGCATCGGAATCTATAACTAATGTCACAGGAATGGTTCAAATCATAGACAGTAAGAAGAGCCAGTCTTCTTGTACTTAAGTCATCATTGTGCCTTTTGTATTTAATTCCGAAGCAATTTCTCTATTTCATCGTCGGTAAGAAGGTCAGAGGGATACAGTAAACCTGAAGTGAACCATCGGAATATATAACTAGTGTCACAGGAATTGTTAAAACATAGACAGTAAGAAGAGACAGTCTTCTTGCACTTATGTCGGCATTGTACCTTTTGTATTTAATTCCGATGCAATCTCTGTGTTTCGTCGTCAATAAGTAGGTCCAAGGTATACAGTAAACCTGACGTGAAGCATCGGAATCTATAACTAGTGTCACAGGAATGGTTCAAATCATAGACAGTAAGAAGAGCCAGTCTTCTTGTACTTAAGTCAGCATTGTCCTTTTGTATTTAATTCCGATGCAATTTCTGTGTTTCGTCGTCAATAAGAAGGTCCAAGGGATACGGTAAATCTGAAGTGAAGCATTGGAATCTAAAACTGATATCACAGGAATGGTTCAAAACATAGGCAGTAAGAAGAGTCAGCCTTCTTGTACTTAATTCGGCGTTGTACCTTTTGTATTTAACTCCGATGCAATTTCTGTGTTTCGTCGTCAATAAGAAGGTCCAAGGGATACAGGAAATCTGAAGTGAAGCTTCGGAATCTATAACTAGTGTCTCAGGAATGGTTCAAATCTTAAACATTATGAAGAGCCAGCCTTCTTGTACTTAAGTCGGCATTGTGCCTTTTATATTGAAATCCGATGAAATTCCTGTGAGTCGTCGTCAATAAGAAGGTCCAAGGGATACAGTAAACCTGATGTGAAGCATCGGTATCAATAACTAGTGTCACCGGAATGGTTCAAAACATAGACAGTAAGACGAGCCAGTCTTCTTGTACTTAAGTCGGCATTGTGCATTTTGGATTTAATTCCAATGCAATTTCTGTGTTTCGTCGGCAATAAGAAGGTCCAAGGGATACAGTAAACCTGAAGTGAAGCTTCGGAATCCATAACTAGTGTCACAGGAATGGTTCAAAGCATAGACAGTAAGAAGAGCCAGTCTTCTTGTACTTAAGTCGGCATTGTGCCTTTGGTATTTAATTCCGATGCAATTTCTGTGTTTCGTCGTCAATAAGAAGGTCCAAGGGATACAGTAAACCTGAAGTGAAGCATCGGAACCTATAATCAGTGTCACAGGAATGGTTCAAAACATAGACAGTAAGACGAGCCAGTCTTCTTGTACTTAAGTCGGCATTGTGCATTTTGGATTTAATTCCAATGCAATTTCTGTGTTTCGTCGGCAATAAGAAGGTCCAAGGGATACAGTAAACCTGAAGTGAAGCTTCGGAATCTATAACTAGTGTCTCAGGAATGGTTCAAATCATAGACCGTAAGAAGAGCCAGTCTTCTTGTACTTATGTCGGCATTGTGCCTTTTGTATTTAATTCCGAAGCAATTTCTCTATTTCATCGTCGGTAAGAGGGTCAGAGGGATACAGTAAACCTGAAGTGAACCATCGGAATATATAACTAGTGTCTCAGGAATTGTTCAAAACATAGACAGTAAGAAGAGCCAGTCTTCTTGTACATATGTCGGCATTGTACCTTTTGTATTTAATTCCGATGCAATCTTTGTGTTTCGTCGTCAACAAGAAGGTCAAAGGTATACAGTAAACCTGACGTGAAGCATCGGAATCTATAACTAGTGTCACAGGAATGGTTCAAATCATAGACAGTAAGAAGAGCCAGTCTTCTTGCACTTAAGTCAGCATTGTCCTTTTGTATTTAATTCCGATGCAATTTCTGTGTTTCGTCGTCAATAAGAAGGTCCAAGGGATACGGTAAACCTGAAGTGAAGCATTGGAATCTAAAACTAATGTCACAGAAATGGTTCAAAACATAGGCAGTAAGAAGCGTCAGTCTTCTTGTACTTAATTCGGCGTTGTACCTTTTGTATTTAACTCCGATGCAATTTCTGTGTTTCGTCGTCAATAAGAAGGTCCAAGGGATACAGTAAATCTGAAGTGAAGCTTCGGAATCTATAACTAGTGTCTCAGGAATGGTTCAAATCTTAAACATTATGAAGAGCCAGCCTTCTTGTACTTAAGTCGGCATTGTGCCTTTTATATTTAAATCCGATGAAATTTCTGTGAGTCGTCGTCAATAAGAAGGTCCAAGGAATACAGTAAACCTGATGTGAAGCATCGGAATCAATAACTACTGTCACCGGAATGGTTCAAAACATAGACAGGAAGAAGAGCCAGTTTTCTTGTACTTAAGTCGGCATTGTGCATTTTGGATTTAATTCCAATGCAATTTCTGTGTTTCGTCGTCAATAAGAAGGTCCAAGGGATACAGTAAACCTGAAGTGAAGCTTCGGAATCCATAACTAGTGTCACAGGAATGGTTCAAAACATAGACAGTAAGAAGAGCCAGTCTTCTTGTACTTAAGTCGGCATTGTGCCTTTGGTATTTAATTCCGATGCACTTTCTGTGTTTCGTCGTCAATAAGAAGGTCCAAGGGATACAGTAAACCTGAAGTGAAGCATCGGAACCTATAATCAGTATCACAGGAATGGTTAAAAACATAGGCAGTAAGAAGAGTCAGTCTTCTTGTACTTAATTCGGAATTGTACCTTTTGTATTTATTTCCGACGCAATTTCTGTGTTTCGTCGTCAATAAGAAGGTTCAAGGGATACAGTAAACCTGAAGTGAAGCTTCGCAATCGATAACTAGTGTCTCAGGAATGGTTCAAATCATAGACAGTAAGAAGAGCCAGTTTTCTTGTACTTAAGTCGGCATTGAGCCCATTGTATGTAATTCCGATGACATTTCTGTGTTTCGTCGTCAATAAGGAGGTCCAAGGGATACAGTAAACCAGACGTGAAGCATCGGAATCTATAACTAGGGGCACAGGAATGATTGAAAACATAGACCGTAAGAAGATCCAGTCTTCTTGTACTTAAGTCGGCATTGTACCTTTTGTATTTAATTCGGATGCAATTTCTGTGTTTCGTCGTCAGTAAGAAGGTCAGAGGGATACAGTAAACCTGAAGTGAGCATCGGAATCTATAACTAGTGTCACAGGAATGGTTCAAATATAGACAGTAAGAAGAGTCAGTCTTCTTGTACTTAAGTCGGCATTGTGCCTTTTGTATTTATTTCCGATGCAATTTCTGTGTGTCGTCGTCAATAAGAAGGTTCAAGGGATACAGTAAACCTGAAGTGAAGCTTCGCAATCTATAACTAGTGTCTCAGGAATGGTTCAAATCATAGACAGTAAGAAGAGCCAGTTTTCTTGTACTTAAGTCGGCATTGAGCCCATTGTATTTAATTCTTATGATATTTCTGTGTTTCGTCGTCAATAAGGAGGTCCAAGGGATACAGTAAAATAGACGTGAAGCATCGGAATCTATAACTAGTGTCACAGGAATGATTGGAAACATAGACAGTAAGAAGCGTCAGTTTTCTTGTACTTAAGTCGGCATTGTGCCTTTTGTATTTAATTCCGATGCAATTTCTGTGTTTCGTTGTCAATAAGAATGTCCAAGGGATACAGTAAACCTGAATTCAAGCATCGGAATCTATAACTCGTGTGACAGGATTGGTTCAAAGACAGACAGTTAGAAGACCCAGTCTTCTTGTACTTAAGACGGCATTGTGCCATTTGAATTTAATTCCGATGCAATTTCTGTGTTTCGTCGTCAATACGAATGTCCAAGGGATACAGTAAACCTGAAGTGAAGCATCGGAATCTATAACTAGTGTGACAGGAATGGTTTTAAAGACAGACAGTAAGAAGCGTTAGTCTTCTTGTACTTATGTCGGCATTGTACCTTTTGTATTTAATTCCGATGCAATTTCTTTGTTTCGTCGTCAATAAGGAGGTCCAAGGGATACAGTAGACCTGAAGTGAAACATCGGAATCTATAACTAGTGTCTCAGGAATGGTTCACAACATAGACAGTAAGAAGAGCCAGTCTTCTTGTACTTAAGTCGGCATTGTTCTTTTGTATTTAATTCCGATGCAATTTCTGTGTTTCGTCGTCAATAAAAACGTCCAAGGGATACAGTAAACCTGAAGTGAAGCATCGGAATCTATAACTAGTGTCACAGGAATGGTTCAAACGTAGGCAGTAAGATGAGTCAGTCTTCTTGTACTTAATTCGGCGTTGTAACTTTTGTATTTAATTCCGATGCAATTTCTGTGTTTCGTCGTCAATAAGAATGTCCAAGTGATACAGTAAACCTGAAGTGAAGCATTGGAATCTATAACTAGTGTCTCAGGAATGGTTCAAAGTATAGACAGTAAGAAGAGCCAGTCTTCTTGTACTTAAGTCGGCATTGTGCCTTTTGTATTTAATTCCGATGAAATTTCTGTGTTTCGTCGTCAATAAGAAGGTCCAAGGGTTACAGTAAACCTGAAGTGAAGCTTCGGAATCTATAACTAGTGTCACAGGAATGGTTCAAAACATAGACAGTAAGAAGAGCCAGTCTTCTTGTACTTAAGTCGGCATTGTGCCTTTTGTATTCAATTCCGATGCAATTTCTGTGTTTCGTCGTCAATAAGGAGGTCCAAGGGATACAGTAAATCTGAAGTGAAGCATCGGAATCTATAACCAGTGCCACAGGAATGGTTCAAAACATAGGCAGTAAGAAGGGTCAGTCTTTTTGTATTTAATGCGGCATTGAACCTTTTGTATTTCATTCCGATGCAATATCTGTGTTTCGTCGTCAATAAGAAGGTCCAAGGGATACAGAAAACCTGAAGTGAAGCTTCGGTATCTATAACTAGTGTCTCAGGAATGGTTCAAATCATAGACAGTAAGTCGAGCCAGTCTTCTTGTACTTAAGTCGGCATTGTGCCTTTTGTATTTAATTCCGATGAAATTTCTGTGTTTCGTCGTCAATAAGAAGGTCCAAGGGTTACAGTAAACCTGAAGTGAAGCTTCGGAATCTATAACCAGTGTCTCAGGAATGGTTCAAATCGTAGACCGTAAGAAGAGCCAGTCTTCATGTACTTATGTCGGCATTGTGCCTTTTGTATTTAATTCCGATGAAATTCGTGTGTTTCGTCGTCAATAAGAAGGTCCAAGGGATACAGTAAACCAGAAGTGTAGCATCGGAATCTATAACTAGTGTCACAGGAATGCTTCAAATCATAGACAGTAAGAAGAGCCAGTCTTCTGGTACTTAAGTCGGCATTGTGCCTTTTGTATTTATTTCCGAAGCAATTTCTCTATTTCATCATCGGTAAGAAGGTCAGAGGGATACAGTAAACCTGAAGTGAACCATCGGAATATATAACTAGTGTCACAGGAATTGTTCAAAACATAGACAGTAAGAAGAGCCAGTCTTCTTGTACTTATGTCGGCATTGTACCTTTTGTATTTAATTCCGATGCAATCTTTGTGTTTCGTCGTCAATAAGTAGGTCCAAGGTATACAGCAAAACCTGACGTGATGCATCGGAATCTATAACTTGTGTCACAGGAATGGTTCAAATCATAGACAGTAAGAAGAGCCAGTCTTCTTGTACTTAAGTCAGTATGGTCCTTTTGTATTTAATTCCGATGCAATTTCTGTGTTTCGTCGTCAATAAGAAGGTCCAAAGGATACAGTAAACCTGAAGTGAAGCATTGGAATCTAAAACTAGTGTCATAGGAATGGTTCAAAACATAGGCAGTAAGAAGAGTCAGTCTTCTTGTACTTAATTCGGCGTTGCACCTTTTGCATTTAACTCCGATGCAATTACTGTGTTTCGTCGTCAATAAGAAGGTCCAAGGGATACAGTAAATCTGAAGTGAAGCTTCGGAATCTATAACTAGTGTTTCAGGAATGGTTCAAATCTTAAACAGTATGAAGAGCCAGCCTTCTTGTACTTAAGGCGGCATTGTGCCTTTTGTATTTATTTCCGATGCAATTTCTGTGTTTCGTTGCAATACGAAGGTCCAAGGGATACAGTAAACCTGAAGTGATGCATCGGAACCTATAACTAGTATGCAGGAATAGTTCAAAACATAGATAGTAAGAAGAGCTAGTCGTCTTGTACTTAAGTCGGAATTGTGCCTTTAGTAGTTAATTCCGATGCAATTTCTGTGTTTCGCCGTCAATAACAGAGTCCAAGGGATACAGTAAACCTGACGTGAAGCATCGGAATCTATAACTAGTGTCACAGGAATGGTTCAAATCATAGACAGTAAGAAGAGCCAGTCTTCTTGTACTTAAGTCGGCATTGTGCCTTTTGGATTTAATTCCAATGCAATTTCTGTGTTTCGTCGTCAATAAGAAGGTCCAAGGGAGACAGTAAACCGGAAGTGAAGCTTCGGAATCCATAACTAGTGTCAAAGGAATGGTTCAAAACATAGACGGTAAGAAGTGCGAGTTTTCTTGTACTTTAGTCGGCATTGTGCCTTTGGTATTTAATTCCGATGCAATTTCTGTGTTTCGTCGTCAATAAGAAGGTCCAAGGGATACAGTAAACCTGAAGTGAAGCATCGGAACCTATAATCAGTGTCACAGAAATGGTTCAAAACATAGGCAGTAAGAAGAGTCAGTCTTCTTGTACTTAATTCGGCATTGTACTTTTTGTAGTTAATTCCGATGCAATTTCTCTGTTTCATCGTCAGTAAGAAGGTCAGAGGGATACAGTAAACCTGAAGTGAGCTTCGGAATCTATAACTATTGTCACAGGAATGGTTCAAAACGTAGACAGTAAGAAGAGTCAGTCTTCTTGTACTTAAGTCGGCATTGTGCCTTTTGTATTTAATTCCGATGCAATTTCTGTGTTTCGTTGTCAATAAGAATGTCCAAGGGATACAGTAAACCTGAAGTGAAGCATCGGAATCTATAACTAGTGTGACAGGAATGGTTCAAAAGACCGACAGTAAGAAGAGTTAGTCTTCTCGTACTTAAGTCGGCATTGTACCTTTTGTATTTAATTCCGATGCAATTTCTGTGTTTCGTCGTCAATAAGAATGTCCAAGGGATACAGTAAACCTGAAGTGAAGCATCGGAATCTATAACTAGTGTCACAGGAATGGTTCAAATCATAGACAATAAGAAGAGCCAGTCTTCTTGTACTTAAGTCGGCATTGTGCCTTTTGGATTTAATTCCAATGCCATTTCTGTGTTTAGTCGTCAATAACAATGTCCAAGGGATACAGTAAACCTGAAGTGAAGCTTCGGAATCCATAACTAGTGTCACAGGAATGGTTCAAAACATAGACAGTAAGAAGAGCCAGTCTTCTTGTACTTAAGTCGGCATTGTGCCATTGATATTTAATTCCGATGCAATTTCTGTGTTTCGTCGTGAATAAGAAGGTCCAAGGGATACAGTAAACCTGAAGCATCGGAACCTATAATCAGTGTCACAGGAATGGTTCAAAACATAGGCAGTAAGAAGAGTCAGTCTTCTTGTACTTAATTCGGCATTGTATCTTTTGTATTTAATTCCGATGCAATTTCTGTGTTTCGTCGTCAATTAGAAGGTTCAAGGGATACAGTAAACCTGAAGTGAAGCTTCGGAATCTATAACAAGTGTCTCAGGAATGGTTCAAATCATAGACAGTAAGAAGAGCCAGTTTTCTTGCACTTAAGTCGGCATTGTGCCCATTGTATTTAATTCCGATGAAATTTCTGTGTTTCATCGTCAATAAGAAGGTCCAAGGGATACAGTAAACCAGAAGTGAAGCATCGGAATCTATAACTAGTGTCACAGGAATGGTTCAAAACATAGACCGTAAGAAGAGCCAGTCTTCTTGTACTTAAGTCGGCATTGTACCTTTTGTATTTAATTCCGATGCAATTTCTCTGTTTCATCGTCAGTAAGAAGGTCAGAGGGATACAGTAAACCTGAAGTGAAGCATCGGAATCTATAACTAGTGTCACAGGAATGGTTCAAAACATAGACAGTAAGAAGAGCCAGTCTTCTTGTACTTAAGACGGAATTGTCTTTTTGTATTTAATTCCGATGCAATTTCTGTGTTTCGTCGTCAATAAGAAGGTCCAAGGGATGCAGTAAACCTGAAGTGAAGCATCGGAATCTATAACTAGTGTCTCAGGAATGGTTCAAAATATAGGCAGTAAGAAGAGTCAGACTTCTTGTACATAATTCGGCGTTGTACCTTTTGTATTTAATTCCGATGCAATTTCTGTGTTTCGTCGTCAATAAGAAGGTCCAAGGGATACAGTAAACCTGAAGTGAAACTTCGGAATCAATAACAAGTGTCTCAGGAATGGTTCAAATCATAGACAGTAAGAAGAGCCAGTTTTCTTGTACTTATGTCGGCATTGTGCCTATTGTATTTAATTCCGATGAAATTTCTGTGTTTCGTCATCAATAAGAAGGTCCAAAGGGTACAGTACACCAGAAGTGAAGCATTGGAATCTATAACTAGTGTCACAGGAATGGTTCAAAACATATACCGTAAGAAGAGCCAGTCTTCTTGTACTTAAGTCGGCATTGTACCTTTGGTATTTAATTCCGCTGCAATTTCTGTGTTTCGTCGTCAATAAGAATGTCCAAGGGATATAGTAAACCTGAAGTGAAGCATCGGAATCTATAACTAGTGTCACAGGAATGGTCCAAAACATAGACAGTAAGAAGAGTCAGTCTTCTTGTACTTAAGTCGGCATTGTGCCTTTCGGATTTAATTCCAATGCAATATCTGTGTTTCGTCGTCAATAAGAAGGTCCAAGGGATACAGTAAACCTGAAGTGAAGCTTCGGAATCCATAACTAGTGTCACAGGATTGGTTCAAAACATAGACAGTAAGATGAGCCAGTCTTCTTGTACTTAAGTCGGCATTGTGCCTTTGGTATTTAATTCCGATGCAATTTCTGTGTTTCGTCGTCAATAAGAAGGTCCAAGGGATACAGTAAACCTGAAGTGAAGCATCGGAACCTATAATCAGTGTCACAGAAATGGTTCAAAACATAGGAAGTAAGAAGAGTCAGTCTTCTTGTACTTAATTCGGCATTGTACCTTTTGTATTTAATTCCAATGCAATTTCTGTGTTTCGTCGTCAATAAGAAGGTTCAAGGGATACAGTAAACCTGAAGTGAAACTTCGGAATCAATAACAAGTGTCTCAGGAATGGTTCAAATCATAGACAGTAAGAAGAGCCAGTTTTCTTGTACTTATGTCGGCATTGTGCCTATTGTATTTAATTCCGATGAAATTTCTGTGTTTCGTCATCAATAAGAAGGTCCAAAGGGTACAGTACACCAGAAGTGAAGCATTGGAATCTATAACTAGTGTCACAGGAATGGTTCAAAACATATACCGTAAGAAGAGCCAGTCTTCTTGTACTTAAGTCGGCATTGTACCTTTTGTATTTAATTCCGATGCAATTTCTCTGTTTCATCGTCAGTAAGATGATCAGAGGATTACAGTAAACCTGAAGTGAGCATCGGAATCTATAACTAGTGTCACAGGAATGGTTCAAAACATAGACAGTAAGAAGAGTCAGTCTTCTTGTACATAAGTAGGCATTGTGCCTTTTGTATTTTATTCCGATGCAATTTCTGTGTCTCGTTGTCAATAAGAATGTCCAAGGGATACAGTAAACCTGAAGTGAAGCATTGGAATCTGTAACTAGTGTGACAGGAATGGTTCAAAAGACAGACAGTTAGAAGACCCAGTCTTCTTGTACTTATGACGGCATTGTGCCATTTGAATTTAATTCCGATGCAATTTCTGTGTTTCGTCGTCAATACGAATGTCCAAGGGATACAGTAAACCTGAAGTGAAGCATCGGAATCTATAACTAGTGTCACAGGAATGGTTCAAAAGACAGACAGTAAGAAGAGTTAGTGTTCTTGTACTTAAGTCGGCATTGTACCTTTTGTATTTAATTCCGATGCAATTTGTTTGTTTCGTCGTCAATAAGAAGGTCCAAGGGATACAGTAAACTTAAAGTGAAGCATCGGAATCTATAAGTAGTGTCACAGGAATGGTTCAAAGTATAGACAGTAAGAAGAGCCAGTCTTCTTGTACTTAAGTCGGCACTGTGCCTTTCGTATTTAATTCCGATGCAATTTCTGTGTTTCGTTGCAATACGATGGTCCAAGGGATACAGTAAACCTGAAGTGATGCATCGGTACCTATTACTAGTGTCACAGGAATAGTTCAAATCATAGACAGTAAAAGGAGCCAGTCGTCTTGTACTTAAGTCGGCATTGTGCCTTTAGTAGTTAATTCCGATGCAATATCTGTGTTTCGCCGTCAATAACAAGGTTCAAGGGATACAGTAAACCTGACGTGAAGCATCGGAATCTATAACTAGTGTCACAGGAATGGTTCAAATCATAGACAATAAGAAGAGCCAGTCTTCTTGTACTTAAGTCGGCATTGTGCCTTTTGGATTTAATTCCAATGCAATTTCTGTGTTTCGTCGTCAATAAGAAGGTCCAAGGGATACAGTAAACCTGAAGTGAAGCTTCGGAATCCATAACTAGTGTCACAGGAATGGTTCAAAACATAGACAGTAAGAAGAGCCAGTCTTCTTGAACTTAAGTCGGCATTTTGCCTTTGGTATTTAATTCCGATGCAATTTCTGTGTTTCGTCGTGAATAAGAAGGTCCAAGGGATACAGTAAACCTGAAGCATCGGAACCTATAATCAGTGTCACAGGAATGGTTCAAAACATAGGCAGTAAGAAGAGTCAGTCTTCTTATACTTAAGTCGGCATTTTGCCTTTTGTATTTAATTCCGATGCAATTTCTGTGTTTCGTCGTCAATAAGAATGTCCAAGGGATACAGTAAACTTGACGTGAAGCATCGGAATCTATAACTAGTGTCTCAGGAATGGTTCAAAACATAGACAGTAAGAAGAGCCAGTCCTCTTGTACTTAAGTCGGCATTGTCCTTTTGTATTTAATTCCGATGCAATTTCTGTGCTTCGTCGTCAATAGGAATGTCCAAGGGATACAGTAAACCTGAAGTGAAGCATCGGAATCTATAACTAGTGTCACAGGAATGGTTCAAACATAGGCAGTAAGAAGAGTCGGTCTTCTTGTACTTAATTCGGCGTTGTACCTTTTGTATTTTATTCCGATGCAATTTCCGTGTTTCGTCGTCAATAAGAAGGTCCGAGGGATACAGTAAATCTGAAGTGAAGCATCGGAATCTATAACTAGTGTCACAGGAATGGTTCAAAACATAGACAGTATGAAGAGCCAGTCTTCTTGTACTTAAGTCGGCATTGTCTTTTCGTATTCAATTCCGATGCAATTTCTGTGTTTCGTCGTCAATAAGAAGGTCCAAGGGATACAGTAAACCTGAAGTGAAGCATCGGAATCTATAACTAGTGTCACAGGAATGGTTCAAAACATAGGCAGTGAGAAGAGTCAGTCTTCATGTACATAATTCGGCGTTGTACTTTTGTATTTAATTCCGATGCAATTTCTGTGTTTCGTCGTCAATACGAAGGTGCAAGGGATACAGTAATCCTCAAGTGAGGCAACGAAATCTATAACTAGTGTCACAGGAATGGTTCAAAACATAGGCAGTAAGAAGAGCCAGTCTTCTTGTACTTAAGTCAGCATTGTCTTTTTGTATTTAATTCCGATGCAATTTCTGTGCTTCGTCGTCAATAAGAAGGTCCAAGGGATACAGTAAACATATAGTGAAGCATCGAAATTTAATACTGGTCTCATAGGAAATGTTCAAATCATAGTCAGTAAGAAGAGTCAGTCTTCTTGTACTTAACTTGGCATTGTGCCTTTTGGATTAAATTCCGATTCAATTTCTGTGTTTGGTCGTCAATAAGAAGGTCCAAGGGATACAGTAAACCGGATGTGAAGCATCGGAATCTACAACTAGAGTCAATCGAATGGTTCAAAACATAGACAGTAAGAAGAGCCAGTCTTCTTGTACTGAAGTCGCATTGTGCCTTTTGTATTTATTTCCGATGCAATTTCTGTGATTCGTCGTCAATAAGAAGGTCCAAGGGATACAGTAAACCTGAAGTAAGGCATCGGAATATATAACTAGTGTCACAGGAATGGTTCAAATCTTAGACAGTAAGAAGAGCCAGTCTTCTTGTACTTTAGTCGGCATTGTGCCTTTTGTATTTAATTCCGATTCAATTTCTGTGTTTCGTCGTCAATCACAAGGTCCAAGGGATACAGTAAACTTGAAGTGAATCATCGGAATCTATAACTAGTGTCACAGGAATGGTTCAAAATATAGACAGTAAGAAGAGCCAGTCTTCTTGTACTTGAGTCGGCATTTTGCCTTTTGTATTTAATTCCGATGCAATTTCTGTGTCTCGTCGCAAAACGAAGGTCCAACGGATACAGTAAACCTGAAGTGATGCATCGGAACCTGTAACTAGTGTCACAGGAATGGTTCAAATCATAGACAGTAAGAAGAGCCAGTCTTCTTGTACATAAGTCGGCATTGTGACTTTAGGATTTATTTCCAATCCAATTTCTGTGTTTCGTCGTCAATAAGAAGGTCCAAGGGATACAGTAAACCTGAAGTGAAGCCTCGGAATCTATAACTAGTGTCACAGGAATGGTTCAAGACATAGACAGTAAGAAGAGCCAGTCTTCTTGTACTTAAGTCGGCATTGTGCCTTGGTATTTAATTCCGAAGCAATTTCTGTGTTTCGTCGTCAATAAGAAGGTCCAAGGGATACAGTAAACCTGAATTGAAGCATCGGAACCTATAATCAGTGTCACAGGAATGGTTCAAAACAAAGGCATTAAGAAGAGTCAGTCTTCTTGCACTTAATTCGGCATTGTGCCATTTGTATTTAATTCCGATGCAATTTCTGTGTTTCGTTGTCAATAAGAAGGTCCAAGGGATACAGTAAACCTGAAGTGAACCATCGGAATCTATATCTAGTGTGACAGGAATGGTTCAAAAGAAAGACAGTAAGAAGAGTTAGTCTTCTTGTACTTTAGTCGGCATTGTACCTTTTGTATTTAATTCCGATGCCATTTCTTTGTTTCGTCGTCAATAAGAAGGTCCAAGGGATACAGTAAACCCGAAGTGAAACATCGGAATCTATAACTAGTGTCTCAGGAATGGTTCCAAATATAGACATAAGAAGAACCAGTCCTCTAGTACTTAAGTCAGCATTGTCCTTTTGTATTTAATTCCGATGCTATTTCTGTGTTTCGTCGTCAATAAGAATTTCCAAGGGAAACAGCAAACTTGAAGTGAAGCATCGGAATCTATAACTAGTGTCACAGGAATTGTTCAAAATATAGACAGTAAGAAGAGCCAGTCTTCTTGTACATCAGTCGGCATTGTGCCTTTTGTATTTAATTCCGATGCAATTTCTGTGTCTCGTCGCAAAACGAAGGTCCAACGGATACAGTAAACCTGAAGTGATGCATCGGAACCTATAACTAGTGTCACAGGAATAGTTCAAATCATAGACAGTAAGAAGAGCCAGTCTTCTTGTACATAAGTCGGCATTGTGCCTTTTGGATTTAATTCCAATGCAATTTCTGTGTTTCGTCGTCAATAAGAATGTCCAAGGGATACAGTAAACCTGAAGTTAAGCCTCGGAATCTGTAACTAGTGTCACAGGAATGGTTCAAGACATAGACAGTACGAAGAGCCAGTCTTCTTGTACTTAAGTCGGCACTGTGCCTTTGGTATTTAATTCCGATGCAATTTCTGAGTTTCGTCGTCAGTAAGAAGGTCCAAGGGATACAATAAACCTGAAGTGAAGCATCGGAACCTATAATCAGTGTCACAGGAATGGTTCAAAACAAAGGCATTAAGAAGAGTCACTCTTCTTGTACTTAATTCGGAATTGTACATTTTGTATTTAATTCCGATGCAATATCTGTGTTTCGTCGTCAATAAGAAGGTTCAAGGGATACAGTAAACCTTAAGTGAAGCTTCGGAATCTATAAGTAAGGTCTCAGGAATGGTTCAATCCATAGACAGTAAGAAGAGCCAGTTTTCTTGTACTTAAGTCGGCATTGCGCCTTTTGTATTTAATTCCGATGCAATTTCTGTGTTTCTTTGTCAATAAGAAGATCCAAGGGATACAGTAAACCTGAAGTGAAGCATCGGAATCTATAACTAGAGTCACAGGAATGGTTCTAAACATAGACAGCAAGAAGAGCCAGTCTTCTTGTACTTAAGTCGGCATTGTGCCTTTTGTATTTAATTCCGATTCAATTTCTGTGTTTAGACGTCAATAAGAAGGTCCAAGGGATACAGTAAACCTGAAGTGAACCATCGGAATCTATAACTAGTGTGACAGGAATGGTTCAAAAGAAAGACAGTAAGAAGAGTTAGTCTTCTTGGACTTAAGTCGGCATTGTACATATTGTATTTAACTCCGATGCAATTTCTTTGTTTCGTCGTCAATAAGGAGGTCCAAATGATACAGTAAACCTGAAGTGAATCATCGGAATCTATAACTAGTGTCTCAGGAATGGTTCCAAACATAGACATAAGAAGAACCAGTCTTCTTGTACTTAAGTCAGCATTGTCCTTTTGTATTTAATTCCGATGCAATTTCTGTGTTTCGTCGTCAATAAGAATGTCCAAGTGAAACAGCAAACCAGAAGTGAAGCATCGGAATCTATTACTAGTGTCACAGGAATGGTTCAAACATAGGCAGTAAGACGAGTCAGTCTCCTTGTACTTAATTCGGCGTTGTACCTTTTGTATTTAATTCCGATGCATTTTCTGTGTTTCGTCGTCAATAAGAAGGTCCAAGGGATACAGTAAACCTGAAGTGAAGCATCGGAATCTATAACTAGTGTCACAGGAATGGTTCAAAACATAGACAGTAAGAAGAGCCAGTCTTCTAGTACTTAAGTCGGCATTGTCTTTTTGTATTTAATTCCGATGCATTTTCTGTGTTTCGTCGTCAATAAGAAGGTCCAAGGGATACAGTAAACCTGAAGTGAAGCATCGAAATCTATAACTAATGGCATAGTAATGGTTCATAACATAGACAGTAAGAAGAGCCAGTCTTCTTGTATTTAAGTCAGCATTGTGCATTTTGTATTTAATTATGATGCAATTTCTGTGTTTTGACGTCAATTCGAGGGTCCAAGGGATACAGTAAACCTGAAGTCAAGCATTGAAATCTATAACTAGTGTCAGAGGAAGGGTTCAAAATATAGACAGTAAGAAGTGGCACTCTTCTTGTACTTAAGTCGGCATTGTCTTTTTGTATTTAATTCCGATGCAATTTCTGTGTTTCTTCGTCAATAAGAAGGTCCAAGGGATAAGTAAACCTGAAGTGAAGCATCGGAATCTATAACTAGTGTCACAGGAATGGTTCAAAACATAGGCAGTAAGATGAGTCAGTCTTCTTAAACATATTTCGGCGTTGTACTTTTTGTATTTAATTCCGATGCAATTTCTGTGTTTCGTCGTCAATAAGAAGGTCCAAGGGATACAGTAAACCTGAAGTGAGGCATCGGAATCTATAACTAGTGTCACAGGAATGGTTCAAAACATAGGCAGTAAGAAGAGTGAGTCCGCTTGTACTTAAGTCGGCATTGTACCTTTTGGGTTTAATTCCGATGCAATTTCTGTGTTTCGTCGTCAATAAGAAGGTCCAAGGGATTCAGCAAACCTGAAGTGAAGCTTCAGAATCTATAACTAGTGTCACAGGAATGGATCAAAACATAGACAGTAAGAAGAGCCAGTCTTCTTGTACTTATGTCGGCATTGTGCCTTTTGTATTTAATTCCGATGCAATTTCTGTGTTTCGTCGTCAATAAGAAGGTCCAAGGGATACAGTAAACCTGATGTGAAGCATCGGAATCTATAACTAGTGTCAAAGGAATGGTTCAAAACATAGACAGTAAGAAGAGCCAGTCTTCTTGTACTGAAGTCGCATTGTGCCTTTTGTATTTATTTCCGATGCAATTTCTGTCATTCGTCGTCAATAAGAAGGTCCAAGGGATACAGTAAACCTGAAGTAAAGCATCGGAATATATAACTAGTGTCACAGGAATGGTTCAAATCATAGACAGTAAGAAGAGCCAGTCTTCTTGTACATAAGTCGGCATTGTGCCTTTTGGATTTAATTCCAATGCAATTTCTGTGTTTCGTCGTCAATAAGAAGGTCCTAGGGATACAGTAAACCTGAAGTGAAGCTTCGGAATCTATAACTAGTGTCACAGGAATTGTTCAAGACATAGACAGTAAGAAGAGCCAGTCTTCTTGTACTGAAGTCGGCTTTGTGCCTTTTGTATTTAATTCCGATTCAATTTCTGTGTTTAGACGTCAATAAGAAGGCCCAAGGGATACAGTAAACCTGAAGTGAACCATCGGAATCTTTAACTAGTGTGACAGGAATGGTTCAAAAGAAAGACAGTAAGAAGAGTTAGTCTTCTTGTACTTAAGTCGGCATTGTAACTTTTGTATTTAATTCCGATGCAATTTCTTTGTTTCGTCGTCAATAAGAATGTCCAAGGGAAACAGCAAACCTGAAGTGAAGCATCGGAATCTATAACTAGTGTCACAGGAATGGTTCAAACATAGGCAGTAAGAAGAATCAGTCTCCTTGTACTTAATTCGGCGTTGTGCCTTTTGTATTTAATTCCGATGCATTTTCTGTGTTTCGTCGTCAATAAGAAGGTCCAAGGGATACAGTAAACCTGAAGTGAAGCATCGGAATCTATAACTAGTGTCACAGGAATGGTTCAAAACATAGACAGTAAGAAGAGCCAGTCTTCTTGTACTTAAGTCGGCATTGTCTTTTTGTATTTAATTCCGATGCAATTTCTGTGTTTCGCGGTCAATAAGAAGGTCCAAGGGATACAGTACACCTGAAGTGAAGCATCGGAATCTATAACTAGTGTCACAGGAATGGTTCAAATCATAGGCAGTAAGAAGAGTCAGTCTTCTTCTACATAATTCGGCGTTGTACCTTTTGTATTTAATTCCGATGCAATTTCTGTGTTTCGTCATCAACAAGAAGGTCCAAGGATAACAGTAAACCTGAAGTGAGGCATCGGAATCTATAACTAGTGTCACAGGAATGGTTCAAAACATAGGCAGTAAGAAGAGTCAGTCCTCTTGTACTTAATTCGGCGTTGTACGTTTTGTATTTAATTCCGATGCAATTTCTGTGTTTCGTCGTGAATAAGAAGGTCCAAGGGATACAGTAAACCTGAAGTGAAGCATCGAAATCTATAACTAGTGCCATAGGAATGGTTCATAACATAGACAGTAAGAAGAGCCAGTCTTCTTGTACTTAAGTCAACATTGTGCCTTTTGTATTTAATTATGATGCAATTTCTGTGTTTTGACGTCAATAGGAAGGTCCAAGGGATACAGTAAACCTGAAGTGAAGCATCGGAATCTATAACTAGTGTCACAGGAATGGTTCAAAACATAGACAGTAAGAAGAGCCAGTCCTTTTGTACTTAAGTCGGCATTGTCTTTTTGTATTTAACTCCGATGCAATTTCTGTGTTTCGTCGTCAATAAGAAGGTCCAAGGGATACAGTACACCTGAAGTGAAGCATCGGAATCTATAACTAGTGTCACAGGAATGGTTCAAATCATAGGCAGTAAGAAGAGTCAGTCTTCTTCTACATAATTCGGCGTTGTACGTTTTGTATTTAATTCCGATGCAATTTCTGTGTTTCGTCGTCAACAAGAAGGTCCAAGGATAACAGTAAACCTGAAGTGAGGCATCGGAATCTATAACTAGTGTCACAGGAATGGTTCAAAACATAGGCAGTAAGAAGAGTCAGTCCTCTTGTACTTAATTCGGCGTTGTACGTTTTGTATTTAATTCCGATGCAATTTCTGTGTTTCGTCGTGAATAAGAAGGTCCAAGGGATACAGTAAACCTGAAGTGAAGCATCGAAATCTATAACTAGTGCCATAGGAATGGTTCATAACATAGACAGAAAGAAGAGCCAGTCTTCTTGTACTTAAGTCAGCATTGTGCCTTTTGTATTTAATTATGATGCAATTTCTGTGTTTTGACGTCAATAGGAAGGTCCAAGGGATACAGTAAACCTGAAGTGAAGCATCGGAATCTATACCTAGTGTCACAGGAATGGTTCAAAACATAGGCAGTAAGAAGAGTCAGTCTTCTTGTACATAATTCGGCGTTGTACCTTTTGTATTTAATTCCGATGCAATTTCTGTGTTTCGTCGTCAATAAGAAGGTCCAAGGGATACGGTAAACATATAGTGAAGCATCGGAAATTAATACTGGTCTCACAGGAAATGTTCAAATCATAGTCAGTAAGAATAGTCAATCTTCTTGTACTTAAGTTGGCATTGTGCCTTTTGGATTAAATTCCGATGCAATTTCTGTATTTCGTCGTCAATAGGAAGGTACAAGGGATACAGTAAACCTGAAGTGAAGCATCGGAACCTATATCTAGTGTGACAGGAATGGTTCAAAACATAGGCAGTAAGAAGAGTGAGTCCTCTTGTACTTAAGTCGGCATTGTACCTTTTGTATTTAATTCCGATGCAATTTCTGTGTTTCGTCGTCAATAAGAAGGTCCAAGGGATACAGCAAACCTGAAGTGAAGCTTCAGAATCTATAACTAGTGTCACAGGTATGGTTCAAACCATAGACAGTAAGAAGTACCAGTCTTCTTGTACTTATGTCGGTATTGTGCCTTTTGTATTTAATTCCGATGCAATTTCTGTGTTTCGTCGTCAATAAGAAGGTCCATGGGATACAGTAAACCTGATGTGAAGCATCGGAATCTATAACTAGTCTCAAAGGAATGGTTCAAAACAAAGACAGTAACTAGAGCCAGTCTTCTTGTACTTAAGACGCATTGTGCCTTTTGTATTTATTTCCGATGCAATTTCTGTGATTCGTCGTCAATAAGAAGGTCCAAGGGATACAGTAAACCTGAAGTAAAGCATCGGAATCTATAACTAGTATCACAGGAATGGCTCAAATCATAGACAGTAAGAAGAGCCAGTCTTCTTGTACTTATGTCGGCATTGTGGTTTTGGTATTTAATTCCGATGGAATTTCTGTGTTTCATCGTCAATAAGAAGGTCAGAGGGATTCAGTAAACCTGAGGTGAAGCATCGGAATCTATAACTAGTGTCACAGGAATGGTTCAAGAGATAGACAGTTAGAAGAGTCAGTCTTCTTGTACTTACGTCGGCATTGTGCTTTTTGTATTTAATTCCGATTCAATTTCTGTGTTTCGTCATCAATCTCATGGTCCAATGGATACAGTAAACTTGAAGTGAAGCATCGGACTCTATAACTAGTGTCACAGGAATTGTTCAAAATATAGACAGTAAGAAGAGCGAGTCTTCTTGTACTTCAGTCGGCATTGTGCCTTTTGTATTTAATTTCGATGCAATTTCTGTGTTTCGTCGCAAAACGAAGGTCCAACGGATACAGTAAACCTGAAGTGAGCATCGGAACCTATAACTAGTGTCACAGGAATAGTTCAAAACATTGACAGTAAGAAGAGCCAGTCGTCTTGTACTTATGTCGGCATTGTGCCTTCAGTTGTTAATTCCGATTCAATTTCTGTGTTTCGGCGTCAATAACAAGGTCCAAGGGATACAGTAAACCTGACGTGAAGCATCGGAATCTATAACTAGTATCACAGGAATGGTTCAAATCATAGACAGTTAGAAGAGCCAGTCTTCTTGTACTTAAGTCGGCATTGTGCCTTTTGGATTTAATTCCAATGCAATTTCTGTGTTTCGTCGTCAATAAGAAGGTCCAAGGGATACAGTAAACCTGAAGTGAAGCTTCGGAATCTATAACTAGTGTCACAGGAATGGTTCTAGACATAGACAGTAAGAAGAGCCAGTCTTCTTGTACTTAAGTCGGCATTGTGCCTTTGGTATTTAATTCCGATGCAATTTCTGTGTTTCGTCGTCAATAAGAAGGTCCAAGGGATACAGTAAACCTGAAGTGAAACATCGGAACGTATAATCTGTGTCACAGGAATGGTTCAAAACATAGGCATTAAGATGAGTCAGTCTTCTTGTACTAAATTCGGCATTGTACCTTTTGTAGTTAATTCCGATGCAATTTATGTGTTTCGTCGTCAATAAGAAGGTTCAAAGGATACAGTAAACCTTAAGTGAAGCTTCGGAATCTATAACTAAGGTCTCAGGAATGGTTCAAATCATAGACAGTAAGGAGAGCCAGTATTCTTGTACTTAAGTCGGCATTGTGCCTTTTGTATTTAATTCCGATGCAATTTCTGTGTTTCGTTGTCAATAAGAAGATCCAAGGGATACAGTAAACCTGAAGTGAAGCATCGGAATCTATAACTAGTGTCACAGGAATAGTTCTAAACATAGACAGTAAGAAGAGCCAGTCTTCTTGTACTTAAGTCGGCATTGGGCCTTTTGTATTTAATTCCGATTCAATTTCTGTGTTTAGACGTCAATAAGAAGGTCCAAGGGATACAGTAAACCTGAAGTGAAGCATCGGAATCTATAACTAATGTGACAGGAATGGTTCAAAAGAAAGACAGTAAAAAGAGTTAGTCTTCTTGTACTTAATTCGGCATTGTACCTTTTGTATTTAATTCCGATGCAATTTCTTTGTTTCGTCGTCAATAAGAAGGTCCAAGGGATACAGTAAACCTGAAGTGAAGCATCGGAATCTATAACTAGTGTCACAGGAATGGTTCAAAACATAGACAGTAAGAAGAGCCAGTCTTCTTGTACTTAAGTCGGCATTGTCTTTTTGTATTTAATTCCGATGCAATTTCTGTGTTTCGTCGTGAATAAGAAGGTCCAAGGGATACAGTAAACCTGAAGTGAAGCATCGAAATCTATAACTAGTGCCATAGGAATGGTTCATAACATAGACAGTAAGAAGAGCCAGTCTTCTTGTACTTAAGTCAGCATTGTGCCTTTTGTATTTAATTATGATGCAATTTCTGTGTTTTGACGTCAATAGGAAGGTCCAAAGGATACAGTAAACCTGAAGTGAAGCATCGGAATCTATAACTAGTGTCACAGGACTGGTTCAAAATATAGACAGTAAGAAGAGCCAGTCTTCTTGTACTTAAGTCAGCATTGTGCCTTTTGTATTTAATTATGATGCAATTTCTGTGTCTTGACGTCAATTCGAAGGTCCAAGGGATACAGTAAACCTGAAGTCAAGCATTGAAATCTATAACTAGTGTCAGAGGAAGGGTTCAAAACATAGACAGTAAGAAGAGCCACTCTTCTTGTACTTAAGTCGGCATTGTCTTTTTGTATTTAATTCCGATGCAATTCCTGTGTTTCGTCGTCAATAAGAAGGTCCAAGGGATACGGTAAACATATAGTGAAGCATCGGAATTTAATACTGGTCTCACAGGAAATGTTAAAATCATAGTCAGTAAGAATAGTCAATCTTCTTGTACTTAAGTTGGCTTTGTGCCTTTTGGATTAAATTCCGATGCAATTTCTCTATTTCGTCGTCAATAGGAAGGTACAAGGGATACAGTAAACCTGAAGTGAAGCATCGGAACCTATATCTAGTGTGACAGGAATGGTTCAAAACATAGGCAGTAAGAAGAGTGAGTCCTCTTGTACTTAAGTCGGCATTGTACCTTTTCTATTTAATTCCGATGCAATTTCTGTGTTTCGTCGTCAATAAAAAGGTCCAAGGGATACAGCAAACCTGAAGTGAAGCTTCAGAATCTATAACTAGTGTCGCAGGTATGGTTCAAAACATAGACAGTAAGAAGAGCCAGTCTTCTTGTACTTATGTCGGTATTGTGACTTTGTATTTAATTCCGATGCAATTTCTGTGTTTCGTCGTCAATAAGAAGGTCCAGGGATACAGTAAACCTGATGTGAAGCATCGGAATCTATAACTAGTGTCAAAGGAATGGTTCAAAACAAAGACAGTAAGTAGAGCCAGTCTTCTTGTACTTAAGTCGCATTGTGCCTTTTGTATTTATTTCCGATGCAATTTCTGTGATTCGTCGACAATAAGAAGGTCCAAGGGATACAGTAAACCTGAAGTGAAGCATCGGAATCTATAACTAGTGTCACAGGTATGGTTCAAAATATAGACAGTAAGAAGAGCCAGTCTTCTTGTACTTAAGTCAGCATTGTGCCCTTTGTATGTAATTATGATGCAATTTCTGTGTCTTGACGTCAATTCGAAGGTCCAAGGGATACAGTAAACCTGAAGTAAAGCATCGGAATCTATAACTAGTATCACAGGAATGCCTCAAATCATAGACAGTAAGAAGAGCCAGTCTTCTTGTACTTACGTCGGCATTGTGGTTTTGGTATTTAATTCCGATGCAATTTCTGTGTTTCATCGTCAATAAGAAGGTCAGAGGGATTCAGTAAACCTGAGGTGAAGCATCGGAATCTATAACTAGTGTCACAGGAATGGTTCAAAATATAGACAGTTAGAAGAGTCAGTCTTTTTGTACTTACGTCGGCATTGTGCCTTTTGTATTTAATTCCGATTCAATTTCTGTGTTTCGTCGTCAATCTCAAGGTCCAATGGATACAGTAAACTTGAAGTGAAGCATCGGAATCTATAACTAGTGTCACAGGAATGGTTCAAAATATAGACAGTAAGAAGAGCGAGTCTTCTTGTACTTCAGTCGGCATTGTGCCTTTTGTATTTAATTTCGATGCAATTTCTGTGTTTCGTCGCAAAACGAAGGTCCTACGGATACAGTAAACCTGAAGTGATGCATCGGAACCATAACTAGTGTCACATGAATAGTTCAAAACATTGACAGTAAGAAGAGCCAGTCGTCTTGAACTTAAGTCGGCATTGTGCCTTCAGTTGTTAATTCCGATGCAATTTCTGTGTTTCGGCGTCAATAACAAGGTCCAAGGGATACAGTAAACCTGACGTGAAGCATCGGAATCTATAACAAGTATCACAGGAATGGTTCAAATCATAGACAGTTAGAAGAGCCAGTCTTCGTGTACTTAAGTCGGCATTGTGCCTTTTGGATTTAATTCCAATGCAATATCTGTGTTTCGTCGTCAATAAGAAGGTCCAAGGGATACAGTAAACCTGAAGTGCAGCTTCGGAATCTATAACTAGTGTCACAGGAATGGTTCAAGACATAGACAGTAAGAAGAGCCAGTCTTCTTGTACTTAAGCCGGCATTGTTCCTTTGGTATTTAATTCCGATGCAATTTCTGTGTTTCGTCGTCAATAAGAAGGTCCAAGGGATACAGTAAACCTGAAGTGAAACATCGGAACGTATAATCAAGGTCTCAGGAATGGTTCAAATCATAGACAGTAAGAAGAGCCAGTTTTCTTGTACTTAAGTCGGCATTGTGCCTTTTGTATTTAATTCCGATGCAATTTCTGTGTTTCGTTGTCAATAAGAAGATCCAAGGGATACAGTAAACCTGAAGTGAAGCATCGGAATCTATAACTAGTGTCATAGGAATAGTTCTAAACATAGACAGTAAGAAGAGCCAGTCTTCTTGTACTTAAGTCGGCATTGGGCCTTTTGTATTTAATTCCGATTCAATTTCTGTGTTTAGACGTCAATAAGAAGGTCCAAGGGATACAGTAAACCTGAAGTGAAGCATCGGAATCTATAACTAATGTGACAGGAATGGTTCAAAAGAAAGACAGTAAGAAGAGTTAGTCTTCTTGTACTTAAGTCGGCATTGTACCTTTTGTATATAATTCCGATGCAATTTCTTTGTTTCGTCGTCAATAAGAAGGTCCAAGGGATACAGTAAACCTGAAGTGAAACATCGGAATCTATAACTAGTGTCTCAGGAATGGTTCCAAACATAGACATAAGAAGAGCCAGTCTTCTTGTACTTAAGTCGGCATTGTCCTTTTGTATTTAATTCCGATGCAATTTCTGTGTTTCGTCGTCAATAAGAATGTCCAAGGGAAACAGTAAACCTGAAGTGAAGCATCGGAATCTGTAACTAGTGTCACAGGAATGGTTCAAACATAGGCAGTAAGAAGAGTCAGTCACCTTGTACTTAATACGGCGTTGTACCTTTTGTATTTAATTCCGATGCATTTTCTGTGTTTCGTCGTCAATAAGAAGGTCCAAGGGATACAGTAAACCTGAAGTGAAGCATCGGAATCTATAACTAGTGTCACAGGAATGGGTCAAAGCATAGACAGTAAGAAGAGCCAGTCTTCTTGTACTTAAGTCAGCATTGTGCCTTTTGTATTTATTTATGATGCAATTTCTGTGTTTTGACGTCAATTCGAAGGTCCAAGGGATACAGTAAACCTGAAGTCAGCATTGAAATCTATAACTAGTGTCAGAGAAATGGTTCAAAACATAGACAGTAAGAAGAGCCAGTCTTCTTGTACTTAAGTCGGCATTGTGCCTTCTGTATTTAGTTCCGATGCAATTTCTGAGTTTCGTCGTCAATAAGAAGGTCCAAGGGATACAGTAAACATATAGTGAAGCATCGGAATTTGATACTGGTCTCACAGGAAATGTTCAAATCATAGTCAGTAAGAAGACTCAGTCTTCCTGTACTTAAGTCGGCATTGTGCCTTTTGTATTTAATTTCGATGCAATTTCTGTGTTTCATCGTCAACAAGAAGGTCCAAGGGATACAGTAAACCTGAAGTGAAGCATCGGAATGTATAACTAGGGTCACAGGAATGGTTCAAAACATAGACAGTTAGAAGACCCAGTCTTCTTGTACTTACGTCGGCATTGTCCAATTTGTGTTTAATTCCGATGTAATTTCTGTGATTCGTCGTCAATAAGAAGGATGAAGGGATGCAGTAAACCTGAAGTTAAGCATCGGAATCTATAACTAGTGTGACAGGAATAGTTCAAAACACAGACAGTAAGAAGAGTTAGTCTTCTTGTACTTAAGTCGGCATTGTACCTTTTGTATTTAATTCCGATGCAATTTCTTTGTTCCGTCGTCTATAAGAAGGTCCAAGGAATACAGTAAACCTGAAGTGAAGCATCGGAATCTATAACTAGTGTCTCAGGAATGGTCAAAACATAGACAGTAAGAAGAGCCAGTCTTCTTGTACTTAAGTCGGCATTGTCCTTTTGTATTTAATTCCGATGCAATTTCTGTGTTTCGTCGTCAATAAGAAGGTCCAAGGGTAACAGTAAACCTGCAGCGAAGCATGGGATCCTATAACTAGTGTCACAGGAATGGTTCAAAGTATAGACAGTAAGAAGAGCCAGTCTTCTTGTACTTAAGTCGGCATTGTGCCCTTTGTATTTAATTCCGATGCAATTTCTGTGTTTCGTCGCAATAAGAAGGTCCAAGGGATACAGTAAACCTGAAGTGATGCATCGGAACCAATATTTAGTGTCACAGGAATAGTTCAAAACATAGGCAGTAAGAAGAGCCAGTCTTCTTGTACCTAAGTCGGCACTGTGCCTTTTGTATTTAATTCCGATGCAATTTCTCTGTTTCATCGTCGGTAAGATGGTCAGAGGGATACAGTAAACCTGAAGCGAACCATCGGAATCTATGACTAGTGTCACAGGAATGGATCAAAACATAGACAGTAAGAAGAGCCAGTCTTCTTGTACTTAAGTCGGCATTGTACCTTTTGTATTTAATTCCGATGCAATTTCTGTGTTTCGTCGTCAACAAGAAGGTCCAAGGTATACAGTAAACCTGACGTGAAGCATCGGAATCTATAACTAGTGTCACAGGAATGGTTCAAATCGCATACAGTAAGAAGAGCCAGTCTTCTTGTACTTAAGTCGGCATTGTGCCTTTTGTATTTAATTCCGATGCAATTTCTGTGTTTCGTCGTCAATAAGAAGGATGAAGTTATACAGTAAACCTGAAGTGAAGCATCGGAATCTATAACTAGTGTCACAGGAGTGGTTCAAAATATTGACAGTAAGAAGAGCCAGTCTTCTTGTACTTAAGTCAGCATTGTGCCTTTTGTATTTATTTATGATGCAATTTCTGTGTTTTGACGTCAATTCGAAGGTCCAAGGGATACAGTAAACCTGAAGTCAGCATTGAAATCTATAACTAGTGTCAGAGGAATGGTTAAAAACATAGACAGTAAGGAGAGCCAGTCTTCTTGTACTTAAGTCGGCATTGCGCCTTTTGTATTTAGTTCCGATGCAATTTCTGAGTTTCGTCGTCAATAAGAAGGTCCAAGGGATACAGTAAACATATAGTGAGGCATCGGAATTTGATACTGGTCTCACAGGAAATGTTCAAATCATAGTCAGTAAGAAGACTCAGTCTTCTTGCACTTAAGTCGGCATTGTGCCTTTTGTATTTAATTTCGATGCAATTTCTGTGTTTCATCGTCAACAAGAAGGTCCAAGGGATACAGTAAACCTGAAGTGAAGCATCGGAATGTATAACTAGGGTCACAGGAATGGTTCAAAACATAGACAGTCAGAAGACCCAGTCTTCTTGTACTTACGTCGGCATTGTCCAATTTGTGTTTAATTCCGATGTAATTTCTGTGATTCGTCGTCAATAAGAAGGATGAAGGGATGCAGTAAACCTGAAGTGAAGCATCGGAATCTATAACTAGTGTGACAGGAATAGTTCAAAACACAGACAGTAAGAAGAGTTAGTCTTCTTGTACTTAAGTCGGCATTGTACCTTTTGTATTTAATTCCGATGCAATTTCTTTGTTCCGTCGTCAATAAGAAGGTCCAAGGAATACAGTAAACCTGAAGTGAAGCATCGGAATCTATAACTAGTGTCTCAGGAATGGTCAAAACATAGACAGTAAGAAGAGCCAGTCTTCTTGTACTTAAGTCGGCATTGTCCTTTTATATTTAATTCCGATGCAATTTCTGTGTTTCGTCGTCAATAAGAAGGTCCAAGGGTAACAGTAAACCTGCAGCGAAGCATGGGATCCTATAACTAGTGTCACAGGAATGGTTCAAAGTATAGACAGTAAGAAGAGCCAGTCTTCTTGTACTTAAGTCGGCATTGTGCCCTTTGTATTTAATTCCGATGCAATTTCTGTGTTTCGTCGCAATAAGAAGGTCCAAGGGATACAGTAAACCTGAAGTGATGCATCGGAACCAATATTTAGTGTCACAGGAATAGTTCAAAACATAGGCAGTAAGAAGAGCCAGTCTTCTTGTACCTAAGTCGGCACTGTGCCTTTTGTATTTAATTCCGATGCAATTTCTCTGTTTCATCGTCGGTAAGATGGTCAGAGGGATACAGTAAACCTGAAGCGAACCATCGGAATCTATGACTAGTGTCACAGGAATGGATCAAAACATAGACAGTAAGAAGAGCCAGTCTTCTTGTACTTCAGTCGGCATTGTACCTTTTGTATTTAATTCCGATGCAATTTCTGTGTTTCGTCGTCAACAAGAAGGTCCAAGGTATACAGTAAACCTGACGTGAAGCATCGGAATCTATAACTAGTGTCACAGGAATGGTTCAAATCGCATACAGTAAGAAGAGCCAGTCTTCTTGTACTTAAGTCGGCATTGTGCCTTTTGTATTAATTCCGATGCAATTTCTGTGTTTCGTCGTCAATAAGAAGGATGAAGTTATACAGTAAACCTGAAGTGAAGCATCGGAATCTATAACTAGTGTCACAGGAGTGGTTCAAAATATAGACAGTAAGAAGAGCCAGTCTTCTTGTACTTAAGTCAGCATTGTGCCTTTTGTATTTATTTATGATGCAATTTCTGTGTTTTGACGTCAATTCGAAGGTCCAAGGGATACAGTAAACCTGAAGTCAGCATTGAAATCTATAACTAGTGTCAGAGGAATGGTTCAAAACATAGACAGTAAGAAGAGCCAGTCTTCTTGTACTTAAGTCGGCATTGTGCCTTTTGTATTTAGTTCCGATGCAATTTCTGAGTTTCGTCGTCAATAAGAAGGTCCAAGGGATACAGTAAACATATAGTGAAGCATCGGAATTTGATACTGGTCTCACAGGAAATGTTCAAATCATAGTCAGTAAGAAGACTCAGTCTTCTTGTACTTAAGTCGGCATTGTGCCTTTTGTATTTAATTTCGATGCAATTTCTGTGTTTCATCGTCAACAAGAAGGTCCAAGGGATACAGTAAACCTGAAGTGAAGCATCGGAATGTATAACTAGGGTCACAGGAATGGTTCAAAACATAGACAGTTAGAAGACCCAGTCTTCTTGTACTTACGTCGGCATTGTCCAATTTGTGTTTAATTCCGATGTAATTTCTGTGATTCGTCGTCAATAAGAAGGATGAAGGGATGCAGTAAACCTGAAGTGAAGCATCGGAATCTATAACTAGTGTGACAGGAATAGTTCAAAACACAGACAGTAAGAAGAGTTAGTCTTCTTGTACTTAAGTCGGCATTGTACCTTTTGTATTTAATTCCGATGCAATTTCTTTGTTCCGTCGTCAATGAGAAGGTCCAAGGAATACAGTAAACCTGAAGTGAAGCATCGGAATCTATAACTAGTGTCTCAGGAATGGTCAAAACATAGACAGTAAGAAGAGCCAGTCTTCTTGTACTTAAGTCGGCATTGTCCTTTTGTATTTAATTCCGATGCAATTTCTGTGTTTCGTCGTCAATAAGAAGGTCCAAGGGTAACAGTAAACCTGCAGCGAAGCATGGGATCCTATAACTAGTGTCACAGGAATGGTTCAAAGTATAGAGAGTAAGAAGAGCCAGTCTTCTTGTACTTAAGTCGGCATTGTGCCCTTTGTATTTAATTCCGATGCAATTTCTGTGTTTCGTCGCAATAAGAAGGTCCAAAGGATACAGTAAACCTGAAGTGATGCATCGGAACCAATATTTAGTGTCACAGGAATAGTTCAAAACATAGGCAGTAAGAAGAGCCAGTCTTCTTGTACCTAAGTCGGCACTGTGCCTTTTGTATTTAATTCCGATGCAATTTCTCTGTTTCATCGTCGGTAAGATGGTCAGAGGGATACAGTAAACCTGAAGCGAACAATCGGAATCTATGACTAGTGTCACAGGAATGGATCAAAACATAGACAGTAAGAAGAGCCAGTCTTATTGTACTTAAGTCGGCATTGTACCTTTTGTATTTAATTCCGATGCAATTTCTGTGTTTCGTCGTCAACAAGAAGGTCCAAGGTATACAGTAAACCTGACGTGAAGCATCGGAATCTATAACTAGTGTCACAGGAATGGTTCAAATCGCATACAGTAAGAAGAGCCAGTCTTCTTGTACTTAAGTCGGCATTGTGCCTTTTGTATTTAATTCCGATGCAATTTCTGTGTTTCGTCGTCAATAAGAAGGATGAAGTTATACAGTAAACCTGAAGTGAAGCATCGGAATCTATAACTAGTGTCTCAGGAATGGTTCAAATCACAGACAGTAAGAAGAGCCAGTTTTCTTGTACTTAAGTCGGCATTGTGCCTTTTGTATTTAATTCCGATGTAATTTCTGTGTTATGTCGCAATACGAAGGTCCCAGGGATACAGTAAACCTGAAGTGATGCAACGGAACCTATAACTAGTGTCACAGGAATGGTTCAAATGATAGACAGTAAGTAGAGCCAGTCTTCTTGTACTTAAGTCGGCATTGTGCCTTTTGGATTTAATTCCATTGCTATTTCTGTGTTTCGTTGTCAATAAGAAGGTCCAAGGGATACAGTAAACCTGAAGTGAAGCTTCGGAATCTATAACTAGTGTCACAGGAATATTTCAAAGCATAGACAGTAAGAAGAGTCAGTGTTCTTGTACTTAAGTCTCCATTGTACCTTTTGTATTTAATTCCGATGCAATTTCTGTGTTTCGTCGTCAACAAGAAGGTTCAAGGGATACAGTAAACCTGAAGTGAAGCTTCGGAATCTATAACTAGTGTCTCAGGAATGGTTCAAATCACAGACAGTAAGAAGAGCCAGTTTTCTTGTACTTAAGTCGGCATTGTGCCTTTTGTATTTAATTTCGATGAAATTACGGTGTTTCGTCGTCAGTGAGAAGGTCCAAGGGATACAGTAAATCAGAAGTGAAGCATCGGAATCTATAACTAGTGTCACAGGAATGGTTCAAAACATAGACCGTAAGAAGAGCCAGTCTTCTTGTACTTAAGTCGGCATTGTGCCTTTTGTATTTAATTCCGATGCAATTTCTCTGTTTCATCGTCGATAAGAAGGTCAGAGTGATACAGTAAAACTAAAGTGAGCATCGGAATCTATAACTAGTGTCACAGGAATAGTTCAAAACATAGACAGTAAGAAGAGTCAGTCTTCTTGTACTTAAGTCGGCATTGTGCCTTTTGTATTTAATTCCGATTCAATTTCTGTGTTTCGTCGTCAATAAGAAGGATGAAGGGATACAGTAAACCTGAAGTGAAGCATCGGAATCTATAACTAGTGTGACAGGAATGGTTCAAAAGACAGACAGTAAGATGAGTTAATCTTCTTGTACTTAAGTCGGCATTGTACCTTTTGTATTTAATTCCGATGCAATTTCTTTGTTTCATCGTCAATAAGAAGGTCCAAGGGTTACAGTAAACCTGAAGTGAAACATCGGAATCTATAACTAGTGTCTCAGGAATGGTTCAAAACATAGACAGTAAGAAGAGCCAGTCTTCTCGTACTTAAGTCGGCATTGTCCTTTTGTATTTAGTTCCGATGCAATTTCTGTGTTTCGTCGTCAATAAGAAGGTCCAAGGGATACAGTAAACCTGAAGTGAAGCATCGGAATCTATAACTAGTGCCATAGGAATGGTTCAAAACATAAACAGTAAGAAGAGCCAGTCGTCTTGTACTTAAGTCGGCATTGTGCCTTTGGTATTTAATTCCGATGCAATTTCTGTGTTTCGTCGTCAATAAGAAGGTCCAAGGGATACAGTAAAGCTGAAGTGAAGTATCGGAATCTATAACCAGTGACACAGGAAAGGTTCAAAGCATAGGCAGTAAGAAGAGTCAGTCGTCATGTACTTAATACGGCATTGTACATTTTGTATTTCATTCCGATGCAATTTCTGTGTTTCGTCGTCAATAAGAAGGTTCAAGGGATACAGTAAACCTGAAGTGAAGTTTCGGAATCTATAACTAGTGTCTCAGGAATGGTTCAAATCATAGACAGTAAGAAGAACCAGTTTTCTTGTACTTGAGTCGGCATTGTGCCTTTTGTATTTGATTCCCATGCAATTTCTGTGTTTCATCGTCAATAAGAAGGTCAGAGGGATACAGTAAACCGGAAGTGAAGCATCGGAATCTATAACTAGTTTCACAGGAATGGTTCAAAACATAGACAGTAAGAAGAGTCAGTCTTCTTGTACTTAAGTCGGCATTGTGCCTTTTGTATTTAATTCCGATGCAATTTCTGAGATTTGTCGTCAATAAGAAGGTCCAAGGGATACAGTAATCCTGAAGTGAAGCATCGGAATCTATAACTAGTGTCACAGGAAGGGTTCAAAATGTAGACAGTAAGAAGAGCCAATCTTCTTGTACTTAAGTTGACATTGTGCCTTTTGGATTTAATTCCGATGCAATTTCTGTGTTTCGTCCTCAATAAGAAGGTACAAGGGATACAGTAAACCTGAAGTGAAGCATCGGAATCTATAACTAGTGTGACAGGAATGGTTCAAAACATAGGCAGTAAGAAGAGTTAGTCCTCTTGTACATAAGTCGGCATTGAAACTTTTGTATTTAATTCCGATGCAATTTCTGTGATTCGTCGTCAATAAGAAGGTCCAAGGGATACAGTAAACCTTAAGTAAAGCTTCGGAAACTATAACTAGTGTCACAGGAATGGTTCAAATCATAGACAGTAAGAAGATCCAGTCTTCTTGTACTTAAGTCGGCATTCTGGTTTTGGTATTTAATTCCGATGCAATTTCTGTGTTTCATCGTCAATAAGAAGGTCACAGGGATTCAGTAAACCTGAAGTCAAGCATCGGAATCTATAACTAGTGTCACCGAAATGGTTCAAAAAATAGACAGTAAGAAGTGTCGGTCTTCTTGTACTTACGTCGGCATTGTGTGTTTTATATTTAATTCCGATTCAATATCTGTGTTTTGTCGTCAATCACAAGGTCCAAAGGATACAGTAAACATGAAGTGAAGCATCGGAATCTATAACTAGTGTCACAGGAATGATTCAAAATATAGACAGTAGGAAGAGCCAGTGTTCTTGTACTTAAGTCGGCATTGTGCCTTTCGTGTTTAATTCCGATGCAATTTCTGTGTTTCGTCGCAATACGAAGGTCCAAGGGATACAGTGAACCTGAAGTGATGCATCGGAACCTATAACTACTGTCACAGGAATAGTTCAAAACATAGACAGTAAGATGAGCCAGTCGTCTTGTACTTAAGTCGGCATTGTGCCTTTAGTAGTTAATTCCGATGCAATTTCTGTGTTTCGTCGTCAATAACAAGGTCCAAGGGATCCAGTAAACCTGACGTGAAGCATCAGAATCTATAACTAGTGTCACAGGAATGGTTCAAATCATAGACAGTAAGAAGAGCCAGTCTTCTTGTACTTAAGTCGGCATTGTGTAGTTTGGATTTAATTCCAATGCAATTTCGGTGTTTCGTCTTCAATAAGAAAATTCAAGGGATACAGTAAACCTAAAGTGAAGCTTCGGAATATATAACTAGTGTCACAGGAAACGTTCAAACATAGACAGTAAGAAGAGCCAGTCTTCTTGTACTTAAGTCGGCATTGTGCCTTTGGTATTTAATTCCGATGCAATTTCTGTGTTGCGTCGTCAATAAGAAGGTCCAAGGCATACAGTAAAGCTGAAGCGAGGCATCGGAATCTATAACCAGTGACACAGGAATGGTTCAAAGCATAGGCAGTAAGAAGAGTTAGTCCTCTTGTACATATGTCGCCATTGTACCTTTTGTATTTAAATCCGATGCAATTTCTGTGTTTCGTCGTCAATAAGAAGGTCCAAGGGATACAGTAAACCTGAAGTGAAGCTTCAGAATCTATAACTAGTGTCACAGGAATGGTTCCCAACATTGACAGTAAGAAGAGCCAGTCTTCTTGTACTTATGTCGGCATTGTGCCTTTTGTATTTAATTCCGATGCAATTTCTGTGTTTCGTCGTCAATAAGAAGGTCCAAGGGATACAGTAAACCTGATGTTAAGCATCGGAATCTATAACTAGTGTCAAAGGAATGGTTCTAAACATAGACTGTAAGAAGAGCCAGTCTTCTTGTACTTAAGGCGGAACTGTGCCTTTTGTATTTAATTCCGATGCAATTTCTGTGATTCGTCGTCAATAAGAAGGTCCAAGGGATACAATAACCTGAACTAAAGCATTCGAATCTATAACTAGTGTCACAGGAATGGTTCAAAACATAGACAGTAAGATGAGTCAGTCTTCTTGTACTTACGTCGGCATTGTGCCTTTTGTATTTAATTCCGATTCAATTTCTGTGTTTCGTCGTCAATCACAAGGTCCAAGGGATACAGTAAACTTGAAGTGAAGCATCGGAATATATAACTAGTGTCACAGGAATGGTTCAAAATATTGACAGTAAGAAGAGCCAGTCTTCTTGTACTTAAGTCGGCATTGTGCCTTATGAATTTCATTCCGATGCAATTTCTGTGTTTCGTCGTCAATAAGAAGGTCCAAGGGATACTGTAAACCTGACGTGAAGCATCGGAATCTATAACTAGTGTCACAGGAATGATTCAAAATATAGACAGTAGGAAGAGCCAGTGTTCTTGTACTTAAGTCGGCATTGTGCCTTTCGTATTTAATTCCGATGCAATTTCTGTGTTTCGTCGCAATACGAAGGTCCAAGGGATACAGTAAACCGGAAGTGAAGCATCGGAATCTATTACTAGTGTCAAAGGAATGGTTCAAAACATAGACTGTAAGAAGAGCCAGTCTTCTTGTACTTAAGGCGGAACTGTGCCTTTTGTATTTAATTCCGATGCAATTTCTGTGATTCATCGTCAATAAGAAGGTCCAAGGGATACAGTAAACGTGAACTAAAGCATTCGAATCTATAACTACTGTCACAGGAATGGTTCAAAACATAGACAGTAAGATGAGTCAGTCTTCTTGTACTTACGTCGGCATTGTGCCTTTTGTATTTAATTCCGATTCAATTTCTGTGTTTCGTCGTCAATCACAAGGTCCAAGGGATACAGTAAACTTGAAGTGAAGCATCGGAATATATAACTAGTGTCACAGGAATGGTTCAAAATATTGACAGTAAGAAGAGCCCGTCTTCTTGTACTTAAGTCGGCATTGTGCCTTATGAATTTCATTCCGATGCAATTTCTGTGTTTCGTCGTCAATAAGAAGGATGAAGGGATACAGTAAACCTGAAGTGAAGCATCGGAATCATTAACTAGTGTGACAGGAATGGTTCAAAACATAGACAGTAGGAAGAGTTACTCTTCTTACACTTAAGTCGGCATTGTACCTTTTGTATTTAATTCCGATGCAATTTCTGTGTTTCATCGTCAATAAGAAGGTCACAGGGATTCAGTAAACCTGAAGTCAAGCATCGGAATCTATAACTAGTGTCACCGAAATGGTTCAAAAAATTGACATTAAGAAGTGTCGGTCTTCTTGTACTTACGTCGGCATTGTGTGTTTTATATTTAATTCCGATTCAATTTCTGTGTTTTGTCGTCAATCACAAGGTCCAAGGGATACAGTAAACATGAAGTGAAGCATCGGAATCTATAACTAGTGTCACAGGAATGATTCAAAATATAGACAGTAGGAAGAGCCAGTGTTCTTGTACTTAAGTCGGCATTGTGCCTTTCGTATTTAATTCCGATGCAATTTCTGTGTTTCGTAACAATACGAAGGTCCAAGGGATACAGTAAACCTGAAGTGATGCATCGGAACCTATAACTACCGTCACAGGAATAGTTCAAAACATAGACAGTAAGATGAGCCAGTCGTAGTGTACTTAAGTCGGCATTGTGCCTTTAGTAGTTAAATCCGATGCAATTTCTGTGTTTCGTCGTCAATAACAAGGTCCAAGGGATCCAGTAAACCTGACGTGAAGCAACAGAATCTATAACTAGTGTCACAGGAATGGTTCAAATCATAGACAGTAAGAAGAGCCAGTCTTCTTGTACTTAAGTCGGCATTGTGCCGTTTGGATTTAATTCCAATGCAATTTCGGTTTTTCGTCTTCAATAAGAAAATTCAAGGGATACAGTAAACCTAAAGTGAAGCTTCGGAATATATAACTAGTGTCACAGGGAACGTTCAAACATAGACAGTAAGAAGAGCCAGTCTTCTTGTACTTAAGACGGCATTGTGCCTTTGGTATTTAATTCCGATGCAATTTCTGTGTTGCGTCGTCAATAAGGAAGTCCAAGGCATTCAGTAAAGCTGAAGCGAACCATCGGAATCTATAACCAGTGACACAGGAATGGTTCAAAGCATAGGCAGTAAGAAGAGTTAGTCCTCTTGTACATATGTCGCCATTGTACCTTTTGTATTTAAATCCGATGCAATTTCTGTGTTTCGTCGTCAATAAGAAGGTCCAAGGGATACAGTAAACCTGAAGTGAGGCTTCAGAATCTATAACTAGTGTCACAGGAATGGTTCCCAACATTGACAGTAAGAAGAGCCAGTCTTCTTGTACTTATGTCGGCATTGTGCCTTTTGTATTTAATTCCGATGCAATTTCTGTGTTTCGTCGTCAATAAGAAGGTCCAAGGGATACAGTAAACCTGATGTGAAGCATCGGAATCTATAACTAGTGTCAAAGGAATGGTTCAAAACATAGACTGTAAGAAGAGCCAGTCTTCTTGTACTTAAGGCGAAACTGTGCCTTTTGTATTTAATTCCGATGCAATTTCTGTGATTCGTCGTCAATAAGAAGGTCCAAGGGATACAGTAAACCTGAACTAAAGCATTCCAATCTATAACTACTGTCACAGGAATGGTTCAAAACATAGACAGTAAGATGAGTCAGTCTTCTTGTACTTACGTCGGCATTGTGCCTTTTGTATTTAATTCCGATTCAATTTCTGTGTTTCGTCGTCAATCACAAGGTCCAAGGGATACAGTAAACTTGAAGTGAAGCATCGGAATATATAACTAGTGTCACAGGAATGGTTCAAAATATTGACAGTAAGAAGAGCCAGTCTTCTTGTACTTAAGTCGGCATTGTGCCTTATGAATTTCATTCCGATGCAATTTCTGTGTTTCGTCGTCAATAAGAAGGATGAAGGGATACAGTAAACCTGAAGTGAAGCATCGGAATCATTAACTAGTGTGACAGGAATGGTTCAAAACACAGACAGTAGGAAGAGTTACTCTTCTTACACTTAAGTCGGCATTGTACCTTTTGTATTTAATTCCGATGCAATTTCTGTGTTTCATCGTCAATAAGAAGGTCACAGGGATTCAGTAAACCTGAAGTCAAGCATCGGAATCTATAACTAGTGTCACCGAAATGGTCAAAAAATTGACAGTAAGAAGTGTCGGTCTTCTTGTACTTACGTCGGCATTGTGTGTTTTATATTTAATTCCGATTCAATTTCTGTGTTTTGTCGTCAATCACAAGGTCCAAGGGATACAGTAAACATGAAGTGAAGCATCGGAATCTATAACTAGTGTCACAGGAATGATTCAAAATATAGACAGTAGGAAGAGCCAGTGTTCTTGTACTTAAGTCGGCATTGTGCCTTCCGTATTTAATTCCGATGCAATTTCTGTGTTTCGTCGCAATACGAAGGTCCAAGGGATACAGTAAACCTGAAGTGATGGATCGGAACCTATAACTACTGTCACAGGAATAGTTCAAAACATAGACAGTAAGATGAGCCAGTCGTCTTGTACTTAAGTCGGCATTGTGCCTTTAGTAGTTAATTCCGATGCAATTTCTGTGTTTCGTCGTCAATAACAAGGTCCAAGGGATCCAGTAAACCTGACGTGAAGCAACAGAATCTATAACTAGTGTCACAGGAATGGTTCAAATCGTAGACAGTAAGAAGAGCCAGTCTTCTTGTACTTAAGTCGGCATTGTGCCGTTTGGATTTAATTCCAATGCAATTTCGGTTTTTCGTCTTCAATAAGAAAATTCAAGGGATACAGTAAACCTAAAGTGAAGCTTCGGAATATATAACTAAAGTCACAGGAAACGTTCAAACATAGACAGTAAGAAGAGCCAGTCTTCTTGTACTTAAGTCGGCATTGTGCCTTTGGTATTTAATTCCGATGCAATTTCTGTGTTGCGTCGTCAATAAGAAGGTCCAAGGCATACAGTAAAGCTGAAGCGAAGCATCGGAATCTATAACCAGTGACACAGGAATGGTTCAAAGCATAGGCAGTAAGAAGAGTTAGTCCTCTTGTACATATGTCGCCATTGTACCTTTTGTATTTAAATCCGATGCAATTTCTGTGTTTCGTCGTCAAAAAGAAGGTCCAAGGGATACAGTAAACCTGAAGTGAAGCTTCAGAATCTATAACTAGTGTCACAGGAATGGTTCCCAACATTGACAGTAAGAAGGGCCAGTCTTCTTGTACTTATGTCGGCATTGTGCCTTTTGTATTTAATTCCGATGCAATTTCTGTGTTTCGTCGTCAATAAGAAGGTCCAAGGGATACAGTAAACCTGATGTGAAGCATCGGAATCTATAACTAGTGTCAAAGGAATGGTTCAAAACATAGACTGTAAGAAGAGCCAGTCTTCTTGTACTTAAGGCGGAACTGTGCGTTTTGTATTTAATTCCGATGCAATTTCTGTGATTCGTCGTCAATAAGAAGGTCCAAGGGATACAGTAAAAATGAACTAAAGCATTCGAATGTATAACTAGTGTCACTGGAATGGTTCAAAACATAGACAGTAAGATGAGTCAGTCTTCTTGTACTTACGTCGGCATTGTGCCTTTTGTATTTAATTCCGATTCAATTTCTGTGTTTCGTCGTCAATCACAAGGTCCAAGGGATACAGTAAACTTGAAGTGAAGCATCGGAATATATAACTAGTGTCACAGGAATGGTTCAAAATATTGACAGTAAGAAGAGCCAGTCTTCTTGTACTTAAGTCGGCATTGTGCCTCATGAATTTCATTCCGATGCAATTTCTGTGTTTCGTCGTCAATAAGAAGGATGAAGGGATACATTAAACCCGAAGTGAAACATCGGAATCATTAACTAGTGTGACAGGAATGGTTCAAAACACAGACAGTAGGAAGAGTTAGTCTTCTTACACTTAAGTCGGCATTGTACCTTTTGTATTTAATTCCGATGCATTTTCTTTGTTTGGTCGTCAATAAGAGGGTCCAAGGGATACAGTAAACCTGAAGTGAAGCATCGGAATCTATAACTAGTGTCTCAGGAATGGTTCAAAACATAGACTGTAAGAAGAGCCAGTCTTCTTGTACTTAAGTCTTCATTGTCCTTTTTTATTTAATTCCGATGCAATTTCTGTGTTTCGTCGTCAATAAGAAGGTCCAAGGGATACAGTAAACCTGAAGTGAAGCATCGGAATCTATAAATAGTGTCACAGGAATGGTTCAAAACATAGACAGTAAGAAGAGCCAGTCTTCTTGTACTTAAGTCGGCATTGTGCCTTCTGCATTTAATTCCGATGCAATTTCTGTGTTTCATCGTCAATAAGAGGTCAAAGGGATACAGTAAACCTGAAGTGAAGCATCGGAATCTATAATTAGTGTCACAGGAATGGTCCAAAACATAGATAGTAAGAAGGGCCAGTCATCTTGTACTTAATTCGTCATTGTTCCTTTTCTTTTTTATTCCGATGCGATTTCTGTGTTTCGCCATCAATAAGAAGGTCCAAGGGATACAGTAAACCTGAAGTGAAGCTTCGGAATCTGTAACTAGTGTCTCAGGAGTGGTTCAAATAATAGACCGTAAGAAGAGTCAGTATTCTTGTAGTTAAGTCGGCATTGTGCCTTTTGTATTTAATTCCGATGAAATTTCTGTGTTTCGTCGTCAATAAGAAGGTCCAAGGGATACAGTTAACCAGAAGTGAAGCATCGGAATCTATAACTAGTGTCACAGGAATGGTTCAAAACATAGACAGTAAGAAGAGCCAGTCTTCTTGTACTTAAGTCTGCATTGTGCCTTTTGTATTTAATTCCGATGCAATTACTCTGTTTCAGCGTCGGTAAGAAGGTCAGAGGGATACAGTAAATCTAAAGTGAACCATCGGAATCAATAACTAATGTCACAGAAATGGTTCAAAACATAGACAGTAAGAAGAGCCAGTCTTCTTGTACTTAAGTCGGCTTTGTACCTTTTGTATCTAATTACGATGCACTTTCTGTGTTTCGTCGTCAATAAGAAGGTCCAAGGAATACAGTAAACCTGACGTGAAGCATCGGAATCTATAACTAGTGTCAAAGGAATGGTTCAAATCATAGACAGTAAGAAGAGCCAGTCTTCTTGTACTTAAGTCGGCATTGTGCCTTTTGTAATTAATTCCGATGCAATTTCTGTGTTTCGTCGTCAATAAGAAGGTCCCAGGTATAGAGTAAACCTGAAGTGAAGCATCGGAATCTATAACTAATGTGACAGGAATTGTTCAAAACACTGAGAGCAAGTAGAGTTAGTCTTCTTGTACTTAAGTCGGGATTGTACCTTTCGTATTTAATTCCGATGCAATTTCTGTGTTTCGTCGTCAACAAGAAGGTCCAAGGGATACAGTAAACCTGATGTGAAGCATCGGAATCTATAACTGGTGTCAAAGGAATGGTTCAAAACATTGACAGTAAGAAGAGTCAGTCTTCTTGTACTTACGTCGGCATTGTGCCTTTTGTATTTAATTCCGATTCAATTACTGTGTTTCGTCGTCAATCACAAGGTCCAATGGATACAGTAAACTTGAAGTGAAGCATCGGAATCTATAACTAGTGTCACAGGAATGGTTCAAAATATAGACAGTAAGAAGAGCCAGTCGTCTTGTACTTAAGTCGGCATTGTGCCTTTAGTAGCTAATTCCGATGCAATTTCTGTGTTTCGTCGTCAATAACAAGGTCCAAGGGATACAGTAAACCTGACGTAAAGCATCGGAATCTATAACTAGTGTCACAGGAATGGTTCAAAATATAGACAGTATGAAGAGTCAGTCTTCTTGTACTTAATTCGGCGTTGTACCTTTTGTATCTAAATCCGATGCAATTTCTGTGTTTCGTCGCTAATACGAAGGTCCAAGGGATACAGTAAATCTGAAGTGAAGCTTCGGAATCTACAACTAGTGTCGCAGGAATGTTTCAAAACATAGACAGTAAGAAGAGTCAGTCTTCTTGTACTTAAGTCGGCATTGTGCATTTAGTAGTTAATTCCGATGCAATTTCTGTGTTTCGTCGTCAATACCAAGGTCCAAGGTATACAGTAAACCTGACGTGAAGCATCGGAATCTATAACTAGTGTCACAGGAATGGTTAAAATCATAGACAGTAAGAAGACCCTGTCTTCTTGTACTTAAGTCGGCATTGTGCCTTTTGTATTTAATTCCGATGCAATTTCACTGTTTCGTCGTCGTTAAGAAGGTCAGAGGGATACAGTAAACCTGAAGTGAACCATCGGAATCTATAACTAGTGTCAAAGGAATGGTTCAAAGCATAGTCAGTATAAAGAGCCAGTCTTCTTACACTTAAGTCGGCATTGTACCTTTTGTATCTAATTCCGATGCAATTTCTGTGTTTCGTCGTCAATAAGGAGGTCCAAGGGATACAGTAAACCTGATGTGAAGCATCGGAATCTATAACTAGTGCCACAGGAATGGTTAAAAACATAGACAGTAAGAAGAGCCAGTCTTCTTGTACTTAAGTTGGCATTGTGGCTTTTGTATTTAATACCGATGCAATTTCTGTGTTTCATCGTCAATAAGAAGGTCAGAGAGATACAGTAAACCGGAAGTGAAGAATCAGAATCTATAGCTAGTGTCACATGAATGGTTCAAAACATAGACAGTAAGAAGAGTCAGTCTTCTTGTACTTAAGTCGGCATTGTGCCTTTTGTATTTAATTGCGATGCAATTTCTGTGTTTCGTCGTCAATAAGAAGGTCCAAGGGATACAGTAACCCTGAAGTGAAGCATCGGTATCTATAACTAGTGTCACAGGAATGGTTCAAAATATAGACAGTAAGAAGAGCCAGTCTTCTTTTACTTAGGTTGACATTGTGCCTTTTGGATTTAATTACGATGCAATTTCTGTGTTTCGTCGTCAATAAGAAGGTACAAAGGATACAGTAAAACTGAAGTGAAGCATCGGAATCTATAACTAGTGTGACAGGAATGGTTCAAAACATAGGCAGTAAGAAGAGCCAGTCTTCTAGTACTTACGTCGGCATTGTGCCTTTTGTATTTAATTCCGATGCAATTTCTGTGTTTCGTCGTCAACAAGAAGGTCCAAGGGATACAGTAAACCTGATGTGAAGCATCGGAATCTATAACTGGTGTCAAAGGAATGGTTCAAAACATTGACAGTAAGAAGAGTCAGTCTTCTTGTACTTACGTCGGCATTGTGCCTTTTGTATTTAATTCCGATTCAATTTCTGTGTTTCGTCGTCAATCACAAGGTCCAAGGGATACAGTAAACCAGAAGTGAAGCATCGGAATCTATAACTAGTGTCACAGGAATGGTTCAAAATATAGACATTAAGAAGAGCCAGTCTTCTTGTACTTAAGTCAGCATTGTGCCTTTAGTAGGTAATTCCGATGAAATTTCTGTGTTTCGTCGTCAATAACAAGGTCCAAGGGATACAGTAAACCTGACGTAAAGCATCGGAATCTATAACTAGTGTCACAGGAATGGTTCAAAATATAGACAGTATGAAGAGTCAGTCTTCTTGTACTTAAGTCGGCATGGTGCCTTTCGTTTTTAATTCCGATGCAATATCTGTGTTTCGTCGCAATACGAAGGTCCAAGGGATACAGTAAACCTGAAGTGATGCATCGGAACCTATAACTAGTGTCACAGGAATAGTTCAAAACATAGACAGTAAGAAGAGCCAGTTGTCTTGTACTTAATTCGGCATTGTACCTTTTGTATTTAATTCCGATGCAATTTCTGTGTTTCGTCGTCAATAAGAAGGTTCAAGGGATACAGTAATCCTGAAGTGATGCTACGGAATCTATAACTAGTGTCTCAGGAGTGGTTCAAATCATAGACAGCAAGAAGAGCCTGTTTTCTTGTACTTAAGTCGGCATTGTGCCTTTTGTATTTAATTCCGATGAAATTTCTGTGATTCGTCGTCAATAAGAAGGTCAAAGGGATACAGTAAACCAGAAGTGAAGCATCGGAATCTGTAACTAGTGTCACAGGAGTGGTTCAAAACATAGACCGTAAGAAGAGCCAGTCTTCATATACTTAAGATGGCATTGTGCCTTTTGTATTTAATTCCGATGCAATTTCTCTGTTTCATCGTCAGTAAGAAGGTCAGAGGGATACAGTAAACCTGAAGTGAGCATCCTAGTCTATAACTAGTGTCTCAGGAATGATTCAAAACATAGACGGTAAGAAGAGCCAGTCTTCTTGTACTTAAGTCTTCATTGTCCTTTTTTATTTAATTCCGATGCAATTTCTGTGTTTCGTCGTCGATAAGAAGGTCCAAGGGATACAGTAAACCTGAAGTGATGCCTCGGAATCTATAATTAGTGTCACAAGAATGGTCCAAAACATAGACAGTAAGAAGGGTCAGTCATCTTGTACTTAATTCGTCATTGTACTTTTTCTATTTAATTCCGATGCTATTTCTGTGTTTCGCCGTCAAAAAGAAGTTCCAAGGGATACAGTAAACCTGAAGTGAAGCTTCGGAATCTATAACTAGTGTCTGAGGAATGGTTCAAATCATAGACCGTAAGAAGAGCCAGTGTTCTTGTTTTTAAATCGGCATTGTGCCTTTTGTGTTTAATTCCGATGAAATTTCTGTGTTTCGTCGTCAATAAGAAGGTCCAAGGGATACAGTAAACCAGAAGTGAAGCATCGGAATCTATAACTAGTGTCACAGGAATGGTTCAAAACATAGTCAAAAAGAAGTTCCAAGGGATACAGTAAACCTGAAGTGAAGCTTCGGAATCTATAACTAGTGTCTGAGGAATGGTTCAAATCATAGACCGTAAGAAGAGCCAGTCTCCTTTTTTTTAAGTCGGCATTGTGCCTTATGTGTTTAATTCCGATGAAATTTCTGTGTTTCGTCGTCAATAAGAAGGTCCAAGGGATACAGTAAACCAGAAGTGAAGCATCGGAATCTGTAACTAGTGTCACAGGAATGGTTCAAAACATAGACAGTAAGAAGAGTCAGTCTTCTTGTACTTAAGTCTGCATTGTGCCTTTTGTATTTAATTCCGATGCAATTTCTCTGTTTCATCGTCGGTAAGAAGATCAGAGGTATACAGTAAACCTAAAGTGGACCATCGGAATCTATAACTAGTGTCACAGGAATGGTTCAAAACATATACAGTAAGAAGAGCCAGTCCACTTGTACTTAAGTCGGCATTGTACCTTTTGTATCTAATTCCGATGCACTTTCTGTGTTTCGTCGTCAATAAGAAGGTCCAAGGTATACAGCAAACTTGACGTTAAGCAACGCAATCTATAACTAGTGTCACAGGAGTGGTTCAAATCATAGACAGTAAGAAGAGCCAGTCTTCTTGTACAAAAGTCGGCATTGTGCCTTTTGTAATTAATTCCGATGCAATTTCTGTGTTTCGTCGTCAATAAGAAGTTCCAAGGGATACAGTAAACCTGAAGTGAAGCATCGGAATCTATTACTAGTGTGACAGGAATGGTTCAAAACACTGAGAGTAAGTAGAGTTAGTCCTCTTGTACTTAAGTCGGCATTGTACCTTTCGTATTATTTCCGATGCAATTTCTTTGTTTCGTCGTCAATACGAAGGTCCAAGGGACACAGTAAAACTGAAGTGAAGCATCGGAATCTATAACTAGTGTCTCAGGAATGGGTCAAAACATAGACAGTAAGAAGAGCAAGTCTTCTTGTACTTAAGTCAGCATTGTCTTTTGTATTTAATTCGGATGCAATTTCTGTGTTTCGTCGTCAATAAGAAGGATGAAGGGATACAGTAAACCGGAAGTGAAGCATCGGAATCTATAACTAGTGTTACAGGAATGGTTCAAAACACTGAGAGTAAGTAGAGTTAGTCTTCTTGTACTGAAGTCGGCATTGTACCTTTCGTAATTAATTCCGATGCAATTTCTTTGTTTCGTCGTCAATAAGAAGGTCCAAGGGATACAGTAAACCAGAAGTGAAGCATCGGAATCTATTACTAGCGTCTCAGGAATGGTTTAAAACATAGACTGGAAGAAGAGCCAGTCTTCTTGTACTTAAGTCTTCATTGTCCTTTTGCATTTAATTCCGATGCAATTTCTGTGTTTCGTCGTCAATAAGAATGTCCAAGGGGTACAGTAAACCTGAAGTGAAGCATCGGAATCTATAACTAGTGTCACAGGAATGGATCAAAGCATAGGCAGTAAGAAGAGTTAGTCTTCTTGTACTTCATTCGGCGTTGTATCTTTTGTATTTAATTCCGTTGCAATTTCTGTGTTTCGTCGTCAATAAGAAGGTCCAATGGATACAGTACATCTAAAGTGAAGCTTCGGAATCTATAACTACTGTCTCAGGAATGGTTCAAATCTTAGACAGTAAGAAGAGCCAGTCTTCTTGTACTTAAATCAGATTTGTGGCTTTTCTATTCAATTCCGTTGAAATTTCTGTGTTTCGTTGTGAATAAGAAGGTCCAAGGGATTCAGTAAACCTGATGTGAAGCATCGGAATCTATAACTAGTGTCACAGGAATGGTTCAAAACATAGACAGTTAGAAGAGCCAGTCTTCTTGTACTTAAGTCGGCATTGTGCCTTTAGTATTTAATTGGGATGCAATTTCTGTGTTTCGTCGTCAATAAGAAGGTCCAAGGAATACAGTAAACCTGACGTGACGCATAGGAATCTATAACTAGTGTCACAGGAATGGTTCAATTCATAGACAGTAAGAAGAGCCAGTCTTCATGTACTTAAGTCGGCATTGTGCCTTTTGGATTTAATTCCGATGCAATTTCTATGTTTCGTCGTCAATAAGTAGGTCCAAGGGATACAGTACACCTGACGTGAAGCATCGGAATCTATAACTATGGTCACAGGAATGGTTCAAAACATAGACAGTAAGAAGAGCCAGTCTTCCGGTACTTAAGTCGGCATTGTGCCTTTTGTGTTTAATTCCGATGCAATTTCGGTGTCTCATCGTCAATAAGAAGGTCCAAGGGATAATGTAAACATATAGTAAAGCATCGGAATTTAATACTGGTCTCACAGGAAATGTCCAAATCATGGTCAGTAAGAAGAGTCAGTATTCTTGTACTTAAGTCGGCATTGCGCCTTTTGTATTTAATTCCGATGCAATTGCTGTGTTTCGTCGTCAATAAGAAGGTCCAAGGGATACAGTAACCCTGACGTGACGCATCGGAATCTGTAACTAGTGTCACAGGAATGGTTCAATTCATAGACAGTAAGAAGAGCCATTCTACATGTACTTAAGTCGACATTGCGCCTTTTGGATTTAATTCCGACGCAATTTCTATGTTTCGTCGTCAATAAGTAGGTCCAAGGGATACAGTAAACTTGACGTGAAGGATCGGAATCTATAACTAGTGTCACAGGAATGGTTCAAAACATAGGCAGTAAGAGGAGTCAGTCTTCTTATACTTAATTCGGCGTTGTACCTTTTGTGTTTTATTCCGATGCAATTTCTGTGTTTCATCGTCAATACGAAGGTCAGATGGATACAGTAAACATGTAGTGATGCATCGGAACCTATAACTAGTGTCGCAGGAATAGTTCATAGCATAGACAGTAGGAAGAGGCAGTCGTCTTGTACATAAGTCGGCATTGTGCCTTTTGTATTTAATTTTGATGCAATTTCTGTGTTTCGTCGTAAATATGAAGGTACAAGAGATACAGTAAACCTGAAGTGAAGCATCGGAATCCATAACTAGTGTAACAGGAATGGTTCAAAACATAGACAGTAAGAAGAGTTAGTCCTCTTGTACTTATGTCAGCATTGTACCTTTTGTATTTAATTCCGATGCAATTTCTGTATTTCGTCGTCAATAAGAAGGTCCAAGGGATACAGTAAACCTGAAGTGAAGCTTCGGAATCCATAACTAGTGTCACAGGAATGGTTCAAATATACACAGTAAGAAGCGCCAGTCTTTATGTACTTAAGTCGGCATTGTGCCTTTTGTATTTATTTCCGTTGCAATTCCTGTGATTCGTCGTCAATAAGAGGGTCAAAGGGATACAGTAAACCTGAAGTGAAGCATCGGAATCTATAATTAGTGTCACAGGAATGGTTCAAAACATAGACAGTAAGAAGAGCCAGTCTTCATGTACTTAAGTCGGCATTGTGCCTTTGGTATTTAATTGCGATGCAATTTCTGTGTTTCGTCGTCATTAAGAAGGTCCAAGTGATGCAGTAAACCTGAAGTGAAGCATCGGAATCTATAACCAGTGTCACAGGAATGGTTCAAAATATAGGCAGTAAGAAGAGTCAGTCTTCTTGTACTTAATTCGGCATTGTACATTTTGTATTTAATTCCGATGCAATTTCTGTGTGACGTCGTCAATAAGAAGTCCAAGGTATACAGTAAACCTGATGTGAAGCTTCGGAATCTATAACTAGTGTCTCAGGAATGGTTCAAATCATAGACAGTAAGAAGAGCCAGTCGTCTTGTACTTAATACGGCATTGTGCCCTTTGTATTTAATTCCGATGCAATTTCTGTGTTTTGTCGTCAATAAGAAGGTCCAAGGGATACAGTAAACCAGAAGTGAAGCATCGGAATCTATATCTAGTGTCACAGGAATGGTTCAAAACGTAGACAGTAAGAAGAGGCAGTCTTCTTGTACTTAAGTCGGCATTGTGCCCTTTGTATTTAATTCCGATGCAATTTCTGTGTTTCATCGTCAGTAAGAAGGTCAGAGGGATACAGTAATCCTGAAGTGAAGCATCGGAATCTAAAACTAGTGTCACAGGAATGGTTCAAAACATAGACAGTAAGAAGAGTCAGTCTCCTTGTACTTAAGTCGGCATTGTGCCTTTTGTATTTAATTCCGATACAATTTCTGTGTCATCGTCAATAAGAAGCTCCAAGGGATACAGTAAACAAATAGTGAGGCATCGGAATTTAATACTGGTCTCACAGGAGATGTTCAAAACATAGTCAGTAAGAAGAGTCAGTCTTCTTGTACTTAAGTCGGCATTGTGCCTTTTTTATTTAATTACGATACAATTTCTGTGTTTCGTCGTCAATAAGAAGGTCCAAGGGATACAGTAATCCTGAAGTGAAGCATCGGAATCCATAACTAGTGTCACAGGAATGGTTGAAAACATAGACCGTAAGAAGAGCCACTCTTCTTGTACTTAAGTCGGCATTGTGCCTTTTGTATTTAATTCCGATGCAATTTCTGTGTTTCGTCGTCAATAAGAAGGTCCAAGGGATACAGTAAACCTGAAGTGAAGCATCGGAATCTATAACTAGTCTCACAGGAATGGTTCAAAACATAGACAGTAAGAAGAGTCAGTCTTCTTGTACTTAAGTCGGCATTGTGCCTTTTGTATTTAATTCCGATGCAATTTCTGTGTTTCGTCGACAATAAGAAGGTCCAAGGGATACAGTAAACCTGAAGTGAAGCATCGGAATCTATAACTAGTGTCACAGGAATGGTTCAAAACATAGACAGTAAGAAGAGTCAGTCGTCTTGTACTTAAGTTGGCATTGTGCCTTTTGTATTTAATTCCGATGCAATTTCAGTGTTTAGTCGTCAATAAGAAGGATGAAGGGACACAGTAATCCTGAAGTGAAGCATCGGAATCTATAACTAGTGTGACAGGAATGGTTATAAACACAGACAGTAAGAAGAGTTAGTTTTCTTGCACTTAAGACGGCATTGTACCTTTGTATTTAATACCGATGCAATTTCTTTGTTTCGTCGTCAATAAGAAGGTCCAAGGGATACAGTAAATCTGAAGTGAAGCTTCGCAATCTATAACTAGTGTCTGAGGAATGGTTCAAATCTTAGACAGTAAGAAGAGCCAGTTTTCTTGTACTTAAGTCAGCTTTGTGGCTTTTCTATTTAATTCCGTTGAAATTTCTGTGTTTCGTCGTGAATAAGAAGGTCCAAGGGATTCAGTAAACCTGATGTGAAGCATCGGAATCTATAACTAGTGTCACAGGAATGGTTCAAAACATAGACAGTAAGAAGAGTCAGTCTTCTTGTACTTAAGTCGGCATTGTGCCTTTTGTATTTAATTCCGATGCAATTTCTGTGTTACGTCGTCAATAAGAAGGTCCAAGGGATACAGTAAACCTGAAGTGAAGCATCGGAATCTATAACTAGTGTCACAGGAATGGTTCAAAACATAGACAGTAAGAAGAGTCAGTCTTCTTGTACTTAAGTCGGCATTGTGCCTTTTGTATTTACTTCCGATGCAATTTCTGTGTTTCGTCGTCAATAAGAAGGTCCAAGGGATACAGTAAACCTGAAGTGAAGCATCGGAATCTATAACTAGTGTCACATGAATGGTTCAAACCATAGACAGTAAGAAGAGTCAGTCTTCTTGTACTTAAGTCGGCATTGTGCCTTTTGTATTTAATTCCGATACAATTTCTGTGTTTCGTCGTCAATAAGAAGGTCCAAGGGATACAGTAAACCTGAAGTGAAGCATCGGAATCTATAACTAGTGTCACAGGAATGGTTCAAAACATAGACAGTAAGAAGAGTCTGTCTTCTTGTACTTAAGTCGGCATTGTGCATTTTGTATTTAATTCCGATGCAATTTCAGTGTTTAGTCGTCAATAAGAAGGATGAAGGGACACAGTAATCCTGAAGTGAAGCATCGGAATCTATAACTAGTGTGACAGGAATGGTTATAATCACAGACAGAAAGAAGAGTTAGTTTTCTTGCACTTAAGTCGGCATTGTACCTTTGTATTTAATACCGATGCAATTTCTTTGTTTCGTCGTCAATAAGAAGGTCCAAGGGATACAGTAAATCTGAAGTGAAGCTTCGCAATCTATAACTAGTGTCTGAGGAATGGTTCAAATCTTAGACAGTAAGAAGAGCCAGTTTTCTTGTACTTAAGTCAGCTTTGTGGCTTTTCTATTTAATTCCGTTGAAATTTCTGTGTTTCGTCGTGAATAAGAAGGTCCAAGGGATTCAGTAAACCTGATGTGAAGCATCGGAATATATAACTAGTGTCACAGGAATGGTTCAAAACATAGACAGTAAGAAGAGCCAGTCTTCTTGTACTTAAGTCGGCATTGTGCCATTTGCATTTAATCCCGATGCAATTTCTGTATTTCATCATCAATAAGAAGGTCCAAGGGATACAGTAAACCTGATTTGAAGCATCGGAATCTATAACTAGTGTGACAGGAATGGTTCAATTCATAGACAGTAAGAAGAGCCAGTCTTCATGTACTTAAGTCGGCATTGTGCCTTTTGGATTTAATTCCGATGCAATTTCTATGTTTCGTCGTCAATAAGTAGGTCCAAGGGATACAGTACACCTGACGTGAAGCATCGGAATCTATAACTAGTGTCACAGGAATGGTTCAAATCATAGACAGTAAGAAGAGCCAGTCTTCTTGTACTTAAGTCGGCATTGTGACGTTTGTATTTAATTCCGATGCATTCTCTGTGTTTCATCGTCAATAAGAAGGTCCATGGGATACGGTAAACTTGAAGTGAAGCATCGGAATCTATAACTATGGTCACAGGAATGGTTCAAAACATTGACAGTAAGAAGAGCCAGTCTTCCGGTACTTAAGTCGGCATTGTGGCTTTTGTATTTAATTCCGATGCAAATTCTGTGTTTCGTCGTCAATAAGAAGGTCCAAGGGATACAGTAAACCTAAAGTGAAGCATCGGAATCTATAACTATGTTCACAGGAATGGTTCAAAATATAGACAGTGAGAAGAGCCAGTCTTCATGTGCTTAAGTCGGCATGGTGCCTTTTGTATTTAAATTCGATGCAATTTCTGTGTTTCATCGTCAATAAGAAGGTCAGAGGGATACAGTAAACCTGTAGTGATGCATCGGAACCTATAACTAGTGTCACAGGAGTAGTTCAAAGCATAGACAGTAAGAAAGGGCAGTCGTCTTGTACTTAAGTCGGCATTGTGCCTTTTGTATTTAATTTTGATGCAATTTCTGTGTTTCGTCGTCAATATGAAGGTACAAGAGATACAGTAAACCTGAAGTGAAGCTTCGGAATCCATAACTAGTGTCACAGGAATGGTTCAAACATACACAGTAAGAAGAGCCAGTCTTCTTCTACTCATGTCGGCATTGTGCCTTTTGTATTTATTTCCGATGCAATTCCTCTGATTCGTCGTCAATAAGAAGGTCAAAGGGATGCAGTGAACCTAAGGTGAAGCATCGGAATCTATAACTAGTGTCACAGGAATGGTTCAAAACATAGACAGTAAGAAGAGCCAGTCTTCATGTGCTTAAGTCGGCATTGTGCCTTTGGTATTTAATTCCGATGCAATTTCTGTGTTTCGTCGTCATTAAGAAGGTCCAAGGGATGCAGTAAACCTGAACTGAAGCATCGGAATCTATAACCAGTGTCACAGGAATGGTTCAAAACATTGACAGTAAGAAGAGTCAGTCTTCTTGTACTTAATTCGGCATTGTACATTTTGAATTTAATTCCGATGCAATTTCTGTGTGACGTCGTCAATAAAAAGTCCAAGGTATACAGTAAACCTGATGTGAAGCTTCGGAATCTATAACTAGTGTCTCAGGAATGGTTCAAATCATAGACAGTAAGAAGAGCCAGTCGTCTTGTACTTAAGTCGGCATTGTGCCTTTTGTATTTAATTCCGATGAGATTTCTGTGTTTTGTCGTCAATAAGAAGGTCAAGGGATACAGTAAATCTGAAGTGAAGCTTCGGAATCTATAACTAGTGTCTGAGGAATGGTTCAAATCTTAGACAGTAAGAAGAGCCAGTCTTCTTGAACTTAAGTCAGCTTTGTGGCTTTTCTATTTAATTCCGTTGAAATTTCTGTGTTTCGTCGTGAATAAGAAGGTCCAAGGGATTCAGTAAACCTGAAGTGAAGGATCGGAATCTATAACTAGTGTCACAGGAATGGTTCAAAACATAGACAGTAAGAAGAGCCAGTCTTCTTGTACTTAAGTCGGCATTGTGCCATTTGCATTTAATCCGAAAGCAATTTCTGTATTTCATCGTCAATAAGAAGGTCCAAGGGATACAGTAAACCTGATGTGAAGAATCGGAATCTATAACTAGTGTGACAGGAATGGTTCAAATCATAGACAGTAAGAAGAGCAATTCTTCTTGTACTTATGTCGGCATTGTGCCTTTAGTATTTAATTCCAATGCAATTTCTGTGTATCGTCGTCAATAAGAAGGTCCAAGTGATACAGTACACCTGACGTGACGCATCGGAATCTATAACTAGTGTCACAGGAATGGTTCAATTCATAGACAGTAAGAAGAGCCAGTCTTCTTGTACTTAAGTCGGCATGGTGCCTTTTGTATTTAAATTCGATGCAATTTCTGTGTTTCATCGTCAATAAGAAGGTCAGAGGGATACAGTAAACCTGTAGTGATGCATCGGAAGCTATAACTAGTGTCACAGGAATAGTTCAAAGCATAGACAGTAAGAAGAGGCAGTCGTCTTGTACTTAAGTCGGCATTGTGCCATTTGTATTTAATTTTGATGCAATTTTTGTGTTTTGTCGTCAATACGAAGGTCCAAGGGATACAGTAAACCTGAAGTGAAGCTTCGGAATCCATAACTAGTGTCTCAGGAATGGTTCAAACATACACAGTAAGAGGTGGCAGTCATCTTGTACTTATGTCGGCATTGTGCCTTTTGTATTTATTTCCGATGCAATTCCTGTGATTCGTCGTCAATAAGAAGGTCAAAGGGATGCAGTGAACCTGAAGTGAAGCATCGGAATCTATAACTAGTGTAACAGGAATGGTTCAAACATAGACAGTAAGAAGAGTTAGTCCTCTTGTACTTTAGTCAGCATTGTACCTTTTGTATTTAATTCCGATGCAATTTCTATGTTTCGTCGTCAATACGAAGGTCCAAGGGATACAGTAAACCTGAAGTGAAGCTTCGGAATCCATAACTAGTGTCTCTGGAATGGTTCAAACATACACAGTAAGAAGTGGCAGTCATCTTGTACTTATGTCGGCATTGTGCCTTTTGTATTTATTTCCGATGCAATTCCTGTGATTCGTCGTCAATAGGAAGGTCAAAGGGATGCAGTGAACCTGAAGTGAAGCATCGGAATCTATAACTAGTGTCACAGGAATGGTTCAAAACATAGACAGTAAGAAGAGCCAGTCTACATGTGCTTAAGTCGGCATTGTGCCTTTGGTATTTAATTCCGATGAAATTTCTGTGTTTCGACGTCATTACGAAGGTCCAAGGGATGCAGTAAACCTGAAGTGAAGCATCGGAATCTATAACCAGTGTCACAGGAATGGTTCAAAACATAGACAGTAAGAAGAGTCAGTCTTCTTGTACTTAATTCGGCATTGTACATTTTGAATTTAATTCCGATGCAATTTCTGTGTGACGTCGTCAATAAAAAGTCCAAGGTATACAGTAAACCTGATGTGAAGCTTCGGAATCTATAACTAGTGTCTCAGGAATGGTTCAAATCATAGACAGTAAGAAGAGCCAGTCGTCTTGTACTTAAGTCGGCATTGTGCCTTTTGTATTTAATTCCGAAGACATTTCTGTGTTTTGTCGTCAATAAGAAGGTCAAGGGATAAGGTAAATCTGAAGTGAAGCTTCGAAATCTATAACTAGTGTCTGAGGAATGATTCAAATCTTAGACAGTAAGAAGAACCAGTCTTCTTGTACTTAAGTCAGCTTTGTGGCTTTTCTATTTAATTCCGTTGAAATTTCTGTGTTTCGTCGTGAATAAGAAGGTCCAAGGGATTCAGTAAGCCTGATGTGAAGCATCGGAATCTATAACTAGTGTCACAGGAATGGTTCAAAACATAGACAGTAAGAAGAGCCAGTCTTCTTGTACTTAAGTCGGCATTGTGCCATTTGCATTTAATTCCGATGCAATTTCTGTGTTTCGTCGTCAATAAGAAGGTCCAAGTGATACAGTAATCCTGACGTGACGCATCGGAATCTATAACTAGTGTCACAGGAATGGTTCAATTCATAGACAGTAAGAAGAGCCAGTCTTCTTGTACTTAAGTCGGCATGGTGCCTTTTGTATTTAAATTCGATGCAATTTCTGTGTTTCATCGTCAATAAGAACGTCAGAGGGATACAGTAAACCTGTAGTGATGCATCGGAACCTATAACTAGTGTCACAGGAATAGTTCAAAGCATAGACAGTAAGAAGAGGCAGTCGTCTTGTACTTATGTCGGCATTGTGCCTTTTGTATTTAATTTTGATGCAATTTCTGTGTTTCGTCGTCAATATGAAGGTACAAGAGATACAGTAAACCTGAAGTGAAGCATCGGAATCTATAACTAGTATAACAGGAATGGTTCAAAACATAGACAGTAAGAAGAGTTAGTCCTCTTGTACTTTAGTCAGCATTGTACCTGTTGTATTTAATTCCGATGCATTTTCTGTGTTTCATCGTCAATAAGAAGGTCCATGGGATACGGCAAACTTGAAGTGAAGCATCGGAATCTATAACTATGGTCACAGGAATGGTTCAAAACATAGACAGTAAGAAGAGCCAGTCTTCATGTACTTAAGTCGGCATTGTGCCTTTTGTTTTTAATTCCGATGCAATTGCTGTGTTTCGTCGTCCATAAAAAGGTCCAAGGGATACAGTACACCTGACGTGACTCATCGGAATCTATAACTAGTGTCACAGGAATGGTTCAATTCATAGACAGTAAGAAGAGCCAGTCTTCATGTACTTAAGTCGGCATTGTGCCTTTTGTTTTTAATTCCGATGCAATTGCTGTGTTTCGTCGTCCATAAAAAGGTCCAAGGGATACAGTAAACCTAAAGTGAAGCATCGGAATCTATAACTAGTGTCACAGGAATGTTTCAAAATATAGACAGTGAGAAGAGCCAGTCTTCTTGTACTTAAGTCTTCATTGTCCTTTTGTATTTAATTCCGATGCAATTTCTGTGTTTCGTCGTCAATAAGAAGGTCCAAGGGATACAGTAAACCTGAAGTGAAGCATCGGATTCTATAACTAGTGTCACAGGAATGGATCAAAACATAGGCAGTAAGAAGAGTTAGTCTTCTTGTACTTAATTCGGCGTTGTATCTTTTGTATTTAATTCCGACGCAATTTCGGTGTTTCGTCGTCAATAAGAAGGTCCAAGGGATACAGTAAACCTGATGTGAAGCATCGGAATCTGTAACTAGTGTGACAGGAATGGTTCAAATCATAGACAGTAAGAAGAGCAAGTCTTCATGTACTGAAGTCGGCATAGTGCCTTTTGGATTTAATCCCGATGCAATTTCTGTGTTTCGTCGTCAATAAGTAGGTCCAAGGGATACAGTACACCTGACGTGAAGCATCGGAATCTATAACTAGTGTCACAGGAATGGTTCAAATCATTGACAGTAAGAAGAGCCAGTCTTCTTGTACTTAAGTCGGCATTGTGACTTTTGTATTTAATTCCGATGCATTTTCTGTGTTTCATCGTCAATAAGAAGGTCCATGGGATACGGTAAACTTGAAGTGAAGCATCGGAATCTATAACTATGGTCACAGGAATGATTCAAAACATAGACAGTAAGAAGTGCCAGTCTTCCGGTACTTAAGTCGGCATTGTGCCTTTTGTATTTAATTCCGATGCAAATTCTGTGTTTCGTCGTCAATAAGAAGGTCCAAGGGATACAGTAAACCTGAAGTGAAGCATCGGAATCTATTACTAGTGTCTCAGGAATGGTTCAAAACATAGACTGTAAGAAGAGCCAGTCTTCTTGTACTTAAGTCGGCATTGTCCTTTTGTATTTAATTCCGATGCAATTTCTGTGTTTCGTCGTCAATAAGAAGGTCCAAGGGATACAGTAAACCTGAAGTGAAGCATCGGAATCTATAACTAGTGGCACAGGAATGGTTCAAAACATAGGCAGTAAGAAGAGTCAGTCTTCTTGTACTTAATTCGGCGTTGTACCTTTTGTGTTTAATTCCGATGCAATTTCTGTGTTTCGTCGTCAATAAGAAGGTCCAAGGGATACAGTAAATCTGTAGTGAAGCTTCGGAATCTATAACTAGTGTCTCAGAAATGGTACAAATATTAGACAGTAAGAAGAGCCAGTCTTCTTGTACCTAAGCCGGCATTGTGCATTTTCTATTTAATTCCGATGAAATTTCTGTGTTTCGTCGAAAATAAGAAGGTCCAAGGGATACAGGTAACCAGATGCGAAGCATCGGAATCTATAACTAGTGTCACAGGAATAATTCAAAACATAGACTGTAAGAAGAGCCAGTCTTCTTGTACATAAGTCGGCATGGTGCCTTTTGTATTTAAATTCGATGCAATTTCTGTGTTTCATCGTCAATAAGAAGGTCAGAGGGATACAGTAAACCTGTAGTGATGCATCGGAACCTATAACTAGTGTCTCAGGAATAGTTCAAAGCATAGACAGTAAGAAGAGGCAGTCGTCTTGTACATAAGTCGGCATTGTGCCTTTTGTATTTAATTTTGATGCAATTTCTGTGTTTCGTCGTCAATATGAAGGAACAAGAATACAGTAAACCTGAAGTGAAGCATCGGAATCTATAACTAGTGTAACAGCAATGGTTCAAAACATAGACAGTAAGAAGAGTTAGCCCTCTTGTACGTTAGTCAGCATTGTACATTTTGTATTTAATTCCGATGCAATTTCTGTGTTTCGTCGTCAATAAGAAGGTCCAAGGGATACAGTAAACCTGAAGTGAAGCTTCGGAATCCATAACTAGTGTCACAGGAATGGTTCAAACATACACAGTAAGAAGAGCCAGTCTTCTTGTACTTATGTCGGCATTGTGCCTTTTGTATTTATTTCCGACGCAATTCCTGTGATTCGTCGTCAATAAGATGGTCAAAGGGATGCAGTGAACCTGAAGTGAAGCATCGGAATCTATAACTAGTGTCACAGGAATGGTTGAAAACATAGACAGTAAGAAGAGCCAGTCTTCATGTACTTAAGTCGGCATTGTGCCTTTGGTATTTAATTCCGATGCAATTTCTGTGTTTCGTCGTCATTAAGAAGGTCCAAGGGATGCAGTAAACCTGAAGTGAAGCCTCGGAATCTATAACCAGTGTCACAGGAATGGTTCAAAACATAGACAGTAAGAAGAGTCAGTCTTCTTGTACTTAATTCGGCATTGTACATTTTGTATTTAATTCCGATGCATTTTCTGTGTGACGTCGTCAATAAAAAGTCCAAGGTATACAGTAAACCTGACGTGAAGCTTCGGAATCTATAACTAGTGTCACAGGAATGTTTCAAATCATAGACAGTAAGAAGAGCCAGTCGTCTTGTACTTAAGTCGGCACTGTGCCTTTTGTATTTAATTCCGATGAGATTTCTGTGTTTTGTCGTCAATAAGAAGGTAAAGAGATACAGTAAACCAGAAGTGAAGCATCGGAATCTACAACTAGTGTCACAGGAATGGTTCAAAACGTAGACAGTAAGACGAGGCAGTCTTCTTTTACTTAAGTCGGCATTGTGCCTTTTGTATTTAATTCCGATGCAATTTCTGTGTTTCATCGTCAGTAAGAAGGTGAGGGGGATACAGTAAACCTGAAGTGAAGGATCGGAATCTGTAACTAGTGGCACAGGAATGGTTCAAAATATAGACAGTAAGAAGAGCCAGTCTTCATGTACATAAGGCGGCATTGTGCCTTTTGTATTTAATTCCGATGAAATTTCTGTCTTTCATCGTCAATAAGCAGCTGCAAGGGATACAGTAAACATATAGTCACGCATCGGAATTTAATACTGGTCTCACAGGAGATCTTCAAAACATAGTCAGTAAGAAGAGTCAGTCTTCTTGTACTTAAGTCGGCATTGTGCCTTTTGTATTTAATTCCGATGCAATTTCTGTGTTTCGTTGTCAAGAAGAAGGTCCAAGGGATACAGTAAACCTGAAGTGAAGCATCGGAATCCGTAACTAGTGTCACAGGAATGGTTGAAAACATAGACCGTAAGAAGAGCCACTCTTCTTGTACTTAAGTCGGCATTGTGCCTTTTGTATTTAATTCCGATGCAATTTCTGTGTTTCATCGTCAATAAGAAGGTCCAAGCGATACAGTAAACATATAGTGAAGCATCGGAATTTATACTGGTCTCACAGGAAATGTTCAAAACATAGTCAGCTAGAAGAGTCAGTATTCTTGTACTTAAGGCGGCATTGTGCCTTTTGTATTTAATTCCGATGCAATTTCTGTGTTTCGTCGTCAATAAGATGGTCCAAGGGATACAGTAAACCTGAAGTGAAGCATCGGAATCTATAACTAGTGTTACAGGAATTGTTAAAACATATACAGTAAGAAGAGTCAGTCTTCTTGTACTTAAGTCGGCATTGTGTCTTTTGTATTTAAATCCGATGCAATTTCTGTGTTTCGTCGTCAATAAGAAGGTCCAAGGGATACAGTAAACCAGAAGTTTAGCATCGGAATCTATAACTAGTGCCACAGGAATGGTACAAAACATAGACAGTAAAAAGAGGCAGTCTTCTTGTACTTAAGTCGGCATTGTGCCTTTTGTATTTAATTCCGACGCAATATCAGTGTTTTGTCGTCAACAAGAAGGTCCAAGGGAAACAGTAAACCTGAAGTGATGCATCGGAATCTATAACTAGTGTCACAGGAATGGTTCAAATCATAGACAGTAAGTGGAACCAGTCTTCTTGTACTTAAGTCGGAATTGTGCCTTTTGTATTTAATTCCGAAGCAATTTCTGTGTTTCGTTGTCAATAGGAAGGTACAAGGGATACAGTAAACCTGAAGTGAAGCACCGGAATCTATTACTAGTGTCTCAGGAATGGTTCAAAACATAGACTGTAAGAAGAGCCATTCTTCTTGTACTTAAGTCGGCAATGTCCTTTTGTATTTAATTCCGATGCAATTTCTGTGTTTCGTCGTCAATAAGAAGGTCCAAGGGATACAGTAAACCTGACGTGACGCATCGGAATCTATAACTAGTGTCACAGGAATGGTTCAATTCATAGACAGTAAGAAGAGCCAGTCTTCATGTACTTAAGTCGGCATTGTGCCTTTTGGATTTAATTCCGATGCAATTTCTATGTTTCGTCGTCAATAAGTAGGTGCAAGGGATACAGTACACCTGACGTGAATCATCGGAATCTATAACTAGTGTCACAGGAATGGTTCAAATCATAGACAGTAAGAAGAGCCAGTCTTCTTGTACTTAAATCGGCATTGTGACTTTTGTATTTAATTCCGATGCATTTTCTGTGTTTCATCGTCAATAAGATGGTCCATGGGATACGGTAAACTTGAAGTGAAGCATCGGAATCTATAACTATGGTCACAGGAATGGTTCAAAACATAGACAGTAAGAAGAGCCAGTCTTCCGGTACTTAAGTCGGCATTGTGCCTTTTGTATTTAATTCCGATGCAAATTCTGTGTTTCGTCGTCAATAAGAAGGTCCAAGGGATACAGTAAACCTGAAGTGAAGCATCGGAATCTATTACTAGTGTCACAGGAATGGTTCAAAACATAGGCAGTAAGAAGATTCAGTCTTCTTGTACTTAATTCGGCATTGTACCTTTTGTGTTTAATTCCGATGCAATTTCTGTGTTTCGTCGTCAATAAGAAGGTCCAAGGGATACAGTAAATCTGTAGTGAAGCTTCGGAATCTATAACTAGTGTCTCAGAAATGGTTCAAATTTTAGACAGTAAGAAGAGCCAGTCTTCTTGTACTTAAGCTGGCATTGTGCATTTTCTATTTAATTCCGATGAAATTTCTGTGTTTCGTCGCCAGTAAGAAGGTCCAAGGGATACAGTTAACCTGATTCGAAGCATCGGAATCTATAACTAGTGTCACAGGAATGGTTCAAAACATAGACAGTAAGAAGAGCCAGTCTTCTTGTACTTAAGTCGGTATTGTTCCTTTTCTATTTAATTCCGATGCAATTTCTGTGTTTCATCGTCAATAAGAAGGTCAGAGGGATACAGTAAACCTGTAGTGATGCGTCGGAACCTATAAATAGTGTCACAGGAATAGTTCAAAGCATAGACAGTAAGAAAAGGCGGTCGTCTTTTACTTAAGACGGCATTGTGCCTCTTGTATTTAATTTTGATGCAATTTCTGTGTTTCGTCGTCAATATGAAGGTACAAGAGATACAGTAAACCTGAAGTGAAGCATCGGAATCTATAACGAGTGTAACAGGAATGGTTCAAAACATAGACAGTAAGAAGAGTTAGTCCTCTTGTACTTTAGTCAGCATTGTACATTTTGTATTTAATTCCGATGCAATTTCTGTGTGACGTAGGCAATAAAAAGTCCAAGGTATACAGTAAACCTGATGTGAAGCTTCGGAATCTATAACTAGTGTTTCAGGAATGGTTCAAATCATAGACAGTAAGAAGAGCCAGTCGTCTTGTACTTAAGTCGGCACTGTACATTTTGTATTTAATTCCGATGCATTTTCTGTGTGACGTCGTCAATAAAAAGTCCAAGGTATACAGTAAACCTGACGTGAAGCTTCGGAATCTATAACTAGTGTCACAGGAATGTTTCAAATCATAGACAGTAAGAAGAGCCAGTCGTCTTGTACTTAAGTCGGCACTGTGCCTTTTGTATTTAATTCCGATGAGATTTCTGTGTTTTGTCGTCAATAAGAAGGTAAAGAGATACAGTAAACCAGAAGTGAAGCATCGGAATCTACAACTAGTGTCACAGGAATGGTTCAAAACGTAGACAGTAAGACGAGGCAGTCTTCTTTTACTTAAGTCGGCATTGTGCCTTTTGTATTTAATTCCGATGCAATTTCTGTGTTTCATCGTCAGTAAGAAGGTGAGGGGGATACAGTAAACCTGAAGTGAAGGATCGGAATCTATAACTAGTGGCACAGGAATGGTTCAAAATATAGACAGTAAGAAGAGCCAGTCTTCATGTACATAAGGCGGCATTGTGCCTTTTGTATTTAATTCCGATGCAATTTCTGTCTTTCATCGTCAATAAGCAGCTCCAAGGGATACAGTAAACATATAGTCACGCATCGGAATTTAATACTGGTCTCACAGGAGATCTTCAAAACATAGTCAGTAAGAAGAGTCAGTCTTCTTGTACTTAAGTCGGCATTGTGCCTTTTGTATTTAATTCCGATGCAATTTCTGTGTTTCGTTGTCAATAAGAAGGTCCAAGGGATACAGTAAACCTGAAGTGAAGCATCGGATTCCATAACTAGTGTCACAGGAATGGTTGAAAACATAGACCGTAAGAAGAGCCACTCTTCTTGTACTTAAGTCCGCATTGTGCCTTTTGTATTTAATTCCGATGCAATTTCTGTGTTTCGTCGTCAATAAGAAGGTCCAAGGTATACAGTAAACCTGAAGTGAAGCATCGGAATCTATAACTAGTGCCACAGGAATGGTACAAAATATTGACAGTAAGAAGAGGCAGTCTTCTTGTACTTAAGTCGGCATTGTGCCTTTTGTATTTAATTCCGAAGCAATATCTGTGTTTTGTCGTCAACAAGAGGGTCCAAGGGAAACAGTAAACATGAAGTGATGCATCGGAATCTATAACTAGTGTCACAGGAATGGTTCAAAACACAGACAGTAAGGGGAACCAGTCTTCTTGTACTTAAGTCGGCATTTTGCCTTTTGTATTTAATTCCGAAGCAATTTCTGTGTTTCGTCGTCAATAGCAAGGTACAAAGGATACAGTAAACCTGAAGTGAAGCACCGGAATCTATAACTAGTGTCACAGGAATGGTTCTAAACGTGGACAGCAGGAAGAGCCATTCTTCTTGTACTTAAGTCGGCATTGTGCCTTTTGTATTTAATTCCGATGCAATTTCTGTGTTTCGTCGTAAAAAAGAAGGTCCAAGGGATACAGTAAACCTGAATTGAAGCATCGGAATCTATAACTAGTGGCACAGGAATGGTTCAAAATATAGACAGTAAGAAGAGCCAGTCTTCATGAACATAAGGCGGCATTGTGCCTTTTGTATTTAATTCCGATGCAATTTCTGTGTTTCATCGTCAATAAGAAGCTTCAAGGGATACAGTAAACATATAGTGAGGCATTGGAATTTAATACTGGTCTCACAGGAAATGTTCAAAACATAGTCAGTAAGAAGAGTCAGTCTTCTTGTACTTAAGTCGGCATTGTGCCTTTTGTATTTAATTCCGATGCAATTTATGTGTTTCATCGTCAATAAGAAGCTTCAAGGGATACAGTAAACATATAGTGAGGCATTGGAATTTAATACTGGTCTCACAGGAAATGTTCAAAACATAGTCAGTAAGAAGAGGCAGTATTCTTGTACTTAAGTCAGCATTGTGCCTTTTGTATTTAATTCCGATGCAATTTCTGTGTTTCGTCGTCAATAAGAAGGTCCAAGGGAAACAGTAAACCTGAAGTCATGCATCGGAATCTATAACTAGTGTCACAGGAATGGTTCAAAACATAGACAGTAAGGGGAACCAGTCTTCTTGTTCTTAAGCCGGCATTGTGCCTTTTGTATTTAATTCCGATGCAATTTCTGTGTTTCATCGTCAATAAGAAGGTCCAAGGGATACAGTAAACATATAGTGAAGCATCGGAATTTAATACTGGTCTCACAGGAAATGTTCAAAACATGGTCAGTAAGAAGAATAAGTATTCTTGTACTTTAGTCGGTATTGTGCCTTTTGTATTTAATTCCGATGCAATTTCTGTGTTTCGTCGTCAATAAGAATGTCCAATGGATACAGTAAACATGAAGTGAAGCATCGGAATCTATAACTAGTGTCACAGGAATTGTTGAAAACATATACAGTAAGAAGAGTCAGTATTCTTGTACTTATGTCGGCATTGTGCCTTTTGTATTTAATTCCGATGCAATTTCTGTGTTTCGTCGTCAATAAGAAGGTCCAAGGGATACAGTAAACCTGAAGTGAAGCATTGGAATCTATAACTAGTACCATAGGAATGGTACAAAAATCATAGACAGTAAGAAGAGGCAGTCTTCTCGTACTTAAGTCGGCATTGTGCCTTTTGTATTTAATTCCGATGCAATATCTGTGTTTTGTCGGCAACAAGAAGGTCCAAGGGAAACAGTAAACCTGATGTGATGCATCGTATTCTATAACTAGAGTAACAGGAATGGTTCAAAACATAGTCAGTAAGAGGAACCAGTCTTCTTGTACTTAAGTCGGCATTGTGCCTTTTGTATTTAATTCCGAAGCAGTTTCTGTGGTTCGTCGTCAATAGGAAGGTACAAGGGATACAGTAAACCTGAAGTGAAGCACCGGAATCTATAACTAGTGTCACAGGAATGGTTCTAAACGTGGACAGTAAGAAGAGCCATTCTTCTTGTGCTTAAGTCGGCATTGTGCATTTTGTGTTTAATTCCGATGCAATTTCTGTGTTTCATCGTCGATAAGAAGGTCAAAGGGATACAGTAAACATATAGTGAGGCATCGGAATTTAATACTGGTCTCACAGGAGATGTTCAAAACATAGTCAGTAAGAAGAGTCAGTCTTCTTGTACTTAAATCGGCATTGTGCCTTTTCTATTTAATTTCGAAGCAATTTCTGTGTTTCGTCGTCAATAAGAAGGTCCAAGGGATACAGTAAACCTGAAGTGAAGCATCGGAATCCATGACTAGTGTCACAGGAATGGTTGAAAACATAGACCGTAAGAAGAACCACTCATCTTGTACTTAAGTCGGCATTGTGCCTTTTGTATTTAATTCAGATGCAATTTCTGTGTCTCATCGTCAATAAGAAGTTCCAAGGGATACAGTAAACATATAGTGAAGCATCGGAATTTAATACTGGTCTCACAGGAAATGTTCAAAACATAGTCAGTAAGAAGAGTCTGTATTCTTGTACTTAAGTCGGCATTGCGCCTTTTGTATTTAATTCCGATGCAATTTCTGTGTTTCGTCGCCAATAAGGAGGTCCAAGGGATACAGTAAACCTGAAGTGAAGCATCGGAATCCATAACTAGTGTAACAGGAATTGTTCAAAATATAGACAGTAAGAAGAGCAAGTCTTCTTGTACTTAAGTCGGCATTGTGCCTTTAGTATTTAATTTCGATGCAATTTCTGTGTTTCGTCGTCAATAAGAAGGTCCAAGGGATACAGTAAACCTGACGTCACGCATCGGAATCTGTAACTAGTGTCACAGGAATGGTTCAATTCATAGACAGCAAGAAGAGCCATTCTTCATGTACTTAAGTCGGCATTGTGCCTTTTGGATTTAATTCCGATGCAATTTCTATGTTTCGTCGTCAATAAGTAGGTCCAAGGGATACAGTAAATCTGACGTGAAGCATCGGAATCTATAACTAGTGTCACAGGAATGGTTCACAACATAGGCAGTAAGATGAGTCAGTCTTCTTGTACTTAATTCGGCGTTGTACCTTTTGTGTTTCATTCCGATGCAATTTCTGTGTTTCGTCGTCAATAAGAAGGTCCAAGGGATACAGTAAATCTGTAGTGAATCTTCGGAATCTATAACTAGTGTCTCAGGAATGGTTCAAATTTTAGACAGTAAGAAGAGCCAGTCTTCTTGTACTTTAGTCGGCATTGTGCCTTTTCTATTTAATTCCGATGAAATTTCTGTGTTTCGTCGCCAATAAGAAGGTCCAAGGGATACAGTAAACCAGATGCGATGCATCGGAATCTATAACTAGTGTCACAGGATTGGTTCAAAGCATAGACAGTAAGAAGAGCCAGTCTTCTTGTACTTAAGTCGGCATTGTGCCTTTTGTATTTATTTCCGATGCAATTCCTGTGATTCGTCGTCAATAAGAGGGTCACAGGGATACAGTAAACCTGATGTGTAGCTTCGGAATCTATAACTAGTGTCTCAGGAATGGTTCAAATCATAGACAGTAAGAAGAGCCAGTCGTCTTGTACTTAAGTCGGCATTGTGCCCTTTGTATTTCATTCCGATGCAATTTCTGTGTTTCATCGTCAGTAAGAAGGTCAGAGGGATACAGTAAACGTGAAGTGAAGCATCGGAATCTGTAACTAGTGTCACAGGAATGGTTCAAAACATAGACAGTAAGAAGAGGCAGCCTTCTTATACTTAAGTCGGCATTGTGCCTTTTGTATTTAATTCCGATGCAATTTCTGTGTTTCATCGTCAATAAGAAGCTCCAAGGGATACAGTAAACATATAGTGAGGCATCGGAATTTAATACTGGTCTCACAGGAATTGTTAAAGACGTATACAGTAAGAAGAGTCAGTCTTCTTGTACTTAAGTCGGCAATGAGCCTTTTGTATTTAATTCCGATGCAATTTCTGTGTTTCGTCGTCAATAAGAAGGTCCAAGGGATACACTAAACCTGAAGTGAAGCATCGGAATCTATAACTAGTGCCACAGGAATGGTTCAAAACATAGACAGTAAGAAGAGGCAGCCTTCTTATACTTAAGTCGGCATTGTGCCTTTTGTATTTAATTCCGATGCAATTTCTGTGTTTCATCGTCAATAAGAAGGTCAAAGGGATACAGTAAACATATAGTGAGGCATCGGAATTTAATACTGGTCTCACAGGAGATGTTCAAAACATAGTCAGTAAGAAGAGTCAGTCTTCTTGTACTTAAATCGGCATTGTGCCTTTTCTATATAATTTCGAAGCAATTTCTGTGTTTCGTCGTCAATAAGAAGGTCCAAGGGATACAGTAAACCTGAAGTGAAGCATCGGAATCCATGACTAGTGTCACAGGAATGGTTGAAAACATAGACCGTAAGAAGAACCACTCATCTTGTACTTAAGTCGGCATTGTGCCTTTTGTATTTAATTCAGATGCAATTTCTGTGTCTCATCGTCAATAAGAAGTTCCAAGGGATACAGTAAACATATAGTGAAGCATCGGAATTTAATACTGGTCTCACAGGAAATGTTCAAAACATAGTCAGTAAGAAGAGTCTGTATTCTTGTACTTAAGTCGGCATTGCGCCTTTTGTATTTAATTCCGATGCAATTTCTGTGTTTCGTCGCCAATAAGGAGGTCCAAGGGATACAGTAAACCTGAAGTGAAGCATCGGAATTTATAACTAGTGTAACAGGAATTGTTCAAAATATAGACAGTAAGAAGAGCAAGTCTTCTTGTACTTAAGTCGGCATTGTGCCTTTAGTATTTAATTTCGATGCAATTTCTGTGTTTCGTCGTCAATAAGAAGGTCCAAGGGATACAGTAAACCTGACGTCACGCATCGGAATCTGTAACTAGTGTCACAGGAATGGTTCAATTCATAGACAGCAAGAAGAGCCATTCTTCATGTACTTAAGTCGGCATTGTGCCTTTTGGATTTAATTCCGATGCAATTTCTGTGTTTCATCGTCAATAAGAAGCTCCAAGGGATACAGTAAACATATAGTGAGGCATCGGAATTTAATACTGGTCTCACAGGAATTGTTAAAGACGTATACAGTAAGAAGAGTCAGTCTTCTTGTACTTAAGTCGGCAATGAGCCTTTTGTATTTAATTCCGATGCAATTTCTGTGTTTCGTCGTCAATAAGAAGGTCCAAGGGATACACTAAACCTGAAGTGAAGCATCGGAATCTATAACTAGTGCCACAGGAATGGTTCAAAACATAGACAGTAAGAAGAGGCAGCCTTCTTATACTTAAGTCGGCATTGTGCCTTTTGTATTTAATTCCGATGCAATGTCTGTGTTTTGTCGTCAATAAGAAGGTCCAAGGGATACAGTAAACCTGAAGTGAAGCATCGGAATATATAACTAGTGCCACAGGAATGGTTCAAAACATTGACAGTAAGAAGAGCCAGTCTTCTTGTACTTAAGTCGGCATTGTGCCTTTTTTGTATTTAATTCCGATGCAATATCTGTATTTTGTCGTCAGTAAGAAGGTCAAAGGGAAACCGTAAACCTGAAGTGATGCATCGGGCTCTATAACTAGTGTCACAGGAATGGTTCAAAACATAAACAGTAATAGGAACCAGTCTTCTTGTATTTAAGTCGGCATTGTGCATTTTGTATTTAATTCCGAAGCAATTTCTGTGTTTCGTCGTCAATAGGAAGGTACAAGGGATACAGTAAAACTGAAGTGAAGCACCGGAATCTATAACTAGTGTCACAGGAATGGTTTTAAACGTGGACAGTAAGAAGAGCCATTCTTCTTGTACTTAAGTCGGCATTGTGCCTTTTGTATTTAATTCCGATGCTATTTCTGTTTTTCACTGTCAATAAGAAGGTCCAAGGGATACAGTAAAAATATAGTGAGGCATCGGAATTTAATACTGGTCTCACAGGAGATGTTCAAAACATAGTCAGTAAGAAGAGTCAGTCTTCTTGTACTTAAATCGGCATTGTGCCCTTTGTATTTAAATCCGAAGCAATTTCTGTGTTTCGTCGTCAATAAGAAGGTCCAAGGGATACAGTAAACCTGAAGTGAAGCATCGGAATCTATAACTAGTGCCACAGGAATGGTTCAAATCATAGACAGTAAGAAGAGCCAGTCTTCTTGTACTTAAGTTGGCATTGTGCCTTTTGTATTTAATTGCGATGCAATTTTTGTGTTTTGTCGTCAATAAGAGGGTCCAAGGGATACAGTAAACCTGAAGTGAAGCATCGGAATCTATAACTAGTGTCACAGGAATGGTTCAAAACACAGGCAGTAGGAAGAGCCAGTCTTCTTGTACTTAAGTCGGCATTATGCCTTTTGTATTTAAAGCTGAAGCTATCTCTGTGTTTCCTCGGCAATAATAAGGTCCAAGGGATACAGTAAACCTGAAGTGAAGCATCGGAATCTATAACTAGTGTCACAGGAATGTTTCAAAACATAGACAGTAAGAAGAGCCACTCTTCTTGTACTTATGTCGGCATTGTGCCTTTTGTATTTAATTCCGATGCAATTTCTGTGTTTCATCGTCAATAAGAAGGTCCAAGATATACAGTAAACAAATAGTGAAGCATCGGAATTTAATACTGGTCTCACTGGATATGTTCAAAACATAGTCAGTAAGAAGAGTCAGTCTTCTTGTACTTAAGTCGGCATTGTGCCTTTTGTATTTAATTCCGATGCAATTTCTGTGTATCGTCGTCAATAAGAAGGTCCAAGGGATACAGTAAACCTGATGTGAAGCATCGGAATCTATAACTAGTGTCAAAGGAATGGTTCAAGACATAGACAATAAGAAGAGCCAGTCTTCTTGTACTTAAGTCGGCATTGTGACTTTTGCATTTAATTCCGATGCAATTTCTGTGTTTCGTTGTCAATAAGAAGGGCCAAGGGATACAGTAAACCTGAGGTGTAGCATCGGAATCTATAACTAGTGTCACAGGAATGGCTGAAAACATAGTCCGTAAGAAGAGCCACTCTTCTTGTACTTAAGTCGGCATTTTGCCTTTTGTATTTAATTCCAATGCAATTTCTGTGTTTCATCGTCAATAAGAAGGTCCAAGGGATACAGTAAACATATAGTGAGGCATCGGAAATTAATACAGGTCTCACAGGAGATGTTCAAAACATAGTCAGTAACGAGAGTCAGTCTTCTTGTACTTAAGTCGGCATTGTGCCTTTTGTATTTAATTCCGATGCAATTTCTGTGTTTCGTGGTCAATAAGAAGGTCCGAGGGATACAGTAAACCTGAAGTGAAGCATCGGAATCTATAACTAGTGTCACAGGAATGGTTCAAAACATAGACAGTAAGAAGAGCCAGTCTTCTTGTACTTAAGTCGGCATTGTGCCTTTTGTATTTAATTCCGACGCAATTTCTGTGTTTCGTCGTCAATAAGAATGTCCAAGGGATACAGTAAACCCGAAGTGAAGCATCGGAATCTATAACTAGTGCCACAGGAATGGTTCAAAACATAGACAGTAAGAAGAGCCAGTCTTCTTGTACTTAAGTCGGCATTGTGCCTTTTGTATTTAATTCCGATGCAATTTCTGTGTATTGTCGTCAATAAGAAGGTCCCAGGGATACAGTAAACTTGAAGTGAAGCATCGGAATCAATAACTAGTGCAACAGGAATGGTTCAAAATATTGACAGTAAGAAGAGACGGTCTTCATGTACATAAGGCGGCATTGTGCCTTTTGTATTTAATTCCGATGCAATTTCTGTGTTTCATCGTCAATAAGAAGCTCCAAGGGATACAGTAAACATATAGTGAGGCATCGGAAAGTAATACTGGTCTCACAGTAGATGTTCCAAACATAGTCAGTAAGAAGAGTCAGTCCTCCTGTACTTAAGTCGGCATTGTGCCTTTTGTATTTAATTCCGATGCAATTTCTGTGTTTCGTCGTCAATAAGAAGGTCCAAGGGATACAGTAAACCTGAAGTTAAGTATCCTAATCCATAACTAGTTTCACAGGAATGGTTGAAAACGTAGGCCGTAAGAAGAGCCACTTTTCTTGTACTTAAGTCGGCATTGTGCCTTTTGTATTTAATTCCGATGCAATTTCTGTGTTTCATCGTCAATAAGAAGGTCCAAGCGATACAGTAAACATATAGTGAAGCATCGGAATTTAATACTGGTCTCACAGGAAATGTTCAAAACATAGTCAGTAAGAAGAGTCAGTATTCTTGTACTTATGTCGGCATTGTGCCTTTTGTATTTAATTCCGATGCAATTTCTGTGTATCGTCGTCAATAAGTAGGTCCAAGGGATACAGTAAACCTGATGTGAAGCATCGGAATCTATAACTAGTGTCAAAGGAATGGTTCAAGACATAGACAATAAGAAGAGCCAGCCTTCTTGTACTTAATTCGGCATTGTGACTTTTGCATTTAATTCCGATGCAATTCCTGTGATTCGTCGTCAATAAGAAGGTCCAAGGGATACAGTAAACCTGAGGTGTAGCATCGGAATCTATAACTAGTGTCACAGGAATGGTTGAAAACATAGACCGTAAGAAGAGCCACTCTTCTTGTACTTTAGTCGGCATTTTGCCTTTTGTATTTAATTCCAATGCAATTTCTGTGTTTCATCGTCAATAAGAAGGTCCAAGGGATATAGTAAACATATAGTGAGGCATCGGAAATTAATACTGGTCTCACAGGAGATGTTCAAAACATAGTCAGTAAGAAGAGTCAGTCTTCTTGTACTTAAGTCGGCATTGTGCTTTTTGTATTTAATTCCGATGCAATTTCTGTGTTTCGTCGTCAATAAGAAGGTCCAAGGGATACAGTAAACCCGAAGTGAAGCATCGGAATCTATAACTAGTGCCACAGGAATGGTTCAAAACATAGATAGTAAGAAGAGCCAGTCTTCTTGTACTTAAGTCGGCATTGTGCCTTTTGTATTTAATTCCGATGCAATTTCTGTGTATTGTCGTCAATAAGAAGGTCCCAGGGATACAGTAAACTTGAATTGAAGCATCGGAATCAATAACTAGTGGCACAGGAATGGTTCAAAATATTGACAGTAAGAAGAGCCGGTCTTCATGTACATAAGGCGGCATTGTGCCTTTTGTATTTAATTCCGATGCAATTTCTGTGTTTCATCGTCAATAAGAAGCTCCAAGGGATACAGTAAACATATAGTGAGGCATCGGAAATTAATACTGGTCTCACATTAGATGTTCAAAACATAGTCAGTAAGAAGAGTCAGTCCTCCTGTACTTAAGTCGGCATTGTGCCTTTTGTATTTAATTCCGATGCAATTTCTGTGTTTCGTCGTCAATAAGAAGGTCCAAGGGATACAGTAAACCTGAAGTGAAGTATCCTAATCCATAACTAGTTTCACAGGAATGGTTGAAAACATAGGCCGTAAGAAGAGCCACTCTTCTTGTACTTATGTCGGCATTGTGCCTTTTGTATTTAATTCCGATGCAATTTCTGTGTTTCATCGTCAATAAGAAGGTCCAAGCGATACAGTAAACATATAGTGAAGCATCGGAATTTAATACTGGTCTCACAGGAAATGTTCAAAACATAGTCAGTAAGAAGAGTCAGTATTCTTGTACTTATGTCGGCATTGTGCCTTTTGTATTTAATTCCGATGCAATTTCTGTGTATCGTCGTCAATAAGAAGGTCCAAGGGATACAGTAAACCTGATGTGAAGCATCGGAATCTATAACTAGTGTCAAAGGAATGGTTCAAGACATAGACAATAAGAAGAGCCAGTCTTCTTGTACTTAAGTCGGCATTGTGACTTTTGCATTTAATTCCGATGCAATTCCTGTGATTCGTCGTCAATAAGAAGGTCCAAGGGATACAGTAAACCTGAGGTGTAGCATCGGAATCTATAACTAGTGTCGCAGGAATGGTTGAAAACATAGACCGTAAGAAGAGCCACTCCTCTTGTACTTAAGTCGGCATTTTGCCTTTTGTATTTAATTCCAATGCAATTTCTGTGTTTCATCGTCAATAAGAAGGTCCAAAGGATACAGTAAACATATAGTGAGGCATCGGAAATTAATACTGGTCTCACAGGAGATGTTCAAAACATAGTCAGTAAGAAGAGTCAGTCTTCTTGTACTTAAGTCGGCATTGTGCTTTTTGTATTTAATTCCGATGCAATTTCTGTGTTTCATCGTCAATAAGAAGGTCCAAGGGATACAGTAAACCTGAAGTGAAGCATCGGAATCTATAACTAGTGTCACAGGAATTGTTCAAAACATAGACAGTAAGAAGAGCCAGTCTTCTTGTACTTAAGTCGGCATTGTGCCTTTTGTATTTAATTCCGACGGTATTTCTGTGTTTCGTCGTCAATAAGAATGTCCAAGGGATACAGTAAACCCGAAGTGAAGCATCGGAATCTATAACTAGTGCCACAGGAATGGTTCAAAACATAGATAGTAAGAAGAGCCAGTCTTCTTGTACTTAAGTCGGCATTGTGCCTTTTGTATTTAATTCCGATGCAATATCTGTGTATTGTCGTCAATAAGAAGGTCCCAGGGATACAGTAAACTTGAATTGAAGCATCGGAATCAATAACTAGTATCACAGGAATGGTTCAAAATATTGACAGTAAGAAGAGCCGGTCTTCATGTACATAAGGCGGCATTGTGCCTTTTGTATTTAACTCCGATGCAATTTCTGTGTTTCATCGTCAATGAGAAGCTCCAAGGGATACAGTAAACATATAGTGAGGCATCGGAAATTAATACTGGTCTCACAGGAGATGTTCAAAACATAGTCAGTAAGAAGAGTCAGTCCTCTTGCACTTAAGTCGGCATTGTGCCTTTTGTATTTAATTCCGATGCAATTTCTGTGTTTCGTCGTCAATAAGAAGGTCCAAGGGATAGAGCAAACCTGAAGTGAAGCATCGCAATCTATAACTAGTGTCACAGGAATTGTTAAAAACATATACAGTAAGAAGAGTCAGTCTTCTTGTACTTAAGTCGGCATTGAGCCTTTTGTATTTAATTCCGATGCAATTTCTGTGTTTCGTCGTCAATAAGAAGCTCCAAGGGAAACAGTAAACCTGAAGTGAAGCATCGGAATCTATAACTAGTGCCACAGGAATGGTTCAAAACATTGACAGTAAGAGGAACCTGTCTTCTTGTACTTAAGTCGGCATTGTGCCTTTTGTATTTAATTCCGAAGCAATGTCTGTGTTTCGTCGTCAATAGGAAGGTACAAGAGATACAGTAAACCTGAAGTGAATCACCGGAATCTATAACTAGTGTCACAGGAATGGTTCTAAACGTGGACAGTAAGAAGAGCCATTCTTCTTGTACTTAAGTCGGCATTGTGCCTTTGTATTCAATTGCGATGCTATTTATGTGTTTCATCGTCAATAAGAAGGTCCAAGGGATACAGTAAACATATAGTGAGGCTTCGGAACTTAATACTGGTCTCACAGGAGATGTTCAAAAAATTGTCAGTAAGAAGAGTCAGTCTTCTTGTCCTTAAATCGGCATTGTGCCATTTGTATTTAATTCCGAAGCAATTTCTGTGTTTCGTCGTCAATAAGAAGGTCCCAGGGATACAGTAAACTTGAATTGAAGCATCGGAATCAATAACTAGTGGCACAGGAATGGTTCAAAATATTGACAGTAAGAAGAGCCGGTCTTCATGTACATAAGGCGGCATTGTGCCTTTTGTATTTAATTCCGATGCAATTTCTGTGTTTCATCGTCAATAAGAAGCTCCAAGGGATACAGTAAACATATAGTGAGGCATCGGAAATTAATACTGGTCTCACATTAGATGTTCAAAACATAGTCAGTAAGAAGAGTCAGTCCTCCTGTACTTAAGTCGGCATTGTGCCTTTTGTATTTAATTCCGATGCAATTTCTGTGTTTCATCGTCAATAAGAAGGTCCAAGGGATACAGTAAACATATAGTGAAGCATCGGAATTTAATACTGGTCTCACAGGAAATGTTCAAAACATAGTCAGTAAGAAGAGTCAGTATTCTTGTACTTATGTCGGCATTGTGCCTTTTGTATTTAATTCCGATGCAATTTCTGTGTATCGTCGTCAATAAGTAGGTCCAAGGGATACAGTAAACCTGATGTGAAGCATCGGAATCTATAACTAGTGTCAAAGGAATGGTTCAAGACATAGACAATAAGAAGAGCCAGCCTTCTTGTACTTAATTCGGCATTGTGACTTTTGCATTTAATTCCGATGCAATTCCTGTGATTCGTCGTCAATAAGAAGGTCCAAGGGATACAGTAAACCTGAGGTGTAGCATCGGAATCTATAACTAGTGTCACAGGAATGGTTGAAAACATAGACCGTAAGAAGAGCCACTCTTCTTGTACTTAAGTCGGCATTTTGCCTTTTGTATTTAATTCCAATGCAATTTCTGTGTTTCATCGTCAATAAGAAGGTCCAAGGGATATAGTAAACATATAGTGAGGCATCGGAAATTAATACTGGTCTCACAGGAGATGTTCAAAACATAGTCAGTAAGAAGAGTCAGTCTTCTTGTACTTAAGTCGGCATTGTGCTTTTTGTATTTAATTCCGATGCAATTTCTGTGTTTCGTCGTCAATAAGAAGGTCCAAGGGATACAGTAAACCCGAAGTGAAGCATCGGAATCTATAACTAGTGCCACAGGAATGGTTCAAAACATAGATAGTAAGAAGAGCCAGTCTTCTTGTACTTAAGTCGGCATTGTGCCTTTTGTATTTAATTCCGATGCAATTTCTGTGTATTGTCGTCAATAAGAAGGTCCCAGGGATACAGTAAACTTGAATTGAAGCATCGGAATCAATAACTAGTGGCACAGGAATGGTTCAAAATATTGACAGTAAGAAGAGCCGGTCTTCATGTACATAAGGCGGCATTGTGCCTTTTGTATTTAATTCCGATGCAATTTCTGTGTTTCATCGTCAATAAGAAGCTCCAAGGGATACAGTAAACATATAGTGAGGCATCGGAAATTAATACTGGTCTCACATTAGATGTTCAAAACATAGTCAGTAAGAAGAGTCAGTCCTCCTGTACTTAAGTCGGCATTGTGCCTTTTGTATTTAATTCCGATGCAATTTCTGTGTTTCGTCGTCAATAAGAAGGTCCAAGGGATACAGTAAACCTGAAGTGAAGTATCCTAATCCATAACTAGTTTCACAGGAATGGTTGAAAACATAGGCCGTAAGAAGAGCCACTCTTCTTGTACTTATGTCGGCATTGTGCCTTTTGTATTTAATTCCGATGCAATTTCTGTGTTTCATCGTCAATAAGAAGGTCCAAGCGATACAGTAAACATATAGTGAAGCATCGGAATTTAATACTGGTCTCACAGGAAATGTTCAAAACATAGTCAGTAAGAAGAGTCAGTATTCTTGTACTTATGTCGGCATTGTGCCTTTTGTATTTAATTCCGATGCAATTTCTGTGTATCGTCGTCAATAAGAAGGTCCAAGGGATACAGTAAACCTGATGTGAAGCATCGGAATCTATAACTAGTGTCAAAGGAATGGTTCAAGACATAGACAATAAGAAGAGCCAGTCTTCTTGTACTTAAGTCGGCATTGTGACTTTTGCATTTAATTCCGATGCAATTCCTGTGATTCGTCGTCAATAAGAAGGTCCAAGGGATACAGTAAACCTGAGGTGTAGCATCGGAATCTATAACTAGTGTCGCAGGAATGGTTGAAAACATAGACCGTAAGAAGAGCCACTCCTCTTGTACTTAAGTCGGCATTTTGCCTTTTGTATTTAATTCCAATGCAATTTCTGTGTTTCATCGTCAATAAGAAGGTCCAAAGGATACAGTAAACATATAGTGAGGCATCGGAAATTAATACTGGTCTCACAGGAGATGTTCAAAACATAGTCAGTAAGAAGAGTCAGTCTTCTTGTACTTAAGTCGGCATTGTGCTTTTTGTATTTAATTCCGATGCAATTTCTGTGTTTCATCGTCAATAAGAAGGTCCAAGGGATACAGTAAACCTGAAGTGAAGCATCGGAATCTATAACTAGTGTCACAGGAATTGTTCAAAACATAGACAGTAAGAAGAGCCAGTCTTCTTGTACTTAAGTCGGCATTGTGCCTTTTGTATTTAATTCCGACGGTATTTCTGTGTTTCGTCGTCAATAAGAATGTCCAAGGGATACAGTAAACCCGAAGTGAAGCATCGGAATCTATAACTAGTGCCACAGGAATGGTTCAAAACATAGATAGTAAGAAGAGCCAGTCTTCTTGTACTTAAGTCGGCATTGTGCCTTTTGTATTTAATTCCGATGCAATATCTGTGTATTGTCGTCAATAAGAAGGTCCCAGGGATACAGTAAACTTGAATTGAAGCATCGGAATCAATAACTAGTATCACAGGAATGGTTCAAAATATTGACAGTAAGAAGAGCCGGTCTTCATGTACATAAGGCGGCATTGTGCCTTTTGTATTTAACTCCGATGCAATTTCTGTGTTTCATCGTCAATGAGAAGCTCCAAGGGATACAGTAAACATATAGTGAGGCATCGGAAATTAATACTGGTCTCACAGGAGATGTTCAAAACATAGTCAGTAAGAAGAGTCAGTCCTCTTGCACTTAAGTCGGCATTGTGCCTTTTGTATTTAATTCCGATGCAATTTCTGTGTTTCGTCGTCAATAAGAAGGTCCAAGGGATAGAGCAAACCTGAAGTGAAGCATCGCAATCTATAACTAGTGTCACAGGAATTGTTAAAAACATATACAGTAAGAAGAGTCAGTCTTCTTGTACTTAAGTCGGCATTGAGCCTTTTGTATTTAATTCCGATGCAATTTCTGTGTTTCGTCGTCAATAAGAAGCTCCAAGGGAAACAGTAAACCTGAAGTGAAGCATCGGAATCTATAACTAGTGCCACAGGAATGGTTCAAAACATTGACAGTAAGAGGAACCTGTCTTCTTGTACTTAAGTCGGCATTGTGCCTTTTGTATTTAATTCCGAAGCAATGTCTGTGTTTCGTCGTCAATAGGAAGGTACAAGAGATACAGTAAACCTGAAGTGAATCACCGGAATCTATAACTAGTGTCACAGGAATGGTTCTAAACGTGGACAGTAAGAAGAGCCATTCTTCTTGTACTTAAGTCGGCATTGTGCCTTTGTATTCAATTGCGATGCTATTTATGTGTTTCATCGTCAATAAGAAGGTCCAAGGGATACAGTAAACATATAGTGAGGCTTCGGAACTTAATACTGGTCTCACAGGAGATGTTCAAAAAATTGTCAGTAAGAAGAGTCAGTCTTCTTGTCCTTAAATCGGCATTGTGCCATTTGTATTTAATTCCGAAGCAATTTCTGTGTTTCGTCGTCAATAAGAAGGTCCATGGGATACAGTAAACCTGAAGTGAAGCATCGGAATCAATGACTAGTGTCACAGGAATGGTTGATAACATAGACTCTTCTTGTACTTAAGTCGGCATTGTGCCTTTTGTATTTAATTCAGATGAAATTTCTGTGTCTCATCGTCAATAAGAAGGTCCAAGGGATACAGTAAACATATAGTGAGGCATCGGAATTTAATACTGGTCTCACAGGGTATGTTCAAAACATAGACAGTAAGAAGAGCCGGTCTATTTGTACTTAAGTCGGCATTGTGCCTTTTGTATTTAATTCCGATGCAATTTCTGTGTTTCGTCGTCAATAAGAAGGTCCAAGGGATACAGTAAACCTGAAGTGAAGCATCGGAATCTATAACTAGTGCCACAGGAACGGTTCAAAGCATAGACAGTAAGAAGAGCCAGTCTTCTTGTACTTAAGTCGGCCTTGTGCCTTTTGTATTTAATTTTGAAGCAATTTCTGTGTTTCGTCGTCAATATGAAGGTACAAGAAATACAGTAAACCTGAAGTGAAGCATCGGAATCTATAACTAGTGTAACAGGAATGGTTCAAAACATAGACAGTAAGAAGAGTTAGTCCTCTTGTACTTAAGTCAGCATTGTACCTTTTGTATTTAATTCCGATGCAATTTCTGTGTTTCGTCGTCAATAAGAAGGTCCAAGGAATACAGTAAACCTGAAGTGAAGCTTCGGAATCCATAACTAGTGTCACAGGAGTGGTTCAAACATACACAGTAAGAAGAGCCAGTCTTTATGTACTTAAGTCGGCATTGTGCCTTTTGTATTTATTTCCGATGCAATTCCTGTGATTCGTCGTCAATAAGTGTGTCAAAGAGATACAGTAAACCTGAAGTGAAGCTTCGGAATCTATAACTAGTGTCACAGGAATGGTTCACAACATAGACAGTAAGAAGAGCCAGTCTTCATGTACTTAAGTCGGCATTGTGCCTTTGGTATTTAATTCCGATGCAATTTCTGTGTTTCGTCGTCATTAAGAAGGTCCAAGGGATGCAGTAAACCTGAAGTGAAGCATCGGAATCTATAAGCAGTGTCACAGGAATGGTTCAAAACATAGGCAGTAAGAAGAGTCAGTCATCTTGTACTTAATTCGGCATTGTACATTTTGTATTTAATTCCGATGCAATTTCTGTGTGACGACGTCAATAAGAAGTCCAAGGTATACAGTAAACCTGATGTGAAGCTTCGGAATCTATAACTAGTGTCTCAGGAATGGTTCAAATCATAGACAGTAAGAAGAGCCAGTCGTCTTGTACTTAAGTCGGTATTGTGCCCTTTGTATTTAATTCTGATGAAATTTCTGTGTTTTGTCGTCAATAAGAAGGTCCAAGGGATACAGTAAACCAGAAGTGAAGCTTCGGAATATATAACTAGTGTCACAGGAATGGTTCAAAACGTAGACAGTAAGAAGAAGCAGTCTTGTTGTCCTTAAGTCGGCATTGTGCCTTTTGTATTTAATTCCGATGCAATTTCTGTGTTTCATCGTCAGAAAGAAGGTGAGAGGGATACAGTAAACCTGAAGTGAAGCATCGGAATCTATAACTAGTGTCACAGGAATGGTTCAAAACATAGACAGTAAGAAGAGTCAGTCTTCTTGTACTTAAGTCAGCATTGTGCCTTTTATATTTAATTCCGATACAATTTCTGTGTTTCGTCGTCAATAACAAGGCCCAAGGGATACAGTAAACCTGAAGTGAAGCATCGGAATCTATAACTAGTGGCACAGGGATGGTTCAAGATATAGACAGGAAGAAGAGCCAGTCTTCATGTACATAAGGCGGCGTTGTGCCTTTTGTATTTAATTCCGATGCAATTTCTGTGTTTCATCGTCAATAAGAAGCTCCAAGGGATACAGTAAACATATAGTGAGGCATCGGAATTTAATACTGGTCTCACAGCAGATGTTCAAAACATAGTCAGTAAGAAGAGTCAGTCTTCTTGTACTTAAGTCGGCATTGTGCCTTTTGTATTTAATTCCGAAGCAATTTCTGTGTTTCGTCGTCAATAGGAAGGTACAAGGGATATAGTAAACCTGAAGTGAAGCACCGAAATCTATAACTAGTGTCACAGGAATGGTTCTAAACGTGGACAGTTAGAAGAGCCATTCTTCTTGTACTTAAGTCGGCATTGTGCCTTTTGTATTTAATTGCGATGCTATTTCTGTGTTTCATCGTCAATAAGAATGTCCAAGGGATACAGTAAACATATCGTGAGGCAGCGGAATTTAATACTGGTGTCACAGGAGATGTTCAAAGCATTGACAGTAAGAAGAGCCAGTCTTCTTGTATTTAAGTCGGCATTGTGCCTTTTGTATTTAATTCCGATGCAATTTCTGTGTTTCGTCGTCAATAAGAAGGTTCAAGGGATACAGTAAACCTGAAGTGAGGCATCAGAATCTATAACTAATGCCACAGGAATGATTCAAAACATAGACAGTAAGAAGAACCAGTCTTCTTGTACTTAAGTCGGCATTGTGCCTTTTGTATTTAATTTTGATGCAATTTCTGTGTTTCGTCGTCAATATGAAGGTACAAGAGATACAGTGAACCTGAAGTGAAGCATCGGAATCTGTAACTAGTGTAACAGGAATGGTTCAAAACATTGACAGTAAGAAGAGTTAGTCCTCTTGTACTTAAGTCAGCATTGTACCTTTTGTATTTAATTGCGATGCAATTTCTGTGCATCGTCGTCAATAAGAAGGTCCAAGGGATACAGTAAACCTGAAGTGAAGCTTCTGAATCCATAACTAGTGTCACAGGAATGGTTCAAACATACACAGTAAGAAGAGCCAGTCTTTATGTATTTAAGTCGGCATTGTGCCTTTTGTATTTATTTCCGATGCAATTCCTGTGATTCGTCGTCAATAAGAGGGTCAAAGGGATACAGTAAACCTGAAGTGAAGCATCGGAATCTATAACTAGTGTCACAGGAATGGTTCAAAACATGGACAGTAAGAAGAGCCAGTCTTCATGTACTTAAGTCGGCATAGTGCCTTTGGTATTTAATTCCGATGCAATTTCTCTGTTTCGTCGTCATTAAGAAGGTCCAAGGGATGCAGTAAACCTGAAGTGAAGCATCGGAATCTATAAGCAGTGTCACAGGAATGGTTCAAAACATAGGCAGTATGAAGAGTCAGTCTTCTTGTACTTAATTCGGCATTGTACATTTTGTATTTAATTACGATGCAATTTCTGTGTGACGTCGTCAATAAGAAGTCCAAGGTGTACAGTAAACCTGATGTGAGGCTTCGGAATCTATAACAAGTGTCTCAGGAATGGTTCAAATCATAGACAGTAAGAAGAGCCAGTCGTCTGTACGTAAGTCGGCATTGTGCCGTTTGTGTTTAATTCCGATGAAATTTCTGTGTTCTGTCCTCAATAAGAAGGTCCAAGGGATACAGTAAACCAGAAGTGAAGCTTCGGAATCTATAACTAGTGTCACAGGAATGGTTCAAAACGTAGACAGTAAGAAGAGGCAGTCTTCTTGTACTTAAGTCGACATTGTGCCTTTTGTTTTTAATTCCGATGCAATTTCTGTGTTTCATCGTCAGTAAGAAGGTGAGAGGGATACAGTAAACCTGAAGTGAAGCATCGGAATCTATAACTAGTGTCACACGAATGGTTCAAAACATAGACAGTAAGAAGAGTCAGTCTTCTTGTACTTAAGTCGGCATTGTGCCATTTGTATTTAATTCCGATACAAAATCTGTGTTTCGTCGTCAATAACAAGGTCCAAGGGATACAGTAAACCTGAAGTGAAGCATCGGAATCCATAACTAGTGGCACAGGAATGGTTCAAAATATAGACTGTAATAGGAGCCAGTCTTCATGTACACAAGGCGGCATTGTGCCTTTTGTATTTAATTCCGATGCAATTTCTGTGTTTCATCGTCAATAAGAAGGTCCAAGGGATACAGTAAACATATAGTGAGGCATCGGAATTTAATACTGGTCTCACAGGAGATGTTCAAAACATAGTCAGTAAGAAGAGTCAGCCTTCTTGTACTTAAATCGGCATTCTGCCTTTTGTATTTAATTCCGAAGCAATTTCTGTGTTTCGTCGTCAATAAGAAGGTCCAAGGGATACAGTAAACCTGAAGTGAAGCATCGGAATCCATGACTAGTGTCACAGGAATGGTTGAAATCATAGACCGTAGGAAGAACCACTCTTCTTGTACTTAAGTCGGCATTGTGCCTTTTGTATTTAATTCAGATGAAATTTCTGTGTTTTATCGTCAATAAGAAGGTCCAAGGGATACAGTAAACATATAGTGCAGCATCGGAATTTAATACTGGTCTCACAGGAAATGTTCAAAACATAGTCAGTAAGAAGAGTCAGTATTCTTGTACTTAAGTCGGCATTGCGCCTTCTGTATTTAATTCCGATGCAATTTCTGTGTTTCGTCGTCAATAAGAAGGTCCAAGGGATACAGTAAACCTGAAATGAAGCATCGGAAACTATAACTAGCGTCACAGGAATTGTTCAAAACATAGACAGTAAGAAGAGCCAGTCTTCTTGTACTTAAGTCGGCATTGTGCCTTTTGTATTTAATTTCGATGTAATTTCTGTGTTTCGTCGTCAATAAGAAGGTCCAAGGGATACAGTAAACTTGAAGTGACGCATCGGAATCTATAACTAGTGCCACAGGAATGGTTCAAAACATAGACAGTAATAAGAGCCAGTCTTCTTGTACTTAAGTCGGCATTGTGCCTTTTGTATTTAATTCCGATGCAATTTTTGTGTTTTGTCGTCAATAAGAAGGTCCAAGGGATACCGTAAACCTGAAGTGAAGCATCGGAATCCATAACTAGTGTCACAGGAATGGTTGAAAACATAGACCGTAAGAAGAGCCACTCTTCTTATACTTGAGTCGGCATTGTGCCTTTTGTATTAAATTCCGATGCTATTTCTGTGTTTCATCGTCAATAAGAAGGTCCTATCGATACAGTAAACATATAGTGAAGCATCGGAATGTAATACTGGTCTCACAGGAAATGTTCAAAACATAGTCAGTAAGAAGAGTCAGTATTCATGTACTTCAGTCGGCATTGCGCCTTTTGTATTTAATTCCGATGCAATTTCTGTGTTTCGTCGTCAACAAGAAGGTCCAAGGGATACAGTAAACCTGAAGTGAAGCATCGGAATCTATAACTAGTGTCACAGGAATTGTTCAAAACATAGACAGTAAGAAGAGCCAGTCTTCTTGTACTTAAGTCGGCATTGTGCCTTTTGTATTTAATTCCGACTTAATTTCTGTGTTTCGTCGTCAATAAGAAGGTCCAAGGGATACAGTAAACCCGAAGTGAAGCATCGGAATCTATAACTAGTGCCACAGGAATGGTTCAAAACATAGACAGTAAGAAGAGCCAGTCTTCTTGTACTTAAGAAGGTATTGTGCCTTTTGTATTTAATTACGATGCAATTTCTGTGTTTTGTCGTCTATAAGAAGGTCCAAGGGATACAGTAAACTTGAAGTGAAGCATCGGAATCAATAACTAGTGGCACAGGAATGGTTCAAAATATTGACAGTAAGAAGAGCCAGTCTTCATGTACATAAGGCGGCATTGTGCCTTTTGTATTTAATTCCGATGCAATTTCTGTGTTTCATCGTCAATAAGAAGCTCCAAGGGATACAGTAGACATATAGTGAGGCATCGGAATTTAATACTGGTCTCACAGGAGATGTTCAAAACATAGTCATTAAGAAGAGTCAGTCGTCTTGTACTTAAGTCGGCATTGTGCCTTTTGTATTTAATTCCGATGCAATCTCTGTATTTCGTCGTCATAAGAAGGTCCAAGGGATACAGAAAACCTGAAGTGAAGCATCGGAATCCATAGCTAGTGTCACAGGAATGGTTGAAAACATAGACCGTAAGAAGACCCACTCTCCTTGTACTTAAGTCGGCATTGTACCTTTTGTATTTAATTCCGATGCAAATTCTGTGTTTCATCGTCAATAAGAAGGTCCAAGCGATACAGTGAACATATAGTGAAGCATCGGAATTTAATACTGGTCTCACAGGAAATGTTCAAAACATAGTCAGTAAGAAGAGTCAGTATTCTTGTACTTAAGTCGGCACTGTGCCTTTTGTATTTAATTCCGATGCAATTTCTTTGTTTCGTCGTCAATAAGAAGGTCCAAGGGATACAGTAAACTAGAAGTGAAGCATCGGAATCTATAACTAGTGTCACAGGAATTGTTAAAAACATATACAGTAAGAAGAGTCAGTCTTCTTGTACTTAAGTCGGCATTGAGCCTTTTGTGTTTAATTCCGATGCAATTTCTGTGTTTCGTTGTCAATAAGAAGGTCCAAGGGATACAGTAAACCTGAAGTGAAGCATCGGAATCTATAACTAGTGTCACAGGAATGGTTCAAAACATAGACAGTAAGAAGAGCCACTCTTCTTGTACTTAAGTCGGCATTGTGCCTTTTGTTTGTAATTCCGATGCAATTTCTGTGTTTCATCGTCAATAAGAAGGTCCAAGGGATACAGTAAACATATAGTGAAGCATCGGAATTTAATACTGGTCTAACAGGATATGTTCAAAACATAGTCAGTAAGAAAAGTCAGTCTTCTTGTACTTAAGTTGGCATTGTGCCTTTTGTATTTAATTCCCAAGCAATTTCTGTGTATCGTCGTCAATAAGAAGGTCCAAGGGATACAGTAAACCTGAGGTGTAGCATCGGAATCTATAACTAGTGTCACAGGAATGGTTCAAGACATAGACAGTAAGAAGAGCCAGTCTTTTTGTACTTAAGTCGGCATTGCGCCTTTTGTATTTAATTCCGATGCAATTTCTGTGTTTCGTCGTCAATAAGAAGGTCCAAGGGATACAGTAAACCTGAGGTGTAGCATCGGAATCTATAACTAGTGTCACAGGAATGGTTCAAAACATGGAGAGTAAGAAGTGTCAGTCTTCTTGTACTTAAGTTGGCATTGTGCCCTTTGTATTTAATTCCGATGCTATTTCAGTGTATCGTCATCAATAAGAAGGTCCAAGGGATACAGTAAACCTGATGTGAAGCATCGGAATCTATAACTAGTGTCAAAGCAATGGTTCAAGACATAGACAGTAAGAAGAGCCAGTCCTCTTGTACTTAAGTCGGCATTGTGACTTTTGTATTTAATTCCGATGCAATTTCTATGTTTCGTCTTCAATAAGAGGGTCCAAGGGATACAGTAAACCTGCGGTGAAGCATCGGACTCCATAACTAGTGTCACAGGAATGGTTGAAAACATAGACCGTAAGAAGAGCCACTCTTCTTGTGCTTAAAACAGCATTGTGCCTTTTGTATTTAATTCGGATGCAATTTCTGTGTTTCATCGTCAATAAGATGGTCCTAGCGATGCAGGAAACATATAGTGAAGCATCGTAATTTACTACTGGTCTCACAGGAAATGTTCAAAACATAGTCAGTAAGAAGAGTCAGTATTCTTGTACTTAAGTCGGCATTGTGCCTTTTGTATTTAATTCCGATGCAATTTCTGTGTTTCGTCGTCAATACGAAGGTCCAAGGGATACAGTAAACCTGAAGTGAAGCATCGTAATCTATAACTAGTGTCACAGGAATTGTTCAAAACATTGACAGTAAGAAGAGCCAGTTCTCTTTTACTTAAGTCGGCATTGTGCCTTTTGTATTTAATTCCGATGCAATTTCTGTGCTTCGTCGTCAATAAGAAGGTCCAAGGGCTACAGTAAACCTGAAGTGAAACATCGAAATCCATAACTAGTGCCACAGGAATGGTTCAAAACATAGACAGTAAGAAGAGCCAGTCTTCTTGCACTTAAGTCGGCATTGTGCCTTTTGTATTTAATCCCGATGCAATTTCTGTGTTTTGTCGTCAATTAGAAGGTCCAAGGTATATAGTAAACCTGAAGTGAAGCATCGGAATCTATAACTAGTGACACAGGAATGGTTCAAAACATAGACAGTAAGAAGAGTCAGTCTTCTTGTACTTAAGTCGGCATTGTGCCTTTTGTATTTAATTCCGATGCAATTTCTGTGTTTCATCGTCAATAAGAAGGGCCAAGGGATACAGTAAACATATAGTGAAGCATCGGAATTTAATACTGGTCTCACAGGAGGTGTTCAAACATAGTCAGTAAGAAGAGTCAGTCTTCTTGTACTTAAGTCGGCATTGTGCCTTTTGTATTTAATTCCGATGCAATTTCTGTGTCTCGTCGTCAATAAGAAGGTCCAAGGGATACAGTAAACCTGAAGTGCAGCATCGGAAGCTATAATTAGTGTCACAGGAATGGGTCAAAACATAGACAGTAAGAAGAGCCAGTCTTCTTGTACTTAAGTCGGCATTGTGCCTTTTGTATTTAAATCTGAAGCAATTTCTGTGTTTCGTCGCAATAATAAGGTCCAAGGGATACAGTTAACCTGAAGTGAAGCATCGGAATCAGTAACTAGTGTCACAGGAATTGTTCAAAACATACACAGTAAGAAGAGCCAGTCTTCTTGTACTTAAGTCGGCATTGTGCCTTTTGTATTTAATTCCGATACAATTTCTGCGTTTCATCGTCAATAAGAAGGTCCAAACGATACAGTAAACATATAGTGAAGCATCGGAATATAATACTGGTCTCACAGGAATTGTTCAAAACATAGACAGTAAGAAGAGCCAGTCTTCTTGTACTTAAGTCGGCATTGTGCCTTTTGTATTTAATTCCGATGCAATTTCTATGTTTCGTCGTCAATAAGAAGGTCCAAGGGCTACAGTAAACCTGAAGTGAAGCATCGGAATCTATAACATGTGTCACAGGAATGGTTCAAATCATAGACAGTAAGAGGAGCCAGTCTTCTTGTACTTAAGTCGGCATTGTGCCTTTTGTATTTAATTCCGATGCAATTTCTGTGTTTCATCGTCAATAAGAATGTCCAAGGGATACAGTAAACATATAGTGAAGCATCGGAATTTAATACTGGTCTCACAGGAGATGTTCAAAACATAGTCAGTAAGAAGAGTCAGTCTTCTTGTACTTAAGTCGGCATTGTGCTTTTGGATTTACATCTGAAGCAATTTCTGTGTTTCGTCGCATTAATAAGGTCCAAGGGATACAGTAAACCTGTAGTGAAGCATCGGAATCAATAACTAGTGTCACAGGAATGGTTGAACACATAGACCGTAAGAAGAGCCACTCTTCTTGTACTTAAGTCAGCATTGTGCCTTTTGTATTTAATTCCGATGCAATTTCTGTATTTCATCGTCAATAAGAAGGTCCAAGCGATACAGTAAACATATAGTGAAGCATCGGAATTTAATACTGGTCTCACAGGAAATGTTCAAAACATAGTCATTATTCTTGTACTTCAGTCGGCATTGTGCCTTTTGTATTTAATTCCGATGCAATTTCTGTGTTTCGTCGTCAATACGAAGGTCCAAGGGATACAGTAAACCTGAAGTGACACATCGGAATCTATAACTAGTGCCACAGGAATGGTTCAAAACATAGACAGTAAGAAGAGCCAGTCTTCTTGTACTTAAGTCGGCATTGTGCCTTTTGTATTTAATCCCGATGCAATTTCGGTGTTTTGTCGTCAATTAGGAGGTCCAAGGGATACAGAAAACCTGAAGTGAAGCATCGGAATCTATAACTTGTGTCACAGGAATGGATCAAAACATAGACAGTAAGAAGAGCCAGTCTTCTTGTACTTAAGTCGGCATTGTGCCTCTTGTATTTAATTCTGAAGCAATTTCTGTGTTTCGTCGTCAATAATAAGGTCCAAGGGATACAGTAAACCTGAAGTGAAGCATCGTAATCTATAACTAGTGTCACAGGAATGGTTCAAAACATAGACAGTAAGAAGAGCCACTCTTCTTGTACTTAAGTCGGCATTGTGCCTTTTGTATTTAATTCCGATGCAATTTCTGTGTTTCATCGTCAATAAGAAGGTCCAAGGGATACAGTAAACATATAGTGGATCATCGGGATTTAATACTGGTCTCACAGGAGATGTTCAAAACATAGGCAGTAAGAAGAGTCAGTCTTTTTGTACTTAAGTCGGCATTGTGCCTTTTGTATTTAATTCCGATGCAATTTCTGTGTTTCATCGTCAATAAGTAGGTCCAAGCGATACGGTAAACATATAGTGAAGTATCGGAATTTTATACTGGTCACACAGGAGATGTTCAAAACCTAGTCAGTAAGAAGAGTCAGTCTTCTTGTACTTAAGTCGGCATTGTGCCTTTTGTATTTACATCTGAAGCAATATCTGTGTTTCCACGCAATAATAAGGTCCAAGGGATACAGTACACCTGAAGTGAAGCATCGGAATCAATAACTAGTGTCACAGGAATGGTTCAAAACATAGACCGTATGAAGAGCCACTCTTCTTGTACTTAAGTCAGCATTGTGCCTTTTGTATTTAATTCCGATGCAATTTCTGTATTTCATCGTCAATAAGAAGGTCCAAGCGATACAGTAAACATATAGTGAAGCATCGGAATTTAATACTGGTCTCACAGGAAATGTTCAAAACATAGTCAGTAAGTAGAGTCAGTATTCTTGTACTTAAGTCGGCATTGTGCCTTTTGTATTTAATTCCGATGCAATTTCTGTGTTTCGTCGTCAATACGAAGGTCCAAGGGATACAGTAACCCTGAAGTGAAGCATCGGAATCTATAACTAGTGTCACAGGAATTGTTCAAAACATAGACAGTAAGAAGAGCCAGTCTTCTTGTACTTAAGTCGGCATTGTGCCTTTGTATTTAATTCCGATGCAATTTCTAAGTTTCGTCGTCAATAAGAAGGTCCAAGGGCTACAGTAAACCTGAAGTGACACATCGGAATCTATAACTAGTGCCACAGGAATGGTTCAAAACATAGACAGTAAGAAGAGCCAGTCTTCTTGTACTTAAGTCGGCATTGTGCCTTTTGTATTTAATCCCGATGCAATTTCGGTGTTTTGTCGTCAATTAGAAGGTCGAAGGGGTACAGTAAACCTGAAGTGAAGCATCGGAATCTATAACTAGTGTCACAGGAATGGATCACAATATAGACAGTAAGAAGAGCCAGTCCTCTTGTACTTAAGTCGGCATTGTGTCTTTTGTATTTAATTCTGAAGCAATTTCTGTGTTTCGTCGTCAATAATAAGGTCCAAGGGATACAGTAAACCGGAAGTGAAGCATCGGAATCTATTACTAGTGTCACAGGAATGGTTCAAAACATAGACAGTAAGAAGAGCCACTCTTCTTGTACTTAAGTCGGCATTGTACCTTTTGTATTTAATTCCGATGCAATATCTGTGTTTCATCGTCAATAAGAAGGTCCAAGGGATACAGTAAACATATAGTGAAGCATCGGAATTTAATACTGGTCTCACAGGAGATGTTCAAAACATAGTCAGTAAGAAGAGTCAGTCTTCTTGTACTTAAGTCGGCATTGTGCCTTTTGTATTTACATCTGAAGCAATTTCTGTGTTTCGTCGCAATAATAAGGTCCAAGGGATACAGTAAACCTGAAGTGAAGCATCGGAATCAATAACTAGTGTCACAGGAATGGTTGAAAACATAGACCGTAAGAAGAGCCACTCTTCTTGTACTTAAGTCAGCATTGTGCCTTTTGCATTTAATTCCGATGCAATTTCTGTGTTTCATCGTCAATAAGAAGGTCCAAGCGATACAGTAAACATATAGTGAAGCATCGGAATTTAATACTGGCCTCACAGGAAATGTTCAAAACATAGTCAGTAAGAAGAGTCAGTATTCTTGTACGTAAGTCGGCATTGTGCCTTTTGTATTTAATTCCGATGCAATTTCTGTGTTTCGTCGTCAATACGAAGGTCCAAGGGATACAATAAACCTGAAGTGAATTATCGGAATCTATAACTTGTGTCACAGGATTTGTTCAAAACATAGACAGTAAGAAGAGCCACTCTTCTTGTACTTAAGAAGCGTTGTGCCTTTTGTAATTAATTCCGATGCATTTTCTGTGTTTCATCGTCAATAAGAAGGTCCAAGGGATACAGTAAACATATAGTGAAGCATCGGAATTTAATACTGGTCTCACAGGAGGTGTTCAAAACATAGTCAGTAAGAAGAGTCAGTCTTTTTGTACTTAAGTCGGCGTTGTGCCTTTTGTATTTAATTCCGATGCAATTTCTGTGTATCGTCGTCAATAAGAAGGTCCAAGGGATACAGTAAACCTGATGTGAATCATCGGAATCTATAACTAGTGTCAAAGGAATGGTTCAAACATAGGAAAGTAAGAAGAGCCAATCATCTTGTACTTAAGTCGGAATTGTGACTTTTGTATTTAATTCCGATGCAATTTCTGTGTTTCGTTGTCAATAATAAGGTCCAAGGGATACAGTAAACCTGAGGTTAAGCATCAGAATCCATAACTAGTGTCATAGGAATGGTTGAAAACATAGACCGTAAGAAGAGCCACTCTTCATGTACTTATGTCGGCATTGTGCCTTTTGTATTTTATTCCGATGCAATTTCTGAGTTTCATCGTCAAAAAGAAGGTGCAACGGATACAGTAAACATATAGTGTGGCATCGGAATTTAATACTGGTCTCATAGGAGATGTTCAAAACATAGCCAGTAAGAAGAGTCAGTCTTCTTGTACTTAAGTCGGCATTGTGCCATTTGTATTTAATTCCGGTGCAATTTTTGTGTTTCGTCGTCAATACGAAGGTCCAAGGGATGCAGTAAATCTGAAGTGAAGCATCGGAATCCATAACTAGTGTCAAAGGAATGGTTGAAAGCATAGACCGTAAGAAGAGCCACTCTTCTTGTACTTAAGTCAGCATTGTGCCTCTTATATTTAATTCCGATGCAATTTCTGTCTTTCATCGTCAATAAGAAGGTCCAAGCGATACAGTAAACATATAGTGAAGCATCGGAATTTAATACTGGCCTCTCAGGAAATGTTCAAAACATAGTCAGTAAGAAGATTCAGTATTCTTGTACTTAAGTCGGCATTGTGCCTTTTGTATTTAATTCCGATGCAATTTCTGTGTTTCGTCGTCAATACGAAGGTCCAAGGTATACAGTAAACCTGAAGTGAAGCATCGTAATCTATAACTAGTGTCACAGGAATTGTTCAAAACATAGACAGTGAGAAAAGCCAGTCTTCTTGTACTTATGTCGGCATTGTGCCTTTTGTGTTTAATTCCGATGCAATTTCTGTGTTTCATCGTCAATAAGAAGGTCCAAGGGATACAGTAAAAATATAGTGTGGCATCGGAATTTAATACTGGTCTCACAAAAGATGTTCAAAACATAGTCAGTAAGAAGAGTCAGTCTTCTTGTACTTAAGTCGGCATTGTGCCTTTTGTATTTAATTCCGATGCAATTTTTGTGTTTCGTCGTGAATAAGGAGGTCCAAGGGATACAGTAAATCTGAATCGAAGCATCGGAATCCATAACTAGTGTCACAGGAATGGTTGAAAACATAGACCGTAAGAAGAGCCACTCTTCATGTACTTAAGTCGGCATTGTGCCTTTTGTATTTAATTCCGATGCATTTTCTGAGTTTCATCGTCAATAAGAAGGTGCAAGGGATACAGTAAACAAATAGTGTGGCATCGGAATTTAATACTGGTCTCATAGGAGATGTTCAAAACATAGCCAGTAAGAAGAGTCAGTCTTCTTGTACTTAAGTCGGCATTGTGACATTTGTATTTAATTCCGATGCAATTTTTGTGTTTCGTCGTCAATACGAAGGGCCAAGGGATACAGTAAATCTAAAGTGAAGCATCGGAATCCATAACTAGTGTCACAGGAATGGTTGAGAGCATAGGCCGTAAGAAGAGCCACTCTTCTTGTACTTAAGTCAGCATTGTGCCTTTTATATTTAATTCCGATGCAATTTCTGTCTCTCATCGTCAGTAAGAAGGTCCAAGCGATACAGTAAACATATAGTGAAGCATCGGAATTTAATACTGGTCTCTCAGGAAATGTTCAAATCATAGTCAGTAAGAAGAGTCCGTATTCTTAAACTTAAGTCGGCATTGTGCCTTTCGTATTTAATTCCGATGCAATTTCTGTGTTTCGTCGCCAATAAGAGGGTCCAAGGGCTACAGTAAACCTGAAGTGAAACATCGGAATCTATAACTAGTGCCACAGGAATGGTTCAAAATATAGACAGTAAGAAGAGCCAGTCTTCTTGTACTTAAGTCGGCATTGTGCCTTTTGTATTTAATCCCGATGCAATTTCTGTGTTTTGTCGTCAATTAGAAGGTCCAAGGGATACAGTAAACCTGAAGTGAAGCATGGGAATCAATAACTAGTGTCACAGGAATGGTTCAAAACATAGACAGTGAGAAGAGCCAGTCTTCTTGTACTTACGTTGGCATTGTGCCTTTTGTATTTAATTCCGATGCAATTTCTGTGTTTCATCGTCAATAAGAATTTCCAAGGGATACAGTAAACATATAGTGAAGCATCGGAATTTAATACTGGTCTCACAGGAGGTGTTCAAAACATAGTCAGTAAGAAGAGTCAGTCTTCTTGTACTTAAGTCGGCATTGTGCCTTTTGTATTTAATTCCGATGCAATTACTGTGTCTCGTCGTCAATAAGAAGATCCAAGGGATACAATAAACCTGAAGTGAAGCATCGGAATCTATAACTAGTGCCACAGTAGTGTTTCAAAACATAGACAGTAAGAAGAGCCAGTCTTCTTGTACTTAAGTCGGCATTGTGCCTTTTGTATTTAATTCCGATGCAATTTTTGTGTTTTGTCGTCTATAAGAAGGTCCAAGGGATACAGTAAACCTGAAGTGAAGCATCGGAATCTATAACTAGTGTCATAGGAATGGTTCAAAACATAGAAAGTAAGAAGAGCCAGTCTTCTTGTACTTAAGTCGGCATTGTGCCTTTTGTATTTAAATCTGAAGCAATTTCTGTGTTTCGTCGCAATAATAAGGTCCAAGGGATACAGTAAACATGGAGTGAAGCATCGGAATCAATAACTAGTGTCACAGGAATTGTTCAAAACATAGACAGTAAGAAGAGCCAATCTTCTTGTACTTGAGTCGGCATTGTGCTTTTTGTATTTAATTCCGACGCAATTTCTGAGTTTCGTCGGCAATAAGAAGGTCCAAGCGATACAGAAAACATATAGTGAAGCATCGGAATTTAATACTGGTCTCACAGGAGATGTTCAAAACATAGTCAGTAAGAAGAGTCAGTCTTCTTGTACTTAAGTCGGCATTGTGACGTTTGTATTTAATTCCGATGCAATTTTTGTGTTTCGTCGTGAATAACGAGGTCCAAGGGATACAGTAAATCTGAAGTGAAGCATCGGAATCGATAACTAGTGTCACAGGAATGGTTGAATACATAGACTGTATAACGAGCCACTCTTCTTGTACTTAAGTCAGCATTGTGCCTTTTGTATTTAATTCCGATGCAATTTCTGTGTTTCATCGTCAATAAGAAGGTCCAAGCGATACAGAAAACATATAGTGAAGCATCGGAATTTAATACTGGTCTCACAGGAAATGTTCAACACATAGTCAGTAAGAAGAGCCAGTATTCTACTACTTATGTCGGCATTGTGCCTTTTGTATTTAATTCCGATGCAATTTGTGTGTTTCGTCGGCAATACGAAGGTCCAAGGGATACAGTAAACCTGAAGTGAAGCATCGGAATCTATAACTAGTGTCACAGGAATTGTTCAAAGCATAGACAGTAAGAAGAGCCAGTCTTCTTGTACTTAAGTTGTCATTGTGCCTTTTGTATTTAATTCCGATGCAATTTCTGTGTTTCATCGTCAATAAGAAGGTCCAAGGGCTACAGTAAACCTGAAGTGAAACATCGGAATCTATAACTAGTGCCACAGGAATGGTTCAAAACATAGACAGTAAGAAGAACCAGTCTTCTTGTACTTAAGTCGGCATTGTGCCTTTTCTATTTAATCCCGATGCAATTTCTGTGTTTTGTCGTCAATTAGAAGGTCCAAGGGATACAGTAAACCTGAAGTGAAGCATCGGAATCTATAACTAGTGTCACAGGATTGCTTCAAAACATAGACAGTGAGAAGAGCCAGTCTTCTTGTACTTAAGTCGGCATTGTGCCTTTTGTATATAATTCCGGGGTAATTTCTGTGTTTCATCGTCAATAAGAAGGTCCAAGGGATACAGTAAACATATAGTGAAGCATCGGAATTTAATACTGGTCTCACAGGAGATGTTCAAAACATAGTCAGGAAGAAGAGTCAGTCTTCTTGTACTTAAGTCGGCATTGTGCCTTTTGTATTTAAATCTCAAGCAATTTCTGTGTTTCGTCGCAATAATAAGGTCCAAGGGATACAGTACACCTGAAGTGAAGCATCGGAATCAATAACTAGTGTCGCAGAAATGGTTGAAAACATAGACCGTAAGAAGAGCCACTCTTCTTGTACTTAAGTCAGCATTGTGCCTTTTGTATTTAATTCCGATGCAGTTTCTGTGTTTCATCGTCAATACGAAGGTCCAAGCGATACAGTAAATATATAGTGAAGCATCGGAATTAAATACTGGTCTCACAGGAAATGTTCAAAACATAGTCAGTAAGAAGAGTCAGTATTCTTGTACTTAAGTCGGTATTGTGCCTTTTGTATTTATTTCCGATGCAATTTCTGTGTTTCGTCGTCAATACGAAGGTCCAAGGGATACAGTAAACCTGAAGTGAAGCATCGGATTCTATAACTAGTGTCACAGGAATTGTTCAAATCATAGACAGTAAGAAGAGCCAGTCTTCTTGTACTTAAGTCGGCATTGTGCCTTTTGTAATTAATTCCGATGCAATTTCTGTGTTTCGTCGTCAATAAGAAGGTCCAAGGGCTACAGTAAACCTGAAGTGAAACATCGGAATCTATAACTAGTGCCACAGGAATGGTTCAAAACATAGACAGTAAGAAGAGCCAGTCTTCTTGTACTTAAGTTGGCATTGTGCCTTTTGTATTTAATCCCGATGCAATTTCTGTGTTTTGTCGTCAATTAGAAGGTCCAAGGGAAACAGTAAACCTGACATGAAGCATCGGAATCTATAACTAGTGTCACAGGAATGGTTCAAAACATAGACAGTAAGAGGAGCCAGTCTTCTTGTACTTAAGTCGGCATTGTGCCTTTTGTATTTAATTCTGAAGCAATTTCTGTGTTTCGTTGTCAATAATAAGGTCCAAGGGATACAGTAAACCTGAAGTGAAGCATCGGAATCTATAACTAGTGTCACAGGAATGGTTCAAAACATAGACAGTAAGATGAGCCAGTCTTCCTGTACTTATGTCGGCATTGTGCCTTTTGTATTTAATTCCGATGCAATTTCTGTGTTTCATCGTCAATAAGAAGGTCCAAGGGATACAGTAAACCTGAGGTGACGCATCGGTATTTAATACTGGTCTCACAGGAGGTGTTCAAAACATAGTCAGTAAAAAGAGCCAATCTTCTTGTACTTAAGTCGGCATTGTGCCTTTTGTATTTAATTCCGATGCAATTTCTGTGTTTCGTCGTCAATAAGAAGGTCCAAGGGATACAGTAAACCTGAAGTGAAGCATCGGAATCCATAAATAGAGTCACAGGAATGTTTGAAAACATAGACCGTAAGAAGAGCCAGTATTCTTGTACTTAAGTCGGCATTGTGCCTTTTGTATTTAATTCTGAAGCAATTTCTGTGTTTCGTCGTCAATAATAAGGTCCAAGGGATACAGTAAACCTGAAGTGAAGCATCGGAATCTATAACTAGTGTTACAGGAATGGTTCAAAGCATAGACAGTAAGAAGAGCCACTCTTCTTGTACTTAAGTCGGCATTGTGCCTGTTGTATTTAATTCCGATGCAATTTCTGTGTTTCATTGTCAATAAGAAGGTCCAAGGGATCCAGTAAACATATAGTGAAGCATCGGAATTTAATACTGGTCTCACAGGAGATGTTCGAAACATAGTCAGTAAGATGAGTCAGTCTTTTTGTACTTAAGTCGGTATTGTGCCTTTTGTATTTAATTCCGATGCAATTTCTGTGTTTCATCGTCAATACGAAGGTCCAAGCGATACAGTAAACATATAGTGAAGCATCGGAATTAAATACTGGTCTCCAAGGAGGTGTTCAAAAGATAGTCAGTAAGAAGAGTCAGTCTTCTTGTACTTAAGTCGGCATTGTGCCTTTTGTATTTAATTCCGATGCAATTTCTGTGTCTCGTCGTCAATAAGAAGGTCCAGGGCATACAGTAAACCTGAAGTGAAGCATCGGAATCTATAACTAGTGCCACAGTAATGTTTCAAAACATAGACAGTAAGAAGAGCCAGTCATCTTGTACTTAAGTTGGCATTGTGCCTTTTGTATTTAATTCCGATGCAATTTTTGTGTTTTGTCGTCTATAAGTAGGTCCAAGTGATACAGTAAACCTGAAGTGAAGCATCGGAATCTATAACTAGTGTCATAGGAATGGTTCAAAACATAGACAGTAAGAAGAGCCAGTCTTCTTGTACTTAAGTTGGCATTGTGCCTTTTGTATTTAAATCTGAAGCAATTTCTGTGTTTCGTCGCAATAATAAGGTCCAAGGGATACAGTAAACCTGGAGTGAAGCGTCGGAATCAATAACTAGTGTCACCGGAATTGTTCAAAACATAGACAGTAAGAAGAGCCAATCTTCTTGTACTTGAGTCGGCATTGTGCTTTTTGTATTTAATTCCGACGCAATTTCTGAGTTTCGTCGTCAATAAGAAGGTCCAAGGGATACAGTAAACCCGAGGTGAAGCATCGCAATCTATAACTAGTGCCAGAGGAATGGTTCAAAACATAGACAGTAAGAAGAGCCAGTCTTCTTATACTTAAGTCGGCATTGTGACTTTCGTATTTAATTCCGATGCAATTTCTGTGTTTCATCGTCAATAAGAAGGTGCAAGGGATACAGTAAAAATATAGTGTGGCATCGGAATTTAATACTGGTCTCACAGGAGATGTTCAAAACATAGTCAGTAAGAAGAGTCAGTCTTCTTGTACTTAAGTCGGCATTGTGACTTTTGTATTTAATTCCGATGCAATTTTTGTGTTTCGTCGTGAATAACGAGGTCCAAGGGATACAGTAAATCTGAAGTGAAGCATCGGAATCAATAACTAGTGTCACAGGAATGGTTGAATACATAGACTGTATAACGAGCCACTCTTCTTGTACTTAAGTCAGCATTGTGCCTTTTGTATTTAATTCCGATGCAATTTCTGTGTTTCATCGTCAATAAGAAGGTCCAAGCGATACAGAAAACATATAGTGAAGCATCGGAATTTAATACTGGTCTCACAGGAAATGTTCAAAACATAGTCAGTAAGAAGAGCCAGTATTCTTCTACTTAAGTCGGCATTGTGCCTTTTGTATTTAATTCCGATGCAATTTGTGTGTTTCGTCGTCAATACGAAGGTCCAAGGGATACAGTAAACCTGAAGTGAAGCATCGGAATCTATAACTAGTGTCACAGGAATTGTTCAAAGCATAGACAGTAAGAAGAGCCAGTCTTCTTGTACTTAAGTTGTCATTGTGCCTTTTGTATTTAATTCCGATGCAATTTCTGTGTTTCATCGTCAATAAGAAGGTCCAAGGGCTACAGTAAACCTGAAGTGAAACATCGGAATCTATAACTAGTGCCACAGGAATGGTTCAAAACATAGACAGTAAGAAGAACCAGTCTTCTTGTACTTAAGTCGGCATTGTGCCTTTTCTATTTAATCCCGATGCAATTTCTGTGTTTTGTCGTCAATTAGAAGGTCCAAGGGATACAGTAAACCTGAAGTGAAGCATCGGAATCTATAACTAGTGTCACAGGATTGGTTCAAAACATAGACAGTGAGAAGAGCCAGTCTTCTTGTACTTAAGTCGGCATTGTGCCTTTTGTATATAATTCCGGGGTAATTTCTGTGTTTCATCGTCAATAAGAAGGTCCAAGGGATACAGTAAACATATAGTGAAGCATCGGAATTTAATACTGGTCTCACAGGAGGTGTTCAAAACATAGTCATTAAGAAGAGTCAGTCTTCTTGTACTTAAGTCGGCAATGTGCCTTTTGTATTTAAATCTGAAGCAATTTCTGTGTTTCGTCGCAATAATAAGGTCCAAGGGATACAGTAAACCTGAAGTGAAGCATCGGAATCAATAACTAGTGTCACAGGAATGGTTGAAATCATAGACCGTAAGAAGAGCCACTCTTCTTGTACTTAAGTCAGCATTGGGCCTTTTGTATTTAAATCTGAAGCAATTTCTGTGTTTCGTCGCAATAGCAAGGTCCAAGGGATACAGTAAACCTGATGTGAAGCATCGGAATCAATAACTAGTGTCACAGGAATTGTTCAAAACATAGACAGTAAGAAGAGCCAGTGTTCTTGTACTTATGTCGGCTTTGTGCCTTTTGTATTTAATTCCGATACAATTTCTGTGTTTCGTCGTCAATAAGAAGGTCCAAGGGCTACAGAAAACCTGAAGTGTAACATCGGTATCTATAACTTGTGCCATAGGAATGGTGCAAAACATAGACAGTAAAAAGAGCCAGTTTTCTTGTACTTAAGTCGGCATTGTGCCTTTTGTATTTAATCCCGATGCAATTTCTGTGTTTTGTCGTCAATTAGAAGGTCCAAGGGATACAGTAAACCTGAAGTGAAGCATGGCAATCTATAACTAGTGTCACAGGAATGGTTCAAAACATAGACAGTAAGAAGAGCCAGTCTTCTTGTACTTAAGTCGGCATTGTGCCTTTTGTATTTAATTCTGAAGCAATTTCTGTGTTTCATCGTCAATAAGAAGGTCCTAGCGATACAGTAAACATATAGTGAAGTATCGGAATTTAATACTGGTCTCACAGGAGATGTTCAAAACATAGTCAGTAAGAAGAGTCAGTCTTCTTGTACTTAAGTCGGCATTGTGCCTTTTGTATTTAAATCTGAAGCAATTTCTGTGTTTCGTCGCAATAATAAGGTCCAAGGGATACAGTAAACCTGAAGTGAAGCATCGGAATCAATAACTAGTGTCGCAGAAATGGTTGAAAACATAGACCGAAAGAAGAGCCACTCTTCTTGTACTTAAGTCAGCATTGTGCCTTTTGTATTTAATTCCGATGCAGTTTCTGTGTTTCATCGTCAATACGAAGGTCCAAGCGATACAGTAAACATATAGTGAAGCATCGGAATTAAATACTGGTCTCACAGGAAATGTTCAAAACATAGTCAGTAAGAAGAGTCAGTATTCTTGTACTTAAGTCGGTATTGTGCCTTTTGTATTTATTTCCGATGCAATTTCTGTGTTTCGTCGTCAATACGAAGGTCCAAGGGATACAGTAAACGTGAAGTGAAGCATCGGAATCTATAACTAGTGTCACAGGAATTGTTCAAATCATAGACAGTAAGAAGAGCCAGTCTTCTTGTACTTAAGTCGGCATTGTGCCTTTTGTAATTAATTCCGATGCAATTTCTGTGTTTCGTCGTCAATAAGAAGGTCCAAGGGCTACAGTAAACCTGAAGTGAAACATCGGAATCTATAACTAGTGCCACAGGAATGGTTCAAAACATAGACAGTAAGAAGAGCCAGTCTTCTTGTACTTAAGTCGGCATTGTGCCTTTTGTATTTAATCCCGATGCAATTTCTGTGTTTTGTCGTCAATTAGAAGGTCCAAGGGATACAGTAAACCTGACATGAAGCATCGGAATCTATAACTAGTGTCACAGGAATGGTTCAAAACATAGACAGTAAGAGGAGCCAGTCTTCTAGTACTTAAGTCGGCATTGTGCCTTTTTCTATTTAATTCTGAAGCAATTTCTGTGTTTCGTTGTCAATAATAAGGTCCAAGGGATACAGTAAACCTGAAGTGAAGCATCGGAATCTATAACTAGTGTCACAGGAATGGTTCAAAACATAGACAGTAAGAAGAGCCAGTCTTCCTGTACTTATGTCGGCATTGTGCCTTTTGTATTTAATTCCGATGCAATTTCTGTGTTTCATCGTCAATAAGAAGGTCCAAGGGATAAAGTAAGCCTGAGGTGACGCATCGGAATTTCATACTGGTCTCACAGTAGGTGTTCAAAACATAGTCAGTAAAAAGAGCCAATCTTCTTGTACTTAAGTCGGCATTGTGCCTTTTGTATTTAATTCCGATGCAATTTCTGTGTTTCGTCGTCAATAAGAAGGTCCAAGGGATACAGTAAACCTGAAGTGAAGCATCGGAATCCATAAATAGAGTCACAGGAATGTTTGAAAACATAGACCGTATGAAGAGCCAGTCTTCTTGTACTTAAGTCGGCATTGTGCCTTTTGTATTTAATTCTGAAGCAATTTCTGTCTTTCGTCGTCAGTAATAAGGTCCAAGGGATACAGTAAACCTGAAGTGAAGCATCGGAATCTATAACTAGTGTCACAGGAATGGTTCAAAGCATAGACAGTAAGAAGAGCCACTCTTCTTGTACTTAAGTCGGCATTGTGCCTGTTGTATTTAATTCCGATGCAATTTCTGTGTTTCATCGTCAATAAGAAGGTCCAAGGGATCCAGTAAACATATAGTGAAGCATCGGAATTTAATACTGGTCTCACAGGAGATGTTCAAAACATAGTCAGTAAGAAGAGTCAGTATTCTTGTACTTAAGTCGATATTGTACCTTTTGTATTTAATCCCGATGCAATTTCTGTGTTTCGTCGTCAATACGAAGGTCCAAGGGATACAGCAAACCTGAAGTGAAGCATCGGAATCTATAACTAGTGTCACAGGAATTGTTCAAAACATAGACAGTAGGAAGAGCCAGTCTTCTTGTACTTAAGTTGGCATTGTGCCATTTGTATTTAATTCCGATGCAATTTCTGTGTTTCGTCCTCAATAAGAAGGTCTAAGGGCTACAGTAAACCTGAAGTGAAGCATCGGAATCTATAACTAGTGTCACAGGAATGGTTCAAAACATAGACAGTGAGAAGAGCCAGTCTTCTTGTACTTAAGTTGGCATTGTGCCTTTTGTATATAATTCCGGTGTAATTTCTGTGTTTCATCGTCAATAAGAAGGTCCAAGGGATACAGTAAACATACAGTGAAGCATCGGAATTTAATACTGGTCTCACAGGAGGTGTTCAAAACATAGTCATTAAGAAGAGTCAGTCTTCTTGTACTTAAGTCGGCAATGTGCCTTTTGTATTTAAATCTGAAGCAATTTCTGTGTTTCGTCGCAATAATAAGGTCCAAGGGATACAGTAAAAATGAAGTGAAGCATCGGTATCCATAACTAGTGTCACAGGAAAGGTTGAAAACATAGACCATAAGAAGAGCCACTCTTCTTGTACTTAAGTCAGCATTGTGCCTTTTGTATTTAAATCTGAAGCAATTTCTGTGTTTCGTCGCAATAATAAGGTCCAAGGGATACAGTAAACCTGAAGTGAAGCATCGGAATCAATAACTAGTGTCACAGGAATTGTTCAAAACATAGACAGTAAGAAGAGCCAGTCTTCTTGTACTTAAGTCGGCATTGTGCCTTTTGTATTTAATCCCGATGCTATTTCTGTGTTTTGTCGTCAATTAGAAGGTCCAAGGGATACAGTAAACATGAAGTGAAGCATGGCAATCTATAACTAGTGTCACAGGAATGGTTCAAAACATAGACAGTAAGAAGAGCCAGTCTTCTTGTACTTAAGTCGGCATTGTGCCTTTTGTATTTAATCCCGATGCAATTTCTGTGCTTTGTCGTCAATAAGAAGGTCCAAGGGATACAGTAAACCAAAGGGGAAGAATCGGAATTTAATACTGGTCTCACAGGAGGTGTTCAAAAGATAGTCAGTAAGAAGAGTCAGTCTTCTTGTACTTAAGTCGGCATTGTGCCTTTTGTATTTAATTCCGATGCAATTTCTGTGTTTCGTCATCAATAAGAAGGTCCAAGGGATACAGTAAACCTGAAGTGAAGCATCGGAATCCATAAATAGTGTCACAGGAATGGTTGAAAACATAGACAGTAAGAAGAGCCAGTCTTCTTGTACTTAAGTCGGCATTGTGACTTTTGTATTTAATCCCGATGCAATTTCTGTGTTTTGTCGGCAATTAGAAGGTCCAAGGGATACAGAAAACCTGACATGAAGCATCGGAATCTATAACTAGTGTCACAGGAATGGTTCAAAACATAGACAGTAAGAAGAGCCAGTCTTCCTGTACTTATGTCGGCATTGTGCCTTTTGTATTTAATTCCGATGCAATTTCTGTGTTTCATCGTCAATAAGAAGGTCCAAGGGATACAGTAAACCTGAGGTGAAGCATCGGAATTTAATACTGGTCTCACAGGAGGTGTTCAAAACATAGTCAGTAAAAAAAGCCAGTCTTCTTGTACTTAAGTCGGCATTGTGCCTTTTGTATTTAATTCCGATGCAATTTCTGTGTTTTGTCGTCAATAAGAAGGTCCAAGGGATACAGTAAACCTGAAGTGAAGCATCGGAATCCATAAATAGAGTCACAGGAATGGTTGAAAACATAGACCGTAAGAAGAGCCAGTCTTCTTGTACTTAAGTCGGCATTGTGCCTTTTGTATTTAATTCTGAAGCAATTTCTGTGTTTCGTCGTCAATAATAAGGTCCAAGGGATACAGTAAACCTGAAGTGAAGCATCGGAATCTATAACTAGTGTCACAGGAATGGTTCAAAGCATAGACAGTAAGAAGAGCCACACTTCTTGTACTTAAGTCAGCATTGTGCCTCTTGTATTTAATTCCGATGCAATTTCTGTGTTTCATCGTCAATAAGAAGGTCCAAGGGATCCAGTAAACATATAGTGAAGCATCGGAATTTAATACTGGTCTCACAGGAGATGTTCAAAACATAGTCAGTAAGAAGAGTCAGTATTCTTGTACTTAAGTCGATATTGTACCTTTTGTATTTAATCCCGATGCAATTTCTGTGTTTCGTCGTCAATACGAAGGTCCAAGGGATACAGCAAACCTGAAGTGAAGCATCGGAATCTATAACTAGTGTCACAGGAATTGTTCAAAACATAGACAGTAAGAAGAGCCAGTCTTCTTGTACTTAAGTTGGCATTGTGCTTTTTGTATTTAATTCCGATGCAATTTCTGTGTTTCGTCCTCAATAAGAAGGTCCAAGGGCTACAGTAAACCTGAAGTGAAGCATCGGAATCTATAACTAGTGTCACAGGAATGGTTCAAAACATAGACAGTGAGAAGAGCCAGTCTTCTTGTACTTAAGTTGGCATTGTGCCTTTTGTATATAATTCCGGTGTAATTTCTGTGTTTCATCGTCAATAAGAAGGTCCAAGGGATACAGTAAACATATAGTGAAGCATCGGAATTTAATACTGGTCTCACAGGAGGTGTTCAAAACATAGTCATTAAGAAGAGTCAGTCTTCTTGTACTTAAGTCGGCAATGTGCCTTTTGTATTTAAATCTGAAGCAATTTCTGTGTTTCGTCGCAATAATAAGGTCCACGGGATACAGTAAAACTGAAGTGAAGCATCGGAATCAATAACTAGTGTGACAGGAATGGTTGAAAACATAGACCGTAAGAAGAGCCACTCTTCTTGTACTTAAGTCAGCATTGTGCTTTTTGTATTTAAATCTGAAGCAATTTCTGTGTTTCGTCGCAATAATAAGGTCCAAGGGATACAGTAAACCTGAAGTGAAGCATCGGAATCAATAACTAGTGTCACAGGAATTGTTCAAAACATAGACAGTAAGAAGAGCCAGTCTTCTTGTACTTAAGTCGGCATTGTGCCTTTTGCATTTAATCCCGATGCAATTTCTGTGTTTTGTCGTCAATTAGAAGGTCCAAGGGATACAGTAAACATGAAGTGAAGCTTGGCAATCTATAACTAGTGTCACAGGAATGGTTCAAAACATAGACAGTAAGAAGAGCCAGTCTTCTTGTACTTAAGTCGGCATTGTGCCTTTTGTATTTAATCCCGATGCAATTTCTGTGCTTTGTCGTCAATAAGAAGGTCCAAGGGATACTGTAAACCAAAGGGGAAGCATCGGAATTTAATACTGGTCTCACAGGAGGTGTTCAAAAGATAGTCAGTAAGAAGAGCCAGTCTTCTTGTACTTAAGTCGGCATTGTGCCTTTTGTATTTAATTCCGATGCAATTTCTGTGTTTCGTCATCAATAAGAAGGTCCAAGGGATACAGTAAACCTGAAGTGAAGCATCGGAATCCATAAATAGTGTCACAGGAATGGTTGAAAACATAGACAGTAAGAAGAGCCAGTCTTCTTGTACTTAAGTCGGCATTGTGACTTTTGTATTTAATCCCGATGCAATTTCTGTGTTTTGTCGTCAATTAGAAGGTCCAAGGGATACAGAAAACCTGACATGAAGCATCGGAATCTATAACTAGTGTCACAGGAATGGTTCAAAACATAGACAGTAAGAAGAGCCAGTCTTCCTGTACTTATGTCGGCATTGTGCCTTTTGTATTTAATTCCGATGCAATTTCTGTGTTTCATCGTCAATAAGAACGTCCAAGGGATACAGTAAACCTGAGGTGAAGCATCGGAATTTAATACTGGTCCCACAGGAGGTGTTCAAAACATAGTCAGTAAAAAAAGCCAGTCTTCTTGTACTTAAGTCGGCATTGTGCCTTTTGTATTTAATTCCGATGCAATTTCTGTGTTTCGTCGTCAATACGAAGGTCCAAGGGATACAGCAAACCTGAAGTGAAGCATCGGAACCTATAACTAGTGCCACAGGAATTGTTCAAAACATAGACAGTAAGAAGAGCCAGTCTTCTTGTACTTAAGTTGGCATTGTGCCTTTTGTATTTAATTCCGATGCAATTTCTGTGTTTCGTCCTCAATAAGAAGGTCCAAGGGCTACAGTGAACCTGAAGTGAAGCATCGGAATATATAACTAGTGTCACAGGAATGGTTCAAAACATAGACAGTGAGAAGAGCCAGTCTTCTTGTACTTAAGTAGGCATTGTGCCTTTTGTATATAATTCCGGTGTAATTTCTGTGTTTCATCGTCAATAAGAAGGTCCAAGGGATACAGTAAACATATAGTGAAGCATCGGAATTTAATACTGGTCTCACAGGAGGTGTTCAAAGCATAGTCATTAAGAAGAGTCAGTCTTCTTGTACTTAAGTCGGCAATGTGCCTTTTGTATTAAAATCTGAAGCAATTTCTGTGTTTCGTCGCAATAATAAGGTCCAAGGGAAACAGTAAAACTGAAGTGAAGCATCGGAATCAATAACTAGTGTCACAGGAATGGTTGAAAACATAGACCGTAAGAAGAGCCACTCTTCTTGTACTTAAGTCAGCATTGTGCTTTTTGTATTTAAATCTGAAGCAATTTCTGTGTTTCGTCGCAATAATAAGGTCCAAGGGATACAGTAAACCTGAAGTGAAGCATCGGAATCAATAACTAGTGTCACAGGAATTGTTCAAAACATAGACAGTAAGAAGAGCCAGTCTTCTTGTACTTAAGTCGGCATTGTGCCTTTTGTAATTAATCCCGATGCAATTTCTGTGTTTTGTCGTCAATTAGAAGGTCCAAGGGATACAGTAAACATGAAGTGAAGCATGGCAATCTATAACTAGTGTCACAGGAATGGTTCAAAACATAGACAGTAAGAAGAGCCAGTCTTCTTGTGCTTAAGTCGGCATTGTGCCTTTTGTATTTAATCCCGATGCAATTTCTGTGCTTTGTCGTCAATAAGAAGGTCCAAGGGATACTGTAAACCAAAGGGGAAGCATCGGAATTTAATACTGGTCTCACAGGAGGTGTTCAAAAGATAGTCAGTAAGAAGAGCCAGTCTTCTTGTACTTAAGTCGGCATTGTGCCTTTTGTATTTAATTCCGATGCAATTTCTGTGTTTCGTCATCAATAAGAAGGTCCAAGGGATACAGTAAACCTAAAGTGATGCATCGGAATCCATAAATAGTGTCACAGGAATGGTTGAAAACATAGACAGTAAGAAGAGCCAGTCTTCTTGTACTTAAGTCGGCATTGTGACTTTTGTATTTAATCCCGATGCAATTTCTGTGTTTTGTCGCCAATTAGAAGGTCCAAGGGATACAGAAAACCTGACATGAAGCATCGGAATCTATAACAAGTGTCACAGGAATGGTTCAAAACATAGACAGTAAGAAGAGCCAGTCTTCCTGTACTTAAGTCGGCATTGTGCCTTTTGTATTTAATTCCGATGCAATTTCTGTGTTTCATCGTCAATAAGAAGGTCCAAGGGATACAGTAAACCTGAGGTGAAGCATCGGAATTTAATACTGGTCTCACGGGAGGTGTTCAAAACATAGTCAGTAAAAAAAGCCAGTCTTCTTGTACTTAAGTCGGCATTGTGCCTTTTGTATTTAATTGCGATGCAATTTCTGTGTTTCGTCGTCAATAAGAAGGTCCAAGGGATACAGTAAACCTGAAGTGAAGCATCGGAATCCATAAACAGAGTCACAGGAATGGTTGAAAACATAGACCGTAAGAAGAGCCAGTCTTCTTGTACTTAAGTCGGCATTGTGCCTTTTGTATATAATTCTGAAGCAATTTCTGTGTTTCGTCGTCAATAATAAGGTCCAAGGGATACAGTAAACCTGAAGTGAAGCATCGGAATCTATAACTAGTGTCACAGGAATGGTTCAAAGCATAGACAGTAAGAAGAGCCACTCTTCTTGTACTTAAGTCGGCATTGTGCCTGTTGTATTTAATTCCGATGCAATTTCTGTGTTTCATCGTCAATAAGAAGGTCCAAGGGATCCAGTAAACATATAGTGAAGCATCGGAATTTAATACTGGTCTCACAGGAGATGTTCAAAACATAGTCAGTAAGATAAGTCAGTCTTTTTGTACTTAAGTCGGTATTGTGCCTTTTGTATTTCATTCCGATGCAATTTCTGTGTTTCATCGTCAATACGAAGGTCCAAGCGATACAGTAAACATATAGTGAAGCATCGGAATTAAATACTGGTCTCCAAGGAGGTGTTCAAAACATAGTCAGTAAGAAGAGTCAGTCTTCTTGTACTTAAGTCGGCATTGTGCATTTTGTATTTAATTCCGATGCAATTTCTGTGTTTTGTCGTCAATTAGAAGGTCCAAGGGATACAGTAAACCTGAAATGAAGCATGGGAATCTATAACTAGTGTCACAGGAATGGTTCAAAACATAGACAGTAAGAAGAGCCAGTCTTCTTGTCCTTGAGTCGGCTTTGTGCCTTTTGTATTTAATTCTGAAGCAATTTCTGTGTTTCGTCGTCAATAATAAGGTCCAAGGGATACAGTAAACCTGAAGTGAAGCATCGGAATCTATAACTAGTGTCACAGGAATGGTTCAAAGCATAGACAGTAAGAAGAGCCACTCTTCCTGTACTTAAGTCGGCATTGTGCCTGTTGCTTTTATTCCGATGCAATTTCTGTGTTTCATCGTCAATAAGAAGGTCCAAGGGATCCAGTAAACATATAGTGAAGCATCGGAATTTAATACTGGTCTCACAGGAGATGTTCAAAACATAGTCAGTAAGATGAGTCAGTCTTTTTGTACTTAAGTCGGCATTGTGCCTTTTGTATTTAATTCCGATGCAATTTCTGTGTTTCATCGTCAATAAGAAGGTCCAAGCGATACAGTAAACATATAATGAAGTATCGGAATTTAATACTGGTCTCACAGGAGATGTTCAAAACATAGTCAGTAAGAAGAGTCAGTCTTCTTGTACTTAAGTCGGCATTGTGCCTTTTGTATTTAAATCTGAAGCAATTTCTGTGTTTCGTCGCAATAATAAGGTCCAAGGGATACAGTAAACCTGAAGTGAAGCATCGGAATCAATAACTAGTGTCACAGGAATGGTTGAAAACATAGACCGTAAGACGAGCCACTCTTCTTGTACTTAAGTCAGCATTGTGCCTTTTGTATTTAATTCCGATGCAATTTCTGTGTTTCATCGTCAATACGAAGGTCCAAGCGATACAGTAAACATATAGTGTAGCATCGGAATTTAATACTGGTCTCACGGGAAATGTTCAAATCATAGACAGTAAGAAGAGCCAGTCTTCTTGTACTTATGTAGGCATTGTGCCTTTTGTATTTAATCCCGATGCAATTCCTGTGTTTTGTCGTCAATACGAAGGTCCAAGGGATACAGTAAACCTGAAGTGAAGCATCGGAATCTATAACTAGTGTCACAGGAATTGTTCAAATCATAGACAGTAAGAAGAGCCAGTCTTCTTGTACTTAAGTCGGCATTGTGCCTTTTGTATTTAATTCTGATGCAATTTCTGTGTTTCGTCGTCAATAAGAAGGTCCAAGGGCAACAGTAAACCTGAAGTGAAACATCGGAATCTATAACTAGTGCCACAGGAATGGTTCAAATCATAGACAGTAAGAAGAGCCAGTCTTCTTGTACTTATATAGGCATTGTGCCTTTTGTATTTAATCCCGATGCAATTCCTGTGTTTTGTCGTCAATTAGAAGGTCCAAGGGATACAGTAAACCTGACGTGAAGCATCGGAATCTATAACTAGTGTCACAGGAATGGTTCAAAACATAGACAGTAAGAAGAGCCACTCTTCTTGTACTTAAGTCGGCATACTGCCTTTTGTATTTAATTCCGATGCAATTTCTGTGTTTCATCGTCAATAAGAAGGTCCAAGCGATACAGTAAACATATAGTGAGGCATCGGAATTTAATACTAGTGGCACAGGAATTGTTCAAAACATAGACAGTAAGAAGAGCCACTCTTCTTGTACTTAAGTCGGCATTGTGCTTTTTGTATTTAATTCCGATGCAATTTCTGTGATTCGTCGTCAATAAGAAGGTCCAAGGGCTACAGTTAACCTGAAGTGAAACATTGGAATCTATAACTAGTGCCACCGGAATGGTTCAAAACAAAGACAGTAAGAAGAGCCAGTCTTATTGTACTTAAGTCGGCAATGTGCCTTTTGTATTTAATCCCGATGCAATTTCTGTGTTTTGTCGTCAATAAGAAGGTCCAAGGGATACAGTAAACCAAAGGGGAAGCATCGGAATTTAATACTGGTCTCACAGGAGGTGTTCAAAAGATAGTCAGTAAGAAGAGCCAGACTTCTTGTACTTAAGTCGGCATTGTGCCTTTTGTATTTAATTCTGAAGCAATTTCTGTGTTTCGTCGTCAATAATAAGGTCCAAGGGATACAGTAAACATGAAGTGAAGCATGGCAATCTATAAGTAGTGTCACAGGAATGGTTCAAAACATAGACGGTAAGAAGAGCCAGTCTTCTTGTACTTAAGTCGGCATTGTGCCTTTTGTATTTAATCCCGAAGCAATTTCTGTGTTTTGTCGTCAATAAGAAGGTCCAAGGGATACAGTAAACCAAAGGGGAAGCATCGGAATTTAATACTGGTCTCACAGGAGGTGTTCAAAAGATAGTCAGTAAGAAGAGCCAATCTTCTTGTACTTAAGTCGGCATTGTGACTTTTGTATTTAATTCCGAAGCAATTTCTGTGTTTCGTCATCAATAAGAAGGTCCAAGGGATACAGTAAACCTGAAGTGAAGCATCGGAATCCATAAATAGTGTCACAGGAATGGTTGAAAACATAGACAGTAAGAAGAGCCAGTCTTCCTGTACTTATGTCGGCATTGTGCCTTTTGTATTTCATTCCGATGCAATTTCTGGGTTTCATCGTCAACACGAAGGTCCAAGGGATACAGTAAACCAGAGGTGAAGCATCGGAATTTGATACTGGTCTCACAGGAGGTGTTCAAAACATAGTCAGTAAAAAGAGCCAGTCTTCTTGTACTTAAGTCGGCATTGTGCCTTTTGTACTTAATTCCGATGCAATTTCTGTGTTTCGTCGTCAATAAGAAGGTCCAAGGGATACAGTAAACCTGAAGTGAAGCATCGGAACCCATAAATAGAGTCACAGGAATGGTTGAAAACATAGACCGTAAGAAGAGCCAGTCTTCTTGTACTTAAGTCGGCATTGTGCCTTTTGTATTTAATTCTGAAGCAATTTCTGTGTTTCGTCGTCAATAATAAGGTCTAAGGGATACAGTAAACCTGAAGTGAAGCATCGGAATCTATAACTAGTGTCACAGGAATGGTTCAAAACATAGACAGTAAGAAGAGCCAGTCTTCTTGTACTTAAGTCGGCTTTGTGCCTTTTGTATTTAATTCCGATACAATTTCTGTGTTTCGTCGTCAATAAGAAGGTCCAAGGGCTACAGAAAACCTGAAGTGAATCATCGGAATCTATAACTAGTGCCACAGGAAAGGTTCAAAACATAGACAGTAAAAAGAGCCAGTCTTCTTGTACTTAAGTCGGCATTGTGCATTTTGTATTTAATTCCGATGCAATTTCTGTGTTTTGTCGTCAATTAGAAGGTCCAAGGGATACAGTAAACCTGAAATGAAGCATGGGAATCTATAACTAGTGTCACAGGAATGGATCAAAACATAGACAGTAAGAAGAGCCAGTCTTCTTGTACTTAAGTCGGCTTTGTGCCTTTTGTATTTAATTCTGAAGCAATTTCTGTGTTTCGTCGTCAATAATAAGGTCCAAGGGATACAGTAAACCTGAAGTGAAGCATCGGAATCTATAACTAGTGTCACAGGAATGGTTCAAAGCATAGACAGTAAGAAGAGCCACTCTTCTTGTACTTAAGTCGGCATTGTGCCTGTTGTATTTAATTCCGATGCAATTTCTGTGTTTCATCGTCAATAAGAAGGTCCAAGGGATCCAGTAAACATATAGTGAAGCATCGGAATTTAATACTGGTCTCACAGGAGATGTTCAAAACATAGTCAGTAAGATGAGTCAGTCTTTTTGTACTTAAGTCGGTATTGTGCCTTTTGTATTTCATTCCGATGCAATTTCTGTGTTTCATCGTCAATACGAAGGTCCAAGCGATACAGTAAACATATAGTGAAGCATCGGAATTAAATACTGGTCTCCAAGGAGGTGTTCAAAACATAGTCAGTAAGAAGAGTCAGTCTTCTTGTACTTAAGTCGGCATTGTGCATTTTGTATTTAATTCCGATGCAATTTCTGTGTTTTGTCGTCAATTAGAAGGTCCAAGGGATACAGTAAACCTGAAATGAAGCATGGGAATCTATAACTAGTGTCACAGGAATGGTTCAAAACATAGACAGTAAGAAGAGCCAGTCTTCTTGTCCTTGAGTCGGCTTTGTGCCTTTTGTATTTAATTCTGAAGCAATTTCTGTGTTTCGTCGTCAATAATAAGGTCCAAGGGATACAGTAAACCTGAAGTGAAGCATCGGAATCTATAACTAGTGTCACAGGAATGGTTCAAAGCATAGACAGTAAGAAGAGCCACTCTTCCTGTACTTAAGTCGGCATTGTGCCTGTTGCTTTTATTCCGATGCAATTTCTGTGTTTCATCGTCAATAAGAAGGTCCAAGGGATCCAGTAAACATATAGTGAAGCATCGGAATTTAATACTGGTCTCACAGGAGATGTTCAAAACATAGTCAGTAAGATGAGTCAGTCTTTTTGTACTTAAGTCGGCATTGTGCCTTTTGTATTTAATTCCGATGCAATTTCTGTGTTTCATCGTCAATAAGAAGGTCCAAGCGATACAGTAAACATATAATGAAGTATCGGAATTTAATACTGGTCTCACAGGAGATGTTCAAAACATAGTCAGTAAGAAGAGTCAGTCTTCTTGTACTTAAGTCGGCATTGTGCCTTTTGTATTTAAATCTGAAGCAATTTCTGTGTTTCGTCGCAATAATAAGGTCCAAGGGATACAGTAAACCTGAAGTGAAGCATCGGAATCAATAACTAGTGTCACAGGAATGGTTGAAAACATAGACCGTAAGACGAGCCACTCTTCTTGTACTTAAGTCAGCATTGTGCCTTTTGTATTTAATTCCGATGCAATTTCTGTGTTTCATCGTCAATACGAAGGTCCAAGCGATACAGTAAACATATAGTGTAGCATCGGAATTTAATACTGGTCTCACGGGAAATGTTCAAATCATAGACAGTAAGAAGAGCCAGTCTTCTTGTACTTATGTAGGCATTGTGCCTTTTGTATTTAATCCCGATGCAATTCCTGTGTTTTGTCGTCAATACGAAGGTCCAAGGGATACAGTAAACCTGAAGTGAAGCATCGGAATCTATAACTAGTGTCACAGGAATTGTTCAAATCATAGACAGTAAGAAGAGCCAGTCTTCTTGTACTTAAGTCGGCATTGTGCCTTTTGTATTTAATTCTGATGCAATTTCTGTGTTTCGTCGTCAATAAGAAGGTCCAAGGGCAACAGTAAACCTGAAGTGAAACATCGGAATCTATAACTAGTGCCACAGGAATGGTTCAAATCATAGACAGTAAGAAGAGCCAGTCTTCTTGTACTTATGTAGGCATTGTGCCTTTTGTATTTAATCCCGATGCAATTCCTGTGTTTGTCGTCAATTAGAAGGTCCAAGGGATACAGTAAACCTGACGTGAAGCATCGGAATCTATAACTAGTGTCACAGGAATGG